>NC_139609.1:12492363-13877363 GCF_964270895.1 Podarcis filfolensis | reverse complement strand
AAACCTGATTACACTATTTCCTGCAGTTCATGTTTCTGTTTGGCATTTAAAAGGGTAACCAACGTGAAGTGTTTTTGTGATTGCAACTGAAACCCAACTTCACTTTCTTGGAAAGGGCTATCCTTCCCCATAAACTTGCCAAGAATGTGTATTGCAGTTCCAGATATTAATTTGAAAATGAGCTTTGCCATATATATGTTGCAAATGGCCAAGCAATTTGATCGATATAACAGCAAAAAGAGCTTCGTAGACATGATGCCAGTGATCGCAAGTCAGCAAAATAAACGTCCCGCCGTTAGGTAGGATCAGGTGACCCACCTTGTGGCAGATTTTGGAGTACCGTAAAAGGGGAAGCAGCAGTCAGTTATTGAGTTTATACTTATATATTGCCAGCATGGAGGGTGCCATTTGAATTTTCTGCCTGAGGCGCCAAAGTGTCAGAGGCCATCTTTGTCAAAAGCTCCACACAGTAATGGACTATATATCTAAGTGGTGAATAAATAGAGCTATTTCAGGGCTGCACTAACACATTCAACATAAAATGGATTATGTACTTTGAAATAAAGTCCCAGATGAATCATATGGGGTAGGTGGGGACGTAAGATTACTCCTTCCCATCTGCTTGTTTGAAAACGTTAAGAAAACCACGGACCTGCCTTTCAACCACCTACTGTTCCACCAGTACAAAGAGAAGCAGACTGAAGGATGCTTGACACATTACCTTTTTAAGATGCAGGATTATTCCCATAAACCATTTGCTTTCCTTCAAAAGCTCTGTACGTGTCTGCCTTAAATGAATAATATATTCATTTGGCTGTCAGCCAGAGCTGGGGAAAGCAATATTCTGGTAGCTTCTCAGCTGTTCACAGATCTCCCTGGAGACTGGTCACTGGTAGGGCTCATTCAGACAAGACTTTGGCAAAGGATGGACTCACAGGACTTCACTCTAATATGCAGAGAAAGTGTTGAGGGCAATCCAGATGTTTGCTGAATAGCACCCAAAGGCATCTTCTTGGCCTTGGTTTCTGAATTCATTTCCATAGTAGCCTGTGGATGTGATGGACAAGATGGTTGATTTTGACTCTAGAGACCTGGGTTCCTTTTTCTGCTCTTCCAAAAATCTCTGGGCTGCTTCTTACCAGATCTCCCCCCTCCCTTGCTTATGAATACTAAAACTTGTTTGTGTTAGTACGGAGTACTATCTCTCTCTTTTTTCTTTACTTTATGCTGGCACCGACACTATTATTTATATATATATATATATATATATATATATATATATATATATATATATATTTACCGGTAATTAGTTTTCAAAAGTTTATGTACTTTACCATCAACAATTTATCCATTGATGTCCTACCCACCCCCTCTATGATGTTCTATATGTAAAGGTAAAGGGACCCCTGACCATTAGGTCCAGTCGTGACCGACTCTGGGGTTGCGGCGCACATCTCGCTTTATTGGCCGAGGGAGCCGGCATACAGCTTCCGGGTCATGTGGCCAGGATGACTAAGCCGCTTCTGGCGAACCAGAGCAGCGCATGGAAACGCCGTTTACCTTCCCGCCGGAGCGGTACCTATTTATCTACTTGCACTTTGACATGCTTTCAAACTGCTAGGTTGGCAGGAGCAGGGACCGAGAGATGGGAGCTCACCCCGTTGCGGGGATTCGAACCGCCGAACTTCTGATCGGCAAGTCCTAGGTTCTGTGGTTTAACCCACAGTGCCACCCGCGTCCCTATGATGTTCTATGTTTCTCCTTTAATGATGAATTCTTTTAACTTATATCACTCCATATATTCACCCTGAGAAATTCCTCAAAAGGTTTCAAATCCTCAAAGAATGATTCATCGTTTTGATCTCCCACCGACATCATTTTCATAAAGATATGGCTACTGGCGCCTCAGTCTCTACCCAAAGATGCAATGGAGAATACCCAATTGCCAAAGAGATGGTACAAAATATACAAGTATATATGCTTTTAGCCCTGATTCCTTCTGAAGATAAACATGCACAGCAATGGAGCTTGCTTGCATGTATTCATAAGAGGGGACGGGGATTAAAATACATGTTTCATATCTGACACATGCACATCATTGGTTCTATGATTAGGCACTTGTACCAGAGTACAAGAGGGACGCGAGTGGCACTGTGGGTTAAACCACAGAGCCTAGGACTTGCCGATCAGAAAGTCGGCGGTTCGAATCCCCGCAACGGGGTGAGCTCCCATTGCTCGGTCCCTGCTTCTGCCAACCTAGCAGTTTGAAAGCACGTCAAAGTGCAAGTAGATAAATAGGTACCACTCCGGCAGGAAGGTAAACAGAGTTTCCGTGCGCTGCTCTGGTTCGCCAGAAGCGGCTTAGTCATGCTGGCCACATGACCCGGAAGCTGTACGCCAGCTCCCTCGGCCAATAAAGCGAGATGAGCGCCGCCACCCCAGAGTCGGTCATGACTGGACCTAATGTTCAGGGGTCCCTATACCTTTACCTTTACCAGAGTACAAGAGCTCTCATAAAAATTAAGTTTGTGAGTACCTATCACTTCATACTGGCAGATTGGCGGATTATAGCACAATCCTATATTTGTCTACTCAGAAGTAAACACCCATTATCTTCCATGAGGCTTACTCCCAGGTAAGCGGGTACAGGATTGTAGCCTCAAGTTTCTTTCCGGTCTGTGACAGTTTTGTATGCATTCATGCATAAGTCCATTCCATCCTGTTTCCATGCCAATCAGCATTTTTTACTTCATTTATAAAAACCCCCACAAATCTTCATGCAAAGTTGTATCTAAATAGGGATGATTGTACATATTTTTCTCTCTCTGAGTTTGCATTTGTAAATGTAATTTGTCCCAAAGTTCTACGGACATTTTATCAGTACAAAATCCAGAGAAGTATAAAATGTGAAGCATAACTGTGTCCCAATCGGCACATTAGTCCAGGACGTATGGAGCGGGTCATCTTATATTGGAACTGGGAAATTCTTCATGTATTCCTAGCTGATTCTATAGCTTGTTTTTGGCAATTCCACAAATCAGCATGGGCATGTATATTTGAAGGAAGTGTGGCTGCCATATGGCAAACCTAAACTGTGGACATCATTGGCAGTTTTTGTCTCCTGAAAGTAGGAATGAAAGTATGTTATTTTCTTGAGCTGGCTGGTGAAGGTTAGATGTTGGGGTGAGTGGAAGCTTTTCCCTGGTGGAATTAGCTACAAATAATGCATCACATTTTCTTCCGTCTTGCCCTTGTGCCTTGCTGAACTTGAGTGGAACGTTCTTTAACATAACCTCACTTTTTCAGCAATTATGAAAAATAGATGAGACAGCATGTTCCAGCTTTTCTCAAATAAATTGGCCCGTGTTGTGCATGTCTTCGAAAGCTCAGTTAAGTGGGGTCACTCACAGCCTACCTGCCCGGATTTGCCATAGGTATCCAGCAGGATTTCTAATCAGGCATATAAATAAAATGTGAGGTGTAAATAACTTGGAGAGATCACCTTCTGCTGAGAAATCTCTAAAACTTTCGATATTACCATGATGCTTTGCTGAGAATATAAGAAAATAATACATGTACATGGAATTTCTTGATGAAAAGAGGAAAACCTGGATTCCTCTTATTAAGTATTGTCATGGTTTTTTCTTGTTTTGCTTTTGAAGAGAGATTGCAGAGTTATACACTCAAACCCTTTCACACATGCATCCATGTGTACAGTGTGGAAAGCAGGTCATGTCTAGCAACCTGGCCTCCATCAATGGTGCCTAACTGACCTTATCCCTTGATGTCTATATTTGCATATACGCAGAATCTCATAATCCCAACATACAGTGGTACCTTGGGTTACATATGCTTCAGGTTGCATACGCTTCAGGTTACACACTCCGCTAACCCAGAAATAGTGCTTCAGGTTAAGAACTTTGCTTCAGGATAAGAACAGAAATCGGGCTCCAGTGGCGTGGCAGCAGCAGGAGGCCCCATTAGCTAAAGTGGTACTTCAGGTTAAGAACAGACCTCCGGAATGAATTAAGTACTTAACCTGAGGTACCTCTGTATATAGTATTACATGGGGTGAGCCAGATACCTCTAATTCTTGGTTCCAGCAAGTGTTGAAATTCTAACCAAGGCTTCTCATATTTGGAATAGCCAAACCTGGTGAGGTGTAAGGAGAAAAAAGAAAGGGGCTCTGTCAGAGACTGCAAATGGGTGGGGCCCCTCCCTCAAAAGCCAGAGTTTATTTTTTTTTCTTTTTCAAAATTATCTTTATTCAAAATTCTATTGCCTTACAAAACAAACAAATAAACAAGGAAAATATAGTGTCTCCACTTTCGATTCATAGAGTCTTTTCAATAGTTTGTTTACATTCGGTAAATGGCGTTTCCATGCGCTCTGGTTTCCGTCACGGTGCCCCGTTGTGCCAGAAGTGGTTTAGTCATGCTGGCCACATGACCCGGGAAGCTGTCTGTGGACAAAAGCCAGCTCCCTCAGCCTGAAAGCGAGACGAGCGTCGCCTTTGACTGGACTTAACCGCCCAGGGGTCCTTTACCTCTTTTTTTACCTTTTTACATTCGGTACAAGGCACCATTGCCATAGACATCGTGCAGTTGCGGAAACAGAGAGGAGAGAGACAGATCTTTCATCCTATTGCATAGTGTTTCTGCGGGGCATTTGTGTCAGCATCATGTGGGTAGGTCCTTTATTTATATATTGATTTATTTCTATTGAGTTTAGAGTGGAAAGGGGCAGTGATGTGACACAGAAGTAAAGCAGCAGGTTGGAGAGAGTCAAAGCAATGTTTGAGAGCAATGTTTGATTTCTCTTTTAATCCAAGGTCATGGCTATGGGAAAAACAAGATCCACTTGGGGTGTTGATGCTGTGAACCCCTCTGTGGCGATCACACAGGGTCCCCAGACGTTTCACCGTCTATTGATCCCTGTGCCACCACTTTATTTCTTGCTGCCACCACCCAGGCGCTACCTGGTAGAAAACTGAGTCCAGTCAGGTTTAAATTGGAACATAAACTTAATATATTTATTACAGTTTAACCAGTGTGTGGTTTCATAAACAGTATCGGTCAGTTACAATCATGGGGTCCCTATCCAGACCTATAATTTCCACTACCTGTTCTCCCTCACTAAACCACCTCTCAGATATTTACTTGTCTTCCTAGCTCCTAACTGTTCCTGACTCAGCTTATTTCGCTACACTAACTCAACCTACCCACAGACTCTATCCCAATTCACTCCCACTCCAACCAACCACCCAACTCCCCAATGAACTCCCCTTTCTCCCCTCCCAGAGCTGGTTTTATAGTCCCTCTGACTCCACCCCCGGGTTCTGATTGGGTAACTTGTTTAACTATTTCACCTCCAGCACTCTCATAGGTTAACAACACACCCTCCATCACAGGCTTAGGTTGCCTATATGTGTAAATAAACCATATATAATAAAGACAGCACAATCTCCATTTTGTCTCATTTTCAAAAGGAAACACAAAGGTTGGCTAGGCGCCTGGGACCCCTGGATTCTCACACTGCTCAGAGATTGGGGTGCAGTGCAATAATAGTGGACTTCTATGCATCCCTGTGTGGTGTGTGTTTACAATTCTAATTCATTTTGAAGTATTCTAGTAGACATTTGTTTTGGTAGCTGTGATGCCTTTTGCATAGATGAGTTTCTGGGTTTGTTTGTTTTACAATAGAATGTTGGTGTACAATACAGTTAACAACAGTCTTTATCTTGATGGTACAGTACAACTTTGAAACAGATGTGCGCTAACAACTATACAGCAAAAAGACAAAAACGGAAAATAAGAGGGAGCTGTAGTATTGTAATTCTATTGACGGATGTTTAATTATACATTTGTATTTCTCTTACAGTAGTTAGTGGAAATTGCTCCCTACTCTGTATTGGATGAAGAAAGATTTCAAGCCAGTCTTTAGAAAGTAATGAGAAAAAAAGTAAGGAAAGTAGAACCATCAACGAACTATTCACATCTTTCCTTTAACTTCCGTGGAGTTTGACTTCACCAAGAACTTTCTGATTCTAAATTACAGATTTCTTATTTGTCTCAGCACCAAATGCATGGAAATTATCAGTGAAATGCAGTGAAATTATCTGTTTTAATCACTAGATGCCACTGGACTTAGTTGTATCTGGGTGGTCAGGAGCTTTTCCTGGTGCTGATCTGTTCTTCTTGGAAAGAGATAATCCAATTATTGTCTAGCTTCCTGACCAAAGTGTCTTTTTACCCTCCAGGGTTACTGATCATGGCATTCGTAGAGGTGAGTCCGATGCAGCACCAGAATATGCAGTACACTGTAGATGCAGAAGAGACGCGGGTGTCGCTGTGGTCTAAACAACTGAACCTAGGGCTTGCGGATCAGAAGGCCGGTGGTTCGAATCCCTGTGATGGGGAGAGCCAACCTAGCAGTTTGAAAGCACATTAAAGTGCAAGTAGATAAATAGGTACCGCTCCGGCGGGAAGGTAAATGGTGTTTCCGTGTGCTGCTCTGGTTTCGCCAGAAGCGGCTTAGTCATGCTGGCCCCACATGACCTGGAAAACTGTCTGCGGACAAACGTTGGCTCCCTCGGCCAGTAAAGCGAGATAATTGCCGCAACCCCAGAGTTGTTCACAACGGGACTCAACTGTCAGGGGTCCTTTACCTTTATAGATGCAGACCGTGGGCTTGCATACCCTCCAACATTTCTCCACTGAAAATAGGGATGTCGTGTTCCATGACAATGATGATGTTGATAATAATAATAATAATAATAATAATAATAATAATAATAATAATACAGTGGTACCTCGGGTTAAGAACTTAATTCGTTCTGGAGGTCTGTTCTTAACCTGAAACTGTTCTTAACCTGAGGTACCACTTTAGCTAATGGGGCCTCCTGCTGCCGCCGCGCCACCGCCACACGATTTCTGTTCTCATCCTGAAACAAAGTTTTTAACCCGAGTTACTATTTCTGGGTCAGCGGAGTCTGTAACCTGAAGCGTCTGTAACCCGAAGCATCTGTAACCCCGAGATACCACTGTAATAATAATAATTTTATTATTTACATGCTGCCCATCTGACTAGGTTGCCCCAGCTACTATGGATGGCTTACAACATATATAAAAACATTAAAGATTAAAAAGCTTCCCTATACAGGGCTGCCTTCAGATGTCTTCTAAAGATTGTATAGTTACTTATCTCCTTGGCTTGGCGGTCACATAGCTCCATACCCTCCAAAATTTCTCTGATGAAAATAAGATGTCCTAAGGAAAAGTGGAAACAAAATTTTTTTTTTCCTTCCAGTAGCACCTTAAAGACCAACTAAGTTAGTTCTTGGTATGAGCTTTCGTGTGCATGCACACTTCTTCAGATACACTGAAACAGAAGTTGCCAGATCCTTCTATATAGTGAGAAGGTGGGGAGGGGTATTACTCAGAAGGGTGGTGGGAATGGGTGATTGGCAGATAGCTGTGATGAGCCTGTTGACGACTCTTAACGACTGCAATAGGTCTTACAGGAAAAAGCAAGGGGTGAGAAGGTGAAAAATGGCTTTGTCATGTATAATGAGATAAGAATCCAATGTCTTTGTTCAGACCAGGTCTCTCCATGGGACAAGGAAAAGTGGGACATTCTGGGATCAAATCACTTGGATAGTCTGGGCTCGGGCTATTTCAAGCCTCAGCACCAAGCAGGATTGCCTTCCCCACATATTGCCTGATATGAAAGGAGGGTGATCCTGTTTCGTCCAGTGACAAATGCAAATTCCCTACAGGAACCTCTTTTGCACACTTGTACCCAAACCTACTCAGTTTGGCTGCTCTTTCAAACCACTTAGCAGACAGCACTCAATGCTGGCTTTGAATACACATCTGATTAAAAATTGAGTATGTTCGCATTCTTCTGAGATGTCTACTGTCTAAGATTTTTCATGCAATTTTGGAAGAATTGCCCAGAAGCCATACGGTTCTGGATGCCACATAATAACAATAACAATAACAAAAATAAAAACAGCTACACAGAAGAAAATTTTCCTGGCACTTCAGCAGTAATAAATTTCCCCAGGTAATCTATTAAACCTGTTGTGATTTTTTCCCCCTTTTTACTGCAGAAAGGCATATACACAGAAGGCTCTTGACACTGTTGCCCAAGGTTTTTGGGAAGAAATATAGCCGCTTAATAAAATGAATGATCTTTGAGGGAACAGAATTTTAAAGTTCAAATTTATATTTTCTAAAATGGATATAGTGCTAAAGGCTAATTCGTTCCCCACAAAGTCTGGTTCCGATAGTAGATGGAGAAATAGAAAACTGTAAAAAGTGGTGGGAGGAGGAGGAGACACTCCAGAATCATAGAGTACAACTCCAGGTAGATCATTTATATTATACCAGGCTGTAAACAAATAGATGTTTTGAAAATGATGAGTGCTATATAATATGCTAGCATTCAATATTAAACGTCCTTTTTATACTGGAAGCGTATATATAAGAGATTCCACTTAAAAGACGTGAAGGGGAGAGTCATTTCTCCCTGCTCCCATATTTTTGGATCATAGCATTTCCCAAGATTAAAGGTAAAGGGACCCCTGACCATTAGGTCCAGTCGTGACCGACTCTGGGGTTGCGACGCTCATCTCGCTTTACTTGCCGAGGGAGCCGGCGTACAGCTTCAGGATCATGTGGCCAGCATGACTAAGCCGCTTCTGGCGAACCAGAGCAGCACACGGAAATGCTGTTTACCTTCCCGCCGGAGCGGTATCTATTTATCTACTTGCACTTTGATGTGCTTTCAAACTGCTAGGTTAGCAGGAGCAGGGACCGAGCAACGGGAGCTCACCCCGTCGCAGGGATTCGAACTGCGACCTTCTGATCAGCAAGTCCTAGGCTCTGTGGTTTAACCCACAGCGCCACCCGCGTCCCTTCCCAAGATTACCTAGGCTATAACTACACATTTAGCAACAGACTCAGGGGTGCACATTTCGGGGACTTTATACCTGTATCCGATGCAGGGGTGGAGGAAGGGGTGTGTGGTGGGGGCGGTCAACCCAGGGCGTTACTACTGAGGGGGTGACAAAATGCCGGGTGGCACTCACCACGGGGCCTGCAGTGCGCCTGAGCCACGCATGTCTCCTGGGAGTGACGCAATGACTTGGGCACCCACAGACTCTGGGCTGCCCCCAACAGTCCACCCGCTGCCTTTTCCCCCCAGCTGTAGAGTAGGGGGAGGCAGGCAGACTCCTCAGAGGCCCCATGGAGCGTCCTGCCCCGGCTCACCCCATCCCATGGGCAGCTGGCCCTGCCCCTGGGCACAGGGCACGCACACTGCCCCAGATGCCCCATCAGCTTGCTCCGCCGCGGATCTGATGACGTGGTAGGACTGAGACTGCTTTCTGGGAAGGGGAACAGCGAGGTCGATGTGACACAAACACACCAGTTTAGCCAGTCCAGTGCTCCAGCTGGATAATTTACAGCATGGGACTTCTGCATCACCTAGCCTTTTATTCCCTTGGTAAACAGCAGTGACTCAAATGCTGGGAGGCAGGGCTGGCCTGTCCATGAGGCAACATGAGGCAATCACCCTGAGCAGCAGAAGTCCACAAAGCTGTGCCCTCTCAGGTACACTGCCTGGTTCAGAGATCTTGCAAGATTCCAGCAAGATGTCGCCTGAAGCTGGTTGTCAGGGACTGGGCAGAGGAGCAATGGTGGAGACCGCCTCCCCATCCTGACCCTTCCAGGGAGGAGGAAAAGGAAGACAATATAGATTTACAACAGGGGTTTGAGGGAGGTCGCAGCTTAGAGGCAGATGAGGGGGAAAGTTGAGAAATCATGGGAGAACCAGAGCAACACCTGGCTGACACGTCATTAGAAAGCATCCCAGACCCTCCATCTCCCAGAACCCGGCGAGCCTTAAAAGCAGGAGAGCAAAGAGCTCAAAGACAGAGGGCAAGTAGCAGCGCCCATAGTGGAGATGAAGAGAATGACAAATGAGGAAGTGGGAGAGGCAGAGGGGGTGGAGATTCACTTGGGACAATGCCATTATCCAAGAGGCTGGGTTCTATAGCCTCTCTCTGTAACGATTGTAACAAAAAAGGACGCTAAGAAACTTTTCCTTGTCTTGATACTTTCCTGGGCAACCAGCCGGGAACCGCTGACAGCATCCTAACACTGCTGCTGCTGCTGCTGCTGCTGCTGCTGGCAATTTGCAGGTGTTGCCATGCAACACAAGTAAGATAGGCTACAGCGGTGGAATGGGGCAGAACGGCACCGGCATTGGGGCAGCAGTGTGGCTGGGTGGCAAGTTCCCATTTCACCTGAAGCAGTGAAATGGGATGTGCCGCCACTGGTGGGAGGTCAGGTAAGTGCCTTTGTCCCTCCACACAGTTACTGGGCTTTGCTTTGGAAAAACAGCAAGTTTGCAGTCAATTCAAAGGAAGAAATGCGTCAACAGAAGTCTCGTGTCCAGATCAAGGGACGTAATAGTCTCATTTGATTCTGCCTTGGTCAGACCACAACTGGAATACAGTGTCCAGTTCTGGGCACCACAATTTAAGAAGGATATTGACAAGCTGAAATGGGTGCAGAGGAGCAAGATGGCCAAGGGTCTGGAAACCAAGCCTGATGAGGAACGGTTGAAGGAGCTGGATATTTTTAGCCTGGGAAAGAGGAGACTGAGAGGAGATATGGTAGCCATCTTCAAATATCTCAAGGGCTGTCAAATCAAGATGAAGCAAGCTTGTTTTCTCCTGCTCTGGAGGGGAGGACTCGAACCCATGACTTCAAGTTATAAGAAAGGAGATTCCAACTAAACATCAGGAAGAACATTCTGACAATAAGAGTTGTTTGATAGTGGAACTTGGGATCTCGTGGACTCTCCTTCCTTGGAGGTTTTTAAGCAGAGGTTGGATGGCCATCTGTCATGGATGCTTTAGCTGAGATTCCTGCAGGGGGGTGGACTAGATGACCCTTGGTGACCCTTCCAACTCTGCAGTTCTACGATTCTATGTAATGGGAATGTACATTGAGGGTGACAGAAAATGGTGCCAAGTTCAATGAGCGTATATTTTTGGCAACAAAGGAACTATGGGGAGCGTAGTCAAAGTGTGCTTCCGGTTCCCGTTCCTTTTGCCTGCAGTTTCAAGCTATGGCTTGAACCTGAACAATATATATGACATCAAGCCAAGGAAAAATTATTTGCCATGGGGATGGTGGTACAAATTAGACCTTCAACCTGGAGGCATGGATCTAGAGGTCTCAGTCCTGTAAACTCTCTTCTGGAAGAACTCTTGCCAATATTGAATGTCAGCTCCCACAGGAATTTTGGTTATGTTCATCTGGGATTGCTACAACACAGTACCTCTTCAATGCAATAAAAAAAATGCTATTGCTACCCTCCCTACCTAGAAAGCAACCAATGACAAGCGTTTCAGTTTTGACACATTGTTAATTAAATATTGATTTGTTGGAGGACGAACCAAGCCATCAGTGGACTTTCCCCCCTAATTAGAATAATTACATTTCCACCTGCTCTATATGAACATAATTTAAGGAAGATAAATGTTAAATAAATCTAAATTATGTACCATATCGCTATTCACTCATGATTAACAAGTTAGAAATAGCCTAATAGCCACCGGCAAATGTTTTTAGTAACCTTGTGTTGCAGTTCTTTAAAAAGTGTTTTTTCCCCCCTCCCCACTTGTCTTTTACATCCGTTGCTTACATGAAGAGGGTTAAGCAAATTAGAAGAAGGGGGGTGGGGTGGGACACATCCCTCTCTCACCTTGTCCCACCATCCATATCTTTGCATGACCATTTGAGGTGGACCAGCCATTGTGCATTAAACCTTTTCCTGCGGAAACTTGGAAACTTTTCAGCATCCTGGAACCCGGATCACGTGCCCTCAAGGTCTCCAGCCCCTCAAAGGTGAACAGCCTTTCTCACTATGGGAAGACCACATATCCAATTATCTTAATTTACTTTTCTGCCTGAGAGCAGAAGGACATTAAAGGCACAAATAGGGCCAAATGTCCCTGCCTTCAAAGGACTAAAGTCACGAAATAGTCAAGTGTTGGAGAATCCAGAGTGTGGGGTCAAGGCACACAGAAGCAATATTTCATGGTGAGGTCTCACTTTCATCACCATCTTGACTGTACAATCATCCCATGGTTCAACCCAGCAAAGTTTGAGCTTTGGCACATCAAGCACACACTGCTGCTACTGCCACCATCTTCCTGGTCCATCCCCTAAATAATTCATCTCTCATCTGTCAGACCATGTGATCCTCTCTTTTAACTCCTGCACTATTTTTCTACCACCCAAAGGATAATAGATGAACTTTGCAGCTAGCAAAGAAATAAGCAGTGGAGGCAGCAGTGGAGGCATCCCAGGTAGGAATGGATGAATCTGTCAATTATGATTTCACTCAGTTTCTCATTACTCCAGTCTTAAAATCAGTTGGCCAATTTGCTCATCAGTTATTGATTGTGTGGAAACAACAACAACAACGCAGGAAAATACACACACGTTTTAATGTAAATTTTCCCCAATGTACACATTTTTCTGTGCATTGTTTGGTTGGAGAATTGCATCGCAGAATTTAGAAAAGGGTGACTTTGGGAGGAAAGCTTCACTGCCACCTGTGTTTGCATTTTGGTCCCAGGAAGTGAAAATTAGGCAAGTCCACATGAACCAAATGAATTCCTTTCCCATCCCTGCACCCTACAGAGTATTTGTTCCTACCAGGGCTGGTAGAATTTCTTAAGGGGATAACAGGTCCATATTTTTCACTCTATAAGACGTACTTGTCCCCTCCTAAAAAGTAAGGGGGGATGTGTGTGTGTCTTATGGAGCGAATGCAGGCTGCGTAGCAATCCTTCGTGCTGTTCTGACTTCGCTCCACTGGAGAGGCGCTGCACAGAGAGGGAGAGAATATTTTTTTCTTGTTCTCCTCCTCTAAAACTAGGTGCGTCTTATAGAGCGAAAAATACGGTAACTCAGGAGCTCTGATCTGATGTGCTGGCTGTGATCCTCCTTGGAAATAGGGACTCTTGCTTATTTAGCAATTTACTGATGCAGCAACTTGAGTTTTTTATCTGTACAAATTTGATTCTCCTCCCCTTCTGAATGTATTCAGATATCGTCATTTGTTTACTTTTAAATGATTTTGTACCACTTGATACACAACATATCCAAAGTGGTTTTCAGCGTTAGAAAAACAGCAATAAAACTATACTGCAACAATTTCTGTAATAATGCTAAATCTTGAGTAGATTACAGAACATGCAGTCAGTATTAACATTCAGGAAATGCCAAGGTAAACAAACAAGTTTTAAACATACCCAGAGATGGGGCATCCTAATGATCTTATTGTTATTCTACAATGCTGACATCAGTTACAATTCCCCATTTGTAAGAAAGGAGAGGGAAATATCACAATGCTGTCTCATCACTTTTCTCAGTAATGTGTCTAGAGCCACTTGTAGTCTGCAGAATTTTTAAAAGAGGGCTTTCCTTTTGTCATTCTAAGCGTGAAAACGACTGTCGCCCCAATCTGTATTAATTTTTCAGCACAAAGAAGCAGGCTTCTACATATATACTACTTATATGCTACATACTGTATATCCTTCTGGGACCCCACATTTAAACTCTTCCCTGGTCTCCTTGCTGACCATAGTAGGACCAACTTGGCCAGTTAGCCCTGGTGATCATTTGATGTTTACTGATTGGGGTTCCCCCCCCAAAAAAAAATGACCCCTGAATTTTTTAATTTTATTGACATTTGTGCTGCATTTATGTTGTATTTTATGCTGTTTTTAGGCTGTTTTTAAGTCGCATTTTAATCAATGTTTTATATTTGCTGTTAGCCACCCTGAGCTTGGTTTTTAAACCAGGAAGGGCAGGGTATAAATATTTTTTTATTATTATTATTACTTGCTGGATCAGAAATCATGTGTGTAAATCAGAAGCACATTTGGATGTGCATCCCAGTTGGGACAGGAATTGAGTTTTCTTTCCTTTCTGACCCTGAATTCCTTTCCGTTGGATGCACTTTGGATACAAGGTAAAGGTAAAGGACCGCTGGAGGGTTAAGTCCAGTCAAAGGCAACTATGGGGTTGCAGCGCTCATCTCGCTTTCAGGCTGTGTGGTCTGGTTTCTGTCATGGTGTCCCGTTGCGCCAGAAGCAGTTTAGTCATGCTGGCCACATGATCTGGAAAGCTGTCTGCGGACAAACACCGGCTCCCTTGTCCTGAAAGTGAGATGAGCGCTGCAACTGGACTTAACTGTCCAGGGGTCCTTTATCTTTACCTGTATAAGCTTTTGTCTTTCTATCGGTTGCCCAACAGTTTCGATAGCTGAATAAATGAGGCAGTCTGTCAGCTAGCAAAGCCCAACCATATAGATATGGGACATGTTGCGACTAATAATCACTTGGATCCTTTCACAGAGACTAAGATCAAGCACTATTTATCCTGGAGATCACTTAGCAAACACAGTGCATGGCATCTCAGGCTTTACCTCAGCAACATTTCCAGATACACTCAGGTCAATATAAATAGCATCGGAGAGCCTTGGATGAAGTTGCCCTGCCAACGACTCTCAGCTAATCACTTCATTGCAGTGGAGCACTGCTCTTCATTCCAAATGGGAAATTAGATTTACCCTTTTGAAGTTTATTAATATCTTTAATCAAAGTCGGTCGGAATTGTTGTAAAGAGAAAAGTGTTTTCATGATTGCCAAAGCCAAATTAAACAAAACTGCTGTTCTGCCTTGGAGACGACAGTCTCCTGTCTCATGCCAGGCACAATTTTGTCTGCTGTCATCATGGAACTTACAGGGAGGATCATTTGATGTCAACGGCTGAATGATCATTGCAAAGGAATAAGCATAATATCTATCCACAATCAGGGAATTTTAGTTTTGTAACCTGAAGCGTAGTCAGGTTGTTGTTGTTTAGGCATTTAGTCATGTCCGACTCTTCATGACCCCATGGACCAGAGCACGCCAGGCACTCCTGTCTTCCACTGCCTCCCGCAATTTGGTCAGACTCATGTTTGTAGCTTCGAGAACACTGTCCAACCATCTCCACCTCTGTCGTCCCCTTCTTCTTGTGCCCTCCGTCCTTCCCAACATCAGGGTCTTTTCCAGAGAGTCTTCTCTTCTCATGAGGTGGCCAAAGTATTGGAGCCTCAGCTTCACGATCTGTCCTTCCAGTGAGCACTCAGGGCTGATTTCCTTAAGAATGGATACGTTTGATCTTCTTGCAGTCCATGGGACTCTCAAGAGTCTCCTCCAGCACCATAGTTCAAAAGCATCAATTCTTTGGCGATCAGCCTTCTTTATGGTCCAGCTCTCACTTCCATACATCACTACTGGGAAAGCCATGGCTTTAACTATACGGACCTTTGTTGGCAAGGTGATGTCAGGTAGGATAGCCAAATATAAAGGAGAGCTATGCTCCTGAACTTGTAATATATAAGTAGGGAATCAGTCTTTTTACTTCATTTCAGCATGACAAGTTGCATCTACCCAAATGCCATATTTCATAATGTTATAGCAGACTTTGTTATAGCCCATATTATTAACCAGGGCTTTTTTCAGCCTGAATTCGCCAGAACTCAGTTCCGGCACCTCTTAGCTGGGTGCCATTGTCGTTATAAGAGAACAAGGCAGGTGTCCATGGTGAGTTCCAGCACCTCTTTTTCTAGAAAAAAATAGCACTGCTATTAATCACAAATGAACAACTCAGGAGTAAATGGGCAAATCTAGTCATTTCAGCTTCTCCCAGTTTCTCGTTTTTCCACTCTGAAATTTAGTTCTCCACACAAGCTGAGCGTAAGTAGAGATTCAAATGTGAAACCAAAAGATGCCCTAAATTCTCAGTTTCATCAGCTTCAGGCTTCTCACAAAGCAATTCCCCCAAACATAATGCTTTTTCGTATGCTATTTTAACTAATATATGTGTTTTGGGGCACACTTTACCTTAGCACGTGTGTTTTTGTACACATTATTTTGCCAGACAACTGCATTACAAAATCTGCAGAAATGATAGATGACTGTGTTTGAATCTGCATATTGTTTTGGAAGATGCAGATTAAGGAGGTTCACCTTTAAAGGTGAAATAAATAGAATTTTTCCTCCACCCCTAGGTGTGTATATAAGAATTTGGCCCCTAAGCCATCACACTGCATCCCTCATCCTAAAATTCTGCTTTGTGCTTAAATGTTACACTTAAGATTGAGCAATCAAACCCACCTCTTTTATCCTCATTCAGCACCAAAATTCCTACCACGTTTTTAAAAAGCCATTTGAACAGGTAGCCCCACCTAAAACGAAGTGAGTCCTTTTGCGAAAGGGGAGTGATAGGATTTAACTGTCACCTTATGTAAAATGTCTTTGGAGAGAGGTCTGAAAGCTGAATGTGAGACGTATGTTTCATTTGAAAAGTTTGTTGTGGCTTTTTTGTATCATCTAGTCTCAGAAAAACAGGGCAATTTGTCATCATAGCTTCCCCCTAAATCCTGAATTGGGACATTTTCTCCAATTGCCAATGCTCACAGCTTTGTGGCTTTTTCTTACTGTGTAAGAAAGTCTGTAAGAAATATCTGCTGGTCATCTAAAACAATTTTCACAACCCATCTTGCAAAATAGCATCTCTCCAAACAGCAGGTGAGGTATCAAACCTGCATTGGGACTGAAACACATCAGACTGCAAATGATTTCTCACACCACACATATAGAAAACTAGAATGTAAGGGAGAATGACTTTAACTTAAACTCATCCCTGACATGCTATTTTCTGTCTGTAGTGTTTTCTGGAGGTACATTCAGTTATGTAAGCCCTCACCTGCAGTCAGAAGTACACAGTACAGCCCAGGTTTTGTACTTCGTCTGTTGTTTGTGAGAATGAAGCCTGAAACATACATGGATGGTGGGAGAATTTTGAACTGAATTGCAGAAACCTAGCAGTAAGGACATGGGTGGTGCTGTGGGTTAAACCACAGAGCCTAGGACTTGCAGATCAGAAGGTTGGCGGTTCGAATCCCCGCGATGGGGTGAGCTCCCGTTGCTCGGTCCCAGCTCCTGCCAACCTAGCAGTTTGAAAGCACGTCAAAGTGCAAGTAGATAAATAGGTACCGCTCCGGCGGGAAGGTAAACGGCGTTTCCGTGCACTGCTCTGGTTCGCCACAAGTGGCTTAGTCATGCTGGCCACATGACCCAGAAGCTGTACGCCGGCTCCCTTGGCCAATAAAGCGAGATGAGCACTGCAACCCCAGAGTCGGCCACGACTGGACCCAATGGTCAGGGGTCCCTTTACCCCTTTACTTTTAATAGTAAAGAACTCTTTCCCCCACGGACATTAGACTGGTACCGTTTGAAATGTGTTTTAGGCACCAGCTTAAAACCATGCTGTTCCCACAAGCCCTTCACTTGAAGGGTGATCCATATTGGAGTTCTGTGAATTGTGTGAACATGCTGGGTTTTATGGTGCCTTCTGTACAGTTCTGTTTAGTTTTATTTTGTGTTTGGCTTCAATTGGGTATTCTGTTCACTGCAAATATAAGTCATGTGGAATTTAAAAAGAAAAAAAATACAGTAAAATAAAAAAATAAGTCTGAATCAGGTTTCCAATAAAATGTTGCAATATGGAGGAGATCTGAAGACTTATGGATTACAAACCTGACTAAAGTGGAAGCTGGAGTTACTGGGACATTTGGACTTAAAAGAAGTAAGAAACAAGATTTGGACTACAATTTTAAATATGGAGGTCTGGCTGGAAGAAACATGGACCTTATTGGGACAGAGCTTCTCCGAGATTTGGTGTTTAATATAAAGGACTATCAAAAAAACCGGCAGAGAGGAAATGAGAGAGACTTAAGAGCCTCGGATGTGAGGTCACCAGGCTGACACCAGATAGACTGATGGACATTTGTTGGAGCTTGAAACCGGGAAAGGTGGGGAGTGCATTTTTGGGCATCCAAAGGCTGTACAATTATACTTTGTTTTTATATATTTTTGTTTTGTTACTTATATTAAAATGGGGAACTCGTGAAAGGGAATTGGGGTCGATCTTAGAAAAAGATATTAAAGAATGAGGTTTATGTTAAAATTGGTTAATTAAAAGGATTTAAATATAATAAGGTAAAATTTGGGGATAAGAACTTGCTGAACTAAAAATTGAATTGGAATACAAGAAGGGGAGGTGTGGGGAAGTCAAGGAAATATGTTATTGAAACAAAGGAATGTAATTATATGTGTGTTTTCTTTTTTCTATTTTTATTTTTATATTTTTTTCCCTTTATTTTTTGAAAATTTCAATAAATATCTTTTAAAAAAATAAAAATAAAATGTTGCAATATGGAACGGTCCTCTTTAGAGGTCTAAACCAGCCATGCCCTTCACAAGAAAACTCCATTCCGTTCAGTGTCTCTTCCAACAAGGGTTCTCTGGCCACTGAGCATGCTCAGTTTTCATTGCCCTCTTTTGATTGGTGAAATGTTGGACGGTATGCAGTGGTGCAACCCAGATTATGTCAGGGGAACAACCCACTTGTGGATCCAAACTTTGTCCGCTAGTTGAAGATAAATGTCATGTTATATCTGGTCATCCTGATGCTTAATCCTGAAAACATGCCTGGCTATTTGGATAGACACAGAGTTACAGGGAACCAGGCAGAGGGCCTTCTCGGTAGTGGCACCCGCCCTGTGGAACGCCCTCCCTCCAGATGTCAAAGAGAAGAACAACTACCAGACTTTTAGAAGACATCTGAAGGCAGCCCTCTTTAGGGAAGCTTTTAATGTTTAACAGACTACTGTATTTTAATACACCAGTGTGGTGTAGTGGTTAAGAGCGGTAGCCTCGTAATCTGGGGAACCGGGTTCGCGTCTCCGCTCCTCCACATGCAGCTGCTGGGTGACCTTGGGCCAGTCACACTTCTTTGAAGTCTCTCAGCCCCACTCACCTCACAGAGTGTTTGTTGTGGGGGAGGAAGGGAAAGGAGAATGTTAGCCACTTTGAGAGTCCTGAAGGGGAGTGAAAGGCGGGATATCAAATCCAATCCAAACTCTACTTTATTGGAAGCCGCCCAGAGTGGCTGGGGAAACCACAGAGCTTCTCTGGGGCAGTGTAAAACTGTGCTTGATTATGTGCATGTCATAAGTGCTTCTTAGAGATACCAAATATATTATTTGGGTTTTTTGGGGGGTGGGTGAATGTGTATAATTCTTAGGACAAAGCAAATCCCATGTCAGCAGCCAAGCATATAAAATTGAGATTTCTTTTCATAAAATTGGTGACATAACCTCATCTCCCCGAGAAACGTTTGGTGTGTATAGCATTGCAAATTATTCATGCCAATTCAAGATACATGGGCTTGTACTGCCGGAGAAAGGATGTTGAGCTGACTGCGTACTTGGCTGTGAATTTTTGATGAGGCATTGCATAAATTTCCAAAGGAGATTACACAGCTACATCAATAAACAGCATTAAAAATCAAGTTTCTGAAAAGCCTGTGGAAGCCAATGAATGCTATTGATGCACCACAGAGAGCCGCACTTTTGCTTGCTCAAGCAGAGACTTATTTGAATTTTCTCTGTGCTTTCCTCCCAGGCTGAGTTGGAATATTGGGGCATCCACACAAAAGCATGGCCAGAGGTGAGGAAGCAGACATAGAATCATAGAATCTTAAGAGTTGGAAGGGACACCAAGGGTCATCTAGTCCAACCCCCTGCAATGCAGGAACCATCTCTACACAAGGCCTGGTTTACAATGTATCATATTAATTAATCATCTTTCCAGTGGTTTTAAGACAAGGCTGGATTAAGGGCTTTTTCCAACGACAACACTGCTCCTACTAGGATTTTGCTTTGATAAAACAATGGGTTTAGGATTTATTATTGCTGTTATTATGACAAACCTAGACAGCATCTTAAAAAGCAGAGACATCACCTAGCCAACAAAGGTCCGCATAGTTAAAGCTATGGTTTTCCTAGTAGTCATGTATGGAAATGAGAGCTGGACCATAAAGAAGGCTGATCGCCAAAGAATTGATGCTTTTGAATTATGGTGCTGGAGGAGACTCTTGAGAGTCCCGTGGACTGCAAGAAGATCCAACCTATCCATTCTGAAGGAAATCAGCCCTGAGTGCTCACTGGAAGGACAGATCCTGAAGCTGAGGCTCCAATACTTTGGCCACATCATGAGAAGACTCCCTGGAAAAGACCCTGATGTTGGGAAAGATTGAAGGCACAAGGAGAAGGGGATGGCAGAGGACAAGATGGTTGGACAGTGTTCTCGAAGCGACCAGCATGGGTTTGACGAAACTGCGGGAGGCAGTGGAAGACAGGAGTGCCTGGCGTGCTCTGGTCCTTGGGGTCATGAAGAGTCAGACATGACTAAACGACTAAACGGCTAATTGCTGCTATTGCTCTTGTCGCATCATCAGTGCAAATTGTGCCTTATGGTATAACATGAGCAAAAGACAGATATTTGCCCTGAGCAGTTTAGATTTTCAATCTTCAGATGGCATTCCCAGAATAAGCACGCTAGGCGTATGTTCATCTCAAATCAGCTAGAGAACGAATACATACGTGCAGGAAACAAGGCCTGTCTCCAGCTGCAGAGGGGGAAAGGTGCTGAAAGCCGAAATCTCAGCAAGAAGTGATCTGACCATGACAAGGGACTGATGTCAGTATCCCCACACACACTTTCAGATGTTGCTCTTTCTGCCCAGTTGAGAAAACAAGGTCTACTGTGTGGCCTGCCACATGCATTGGGTCAGTGACATGGTTGGCTGTTGAAGTCCCCCAGAACCAGTGGTCTGGGAGTCCTCTGCAATGACTCCAAGACCAGCTCTGTCAGGGATGCTGGGCAATGAGGTGGGTGGTAAATCTGAGGGCTGGCTGATAGGACAATTGCAATTCCCCAGATTGGAGAAAAGCACACGGCACAAACTGCTTGTGCTGTGTGCTCCTTACCAAGACTGTCCCACCTCCTGCACCATACCTCCCCCTACCCTGATTTTTTTGGGGAAGATACTCTCCCCAGCTCCTCACTTCCCAGGCACATCCCTTTTATTAAAACAACAACAAAATCCCTGAATCTAAAACACTCAAGTTAAAAACCAAAAAAAAATAAATGAAAAAAAAATGGGGTAATAATAACAGTAAGACCTGCTAAGCTATACCCCAACCCAAGAGTCCATTCAGCTTTTGTAGCTGCAATAAGCCTGAACCCACCCTTGTAGGCCAGGTAGAAGAGGCCTGCAAGGCAGGGAGCAGGTCCCTCAAGACTCACAGCCAATATGGTCTCCAACCTCCTCAGGTTAGGGGCCCTGGAAAGGTGTGGTCTTCTCAAGTGCCTGATTACTCAGCCTGGAAGTTATGTGCTTCAAGTCTTCTCCCATCTACTCTACTAATGAACCCCAGGCACCCTGGAATCTTGGGTCATGTAGTATTAGTTTTCAAGGGATATGATGTCTAAAGTAGAAGTCCGAGGCTTTGTAGTGCTTCCTGAAGGCAGGGAAGAATGGAAGCCTTGCAGAAAGTCCTCACATGGGGCCTCAAAATAACTTTGGGAGGGGGGATTAAGGGTAGATGGTTTGTTCCGCTTGTAGCACTTCACTGATCTTCAAAGCAGCCCTGCGGAGCTGCTAACTTGCAAAGCAGAAACCATGGGATATCATAATCACATGCCTCCCACCTGTTGTCTTATTTGACCATAAGCTTCACAGGGTTTTGAAACCTCAGCTTCCTGGATAGTATTCAATACTAGTCCTACTCAGAACAGACTCATATAAGTTAACAGATATGACTAACTTAGGTTCATTAATTTCAATGGGTCAACTCTGAGTCGGATTCAGTTGACCACAATCCAGAAGATTGCAATTACCTTTGATTGGGGCATTGGCATCGCATTTGTAGGTCATGATCCACCAACTCAACACCAATGAATGGAGGAAGAGGTAAGAGGAAACACAGCAGTTAATTGATATGAGTTAGCAGAATTATGACATTTCAGTTGTTTAGATGTATTTTCTCTCTTTTCCTAACTATTTTTCTTCTATGTTTTCAAGACCCTTTTCAATCTGATCCTAACCAAGATTCACTTGTTTCATATTATCCTCTACCACATGGTATAGAATTGAAGGCCAGGATCAAAAGCTCCCCCCCCCCCTTTCATTCTCCAGTCGTAGCAATTTCAGCAACATGCCCACTTGGTATTTGATTGCTTAGGAGGGAAGAGGACCATGAAGAGGAAAGGGCTTCACAAACTCACACCATGTCATTCCAAGATTTTTCAGTATTTTCTCATTAAATCTTCAGCGAGTCGTCTGAAGTCCACAGCCTGTGACACTGCTGAAAGCTTGAGTACAAACAGAGAAGTAAACCATTTTATTGATTTCAATTTCATTAGAAATACAGTTTGCAGAGAACAGAACCCAAGTGGAAAACTGACAAATCAATTCTTTGCGAAGTTTATTTTTAAGCCAGAATGTTCTTGCCAAAGAAAGCAGCTATGCAGTGATACTTCTAAGTGACACGTATTGATATTTTAATATATAAAAATTACCTAGCATGATGTAAAGCAATTTTATTAACCTATTAAGTAGGTTCTTTCAGGTTGCTTTAATCCGATATGACCTGATTTAGAGGTGATACCCTTGCCAAACTTGTATTTGTCACTGGGTGCAAAATTATTATTAAAATTATGGAGACTTGGTTGCTCTGCTGAGAAGGAACAGAATCATCTTTAGGTGGGAATTTCCTCAAGGCTTATCCTTCAGCTTTAAAGGAAGGGGGGAAAAAAAAGATCAAAACAAAAAAAAAATTTCCTTCCAGTAGCACCTTAAAGACCAACTAAGTTAGTTCTTGGTATGAGCTTTCGTGTGCATGCACACTTCTTCAGATACACTGAAGAATGCACACGAAAGCTCATACCAAGAACTAACTTAGTTGGTCTTTAAGGTGCTACTGGAAGGAAATTTTTTTTTTTGTTTTGACTATGGCAGACCAACACGGCTACCTATCTGTAAAAAAAAGATCAGTTCAAGATAAAGACAAATTTCTGAGCACCCACGAAGAGGATCTACAGAAGGGACTTGGAAAAGAGCCAGGAGCATTGGACAGAAGATCACCAGACAGAGGATTAGAGCAAAGAGTACTGGACAAAAGATCACCCATACTGGACATAGCAAAGCTAAATTTTGGATTGGATTGCCCAGCGAAAGGGATACCAACACCACCGTCAGAGCAAGAACAAGCACTGGGCGCAGTTGGAGGAGACTTAAAGTAACTACATCATGGCACTGCAAATATTAAGCTGGAATGTTAATGGGATGAATTCCCCTGAGAAAAGACGAAGAGTCTTTCATGTATTAAAAAAAGAACAATTGGACTTGATTTGCTTACAAGAAACACATGTGATAAGGCTACACAGGAAAATATTGGTAAATAAAAGATTGGGGCAGGAATTTATTTCATCAGACAAAGTAAAAAAAGAAGAAGAGGAGTAGTACTTTACACAAAGGAGAGCCTATCACCAAAATTTCTTTTTAAGGATGATCAAGGAAGATTTGTAGCAATTGAAATCCAATCGCAAGGAGAGAAATTTTTGATACTAGGTATTTATGCACCAAATGAGGGAAAATCGGAATTTTTTAAGAAGTTACATGAGACTCTGATGGACTATATGGACTACAATATGATTTTGATGGGGGATATGAATGGAGTGGTGTCTACAAATATGGATAAAGCACAGAGACAGGTAGTTACTAAGGATGGTAGATTGCCAAAGACTTTTTTTGATATGACTGACAATATGGACTTAGTTGATATTTGGAGAATTAAACACCCTTTGGGAAGAGAGGGAACCTTCTTCTCTGAGGCCAAAATGACATGGACAAGAATTGACCAAATTTGGGTAACTAGAGGGCTGGCTCCAAAGACTAGAAAGGTGGAAATATGCCCTAAAATGTGCTCCGACCATAACGCTGTAAAGATGGAATTGAAATTAACACCAACTGGTTCCTTCAGATGGAGGATGAATGACACATTGTTTAGGAATGAAGAAGTGACTAAGAAGGCCCAAAAAACTTTGAGAGACTATTTTGAGATAAATATGAATACCACTGTAGAAAAAAGAGTAATTTGGGACGCAAGTAAAGCGGTCATGAGAGGATTTTTGATACAACAGAATGCGATCCAAAAGAGAGTCCAAAATGAGAAAAAAGACAAGATCTTGGAGAAAATAAAGGAAGGAGAGAAGAAACTGAGAGCGAAGCCAAAATCGCAGGAGATTTTGAAAGAGATAAAGTTACTTCAAGTACAATATATGAAAATGATAAATCAGGAAATAGAATGGAAAATTAAACAGATGAGACAAAAGACATTTGAATTGGCAAACAAATGTGGAAAACTACTGGCTTGGCAAATGAAAAAAAGACAGAAACTTAACACTATTACAAATTTGGAAGTAGAAGGGAAAAATATACAGAATCCAGTGGAGATTAGAAAGTGTTTTCAGAGGTATTTTAAACAACTATATACACAGGAAACTCAGAAACAAATGGATATAGACAGTTTTTTGAAAATAAATGGACTACAAAAAATCTCTCAAGAAAATAAGTTAATGTTGAATTATAAAATAACGGAGCAAGAGATAGAAGGGGCCATGCAGAATATGCAATTGGGTAAATCCCCAGGACCGGACGGCTTGACTTCAAGATACTACAGAACCTTGAAAGAATGGATAATACAGCCTTTAAAGGAAGTGTGTAATGGAATATTGGAAGGGAAAAAGGCACCAGAGTCGTGGAAGGAAGCTTATATTACACTTATACCGAAAACAGAGTCTGAGAAGACACAGCTTAAGAATTACCGCCCCATATCTTTGCTTAATGTGGATTATAAAATTTTTGCAGACATTTTGGCTAAGAGACTAAAAAAGGTGCACACACAGGAGTGCTGTGTGATAAGTTCTCTAGTTTGACACAGTAACTGGGGCTATAGGTGCATTGCTCTTAAAGGTAAAGGGACCCCTGACCATTAGGTCCAGTTGTGACCGACCCTGGGGTTGCGGCACTCATCTCGCTTTACTGGCAAAGGGAGCCAGCGTACAGCTTCCAGGTCATGTGGCCAGCATGACTAAGCCGCTTCTGGCGAACCAGAGCAGCACACAGAAACGCCGTTTGCCTTTCCGCCGGAGCGGTACCTATTTATCTACTTGCACTTTGACGTGCTTTCGAACTGCTGGTTGGCAGGAGCAGAGACCGAGCAACCGGAGCTCACCCCGTTGCGGGGATTCGAAGTGCCAACCTTCTGATTGGCAAGTCCTAGGCTCTGTGGTTTAACCCACAGCGCCACCCGCATCCATTGCTCTTAGGAAAGTTTAAATCCCACATCCTTTGGATCCGCTGTATGGAAGGGATAAATGGAAGTTGGATTTAGTTACTCCATGACTACTTCTTCTTCCCCATCTAACAGCTGATTGGTCAATAGATTTTTTTAAAGGACTACTTTAAAGCAATCACAGATGTTCTGCAGATGCACTGTAGGAATGCAGTTAGAATCTCTAAGCAGCAGGGTGAAGTCTCTGGTCCTCTAGATGTTGCAAGACTACAAGTCCCATCATTCGTGGCCATTGGTCATGACAACCATGGCTGATGGGATCTGAGGTCAGACAGAATATGGAAAACTACATATTTTTACCAGGTTTCTACCAAGATAGCACTGTTTCACTTCCTGTATACAGTGGTACCTCAGGTTACATATGCTTCAGGTTACATACGCTTCAGGTTACAGACTCCGCTAATCCAGAAATAGTGCTTCAGGTTAAGAACTTTGCTTCAGGATGAGAACAGAAATTGTGCTCCGATGGTGCGGCGCAGCAGGAGGCCCCATTAGCTAAAGTGGTGCTTCAGGTTAAGAACAGTTTCAGGTTAAGAACGGACCTCCAGAACGAATTAAGTACTTAACCCGAGGTACCACTGTATTATGATAGTGGTCAAGGTGAAACAAATGTTGATAGAGTTGGTAGAGTCTTTAATTTCTATATTGCTTAATACAGTGGAACCTCAGGTTAAGAACTTAATTTGTTCTGGAGGTCCGTTCTTAACCTGAAACTGTTCTTAACCTGAGGTACCACTTTAGCTAATGGGGCCTCCCACGGCCGCCACACTGCCGCCACACGATTTCTGTTCGCATCCTGAAGCAGAGTTCTTAACCCGAGGTACTATTTCTGGGTTAGCGGAGTCTGTAACATGAAGCGTCTGTAACCTGAAGCGTCTGTAACCCGAGGTACCACTGTATATCGAAAATATCTCTAAGCAGTGTACAGAAGAGTGAAGCAACAGCAGGCAGCTTTAAACATTACAGAAATATGCAGTTACGTATAAAAACGTTACATTAATACAAGGTTACTAATATATAAAAAAGCAATATCAATTCATTTTTTTCTTCTGGCACACCTTCCCTCTCAGCCTTCGAATTCTTACCCAGGGTCCAAACAAACTGTCTGCTCACCCACAAAAGCCTCACAATGTTGCCATTCGAGTGTCAGAATCAGATTGTGACATGTGACATGTTAGAAACTGTCAAATGTTGACTGCCACATATCGGGTAAGGTCAAAGACTGACAGCTAACTCCATCTCAATTACCAAGTATGGCAAGAACTGCATGGCTGATAATGTCCAATACTGACTGCTATGTAGCACGCCAACCGCCCAAAATTGCCAATTGTTAATTGGCAGACGTCACATACTGACAAATTCTGATTGGCACGGCATGGCAGCTGTGAAGTGGTGTCAAATGCTCGATGCTACTTCAGAGTAATTGAATCTTAAATGCAGGTGCTGGTGCTATTAAATGCAGGGGCCCAGCTGTGCAAAATGGCTCACCACTTTCCACTTTCCAGTGAAGTTGCCTTGTGTAAAAACACGTCTGCTTTGTGTGTGTGTGTGTGTGTGTGTGTATGGAATGATGTTTCTGTGACCTCTGTTGATGTTGGAGTGCCACTGTCAAAATCTGAGGCCTTGTCCTATTAGAACGGGAGACGAAAGATGAAGAGGTAAAATCTGTTATGATTAAATGGGCACAAGATGTAGGTCACAACATTATGATGGAAGATTGGGTTAAATTATGGAAAACTGACTTAAAATTTACAGATTGTTCCCTATTGAAGGAGAATTACATGAAGATGATGTACAGATGGTACACAACACCAGTGCAGTTAGGGAAAATGTACAAAACTAGTTCAAATATATGTTGGAAGTGTAAGGAAAAGGAGGGGACATTTTATCTTATGTGGTGGGATTGTAAGGTAATTAAAAATTTTGGGAAATGATATACAATGAATTGAAGAAAATGTTCCATTTAACATTTGTTTAAAAACCCCAGGCATTTTTGTTGGGGATTGTAGGGAAAGACCTGCCAAAAAAGTTGAAAAACATCTTCATGTATGCGACAACGGCCGCGAGAGTTCTGGTAGCACAAGGATGGAAGACTGAAGAAACCCCAACTAAAGAATCAGGCAAGAAAAATTGACGGACTATGCAGAACTGGCAAAACTGACACATAAGCTACGGGACAAGGATAACTGTGACTTTAAAGATGAATGGGAACTCTTTACAAAGTATTTAAAGACGCAACAAAGCGAACTGGACTCCTTGGCAGGTTTTGAATAAACATTCACAAACTTTTTATTGATAATAATCAGCTAAATAGTTTGAGGATCTATACAACTTTGTAACATGCAGAAAACAGCATTCTTAGAGAAACCAAAGACTGGAACTGAGGGAAGTCGGGGGGTGGGTGGGTTTTGTGTGGGAGGGGGGAGGGAGGAAAAATGGGGGGGAACAAGGATGATATGTTTTTGGATAATATGTCTTGTTATAATTTTGAATAAAAAAAAATCTGAGGCCTTGTTTGGCACAGACAGGGATAGCTCAGGTGGTAGAGCATGAGACTCTTAATCTCAGGGTGGTGGGTTCGAGTTCCACATTGGGTGAAAGATTCCTGCATTACAGTGGGGTTGGACTAGATGATCCTCAGGCTCCCTTCCAACTCTACAAGCCTGTGATTCTGTGCTGTTACTATGTTGTAGTCTTGTTTAGTAGTAGTAGTGCAGTTTCTGAACTGGGGAGAGAGAGAATCACATTTAATATTTATAGTTGATAGTATTATTATTTATTTCAATTCATATCCCACCCTCCCTGTTAAAGGAGCCCAGGGTCGCAATCACATCAATAACAAAACCCAACAGCAGTTTTAAACCATTCTAAGAACAAGGTATCTGAAGAAGTGTGCATGCACACGAAAGCTTATACCCAGAACAAACTTAGTTGATCTCTAAGGTGCTACTGGACAGTTGCTGTTTTTTTTTAAAATGTATTTCGACTGTGTCACACCAACACGACTACCTACCTCATTCTAAGAACAGTTCAAAATCCATCACATTCTCTCATCCAATGATTTCAGGGTTGCCAGAAACAGTATCTTTCAGCCATCAAATGCCTGGTTAAATGCTTTAAAATTCCTCCTGAAAATCAGTAACGAGGAAGAGAGATATCTCACTAGGGAGGACATTGAACTAATTTAAGTTTACACAAGTGAAGGGTTATTTGTTGTTGTTTTTAATCAGCTAAACTCTCCAAGCAGCTGAAGTACAACCTGAGATGCTTGGGGGGGGGGTCAGAACTGGGTTGTTCCCAGTAGCTGGGCTGGATTGTGGTGGGTCAATTTGACTGGGACTTAAGGGATTTGGCCTGAGGTGAAAGCAACAGCCTCTCCTGAAACCTTCAGATACTGTCCTCCGGCCCATGTAAGACCCCAAAGTATATATCACTATTGCCTCATTTACAAAAAAGCCCTTTGCGTGTTGAGGTCCCCAGGGCCACCCCAATCAGTGGCGTAGCGTGGGTTGTCAGCACCCGGGGCAAGGCAAGTAATTTGCGCCCCCTAACCCGTGGATTTGCGCCCCCTAACCCGTGGATTTGCGCCCCTAACCCTAACCCCCAGCTGTTGCGCCCGGTGCGGCCGGCCCCCCCTGCACCCCCCACGCTACGCCACTGACCCCAATAACTCACACATCACACCAAATTTTTTGTTTAAGGTTTTTGGCATAATTTTGGCCACAACTTTATTAAAATACAAACATGTGAGTGGTTGCTTAGGCACTGGTTGCGACTATCTGCCCCCCTCCATGGGGGACAGACTGACATTCTGCATGCCTGCGAAAGTCAGAAAAGGGGAATACACTTGGGGCTAGTGACGGAGCAGGGAACCTGCCCTCAGCCCACCCCAAATGCAGCCAGGACCTCTTGCAGTGGTCCGAGCCCCCTTGACAGGGTGGACAAGCAATAGTTAGCCCCCGATTCCTTTAACGGAATCCGTTGCAGCAGCAGCATTAGAGGGGCAGGCACAGCCAATCCATGCCCCTCAACCAACCAAACCATAAATCAATGCCTAACCGCAACCTTACAAGTTGTGACGATTTGCTACACAGTAGGCAAAAACCAAATGGCCCCAGCCAATCAGCCAGATGGACAAAATTCCTACTGGGCCCCTGCCCCAAGAGCAGACGACCCCATGACAGGCATAGCAAGGTCAAAGCGAACAACCCTAAATATAGGGAGGGGGGCGGGCAATCCGATGCACGGGCAAAAAGAGGAAGCCCTAGCCTCATGCAAGGAGTTTTAGCATTTCTGGCTGTCAATCAACAAATGGCAACATTAACTTCTTCCCAACAACAAGGGAAGCCCAATCACATCAGTGGCCAACAATCAATTAGCCCGCCCCCAACTTTGGAGTGTCCTGGCGGCCCCCACCGCAACACGTGCAATCCATGAAGGAGAACACACTTTAATATATATATATATATTGCTTAGCAGTGCATTACAGTGTAAATCCAGACCTCAATAAATCACCTCAGTGCATCTTTTGAGCTGAACAGGGATGCAAATCAGTTCTGGTTGCTGCATGCAACTTGGGACAACATTTTCCAGGAGAATTCTACGCACGTCCCCAGCGCCCTTCTGAAATTTGCCTAAAATTACAATCAAGGTGACTTTGGTGGTTCCTGCTCGGACAAACATCCAAGGAATTTCGAAAGAAGCTAAGGGAGCTTTGGAAAGAGTAGCTACACTTCTTGGAGGAGTTGGGGTGGGGGAGAAATAGTCTCATTCATTCCCAGTAACTAACACAGAATTATTCAATGTGCACATGGTGATGAAATATTTGCTATATCAGGGAAAAGCACAGTATTTAAATATTAAAAAGAATACTGCCCAGTCCTTTTTTTTTATTCCTTAATTTAAATTTGCATTAGCCATGCATCCCGTTTCCCCACCCTCACTGTTTCTAATTTTTAATTAGCTTAATTTAACTGGAATCTCTAGATAGGTCACAGCTCTCAAGTTTAATAAAAATGGAGTGAAACAGGCTTAATAGAAATTCATAAATTACCAATGTTCTTTGGAGTAATACATACATAATTTATTTTGGAACGATGCTCCCTGCATTTTACTGTATTTGAGTAACTAATTGTGTTGGATATAGTGTCCCTGTGTGAACATCTTTCAAGATGCCAAGCAGATCCTCACTTGGCCCTTGGGATAACACACACACACACACACCACCTCACCCCAGCAGCTATGGCTTATTGATCTCCTCTTATCAACAGTTTTAATGACAAGAGAACATTGTCTTGGACAAACTAGAAAATTAATAATTGCTTTGAACAGGCTCTGGATGGTAGCACTCTGAAAGAAGACGTTGTTCTGGAAACCATTTCCTTAATGCAATTTTAAAGTAAATTGAAATAACTATTGTATATTCATTATTAATCAAGATGAGCTGGATGAACGCTGCTTCCTTAGGCAGCAGTGGATGAAGCGAATGCTCAGGAGCTCAGAAAATCACCCCCTGTCTCCTGTTAACTGCACCAACAATGGGCTCGCTTAGTGCTCATTTTCTTACAGAATGACATGTCAGCAAGAAGCAGAGTGAGAATTAATGAGCCCTTCGTTGTGATGACTGAGCATTTAACTGAAAAAATGATGTGCCGCACTCCTACGCTTGGCAGCGAAGAGGTCCAAAGTTCAGCAAGTGTAAAGACGCTAAGAGTGAAGGTGGAACAACTTTATCAACTGTCTTGCTGGCTTGCTGCAGGGAGGTATGTGAAACCCATCTGAGATAGGTCACCATCCTTGTTCTTATCTTCCCTAAAAATCCCTGCAGAAGATTCATCTGTGCCGGAGCCCCCAGATTTAATCAGTGAGAACTCTGCTGTAGGATGGTACTCAACTAAGTTTTACTCAGAGTAAACCCATTGAAATGAATGAACATAGCTAAATTTGAGACATTAATTTCAAAATTTCAATGGACTGACCATGAGTAAAGCTTAGTTGGTTATCTATCTATCTATCTATCTATCTATCTATCTATCTATCTATCTATCTATGAATATGATGGAATACATCCAGGGATAGAAACCTAACAGTTGAATTAGCTATCGGAAGGAAATAAGCCTTGATGCCAGTAAATAATTAAGTCTTTGCTTCTCAAGTAAGACTAGGGTTCCTTCTCTACAATGGTCAAAACACAAGGAGCCAATTTTCAGCTGCAAACACAAGGCAAAGAGAGAACCATTCATGAACAGCTTCTCAACACTAGTGTTCCAAGTCACTATAATCATGAAATTCTGAGGGACAGTGAGAAGACAACCAGTTACTGCCTGATGAACTTGATCAATTGCATCCTATGTAATATCGATGTGTATTATTCTACCTGTGATAAACTTGCCAAATGTGGTTTACTGCGTTGTGCAGAATTGTGTGTGTCGGCCCTTGTCTATAGGAACGGCATATTGATCTGTAGCTTTCGTTTTCTTGTCAAAGCTAATTTCATCATTGTACTAAAATGTGCCCTATCGTGGGAGAATTTTAGAAAACCATCCCTCCCACTGTTATGAGTTCATAATGAAGTAATCAAAAGTCAAAATTTGTATCTGGAAACTGATACATAAAGAAAAATGATGGAACCCAAAGATGATGAGTTATTGACGTGCTCATTGACACAGGTGGTTTCGTACAAAATATCAATGCAAACGGTTTGAGGGAGAGAAAAATCCATAGCCCTCAGAATAGTCTGCAAGCATTTCAGTCGGCAGAGCGGTAAGCCAACACTGTAGAGCTTTGTGTATTAGCATTTTTGTCTCTCACTAATCAGAGATATGGATTGAAACAGAGAAGCCATAATAATAATACAATAAGGGATCTTTTCTATGTTCAGAACCTCCAGTTTTGACATTTGGTTGCAATTCTTCCTAATGCATTCAGAACTATTTCAGTAGTAATACTAAATACCCCTCTCTCTCCATATTTCTCTCCACACACACACACACACACACACACACACACACACACACACAGTTGTACAGTGGTACCTCAGGTTACATACGCTTCAGGTTACATACGCTTCAGGTTACAGACTCCACTAACCCAGAAATAATGCTTCAGGTTAAGAACTTTGCTTCAGGATGAAAACAGAAATCGTGCTCCGGCAGCACGGCAGCAGCAGGGGGCCCCATTAGCTAAAGTGGTGCTTCAGGTTAAGAACAGTTTCAGGTTAAGAACAGACCTCCGGAACGAATTAAGTACTTAACCCGAGGTACCACTGTACCTTGGTTGTCAAACTTAATCCATTCCGGGAGTCCATTCAACTCCCAAAATGGTTTGAAAATCAAGGCGCAGCTTCCGATTGGCTGCAGGAGTTTCCTCAACTCAGTCGGAAGCCGTTGAAGCCGCGTTGGACATTTGGCTTCTGAAAAATGTTCACAAACAGGAATACTCATGTCCAGGTTTGTGGCGTTCGGGAGCCAAAACTTCCAAGTACCAAGACATTTGAGAACCAAGGTACGACTGTACTCTCTCTGTCTCTCACACGCATTTATACATCATTAAGGACTACTTTCTCCTAACGCCAGGGACGGCTGCAGCAAAATGTGAAAAGACAACAGTTGAAGCCACCAGTGGCGTAGCGTGGGGGGTGCAGGGGGGGCCAGCCACACCGGGCGCAACATCTGGGGGGGCGCTCGCACTCGCAGCTCTCTGCCCCTACCTGGCTCACTCACTCTCTCTCACTGCAGTGCTGGCTGTGAGAATCCGATCCGAGCCGCCGGGTCACCGCCCACTGTGGAGGGGGTGGGTGCCAGGCGTGCGGTGCGGAGAGAGAGTGAGGGACTATCTGGGGGAGGGACAGTGCAGTGGCCACCCAGCGCAGCGCTGAGCGCGGGAGAGAACCACACCAGCCCAGCCCAGGCAGCAGCAAGAAGAAGCTGGCAGTGGCGGCAGGTTAGGGGTTAGGGGGCGCAAATTACTTGCCTTGCCCCGGGTTAGGGCGCGCAAATTACTTGTCTTGCCCCGGGTGCTGACAACCCACGCTACGCCACTGGAAGCCACCTGCCTCACCCACTTTAACAGAAGAGAAGGAAACTTCTTCCTCACATGACTGCCAGGGGTGCACCACCTCCACAAGCCCCTCTTTCACATCACTCTGCGCCTCACCACAGGTCTTTAGCTCCCAAAATATGGAAAATGATAAAACGGGCAAGAGTGATGCAAGAGAAGCTTTACTATTCCCTCACACGACTGGAATCACGATTAACGTCAAAATCAGTTGTCACCTTCGTAATGTCTTGTAGACCTCGAAGTGTGATGTCATCACATTCTGATTTCCACGAGGCACTTTATTTCTTTATTACTAATTTATTTAGTGGTTGTTGTTGTTTTTTAAAAAAACACCCAATAACCTCAAGCTGGTTTAGGTAAAGGTAAAGGGACCCCTGACCATTAAAGTCCAGTCGTGGCCGACTCTGGGGTTGCGGCGCTCATCTCGCTTTATTGGCTGAGGGAGCCGGCGTACAGCTTCCATGTCATGTGGCCAGCATGACTAAGCCGCTTCTGGAGAACCAGAGCAGCACACGGAAACGCCGTTTACCTCCCGCCAGAGCGGTACCTATTTATCTACTTGCACTTTGACCTGCTTTCGAACTGCTAGGTTGGCAGGAGCAGGGACTGAGCAACGGGAGCTCACCCTGTTGCGGGGATTTGAACCGCCGACCTTCTGATCAGCAAGTCCAAGGCTCTGTGGTTTAACCCACAGCGCCACCCACGTCCCTTCAAGGTGGTTTACGAAGAGATAAAACAGTAACATCGGGGTGGGGTGGGGATTACAACAATACTTTAAAACATTCAAAAAGTTAAAAAAACAACAACCATAAAGTAACCCGGATTAAAATTCACCTTGACATTCTGAGCATCTTTCAAAGTATCTCAGCCTCTCAAGCATTCTTGGCTGCTGATGTTGGGAAGTGGGGAAACGTGAACTGTTTTGACAATTCAATAAAGGGAGACAGGTTTTCTAGACTCACGTTTGCCAGATTTAGCAGTGGTGGTGCTCCTGTCACCGTAATGCCTAATTTGGCCCTATATAGCTTGCACATAGAAGGCATAGAATGCAATCCTAGAGATTCACTGTGTTGAACTGAATGTTAACTTTTCCCCCCTACCCTAAACAAGCAATATTTATCAGCTTCAGGCTTTTGCCTCAAATTGCAAATGCTGTGAAAAGTACTGGGAAGAAATCATATTCAGAGCATATTCCATTTCCGACTATTAGCTTCTTTAAGAGTACATTTCAAAAGATGAAAGATAAAATGCTATAGACTAATGGAAGTGGGGGGGACAGTATATTTTTAAAATGTTATTTCTTTGTGACTAGGCCAAATATATATTAGTTTTAATCCCAGTGACAGGATTTTATGGGGAACAATAAAGGCGATAGAAAATAATGCTGATAACATCTCTGCATTAGCATGCGTTTTGTGCTGTGTGTTAGTGGAGAAGCGAAGGGAGGGGGTTGTTATTTGACCATTAAATTAATGGAGCCGATAAATGGAATTGTCACAGTGACACAAAGTGACAGTCTGGCTGTTTTTATCTGAGCCATTTTGAACATGACATTTCTAATGTACAGAATTACCTCCCTGGATAGCTGCATTTTATGATATGTGTGCTTTAGTTTAAAGTATAGTAAAAACTATTTATTTATTCTTCAGGAAGGTAAGTGGAAATGCTGTTCCTCAAAAGCACAGAGGGAAACAGAAGTAGAGACTGAGGAATCCACACATCCTCCCCAAAATAGACATTTAATGCTTTTATGAAGCTTTTATGGAGCCCAGTCTGAGTGCCTGTGTTGGCTTCATGTAAAGGGAAAAGGTAAAGGACCTCTGGATGGTTATGTCCAGTCAAAGGTGACTATGGGGTTGTGGTGCTCATCTAGCTTTCAAGCTGAGGGAGCTGGCATTTGTTCACAGACAACTTTCCAGGTCATGTGGCCAGCAGGACTAAACCACTTCTGGCACAACGGTACACCGTGATGGAAACCAGAGTGCACGGAAACGCTGTTTACCTTCCCGCCACAGCAGTACCTATTTATCTACTTGAACTGGCGTGCTTTCAGACTGCTAGGTTGGCAAGAGCTGGGACAAAGCAATGGGAGCTCACTCCGTCGTGGGGATTCAAACTGCCAACCTTTGAACCTTCTGATTGGCAAGCCCAAGAGGCTCACTGCTTTAGACCACATCACCACCCACTGCCCTTCATGAGAATGTTAGAAGAGCCTGATGGATTAGGCCAATGGCATGCCTCGTCCATCATTGTGTTCTCACCATGGCCAAGCAGATGCATGTGGGAAGCCTGAAAGCTGAGCATGACAGCACTCTCTTCAGGTTTGGCCCTGGCCAAAGCACCCTCACCCAGAAGACAATGGACCCCACTTGGCCACACTGGCCCTGGTGAGGTTATTGGATGATGTATAAGCCCTGCTGTGGTGGTATGGTAAGAAGTGGGTGTGGCGTTTGCCTCCAAGGTAGGTCATAAGGAAAGGGTTAAATGAGTGTGAAGTGATTGGCCAGTGGGACCCTGAGGGGAGGAGTTAGAGGTAGAGTTGTGTGGGAGTCAGTTGAGAGTTGGGAGTTGGAGAAGGAAGAGGGAGGATAAGTCTGTGGGTTGGTTGTGTTGTGTTGTGAGACAGTGAGAGGAACTGTTAGGTGGAGTCAGATAGATAGTTGGGATAATCAGTTTAAAGTTGTTAGGAACGTATAGGACAGTTAAGGAACTAAGATTAAGAAACTGACAAGAAAAATTAACTGAAACCATAAACTTGTTCATGCTTATACAAATAAACTTGATTATTTGTTAATGTTAACAACTGTCTGGACTCCGTGTGTACCCGAGAGAAACGGGTTGGTGGCAGCGAAGAAAGCAATCACAGTGGTGGCACAGGGATCAATAGACTGTCAAACGTCCGGGGACCCTGTGTGATCGCCACAGTGGACAGCAGCAATGCCAGGGCCAAACAGGAAATGGTGCCCGTGTGATGATGAGAAGGGTCACTACTGGTATGGAATTAAAATGGTGGCTACTGTAGCTGACTGGTGCAGAATCCATCCTCAGTGTAACATTGGCCAAAACGTGATGTTGCTGCATAATGACATTACGTGGGTCCTCTGTGTATTCTGAGGTACTTCACACAGTGGTCTCCTAGAGGTACCCAGGGTGCCTTTCAGCTCCAAGCAAAAATAACCAAAAAAACCCCAGTTATATACCTACCTAAGCACAGTGGGTTAAACCACAGAGCCTAGGACTTGCCGATCAGAAGGTCGGCGGTTCAAATCCCCGCAATGGGGTGAGCTCCCGTTGCTCAGTCCCTGCTCCTGCCCACCTAGCAGTTTGAAAGCACGTCAAAGTGCAAGTAGATAAATAGGTACTGCTCTGGCGGGAAGGTAAACAGCGTTTCCGTGCGCTGCTCTGGTTCACCAGAAGCGGCTTAGTCATGCTGGCCACATGACCCGGAAGCTGTACGCTCCCTCGGCCAATAAAGCGAGATGAGCGCTGCAACCCCAGAGTCGGTCACGACTGGACCTAATGGTCAGGGGTCCCTTTACCTTTACCTAAGTGCAGGTAGGCATAAAATCGAATGCCCCCTACCCCACCTAATGATCCTGACATTAACTGAATGATGCCAAGAGCTGATCTCCGAGCTAAAGCATACATTCTCACAATTTCAGAGTCTATTATGGCAACATTCTCAAGCTATGGGTCAGGAAGTCTGAAAGTAAGGTAGTCTCTCTACATACATCAGGTCAGATGTGAATGGTCATATATTCATAGAATCATAGAATCACCAAACTGTAGAGTTGGAAGGGACCCCAAGGATCAGCTAGTCCAACCGCCTGCAAGGCAAGCATCTCAGCTAAAGCATCCATGACAGATGGCCATCCAACTGCTGCATAAAAACCTCCAAGGAGAGTCTACAAGCTCTCCTTGGACCATCTGGGAACTGCAACTGTGAATCAAGTCTGTGGTTATCTGATGGGGAAGCAGCTGTCAGCTAGAACTGGCGGGGCAGTAGGTGGCAAGGCCAAAATCCAACACAGAACCAAAACTTCTCAAGTCAAATTTACTCATAAATTTGTTCTGTCCTGTTTCTGTATGAATCTGTGATTATTATTTTTTTAAGAGCAGGAAAAATTGCATTTAAATAGGAATTTAAGTCCATAGTTTGATACTTTTCTCAAAAATATGTATGTGTGTATATGTATATGTATGTATGTGTGTATATATATATATATATATATATATATATATATATATATATTCTCGAGGAAATATTGCTCTATCACAACATTCAGAGAAGTGTGAAATCTGATAGACAGCTAGATTCCCAACGCACGCTTTCGTGTGGGAGGTGTGGATTAGGTCAGCTTGTATTGGAATTCAGAAAGATTGTGTACTTCAAGCATCCCCTGGTTTAGACTACTTAAAATACAGTGTTGTTCACTTGAAAACTGCAGCTGGTGGTCCATCTGTTGATTAAATGTGAATGGAAAAAACACTGGTTACACCAGTCCTGACCAACTGCCCTGGATCTCAAATCAAGGTGCTAGCTTGTCCTGACTTTGGAGACCCAACCTGGGTCAAGAACACCTAAGGGAGTAGCTGCTCTCCCAAGGTGCACCCAATGGCCTTGAAAGTTTAGGAGAGTCTCTGATGGTCGTCCCACACTTTACTGTTATTGGAACACAGAGGGGCCTCCTTAGTTTTGACATCCAACATTTACATCTCTTCCAAGAGAACGTAGACCTTTTGCTTATCAGCTGAAAACAGTTTCCTTCTTTCAAGGATTTGCTCTCTTGGGTTTATTACGGCTGATGGTTGAGATCTTCTATTTCTAACTCTCCATTTAACAGACTGATTTTAAAATGGCTTAATATTATTTGAGTCTTCTGACTCATATTTTTGTTCATTGCTCTTTTTGGAAAAAAGGAAATTTTAAAAGCACTATTAAAAATGCACCCCCTTTTTCATATACAGTGGTACCTCGGGTTATATATGCTTCAGGTTACATATGCTTCAGGTTACAGATTCCGCTAACCCAGAAATATTACCTTGGGTTAAGAACTTTGCTTCAGGATGAGAACAGAAATCGTGCTCCGGAGGCACGGCGGCAAGCCCCATTAGCTAAAGTGGTGCTTCAGGTTAAGAACAACTTCAGGTTAAGAACAGACCTCCAGAACGAATTAAGTACTTAACCTGAGGTACCAGTGTGTGTGTGTGTGTGTGTGTGTGTGTGTGTGTGTGTGTGTGTATCCCACATTGGTTTGGTTCCTAAGTTTTCATTCCTGAGATAGCATGAGGAAAAATAATTATTAAAGCATTGATCAAAAACAATGCTATTTTGGCAGACTTCATAAATATTTGAAGCAGGAAAAGAACAAACTTGCAACTTCCAAATTATCTCAAAATCTTAGAAACAGATGGGGGAAATGTACTGATAGACATATTTTTATATAAGAACCTAACATTTTATATAGAAATACATGTAGAAAATTCCAAGTTCATTTATTTTAAGGAAAACAATGTTAGGGTGGGAAACTGGGAAGCACAGGGGAATTTTTCATTGGGAATGATAGGAAATGTAGTTTAACTTCCATTATTAAAAGTCCAATTTAGCTTGGGACCAGGATACCTGAATGATTGTGTCACCCCTTATCAGGAGGTCCATTCCACACAATGCAGGAATTGTGCCTTTAGTGTTCTGGCACACTCTGAATTACCCCTCCTGTAGAATATTAGGCACTGTCTCTGTTGCCTTCTTGCTGCCTATTGAATACTTTCCTCACCCAACATTGTTTTATCACTTGTTTGCCTCCCTGGGCTCCTTCAAGAGGAAGCACACATTAAACAGCAACCACCAGTTGCTTCAGACAACTTGTAAAGGCAAATGTTTTTGCCCAGGCTTCCCTGACCCATAAGATTAAATCTTGTTTTTAAATAATAATAATAATAATAATAATAATAATAATAATAATAATAATAATAATTTATTATTTATACCCCACCCATCTGGCTGGGCTTCTCCGGCCACTCTGGGCGGCTTCCAACAAAATATTAAAATACAGTAATCCATCAAAAAAGCTTCCCTAAACAGGGCTGCCTTCAGGTGTCTTCTAAAAGTCTGGTAGCTGTTGTTCTCTTTGACATCTGGTGGGAGGGCGTTCCACAGGGCGGGTGCCACTACCGAGAGGGTCCTCTGCCTGGTTCCCCGTAACCTCACTTCTCGCAGTGAGGGAACCACCAGAAGGCCCTCGGAGCTGGACCTCAGCGTCCGGGTAGAACGATGGGCGTGGAGACACTGCTTCAGATATACTGGACTGAGGCCATTTAGGGCTTTAAAGGTCAGCACCAACACTTTGAATTGTGCTCGGAAATGTGTGCAAATTTCCAGGTTGCTGTTCTTGTTTTTAAATTCTTTCATGCTACTGCTTTACTGGTTTTATGTTGTATTTCTGTTTTCGTGATACTGTTTATACTTTCTATGTTGTGTATGCCCCTAGAGCTTTTAAAAACATTAAGAAGTTTATAAACTATTGCAAATAATAATATAGTAATAATAAATTAGGAAGCCCTTTTGCAACTGGGGATGGACAGTTTAGTCTGTTACCAGTCCATCTCAGATTTACATGTGCTTAACCATAGATCTGTCCCATCCCATTTCCAGATTAATCTGCTTTAAATCCTCACCAATAAAAGAAACTCATATTTGAGTACTTATTTACACAGCAAATAACCCTTTGGGGTTCCGCAAGTGGCACACACCTCAAAACTGTGAATCCACCGTAAGAAGTGAAGGAAATTCTACACATAGGATGGCTTCTTATCATGGCAGCAGTCTAGCACATTTAAGTGATAGGACTTCAATTGGCATTCTTTAGAGAGTCGTTTCACAAAGTCCCACACATGTGGAAACGCAATCAAATGGGACAACTGTCAAGGTCTGTTTAATTTACAAGACTTTCGGCCTTGAGAGTGTCCCTTTCAGTTTCAAACAGCATTATCTTTCATTTTCCTAATTGGTAGTGCAGTAAAGGCTAAATGCAAAGTCAGGAAATTAATTTAGATATGATACCCTGGATCTCAATTTCTTTAATTTGGGCTGACATATTCAATTACGGGTCGCTCTATCAAAGGTGTTGGGCTTAAGGAATGTCACGGAAGAGGCTAATCAGTGCTTGCAAAGAATGAGCAGGGGAAGGGGGAACCTGGAAATATCGAAAGAGGGGATGATGTTCCCCACTCCTCCATAATATCACCTTTTCCCTTGTAACAAGAGAAATGGAGAAAATTATGGGCCCATTATTTGCTTGTAAGCAACACGTCACATTGTCCATACCAGTGTAAGCATCTGCATTCCATGGATCCCTTTTTAGTTCTCTTCACCACCAGCGAATGAGTGTATGGTCTTCAGCGAATTAAACTGAGCCTTAGTTCCTCACTTGTAAAAATTGAACAGCGACTAGGGATGCAATACATTAGGAATGTGAGGAGCAATTTCACTTGGGAAGGAGGTCTACCGAAGAGGCTCTCAGGACCTCAGACCACCAAAAGTGGAAATTGCACCAACTTACCCCTATTGGTGGGATGCGGGTGGTGCTGTGGGTTAAACCACTGAGCCAAGGACTTGCCGATCAGAAGGTCGGCGGTTCAAATCCCTGCGACAGGGTGAGCTCCCGTTGCTCGGACCCTGCTCCTGCCAACCTAGCAGTTCGAAAGCATGTCAAAGTGCAAGTAGATAAATAAGTACCGCTCTGGCAGGAAGGTAAATGGCGTTTCCCTGTGCTGCTCTGGTTCGCCAGAAGCGGCTTAGTCATGCTGGCCACCTGACCTGGAAGCTGTCTGCGGACAAACGGCGGCTCCCTTAGCCAATAAAGCGAGATGAGTGCCGCAACCCCAGAGTCGGTCACGACTGGACATAATGGTCAGGGGTCCCTTTACTTTACCTAGGTCCATAAATTACCATATAGCATATATTCAATACAAAAAAACAGCAACAATTTGTTGTTGAGAAAGGACAGCTGGACATATAAAGGGGCCCATTACCTTCAGTAGCCGAGGGCCTCATCAGACCTAAATCCAGCCCTCGTTTCCAGTGCTGTTTCCTCTTCCTGAAAGCCATTTAATAATATGAGCGATGCACCTGGGTTCCTGTGACCAAAGGACGGGATGGATTTGTGTCGTCCTTGGGAAGGAGTTCTTCATAATCCAGGGATTCTGAGGCTTTCAAGGAGAAACCGATGTTGTGGCAGCATATGACTCTAGGGATACCTTCATAGGTATATTTAGCAAGCTCTCTTAGGATGTTTCCAACATTGAAGAATTGCACTGTTCAGCAGTAATGGGCCGCAATGCCAATACTCCTTTTCAGCCAAGAGACAAAACTGCCTTTATTTGGGCACCACTTTTATACTCAAAGAGCACCTTGGTCTCAGCAGGATCAGATGGAATTCGTTTAGCAAAGTTTAATCCTGCAAAGAGAGGTGGAGACAGAAGTTTAAAATGGAAAGGAAGAACTCATTTTGCACTGAGCTTCGAAACCAAGAAAGTATTCCTTAAGGTACTTTTGGAACAATCTTTCTAAAACAGATTAAGAGGACTATTCAGGTTTGAGTTGAGTGCACACAACTTGCTAAGTGTGCTCACTATCATGGTCTTGCCACCCCACCTAAACTCAGATGATGGAGGCATAGTTTATGTACGTGGTCTCCTCAAATGATCTTGAAGCCACAAATGGGAGGTTTTCCAGCCCCAGGCCATTTAGGGCTTTTTGCTCGGTATCTGAGGTGAACCATTTAAATTAAAAACACAGGAAGCTGCCTTATGCTGGGTAGTATTCAACTAAATGGCTGCACTACACAAGGATTGGTGCTGTGGGTTAAACCACAGAGCCTAGAACTTGCCAATCAGAAGGTTGGTGGTTCGAATCCCCACGATGGGGTGAGCTCACGTTGCTCGGTCCCTGCTCCTGCCCACCTAGCAGTTCGAAAGCACGTCAAAGTGCAAGTAGATAAATAGGTACCGCTCCAGCGGGAAGGTAAACGGCATTTCCGTGCGCTGCTCTGGTTCGCCAGAAGCGGCTTAGTCATGCTGGCCACATGACCCGAAAGCTGTACGCTGGCTCCCTCGGCCAATAAAGTGAGATGAGCACTGCAACCCCAGAGTCATCCGCAACTGGACCTAATGGTCAGGGGTCCCTTTACCTTTACACAAGGATTAGCATTAGTGCAGCAAGATTTCCTCTGTCCTTCACCTATTGTGTGCACCCAATGTTGTTTCCAGTTCAGCTGCAGAGGGTTGGGGGAACAGACTGGGGAGAAGCAAGAGAAGGGGGAGAGAATGCTTCATTGCATTCAAAACACACAATACTGATTGAAGTAGGAGAATGGTGCAGCGCACATTCACCATGTACCCACTGTGTACCCATCATGTCTCTCCCTAAGGCTGTCCACATGCTGAGTACCATACTTGAGTAGGCAGTTTCCATGAGCTGGAAACCTCAGTGCTCAAGACTGGAACTTGCAATGATAGTTTATGCCAGGAACCTGCAGGTTGCCATGTGTTGTTGGACCCCAGCTCCCATCATCCTTGACAATTGGCTAGGGCTGATGGGAATTTGAGTCCAACAACATCTGGAGGGTCACAGGTTTTTTGGACTACCCATGTCGGCAAGCTGTTCCAATTCAGACATGTTGGGTGCATTCACACGTGGGGACAATTGCATTTGTTTTCCTGGTTGTAATTCTAGCACTTCTGCCCCAGTTTCTGACATTCTTTTTACACTGCACTGCATATTGCATTATGGAACTGTGATCGATATGCTACCATGTTGTGCTAACTTTCATCCACACCAGTGGGTGTGGTGTGACACAGCGGCAGATGTCATTGGACATGTCACCACCCTATACCTACAAGTGTGCTTGTTTCCCCATGATTCACCAATGAAAAAGGCTAGTGAGAATGTCATGTTGGGATACTGCCCAAAATCTCATCTCACCATTTTTGTTGGCCAAAAATTTTTGTGCAGATTCTTATATACACACACACACACACACACACACACACACACAGTGGTACCTCGGGTTACATACGCTTCAGGTTACATACGCTTCAGGCTACAGACTCCGCTAACCCAGAAATAGTGCTTCAGGTTAAGAACTTTGCTTCAGGATGAGAACAGAAATCATGCCCCAGCAGCACGGCGGCAGTAGGAGGCCCCATTAGCTAAAGTAGTGCTTCAGGTTAAGAACAGTTTCAGGTTAAGTACGGACCTCTGGAACGAATTAAGTACTTAACCCAAGGTACCACTGTAGTTCAAAAGTAGTTTTGAATGGGAAGTTGGTGGCTGAGGAATGCTTGACCCATCAGTCATTTTTTTAAAAAGCCATATCCTTCTACTCCAGCTGTTTTTCCTCTGTAGGGTTCTAAGCTGAGGAAAGCCTGTGGGGACAGGAAGCAGCTGAAGGTGATTTGGAGTAGAAAAAAAGATGGTAAGGAAAGTGTTAAACACCCATTCCACCACCCCACTCCCCATTCCAGTTAAAATAGTTCATTGTAAAACCACTTTTCCCCATTGCTGCTGTTGCAACCGTTTGGGCTGCATTATACAAACATTTGTTTAATACGTAGTTTGTCCCTAAACTCTGGGAAATTTTCAGAGTTTATGATTTTCAGCAGGTGGAGTAATTTCTTCAAAGGAAAAAAAAAAGATGTTAACAGTCTGGATTGTGTGTGAGTCCTCATGCTCAATTAAGTAGTCCGAGAGAGACAGAGAGACAGAGACAGAGAGAGACAGAGAGAGAGAGAAGTACTAGGTTGTGTCTGATGTTTGTTCTACTCAAAACAGACCCACTGAAATGAATAGGCATGTATAATAGGTGTATTAATTTCAATGTGTCTACACTAAAACATAAAAAGCAGAGACATCACCTTGCCAACAAAGGTCCGTATAGTTAAAGCTATGGTTTTCCCAGTAGGGATGTATGGAAGTGAGAGCTGGACCATAAAGAAGGCTGATCACCAAAGAATTGATGCTTTTGAATTATGGTGCTGGAGGAGACTTTTGAGAGTCCCATGGACTGCAAGAAGATCAAACCTATCCATTCTGAAGGAAATCAGCCCTGAGTGCTCACTGGAAGGACGGATCCTGAAGCTGAGGCTCCAATATTTTGGCCACCTCATGAGAAGAGAAGACTCCCTGGAAAAGACCCTGATGTTGGGAAAGATGGAGGGCACAAGGAGAAGGGGACGACAGAGGATGAGATGGTTGGACAGTGTTGTTGAAGCTACCAGCATGAGTTTGACCAAACTGTGGGAGGCAGTGGAAGACAGGAGTGCCTGGCGTGCTCTGGTCCATGGGGTCACGAAGAGTCGGACATGACTAAACGATTAAACAACAACAACAACACACTAAAACATATACCTGTTATACCGAAATGTTAGCTACTCCTTTCTATGCAGAAGTTTAAATGAAATTACAGATATAATTCATTGGATAAATTGCAAACGAAGCCCATTACAGATAAAACCAAAATATAACTAACTGCTGGGTTTTCTGTCCATGGCATGGAAATTGAAAAAACAACAACCCCAAATGCAGCTCATAACTTGATTTCACATTCCTAATAATGAGAGGGGGTGTGCATTGGTGAGTTCCAGTTTGTATTGAGGTGAATCGTCACTGCTTGTTTAGAAACACGTCCCTTTGCTTCACACTTTTACCACTGCAAACATTAGTATCTATTTGGAAAATGAATATAATTTAGCATTTCTTTTAAGCAAACAATCAGGAGTGGTTCAGATTAGAATTAGGGTCTTCCTCATTCGTGTTTTATCCTGATCAGTGTTTCTGATCCTCTTCTCAGCAGGTTATTTTGAGGCTGAAGAGAGAAGTCTGGAATACGACTGTTCAAGAAATGAGAAAGGCCACTCTTGGTGTTATTGCTGCAATAAAGTAACATCAGTACCCTTCTGGAAGTTCTTTGCATTCCAGATTGCTGCATAAATCCACCCACCCAGGCAGCATCTTATGGTTCCCTCTGCCTGTTCTGACTACAATTGCTTTTTGGTCAACCCAGGGCCTTTGTCAGGGCAACAAGAAGATTACAGTGGTACCTTGGTTCTCAAACTTAATCCCTTCTGGAAGTCTGTTTCAAAACCAAAGCGTTCCAAAACTAAGGCACACTTTCCCACAGAAAGTAATGCAAAATGGATTGATCTGTTCCAGACTTTTAAAAAACAACCCCTAAAACAGCAATTTAGTGAATTTTACTATCTAATGAGACCATTGATCCATAAAATAAAAGCAATAAACAATGAACCGCAGTCACACAATCAATCAATCAATCAATAGCTGAACTGGGTTCCACACAGCCACAAAAACAAAACAAAAAAGCCACAAAAACACAAAATAAATAGCAAAAACAGACAGACTTCAGCGTAACACTCAAAACGGAAGTGGGGCACCCAATTTGGAAGCGTAACACTCAAAACAGAGTACGTTCGGCTTCCGAAAAAGGTTCGCAAAGCAGAACACTTACTTCCGGGTTTGCAGTGTTAAAGTTCCAAGTTGTCTGAGTACCAAAGCGTTTGGGAACCAAGGTACCACTGTACAATATTGCAAGTTCAGGCTATCTAGATGCTTTGAAGGCCCTACACTACTTGCAAGCTTAATAGCTGAGGCACACCATGGGTTGCTTTTGAGGAGGCGATTCTGTGTGAGAAGCTGCAAATGTCATAAAGCAGTGTGAAAAACAGTTGTCTGAATCTCCCCGGCCAAACTGTCAGCCTGAGTACAGATTTATAACGTATGTTTCTTTCTTGTCAGGTGAAGCAATCATCTCCTAAAATGTGATGGGTGCTGTGGATGGGGAAGCAGCACACTTAACAAACAGCTCTGTCACCGTTCCTTTCTGAATGTCTCATCATGCGCTCTGTTATTGGCCTATTCATACTGCATTGAGTGGTGAACTCTGGTCCTCTGCAGCCGACAAGCAGGCTCAGGTGAGAGAGCGCACCAGCGCTCATTATTTTGAGGCTTTGTTTTGCTTTGGTTGGGCACAATTGGAAAGGAGCTTTTGGCAGGAAGCCAAGGACAAGGCAGTAGAGCGTTGTGACCAGTTTTTTTAAAAAAAACGAGCTGAAAGCATTGAACGTGGGGATGTGTTGTCAGGGTTTTTGACGAGGAGAGATTTTATGGACAATATATTGGGCAGCAGAATCACCAGTCTTTCACTCCAAAGGGACAGTGGGTTGGGAAGCAGAAGGCAGGCATTTAAGTCTCATAATGAGGAAGGGGTAAATATGGGTTCAATCACCTTTGGACAGGTTGGCCAAGTGTCCTACTCTACAGAGGGGAGTCTGTTTGTGAGAGGACAACATTCCGGAGGTCCGTACTTAACCTGAAACTGTTCTTAACCTGAAGCACCACTTTAGCTAATGGAGCCTCCTGCTGCTGCTGCCGCGCCTCCGGAGCACGATTTCTGTTCTCATCCTGAAGCAAAGTTCTTAACCTGAAGCACTATTTCTGGGTTAGCAGAGTCTGTAACCTGAAGCATATGTAACCTGAAGTGTATGTAACCTGAGGTACCACTGTATTTGAAGAGCTGTCTGGTTAAAGTGACGGTTACAGCTTACTGGGAAATTATACATAATGGAATGAAAAAGATGTTTAAAATAACCTTTGTAAAACAACAACAACCAGAAGCTTTCCTTTTGGGAATTATAGGGACAGAACTACCTAAACTGTATAGAAACTTATTCATGTATGTGACTACAGCAGTGACAATTGTACTTGCCCAAAAATGGAAAGAAGAAGAAGTCCCAGTGAAAGATGAATGGATGCAAAAACTTATGAAATATGCAGAATTGGCGAAACTTACTGGAAAAAGCAAGATAGCAAACTTTTTATAAAAGAATGGAAATGGTTTATTGAATGTTTAGAAATAAACTGTAAACAGATAAGAACAATGGCAGGATCATTGTAATAACCTGCAGTTTTATAAGAGCTTTTATTTAAAGTAGATAATAAATGAGTAAAATAAGTTAATTTGGAATATGAAGAGAATATTAAAAATAAATTTAAGGAAACGCAGAAAGAGGGGGAAAGAAGTCGAGTTTTGAAATGTTAAGATGATTGTAAAATTATTGAAATGTATAAAGTTGAAAATCATAAAAAATAAGAAAGGAATGAGGCACAACAGAGACTGCACAGTCTTTTTGATGTATGGTTTTTTTCACACATATACAGCTTGGCTCTGGGATGGAGAAGTGTGCAGAATTACATCTCACAAGGGATTTTTCCCCTACAGCAAAGCAGCACTGGACTCCAAGACATCTCTGTGCCTCTGTCCCAGCCTTCCTTCAGCCAGCCTGCCAAGGTGGTTCTGACCTTCAGCCTCCATATAAAGGTCTTCTAATTTCTGCCTCCTTGTTCCCATAACACCTTGCCCAAAAACCTCTTTGTAAAAGCACAACATTTTACCAGTGTGACATCACACCCACATTGCCCTGGCGACTGGCTCCTCAGTGACCCTTTTGTCATGTAGATGGTTTTTGTGATGGGCTAGAGGCAGGGCCATCATCTCCCTCTGTCCCTCTGTCTGTCAGAAAAACAAGGTCAGCCTCTCACCTTACCTAAATTCTCAAAACTCTGATTAGACCCCAGCACCCAAGGATTTAGAGCGGGAAATCTGGTTTCCAGGGATCTGGGTGATCCCTGTTCCCCCACTAACACATCACACCATGCAGACCAAAGATCAGTCAAATGCTACAATAAGCTTCTCCAGGAATGTCATGTGCACAAATATACATATATTAGGTAACCTGCGAAAATAGCCAGCCAGAGCCAACTGCGCTACCAGGCTGGCTCTGGGCTGCTGACTGCTACTGCTGCTGCCACTTCTGAAGGGGAACCGGGGATGTCTGGTGGTACAGAATTCCTGCCCCCTTCCCCCTTTGTTTTGACTGATCGGGGATGGTTTGGGAGTTGTGGGCGGGTGGCCGTTGCCCAGTTTTTTTAAAAAAACTCTGTGCATTTATGTTTCACAGGGTGCAAAAGAAAAACTTTGCACCTTTATACAATATGCATGTGTGCATGGGCCCAGAATCTTTTGCTTCACCATCCCAATTTGGTTAACTCCTAAAATCACCTCCGGAGCCAGAGAGGATTCACCTGGTGCCTGCTCCTGAGGATCCGGCACAGGTGCAGGTGCTTCAGATCCAAGGCCCTGCCCCAGTTCAGCCGGCCCTGGAGGCGGGGACTCCTGTGCAGGCTGGGGTTCCTCCGGTTCAGCCTCTGAATCAGATTCCCAGGCCATCACACCATCCCCCCTCCCAGCCCCCCCCAACCGAGGGTCTGGACCTGGCTTGCTGGGGTACGCCGCATGGAAATCACGGAGGCAGGCAGGCGCGTGGACGTTGGCTGCTGGTTCCCAGGAACGGTCCTCAGGTCCATACCCCTTCCAGTCTATGAGATACTGCAGCCTTCCCCTGTGGTATCGGGAGTCCAGAATGCGTTCTACCTCGTACTCAGGCTCCCCCTGAACCCAAACTGGCTGCGGTCGGGGACGGTTCGGGTGGAACTCGTCGAGCAGGGCCACCGGACTCAGAAGGGACCTGTGGAATACCGGGTGAACCTTCAGGGTTGTGGGCAACTGGAGACGGAATGCCACAGGCGAGACCTGGTCCACGATGGGAAACGGGCCGGTGAAATGGGCGTCCAGCTTCCGCGAAAGTCGAGAGGGGTGGAGGTGGCGAGTGGAGAGCCATACCAGGCCACCGACGTGGAGTTCCGGCCCCACCTGGTGGTGGCGGTCGGCCTGGGCCTTGTATGCCTCCTTGGCCTGGCGCAGTTGCTCCATCAATAGCTGTTGCTGGGACTGGAGCTCCTGAAGCCACTCCGTCACCGCAGGGACCGCGGATGCCCGCAGCACATCCGGAAACAGCCACGGATGATAACCGTAACTGGCCTGGAACGGGGTCTGCTGGGTGGACGCGTTCACCGCGTTGTTGTAGGCAAACTCCGCCAATGCTAGGTGGTCGACCCAGTCATCCTGCTGGTAGCTGCAGTAACACCAGAGATACTGCTCCAGCACCGCGTTCGCCCGTTCCATCTGGCCATCGGTCTGTGGGTGGTAGGCTGATGAGAGACAGACCTCTGTCCCGAGGGTCTGGTGCAATACTTGCCAGAACCGGGATGTGAACTGAACGCCCTGGTCGGACACCACACGCTCAGGTAGGCCATGCAGGCGGAAGACATGCTGAAGGTACAGCTGAGTGGTTTTCTTAGCTGTGGGTACGGATGGGCAGGGGGCACAGCGCACCATCTTAGTGAAATGGTCAGAGAAAACTAGAAGGCAAGTACAGCCACGAGACGGGGGTAAGTCCACTACAAAGTCCAGCGAAACTGTGTGCCAAGGACGTGGTGGGACTGGCAACAGCTGTAGTAGACCGGGGGGTCGCCCAGTAGGGCCCTTGGCCCACCGGCAGACGTCACAACCAGCGACGTAGCGAGCCACGTCAGCCTTCAGGCGGGGCCACCAAAACTCGTGGCTTATCAGATGGGTGGTCCGATACTGCCCAAAATGTCCCGCTGCTGGGGCATCATGGGTCATCCGGAGAACCTCAGCCCACAGTGGCCCTGGCGGGATGTACAGGCGACCGTGGTGCAGCAGAAGGCCCTGATGCAAGATCAGCCCCGGATACTGAGGGCACGACCCTTCGGCCAGTTCCCGGAGTCGTTCCTTTGCCCAAGCGTCGACCCGCTGCTGTTCCCGCACCCGAGCCTGCAGTGGCTCAGCTTCCTGGGTGGCCAGGAACACAGCCGGTGGTAGGATCGTGGTGGGTACTGCTTGCTGTACCGTGTCTGCGTTGTCTTCAGGTTCCCGGGACAGGGCATCCGCCTTCTGGTTTTGGGAGCTAGGGATGTAGCAGATCCGGAACTGGAAAAGAACAACGCCCACCGGATCTGCCTTTGGTTCAGCTTGCGGGTGGTCTGGAGGTACTCCAGGTTCCGGTGGTCGGTTCTCACCTCCACCGGGTGTCGTGCCCCCTCAAGATGGTGGCGCCAGACCTCAAAGGCCACCTTGATGCCAGTAGTTCCCGCTCCCACACGGTATAGTTACGCTCCGCCGGAAGGAGCTGGCGGGAATAGAAGGCGCAGGGTAAGAGTGGTGCATCAGGTCCATACTGCTAAGACAAGACGGCACTGAGAGCCGTGCTGGAGGCGTCGGTCTCTACCACAAAGGGTCGAGAGGGATCAGGATGTTGCAAGATCGGCGCTCTCAGGAAACAGGCCTTCAACCCCTGAAACGCCTCCTCTGCCTCCTTGTCCCAGGAAAACGGCATCTTGGGGCGCAGTAGCCGGGTCAACGGGGTGGTGCGATGAGCATAATCTGCAATGAAGGTCCGGTAATAGTTGGTGAACCCCAGGAATCGCTGTAGGTCCTTGCGGTTCTGAGGTTCCGCCCATTCCTGAACCGCTGCCACCTTCCCAGGATCCATCTGCACCCCATCTGGAGAGAGTCGGTGACCAAGGAAGTCCACTGACCGCTGATGGAACTCGCACTTGCTGAGCTTAGCATATAGGCGGTGCTCCCGCAAGCGCTGCAGCACGGTCCGGACATGACCCTCGTGGCGAGCCGGGTCACGGGAGAAAACCAGAATGTCATCCAAGTACACCACCACGTACTTGTCTAGCAAGTCCTGGAACACGTGGTTGATGTACCGTTGGAACACAGCGGGCGTGTTGCACAATCCGAAGGGCATAACCAGGTATTCGAACCGGGTCCCGAATGCTGTCTTCCACTCATCCCCGGCTCGGATCCGAATTAAATTGTAGGCCCCCCGGAGGTCTAGCTTGGTGAACACCTGCGCCCCTTGCACCCGCTCCAGCAACTCCGAAATAAGGGGCAAGGGGGTACCAGTCTGGGGTGGTAATTTTGTTCAGGGCCCGGTAATCATGGCAAAGGCAAAGCTCCCCACATTTCTTCTTAACGAAGAGCACTGGCGCAGCGGTGGGCGAGGTAGAAGGCCTAATGAACCACGCTCCAGTTTCTTGCGCAGGAAGTCCTGCAAAGCTTCACGTTCTGGCTCTGTTAGAGAGTATAAGCGACTCACCGGCAGGGGTGCTCCGGGCTGGAGGTCTATGCCGCAGTCAAAAGACCGATGCGGCGGCAGCTGGTCTGCCCCCTGTTCCTCGAACACGTTTTGGTAGTCCCGGTACTCGGCGGGGAGCATGGATGCAGCCTCCTCAGTGGGTGTGGCTGCTAGCATCTCGGACTGAGCATGGGGACATGGGTCTGGGAAGTGCACAGTCCGATTGACCCAGTCAATCTGAACATTGTGAGCCTCCAGCCAGTCCATCCCGAGCACCAGGGGGAACCGGTGCATGGAGGCAATGTCCAAAGTTTGCACCTCCCGGTGCTGCTGGAGACACAGGATCAAGGGCTGGGTCTCCTGAGTGACGGCACCCGAACGCAGGAGCCGTCCGTCAATTGCCTCCACCTATACCGGTTCTGGCTTGTTCTGAAGTGGCACCTCATGATGAGCGGCAAAGGCAGCGTCCATATAGGAGCGGGTTGCCCCCAAATCTACCAGAGCGTGGGTAAGAATCCAAGGCCCACCTGGAGGGTAGAGATGCACCGGAACCATGAGATGTCGCAATTCCACTGGTGAGGGCCCCTCTTGTATGGTTTGGGACCCCAGGTTGCTAGGGCCTTCGGCTACCGAGGTTGGCGGTTTCCCTGCGACTGGCACCTTCTCAGGACAGGATCAGGCACAATGTCCACTCCCACCGCAGTAAAGACACAGGTTCCCCTCCCGACGCCGCGTCTTCTCCGAGAGGGAGAGGCGAGGTCGAGCAGTCATGAGCTGCGTTGGCTCGTCCGGCAACTCGGCTGTGGGCGTGGACCTGCTGGGAAGGACTGGAGCCAGGAGCCGGGGGTGCTGGCAGTCCCGGGCCTGGTGACGGTCCTCCAACTGATCGTCTATCTGCAGGCTCCGCTGAATAAGGGCGTCCAGCGTGGTGGGACGATCCATCATGGCCAACTGGTCCAGTATCTCGTCCGACAGTCCCTCAAGATACTGGTCCCGAAGTGCAGAGTCATTCCAAGACAAATCTTGCGCCAACAGCCGAAATTCTGTGGTGTAGGTGGCGGCTGTGGACTTGTCCTGTCTCAGCCGACGAATCGCCCGATTGGCTTGGCTCTCCTTCAGAGGGTTGCCAAACGCAGTCTCCAAGTGGTTACAGAACCCTACATAGTCTGTTAGCAAAGGAGAGTCTTGCTGGAGCAGTGGCAAAGCCCACTTGGCCGCCTGGTCCTTTAACAAACTGATCAAAAAGTGCACCTTGGTGCAGTCGTCAGGGAAGTTCCGGCCTCGCCCCTCAATATACAACTTGGCCTGGGCGAGAAACATGGGAAAGCTGGCCAGGGCCCCATCAAATTTCTCTGGCAAGGCCATCCAACCGCTGCTGAAGCGCCGTAACCACATCGCTTAGCTGCTGAATGGTGTGGGTCAAGGCCTGGTTCTCCTGGGCCAATGCCACCAGCGCAGCTGCCTGGTCAGCCATGGCCTCTGGCTCTTCCCGAACGCACCCCAACAAAGGGGGAGTGCGGGTGTGGCAGGAGCAAACTGTGCTGGTCCCAGGGGGAGGTTACCGTGGAGCGAGGTCCAGGACCTGAGTCGAGGGTCAGCAGACGGTGCTCCATGGGCGAAGCGGGGACCAGGGCGAGGAGCAGGGCAAAGACAGGAACTCTCGAGGAACAGGACAGGGTGTTGGCCGAAACAGCTCTTCAACGCAAACTCGCCTTTATCTTCTCTGAGGCCAGGGGCGGTCCCGGCCCCCAGGAGATCCGCCTCTCCTGGCCTTAAGGCGAGCATTCCTCCTGGGAGAAACCTGTTTCCTCTGCCTCTCTGCCCTGAGCCTCTGCAGCTCAGGAGAGGCTGGAGGGTTAATGGACCCAGGGGTAGACTCATCTTCCCCTGACAGGGCTGGGAGAGGCGCACCTGTAGGCACTGTGTCTTCAATCACCTCCGGAGCCAGAAAGGATTCACCTGGTGCCTGCTCCTGAGGATCCAGCACAGGTGCAGGTACTTCAGATCCAAGGCCCTGCCCCAGTTCAGCCGGCCCTGGAGGCGGGGACTCCTGTGCAGGCTGGGGTTCCTCCGGTTCAGCCTCTGAATCGGATTCCCAGGCCATCACAGTTGCATTATTTCCAGGTAAATGAAATGTTTAAAAAAGATATAAAAGAAAGTGGTTATGTAGAAAAAGATTCAAAGTTTCAAACAGATATAATAAACAATGAATGTAATATTTTGTCAAAAATGCATAAGATATTGTTGGAATGGTATACGAAAGATGAAGAGGTTAAATCGGTAATGATACAATGGGCCAAAGACTTTGGGTATAATATTCAATTTGATGACTGGGAAAAACTGTGGAAAGAAAATTTAAAATTTACTGCATGTACGGCGTTGAAGGAAAATGTCATGAAAATGTTTTATAGATGGTACATTACACCGGTAAAACTAGCAAAAATGTATAAGACATGTAATAAGTGTTGGAAATCTAAAGAAAAAGAAGGAACGTTTTATCATATGTGGTGGGAATGTAAGAAAGTGAAAAGTTTCTGGGAAGTGATACACAATGAATTGAAAAAGATGTTAAAATATACTTTTGTAAAGAAACCAGAAGCCTTTCTTTTAGGGATTACAGGAAAGGGAATAAGAAGAAAGGATTGTAAACTTTTTCAGTATGCAGTTACAGCAGCAAGAATTTTATTGGCCCAGAAATGGAAACAAGAGGAAATACCAACGATACAAGAATGGAGAATGAAACTGACAGACTATGCGGAATTGGATAAACTGGGAAAATTTGATACGTGTGAGACCAAAAGTTCATCGAAGACTGGGGAAAGTTTGTAGAATATCTGGAAAATGTATGTGATGTGCAAACAACGCTAGTGGGGTTTCAAGAAGCACTGTAAAAGTTGAGATGTATTGTTAAAGAGAAATAGAAGGGGGAGGGAAGACAAATGGCAATACAAATGAAGGAATGCGTACTGAAGAGATAAAGATGGATGATTGCCAGAGAAGCTGAAGGAAGTCCAAAAAGAGATAATTTGTTAAAACTCGGATAAAATTGTATAATTGTGTTGGAAAATTAATAAAAAATTATTTGGGAAAAAAAGGATCTTTTGCTTCACCATCCCAACTACGGGCTCCCTGTTGCTACTCATCTTAAAAAAAAAAAAAGTGTTCCCGGATTCATTGAAAAAAACTTGGTAACCATATTCTAAATTAATTAAATAAAGCCACTTAACCCACTGAAATATACATTTGAAAAATAATAATAAGAGGAGTGGTGCCCATTGTTAGGCGAGGTAGCTAGAGTGATGATGTCATGTCCTCCATTATGACACGTCCCCTGCTGAGTGACTTGGCTGAGAACTTTGGGCAGAGCAACTATTTGAATTTAATGATTTTATTTAGAGAGAGTGCTTTTGGTTGTCGACATAATGAAGGTTCAGTCGTCTCGCTTGTAAGTAGAATCTCTTATTTCCCCCCTATTTCTTTAGCTATCCCTTAAGATTTAGACACATAGGGAACCAGGTCATGGTTAGATTAATTTTTAAAGATTGTCCTCAGGGCCCCCTTAGATGCTTTCAGGGAAATGGCTGGCAGTGCAGGGATAGAGAGTATCGAGGAAATAATTTGTTTCGTGACCTTCTTCCTTTTCTTTCCTAGATCCCGCTGTCTGCGCAGGTTTCGAGAGCTGCTGGCCTCCTGTTGCCGTGCCCCTAAAATCCATCCCCTGGACTGTATGAGGCAAGAAAGTGTAATCGTGGACGGGAGGAAAATTAAACTGAGGACCATCTATGTGAGGCCGAAGGACCAGGGGATGGATGCCACCAGTGATTCCACCAGTGGTGAGTGTTGATCTTTGTTCACGAAGAACAGGGAGGCCAGAGAGAATCTGGCTGGCTGGGGGGGGGGGGCGGGAGGCAGCTCCCTGATTTAAGAAGAGTTTAGGGATTGGATGAGGAAGGGAGAATAATGTGGGCCACTTGGAGATCCTTGCAGTAATAATCTTTTCTGTTCTTTTCTCTTCCAGGCAGCGGCAACAGTGAGGCCAGCAGCTCTCCCCACCAAGGCCCAGTTTCCCCCTTCCCCAATTAATTTTTTTATTCTAATAAAGATTTTTATTGCAAATATGCTAGTCTTTGGTCATTTTTTAATCCCTGGCGGTTCTTTCCCCTAATAGCATAGGTGCATCTACAGCAGCAAGAATGTTTCTTGCCCAAAAATGGAAAGAAGAAGAAGAAGAAGAAGTCCCAGTGAAAGAAGAAATGGATACAAAACCTTATGGAATATGCAGAAATGGCAAATCTTACCGGAAAAATAAGAAATCAAGATAACAAACTTTTAAATTTTTTATTAAAACAAGAGGGAGGAGAGTATCAATTAAAAGAATTTAAGGAATTATCAGGCAATTAAACAACATGGATACCACATCATCATTTGAACCAATTATTTAAGAAAGATAGGATACGAGGGTTTGGGGAACAAATATCACAACTGGAGAGAAATCTGCTGGAATGTAATGTAAAAGTGCTGTCTAAAATGTATAAGACATTATTGGAATGGGACACAAAGGATGAGGAAGTAAATTCCTCAATGATACATGGGCAATAGATGGTTCGAATCCTCAGGACGGGGTGAGCTCCCGTTGCTCGGTCCCTACTCCTCCCAACCTAGCAGTTAGAAAGCACGTCAAAGTGCAAGTAGATAAATAGGTACTGCTCTGGCAGGAAGGTAAACGGCGTTTCCGTGCGCTGTTCTGGTTCGCCAGAAGCGGCTTAGTCATGATCCAGAAGCTGTATGCCGGCTCCCTCGGCCAATAAAGCGAGATGAGCGCTGCAACCCCAGAGTCGGTCACGACTGGACCAAATGGTCAGGTGTCCCTTTACCTTTACCTTTACCACTGTAGTTTATTGCAGACACAAGTAAACTTTAACTGCATTCAAAAGGTTGTTACTCTTTACCTTCTTAGTCTTATTTTTATCCTATCTCTAACTTTTCTACCTCCCCTCACACAAGAACCAACTGCACTAACTGTCTCTCTAATTCCAACTGCCTGCCAACTGCTTTTCCAACTGCCTTTCCCAACCAACCAACCCACTAAAACCAACCAACTACCCACACCCAAACCTCGGGCTAAGCCCTTTTATAAACAGGTAGGCTCTGCCTCCGGCTTTCCTATTGGTCTACATATTAACCCTTTCTCTCCCCCTGTACAGACATTTTCAAACAAACGGGCAAATGCCACACCAGCCGTCGCTCCTGCTGGGAGCTCGCTGAGCTGACAGGGTGGACGCAGTGACCAGCCGGTGACCTCAATGAGGAGCGGCTGCCACAGGGACACAGCGATGTCCGCCTGGAGCCTCCTGTGCGATGCTGATAAGGTGGTTAGGGGGCACAATCTTTGCCTTGCCCCGGGCACTGCCAACGCACACTGCACCGCTGTGTACAATTACACCAAGATTGCTTTTCTGCAGAGTTTTTTGTGGGGCTGGTGTCTGTATGATGATTAAATGGCACTAGCTGACTTTTCCTGTCTCCCCTGCCACTGTGTTATACCTGCTCTCTGTATTCTGGTTGCAAAGGAGGTAGCAGCATGTGGAGAAGGTGACAAAATGAATGGAGGCTGCCCTCAGCGTTTCTGCCCTGCTTTGTGTGGTCCAGCCTTGAGCCCTGACCCTGAAAAGAGGATCCAGAGCTGAACTGTTCTAGTTAGCCGGATGCTGAACTTCATGCCTAATAATCACTCTGAAACCATAAGGAGGGAGTTTAATGAACACATCTGTGTTGGCTACTGACCTTTGAGTTGAAAGGAAGGAAATTGGAGTCTTGACCTAAATGTCAAGGTCTATATGGTGAAGTCTACTCTCAAAATGCCATCTATATTAAGATCTCCTGCCTAGTCCTACTTGTTGGCAAATTACATGTTCCGTAATTCCCATCCCTGAAGCCCGACTCCCTTCTTCTCTCATTAAGACTCACAGAACTTCTCCATTCAGCTCTTGCCATCTTGAAAAAGCATTATTCTCCCTCCTTTACCCTCCAACTACCAACATTTTACATCAGGTAGGAGTTCTCCAGATCTTGTTGATCTGCAACTCCCATTATCTCTGGCCATTGTCTATGCTTGCTAGGGCTGATGGGAGCTGTAATTCAGCAAACATGTGGAGGGCAAAGGTTTCTTACACCTGTTGTAAATCTATAACCCTTTTATTCTTTTCACCTCACGTGGTCTATTAAATAGGTTCTTGTCAATGACTGCTTTATAGTCCAACCCTAGGGAGGTTTACTCAGATGTAAGATCCTTTGAGTTAAATGGGCCTTACTCCCAGGTAAGTGCATATAGGAGTGCAGCTTTAGTGGCATGTGAACAAGGGCTCAGATGGCACATTATGTGCCGCAGTCAGTCCAGTTATGGGAAGAAAGAAACTTGCTTGAATCAGAAAATTGGTCCAGTGAGATAAGTATAATCTAAAATGAATGACAATGTCACTGCAGGGTTTCAGATAGGTGTGTTTCCTAGCGCTACCTGTAGATGCCAGAAATTGAACCTAGGTCTTCTGCGTGCCAGACAGATGGTCTACCACTGAACTATGGCCTTTCATCAAGGGTAGGCTGGTCACTCACACATCACAAAAAGGAAAAGCATCGCCAAGAAAGAGGACAAAAGAAAACACAGTTTGCCTGAAATTTTCACATGCTGATTTACATTGTTAACACAGTACCAAAACACCGAGCAGCAAGAAACTCCAGTTGCTCCAAGCACTTTACAAAGCGTTTGGTTTCCTTGAAATGAAGGTCAGTTAAGATTGTTGTATCTTTAGGATGTATGGTTTTATTTACACATATAGGCAGCCTGAGCTTAGGATGGAGAGGTTTCCAGCATAAACACTCCCATAGATCTTGTTTTTCCATTAGGTTTTCAGGGGAGCCCCAAACTCCAGCTTGTGTTCAACATATACCAAGACATCCTGTCTCTCCAGTATCTCTCTTTCACATATGTATATGTATCTCATAACTTTTGCTATTCTTCTTCTACCTATCAGCCAGGTGAAGTTGTGGGGGACTGTGGAAACAACTCAGAGGTTATTAAGAAGAAAAACGATAAAAACAAGAAGATTGGAAGATGGGGCTTGTGAATATTAAAGCAGCAGAAATATGAGATGATTGGACCCTTACTGAACTCGAAGCATGGGTACCCCCCGCAAAAAATTAAAAAATTCGGCAAAATATTTGGATTTTATGATATGTATTGGTATAATTCAGATTAACTAATGTGATATGATTGGATTGTTAAATGGAAAACTTAATAAAAAATATTTTTTTAAAAAAAGAAGTTGTGGGGTAAAGCCCACCCACTGGTGGAGGAAGGGGTGTGTGGTGGGTGCGGTCCACCCTGGGTGTCATCCCTGGGGGGGGGGGAGACTTGCCACGGACAGCGCCCCCCTGGGACATGGCTGGCACCCTCCCCCTTGGGACATTCGGTGTGGGCGGGTTGCGGCGCCCCCCTGTGATGCTCCCCATGGGTGGCTCACCACGCCCCCTGGGTGCACGATATGTGCACTGCTCCGGGTGCCGGAGTAGCTAGCTCTGCTTCTGAGCCCACCTTCTTGTTTCTTTGACAACAGAGCCTATTATTATTATTATTATTATTATTATTATTATTATTATTATTATTTCATTCTATTATTTATATTTTATACATTTATTTATATTTTATACAGTGGTACCTCGGGTTACATACGTTTCAGGTTACAGACACTTCAGGTTACAGACTCCGCTAACTCAGAAATAGTACCTCGGGTTAAGAACTTTGCTTTAGGATGAGAACAGAAATTGCGTGGCGGCAGCGGGAGGCCCCATTAGCTAAAGTGGTACTTCAGGTTAAGAACAGTTTCAGGTTAAGAACGGACCTCCAGAACGAATTAAGTTCTTAACTCGAGGTACCACTGTACACGTGTGTACTAAGATGAAATATTGTCATCCAGCAGTCCTGATGTGATGGAGCATATTAGTGCTGTGCTGAAACCTGTCTTCCAATATGTGCATGCAAGGGCCATTGGTGAAGTGGTCCCCGGTACAGACTGCAGTCACAGCAAGCCTGCTCATAATAGTTTCTGTCTGGCATTCTCTGGAGCGTTTTTGCAGAACCCACACCCACCCTATCATTTCTGAATAAATGTGCATAAACACATAGAAAGAGAACCAAGCAGACTGGTAATAAATGAGCCATCGAGATTGTATCCTGCCAGTTCTCTGGAGAAATATGTTAACCTTAAGACATATTTCGTTAAAAAAAATAAAATGGCAAAATGCAAACGTCTCTATCTCAAGGGAAGCTATAGTTAATATATACAGTGTGTGCAGTAATAGGATGCCTGAGCAACAGAAGGTCAACTACCTACAAACTTTCCTTCAGGCATACAAGGCAAGAGAGAAAAGTGTGTCGACTTTCAAGGTGAATGTACCTGTAGACTCATCTTGTTAGGGGAAGAAAGGAAAGAGACAGGCATGGAACCAAACCCTAAATGTGCATATTTCAGGCAAAGAGTCTGGTGCAATGACTAGAAGAAGAAGAAAACAACAACAGCCGTTTAATTTGTCGATTCTTTCAACAATCAGCCTTTCTCCTGTTATTGTTTCGAAATGGTAGGGGTGCAAACCCAAATTAAAAGCAAGAGATCCTGATATTTAAAAAAACAAAGTGTTAAACATGTGGAGGGGACCAGCAGTTTTCAAATTTAGGAGCTTCAGGGAACAAGGGAATCCTGTGCTTTTGCCCTGGAAACCCTGAACATTACAGTGTGTTCCAGGAAACCCATTAAGTAAATGTGGGGCTCCAACTTGGTCTGTTGAGTAGAGCCATCACCCCATACAAAGTGAGAGTATACTCCAGAATGTATCAGATGTTTCCGATTAGTTTCCAAGACCAATTCAAAGTGCTGGTTTTGACCTCTAAAGCGTTAGACGGCTCAGGACCACAATACTTCAAGAACCGCCTCTTTCCATATGAACCTACCTGGTCCGGACCCTAAGATCATCTTCTGAGGCCCTCCTTTTGTGCCTCCTCCTCGAGAGGTCCCCATCTGTGGAATGCTCTCCCCAGGTGTTATGTATTGGGTTTAACACATTTTATATTGCAAGGTGCGTTCTAACCAATCGTATAAGCGTTGGTAGACGAACGTTCTGATGGCAAGTAAGCGCATGTACTTTCAACCGTCAACTGTTAACGGTCAGTTCGTGCTCGGGATTATTATTGTGTTGTCCAGCCAGTTTGGTTCTTGTGTTCCTCTGAGTGAGCTGCTGTCACTGACAAATGTTGAATAAACTTAATTGAGGAACTTATACTGCCTTGGGCTTCTGACTTTTTCCAAACATTTAACACCAGGGAAGTTTGCCTGGCGCCTAATGGTGTATAATGTACCTTTTTAACCAGGTCTTTGGCTGACCTGATCAACATCCCATAATCTTTTAAAATGTGGCTCTTTGGGGGGTGGGTTTATTGGCTTATTGCTTTTGTTTTGTTTTATATACTGTGATCATTTTATGTGAACCCCCCTGAGACCTCAGGGCGGTATATAAATTCAAATAGTACTAATGATAGCAATAATAATAATAATAATAATAATTTCCTCCTAGATATTAAGGAGATCATGGCTTTGGTTCAATTGGGTCAAGATAGCCTAGGCTAGCCCCATGCAGTGGCGGAGGAAGGGGGCAGAGGGGCGGTTCACCACGGGTGCCAGCCTAGGAGGGTGACATCACCAAGGGCGGGCACCTCCCCTTTGGGATGTGCACACATGTGATGTGCCATGCCCCCACGTGCGATGTACCACGGACCTGCGTGTGACGCGCCACACCCTGGATACCGAAGCCCCTTCCTCTGCAACTGGCCCCATGACTCACCTAGAGGGACCCAGGGCTGACAAAATGCAGCATAGTTGAGCAGCAAGAGATGTGGGAGTAAGAAGACATAAACAACCACTGACAAATAACAGTGTGGGGCAGTTTTGCACAAGGGCTTTCAAATAGCCCAGCCCAGCACTTTGGCTGTGCATGCCTGTTCCCAGCAGGGAAACAAGCATGTCCAGCCAAATTGAGCAGGATTGAATCTTGCTGCCTGCAGGGGTGTACTCATCCAGCACGTTCGCCACAGGGATTGTGCTTGGGAAGAAGTCCCCAGCAGGCTTGAACCTTCCAATTCCCAGCTAGTGAGCCGCGAGTGCAATACATGCCTTCGATTAACTCAGGACTCATTCACAGGGAATCAGGAATGAATTTTTTCTAATTCTCTTTCTCTTTTTTCTTTTCTTTTCTTTTCTTTTCTTTTCTTTTCTTTTCTTTTCTTTCTTCCTCTTTCTTTCTTCTTACCCTCTTCTTTTGGTCCTTTTCTTTTTGATTTGCTAAGAAGAGATAAAGAGAAAAAAGTTAGATATGAAAAATTTGACTAACTCAAAGTGATGTTTTGTAATTTGTCAACTCTTGCTAAAGATGGTCAGTTGTAATGAACTGATGTATTAGTTATTGTTATATGTATTAGTTGAATGAACTGATGTATTAGTTATTATATATCACCGCTCGGGGGCATGCAGGAGGCCCTTACCTCCCTTACCTCCCTAGGTTTCGGACAAGGCAACGCCCCCCGGAGTCCTCTACTGGACTACCCTTTTCATTGGGGGAAGGTGATGGTGCTTCCTTCCCCCATTCATTTGCATAACAATTAACCCCTGCCAATGCCTAACCGCCAATACCGAGGAAGTTGTGACGTTTGCTACGAGGTAGGCGAAAAAACCAAAAGGCTGGAAGTGCGCCAAGTTGGAAAAATTCCTACCAGGCCCCTTGCGGCGACCAACCGAAGTCCATAGCAAGGTCATAGCTAGCTAAGCCTAAAGGGTGGGTGGGATGGGAAAACCGGTCAGCTGGAACGGGGCAAAGAGGGCGGTCCCCAGTCGTGCCTGGCCTTAAATGGGCCAGGCCACGCCTCCCTAGCTCGCCGATTGGCGGGCAGGGTTGCAGGCACGCCCAGGGATTTCCTTGTTCTCGCAGGGGCAAAAAGGCCAGCCCCCGCGTGTGTGGGAGGGGGTAGCCCGCAACCCCCTCTCCTCTCCAGTTCGGAAATGGCTTTCTGCTGGAAATCTACATGCCGTCACAGTGAAACCTTGCAAAGAAAAGTAATAGCCTGAATAGCAGCATATAAGAGACAAGAAGATCTGCTGCATATATTGCTTGTCAGGCGGGGGAAAGGGGTTGGGGAGCGCAACTGTGTAGAATCCTTTTTGAACTGTGACATGTCTAGGGAGTGCAGGGGAAACCAGAATGATTGTGTTGATGTTAGAGAATGGATTGCTCATTAAGTCCAGGAAAATGGCACAGTTGGTTTGACTCCGAGGTCCTGCTGTCGAGGTTAGTAGTGAAAAGACCTCATTATATGGAACACCTGAATACATATTTTCTACAAGGAATGTCCCCCCCTCCCCTTCCAACTCAGTTTGGTTCTGATTATTTTCTGCTTATTATCATATATGCCACAAACAATAAAGAATGCACAACAGTCTATCGAGGTGAATACGATAGCTTTCCCCGTGTACAGCTTTCCTAACAATAATGGCAAAATGCTTGATTTTTTTCCGTTCTTGTTTTTTGACACATATATCATTCCCGATGCCTTTGCCGATCATAAAATGTTACACTCCGCGAGTGGAAGTGAAATTAGGTAATAATAACAACAACAGCAGCTTTAACGGCAGGATCGTTTAAGCGCCTGGCAAAACGTTTTGAGAATAATGGAGTTTGTAAACCAGAGTGCTTTTCTAATTGTTATCTTGCTTAGCTCATGCTATGACAGATGCTCTTGTGAATATTTTGGTGGATGAAGTGCTATGCAGTCATTTCTGAGGAGACATGATGGACACATTTTCCTTCCTGGCTTTTGAGGGGAGGTAGAGGAAGGAGAGCTAATTGCTGGAGCTCAGAGGAAATTTATCAGGAGACCTTGTTCTGGGCCAAAGCAGTTTGCTGGTGGGGCAGATCCACCATACCAGCTTCTGAGCAGGTGGGTACTGTTGCTTACTCACAGGGGAGAAGGACTAAGCACTGGGGAGATTGGTGCCGTTGCAAATGGACTGGCAGGAGTACCAGCTCCACTGGTGCATTTGCATCAGGGACCTCTCTGCTGCCCCACTCCTTCAACGATAAGCAACAGCAACTGACCTCCCAGCTATCGATCCTAGGGGCTCTTCCTCATGCCTAGTGGCTCTTCCTCTCCTCCTCCTCTTGCCTGTAGAAAAAGCATTGAGCTTTCCCTTTTCACTGCGTGCATCGGATCTCCCGCCCACCCTCCCTAAGTTAGGGCTTGTGAGTTTGACCTTGCTATGTCTGTCATGGGCTCACTTGCTTTTGGGGCAAGGGCCTGGTAGGAATTTTGTCCATTTGGCGGATTGGCTGGTGCCATTTGGTTTTTGCCTACTGCGTAGCAAATCGTCACAACTTGTAAGGTTGTGGTTAGGCATTGGTTAAAAATTGGTTGGTGGAGGGGCAAGGATTGGCTGGGCCTGGCCCTCCAATGCTGCTGCTGCAAGAGAATTCTGTTAAAGGAATCCAGGGGCTCCCCATGCTCTTGTCCGAATCCCTGGCATTCGGGAAGAGGTGAATGTCTGGTGCCCAGCTCCATTCTCTTCCCAAAATGTTTACCCTTACTGACTTCCGCAGGCGTGCGGATGTCAGTTCTGTTCTTGGGCGGGGACAGATAGTCATAACCAATGCCCAAGCAACCACTCACATTATGTATTTTAATAAAGTTGTGGCCAAAATTATGCCAAAAACCTTAAACAAAATTATTGGTTTGAACTGTGTTTATTTAGGGGGGTGGCTTGGGGACCTCAACACACAAATCCCCCCTCCATTTCTCTCCCCACAAATACGGTGGAGAATTTCAAGAAGCCATTTGCACACAGCTCTACTAATGAGCACTGGAAGAAGTAATTCATGTATGAGCAGGAGTGCTTGGTGTGCTCTGGTCCAGGGGGTCATGAAGGGTTGGACACAACCAAACAACTAAACAACAACATGAGCAGGAAAGACACAACAATGATCATTGTCAAAACTCTGTTTATGTTGATTTCAAATGGTAATGATTTGTCAAAATAGTGTTTCCTAAAAAATACCTCCCTGTTATGTAACGTCTTGCAAAACCACATTTTTAAAAAGAAAACAAAGCACTTGGCTGGAGAACTATAAAATAAAACTTCAGTGTTTGTGATACCATGATTCCAACCGGTAGGCTATACTTGTTGAGCTTGTAATCTACCAAGCCAAATGTTGCCACTTTCTACAGGTGGTTGATGTGCATTATGTTTATGCTGCATGAATGATTAAAAAATGGGTGCCAATCACCACCATACATAGCTGGTTGATAGGTTGCAAGTTGTGCATAGCAGATCTAAGTAATGGTGAGGTTGAGCAGAGCATTTGAAACTGAGGGAGTGTGAAAAGGTTTGTATAGCTTTAGCAGCTGCCCACAGTGAATGAGGAGCTAGCAATCCACTCTTCAAGATGGAATAATTTACGCTTCACTTGTTTTGAGAGCGTAAGAGAAATGTTAGGCATGCACTTCTTGACCTGCCAGAGAAAAGCTTAATTAACTGCCTTGATAATCAGCTCTGACTCTGAAATCGTGCCTTAGTTTCATGATGATTTATATTATGTGCAGATGACAAGATTCAATTCTGCTTATCTCTAGATATTCCTACCCCTTGGATTATATTGGGGGGGGGACTACATTCTTAAATTTAAGAACACAGAATTAATATTCTTAGCTCTGTGTCAGGTAAAATGGATACAACTGACCCCATCCTTGGGTTTCAGTGTTTTATTCCTCGTACAGCATTCCATGCACTCCTAAAATTGGCTTCAGATTGCTTCAAAACACAATGAGAGGTGGGCATAAAGAATTCCAGGGATGAGAGGCTATCACTGGAAATTGCTGCCCTCCCTGTTCGGCTGATGTAAACATTTTCTGGATTAAGAAGCCTTCCATCATCATGCAAGAGACCACTGAATACAACCCATCGACTTTCTATATATAAAAAGCAGCGTATAGTGTTTTAGAGTTCACATTGCCTAGCTCAGTGTTTCTCAAACTTGAGACTCCAGCGGTTTTTGAACTACAATTCCCATCATCCCTGACCACTGGTTGTGGTAGCTGGGGATGATGGGAGTTGTAGTCCAAAAACAGCTGGCGACCCAAGTTTGGGAAAACACTTGGAGAAGATCACTTGGAAGGGTCAACCTGGGCTTAGAGTAGCCATGCTGGGTGGAGTGTCTCTTCTGGGTCCACTTTTGACTCTCCCAACAATTCTTTATGCCATGAATGGGCAGTCCACCTTGCACTTGGGGGTGGAAACTGCCATGCATTTTCCATTCCACCCCACAACCTCACACATACAGAGATTTTAGGCCTCAAGCTATTTCCTTCCCTTTAACACTCACTCTTCTGAAAGAGGGTGCTCTCTGCTACCAAGTGTTATTGTCAGAATGAGGGCAGCCAAGTAGCAATGATTTTTACTGTGCATATGGGAGGGCAGGGAATGAGTTATAACTCAAAAGCAGCCTTTTCCTGTGTATATCAGGTTTTCCTGCCATCTGTAGAGGTACTGCTTCTGTTTTGACAACCCAACAAGCCAGCTTTGAGGGTGAGGTTCGATGGTCCCTGCTATGCCTGCCTAGCTGCAGTGGCAGCTCTCCCAGAGCCACTAGGTGGCTGGGCCTAACCACAGTTTAAATTTCCCAGAATGCCTCAGGGGAATTCTGGATTTAAAAAGGTGTTAGGATTAAAAGAAAGGCAAGATTCAGCCACCCACTGCTGCTCTGAGTGCCAAGCCAGAGAAAGGAGAGTGTCAGAGGAGCCATCAGGGTGCACACAAAAACACACATTTGCGTGTTCAGACCCAGAGACCTCCCCCCTAAATAAAGACACATTTGACTCAAATTTTAGTTTTGGTTTTTGGCAGAAATGAGGCCACAACTTTATTGATTACAGAAAAGTGAGTGGTTGCATAGGCTCTGGTTCGACAAGCTCCCTGCACCCTCGGAGGTAGCGCTGACCCAGAGCTCTATCACAGGTCAGCCAAGGGTGAACACCTGAGGCAGGTGAAAAGCCCAGGAACAGACTCTATTCACTCCCCAGAGGCTCCCCTGGACTCAGGCACAGGCAACACTCCCTCTCGGGGGTTGACCAAACCAAGCTGAGTCCCTGGATTCCTTTAACGGAATACCCATCACATAGGGATGGCGAGACTGTTCTCCCATCCCTATCACATGAACCAGTGCCTATCCCCAACCTTACAAGTTGTGACGAATTGCTACGCGGCAGGCGAAACCCAAATGGCCACAGCCAATCAGCCAAGTGGGGAAAATTCCTGCCGTAGCCCTGCCCCAACAACAGACGACACACAACGGCATAGCAAGGTCAATCGCAAAATGCCCTAAATATAGGGAGAGGTGGGTGGGTGTTCCAATGCACGAACCAAAAGAGGAAGCTCTGGGTCACCTGCATAGGTATATATAGATCCCTCAATCTGTGTAAACAACTCCCCATTGGCCAGATTAAACCCAGCAATGAGGGACCTACCAATCGGGTGTTGTGGCTGTCCAATATACCCACCCACAACCAGGACTCGATATACCCCTGCCAACTATGCAAGAGTGCCATGTGTAAATATTGGCAGCAGGTACATTTCACCCAACGTAAAAATATGTGCAAAGCACCCTGAAGGAAATTAGCTGAAACTAAATTTACTAAACTTACTGAAACTCTTGGGTCTTCCCTTGAAAACTTCTGTTCCATCGCAGTTCCCACTGCTCCCCTGCAGGTGAAATTGGGTGACATGCTAAATCGTCTGATCTGGCATGCATGTAGCTGCTCACTCCATCAAGAGAAAAGGGAGGACATAGCAGGAAAAGCTTAAGGAATGCTCACTTTCACTTGCAGAAGAAAGGAAGGCTTCGGTTAAATAAATCCTGTAGAATGGACACGGCCGAGGCTTATTTGCTGATTGGAGAATGAAGGTCATTGGTTCAGGAGCCTAGTCAAGCATAGTCAGTAGGCAGGATTTGATTCACGGCAGTTTGAAATTCTGTATGGATTCCTTTTCGGTTTTATTTTTATAGCTCCTTGAATAATGTCAGAAAGGGGAGGGGGAGTAGCCTTCACTTTTATGGGTCTTATATATTTCTCCAAATGACACGAATCACAAGTGCCATAGCTATGATTAGAGGGAAGACTATGGGAGACAGGGTCATCATAAAGGATTTATAATGGTAGGCTGTATATTTCCTTGTCAGTGATGAATGCATGGCAAGCTGTAAAGCTGAATTAAGTTAAAATTGTGAAATGTCAGTTGAAGCAAAGGATTTCTTCTGGTGTCAGGACACATTTTAGGGGATATATATATATATATATATATATATATATATATATGAAACTGTTGACAAGTAAACATCGTGGATATTATTTATCTAAAGTAGGGGTGGAGGACCTGTGGCTCTCTAGATGTTACTAGGCTACAACTTCCATTATCCACAACTACTGGCCATGATGGTTAAATGTGATGGTAAAGCTATGGTTTTCCAGTAGTGATGTATGGAAGTAAAAGCTGGACCATAAAGAAGGCTGATCACCGAAGAATTGATGCTTTTGAATTATGGTGCTGGAGGAGACTCTTGAGAGTCCCATGGACTGCAAGAAGATCAAACCTATCCATTCTTCAGGAAATCAGCCCTGAGTGCTCACTGGAAGGACAGATCCTGAAGCTGAGACTCCAATACTTTGGCCATCTCATGAGAAGAGAAGACTCCTTGGAAAAGACCCTGATGCTGGGAAAGATGGAGGGCACAGGAAGAAGGGGACGACAGAGAACGAGGTGGTTGGACAGTGTTCTCGAAGCTACCAGCATGAGTTTGACCAAACTGCGGGAGGCAGTGGAAGACAGAAGTGCCTGGCGTTCTCTGGTCCATGGGGTCACGAAGAGTCGGACACGACTAAACGACTAAACAGCAACAACAACAACAAAAAACATCATGGATATTATTTATCTAAAGTAGGGATGGAGGACCTGTGGCTCTCTAGATGTTACTAGGCTACAACTTCCATTATCCACAACTACTGGCCATGATGGTTAAATGTGATGGGAGCTGGGAGTCCAATCACAGCTGGAGGGCCACAGGCTTCTCATCTGTGATGCATCTCATGTATCTAGAGATGTATTTTTTCTTCCCCACCCTAAAAAAGCATTTCAAAACTCATAATAATATATTGTATTTTCTTTGGTTGCGATACTTGAGCAAGAGTCCCAAACTGGTGTTAGATGAAAATGAGTGACAACTGAGAAAGGTGTGTTCTCACTTCCGCCAACATGTCTACAGCGAGATGGATTGTCAGAAGAGCCCAGGTCACCTAATGCTGAAACGTGGGGGCAGGTTTGGGCCAGTCACAGTGCTGTCTCTAAATGCAGCTGTTTACTCCACCCCCCCACCCCCACCGCCATATAAATGTATACTTGCTATTCACATGGGGAGAAAGAAAGGATTACACATGATCACCAAAATGATGCTGAGCAAAACAAGCAGACTGTAATTGACCCCTTGCTCTAGCTCTCTGGAACAGGTTGCGCTCTATAATTATTATTATTATTATTATTATTATTATTATTATTATTATTTATACCCGGCCCATCTGCCTGGGTCTCCTCATATGATGATGATACAGTATCCAACTAAACAGTTCTGCTAGTGCAGTGGTGGCCAAACTTGGCCCTCCAGCTGTTTTTGGACTACAACTCCCACCGTCCCTAGCTAACAGGACCAGTGGTCAGGGATGATGGGCACTGTAGTCCCCAAACAGCTGGAGGGCCAAGTTTGTCCACCACTGTGCTAGTGCAAGGATGCTCAGATGCAGAGTGTAACTTCTTGGCCCTCTCTCTGTGCCCCCTAAATCTGCTCTGGAGGGTTTGGAGGTTGTGTGGAAGGGGGAAGTACAGGAGAAGGAGAGGGCAGGGGAATTCCATTGCACAGGTAAAAGTGCTCACACTAGCAGAAATGTTTTGATGGATACATCCCAACAGCTCAGGTGGTTAGAGCGTGGTGCTGATAACACCAAGGTTGCAGGTTTCATCCCCGTATGGGACAGCTACATATTCCTGCATTGCAGGAGTTGGACTACATGATCCTCAGGATTCCTTCCAACTCTGCAATTCTGTGATAAGAGATGAAAATCACAGTAAGCACCCAAGCAATACTGAGAACCACACCACCATCACTGACATGGCCCTACCTTGGTGGATTCCAGTTCTTGGTCATGTTTGCATGTGACAAAGAGAGAAAACTCAGAGGCTAGCACTGCAAATCTGATTCACTTGCCTTTTGTAACTTTAAGAGCAGCAGTGCATTTCAGTTCTAGAATATTTAAATATATTAATTCTATGATACTTTTAAGGTTAATCATACGAAGCGACAGATATCATTGAAATATTCATATTTCCCCTATTACTTATTTAGCAATGCAATCAAAGCAGTATGCAATTTGCCTCTTAACATGGTCTCCCAATCCAAAGCTGTTAATGACAATACAAAGTGTTGATTAGAATAGGCAGCTTTGGTTTTCTTTCCCTGTTTGCAACTGCTTAGTGCTTTAATGAGACATAATTGTATTATTATTAATACAGACACCAGCCGTTCGTGAGCCCTAATAAAATTTTTAATGTGTTTGCAAATCATTTCCTACGAAGATTCTTTGGGACTGCCAGCACATTAAGCTGGAAGTAAGCTGAGAAAAATCATGGCTGTGTTTTACTGCTAATTAATAATTGCTAATTAAATAGATTTATGCACAGTTTTCTTCTTCAAAGCTAAGGCTGCAAAGCACGTTATTTTTCTAGAGATAAGAACTACAGCTTTCTCCAGAAAGAAAAGTAATTTCCATATATATGTGTATCTTCTCGGGCAAAGAGATACCAAAGAGAAAGGGCCTTGTCTTTCCCGACAATGGATATATAATGTGGTAGAGATGAGGGCTGTCAAAGTTTGGGCCAGGAAGGGTATACATGTTGTGCAATAGCAAGCAAGTCTGAAGCTGAGTCTGAAAGGAAGATGCACATTGGAACAAAAGGAAACTCCCTTATACTTGTAGCCTTGTTAGACTTTACCACCTGGTGTTGTCTGCGTTGTTTCCGGGAGGGAGAAAGGAAGTCAAATGACACCGAGGTTGATTCAGAGAAAGAGTTTATTCTGCTCTCCGGATAGCAGAAGGCACTTGCGTGGTCAGTTCACAGCAAGTCCAAAGAAATGAGAAATTTCATGCAGTATATATATCCTCCAGGCACCCTCTCCCTCCCTCCAGGAATCCAACCACACCAGCTTATACACGTAAGTTGACATCCATGACCATAAACAGATATTCCTGTTCCAGTACTCTTGACCATAAAATGTTGTTCCTGTTCCTATATTCTTATCTTGGGCAAGAGGTCACCAACTCTAAGAACACTCCTGGCAAAAGGAGACAACAGGGCAGATAGATAGTCAAAGCTGGGGAGAAATATGGGAGAAATGTATGTTGAAATTGTCTTTAAGAATAAAAGAAAATTATTATAAATTAGTTTGGAGATGGTATTTAACACCAGTCAGATTAAATCAATTAAACAAGGAATATTTGGTGTTATGTTGGAGGGGGTGCCAGGAAGCAGGGAATTATGTTCATGTGTGGTGGGGGTGTAAATATGTACAATTTTGCTGGGAAAGGGTGTTTAAGGAAATAACAGAAATCACTGGGTTAAAGCTGAGTGAAAGTCCAGAGGTAGCATTATTATCGATCTATGATTGGGTGGAACAGTCGCAGGCTATGAAGGACTGCACGCATTATTATAGCAGGAAGTGGAAGGCGCAAGCAGAATATAAAATGGAAGAATGGTATAAAGAGGTGTGGGATATAGCTATTAATGATAAATTAACATGTGCCATTGAGGTAAGACAGGGGAAATGCAAGAGAAATGATTTTGAGGAGATATGGAGGGTGTTTGCAGAATTTGTACTGTTAAAATGGAAAGGGGTCAAACCATCGCAAGAGGTGTTGGAATTTTGAGAGGTTGGATAGCTACAATGGAATGGTCTCAGTGGTGGGGTGCACATTTATATTCTTAATTATTTATGATTATCGGGACGCGGGTGGCGCTGTGGGTTAAACCACAGAGCCTAGGACTTGCCGATCAGAAGGTCGGCAGTTCGAATCCCCGCAACGGGGTGAGCTCCCGTTGCTTGGTCCCTGCTCCTGCCAACCTAGCAGTTTGAAAGCACATCAAAGTGCAAGTAGATAAATAGGTACCGCTCTGGCAGGAAGGTAAACGGCACTTCCATGCACTGCTCTGGTTTGCCAGAAGTGGCTTAGTCATGCTGGCCACATGACCCGGAAGCTGTACGCCGGCTCCCTCGGCCAATAAAGTGAGATGAGCGCCGCAAACCCAGAGTCAGTCACGACTGAACCTAATGGTCAGGGGTCCCTTTACCTTTACCTTACTTTGTCAAAATTATGTGTCTGTGCGTGTGTGTGTTCTCCACACCAGCATATGTCACATGGAGGATAGGAATGGGGAGAACATTTCCTCCTCCTCTTTCAATCCCAGAACTCATATTCACCTGATGGAACTGATCTGCAGTAGGATCAGAAAGGACGGAGGGGAGGGGACTTCTTTGCCAAATGCTTAATTAAGTTTGTCGATGCTTTTCTTATAAATGCTGACCAAATGGGACAAGCAGGTAGGCAAATGGATGTGTAGACACAGGTTATAGGGAAAAAGACAGACGTATGTGGGTGTATGTATATAATCTGTACAGGCAGCCCTGCAAGAAATTCTACTGCCAAATTTCAACCTGGCATCGATTTAGAATGCTCTCCTCTGTCATCTAGAGTTGCCCTTTATGAAATCAACAAAGAAAAGTAAAGGGCAAGTGATTAAATTAATATGCAAAGTGCAGAGGGCAACATTCAGCTGGCATACTTAGGAAAAAATGGAGTTGACTCATGTTTGAACTGTAGAAAATTGCAGTCATGCATAGATGTCCAAACACCCTCAGGTTGAAGCTAAAATGGCAAGGGAAAACATAAAAGAAATCCATTCCGAACATCGACAAATTGCAGATTTTTTTATATACTTGAAAATTACTTTCTGGCAGACTAGAGTGTAATAAAATTATGCTGATGCTAAATTGGTCCAAATAATGACTGGAACATAAAAATCTATCTTCATCTATAATTTATCTACAATTTATATTTATATTTCCAATTGCCTATCAATGCTAGTTAATATAGTGCTGTCAAGAGTCTCAATGGGACTACTTTAAAGCTCGAATTCTTCTGATTTGATGTTAATACCCTGCAAAGGAATGACAGTTAACAAAGTACTGCATGAGAGAGAACGTGACAATGAATATTACATGGAGATACAGGAACAGATACTCTTTCTGGTTGGAGAAATGCTTCTATAATAGTTCTTATCTAAACCTTGCAATGAATTGATGAAATACTTGTCATGATTCTGACCTCAAGACCCATGACTCAGACAGAGAGTGGGAGGATCCAGTCAAATCTATGACACATTTATTACCTACAAAAGAGAAAAACCCAGTCTCTGGAATTCAAGAATTGCAACCAGAACATAGCTGTCAACTTACAGATTTGAAAATAAGGGACCAGCAGCCAAAATAAGGGATTTTCCAGGTACAGGTATGTTCAACTTCTGAGCCCCTCTGAGCCAAAGGCAGAAAGCCCAGCCAGCAGCCAAATGAAGCCTCATCAATAAGGGACAGCAGCGGGACATGGCGCTGGGATAAGGGACTGTCCCACCAAATAAGGCACACTTGACAGCTATGAACCAGAATAATAGAAGAGGCTCTTCCAGAATCCCTCAGCTGAGGGTCCAAGTCCGACAACACCAGACTTGATCCCCAGTGCCCACTCACCAGTATACAGAGTTCACCAAGGTGGAAGTTCATGAAGATATGAACCAGTGCCTGGCTCCAACCTCCGTAATGATCTCCATTTCTCAGCTAAGGGATAGCTCATGGGAGGGGAAGTTAGGTCCTGGAGAGATATATGGTGCAAGCTGCTTGCTACTTCCCAGTGACCTTCCATGATTCTGCAAGTCTTGTATCTGACCATCCATCTTTTCTAAACTCTGAGCCTGTGCTGGTACCCTATCTTTCAGCATGTGTGTATCTGAGTCTGAAGCAACAGCATTCCTTGTTCTCTGGGATTATGCTCACTATACAGAATTGTCTACCTTCTTGATCTTGGCTCTTCCCAGCACACCAGATCACTTGCTTCTGTGACCATTTGTGCACCCTGCTGCTTGCCAGGGAGGATTCGGAGGAGCAATGGACAGAAGAGGCAGAACAGGGGGCGGAGAGCAGTCAGGGAGAACAAGGACTCAGGGATGCTGAAGAGCCCTGCAACCACCCAGAGGCACGGGAAGGAAGCTCAGACTCAGGAAGGAAGGGAGCTTTCAAATCAGCACAGACAAGAAGGGAAATGAAACGTAAGGATCAAAGACATCTCACGCGATTCCCAAGCCTACTTTGTTGGTGCAGAAATCGTAGGAAGCCACTCCCCAAATCTGACTCAATGGGTTCAGACATGTAATTCTGAACTGTAGCTGTTCTTGAGATGAAGTGACAAAAGAAGACTGCAAATTATTCTTGTATGCCACGACTGCCGCAAGGATTCTTGTGGCCCAAAAGTGGAAATCCCAAGAGTTACCAACCTTAATGGAGTGGCAGATGAAATTATTCGAGTATACTGAATTGGCAAAAATGAGTTATAAAATTCGAGACCAAAAAGTGACAAAGTTTGAGGAGGAGTGGAGCAAATTTGTTGTGTATATACTAAATAACTGTAGAAGGTTAAAAACTGTAGCAGGGCTAACATAAATCTTGTGATGTATATAGAATGTAATTAAGAATCTGCGGGGGGAAATGGAAAATGAAATCTTATGAAGAAGTGAAAGAGTCGGTATATGATTGGTTGCATTATTTCCAAATAAACAATATGTTTAAAAAAGATCTTAAAGAATATGGATATGCAGACAAAGATTCTAAATTTCAAACAGAAATATTAAATAATGAATATAAAATCCTATCCAAAATGTATAAGATATTGTTGGAATGGCATACAAAAGATGAGGAAGTTAAATCAGTTATGATAAAATGGGCCAGAGATATTGGTTATAATATACAATTTCACGACTGGATAAAACTATGGAATGAAAGTATTAAATTTACTGCATGTACTGCACTAAAGGAAAATGTTATGAAAATGATATGCAGATGGTATTTCACACCAGTAAAACTTGCAAAAATGTACAAAACATATAAGAAGTGTTGGAAATGTAAAGAAAAAGACGGTACATTTTACCATATGTGGTGGGAATGTAAGAAAGTGAAAAGCTTCTGGGAGTTGATATATAATGAGTTGAAAAAAATGTTGAAATATACATTTGTCAAGAAACCAGAGGTTTTTCTTTTAGGAATTGTTGGCAATGAAATAAATAGAAAGGACCACAAACTTTTCCAATATGCAGTAACAGCGGCAAGAATACTACTGGCCCAGAAATGGAAACAAGAACAAATACCAACGTTGGAGGAGTCGAGAATGAAGCTGATGGACTATGCAGAACTTGATAAACTGACTGGGAAGATCAGATATCTACGAGATCAAAAGTTCATCGAGGACTGGGGAAAATTAGTTGAATACTGGGAATGTATAAGTGATAATGCAATAACGCTAGTGGCATTCAGATAAGCTCTGTAACAGAATAAGAAATATTGTAAAAAGGCAAAATAGAAGTGGGGGGTAGGTATAAAGGCAATAGTAAAATTTGGAAATGTGTAATTAAAGAAGTTTGAATTTGGATGATTGGCAGAGAAGCCGAAGGAAGTCAAAAATGGAAAATTTAACAGAAATTGTAATGTGGATTGAATGTATGGAAAATTAATAAAATATATTTTTTTTAAAAAAAAGAATCTGCAGGAATGGATACAAATTGGGAAAACCGAAGCAGGGAAGGAGGGAAGTTCGGGCGCGAAATTGCGCAGGGTAAATAAGAAGATAAAAAAGGTTGAATATTAAAGTTTAGGTTTTATTTAATTTTGTTTTGCTTTTGAAAATCAATAAAAAAGTAATTTTTAAAAAATGAACTGTAGCTGTTCTTGTATATTGTAATGAAGACTGTAAATATCACATTGCTTGTGCAGGAGTGTTACAGTGAAGGGGAAACACCACCTTTACACTGCCTCAAAACAAAACAAGATTGTGGTCTCTTAAAAGTGTCTACATAAATGAAGAATGAGAGTATTAGGGCGGCCATTATCTGGGGGGGGGGGGCAGGGAGAGAGGGAATGAATGGATCTCTCCATGCCAAGACTGAGATTTTTAGAGAGACACAGTAGCATAGTGTCTAGGAAATTGAGCTATTGATCCAGCAGTCCATAGACTGAATCTCATCCGTGTCATGAAAGCCAAGTAGACATGTCAAGAATCATAGAATTGTAGAGTTGGAAAGGACCACAAGGGTCATCTAGGTAAAGGGACCCCTGACCATTAGGTCCAGTCGTGGCCGACTCTGGGGTTGCAGCGCTCATCTCGCTTTATTGGCTGAGGGAGCCGGCGTACAGCTTCCAGATCATGTGGCCAGCATGACTAAGCCACTTCTGGCAAACTAGAGCAGCGCACGGAAATGCCATTTACCTTCCCGCCAGAGCGGTACCTATTTATCTACTTGCACTTTGACGTGCTTTCGAACTGCTACGTTGGCAGGAGCAGGGACCAAGCAACGGGAGCTTACCCCGTCGTGGGGATTCAAACCGCCAACCTTCTAATCGGCAAGCCCTAGGCTCTGTGGTTTAACCCACAGTGCCACCCGCGTCCCAAGGGTCATCTAGTCCTGTGCTATCTTTCTAGAAAAAGAGTTGCTGGAACTCACCGTTAACACCTCCATTGTTCTCTTAGAATGGCAATGGCGCTCACCTGAGAGGTGACGGAACTGAGTTTTGGCACGGTCCCACTGAGAAGAAGCCCTGATCTTGTCTAACCCTCTGCAGTACAGGAATCTTTTTGCCCAAAGTGGGGCTCAAACCCACGACCCTGAGATTAAGAGTCTCATGCTCTATCACCTGAGCTATCCCAGGGATATTAGGAGATCCCTAATTTGATGTTCTACCTTGTTTTTTTCCAGAGCATCCACAGGGAGGGCAAAGATTTGAATAAGAGGTGTGTATTGCTCCTCCTGTACCACCCATCCAACTTTGTATCATGTTCGGGATTCCACTCCCCACATTTTTTCCTTTTACGAAAATAGACAATATGGGATATGAAAGTGTGGGGGATCTAGAGGGGGGAGGGGTTTTCAGACTAAAGCAAGGAGAAAAAAGTATCATTTTGTGACGTCCGTACAGAGCCCCCAGTCATTTCACGGACTATTGACCTGCACACCACTGCTTTGCTGCCAACCAGGTTTCTGCTAGTAAAATACTGAGTCTCAGTCAGGTTGTAAAGTCAACAACGAAGATTAAAGTTTATTGGACAAACAAGTTTTAAATATGTTCAGAACGGTTTCTCAAACACACGCCCTTAACTAGATGTGGCACTATCTCACACTGTCACACTCTTGTCTCTCAGTTCTATCCCTGCCTCTCACTCTAACTGTCACAACCACTATGTTCAATTTTTTCTGCCTCTGTCTGACCCTCACTCCTCTATCTCCCCATGGTAAACTCCTGGGCTGAGCCTCAAAACCAAGTAGGCTCCGCCTCAGAGCTTTCTCATTGGCCAATCTACATTAACCATTTCCACCCCCCTGTACAAACATAATCACAAGGAATGGGCAAAAGCCACCCATGGACTAAACAGCTGGCTGCTGGACATAAGTCTTGAGAAAAGCAGAACAAATGCCCCTGCATGTTGCTATAGGGTGTGGGGATGTGAAAGACAGATAGCTGTACTGTTCCTGAATTCTCCCCACTCCTATATAGTTAATAGCAGCTTTGGGGGTGTGATTTAAGTTGGAAAACTATGCTATGAAATATTGGTACCTACAATTCCTAATAAGAAAGCTTCTGGGGTTTTTTTTAAATAAAAGTTATTTTAAACATTTTTTCCCCCAGTTCATTATATATAATTTCCGAGAATGTTTTTATTACTTTACACGACCACCACATATGATAAAAGGTACCTTCTTTTTCTTTACATTTCCAGCAGGTATTTGTAGTTGTCTTACACATTTTTGCTAACTTACTGGGAGTCAAATACCACTGGTACATCATTCCAAAGGAGAGGAAAAGACTCTTTATGTATGCGACAACAGCCGCTCGGATGCTACTAGCCCAGAGATGGAAAGAAGACAAAGTCCCTACCAGAGAGGAACGGCAGACCAAGTTGATGGACTATGCCGAAATGGCAAAACTGACCAGAAAACTCAGGAACCAAGAAGACAAAAACTTTAAGAAAGAATGGGGGGAAATTATAATTCATTTAGGAGACCACTGTAAGCAAATGAAAACATTAGCAGGATTTTAATAACACTTGTAATAGTAATATAACAATCACTATGGATAATATGGACAGATATAAAATGGATTATGAAATAATATGCAGTTGAAAATAAGACCCATGGAGGGGATGGTGGGAAGTAAGTCTGGGGATTCAGAAAAATCTCTAAATGTGGATATTTGCTTGGTATTGTTATAACTCTACGCTTGTAAAATCAAAGAAATTATTATTATTATTATTATTATTATTATTATTATTATTATTATTATTATTATAAAAAGGGAAACTATGTTATGAAAAGCACTGATGCCAGCTCCAGCCAACTGCTCAGTCTGGGGCCCAAGTCAGCACTGCTGGTGAAAAGGATTAAAACTCCCTCTTCCAGTCCATATCATTGCTCTCCAATGGGTGCTTTTAACCAAAGGAAACCATATCTGTCTCCTGTTTCCTCCTTAAGTCCCCTTTCCACCCATATGAGAATTTTGATAATTGTGCACAGTGGGAGGTCAGAACACAACCAAGGAACCTTCTTATGGAAACAGGTTTGCGGCAACAACAGCAAAAGATTTTGGAGTACAAATTCTAATCGTCTTTGTCTGTTATTGAATCAGCCTTTTTCTGCACAGAAGTATTCAGAGCAAAGTTTGAAAACCTTTAAAAAATGTGAGTGATGCTAAGAATTAAGACGAAAACTGACTTAAAATTTACAGATTGGTCCCTGTTGAAGGAGAATTACATGAAGATGATGTACAGATGGTACACAACACCAGTGCAGTTAGGGAAAATGTACAAAAGTAGTTCAAATATATGTTGGAAGTGTAAGGAAAAGGAGGGGACATTTTATCATATGTGGTGGGATTGTAAGGTAATTAAAAAAAATTGGGAAATGATATACTACGAATTGAAGAAAATGTTTTGTTTAACATTTGTTTAAAAACCTGAAGCATTTTTATTAGGGATTGTAGGGAAAGATCTGCCCAAAAAGCTGAAAAACATCTTCATGTATGCGACAACGGCCACGAGAGTTCTGGTAGCACAAGGATGGAAGATTGAAGAAACCCCAGCTAAAGAATCATGGCAAGAAAAATTGATGGACTATGCAGAACTGGCAAAACTGACATATAAGCTACGGGACAAGGATAACTGTGACTTTAAAGATGAATGGGAACCCTTTACAAAGTATTTGAAGACACAACAAAGCAAACTGGACTCCTTGGCTGGTTTTGAATAAACATTCACAAACTTTTTATTGATAATAATCAGCTAAATAGTTTGAGGATTTATACAACTGTGTAACATGCAGAAAACAGCATTTTTAGAGAAATCAAAGACTGGAACTGAGGGAAGTTGGGGGGTGGGGGTGGGTGGGTTCTGTGGGGGGAGGGCGGGGGAGGGAGGAAAAATGGGGGGGAATAAGGATGATATGTTTCTGGATAATATGTTTTGTTTTAATTTTGAATAAAATGTTATTTAAAAAAAATATGATTTACTAAGTAAACATCTAATTCAAGCAGCATTTCTATAAGTGATGAGAAAACAGACTATATGGGACTGGCAGAAATGACCGGCAGAATCCGAGACCAGGGAAGAGAGATGGCGGAAGAAGATTGGAAGAAATTTAAGGACTATCTTAAGAAACATTGCAAAATTATTGAAGGCTAGAACGATGTTGATTCAGAAATTAAGGGGTTAAAAGCTGCAATGATTATGTGATTAAGAAAAGAAAGGCAAAAATTATATAGAAATTAGGGAAAGGATTTGCTGAATTGACTTAATTAGAGAATGGAATACAGAAAGGGGAGGTATGAGGAGGTCGGGAAAGTAAGTTTCATGAATATAAGGGATGGAAATTATACTTGTTTTGTATGTGTTATGTTTGGATTGTATGTATTTTTATTGTTTTTGTTTTTTATTGTTCTGTTTTTTCTGTTTTATATAAATTCCTAAACCTTAATAAATATATTATAATAAAAAAAAATATAAGTGATGAGAAAACAAATGAACTCGATATATCTAATAAAAAGCTAACATGGATCTCAAACTCTCCCTGACAGACATTCAGAGTCATTGAGTTGCATTGTGGAATAATCCTCCATGCTCTTGTACAGAGAAACAGAGTGCTAATTAACATTGTGAACCTGCCGTGCATTTTTCCCTCTGTTGACAATGTGTTGTGCTGAAAAGGGCAATGAGTAATGTAGCAAGACTGCCGTACAGAAAAATAGATTATTACTGAGATGGATGCTAATGCTTATCGTCAGCACCATCCGAGTTGAGGGAAGCCTCAGGTAAAGGCCAGATATAATGGGACCCCGTCTTTCAGCTATCTGGGCAGACAAAATGCCGATTGACTTTGAGCACAAATATAAGGCCTTTTTGGGGGGAAATGTCTTTTTTAAGATGCTGATGGGATTTTAAGAGTTCCACGTGTTTCTAAAGACATATGGAAATGGGATAAATTACTAAGAGAGCAAAGGGGATAATAATTACTGTGATGGGATAATTACTGTGAGAAGCAGCCCAGTGTGCTGCAAAACTACAGCTTCCATAATTGCAGACCGCTGGGCATGCTGGCTAGGCTGATGGGGTTGGAGGTGATTTTCCACCTATAACCCTGAGAATGCTGGACTTACAAGTGGATTTTAATTCCATTCAGTTGTGAAACAAGCTATGCACCCTTTGGCCAGTCACTACCTTTTTGTGTAACCAAGTAGATAGCGTTTTTGTGATCATAATCCCCATGTATGCTGCCCCAAGGTTCTTGGAAGAAGTGTTGAATAAAAATTTGATAATAAGCACAAGATGGCTATTTTAGGACCCACCTTATATTTGTGATTCTAAGTTGTTTAAAATTGTTTTAAAGTTTGTATTAATTAGTTATTACTCACTCTGGGACTTAAGGTTGGAGGGTGGATAAATGATGATGATGATGATGATGTTGTGATAAGACAGTATTGTTTGGTCATCTAACAGTGTTAGGTTAAATGAGCATGATTGTTGAGGTAAAGGTAAAGGACCCCTGACAGTTCAGTCCAGTCACGGACGACTCTGGGGTTGCGGCGCTCATCTCGCTTTACTGGCCAAGGGAGCCGACGTTTGTCTGCAGACAGTTTTTCCAGGTCATGTGGCCAGCATGATTTCTGGCAAAACCAGAGCAGTGCATGGAAATGCCATTTACCTTCCTGCCAGAGCGGTACTTATTTATCTACTTGCACTTTGACGTGCTTTCAAACTGCTAGGTGGGCAGGAGCTGGGACCGAGCAACGAGAGCTCAACCCGTCACGGGAATTCGAACCGCTGACCTTCTGTTTGACAAGGCCTAGGCTCTGTGGTTTAGACCACAGCACCACCTGGCAAATTGCTGTCTGCTTGGACCATTCTAGTAGAACTTGTAGAGGAGGAGGTTACAGTTAATTGTGCAGCTTCTGTTTAGATCAGCATTGTAGGAACAGCATCATATGTGAAGCAAGCCTGGGCCTCTTTGGTTTGAGATCTTTGAGGAATTCCAGAACAGTTGAAACATTTGGGTTATGTTAGGAGCACCTGCTACTAAAACAGGAAAGAAAATGAATATTTCTGTTCTTAGCTCACAAACTTGTGGTTTGTGCTAACCTCAGAGCAGGAAAAGTACACTCCCTTTCAGCAGGTTATGACTACAGGTGGCCTAGCCCTAGACAACTAATGACTACTCTCTGCTTGGGGTGCAGCGATTGAACAATGAGAGTATATACTGTGGGGGGGGGGACAAATAAGTCAACTGAGTCAATGAGAAAAGTAAACAATTGGTATTGGTTTCTGCTGACCCTTTCTTGGGGTACTGTTTAAAGAGAATGCCCTTGTCCTGTCTAGCCATTATGCATACTCTTCAACAGCCCTGGGGAAATTTGCATATTTCAATTGAATTTGTTACTTTCTTTGGCCAACATGCATGGGCTCTAAGAAATATGCCTTACACAACTTTTCCCCTTGATCAGCCAAGCAGCAGGAAGAAGGGGGTGGGGCTTTTTTCCTGCAATCTAGCCTCCCTTTCACCCATCTCAGCTGTTCCTCTCCCATGATTCTGATGGAAATTGTTCCCGTGGTGCTGCTAACAAGCTTAGAAGAAACCTTTAGAGCACCATGGGGGTCAATCATCATGGGAATCACATGAGTAAAGATTTAACCAGCTGAGGAAGTGGTTACGCAGCAGGGAAAACTGGGCTGCAAGAGAAAGTGTGTGAAGAACCACTGATCCTACCCACTGACATTTCTGCCATCACTAAAAAAGTAAAGGTAAAGGACCCCTGGATGGTTAAGTCCCATCAAAGGTGACTATGGGGCTGCGGCGCTCATCTCGCTTTCAGGCCGAGGGAGCCGGCATTTGTCCACAGACAGGTTTCCGGGTCATGTGGCCAACATGACTAAACCACTTCTGGCGCAACAGGACACCATGATGGAAACCTGAGCGCATGGAAACACCGTTTACCTTCCTGCTGCATTGGTACATAATAGAATATCATTTATTACGGCCATAGGCCCATACAGGTAAAGCATTGGTACATATTTATCTATTTGCACTGGCATGCTTTTGAACTGCTAGTTTGGCAGGAGCTGGGACAGAGCAACAGGAGCTCACTTTGTCATGGGGATTCAAACCGCCTACCTTCTGATCAACAAGTCCAAGAGGCTCAGTGGTTTAGACCACAGCACCACACGTGTCCCGTAGTCTGCCACCACTACCACCTACACCACCCCACAGCTGAAAGGTTACTCTAAGAGAATCCTGTTCTTGATACAGGGTGGTGGTGGAATCCTGTTGACATTGCCGAGGTCTTGTTAAGGCTGTAGGACTGGATGTTGGTAGGTGAGAAACACAGCATAGTCCAAACCTTTACTGGGGAACATCATGATTCAACATCAGAGCTACAGATGCTAGCTATTGCAGAAGGCGCAGGTGGAAGGAAGTAAAATTATTTTGGCAGCCGGTACAAACTCAGTTGGCATATGAACATCCTTCAAAGTCTACTGGGGATTATGCATGTTGGCCAAAGTATGTGCAAAATTAGATATTCACATTTGTTGGTGCCACAGAATGTACAAAATTCGGTTGATATACGCACATTTCCAAGGCTGCTGCATGTTGAGGCTTAACAAAGAAGCAGGACCAGTGTTGCATCTGCAACCCAGTTAAGCTTGCTGGCTGGGCTGGCAGATGTGTGTGGTGGTGGTGGTGGTGAAGGCAGTCTAGCACAGCCATCAGACCTAACACAGTGGTACCTCAGGTTAAGTACTTAATTTGTTCTGGAGGTCCGTTCTTAACCTGAAACTGTTCTTAACCTGAAGCACCACTTCAGCTAATGGGGCCTCCTGCTGCCGCACCGCTGCCGTGTGATTTCTGTTCTTATCCTGAAAATAGTTCTTAACCCGAGGTACTATTTCTGGGTTAGTGGAGTCTGTAACCTGAAGCGTATGTAGCCTTGAAGTGTATGTAACCCGAGGTACCACTGTAATGCCATTATGTGATAGCAGCAAGACCAGTTTGGGATCCAACAGATTGTAGACAGGCTTAGTCTTTCCCTGCCTGCAGAATGCCCCATTTCAAGGTTTTCTTCAGATTGCCACTGGCAGAAAACCCACTGGTAACACTTTTACCCACCTACGTGTTCAGTGGATGGCAGGGGGCAAGTTTGCAGAGACAGAGTAATGCTGGTATTACTCTGCAAGTGGTGGCTGGTGGCAGCTCAGCACAAAGGAGGGCACAACTGCTCTGCCAATTTCTTCTATTGACAACGAATTGCCAAGCAACTTAGCGAAAAAGGGAGAAATATGGGGAAAGAGGAAAGCAAGCAAGGGTGAGACCAACATTAGCAAAGAGGTACAACAGCCAGCAAAAAAAGGCAGGCCATAACATTTTGGTTTATACCCTAAATCTTTGACTATTGATAATTCCTCACAATGGTTACTGCTAAGGAAAAGTAATTTTGTTAATGACCTTCCTGTAATTAAAAAAAAAAGGCTGAAAATTCTGTTTGGTATTACTGGAAATAAATGCTAATAAGATTTCATTTGGAAGCTGTTTCCTGACCTAGTTCTTTCTCATTAATTTACTCTTTACACATTACAGTGTTGTGTTATAGCTGTGTGTGTGTTTTGCAGTGTTTATCGCCTCCACATTATAATCTGCTTTATGACAACAGCCATTATGCACTTCTATTTCTAGATCATTTAGTGTTTGTCCCACTTGACTGCATCAAAACTTACATCTGGATTACTTGCAACAAAGCTGGAGTTAAAAACTTGCAGCAGGAATATTCTGATGTGTCTGTCACAGGTATGCCCAAACTGTAGCAAAACTGGCTGAGCTGAGTTTAAAGCCTCTTAATATTGCCTTAATATTGGGACGCGGGTGGCGCTGTGGGTTAAACCACAGGGCCTAGGACTTGCCGAACAGGAGGTCGGTGGTTCGAATCCCCACAATGGGGTGAGCTCCCGTTGCTCGGTCCCTGCTCCTGCCAACCTAGCAATTCGAAAGCACATCAAAGTGCAAGTAGATAAATAGGTACCGCACCGGCGGGAAGGTAAACGGCGTTTGCGTGCGCTGCTCTGGTTTGCCAGAAGCGGCTTAGTCATGCTGGCCACATGACCCGGAAGCTGTATGCTGGCTCCCTTGGCCAATAAAGTGAGATGAGCACCGCAACCCCAGAGTCGGCCACGACTGGACCTAATGGTCAGGGGTCCCTTTACCTTTTAATATTGCCTAAGTGCATCTAATGAATATTAGAGCTGTGTTGCGGAGTGTTACAAGGAGAATTATCAGGCCCAGCATCAAGGAATGGTCAGGTTGCATATTGACCAAAGCCCCAAAGTGCCCTAACCTCCCCACACTACCTTTCATCTCCCCCACCCCACTGGGCCTCAGATGCTTTTCAGTGGTGGCCATGGTGCTGCATGTGAATAAGAGCCAAGTTCAGGCCTCATTCATGTGGCCTCCCATGATTTCAAGTTACCCAAACTCTAATGTCCCAGCCCACACATCTAGGAAATGTTTTGATCTCTTAGACATATACTTTGGGCAGATCTGTGAGCTAAAGCATTGCATTGGTAACTTAAGATAGCAGCCAGCCACCATATATAAGAGTTGGTCTTAGCTCTGATCCAAACCTGTTGCCATCCAACCCCAATTAGAGTATGCCAAATGGAGGGCAGTTAGTGGAGTCATCACCACCACAGATGTGGCAAAGGTATGGAAAAAGCATGCAGTAACCACTCCTCCCACCCCCATAATACCGTATTTATTATTTTCCATACATAAACATAGCAAAAAAGAAATTAACAATAATAGAGGGGGAAAAGAGAAATAGAAAAAAGAAAAAGAAAAAAAGAATATAGAACATAAAATAAAACAAATCATCACTACAATAACACTTAATTAATTAATTAAAATCCATCTTCATAAACATATTATTTGATGATATTAACCCTCTTTCTCTTGTATCCGTAAGTAATTTATACTTAATTCTCGTTTTTCCCCCCTGCCAGATAAATTTAGACAGGGCCTTCTGCCAGTCTTTGAAGCATTTAACATTATCAATAATGGGTAGAGTTTGAAACAAAAACAACATTTTCGGCAATGCATTCATCTTGACCACCGATATTCGACCCAAAAGTGAAAATTTTAAATTTGACCAAATCTCTAAATCTCTTTTTATTTCATTCCATACTTTCTCATAATTATCTTTATACAAATTCAAATTCTTCACTGTTAAGTTCACACCCAAATATTTAACCTTCTTCGTAAATGCTAGGCCTGTTTTTTCTATGCAGTAGCCACTCCTGTTCTGGTTGGGGTAGGGAGGCCATTGTCAGTGCTGTTCCAAGTGCCTGTCATCTGGCACTGGGCCTGAAGATAATATAATGCAGAGAAAGCAAAACTCACATTAAGAGGCACATCTAACATTGCTCCTGTCTTGCTGCACTGCAGTGATATTTACACACAATAAGACAAGGTACATTCCCTATGCTCTCCATCCCTCCCAATTTAAACAGAAGGCAGAGGGGTTTCTCAGTCTTTCTGTTTTCTAAATTTCTGCAGCAAACTGAACATTAAAAAAAAAATTCCTCATGGAAATTCATCAACATTTTAGTGTGACCCCCCCTAAATGCATTTTTGTATGGAATTTTGACTAATATACATATTTTTGTCAGCAATTACCCCAAATATAATGCATCTCTGTGTACTATTGTCACTAATATAGTCATTCTTATGCCCACTTCCTCCTAATATATGTGTTTCAATGAACATTCTTTATGTGAAGAGCTTCATTGCAAAATTCTAAGAAGTGCGAATTTTGAAGAACAGCTGCATCCTAGTCCTCATATTGTTACAGAAATTGGGATGAAGTAGGTTCACCTTTCAATGCAAAATGAATCAAATTTCTCCCCATCCCTAGTTAGCAGTTGTTCCTATGCTCATGAGTCCACCTGGGGAGCCTTCTGGTACTTGCCTTCTCCCAGCTTAATGGCAAAACCTCCCCCCACCTCTCACTTGCCTAACTGGGCTTGAGGTTGGGAGAAGTGATGTTACCATCTAAAAAGAAAAAAAGAAAGAACTTTAAGTCCAAAGTCTAAAGGTAAAGGTAATGGACCCCTGACAGTTAAGTCCAGTCATAGGCAACACTAGGGTTGCGGTGCTCATCTCGCTTTACAGGCCGAGGGAGCTGGCGTTTGTCTGCAGACTGTTTTTCCGGGTCATGTGGCCAGTAGGACTAAGCTGCTTCTGGCACAATGGAACACCAAAACCAGAGCAGCGCATGGAAACGCTGTTTACCTTCCTGCCAGAGCAGTACCTATTAATTTACTTGCACTTTTTGGTTTGCAGGAGCTGAGACAGAGCAACGGAAGCTTACTCAGTCGTGGGGATTCAAACCGCCGACCTTCTGATCGGCAAGCCCAAGAGGCTCAGTGGTTAAGACCACAGCACCACCCGTGTCCCTCCAGTCCAAAGTCTACAGAGTGGTACCTCGGGTTAAGTACTTAATCGTTCCGGAGGTCAGTTCTTAACCTGAAACTGTTCTTAACCTGAAGCACCACTTTAGCTAATGGGGTCTCCAGCTGCTGCCGCACCGCCGGAGCACGATTTCTGTTCTCATGCTGAAGCAAAGTTCTTAATTGGAGGTACTATTTCTGGGTTAGCGGAGTCTGTATTCTGAAGCGTATGTAACCCGGGGTACCACTGTAATTACCTAATTTCACCAATGAGTTTGTTTTAATCGAACATAAATATCTAAAATGCATCACAAACTTTCACAAAATTAACTCCCATCATCCTTGACTTTAACCCAAGGTAATTAAAATGTGTGTGAGAGAGAACAGAAATGTAATGAAATGAGTGATACTTTTACATGAAATTATCAAATTACACCCAATATGGAATCTTGTGCTTTCAAATCACAGCACATTGCAAAAAAAATAACTCCATTTCCCAATGAATTTATTGTCAGTCTGCCTCTTCAACTCTTGCCAAATGTGTTAGTTTTGTCAAACAAGTAAGTGCCAGTCTCATATTAATGGGGTGTCATTATTATTTTTCCATTATAATGGGTAGAGATTCTTGCTGCTGATTTTATTTCTAAGATTTTAGGAGTGTAAAGATTCAGCATAGGGCAGAACAACATGCCACAACAAACACAAAGCTGCTGTAGTAGTGGACATCATCTCCCCAAGTGGTAAGGGCTCCTTCCCAAAGCTTAGTTAGTGCTTATTTGGGAAGGAGGATGAAGTCTAGGACCCTTTCATAGCCCTGTTGTGGACCTTGTTTTCTATATTTTGACCTTCTTAAAAAATTATTATTTTCAAATTGCTATTACATTTACAGCTGTTCTGCACCTTTAAGCACTGATGCCTGTAATTCTCTGAACCTGTACTTGGAAGTAAACTCTGATGAAATCTGGGACATTATTTCAGTGAGTATGCACAGGATCAGATTCTACAATGCACATTAAAAGCGGGATGACAGAAATTCACCTTTGTTTCTATTTGCATAATTTGAACCATTTTTAGAATCTTGATGAATGACAGTTGAGTATTTTGCACTCTGGCACTGTCTGCATTTACTCAGAAATGAGTTCAACTGAGCTTACTCCCAAGCAAGTTTGCTAGGTTTGAAGCCTTATCTCATATCTATTTATTCCGGCATAATTCTTACATTTTCAATCACAATTCAGAGTGTTGGTGTTGACCTTTAAATCCATTGACGGCTTTGGCCCTGTATACCCAAAAGAGCATCTGTTCCCCCATTGTTCAGCCCAGACAATGAGGTCTAGCTCCAAAGGACTTTCGGCAGTTCCCTTATTGTGAGACATGATTTTACAGAGAACCAGGCAGAAGAAGGCCTTCTTGGTCGTCACACTTGCCCTGTGGAATGCCCTCCCATCAGATGTCAAAGAGATAAATAATTATATGACCTTCCGTATCTGAAGGCAGCCCTGTATCGGGAAGCTTTTAATGTATGATGTTTTGTTGTTGTTGTTGTTGTTGTTGTTGTTGTTGTTGTTGTTGTTGTTGTTGTGTTTTTGTATATTCTGTTGGAAGCTGCCCTGAGTGGCTGGAGCCCAAAAAATATTATTATTAAGTTCAATGATATGTACATACCCTCCAACACGGCTTTTTTCAACCAGAACTCACTAGAACTCAAATCTGGCACCTGTCAGGTGGGCATCATTGCTATTCTAAGAGAATGAGGGAAGTGTTCATGGTGAGTTCCAGCACCGCTTTTTCTAGAAAAATAGCACTGCCATCCAGCATTCCTCAGATGAAAATGTCTCTACTTTCATCCGAGGAATGTTTTGTGTCTTCTTCTTTGGCGATCACTCATAGCTGAGTAAGATTGTATTCCATAAACACAGTTTTAACAATGAGTCCGTAAGTGACTGTGGAGGCCAATTCTGGATCTACACATCCTTCCACAGTGGGGACATTGGTTTCCGGGTTGGAGTTGATCATGGTGTGGATTTGCCAAGCATGCCTTCCTCTTAGCACGTTTGAGTGTCTTCAAAGCCCATGACACCTTTGGTAAAGGATGTTCTCCAACTGGAGCACTCGCAGGTCAGTGTTTTTCAGTTGTCAGTGTTTATACTACATTTTTAAAGATTTGCCTTAAGACAGTCTTTAAACCTCTTTTGTTGACCACCAGCATTATGCTTTCCATTTTTAAGTTCGGAATAGAGTAGTTGCTTTGGAAGACGATAATCAGGCATCCGCACAACATGACCAGTCCAACAAAGTTGATGTTGAAGAATCATTGCTTCAACACTGGTGATCTTTGCTTCTTCCAGTACACTGATATTAGTTCGCCTGTCTTCTCAAGTGATGTGTAAAATTTTCCAGAGACACTGTTGATGGAATCTTTCGAGGAGTTAGAAATGGCGTTTATAAGTGGTCCATGTTTCACAAGCATATAGTAAGGTTGGTAGTACAATAGCTTTGTAAACAAGCATTTTGGTTTCCCTGCGAATGTCCTGGTCCTCAAACACTTTGCACTTCAATAAGGAGAAAGCCGCACTCGTAGAGCTCAGGCAATGTTGGATTTCAGCATCAGTGTCAGCCCTTGTGGAAAGATAACTGCCCAGGTAGTGATTGACATTTTCCAACGTTACACTATTGAATTGGATTTGTGGCGCTGCAGAAGGGTTATTTTGTACTACTTGGTGCAACACTTTGGTTTTTTGGACAGAATGAAGGAACAAGATGAAAGAAACAATTTGGTTCAACAAGCCTGCTTCCTGAAGCTTTATCACCTCTCGAACACCTTTCTCCCATCTTTTCTGCATCCTTCAATTAGTCCCCCTCCCCTAAAAAAAAGCTGTTTTGCATGAACTCATTATAATATACTTTCTTTAATAGCTTTATAAAATCAATTTACATACATTAACCATGGGAGCATGAGTAATAAACACTTTAGCAATCTCAAGAGAGGAAAGTTGAACCGCGTAGTTCCTATTATTTTAATACAAGCTGTGTGGTTATGACCACCACAGATCACTTTTAAAATGTAGGGTGTCGAGTAATTCTAACTATCAACCTGCTTACAAGTAGATTATTTTAAGACAACAGAGAGATCTTGCTAATCATAGTGATTGCAATAGAGATTACTTTAAATCGCCACCGCCATGATCTGTAGGTATGCAAAGAGAACCTTTGGTGAAGAGCTTATTAATTGATTATCTCAGTAATTAAAGCATGGCTGTTGCTGCAAATCAAAATTAAAGGTACCCTAGAAGAAGAGGAAGGAGTTTAAAATGTACACAGTTTGCCTCTGAATGCAAACATAACATGACAAAACCTGAATGCCAACTGCATTATAATGAGCTTTTCCCTGAAATAGTAAAAATGAATGTGTTTTATGCAAGCAAATGTTTTATTTGCCACAGAGGCTTTGTTTTTGTTTTTTAAAAAAGACCTGCACTCTATCACTGACTCCCACAGCCTGCGTCTGGGAAAGCAGAACTGGGCAAACATGGCACATCTCCCTTCCAGTGTGTTGTTAATTCTGTTTGTTTGCTTCATTGCTGTCAGAAATGTATGTAGAGAGGGAAAGCAAGATTGCCCGGGTCAAACAGACATGCCTGAGAGAGCTGGGTCAGACAGCATCCTGGCACTGGGACCATATGAAGTGTTAACACAGTGCCCTCCAGCACATTCTTCCAAATGATGTTGCCTCTAAGCCGCCCTGGAATTGACCCAGCCAATTGCAGCCTTGGAGGAGGACAGAAAATGAGTGAAGGCAAAAGATTGTTATGTGAACATTTCCTCCAACTGCCCTGTTTACCACAAACAGACGTTGGAGGACTTGTCCATGGCAAATCACAATGCCTAGCTCGTTCTAGTTTTGCTCTTTGGGGAAATGCTGAGGTGGATGCCTTTTGAAAATGTTGTTGCCATGCAGAAACATGCTGTCAAGTTCCTTCAAGTTTCAACTCCCTTCATCCAGAGGCGGAGCTAGCTGCTCCGGCACCCGGAGTGGAGCACATGCTGTGCACCCGGGGGCAGGGCCATGGGGGCAGGGCAAGTGTCCCAAGGGGGGGCGCTGCGGCGAGCATTCCAGGGAGCAAGCCACCCATGGGGGATAGAACAAGCCACCCATGGTGGGCTGCTTCCTGGGTGGAGGGGAGGGAGCCATGCCCGTTTGCCAGCAGCCTTCCTCCCTTCCCTCTTCCTTTTGACAGCTAAGGGGAGGCTCCTCCCCCCCCCGAAGCAGCCCAGGAGCGGAGGGCAATGGTGCACTACCTGCCCGTGACTCCCAAGCCTCCTCTGAGCTGTCAAGATGAAGGGAGATGGGCAGAAGGCCATCGGCAAGGCAGCACAGCTCTGCCACTTCCCCTGATGGCTCTGGGTAGACTTGGGAGTCACGGGTGGGTGGTGCATTGAATGCCCTTCCTCAGTGATGACACCTGGGGCGAGCCGCTATTGTATAATCCGACCGGGTCCGGTACATTTCCACAGCCACCGAGTTCCTGGACTGTAGCAGAGCGTTGTAGCGCGTGCTTGATGTGTGAGTGAAGAAAGAGTCCACACGCCGTCGTTCTTCCTAAACTAGACAGCTTTATTTATATCAGACAGATGAAACAACAAACACTGGGTGAAATTATGGAAGGAAGGTTTAAAATTTACTGCATGCAATGCCCTAAAAGAAAATGTGATGCAAATGATGTATAGATGGTATATTACACCTGTCAAGTTAGCGAAAATGTATAAAATGTATAAATGTTGGAAATGTAAAGAAAAAGAGGGAACATTTTATCACATGTGGTGGGAATGTAAAAAGGTGAAATGCTTCTGGGAGATGATATATAATGAGTTGAAAAAAAATGTTGAAATATACATTTATAAAGAAACCAGAAGCATTTCTATTGGGCATTGTGGGAAGTGACATAAATAGAAAGGAATGTAAGCTCTTTTTATATGCAATAACAGCAGCAAGAATATTTTTGGCCCAAAAATGGAAGCAAGAAGAGTTACCGACAATTGAAGAATGGAGGATGAAGTTAATGGACTATGCAGAATTAGATAAACTAACAGGAAGGATTCGAAACCGGCAAGACCAGAAATTCACGGAAGACTGGAGTAAATTTACGGACTATTTTAAAAGTAATTGTGAAGATCAGATGATGTTTGTAGGGTTGCAAGAAGTTTTGTGAGGAGTATTATTAGAAGTATTGTAAAAATGGACAAGGGGAGGATGATTTGTTAAGCGATGTAAAGGCAATATAAAGTTAAGAAATGCATAAGAAGTGGTTAAAACGGTGGATCATCAATAAATAGGTAAAAAAAAAACCTAAAATGGTGTTGGATTGGAAATAAGTGGTATTGGCAACAAAGTTAATAAGAATATGCAAAAATGAATTGATAATGGATGAAAATACTGAGTTATAAAATGCTAAGTTATAGAGATAAGATAAATGAAAGAGGATAAAGATTTGCTGATTTGATTATTTAAATGGGAATACAAGAAGGGGAGGTGTGAGGAAGTCAAAGAAACAAGCAAATGAGTTTTAAGTTATGAAAAATAATTGTTTTTAATTTCTCTTGTTTTTTCTGTATGTTTTACTTATTTTTTATTTTTTATTTTTATTATTATGTGTTTTTGTATATTTGTCTTTGTAAAATTTTAATAAATATTTCTTAAAAAAAAAAGGTGGATCATCAGAGGTGCTGATGTAAGTCTAAAAAGATTGTATAAGTGATAGGTTTTGTGGCACATTTTATAATTTATATGTTAAAATTAATTAAAAGTATTATTTAAAAAAAGAAACAACAAATGCTCCATCAGAGACAGCAGGCAGGGTTCTTCAAAGTGCAAGTAGATAAATAGGTACCGCTCCGGCGGGAAGGTAAACAGCATTTCCGTGCGCTCCTCTGGTTTGCCAGAAGTGGCTTAGTCATGCAGACAAATGCCAGCTCCCTCGGCCAATAAAGCGAGATGAGTGCCACAACCCCAGAGTCAGCCACGACTGGACCTAATGGTCAGGGGTCCCTTTACCTTTAAGCCTTGCAAGCTGTACAAGTTCATATTCTGAACCAGGTAAGCCATGAACTCTGGCAACATCTCTAGCAAGAGTTGATGCTCAAAAAAATTGAGCATCAACATGAATTGTACTTGTTGTCTTCTTTTAGTTGTGTCTATGCTAGCACTTGCAAAGAGGGGGAATTCTAAAAGCTCTACAAGAAAATATACACCAGCAGCATTAAAAAGACACAACAGAATGGATGATCCTGCCAGTTGTGGCTTGGGCTTTTATTTCCCCAGGCCTCCTGTACATGGTTTGGTGGATATTTATGAACCTATTGGCTTCCCTTTATGCTGTGGTTCTTGCATTGGCTCCTTTTCTCATCTATTCTTTTGTGGTCCAGGGTACAGAGAAAATAAAAAGTTATTGCTATCAACCTGACAGCCCATTTTGCACAGGGATACCATCCAGATATCCCGATGGTAGGAATCGTTGGCAGCTACTCTCCCCATAAAACACCCGCAACAGTGTCTTCCACAGATGCGCTGCAAAACAAGTTGGGGTCAATTTAGTTAGCAGTCGCTTATCAACCTCCCACAAACCAACCCAATAAATAGGCAACTGCTGAAAGCATTAAGCATCACGTAATCTGGAATTCCTGCCATGTCTATGTTACAAGCTCCTAGAGCATGTTACTAAAGTGACATCTACTATGGGCGGGAGGCAGTGGAAGACAGGAGTGCCTAGTGTGCTCTGGTCCATGGGGTCACGAAAAGTTGGACACGACTAAACAATAACATGAGCTAGTTGATACAGTTGGTGGCCTCTGCTTGATGGCCTTCAGGGATGGTTTCTAAACTGGCAATGGTTGTGTACAGCAGGGATGGGAAACCTGTGACATTTGCAATATTGCTGGACTACAGTTCCCATCATCCTTGACCATGGGCCATGCTGGCTGCAGCTGATGGGGGTTAAAGTCCCAAAACAGATCCCCATCAGTGGTATAGAGGTGCCTCTATTCAGTTGCTGAGAACCACAAGTTGGTGGAGTGCTGTTGTACTCAGGACCTGTTTTGTGGCTTCCCTTGGGCATCTGGTTGGCCAACATGAGAACAAGATGCTGGACTAGATCCATCAGGCACTGCTCATATTCTTATATGTTGTCACCTTCAGATGAGTTGGTGGAGAGACAGTCTGCATTAGCACGGCACTTGTTGTCCAAGCTGCTGTGACTGCACACATTGTGATGGACACATCGTGAATCCCTGGTAGAATACTAGTTCCTACAATCTGAACCTCCATGTCTGGCTGTATGATAAGTCTACTGATGACCATGTCTACACCCAAAAGCCATTGACTGAGGTTTGGTAGCCTTCTCTGGTGTCCTGTCTCTGCAATTCCTTTCCCATCTTTGTATTCATTTTGTTGAAAACCTTTCTCTTTCTCCATGCATAAATGTGGTTTTATGCTGACATTTTATTTTTTCATTCTGTTCTGTTCTACATTTTAATGTGTTCTATATATGAATTATAGTTTTTAATTATGAACTTAGGAAGCAGTATCATACTGAGTTCAGACCATTGGTGTATCTAGCTGAGTTTGGCAGTAGTGCCCTAGAATTCCAGTAGGGGTCATTCCCAACCTGACCTGGAGATGCCCAGGACTGGACCTGTGACTTTCTGAATGCTACAAGTGGCCCTTGTGATTTTGCTTCTTATTGTAGAATTTATGAGCTGTTCTGAAGAGTGCCCCTCCCGCCCAAAATACTGTAAATAAACAGGCACATAAATAAATATTGGCTGCTCAGTATTTCAGAAATTGTTCTTTTTTAAAGGAAGTGTTTATTGTCTTAAGGATACAGATTATCCTTGCCAATCAGTTGTCAACATTTTATCTGATTAACCATCTGCCGTGAAGTGATTCATTGAATAGTTAATTAAATTTAAACAAATTTGTCTCCTACCCAAAACTCATTAGACGTGCATTTTATTTATTTCAAATATTTGCTATCTACCCTTTCCAAAAAGTTCCAGGTTGGATGCAATCAGAAAAATAATAATAATTCATAACTAAGATTTTTAAAAGCATGAAATATCAATCCAAATTGAAACAAAGGAGCATAAGCTATGGAAGGGAAAACTCACATTAAGCCGCCCACCCACCCCCCAAAAAATAATTGTTTGAAAAGGTGTGCCTTGGTGCATCAAACAAAATGTTCTTCCACATACCAGCACACCTTCAACCTCTGAGGGGAGTGAAATTGCTAACAGAGCCTTCCCCAATGAACACATCTTCCAGTTTGGTCTGTATGGGAGGAGTCAGTCTTCCAGTTATGTGAGACCCAAACCATTTAGGGATTTATACGTTAAAGACAAGGGATGCGGGTGGTGCTGTGGGTTAAACCACAGAGCCTAGGGCTTGCCAATCAGAAGGTCAGCAGTTTGAATCCCCGCGACGGGCTGAGCTCCCGTTGCTCGGTCCCAGCTCCTGCCAACCTAGCAGTTCGAAAGCACGTCAAAGTGCAAGTAGATAAATAGGGACCGCTCTGGCAGGAAGGGAAACGGTGTTTCCGTGCGCTGCTCTGGTTCGCCAGAAGCAGCTTAATCATGCTGGCCACATGGCCTGGAAGCTGTATGATGGCTCCCTCGACCAATAAAGTGAGATGAGCGCCGCAACCCCAGAGTCGTCCGTGACTGGACCTAATGGTCAGGGGTCCCTTTACCTTTATGTTAAAGACAAGAGCTTGAATTGGGCTGGAAACCATTAGGCAACCAGTCCAGTCCTCTCAGAACAGGCGTTGCATGAGTCCTCCCAGTCATGTCTATAAGTATTTTTGCGGCTGCATTCTTCCCATGTTACAGCTTCCGATCATATTTTAAGGCATGGGTAGGCAAACTAAAGCCCGGGGGCCAGATCTGGCCCAATCGCCTTCTAAATCCGGCCTGCAGATGGTCCAGGAATCAGTGTGTTTTTACATGAGTAGAATGCGTGCTTTTATTTAAAATGCATCTCTGGATTATATGTGAGGCCTGCCTGGTGTTTTTACATGAGTAGAATATGTGCTTTTCCAGTGGTACCTCAGGTTAAGTACTTAATTCGTTCCGGAGGTCAGTTCTTAACCTGAAACTGTTCTTAACCTGAAGCACCACTTTAGCTAATGGGGCCTCCTGCTGCCGCCGCGCCGCTGGAGCACGATTTCTGTTCTCATCCTGAAGCAAAGTTCTTAACCTGAAGCACTATTTCTGGGTTAGCAGAGTCTGTAACCTGAAACGTATGTAACCTGAAGCGTATGTAACCTGAGGTACCACTGTATATAAAACACATCTCTGGGTTATTTGTGAGGCATAGAAATTCGTTCATTTCCCCCCCCCAAAAAAAAATATAGTCCGGCCCCGCACAAGGTCTGAGGGACAGTGGACTGGCCCCCTGCTGAAAAAGTTTGCTGACCCCTGTTTTAAGGGAATCCCTTAATAATGCACATTACAGTAGTCCAGACAGGAGATGACCAGTGTGTGGATTGTGACTGGCAAGTCCTGTCCCTCCAAGAAGGGCTAGAAAAGTGCAAGATAACCTACAATTTCAGAAGCACAGGCTGCCACCCATCGTAGGACACCTCGTACCAATTCTCTCATAATTCCCAATTATATCAATTGCCTCAGAATAGAGTAGGCACACTAACCCCACCTTTCCTTGACCTAAAGAAAGTCAACACTCTCAATAAAGCAAGTTAAACTACAAACACAATTATTCCAGTAGGCTATTGTCAGGGAACTGCCATCGGAACTAGAGGAGGAAGCGAGGCCCCACAATGATGCTGGAGAGGGGCCAAGCAGGGAGCGAGGCAGGTCTCCTGTTGGGGAAGAAAATCAGCGCTACACCAGGGATAGAGGGGGGCCAATGGGGGAAGCAGAGAGCAGGCTCCAGGACTCTTCACTGGACACCAGCGGGGAGAGCACAGGTCCTCCGCTACCCACGCCCTCCCTGCGCAGAAGACTTCCGCGCAGGGAGAGTAGGAGGAGACTGGGCGTCAAACAACTTTTATGTTGGAAAAGGTTTAAGAAACGCCCACTGACGGATTCTGCCAGCGACTGAACAGCCACGGAGTGGATGGCTGTCCAGCGAGAAATGGTTTAACCAGCCAACCTAGCCCAGAGCGGCGGCTATTTACGCACAAGCAACCCCTAAAGCCATTACAGCTATCAACCAGGGTGGGAGGGGGCTTCCCAACTGTTTTGTTCCAGCTCCATGTTGGACAAAAATCATGGATGTGTCTGAGGGGAAAACATGTTTTCTTTGAACATGTTTATTCCTTTGGGGTGGTGGACCCGGAAAAGCTAAGAGAGGCAGAGGGGTTGACGGATAAGACCTATAAGGATGCTACAGTTGTCTTCCAGTGTGGTCAGTGTGGTGTAGTGGTTAAGAGCGATAGACTCGTAATCTGGGGAACCGGGTTCGCGTCTCCGCTCCTCCACATGCAGCTGCTGGGTGACCTTGGGCCAGTCACACTTCTTTGAAGTCTCTCAGCCCCACTCACCTCACAGAGTGTTTATTGTGGGGGAGGAAGGGAAAGGAGAATGTTAGCCGCTTTGAGACTCCTTTGGGTAGTGATAAAGCGGGATACAGTGGTGCCTCGCAAGACGAAATTAATTCGTTCCGCGAATTTTTTCGTCTAGCGAATTTTTCGTCTTGCGAAGCACGAAATCCCATAGGAATGCATTGAAAATCAATTAATGCGTTCCTATGGTCAAAAAAAGTCCAAACAAAGCCAAATTTGGTACAACAAGAGTGCCGAGGGCCTTCTGGCGGTTCCCTCATTGCGAGAAGCAAAGCTACAGGGAACCAGGCAGAGGGCCTTCTCGGTAGTGGCGCCTGCCCTGTGGAACGCCCTCCCATCGGATGTCAAAGCGATAAATAACTACCTGACATTCAGAAGACATCTTAAGGCAGCCCTGTTCAGGGAAGTTTTTAATCTGTGATATTTTAGTGTATTTTTGGTTTTCTATGGAAGCCGCCCAGAGTGGCTGGGGAAACCCAGCCAGATGGGCGGGGTACAAATAATAAATTATTATTATTATTATTATTATTATTATTATTATTATTATTATTAAGTGCTCTTTAAAGTCACACATACTGTAAAGAGCATTTCAAAATTCAAACCCAGAATTTTTTTTAAAAAACAGCAGAGTGGCCCAATGGTCACAGAAAATCATAAAAATGCAGGAAAGAAAACACAAGCTTCCAGATTCTTGCAAACCCCTCCCCAACTGTTCCACCAGCCACCCAGCACACAGAAATTCAAATCCAGATTTTTAAAAAAAAAAATAGCAGAGTGCCCCAATGGTCACAAAAAATCATAAAAATGCAGGAAAAAAAACACACAAGCTTCCAGATTCTTGCAAACCCCTCCCCAACACCAAGTCCTTGAATTCCAAACACCCCAACCCAAAATCCAACCCCCCCAAAAAAAGTTTTAAAAGCTTAACTTACCAAATGGCTGCAAAAGAAGTTTTGGAAAAGCTTCAAAAATCACCAAAGTCTTTAAAAACCTCAAAAAAGGCTACTATGTACACTGCGTTCTATGAGTTGCTCCTCGAAGTCAAGTCACAACTGTATTAACAGTGTTAAGAAAAAGGAAACAAACTTGCAAGACGTTTTTGTCTTGTGAAGCAAGCCCATAGGGAAATTCGTCTTGCGAAGCAGCTCAAAAAACGGAAAACCCTTTCGTCTAGCGAGTTTTCCGTCTTGCGAGGCATTTGTCTTGCGGGGCACCACTGTATCAAATCCAAACTCTTCTTCTTCTTCTTCCACTCAGGACCATTTTAAGCATATCCGGCGCCATGGTGCAAAGCTCACTCCACAGTTTTTTAGGGAGGACAGTACTGCCGGTGGGGCTGGAGGAGGTGGGAAGTGGATGGAGGGTGGCTCCTCTGATGAGGAAGAGGCGGAGGCTGGACGCGGCACCTCCCAGCTCAGCTGGCCGCTTCGTGCTGCAGTGGCCACGGCAGATGGAGGCTCTGGGCGCAGTGCTGCTTCGGTGCGGAATGGCGGAGGCAGGCGAAGGCAGTGAGCTGATGCTGGGAGGTGCCACGTCCAGCCTCCGCCTCTTCCCTGGCGTCCTCCAGAACTTGGTGCCCTGGCGCCCTGCGCCACTAGCCTCTATGGGTAAGACGCCCCTGCTTCCATTCCTGTGGTATTAGCTCCCTTATTGTCAGGGAGAATGGAAGTCTTTGGGAAGGAGCATGTTGATGTGAATCGTACCCTTAAGAGGGAGCCATTCCTTGGTGGATAAACAGCTCTGTAGTCTCAATGCATGGCTGAGACAATGGTGTCAGGAAGAGAGGGCTGGGTTTCTTAGGCACTGGGGAACGTTCTGGGACAAGCCAGGCTATACAGAAGAGATGGAAATGAAGGTGAATAATACTATTCCAGCCCTTCCTACTCTGAACTTACCACTCCACTAACATTTGGCCTCAGCGATTGAAATGGACCTTTACTGCTTAATCACCACCAGCTTTAGTTGATTAAATTACAACGTAATCGTATATATGGTTTCTCAGAAGTAAACCCTACTGAGCTCAATGTGGCTTTCTCCCACATAAATGGGAATCGTATTGCAGCTTTACCAGTTGAAGTTTGTTGTTCTAATAAGGATTAATGATTTGTGATGCTAGGCTCTGAGCTCAGCACTTATACTGCATTTTAAAAATTGTGACTTCCAATTTCTGTCTCCTCCATTACAGGAAGGGTGGGGGATTGTTCCCAAGAGTATCTGAAAATTGCTCCCAGATTGTCATTGAGTGATTTACAGAAATAGCCTTTGATTACACTCCCAGTCACTTTTATAGTTTACAGGCTATCAGATTGGACTTGGAGGGGGGGGAAATAAAATAAATGTGTCAGCTGTGGACAATCAGATAATTGGTACAGTTTGTCCCAGGAAAAAAAAGTCTATTTCTTTTTAGAGATCTTTGGCAAGGTGAAAAATATCAATACTGTAAATCACATTTCAATTGGGAATATGATGGCCTTAAAAGATCTGTTAAGCTGTAGCAAAATGTTTATTTGACTCTATTGCTATTCATTTTCTATTATGAGGGCAAAATTGTAATGCACTGTCAGAGTAAGATCCTGAGTTGCTTCGTGGAAAGGGTATGAATAGGGGCTTCCTTCAACAATTTACCCTGAATCCTCCAGTTCAGTCATTCTCTTGACTGGCTATACCCTTTACATTATAGAGCAGTGGATGCAGACTCATCCGCTTCATCTTGCATCTAAAGTAAGGTTACCAGATTTTTTCCCAAAGAATCTGGGGACACCTTTTTTTTTTCTTTGAAAAGAGAAAAAACGTTATTAAAATAGTATTTTTTAAAAAAATAATAATTAAGAAGTAATATCTTCTCTTCTGTGGTCTCCTCTATCGCGCAGCCTTCCTCTGGGCCCTGGCCTGATGTCTTGGAGCGCTGGCTGCTGTGGAGTAGGCTCAGGTCGGGCCTGGGCTCGGCCACATGTTCTTGCCCTCTTCTACCTCTCCTCTTCAGCGGTGGCGGCAGCAGTGGTGCAGCAAGGTCGGGGCTCCCCTCTTTTTTCTCCTTCCTTTTTCTCTCTCTTCCTTCTCCTTCTCCTCTCCTGTTTCTCCCTGCTTTGGTTCCATGGTTTATACTGGCCCTGGAGCACCGCTGGGCAGTCGGTTGGGTGGCTGGGCACTCTTGCTCCTGGCTCAATTTCGGTCGCGCAGGGGTGGTCAGTGGTTCCCCCAGTTGACGCACCAGGCGTCCCTGGTTCCCCCTCGGCAGCAGCAGTGGCAGCAGCAGTCTCAGTAGCCTGGAGCCACCCTGGTAGTGCAGTTGGCTCTGGCTGGCTTCAGGAGCCGCTTGCTGCTCGCTGCCGTGGTGCCCGCCATTTTGCCTCGCTGGAAGTCCCCATATGATGTGTCTTGTGCCGCTGAACCAATCACAAAACATTCATTCCCTACTAATAAATCTACAACACTTAAAATATAAATCTGGGGACATTAAATGAATTCCAGGGACGGATTTTGTCCGGGGACAGATTTGTAAATCCGGGGACTGTCCCCGGGAAACAGGGACGTCTGGTAACCATAATCTAAAGGAACGTACGGAAACGAATACCACACACAGAGACCTATATGTACAATACCCTGAATAGCATATTTCTCCCCTTTTTATATTTTATATTATATATTATATTATATTTAAATATTTTATATTCAGGGAAAGCATTCACCCAAATCGAGTAATCACATACACAGCTCTATCAGTGGAAGGCTGATATCACATGCTGCTCTAGCTATGGGGGAAGAGGTAAAGGTAAAGGACCCTGGCCGGTTAAGTCCAGTCAAAGGCGACTTTGGGGTTGCGGTGCTTATCTCGCTTTCAGGCTGAGGGAGCCAGTGTTTGTCTAAAGACAGCTTTCCAGGTTATGTGATTAAACAGCTTCTGGTGCAACAGAACACTGTGACAGAAACCAGAGCACACGGAAATGCCATTTACCTTCCTGCCACAACAGTACCCATTTATCTACTTGTACTGGCGTGCTTTCAAGCTGCTAGGTTGGCAGAGGCTGGGACAGAGCAATGGGAGTTCACCCCGTCACAGGGATTCGAACCGCCAACCTTCTGATCAGGAAACCCAGGAAGCTCAGTGGTTTAGACCACAGTGCTACCCGCATCCGTGTGGGGGAAGAATCTTCTGCCAAGCAAATGGATCACAGCAAAAGCAGCCCGTGTGGTACCCTCAAGATGCTGTTGGACTACAACTCTCAACATCCCTGATAATTGGACATGATGAGGGGGGCTGATGGGAGTTGTAGTCAAGACCATCAGGAGGGACACCCCTTTGGCTACCCCTCCATTGCAACAGGGGTATGTGTCTATATTCTGAAGTGGGTCCTTCAACAAAGCCCAGTTTGGACAATACCCCTCATGTGATTACAATCATGTGGGGAGTGAGGTTGCGTTTCCTAACCCTCACATCTTTGGAAACCATTCCCCAGACCCCAGACCAACACCCCTCATGTGTTGTAAAGTTAACTTTTTCAAGGAACAGTTTAATTAAGAGTGTAGGTTCCCCTGACAGTAATTTATGTTGCCAGAAATACCATTAGGAAACGGGCCCTCGCCATTTATGAAGCAACTGCAAAGCCTTGCCTTTGGTTGTCCTTTAAATCATGCTCGGTATAATAAAATATTAGGAAATGACACAAATATGTAGATGATAGATGGATAGATAGATATAGATATAGATATAGATATAGATATAGATATAGATATAGATATAGATATAGATATAGATATAGATATAGATATAGATATAGATATAGATATAGATAGATAGATAGATATAGATAGATAGATATAGATAGATAGATATAGATATAGATATAGATATAGATATAGATATAGATATAGATAGATCTAGAGAAAAGGCAGAAAAGTTCAGCAGGCAGTAGTTGAGCACATGGCCTCTCAAAATTTTCCCTCCTCTTTGAGGCCAGATCACCACATTTCCTCAGAGGGAGGAAAGGGTCTTCAATAGTTTATTGGGCATGGGGTTCACGATTAACAGTGGCACTAGCACAGCTTATTTCTTTTGCGTGTTCAGACCTTTAAACCTCCCCCTTAAATAAATTCAGACAAGACTCAGATTTTGGTTTGGCTTTTGGCAGAATTTAGGCCACAACTTTACTGATTACAGCAAGTGACTGGTTGCATAGGCTCTGGTTCGACTAGCTCCCTGCACTGTTGCAGGTAGCGCTGACCCAGGGCACCAGCATAGGTCAGCCTAGGGTGAATACCCAGATAGGCAGAAAGCTGGGAACAGGCTATGTCCACCACCCAGATGTCCCCCTGGACTCAGGCATGGGCACAACCCCCTCATAGGGTTGACCAAACCATTGAGTCCCTGGATTCCTTTAACGGAATACCCTTCACATAGGGATGGTGAGAGCGTTCCCCCATCCCTATCACCTGAACCAGAGCATATCCACAACCTTACAAGTTGTGATGATTTGCTACGCAGCAGGAGAAACCCAAATGGCACCAGTCAATCACCTAAGTGGGGAAAATTCCTGCCGTGCCCCTGTCCCAACGACAGATGACACATGACGGCATAGCAAGGTCAAGCGCACAGCCCTAAAAGTAGGGAGAGGTGGACAGGTGTTCTGATGCACGCACCAAAAGAGGAAGCTCTGGGTCATGTCCATGGGTATATATAGGTCCCTTGATCCGTTTAGCCTGAGTCCCATTGGCCTGATTAAACCCTGCATCAAGGGACCTACCAACTGGGTGTTGTGGCTATCCAATCATACCCACCCACAACACAGGGTTTGGTTGCCAGGTCTCACCACAACATGTGCCCTCTTTAAGGGAGGACCCAATTTCCCTAAAGGTTTCTTTTTATTTGCAGGTCCTGCTGCTGGTGCTCCAAGCAGCAGCAGTAGCAACTATGTTGGCAAACCTGGCGACCATTTTGCAATCTCCACAATGCCTCAAATCTAGAATCATTCCAAGCCACTGGTGTATGTGTGCATGGGAGAGGGGTGACAGTTACGACCCCAAAATGGTGGGGAACATCTAGAGAAAATATTTGTGGAGTGGCCCTTTTGGGGGGTGAGAATGAATGACGAAAACCTCAGAAATTTTCTCACTAAAATGTCTTCCGAGACATTTCAGCTTGGCTCGTTGTTTAACACACAGCTCATTTGACTGACTCATTTTTCTGCCAGCAAAATGTAAAAGTAATGGTGCATTCAGTTGGGTGAAGCAGCCCCCAATTTCAACACTTTCTGTGGGGTTTCTGCAATATAAACATTATTTCCTTTAAACAGATGTGGCATGATGAATTAGCTGGCTGAGAGCAGAGGCAATTTGCATGGTGTCATCTGGTTGTGACCAAAAGCTATATTTTCAGTTTAGGAAGATTCTAGCAGGAAACTGATAAACTGACAGTTGAAAATCAACTTGGCTATAATGATTGCACTGGCTGTGATTCAAAAGAGTGTGTCAGTGCTGAAGGTTCTTTTTCCCCCTTTTTTGTCTAGACGTATTATTTCTACACAGCCAGTATTTTTCAGCCAATTCTATATACTTTACCAATTTTATGCTTTAGCAGGTTGCTGCAGTGCAAACGATCTTTTTTTCAAAAATTGAAACCCACTCAAACTTCCCTGACACAAGGTAACAGCACAGCCAAACGGGTAAGCTAAACGAGCTAATTTCTCCTTTACGTTCCCTCTCCCAAGCCTCATGCAGAATTTCAGAAATGAACATCGCGCTTTGCTCATTTCAATATTTTTCAGAGCTAAGTTTTGTGAACCTGATGTTCTGGGCCCGAAGGAGGACGTGTTAAGAACTCTTAAGCACTAAAATTCCAACTACATTTTCTTCTTGTTGCGGTTATACGTTTTTTGGCAGCAAATGAACTGAGTGTGCTGCGGCCAACATTGTCCCTGTAGCATATTCCTTTACACAGTTTACCTGAGTGATGGACTCTGAACTTGCCAGTTGCTGGCTCGGGCGCTCCAATCTTTCCTTTCATGATTTGGGAAGAGTGGAGGGAGGCTGGATTGATACAGAACTTGTTCCCAAAGTCTTGTTCTTTCAGCTGGGGCCAGGAAAAAACAAAAAAACCACAGCTGTGAGCAGTGGTACATATCACAAGCAACGTAAGCATGGGAATTGCCTTTTTACCTGGGCAGGAGGGCAACTGTGGGCCTTTTGTTCTGATATAAAACCACCTTGCCAACTTATTAAAGGAACCAGGAGGTGTTAAGGACAAGTGACGGAGGGCATTTGGATGTGGGATGAGTTGTTGTGAACAATACGCGGTTGCGGTTGTACAGGGAAGTATTGAAGTAGATCAGGTTTGTCAAGGCTCTGATGGGCAGCCAACCATGGCTTTGGGGCTTCAGCTGGCTTGGTGCATTAGATGACAGGCAGCAGTGTTTTAGCTCTTCTTGTAGTGGGACATGATTCTCAGCAAGAGGATTCTTCTTGCCTATGCAGATTTAAGCTTAAATTGCAAGGGAGCAGTTTCTTGTAGCCACTGCAGGCCCTTCAAGTGTCCTTATTTTCCAGGGACAGTCCCAGATTTACAGAAGCTGTCCCAGTTTCTGATTTGATCCCAGAATGTTCCACTTTTCCTTAGGACATTCCTATTTTCATTGGAGAAATGTTGGAGGGTATGGAGTTATGCAGTGCTTTTTTCTTAAAAAAAATGTTTAGGGGTACTCTCACTTTGTAGAAAATCACCATTTTATAGTTCAAATCTGGGGAAATAAATACAGTAAATGGACAAAAGTACAAAGATTCACAAAATGTTTAGGGGTATGTGTACCCCTGCCCCCCCCCAGAAAAAAGCACTGAGATTATGCAACCCCTGAGCCAACATAAGCGACAACACAACCTTTAGAAGACATCTGAGGGCAGCTCTGTATAGGGAAGGTTTTTTTAATGTTAATTTTAAAAATGTTTTTATGTATGTTGGAAGCAGCCAAGAGTGGCTGGGGCAACCCAGTCGGATGGGTGGGATATTATTCTTATTCTTATTCTTATTCTTATTCTTATTCTTATTCTTATTCTTATTCTTGAAAAGGATGTCCCTATTTTCATCGAATAAATGTTGGAGGGTATGTTACCGTTCTATCGCTGACTAACGTGATGTTATCAACTCAGATCCAAACCTGTGCTGTTCATCTAGAAAAAATGATTTGCACATTTGGCTGAAATCCTATACTCATTTACAAGAGTGTAAATTGAATTTAAAGAGAAAAAACCCCTCAGTCAATACAGTGAAAATTATTTTAATCCCCGCCCCAATAATAAAGCTGCTCCAAGTATCCCCCTGCATGCATGCTCCCACACACAAACACACACACATTCTTGCAGAGAAGGAAAAGTCTTGCAAGAGTAGGAGTGGTATTTGGAATGCCAGTCCTGGCCCGACTGCACTGGCTGCCAATTAGTTTCTTGGCCCAATTCAAAGTGCTGGATATGTTTGTGTGTGTGCAGGGGCATACGAAGGGGGGGCGGAGGGGGCGGGCTGCCCCGGGCACTGCCCTGGGGGGTGACAAGATGGCCCACTGCCTCCCCCCATCTGTAGAGCGGCGGAGGGCACACACGCACACAGTCATCTGTACGGATGTCTGTATAGGCTGCCGCTCGCGTGGTGACCGTATGGGCTGCCACATGTTCGCAGTCCATAAGGACATCACGCATGTGTCACCGGGCAGTTCAGGTGACGGAGGGTTCCTCCGCCACTGTGTGTGTGTGTGTGTGTGAGAGAGAGAGAGAGAGAGAGAGAGATTTCTTAGTTTACAAAAATACTTGCGTTGTCTCTTTTTCAAGTTGCGTTTTCTACAGATCAGTTTCATTTGTTGTGAGACATTAGTGATACATACAGTGTTAGGTTAGGAAGAAAAGAGGGGCAGGGGGAACGGTGAGTGGGGTCAGGTCATGTGGCAATGTGTCTATTCTTCTACTTAGTGCATGTGTGGGGTTTTGTGTCAGCGTCACTTCATACAAGAAATATGCAAAATAACTAAGCAAGTATTAGAAGTCACCCCAGAGCTGGCCCTACTAAACATCTTCCAAGATAATAATGCCCACACACATCATAAAGAGCTCATAAGCCACCTACTCTCAGCAGCCAGAAGCATCATAGCCAGACACCGGAGAGACCTGTCAGGAGTAAGTATGGACCAATGGTACCAAATAGTATGGGAAACAGCCTTATTAGAAAAACTAACTAACCAATAAACTGAAACTGAGACAAATAGAAGAAGACGCCTTCACCCTGGTATGGTTCCCCTTTATCACATACACAGTCCAACAAGACAACAACAAGAACCTGCCGACAGCATACGAATCAATCTGGCTAACCTGATCCAAAAACACACATACACATACCCCACTCACACACAAAAACAATTCTCACTACAGCCAACCAAAGACAACCAACCACACCCTAGGCCACCCCAACCTCTCTCACCACCAAGGAAATACAGTACAACAAGCGAATAGTAAGGGAACCCACACAAAGTGCTGGTTTTGACCTATAGAGCCTTAAATGGCTCAGGACTGCAATACCTCAAGGACCACCTCTCCCCATATGAACCAACCTGGACCCTGAGATCATCATCTGAGGCCCTTCTTTGTGTGCCTCCTCCACAAGAAGTCTAGAGGATGACAATATGAGAACAGGCCTTTTCTGCAGTGGCTCTCCAGAGAGGCTCACCTAGTGCCTTTGTTACATATCTTTAGGTACCGGGCAAAAACATTTATTGTTATGTACTGAAGTTCTCACCCTGGGCCAGCAGGGGGATACTGTAGATAGTTCAGGTCCACATATGCAAATAAGGGATCGAAAGTGACGTTCAGTGATTGGATAGTTACAGAAAATGGTTACTGTTGCATTCTAGTGGAGCTCTATATAAGCAGGCTGGCTGAACCCTCAGTTCAGTTCTGTTCTGGCCTGTGAATAAACAAGAGCTGTTGAAGAATTGCTGTGTTGCCTGATATGTTCACCCACAACTTAACATTTCTCTTCTCACAGGTCTTTGCCTAAGTAAGCAATCTATGGACTTTTAAACTGTGTGGGGGGGTGTTGTTTTGTTTATTACTATGTAATGCATTTTTTTGTTTTTTGTTTTTGTTTTATATTGCAAACCACCCTGTGTAGGGTTGCCATATTTTGAAGAGCAAAAACAGAGGACACATTTGCCGACTTCTCGAAGCTACCAGCATGAGTTTGACCAAACTGCGGGAGGCAGTGGAAGACAGGAGTGCCTGGCGTGCTCTGGTCCATGGGGTCCCGAAGAGTCAGACACGACTAAACGACTAAACAACAACAACTTTTAGCTATGGATCACTACGATGACTACTATTTCTTGCTTCATTTTCTTTTTTGTGTCTTATCCTACTCCGTGCAATTGTAATTTTGTACTTTTTAATTTTTCAATAAAGAATATAAAATAAAAAAGTTTGAGTATGTCTGGGTTTGGTTTTTTTAAAAAAGTAATACCAAAATTTGCATCCGAGTAAACATACATAGGTTTTTGGACACCAACAACATCGTATACTGTTTTCTTGATGAAGTACTCACATACAATTACTAAGATGCAGCAAACTATGATCGATTGCTACTGCATTGCATCTCTTTCCGATGTACTTTTCATATCAGTAGCTTTATGGCTGCAGTATCTTTTTCTTTGTTTATTGTCAAAACACATTTTGTTGCCTTTGGCAATGCAGAACCCAAGCTTGCTTCGCTTTTATCCATCAGCAGTTTATTATTTTTTTATTGTTGGTCATGATGTACGATGCCGAAAAACACAGCTTGAATTTCAAATATTATATTAAAGCTTCACAGATTGTTGGGGGGAGGGACCTAATTTGTTAAATTCAAAGGGTGGCCATGAGAGACGTTGTGCAGGAATAAATATGGAATGCATGATTCTATTGTTAAGCAGCCTAAATATACCTATATATCTATATACCCCTGTAAGCGCACAAGGGAATTAGTAATGACTTGGGAAAGGAAAATATAAATACGTATGATTAGAATGTATTGGTTTTTTGTGTTTTTGCCTGTCTCGGTTTGTATGTTGGGAAGAAATTTCCTGGAATATTTCCTGTAAACTCAAATTTAGTAATTAAAATATTGCTGCAGCAGAAGCATATGGCAATTTGCAAAGGCATACTGATTTGAATAGAACATGCTGCAATTTCCGTGGAAATGCAGAAGCACATAAGAAAAAAACGTTAGAGCTGAGTCAATCCTAATCAAAGTTCCCCATAAAATGTTTTCTGCAATATTGGAAAATCCCTTACTTTTTGGAAATGTTTACTCATTCGCTTACGTTGCTCTCAGTGACGCCATGACATAGGCAAATGTGTATCTCTATTAAACCATTATATTCACCGTATGAACCCTGACTGGCTAGGATAAGCAGTTAATCTTGGAAAGAAGCAGCAGCAGCAGAGAGCAAAAACCAACACCACTGAATCAGCAATACCCAAGGGAAATAAGGTTTCCAAACAGATTGAGGGAGAGGCGGAAACAACAACCTTGAATAATTGCACCATTTATTTATTTTCAAGAAAAGTATCTACCTCACCAATCTACGACCTGGGAATGAGGACTGAGAAATATTTGATGCATCTGTAAAAACCACATACACAAAAAACCACGTGCAATTATAAATCCCAGTATGATTAATAACTTTTTCAATGTTATTGAAATAACTTTCTTGCAGCAAAGACAAGATTTTCAAAAAGTTCTGCATTGTGCATCAATACACAATATCAATGCCTATTGGTACCAAACTGGCACCTTCACTGTATTCTTTCTGGTGCCTGCTTAAAATATTCTTGTTTACACAAGTCTATCCAGATACTTAGAAATGCTGGTGTGGATTTTAATCAGCTTTAGTATTTTAATTTATTGTATGTTTTGATGTATTGTAATTTTTTTTCTGTTTCTATGGGTTTTTTTCCATTTTGTAAATCACTTTGAGGTGTGTTTTTTTTTAAAAAATCAAGTGATATATAAATTTTATGAAATAAATACTAATAAATGATAAAGTCTACAGTATTGATAAAATAATCAATGTTTGCGAATGCAGTTTAATCTTCTTGTTCCAAGTTCTTCTTTTATTTCCAGTTGGCCTAGGAGGCAGAAGTAACATTTCAATGAGGGAAGGTTTAGATAATGTCACTATTTGAGCCAGAGGCCGTCAAGGGAGTCTTGAGCTATTGGAGAAGGAGGAGGACAGTTCTAGTTGGATCAAAGCTAGGTACCATATGATGTTCATAAAGCAGGTAGATGAAGAAAACAGGATGGTCAGATGCTGCATCTGAGGAGGCTCTGATGGGAGCCAAGGCAAACAGACTGAAACCATGGATAAGAAAATGGTAAGCAAAGCAACCAGAAGACAGGCAAAGTAACATGTAGGAAATCAGAAATTTCTCCAGATCTTCTGCATGCAGAAGGGATAGTGAGACAGTGCAGCTAACCCACCTGTGATGTTGCCCATGCCCCTGGCCCCATCTACTTGTCATAGACAGCGCACAGACAGATGTTGCACTGCATAGGTATGCATCAGGAGGTCAAGGCCAGTGGCATATGAGACATCAGGGGCTGATGGGAGTCTAACACTGGCTTCCTCTGGCACAGAGTCCTGCTAGAGTAAACCAGCCACCAGCCAGCTGACCAGCAGTGGTGGACATTGGGCTCTCAAATTTCAGCAGCGCCCTGTGTAACGCTAAAATCTGGTACCTCCCAACTCCATCCTGTGGTGCCCAGGAGCTGACTGCACTTATCCAGGCTTCGTGTTTCCTTCAGGAATGAGGCAAAGTGGTGATGATAAATTTACACATATTTACAACCTGAGCCTACGATGGACAGCTTCACAGCATTAAGACCTCACAGGGTCTTGTTTCTCCCACAGCCACATCTATCAGACATTGCTCATAAACGTTGCTCTCAAGCATTGTTCTGACTTTCTCTCCAGCTTGCTGTTTTACTTCGCTATCACATCGTTACAACTTTCAACTCTGGCTTTGTCCTTCTAAATTCAGGTAGGTAGCCATGTTGGTTTGACACAGTCAAAATAAATTAAAAAATTGACCAGTAGCACCCGGACAATTATACCCAGTTTGTTATGGGTATAAGCTTTCGTGTGCATGCACACCTCTTCAGATACACTAAAAAAGAAATCACCAGACACTTATATATAGTGGGAGGGTGGGGTGGGGTGGGGTCTTTCTCAGGAGGGTAGTAGGAGATGGGTGATGGACTCAATGGGTATGGTAAACCTGTTGACGACTGTTAACGGCTGCAATTAGTCCTACAGGAAAAAGCAAGGGTAGCATGCAGATGACCAAAAATAGCTTTAGCATATGTAATGAGACAAGAAATCAAAATATCTATTAAGACCAGGTGTCTCCATAGTTTTCAGTTTAGTGGTAACTTGTAATTCAGCAACTTCTCTTTCAAGTCTGTTTCTGAAATTCTTTTGTAATAAGACAGCTGCTTTGAGATCCTGTATTGAATGTCCTGGAAGACTGAAGTGTTCTCCTACTGACATCTCTGTCTTATGATTCCTGATGTCAGATTTATGTCCACTTATCCTTTGGTGTAGGGTTTGGCCTGTTTGTCCAATATAGAGAGCTTGTTCTTCTAAGTAACTATGAACTGGGGAAGCATCTTTTGTTTGTTTCCCTTATTGGCCCACCACCCAGGCTATCACCACAGGAAGCTAGCCTGGCTAATATTTTAACACTTGCTGGATCCAGGGGGTAGAAGGATCTCACACACAACCTACTTCCACCACCACCACCCTCAACTCATAACAATAGGTGCATTTTCAGTGAATTAATACATCACATTTGCTGCTGTGCTCTCCCCTTCTGTAGGCACATGTGAGACAAAAGGCAGCTGTGATCTTTCCAGCAGAAGTTGGGACCAGCACAGCTGTATTTCCCTTGCTGTATCAGCTAGTTCTGAATGTTGATTAGTTTAAGCATTTTGTGATTAATGGCTTCCATCCCTCTATCCTGTATTTGGAGGTTGAAACAAACCATTTTTTGTTTTTGTTTTTAAGTTATATTCTTCTTGTCAGTGGTCTAGCAGGATGCACATGGACATTTGTTCATGAATCAGCTCTTTGTATATGTGGTTTCCTGTTTGAAGGATATAGGTTTGAGTCTGGATTACTGATCAGACTCAGGTCAATAATAATAATGTTGTTGTTGCTGTTTAGTCGTTTAGTCGTGTTCGACTCTTCGTGACCCCATGGACCAGAGCACGCCAGGCACTTCTGTCTTCCACTGCCTCCCGCAGTGGATCCATGAAGTGATCCCCTTCATGGATCACTGCCTTGCCGTGGCGAAGGGGCTTGATTAACTCAGAGAAGCTATGAACTATGCCGAGTAGGGCACCCAAGATGGACAGGTCATAGTGGAGAGTTTTGACCAAACATGATCCACCTGGAGGAGGAACCGGCAAGCCACTCCAGTATCCCTGCCAAGAAAACTCCATGGACAAAGACAACAGGCATATAAAAGTCAATAAGAATATCGCCCTTCAAATCAGAAAGGGAATGTATGCAGTTGAAAACAATCATGGCCAGTTTGCCCCCACACCCAGAGAGAAGACTCAAGACACCACGTTATGTGCTTTTAAAAAAGTTGTATTTATTAAAGTTTAAGAAATAGAGGATCTGCCAAATAGCAAAACACATAAATGAGGATGGGGTGTGTGTCAATGCTTACATATTTCCCTCACCCTTGTTCATGTAAACCTACACCTTATGTTCTCCCCAGTGAAGGATGGAAGGAAACTCTCCCTCCTTGCTAAGTGAGCCTTGTGTAAGTGAAGCCCAAGCTGTGCACCCAGGCCCCATTCTCCAACATTCACCACGATGCACAGACCCCAAGGGGACCCCCAAGCCTTAGATAGGGAGCAACAGCATGTTGTCACATCAAATCCTTTGGGGGGAGGGAGTCTGGAGGGAAGCTTCCCTACCAGAGTTGGCTAAAATCCAATTCCACAGACTTTCTGAATATGGTCAATTTGGTTTGTAATTCCTCAAAGTTGTCACATTAATGCATATAACATTTTGTCCCCAACACTTTGCTTCTTTGAGGGTGTGGGGACAAATCTCTCTCTCTCTCTCTCTCTCTCTCTCTCTCTCTCTCTCTCTCTCTCTCGGTAATTTGATTATCCAAGAACACCCTATTGACATAGACTTAAAAACACTTTGCTCTTGACAGGCCACGCAACCCAAAGTGCTGTAGTGATGTATCGCGCGTGCACGCAGACACACACACCAGACGAAGATTATTTGTCAAGGTATCAAAGATGCTACTATTACTACAATTTCCATACAGCCAAAGTGACACATCGCACTAAAAGATAATCATATATTCTTTCATCACTAAGGGCTGCCACCATTGAGAATTCTGCAAGGAAAGAATAGATCTTGATGAAACATCTATAAGTACATGGCTGGCACATTCATCTTTGATCCCGTTACATCTTATTTTATCATAATGCAGAAGATGACACTTGTAGAACATCCACAAGGTTGTTGTTTTTTGTCTATATATCATACAGATTACAAACATCATCAGTGCTCCCACTGGTGGTGTTAGGCATGTCTTTTCTCTTCTTGTTTTAACTGTTATTCTGCATATAATGTGTGTTTTCTTTTCTGTTCCAGCATATATTCAGAGCTCCACAGTGAAGTTTCCAATCACAACAATCAAATACTACCGGTATGTTTCTCCCTGTCCACGTTTATATAGATCTGATCTGCCTGAAAACATGGAGCAACAGCGATGTCTTCTTCTTCTTTGGTGATTCCTCGTAGCCAAGTAAGATTGTCTTCCATAAACACGGTTTTAACAGTGAGTCTGTAAGTGACTGGGGAGGCCAATTCTGGATCCACATGTCCTTCCACAGTGGGGACATAAGTTTCCAGGCAGAAGTTGATCACGGTGAGGGTTTGCCAAATGTGCCTTCCTCTTAGCTTGTTTTTCCCTTTTGTCCTGAGTTCAAGTATCTTCAAAGTCCATGACACTTTTGGTAAAGGCTGTTCTCCAACTGGAGTTCTCACAGGCCAGTATTTCCCAGTTGTCGATGTTTATACTACATTTTTTTAGGTTTGCCTTGAGAGTATCTTTGAACCTCTTTTGTTGACCACCAGCATTACGCTTACCGTTTTTAAGTTTGGAATAGAGTAGTTGCTTTGGGAGACGATAATCAGGCATCCACACAACATGACCAGTCCAACAAAGTTGATGTTGAAAAATCATGGCTTCAACACTGGTGATCTTTGCTTCTTCCAGTACACTGGCAATGATTCTCCTGTCTTCCCAAGTGATGTGTAAAAAAATTTGGAGACACTGTTGGTGGAATCTTTCGAGGAGTTGGAGATGGAGCAGTGATGTGAAAACTGGCTAACCTAAGAATACGGGAATTTGGAAAAAGTAGTTCCCTGTGTACACGATCATATCTCAAAAAAGGAGGCAGAAGGCTGGCCTCCTAAAGATTAGGAATTTATAGTCTGCTTACTATTGTTTACTGCATCCCACTCACCTTTTTGCTTGGGGCTTTCTATGAAATGGTAATGTTTCTGGGATTGCCCTGTGTCTATCGGCTATAACAGATTGCATCAGAGAATCCCAGTGCAAGCTTTCTCCATTCCTTAGGTGGACACGACTGCTCTTATCTTAGCATGCATGAGGGGAATAAGGGCAAAACCAGGCACATTTGAAGCCTTCCTGTTCAGAGACACAGAGAATACCAGATGCATTTAATCTGACGGCTTAATTAATCAAGGGACAGTTCTCACTGTGCACTGTTTTGTGGTGATAGCAAATACTTTTTATATAGCTCTTTTTAACAAGAGTTCAGAATGCTTCACATAATCTGATTGTAAACCTTATGACAATCTTGTAAAGCAGGTTGATATTATTATCCCATCTGGCAGGTGGAGCCCAGAAAGAGCCTATTACAACCTTTTGACTAGGACTTTCAGCTCTGTAATTAAGTCCCCTAGTCAACCAGATGTGTGTATGTACGTTTGTGTGCATGTCTACACATACACACACACACACACACACACACACACACACAGAGTGAGAGAGAGAAAGAGAGAGAGAGAGAGAGAGAGAGAACTTGACAGAGGCTATCCTTTAATACTGTGAACGTGTTTTCTGCCATCTTTATGAAATCCTAAGCTTTGGGCTTAATAGTGTCTGCAATAAAGAAGATTGCTCTCATTTTAAAATACCTATATGTTATCTCCAGAGATGATGCAACATATCTGGCTGCATAATGCTTCAGCATCTATGCTGCCAAGCACTGTGAAATACTTTCAGGAGGTCCCTAAAAAGATCAGCACCGAACCAGCCAACAAAGAGATTTAAATTCCCTCTGACAACTGCAAAGTAAAGTACACTGGAAGGAACAATTTAAAGCACTTACACCTTGAAGGTTTCTAAATTAACTGTAACCATTCCTGTAAAATAAATAAATAAAAGGGAGTTCGGTATGTCACAGGGTGGGAACAGTTCATTGAAAAACATTGCACAGTTTTCAGCTTTGATCTAAGAATGGGAGGGTGGGGGGAGGAGTGGAAGTATTCCTAAATTGTTGGGATGACATGGATGGAAAGGTAGATAATGAATATCCCTACAAGCTTGTCTTGTCTGACTGAGTAAAGACTATGAATGTTAACAGATCACAGAATTATAGAACATAGAGTTGGAAGGAGCCATGATGGTTATCTAGTCCAACCCCCCCCCCCCTGCAATGCAGGAATCTTTCACCCAATGTGGAGCTCGAACGCACGACCTTGAGATTAAGACTCTCATGCTCTACTGACTGAGCTATCCAGCCTCAAAGCCTATGGCACCCGGTATTTCCAGGAGGTCTCCCATCTGTGTACTAACCCCATGTGCTAAGGTAAAGGGGACCCCTGACCATTAGGTCCAGTCATGACCGACTCTGGGGTTGCGGGGTTTATCTCGCTTTATTGGCCGAGGGAGCCAATGTACAGCATGTGGCCAGCATGACTAAGCTGCTTCTGGCGAACCAGAGCAGCACACAGAAACGCTGTTTACCTTCCCGCCGGAGCAGTACCTATTTATCTACTTGCACTGGTGTGCTTTCAAACTGCTAGGTTGGCAGGAGCAGGGACCGAGCAACGGGAGCTCACCCCATCGCAGGGATTCGAACCACCGACCTTCTGATCGGCAAGTCCTAGACTCTGTGGTTTAACCCACAGCGCCACCCGTGTCCCTTAACCCTATGTGGTAACTCTCCTTTAAAAAGAGGAGAAAATGAACACAAGGATTCATACATGCTACTACTTGCAACCCCCCCATATGTCATAGTTGCTGCTGCTGTAGGACATAATCCAGTGGCAGCAGCAAATCTATATTTCACCAAGAATCAGTTTCCTTATGATGGTGCTTAGATTTGTTAACATTTTGAGTTTGTGTTGTAATTACATTGCGCAATGATGGCACATTGAGCATGATAATGGAAAGGTATTAATTACACCTCCACCTCCTCCTCTTTGCCAGACATTCCCTATTCTTCTGATGGCCATTTCCACCTTTCTGAGCAGTGGCGTTACAGATTTAGGGCATTTATCTGAAACGCAGTAATTAATCCAAATGGTTAATCTGTGTGTCAGCTAATAGTCTAGCGGAAAGTGCACATTATTCCCCCATTCAAAGTGCTGAGCAGCTTGTTACTGTGTCTGGTGCCAGTTTGCTTTGTGCTTGAATGCTTAGCATTGGCTTCCTAGCCTAGATCCTGCTGGGCTGCTGCTTAAAAGGTCCAACTAATGTGCATTCTTCCCAATTTGGTGAAATGACTTAATTGCACAACAAAACCAGTTTTAGAGCGAAAGACCTATGACAATAGTTTGAAAACATACTGCTTTGATCAGGACACAAATGAAATAAACAGTGATGGATATTTTGGGGGGTCTCTCATCCACTGAATTACTCAGTGCGTGGTGACAGGGCTACTGAATGGGTAAAAGCAGGGGTAGGCAACCTAAGGCCCAGGGGCTGGATGAGACCCAATTGCCTTTTTAACCCTGCCTGCGGACAGTCCGGGAATCAGCGTGTTTTTACATGAGTAGAATGTGTGCTTTTATTTCAAATGCATCTCTGGGTTATTTGTGGGGCATAGGAAATTGTTCAATTTTCCACCAAAAAATATAGTCCAGCCCACCACATTTTCTGAGGGACGGTGGACCGGCCCATGGCTGAAAAAGGTTGCTGACCCCTGGGTAAAAGTAAAGGGGATCCCACTAAAGGGATCCATGGGGAGGTGCTTCAGTCCATATGCCCAGACAGGGGCTGAGGGACATAGCACTCCCCAACACAGCAAGACTGTGGGGGTTGCTCCTATTCGATGTATGTCATAGGTCAACCACAAATCAGGCTTGACCCCTGGTCAGAGGCAGATTTTGGAAAGTGTGACTGATCCAGTCACACTAGGCATGGGGCCTTGGGGGGCACCACAGGGGGTGCCACAACTATGTTGTAGAATGGGAGGCGAGAGGCGGGGGCACCTAATTTTGATGTCACACAGGGCGCCACTGAAATTTGAGAGTCCAAAGTCCGCCACTGCCCTGATATCACTGAAGCAAGCAGGCCAGAGGAGATGGTGGCTACGCTTTTTGCCAAGCCAAAACTCACATACAGTGGTACCTTGGGTTAAGAACTTAATTTGTTTTGGAGGTCCATTCTTAACCTGAAACTGTTCTTAACCCGAGGTACCACTTTAGCTAATGGGGCCTCCCGCTGCCACCACACAATTTCTGTTCTCATCCTGAAGCAAAGTTCTTAACCTGAGGTACTATTTCTGGGTTAGCGGAGTCTGTAACCTGAAGCATCTGTCACCTGAAGCATCTGTAACCCGAGGTACTGCTATAAAGTTTGGGTCTAATTTGGATCTAAGAATGTTGTCTGCGGATAGACTGAAACTGCAGAGTTTTGAGAAACTAAAAAATAAAGTCCGAGACTGGCTTCATTATTTTCAGATAATGGAGGCTTACAATTTGGACAGGAAAATTGGCTTCCAGGTGGAAAAATCTAAATTAGAAACAGAAGTGCTAGAACCTAAAACTAAAATTATGTCAAAAATGTATAACTTGCTGCTGAAATGGAACACACAGGATGAAACGGTTAAGTCAGCTATGATTAAATGGGCACAAGATCTTGGACATAATATCATGTTTGCTGACTGGGAACAGTTATGGACCACAGGTATGAAATTTACGGCATGTAATGCCTTAAGAGAGAATATTATGAAAATGATATACAGGTGGTACATGACCCCAGTCAAGCTTGCAAAAATATATCATTTGCCCGATAATAAATGTTGGAAATGCAAGGAGGTTGAAGGTACATTCTTTCACCTTTGGTGGACGTGCCCAAAGATTAAGGCTTTCTGGGAAATGATTTATAATGAAATGAAAAATGTATTTAAGTATACCTTCTTGAAAAAACCAGAGGCTTTTCTCTTGGGCATAGTCGGCCATTTGGTGCCAAAGAAGGATAGAACTTTTTTTATGTATGCTACAACGGCAGCAGGAATACTTATAGCAAAGCACTGGAAGACTCAAGATCTACCCACTCTGGAAGAATGGCAGATGAAGTTGATTGACTGTATGGGACTGGCAGAAATGACCGGCAGAATCCGCGACCAGGGAGAAGAGTCAGCAGAAGAAGATTGGAAGAAATTTAAGGACTATTTACAGAAATACTACAAAATTAATGAACTCTGAAAAGATGTTGGATTGAACTTTTGTGGTCTCTAGATGTTATGACAAAGATAATAGGGATTAAAATTGTTTAAGTCATTAAATTTAAAAAAAAAGTTGAGTGGAAAATAAGGTGTTATTTTAAAAGGAATGTTAAGAGATTAGGATTTGCTGGATTAACAAGTTGAACTAGAAAACAAGAAGGGGAGGTATGAGGAAGTCAAAGAATCACGTTATTGAAAAACTGTTATTGAAATTGACTTGTTTTTAATATTTTTCTTTTTCTTTTTCTTTTTGTGTTTATATAAAATTGGAAAATCTAATAAATACTCATATTAAAAAAGAAGAATGTTGTCTGCGGTCCTTGGTTTTTCTGATATGGCTGGATGGGGGCAGGTTAATGGCACCTGGATATGCAACTAGGATCATCCCTCTTACCTACAAATGAGCTCTAGGCATGTGCGTATGTAGGTGCAGAGTGCTCTGTGTAATATAGCCAGCATGAGCTTTGGTGGCAGGGGGGTGGCGCCGTGGTCTTAACCACTAAGCCTCTGGGTGCTTGCCAATCAAAAGATCGCGGTTCAAATACCCATGATGGCATGAGCTCCCTTTGCTCTGTCCCAGCTCCTGCCAAACTAGCAGTTTGAAAGCATGCCAGTGCAAGGAGATAAATAGGTACCGCTCCGGCGGGAAGGTAAACTGCGTTTCCATGCGCTCTGGTTTCCGTCACGGTGTTCTGTTGTGCCAGAAGCGGTTTAGTCCTTCTGGCTACATGACCCAGAAAGCTGTCTGTGGACTAACGCCAGCTCCCTTGGCCTGAAAGCAAGATGAGCGCCACAACCCCATAGTCACCTTTGACTGGACTTAACCATCCAGGGGTCCTTTGCTTTATTTTATTTTTTATGCATGTAGCATAGCTCCTCAGCTTCCACTCCTTATTCCTTTAATACATGAGGGGGTTCAAGTGAACCTCTCTTTATTTCTTCTCTTTGTTCATTACTCTTGATAGTGTATTGTTGTCCCCCCACATCTCAACCCTAGCACAACAGCTTTTGTTATCTCACTTGTTCCTCTAAGTGCTTTCTTGTTGTTGTTGTTTAGTCGTTTAGTCGTGTCCGACTCTTCGTGACCCCATGGACCAGAGCATGCCAGGCACTCCTGTCTTCCATTGCCTCCCGCAGTTTGGTCAAACTCATGTTGGTAGCTTCGAGAACACTGTCCAGCCATCTCATCCTCTGTCGTCCCCTTCTCCTTGTGCCCTCCATCTTTCCCAACATCAGGGTCTTTCCCAGGGAGTCTTCTCTTCTCATGAGGTGGCCAAAGTATTGGAGCCTCAGCTTCACGATCTGTCCTTCCAGTGAGCACTCAGGGCTGATTTCCTTCAGAATGGATAGGTTTGATCTGCTTGCAGTCCATGGGACTTTCAAGAGTCTCCTCCAGCACCATAATTCTTGTGCAAATGCTTTCCCCTTAAAATGTTTACAGTAGAAAGAAAGGACTGTAAAAGAACAAACACACACAATTTTCCCATTGCATCAGTGACATCATTCAACAAGCAACATAGCGCTCTATCTGCTGGCAGCTTGAGTTAACTCAGTTCTCTTTACAGAACTCCATTAACGTTCTATTACCAGGCAGGTGTTCTCTGAATATTATTCTTCCTGGAGAGATGCATTATTAAGAAAAAGTGATTACATTTGTTGATGAATTTGCAAGTCTGTTTCCTGTCTGGTCAATTTATGGGAAGTAGTAATGTAGTATTGCAGTGTTCTTTTCTTTTTAAAAATGTGATGTTATTGTCGACATGGTTCAGCATCTAGCAAAAATAAAATTGTCATTTTTTAAAAAAGGAGATTTATTTAAATCTAGAGTATGACTCTAAATGGAGAAGAGAAGAAAGCAAATAGGGTGTTTCATAACTGATTGGGGAAAGTGTGGGGGGTTGCGGGGAGTGGAGGGGAAGGGCATAATTTAACCACAGGACTTTGAAATCTTATTTCAGCTTCGGAATGCAGATCCCAGCTGTGTGCATGCACATGAAGTCTTCTTGGAAAAAGCAGTAGTTGTGCCAATCTACTGTTTGGTGGGGGAAAGGGGGCAAGCATGACTCAATACAGCCCCCTACTCCTTTCCCCCAAGGGGGCTGATGGGACAGTTCCACCTCTTAAGAATTCCACCTGTTAACTTACAGATGGGTTAGGAAAACAGGGTTGCACATACAGTAAAGGTAAAGGGACCCCTGACCATTAGGTCCAGTCGTGACCGACGCTGGGGTTGCGGTGCTCATCTCGCTTTATTGGCTGAGGGAGCCGGCATACAGCTTCCAGGTCATGTGGCCAGCATGACTAAGCTGCTTCTGGCGAACCAGAGCAGTGCACGGAAACGCCGTTTACCTTCCCACCGGAGCGGTACCTATTTATCTTCTTGCACTTTGACATGCTTTTGAACTGCTAGGTTGGCAGGAGCAGGGACTGAGCAACGGGAGCTCATCCTGTTGCGGGGATTTGAACTGCCGACCTTCTGATTGGCAAGTCCTAGGTTCTGTGGTTTAACCCACAGCGCCACCCGCATCCCATACACATACAGTAGCTTCCTTCAAATCTGGTTCATCATTCAGCTAGGGATGCATTATGTGTGGAAGTGTCTTCATGTACATGGATACCTTCAGATGGAACAGGGTACAGAGAACTAGGTTGACATCATGTGCTTATCTCCCTCAACTGAAGTCAACAAGACTTTAAATTCGCTTTGCTTTTTTGCTGAATTATGCCCTTGCTTTTTAATAACCACCATCTCTTTTTACTCTTCCTCTTTTTTGAGGAGGGAAGGAATCTGCAAATCTTATAGAATAAGCACTGGCAGAGGAAGAGGAGTGGGGGAGAGCACACCGTCCCTGGCATCGCGATCCGGGTAGGGTGCCATCGTGGCTGCCCCCCCCCGCCCATGCTGGGCGCCCGCCCCCAGGACGCATGCCACGCCCCTGCGGATGGCGCACCATGCCCCCGGAACGCATGCCCCGCCTCTGCAGGTGGCGTGCCCCACCCCCAGAACGCATGCCATATTGATGTTTCGCAACCATAACCTGATGCAGGATCTTAGCCAGACCCAGTTGAATATAGCAAAGCATATGCAGACTTCCAGAAGCAGTCAGTTGCAGGCAGGTAGGATGAAGCAGGAACAAGACGCTGCTACCAGTAACTTGGTTACTTAGAGGTGTTTATTATTTACAGCAGACTCACAAGTTACTATATACAGGATACAGACACGGATCTTAACTCTCTCACTGAACAAACTCCAAACGACTCTCAGAACACTGACCAAACAACTAACAAACAAGGAAGGTCATGAGTCATCATGCCTGTGTGGTGACCTCGATCAATAGCAGAGTTGTATCCAAGGCTCCATTTCTCTAGGCAGAATAACTCCCTCTGCTCAGTCTTCTTGACCTTCGGCCAACTCCTTAATTGCTTCTGTGGGAAGCTGCATCAGACTGCACATAGTCAAAAATCCCAGGACGCACGCCAGCCCCGCCCCCGCCTGCTCTCCCCCCTCCCCCCCCAGTGCCAGAGCATGAAGCTCCGCCACTGACAATAAGAGAACAAGAAGAATGTACATTTAAAGAAGACTGGAAAATGTTTACTGAATATATGGGTGAAAACTGTGTTGATTTAAAAACACTGGTAGCATTAAGATAAATTCAACAGTGTAAATGAGTTTTGATGCATGTAACAATGGATTACTGAATGGTTTAGTTAATGTAAAATATGCAGGGGTGTATGGCATGTGAAAGGAACCGTGGAAAGAGAAGGGAAGTCATTGATTTAAGGTTATCTAAATGAATATTTTGAAACGTAAATTAAAAAATTTAATAAAAATTATATTAAAAAAGGAATGTGCAAATCAGTTCATCGTGCATACAGCCATATATGCAGATCCCTCATTGCATGGTATCTAAACTGCATGGTGTAAGCATGTAGGTTGCTCACCCATTCCCACATGCCAGGAAAGGATATGAGCCCTCTTCAGATATGATAACTCTACACATGAGCTAGGGTTGGGGGCATACAAGATAGATGCATCCCTGATATCTTCACGAAGAGCACATATGTCTGTAGGGGTAGTGCCTTCAGGTATAGAGCTATATGCATTAAGGCTACACTTGACCCAGAGCTTAGTGCAATTTGGGTCCTGTGGAAGCCATCACATGTAGAGCTGTACCCAGGAAGGTCCAGTCACAGCAGGTCTTCAAGTTCTTTGCATGGACCCCGGTGGACAGGCCTACTCAGCATGTCCCTGGTCTCACTGCTGTTGGGCGTGTGCAGAGTGCCTATTCAATATGCCAGCAGAATGTGCCAATGGAACAGAAAAACTCCAGACAGTTTTAGGTAGGGTCAGTGCATTTACTGACAGTATAATGCAGTTCCACAGCTTATAGGTTACACACACTTGCAAAATACAGTCTTTCCAGCAGCAGAAAGTCTCCTTGCAGTGTTTCAACACAGACTAGGCTCTGGCCAAGGGCAAACTTCCTTCAAACACCAGTGTATTTATACTTTAGACTGTGCTGAGTCACTCTCACATGCTTGCCCTTTCTTGTCCTTTTTTCTCCACACGCATAAATCCTTATACATTAACACTCGGCTCCTCTGTAGAGCAACACAGCAACTATAGTAGCGGAAGACAACTTTGGTTGTTGAATGGTAGTATGGATGGAGTCTCAGAAAGCCACCCTCAAGATACAAGAACATTGCACTGTTTTGGTTTGAGATACTAAATCTCACCAGTATTATTTGACATCTACTGCAGAGATTCCAATTTCTTCTCCTTACTCGGGCTGTATATTATAGGCACATTTTTGGCATTATTTGAAAGCTCCCCATCTTTGCTGCAGAAGTGGAAGTGATTTGGGGGCTTCTCCATTGAATTCTTCTAGCCACAAGTAGCCTTTCCAATTTTGTCAGTGCTGAAGTTCAGCATTCGCCTGACAGGGACTTCATGATGGTGACCCATCTGTTCCATAAACAAGCCATCTCTATCATTGAAAAATTGTATCCTCGAATGATCGCCTATTAAATCCATGCCAACTTGTTGCACAAGGATAGCTCTATATCTTTCCAGGATATGAATGAGAGGGCACTATGTAACCTTAGGCAAGACCCTTAAATATACAATGATGCAGAGTTAGTTCTGTGTGATCTCACTTTGCTATTCACCATAAAACAATGGCATTAGACATCTGTCTTCTATGCTGTGCTGACAGTCCTGTTTGCAGTGACTAATAGGACTATTTCAAATTGATGTGCATGAGATACTCTTTATTGCCTTGGGTGAAATCCACTGATAGAACATTTAAGTGAAAAACGGGGAACGTAATAATGGTTTGGTGAGCAGACCTATGCCAGATGGCCTCCAATAGTCAGATGGAGGGGTGGGGGTGGATGCTGAATGATTCTCAGGGATATTTCCAAGAAAGAAAGGAGCAAAATTCAGATTATAGATGCTGATCTTTGGAGATGCATTTGAAGATATAGTAGAATGGTCCACGGATGTATCGGCTTGGAAGTGTGAGAAATCCCTGGCCGCAGATTACAGATGTATTGCTCTTGGCTACACTTCAGCACTGCCATTGTAGATTGTGACAGGATGGTATTGCAGCTAACAGCTCAGAAATGATGAGGGTTACACTCTCCTATAAAAAGTAATGCTGTGATGAACTCTGCCATGCACTATCTCAAAGGTTTTCTCTCTCATTCTCAAGGTTTGTAGGACATTTTTAGCTTATCTTGCCATTGCAAAGTAGCCACAGGTGCAGCCAGGGCCGGCACACCTATGAGGCAAGGTGAGGCAACCACCTCAGATGGCAAGATCCACAGGAGCAGCTGATCCAAATGTACATCTCTATTCCCTGTCTTGTTCCAGATGCAGATCTTCATTCTCCCATTCTTCCTTTGTGAGAAGAGAGGCACCATTTTGTGGTTCACCTCAGGTGCCAGAAATGTCTTGGGCCTGTTCTGGTAGCAGCATCTGTTTTTCTTTCCATTTGTTATAAGGGGGAAAAACTGCTTCTTTTCCTTAATCCAAGGGAGCAGAAAATAACAGATGCCAACTAGAGTCTATTGAGAAGCAAAGCAGCTAGTAAGCCTGATCTTTATTAACTGTTGCAACAGGGTCTCCACTCACCGCATGCAGGAGGGAGGAGAAAACCCAGAACAATGGTGTGCAAGCCCTTATATAGATTTTTGAAGTTGCCCACCCTGTAGCCCAAGACCCCACTCCCCCCCAAAAAAATCATACATACATCATAGAAGGAGGCGGTCTACAGCAGAAATCCTGTTTGCCAGGATACCTATTAATGGTCACTGATTGCATTACCTGGGGCAGCCTGGCCATTCATTTGTGATGATTAATAGTTTAGTTCCTGAATCCAGGTCACAGGCTCACCCTATTCATACACAAATACGCCCTTAAGACAAGATTTGTAAGCAAAAGACAATGGGGAGTCTTTCCCCATTTCCTCCCTTACTGCAGAGGAATATTTGAGGTCACTGGGAGAGTCAAAATGGCTTCAGGGTTGCTCTCCTGTTCTGTTTCAGACACGTGATTTATATAGTTACGCATGCGTTTGCCTTGGACATTTATGAACATTTATTTTATACTCGAGACCTTCGAATTCTTATAACACATTCAATACCTCTCCTGCACTCCACAACTTCCCCAAGTGTCTATGCTTCCTGACCTGAAAAAGCTGCATGAAAAGCTGTGTGGGAACTGCTACCTCACGAGGTCTTCTCCTGGCCTTTTATTGAAGCGTGTGGACCTAGGAAGGCTTTGGAGTGCAGAAGGTTGTTTGCAGAATAAAAGAAAGGGGCATGCACAAACACACCTCAGCTACCTCATGAAAGCACACGATAAACACTGCAATGCACCCATGAGAATTTAACCAAAATGTTCTTCCACTTTTAAATGTTATTTTGTTTCTCAACTGCCATCAGCTCCCAACTGCCAGTCTGATTTCCAAATGCCATGCATGCCTTCTACCTACCTATCTTTTTAACAAACCATCCTACTGCTCTGACTTCTGGTCTCTTTGCTTATCCCCACCCCCAACCCTGGAGCCTTAATTCCTCTGAGGTTGACTGCAGGATAAGTATCAACTGAGGACATATGACAACACTCAACATATACAGGATCACACTGGTATTTGTTTAAAACTTGGCTGCACGATCAACGCCACCATCTCTATTAACTTCACCAGAAGTAATTCATTCTCATCAAGATCAAAAGGTCTTTACACATCTAAGAGGAGCTGATGTGCAGAGAGTCTAAGATTAAATCAGATCTCCCCATTCTAGTTTCTTCTTTGAGAAATATTTCAAAATCATTCATTTATACTCTTTTTAAAAAGATCACAATGTCATGGGTTCTGAAGACCTTTGGGCTTTGCTTTGCTTTTGCTAATACAAGGTTTTCTGCATGAAGAATGTTGCTAATCAAAGCAATTATCAGCTAACCAGAAACTCGCTGAAGTTTTATCACCTTGCTCCTAAACAAGCTAATAAATAACTTTGTGAATTTCAAAGTTTCAGCTTACCTCGCCATCCCTAAATATGTTATTAACTGGAAACTAACCATGAAATCTTGTTTGGGTTAACCCTTTATGAACCAGTATTTCAGGGATAATGGTGGCAAATTTATCTACTTCTATTATTACAATGCCTACCTCGATCTTCCTCCAGGGAGCCCTCCTACACTTGTTTTATGCTCACATAAATGCTGTGAGGTAGATTCATTTAAGAGGTAAGGACTGACCCAAGGCGAGCTGCAGAGCTGAGCAAGGATGTGAAACAAAGTCTCCCTAGCCAAAGTTTCACTCTCTGTCTCCTCCACCACACCTGGTGGGTATGCAGTTCTACACAACCCTCCCCAATAATTGGCCCTGAGATGAGTTAACAAGCAAAATGGTTATGAAGGACCATAGATTGCACTGGTAGACATTTCAAAGTGTTTTATCACATGGTGTTTTCTTTTCAATATGGAATCATTTGATTTTAATCTTGCAGAAGCAGGTTAGAAGCTTAGTGAAGCCAGCAGACCTGGCAGAGTGGCAGTAGTGGGGTGATAATGAATGATAATGAATGATAATGAATGATAATAATAATAATAATAATAATAATAATAATAATAATAATAATAATAATAAAATTTATTATTCATACCCTGCCCATCTGGCTAGGCTTTCCCAGCCACTCTGGGTGGCTTCCAACAAAATATTAAAAATACAATAAAACATCAAACATTTAAAAACTTCCCTAAACAGGGCTGCCTTCAAATATCTTCTAAAAGTCACATAGTTGTTTGTTTCTTTGACATCTGTTTTTTTTTAAAAGATATTTATTAGGGTTTTACAAAAAACAGAGATTTACAGAATGAAAAGAAAACAAAGAAAAGGAAAAATACAAAAAATACAAAGATACATAGAAGAGAAAAAAAAGAAAATACAAAATACAAAAAGCAAATCCATTTTTTGATATCTTTAAGCTCATTTGCTTGTTTCCTTGACCTCCTCACACCTCCCCTTTTTGTATTCCCATTTACATAATCAATTCAGCAAATCCTTACCCTCTTTCATGTTTCTTTGACATCTGAAGGGAGGGTGTTCCACAGGGCGGGCGCCACTACCGAGGAGGCCCTCTGCCTGGTTCCCTGCAACCTCACTTCTCACAGTTAGGGAACTGCCAGAAGGCCCTCACCACTGAAAGAAGAAGAAGAAGAAGAAGAAGAAGAGGAAGAGGAGGAAGAAGAAGGAGGAGGAGGAGGAGGAGGAGGAGGAGGAGGAGGAGGAGAAGTATGCCTCTTTCAACACTGGGGAAAGTCAACAGTTCTGAACTCATGGAGGGATCAGGCTCACTCTTACCTAAGTGGGTTAGTGGTGCTGGTCAGAAGGTGACTCCTACCCACTATTTTTTTGCCTAAAAAAATGTTTAGGTGTACTCTTATTTTCCTACTCATATTGAAATACTGCCCCTCAATGAGGCCATACTTAGATTCACAAAATGTTTAGGGGTATGCATACCCCTGCGTCTCCCCGGAAAAAAGCACTGCTACTACCATACCAGTTACATCATTTGTTGAAGATCTCCTTTTTAAAAATTGGAATAAAGCTGTGGCTCCAGTTTGGGAGCTGTCAAAAGTTAGGCGAGAATCTACTGGTAGATTCTGGATGCTTTGCTGATCAGCAAGGACGTCTGTCCCCCAACTGTTTAACAATAGCAATTACCAAGTTAGGTTCATTAATTCAGTTCAGGGGACAAGGATGCAGCTGACCCCAGGAGCAGAGCCCTTCTGTGAGATGTTGTTTTATTTGTGTAACCGTCTCCCATACGTATCGCTGATGCAGAAGCGCATCTGGGTGGACTGCAATGCTAATTCAAGATTTCTTGGATTGGGCGAATTCAACTTCCAATGCAACCAGAGATGTGCATTTGTATTCAGAGTGACCAGTTCTCATGTGCAGCCAGCTGCCTATGGCCATTGCTAAATTGTGGCTACTGTGCTCGCTAACCCCTCAAGGCGCAAATCATTGACCACCACAGGGGTGCATGGGGAATAATGTGGCTTGTTAATATATGATCAGCCAGTGGGGTAATTGCTCCAGAACTGTGTGCTGCTTCGAAGACAAAAGCGTTGGATGTCTCCCAAATAAACGCTGAACAGCATCAGCAGGCGCTATATTTACAAGAAGCACTGTAATTGGACATACTTTCCATTTCCCCCAGGATCAATTAAGTAAAAAACATCAAAAAGTGTGCTGGCTTTAATTAGCCAGTTATTCAGCATGTTTTTGTCATTAAGCTGCTCTATAGCCCGCGTTCTAATCACAATCATAATGGTGAAGTAAATTAAGTTATAGAAATTGACCAGGCTTAATAAGCAATTTCAAAGCAACCTGAATTGAACTTCAAGCCGGTGGGTCAACGGCTTATGACATGTCTTGTCACTAGAGATTCATGTCAATCACTGCTCACCTCCATTGATACCAAGACAGTAGAGCTGGGAATTAAAAGATGATAATGGGGCTCTCAGATTAATCATTTGAAAATCAAGTTTAGTCTAAGAGGACTTATGAGTAAATTGAAAATGCTCAGGAGCAGGGGCGCCTTCGCCACCCCCGAAACATACTTTCAAAATTCAAAAGGCTGTAGCTGGAATCTTTGCTTAATGGTTTATTCTTTGTTAGTTAGTACATTGGTCTTGATTCAGATGTTCCTAATAGGCTGTTGAATTGCCAAGCACATTCAGAAGGGAATATAATATAGTTGACTTTATTGGAACTGCACGATACCTGAGAGAAATATTGATGTGGAAAAATCCCACACTAATCAGCAATTACTTGTTCCCATATTTATGATATTTTTGTAACAGACTGCTTGCGTTTTGCAATTGTGGATGTTAGGTCTGTGTACAGTCAACTTTTGTAGGGTGTGTGTGTGTGTGACTCCGCTGCTTACACAAAAACAACATCGGACAGTGCGTAAATAGGACATGCACACTTTCTGTTGGGACATCATAAGTGTTAAGTTGTGGGTGAACATATCAGATGACACAGCGATTCTTCAAACAGCTCTTGTTTATTCACAGGCCAGAACAGAACAGAACTGAAGGGTTCAGTCAGCCTGCTTATATAGAGCTCCAGTACAATGTAACTGTAACAATTTTCTAAAACTATCCAATAACTGAACGTCACTTTCGATCCCTTATTTGCATAACTATCTACAGTATCCCCCTGCTGGTCCAGGGTGAGAACTTCAGTACATAACAATAAGGAATGGCAAATTCTACAGAGGCACAGAATCTTTGCTTTGCCTGTTATCTCATTTAGAGGAAGCTGTGTGAAGTGGATGCGTGCTCATGAAAGCATCTCACTAAGCTTCACAGCCCTGATGCAAAAGAAGTGCTATCGGTGATGGCAGTTCTCTGCTGTATGCTCTGGAACATAAAGGTAAAGGTAAAGGGACCCCTGACCATTAGGCCCAGTTATGACCGACTCTGGGGTTACGGCGCTCATCTCGCTTTATTGGCCAAGGGAGCCGGCATACAGCTTCCGGGTCATGTGGCCAGCATGACTAAGCCACTTCTGGCGAACCAGAGCAGCACAAGGAACACACCGTTTACCTTCCCGCCAGAGCGGTACCTATTTATCTACTTGCACTTTGACGTGCTTTCGAACTGCTAGGTTGGCAGGAGCAGGGACCAAGCAACGGGAGCTCACCCCGTCACGGGGATTCGAACCGCCAACCTTCTGATCGGCAAGTCCTAGCCTCTGTGGTTTAACCCACAGTGCCACCCGCGTCCCTGCTCTGGAAGATACCTACATCTAAAACAAACAAATTTCATAAAGAGATGGTAGTTGCAAAAAAAGTCAGCACATGAGAGAAGGTGGCCATGTGATTTGTACTTCAAATGTACTTTACTAGGATTGGTTCCCAGAGGCTGATTGAAGAGTTCCATGCACACCCCCCCCCCAAAAAAAAATCCATTAGATATTACCTTCTCGATTTACTAGTGCCTTCCAAGTAACAATTAGGAATGTCCAAGAACAATAATACTTAAAGTTCAATTAGGAATCCATGCTGGTAGGAAGATTAAATATTTACTAAAATAACAACAGCCTTTCAAGTAATGGTTGAAACTTCATTACTCAAATACATTTTTGAACAGCTATTTTCTGCCTCACTTCACTGTAATTGCAAAATGTAATAGGGGCTGTAAATGTTTCACGGCGTAGAATAACACAGATCTCTTAGGTTAAAGGACAGTGGCTGAAATGTGATAAATAATTTTCAACAGGTGTGATCATTGCTCCATCTTCCCCCTTTATAGCATCTTTTTGTTGAAAAAGGCCACTCAAAAACATAACAAGCAATGCTTTGTCTGACTTTCTTGCTCTCTTAAGTGGACTTTCTTGCTCTCTTACGTGTCTGTTTTCATTGTTCCTTTTTTTAAAAAAAAATCCACAATATTTACTTTAATTTTCTATTGTTGGCTATCATGGCAGCTAACAAAAAATAATAATATATAGCATTAAACATTAAAAAGGGGAGAGAAAGTGTTACATAGTCTTCAGGAAAAAGCCGTATAGGACAATACATTTAAGCACAATCCCAATTAAGATCACAGGCTTTGTCTAGGTGGTTAGATCTCCTAATGAGCTGAGCAAGAAGCTCTGGTGCATTTCAGAAGGGGTGTTACATGTGAGAGGCCACCACTAAAAAGGCCACTATTAGCTACAGAACTGGTTGCCTTCACAAAGCCCAAAACCCTATTAGTTTCTTGATTGGGAAAGGTTGGTGAAGCAGGGGACAGAATCCATGCCCTTTCTCAACTGATCAGAAGGATTTGGTGCTTAAAAAACAGATCCAGATGCACAGTCCTGCCTATTCATTAGCAGTGAGATTCTAAGGATTAAATTAGGAATTCCCAAAGGGACAATTTACACAAACCGCTATCTCTTTGGAATGCATATACAGAAGCGTCATTTCATATGCATATAGCTACTAAAGAGCTTTCTAAGGCTAAATACTATACATCTCTACTCAGAAGTGAATCCTGTTTTAGTTTGAGCTAGACTGCAGGTGCTTAAAGTTTTGTTTTTTTAAAAAAAAGATAGTATAACAGCTTTTATTCCCTAGGGGAATGCTGTCAGGAGTTGAGGAGTGTCCAGTTCAAAATGAAATGTTTATTTGTTGAAAAGGAGGCTTTATGAAAGGTACCGGGGAATAGGATGGCCATTTAATGACATAAACGCAATATAGATTAGAAGATGTATGTCAGAGACACTGGAAGGAGGCACAGTGTTTAGGGATTCATACAGCAATGTTTGAAGCTTCCAAGCTGAAATGTGTGAGCGGGAGTCCTCACAAATTGTAGATACAATTGGCCTAATAGAAACCAAATGGAATGGAGAACAGTGGAACACAGTTATCACCTGATACAAACCCTATAGGAAGTGTGTACTGCAGGTATTGTTGCACTGTACATCAAAGAGGACATAGATGTTGAAGTAAAGAGTAGCAAAAACACAGCTAGGAAGTTCAAATCATATATATGACTGACACACTTCTTTGGAAATGAAACCATTGTCCAGACTTTAACATTAAAAAAATTTACTTGCAGAAACTTATAGATGAATCAAAACATAATATTTGCAGCCAGATGTGTCTCCAAGAATGGGCTTATGGTCTCCTCTTCTTCTAACTTCCAAACAACTGTATTTTCCTCTCTTTCTAGAGCTCAGCCTTTTGTATCTCAGTTAGGCCTGTGAGAGATTTCCACTTTTACCTTCTCCTGCAACTTTGCTTTTTTTCCTTCAAGAAGTCAAGCAGCACTCTAGAGCATTATACAACTTAGCAGTGCTCACAGTGGATTCTAAAACACAGCCATCTGGCTTCACATAAAATGGAGTCTCTCCTTCACTAGATACCTCCCATGTGACCAACGTTAGTTAACTTCTTCTTCTTCTTCTTCTTCTTCTTCTTCTTCTTCTTCTTCTTCTTCTTCTTGCCATACACAACCTTGTTTGGAGCCAGTGTAGTGTAGTGGTTAAGAGCAGTAGACTCGTAATCTGGTGAACCGGGTTCGCATCTCCGCTCCTCCACATGCAGCTGCTGGGTGACCTTGGACTAGTCACACTTCTCTGAAGTCTCTCAGCCTCACTCACCTCACAGAGTGTTTGTGGTGGGGGAGGAAGGGAAAGGAGAATGTTAGCCGCTTTGAGACTCCTTCGGGTAGTGAACTCAAATCCAAACTCTTCTTCTCCTTCTCCTTCTCCTTCTTCTTCCTCTTCCCCTTCTTCTTCTTCTTCTTCTTCTTCTTCTTCTTCTTCTTCTTCTTCTTCTTCTTCTTCTTCTTCTTCTTCCTGCAGTTGAATGATGCCAACGAGAGTGTGCTGGGAGCCCGAATTCCCATTTTAAAGTGAGATGGTTTTAAACAATGTTGTGTTAACCTGAGCCTCATCAATTGTAACAGAAGATACAATCAGGAAGGGAAATTAGCTCCCAAGATGAAACCCATTTGCCCCCTCACTTCTAAGGGGCGGGAGAATTGTACATTGAAGCGCTCATCTTACCTCCTGTTTGTCACACTGCTTTCCCATTGGAAAACCCGCAGTTCAGTGCTGAACTGAAGCAAATAACAATCAAGTTTTCTTGGGGTTGCCATTTGTTCTGATTTCATCACTAAGCAGCAGGTTTGCTGGGGTTCCTGGGGGAGGAGCATAAATCCCCAGGAAATACTTGGGGTGTATGAAATGTCACCCACCACCAATGACACTGTTACTTCAAGCGTTGTTGGTAGCAGTGAGCCTCTCCCCCTCTCATGGAGTTTTGGAGATACAACCTCATCTCTCTGGGAAACATACCTCTACAGTGACTTACACGGGGGAAATAGGCGTGGGGAAAATAGTTAGAAAAGGCTAAAGTGGGGGAAAAGGTTGCCCCAAGGATCATTAGTAGTGGTGGTTAATTTGGGGGGATGTGACGTGTATTAACCAAGCAGCTGGCATAATAATAATAATACATTTATATAATGATAATAATAATAATAATAATAATACATTTATATAATAATAATAATAATAATAATAATAATAATAATAATAATACATTTATTTAATAATAATAATAATAATAATAATAATAATAATAATAATAATAATAATTTATTTGTACCCCGCCCATCTGGCTGGGTTTCCCCAGCCACTCTGGGCGGCTTCCAAAGAGACAAAAAATACACTAAAATGCCACACATTAAAAACTTCCCTGAACAGGGCTGCCTTCAGATGTCTTTTGAATGTTTTTCTCTTTGACATCTGGTGGGAGGGGGTTCCACAGGGCAGGCGCCACTACCGAGAAGGCCCTCTGCCTGGTTCCCTGTAGCTTTGCTTCTCGCAGTGAGGGAACCGCCAGAAGGCCCTCGGCGCTGGACCTCAGCGTCCGGGCAGAATGATGGGGTGGAGACGCTCCTTCAGGTAACTGGGCCGAGGTCGTTTAGGGCTTTAAAGTGGAAGTGCGGTAGTGGAAAAGAAGAGTATGGGTCCCAAGAAAAATCTGGGGTGAGGGAAATGGCACCCTCACAGTAAAGACCCTGTTACTTCAAGGCTCATCCATTTCGTTGTTGTGGTGGGTGAGTGGGTGGTTGGTTGGTTGTAAGTCATATTGAGCAAAAAAAAGAAAAAAAGTGGCTAACAAATTTAATAACTAATAAGAATGATAATAACGATAATGACAGCTCAACATTGTTTACCTTGACTGGGAGTTGCCCTCCAGGATTTCAGGCAGATGTCTTCCCGAACCCTACCTAGAGATGTCTGGGTTGGAAGCTGGGACATTCTGAATGCACAGCAGATGCCATATCACTGAGCTATGACGCTTCCACTAGATCAGGGGTCAGGAAACGTTTTCAGCAGGGGGCCAGTACACTGTCCCTCAGACCTTGTGGGGGGCCAGATTATATTTTGGAAAAAAGAATGAACGAATTCCTATGCCCTACAAATAATCCAGAGATGCATTTTAAATAAAAGCACTCATTCTACTCATGTAAAAACACCAGGCAGGCCCCACAAATAACCCAGAGATGCATTTTAAATAAAAGGACACATTTTACTCATGTAAAAACATGCTGATTCCTGGACCGTCCGCGGGCCGGATTGAGAAGGCGATTGGCCTGAATCCGGCCCCCAGGCCTTAGTTTGCCTACCCATGCACTAGATGTTGTTCCCAAAGGTTCAGTGTAACCAAGTTCCCCAGAAAGGAAGCAAATTGTGACGAATTAATTTTAAAAATGCAAATTGGAAGATAATAATGCTAGAACAAAAAGAAACAATAAGGAAACCTTACGTTCAAAGCCATGTCAAGCCTGTGTACATTTTAGCTTGATATATAAATATCTGCATGATGACACACTGTTAGAAATGCCAAAAAGAACCACATCATGTTTCTGGTGGCATCTATATTGATTTTATTACCAAATTGCTGCAACCTGACAGCTGACGAATGGTTGAAAACACACTCCGTTGACTCCCTTCACTTTTCTCTTGGCTTTTAAAATCCTCTTGCTATTTAACATCCCACTCGATAATGTCCTCAGTGTGAAAAGCCAGGGTGTACATTAATGGGCTTCCAGATGAAAGAAATCTATAAAATTAATTACTTATAGAATGGGACTTAAAAAGTTAAGTGTAAATCTAATTTTTGCTTCCAGGTTTGTATTTCAGTCAGTACTATTAAAGGGCTCCATCCATAACAGGTATACTGGCATTTGCTCTGCTCTTTCCCCTAGCGAAATGGGAAAGATTTACAATTTTTCTTGTTAGGGGAAGTTCTTAATCAAAGAGTCATTCTGCAAGATAATAGACTTGAGCTCACTTGGATGTAAACAAGTGAGCTAGAAAAGAACAAAGGAGAATAGATAAAAGGTTCTCAACATCTCTTTCTCTCTGTAGATATAGATATAGATATAGATGATATAGATAGATATAGATATAGATATAGATATAGATATAGATATAGATATAGATATAGATGATATAGATATAGATACTCTATAAGCCTGAAACCAAAGTATTGGTTGGTTAGTTCAAATCAATACAGTGGTAGCTCAGGTTGCATATGCTTCAGGTTACATACTCTTCTAACCCAGAAATAGTGCTTCAGGTTAAGAACTTTGCTTCAGGTTGAGAACAGAAAACGTGCTCCGGCGGCGCGGCAGCAGCAGGAGGCCCCATTAGCTAAAGTGGCGCTTCAGGTTAAGAACAGTTTCAGGTTAAGTACAGACCTCCAGAACGAATTAAGTACTTAACCCGAGGTACCACTGTATGTGAAATGTAGTCCTGCTAATACCACTCATTGCTTCTTAGGGGTGCCAGATAACAAAAGTTTCCGACAGGGTTAGTGTCAGGGACTGTGCTGAGGAGGGCTACAATAAGGAGGCATGGTGGGAGCCGCCACCTCCCCCTGATCTGGAATCTCCCCAGGAGCAAGAGGACAGTATAGATTTAGAACAGTGGTTTGCAGAGGGACATAGTTCAGAAGGCAGAAGCTGGGAAATCCTGGATGGGGAACAGCTAGGAGAAGAAACACTGGAAGAGAGAGGGTTAACAGATTCACAGTCTCTGGACAGCATTCCTCTGCCGCCCCCCGGTCTTGAAGACCTCAGAAAGTCTCCAAGCAGAAAGCACAGAGAGTACAAGCTCAGGTTACAAGACGTAGGAATGACGTAGATTAATAGGGATGGAAATGGGAGCACTGCCATTCTAGAGAGATGTGCTCTGTTGTCTCTCACTGTGATTATTAAAGATTCTAACTGGTAAGAAGACTCCTTTTCCTTTGTTCTCCTTATCTACTGCCACAGGGGAGGAAGTTGATTCCCTAAAGCCTGACAGTTAGGGATGGGAGAGAAATTCCATTCAGTTCTCTCCTAAAGCTAAATCTATCAAATTTACACTTTCTACAACAATAGGAGAACTGAAACACAACCATCTTTTGAAATTCACATTTCTCTGAATTTTGTAATTCAGTATGCAAAACAGCCAAAGTTCACTAAAATTCATATATTGGGGGAAGTGTGCATGCATTGAATATATTAGTGAAAATAAACTACATAAATTAATTGTGTGGGGAGAAATGTGTTTTTTTGGGGGAAAATGTGTACATTTGTCAAAACTTCATCCCAAAATGTGCTTATTAAGAGAAATTAGGTGCACCCTGCCCTGAAAACTTCACAGAAAAGCGGAAAGTTTGCACAAAATGAGAATGTGTGCACTTCACAGGGAACTGAGTGTGTAGGAAACCTAAATACTCCCTCTTTTTAGACTTTTGCAGAACTCATCCCACTGCCACCAAGCATTCAAAACATGAGCAACTTGCCTTCCATTACTGGGGCTCTTATCTCTGTCTCCAACTTCCCAAGCCAATATCCTATGAAGTGTGCAACTGTGGTTGCTAGTTTAGGAATGCTGTGTCCTTGTGTGATTGTGATTGATTGATTGATCAATCAATCGATCGATCAATTGATTTGGGCAGAAAATATTTCTATACTGCTGTTAAAAAAAAAGCCATTCACAGCTGTCAGGAATGAGCCAGCTCCCAGTGAAGGTTAGCAGCCAACTGAAGAAAGCAGCCAGGTACAGAGAAGGTTAACTTTTATGCAGGAAAAACAGCAGAGAGAGCTAACTCCCCCACCCCTTGGAATGCCGGTTGATAAGGGAACGACTGCGAGCGGGCTGGAACCCAGCCAAAGCTCTCGGGAAGTTCACTCAGGTGGGAACAGAAACGGAAGTAGTCTGTCAGACTAGGAAGAGATTGGAGCTGATCCAATCTCTCCTAAGAGTTGGGTAAGGGGTGGGCTGTTAGACCAGAAACAAAGCAAGAGACACAAGGTTTGAAAATTCAGTTTCTTCTGTAGAACCTGGAAACAGTCTTCAGAAGGGTCATCTTGACTGATGAAGCTGGAGGCTATGTTACAGCCATCCGGAGCTATCTGTTTGTTTTTGCAATAAATCCTCCTTTTTAATTAAGGACGCTTACTGTGTTATCAAGCCGGGAACTTGGATGCATGACAACAGCAACAGAACATAAAACCATACAATAAGAACCATATAAAAAGTTAAAATTAATGTCAGTTCACTATTGGGGAAAGATGTGTTCTTAATTGCTTGCATAGGCCCAATGGAATGGTGTCGTTTTTAGCAGGCATTGAAATATCGACAGAAGGTGCCTTCTGAATCTCTCTTGATATATTATTCCACAGTACTGGGCTGGTGCAGAGAGTTACTGGCAGAGTAGGTGGATTATTGTGGCATGATTGGTTGCCTCCATATATCCATGTTGCAAAGATTGGAGCTGTTGATTCACCAACCCAGCTCCACCAGCGATAGTGACACACTTCATAGGGCATTAGCTTTGGAAGATGGAGAGAGGAACTTGGTTTTGTTGTCTGCTTTTATCCCTTTAATCCTCCCCCACCCCGAGACATAGGATGCAGCAGAAATTCCTGAAGCATGGTGCTTTTATATCTGCAACACAATGGAAATGTGAGAGTAGGATGGTTCTGTCCATCATGCAAGCCATTCCCCCACCCCTGAGAATTAGTCTGATCTTTCTTACCGGATGATATTTCAATATGGTGTATGATCTGAAGGGTGCTATCTCAAAAATGTATTGTGCTGCTGTAAAATTGTTGTTGGATTCTTTTTGGACACCATCCTTGGAAACCCTGTGGAAATGAGACATAGAAATCTTTAATTCAAGTAAAAATAGCCAGCATATCTGAGCCAACAACACTTGATCATATTTTAGGAGAAAGAAGGAAGAGAGTCAGCTCAACAGAAGGCTGGTGCTCCTGGCTTTCTTCAGAATCACATATTCCACATATTGATATGATACGATAATCTTTATTGTCACTGTCCCATACAGAACAACAAAATTGAAAAAATCTACATCAGACATTCAAAAACCCACAAACCTGCTATCCCAGCCTGGTTAGCCCCTAAAAACTCTGATATCTTTCTTGTATGATGATGATGATGATGATGATGATGATGATGATAGTATAAAAAGGTAAAGGACCCCTGGATGGTTAAGTCCAGTCAAACTTGACTATATAATAATAATAATAATAATAATAATAATAATAATGCAAAAAGCATGCCAGACAATAAGCAATTCAATTTCATTCTCCAAGAGGAAAAAATAGCACAATATGGGTGAACAAGCTTGGTTTGATGACTACATACTTGCAGCACAGTGTATATAACATAAAGAACTCTCATTATGCAGTGGGACTAATTTGAATTACTATCTCTTCTTCCTGATGGGTAGCAAGAAACACATGCAGTGACATTTACAAGAATATTGCAATGGCCTCATCAGTATGATACTAGAGTACATTAACTACCCTAACAGCTATTGAAGGAATGGCTTGAAAGTCTGGCTGTTTCAATCAAATGAGACGTACCATTTATTTACATCTGACTGTTTCAGTATGTGCTTTAAAAGCCTCCCAGGTTATTGGACAGCTGATTTTAGAGTGCAGACATTCACACACACAAAATGGAGCTTTTCTGTTGCTGCAAGCCTAGTAAGCTGCCTTGTTTTGATCCAGACCAGAGAAGTAGCTCTCCAGAGTTTCAGACTTAATCCTACCTGGAGACTGGACATGGAGCCTTCTGCTCTAAGGCAGGGGCAAGCAACTATGTTGGTGGGAGAATGAATGAGCAATGCTCCTATTTAAACATTTTAAATGGTTTTTAAGCAAAAACAAATATAGGAACCATTCAATACTTGTCCGAAAGCTAATGGTGCTTGTTCTGTCCCATGGCTTTAGACATGAGCATACACATTCTTGTCTCTTGCTTTTCCGGCAACCAGTGAGAAAGCAAAACAATGGCTAGGTTGTGTGCTGAGTACAGGTCAACACAAATCTGGCACAAATTGACTAGCATGATGTAAGCAACTTTGAACCTTGGCCGAAAGAGATGTAATAGTTAAAACAGCTGGAGTTTCAATCACCAAACTCTACATTCATGTTGATAGGAACAAATAGATCTGGAGGAAAACAAAATCCACCTTAAATAATACCAGCGTCTATCACAACTGGTCTTATATTAAAATAATATGCATTTGCTCCTGTGTGAGAGATGAGAAGGAGAAAAAGAAGAAGAAGAGTTTGGATTTGATATCCCTCTTTATCACTACCCAAAGCAGTCTCAAAGCGGCTAACATTCTCCTTTCCCTTCCTCCCCCACAACAAACACTGTGAGGTGAGTGGGGCTGAGAGACTTCAAAGAAGTGTTACTAGCCCAGCAGCTGCATGTGGAGGAGCGGAGATGCGAACCCGGTTCCCCAGATTGCGAGTCTATCGCTCTTAACCACTACACCACACTGGCTACTCTTGATGAGATAGCATCTGCTACTCACAAATTTTGTAAGTCCTTATTGTATCAAAATAGTTATTAATAGTTAATTTAAATCTATTGCCCAAATAGATTATTGGAAGGGTGAGTATGTGTGTATCCATCAATCATGTTTCATAATCAATTAATATAATTGGCTAACCAAATAAACATTACAACTATGCCAATTTATATATACCGTGCATTTTAGTTCACATTGTTTTGCTAGATGATGATTCTAAAATGTCCTAGAGACTGCCGTCAGAACCAGAGAATCAGAGTGGTGCTGAATTAAATGATGTGGCATGTAAGAACATGATCTTGAATATATACTCAAAGCTTAGAACAAAACTAGAGCTATTAAAACATTCCCTGGCATATTTTTGTTCTCTCTCTCTCTCCTTTTTTTTTTTTTAACCAGGCTTATGTTTATGGAAGAAATAACAATCCAGTAATTTGCAAGTGTTTTTATATTCAGGTATAATTGCTTTTCTGTTATATCAGTTGTGCAAAATTTGTGACTTTGGCAGATGTTGAGATAAATTATTGGATGATAAGCTAGAACAGCAGATGATTAAAGCATATTAATTCTGCAATACACATTTGCAATAAAAACCAATGAGAGTTAAAAAGACAGGTGGTTTTTAATAATAAAAAGGTAAAAGGAATTAAATCTTCCAGTGCTAATTACGAGAGGCTGGGCTTTAAAGAACTCTGCATAATGGAAGCATTGAGCAAATGTTCAAGAGAACTCAAGGATATTAGAAAATGTGGGTTGCATCTCATAGTGGAACTTAATATGTTTGCTGTTGTGGATCTTTACCTTCAATGTGGACCAGAATTGTGGGTTTTCATAAATAATGTTTAGAAGATACCTTGGCATTTGAAAAAGTTCATATTTCTGTGCAAGCCGTTAGCAATGGCCAGCGGTCTAACAGAAGTCGTCATCTTGGGGAAATGCAGCAAATTCTCTCTGTGTGTAAACAGGAAGGGGGCAGAATGTGCACTGTTATTTAACATCTATCTTGCTTTTCTTTGAACGTAATGAACTCGGGGGAAACTCAAAGTATAAATCCTCTCAACATGAAATAATTTACCACGAGAAAGCCAATAAAAAAGCATATTGTCATTATTCACTTTTCTTGCTGCTGCTGTTTAATTTTTGTACTGGTTTTTCACAAAGATCACTTGAAACAACAACTTTTAAGCCCCAAATTGTAAATTTCTAAACATGTTAATGGGAAAGAAGTCAAAGCAGAACATTTAAATCCTTTGTTTGTTGTTATTGTTGTTGTTTAGTCGTTTAGTCGTGTCCGACTCTTCGTGACCCCATGGACCAGAGCACGCCAGGCACTTCTGTCTTCCACTGCCTCCCGCAGTTTAGTCAAACTCATGCTGGTAGCTTCGAGAACACTATCCAACCATCTCGTCCTCTGTCGTCCCCTTCTCCTTGTGCCCTCCATCTTTCCGAACATCAGGGTCTTTTCCAGGGAGTCTTCTCTTCTCATGAGGTGGCCAAAGTATTGGAGCCTCAGCTTCAGGATCTGTCCTTCCAGTGAGCACTCAGGGCTGATTTACTTGAGAATGGATAGGTTTGATCTTCTTGCAGTCCATGGGACTCTCAAGAGTCTCCTCCAGCACCATAATTCAAAAGGATCTATCCTTCGATGATCAGCCTTCTTTATGGTCCAGCTCTCACTTCCATACATCACTACTGGGAAAACCATAGCTTTAACTATTCCTTTGTTTAGCCTTTGTCAATAGCTGGGGTTCAAATGAACCCTAACAAAGCCTTTGTGTCAGCCTTCCACAATTTCATGTGCCATGATAAGGTGCAATTGGTCATGCACTATTTCAGTGTTCACGTCTTTAATTTAGTGACAAAAAGATGCTTTTACTGTTACAGCTTTGAGGGTCAATTCTACCCTTATTTGGAATAACCAAGAAAAGCAAAAACTGAATCACTAATTGAGGTGCTAGGATTCAAAATGCATTACAAACTGCTGTTTTGAAGTCCTTTGTTACTCACCATGTTGACAGGTACTTAGCTCTGTCCCATGATAGATGCAAGAAAGAAATGTGGAAGGTGAGAACCCCCTTCCCAATATTTTTTGTAGTGCATTATGGACAAATCATTTGCTTCCTTTGACATCTCAAAAAAATGGTCTTGAGGGTCAATACCACCCGACAGTTTTTGTTTTTCAAATCTTCACATACCTGAATTGTTCAAACACTTATTCCTTGTTCTAACCTTGCTTATGACCCAAACAAACTGGAGTTTTTTCTCTCCCATCATAGCTGTCATTTTGCACAAAACATACTAAGCTGGCTTTGGGGGTTGCTGACACCCCTGCTGAATCTGCGAGTGTTTGCAAGCTGACTGTGTCGTCACCTTCAGTGGGTAGCCAGACTTAATGACAATTTTTACTCAAGCAGTTTTTAGCTTATCACTGTTCTCTGCTCATGGAAAGATTTGTAAATTATGATGTTGAGGGCTGCCTGGGGCACAGTGTCGTTGGCCTTCTTTCAAAGAATTTTTTTTAATCCTCAAATTTCAATGCTGAACCACCAAGGTGAGAGATAAGCTTGTCCCTGGGAAAGATCGGTGGGATACGCATATCAACACTTTCCCACAATGCTTTGTGCTACGTGAAAATGTTACAACTGATGACCAATTAATTAATCCAAAGGAAGATTTCCAATGAAGCAATATATGGCACCTAAGCCCTCAAAATACGGCTTCTTGTTGTCGTGTTGCAATGTCAAAATACCATATTTATGATGCAGACATATGTGGGAGGGAGGAAGAAGGGGACCCAGGACCTCAAAACCTAGACCAGACAGTGGCTGAGAAATTAACAGCGTATTTTACAGGGTTCTGATAGCTAATTCAGTGGCCAGAAGCACACCAGGGTAAAGATATGAAGAAAAACTGGAACCTGGTTGCTACATTGGGAGGGAGACTCTAAAAATTTGCCCAGTCCCCACATTTATTATGCTATTTTTGTGATATACTAATGACATGCGAAAAGTTGATATACGTGTTTGAATAACATTATTCTTGTTTGCGTGCTGAGGTCCCCCAAAACACCCTTACCCCAATAACTCACACATCACACATGAATTTTTGTTTAAGGTTTTTGGCATAAATTTTGGCCCCAACTTTATTAACATACAAATTGTGAGTGGTTGCTTAGGCATTGGTTATGACTATCTGCCCCCCCCCCCGCCTTGGGGACAGCACTGACTCCCGGATTCCAGCGAAAGCCAGTGTGGAGGAACAAGATCAGGGATAACTGGAGCTGCGGCACAGACCCTCAGCTTCTCCCCGCATGCTCCGAGGGGCTTACACGCCCGAAACCTGATTCCAGGGGTTTGGACGAAAGGATGGTAAGCCCCTGAATTCCTTTAACGGAATTCCCATGCAGCAGAAGCATTGGAGGGGCAGGCACAGCCAATCCATACCCCTCCACCAACCAATTTAAACCAATGCCTAACCGGCAACATTACAAGTTGTGACGAATTGCTGCGCAGTAGGCAAAACCCAAAAGGCACACACTAATCAGCCCAATGGAAAAATTCCTACCAGGCCCCCGCACCAATGCGGACGACCCCATGACAGGCATAGCAAGGTCAAAGCGCAAGCCCAACAAGGGAGGGCGGGCGGGAGATCCGATGTCCACAGCGAAAGAGAAAGTAGCCTGGTGTGGACCCTGCTTAAATATCCTCTGATCCCACCCCTAAATTGGCAACATCAAATTTGCCCCAGCAACACCATCCACCAACCATGATCAGGCCCCTTAATTCCAACTTGCCTATTTACCACAGGGTGCTTTGACCGGCCCCATCTGCAACACGTGCTCTCCTTTAGTGAGAACATGCATTATAAAACCCAATAATAATAAAAACCAAGAGCATTTTGGGTTTTTGAACAAAACTGAGATTAGTCTGTTATATGCCGAAGAAAGATAGGACAACGATTGTCTTGTCTTCAATGCACAACGATGCAGCTAGCCCATGCCATAGTTGGAATCACGTGGCGGCCATCATTTACTTTAAGAAAACTAAATGTCTTGTAGACACTTGTGACTGGTGGCAGGGTCGTACACATACGTACACTTCAAAATGCATGATCAATTGGGGCATGTTTCTTGCAAATATGACGGATAGTGCCTGTTTAAATACTTGAATTTTTCAAAGCTCAGTCATTCAAGATGGTGTAAACATCCCTCTATCCACTAGACCCACAATGTAGCATTGATCAGACGCTGGGCTAAGGATACACAAATACAGTGGTATCTCTGGTTAAGAACTTAATTTGTTCTGGAGGTCCATTCTTAATTGAAACTGTTCTTAACCTGAGGTACCACTTTAGTTAATGGGGCCTCCTGCTGCCACTGCACAATTTCTGTTCTCATCCTGAGCTAAAGTTCTTAACCTGAGGTACTCTTTCTGGGTTAGCAGAGTCTGTAACCTGAAGCGTCTGTAACCTGAAGCATCTGTAACCCGAAGTACCACTGTAGCCTTCTTACCAGGAACATCAAGAGGGGCTGCATCAGAACTGCCATTGCTGACACCAAGAAAAGGGGTAGATGTCATTCCTGCAGTCAGTATTGTTGCACTAGTGACAGGCAAAGATCATACTAAGCAATGCAAGCTAAGCATTAGTTTCTACTTTGAGGTGCAAAGCTAATTAACAGTTCAGGTTGCATTCAGAGAACCCTGGCTGCAAACTGGGCTCATTTAGGAAGTGTTGCTTGGCAACCGAGTAGAATTCCTTCAGCCTGGGTTTCTTGCATATAAAGAGGCTATGTCCAGTATACGTTGTTGTGCTCTTCTTTTCTGACAGAATCGGGGCCTGATCCATTTTGTTTCTTCTTATCTGTTTACGACTCAGTGAGTAAAGCTTGCCCAAGCACTTTGCTCTCTGGGTTCAGTCTGCTTTATCCAGGCACTTTTACTAACAGGCAGAAGGATAGAAAATCCTTGCATGGATGTACTTCGTGTAACCATTTTGACTGTCATGCTCATGCAGTTGTGAAATGTGCTGGTGCAAAGGTGGCAAAGATAGCATGTGCTACAGCTGCAAGGTCTGTGACATTTGTTGCCGCTGCTTCTGGCAATTGTTCGCTCATGATCATTGCATCATTATATTTTTGTAGCTGTTAAAATTACACTTTGTTGTTGTTTAGTCGTTTAGTCGTGTCCGATTCTTCGTGACTCCATGGACCAGAGCACGCCAGGCACTCCTGTCTTCCACTGCCTCCCGCAGTTTAGTCCAACTCATGTTGGTAGCTTCGAGAACACTGTCCAACCATCACGTCCTCTGTCATCCCCTTCTCCTTGTGCCCTCCATCCTTCCCAACATCAGGGTCTTTTCCAGGGAGTCTTCTCTTCTCATGAGGTGGCCAAAGTATGGGAGCCTCAGCTTCAGGATCTGTCCTTCCAGTGAGCACTCAGGGCTGATTTACTTGAGAATGGATAGGTTTGATCTTCTTGCAGTCCATGGGACTCTCAAGAGTCTCCTCCAGCACCATAATTCAAAAGGATCTATCCTTCGATGATCAGCCTTCTTTATGGTCCAGCTCTCACTTCCATACATCACTACTGGGAAAACCATAGCTTTAACTATACGGACCTTTGTTGGCAAGGTGATGTCTCTGCTTTTTAAGATGTTGTCTAGGTTTGTCATTGCTTTTCTCCCAATAAACAGGCGTCTTTTAATTTCGTGGCTGCTGTCAACATCTGCAGTGATCATGGAGCCCAAGAAAATTACACTATATGTGTGCTAATGGCACAATAGTTTTATGTTTAAAAAACTATGAGCTCAGTTAGATCCCACTGAGCAAAGGAAGTCTCAGTAAAGGAATGTTTTGTTTTGTTTCTGGAACTTGCAAGTGGTTTTATACTTAACTGGTATTTAATTTTGTTTGGTTTTCTTTGAGTATGTTTGGCTCCAATACTCTATTGGTTCAATCATTTCCTTCCATATTGACAGAGATTTGAACTGTGGATAGAACAGTGACATTTTATAGCCTTTATGGAAACATAGCTTCCTAATTTACAAAATGTGATTATTGTGATCATCATCATCCTCTATGTGACAGATAGCTCTTTAGATATTTGAAGGTGGCTATCATATCTCCTCTCAGTCTCCTCTTTTCCAGGCTAAACATACCCAACTCCCTCAACTGTTCTTCATATGGCTTGGTTTCCAGACCCTTTATCATCATGGTTGCCCTCCTCGGGAAACGTTCCAGCTATTTAGCAGTTTGTTAACATTTATCAGTCTGTACTTGAAAATGAACACACACACACACACACACACACACAGAGAGAGAGAGAGAGAGAGAATTCACAATTCAGCACTGAATTGAGTCATTAGCAATGCCATTTATTTAATGACAGCATTATTCTAGCCAAATACCAGGGTCTCTCATATTTGTTCCTTCTTTTTCTCACATTGTTTGAAAATATGAGCTGTGCAGTATCAAAACAGCCCTTGACTTTTCATAGCTACACATGAGAGCAAAATAAGTAATAGCATATCCTTAAGTAGTTCTAGTAGCTGACAGGAGTCTTTTTCAAGGCCGCAGAATGGTATTCTTGGAAATCAGTTGAAGGGCCCTATTCTGCTATGTGATTGTTCAATGAATTCAAGAAATATAATGTGCAGAAAAAGTAAGTGAGGCTCAAAAATGACCTCATGAATCCTTTCAGGGAAGAGAGAATAAGAAAAGGATAGGAAGGCGGCTCTAAAGAGTGATAATTAATCTGGCAGGTAACGTGTCTTGAGATGAAAGCAAATGTTAACAGTTAAAAAAACACAGGAGACATTAGAAACTTCTTACAGATAGGATACAACAGGTTGACAATCTAAGAAAATCCTTGCTTTCTTGAGTATTATCACCTCCTTATTAATGGACTCAACTGAAACATAGTCTTTAAAATATTGTTGGCAAAAAAAATTGCAAAATGCAGCAAAGGATTTGCTGTATTACCTGAACATATAAAATTGGACTATTCAAGGGTGAAAGCAGCCTATTTCTCAGACCAAGAAGAGTCCCTGCGTGTTAAAAAAATAATAAGAATACTGCCCATTAAAAAGGTGTGATATAGATACAATAAACAAACAAATAAATCTATATTAGGATGACGATAAAACAACTGAATTCAGAAGTCTGTTGCGATGCTCATCCAGACTCCACAGAACTTGAGACAGACAATTGGTATAAGTGGGCATGTTTCTGACAAAGACACTCCCGACATCACGAGGGGGTGGGGTTGCGGGCTCACGCCCCCAACAACAATCTCGCGGGGCTGTCGTCATCCCCGCGAGACCCAGGGATTCCCCAACACATTATTATTCATTGCCTCAGCGCCAGCCAATCGGCTGGCGTTGGGGGCGGGCTTACCAGGTCCTCTTAAGGTCAGGGCAGCCCTGCCTCGCCCCCTTTTCCTTCTCGCAGCCGCTGCAGTTTCCCACCCACCCGCCCTTTAGGTTTGCATTCGGACTTTGCTATGGGCTTCGGCTGGTCGCCGCAAGGGGCCTGGTAGGAGTTTTTCCATTTGGCTAATTGGCTGTATTTCGGTGCCACTTGGTTTTTTCGCCTACCTCGTAGCAAAACGTCACAACTCCCGGTTTTGGCGGTTAGGCATTGGCAGGGGTATTGTTATGCAAATGAAGTCGGGGGGGAGGAGCGCCATCACCTCCCCCAAATCTTGAAGGGTAGTTCGTTAAAGGACTCCGGGGGGTGTCGCCTCGTCCGAAACCTACGGAGGCTAGGGCCTAAAGCGCGCCCCCGAGCGGTAACCCCTTGGGGAGCGTCCAGGGATGTGCATCTCGGGGGCTCCCCCTGTTGGTGCTTAACCCTTCCCGGTTAGACCGGATAGTCTGTTAGGGCCAATGCCTAAAGCCAATACCTCTCTCTTACCTGTAATCAATAAAGTTGTGGCCATTTTCGCCCATCAACTTCAATTCTGGTGTCCGGCGTCTTTATTTACTCCATCTGTGGGAGGGGGCGGGTATTGCCACGCAACTCTCCATACATACAGTGTCTGCTATTTTTTAGCAACCAAGAGGGGCAAACATACAGAGCACAAGTACAGACTGATCCAGGTACTTTGTTCACATCCTCGATCCTTGATAACTGAAATTCATCCAACACAACAGGACCAGGCAGTGCTCTGGGTACCCCTTGAGATTCATCTGATGTAACAGCAGAGTCAAGATCCCAGTGGATGCAAGCAATTTTATCTTCAAATGCTTTGCAAGGAAGTCACAGTGAGCTATTGTCAGTTCTACCACTTCCTTCACGCAAAGCGTGTACTCCCTAAAATGAGAGCACGTGTTGCGGTGGGGTCTGCCAGGCCAACCCTCTGTTGTCAGGCAGGTTAATGGTGATTGCCTGAAGCAACGATTGGATGGCCGGGTTGCTGGGGCAAATTGCATGTTGCAAATTGGGTGGGTGGGACCAAAGGCTTTAAATATTGGGGCACTCTGCTTTTGCTTTATCTTTTGCTGAGTGCATCGGATCACCCGCCCGCCCGTGCTGTGTTCCGGTTGACCTTGCTATGCCTGTCATGGGGTCACCTGCCGTTGAGGCAGGGGCCTAGTAGGCATTTTGTCCATTTGGCTGATTGGCTGGTGCCATTTGGTTTTTGCCTACTACTTAGCAATTCGTCACAACTTGTAAGGTTGTGGTTAGGCATTGGTTACAAAAATTGGTGGAGGAGGGGTCAGGATAGGCTGGGCCTGCCCCTCCAATGGTGGTGTGGAAGGGAATTCCATTAAAGGAATCCTGGGGCTTGCCACGATTTCGTCCAATCTCTGAAATGGGACCAGGGCTGGCAAGCCTTGGGGAGCTGGTTGGGTGAGCAGTGAGGGACTGTCGCTCAGCTCAACTGATCCCCAACATTGTTTTCCCTTCACTGGCTTCCAAGGGAGTTCGGAAAGTCAGTTCTGTCCCAGGTGGGGGGGCAGATAGTCATAACCAATGCCTAAGCAACCACTCACAGATTATGTATTTTAATAAAGTTGTGGCCAAAATTATGCCAAAAACCTTAAACAAAAATTACGTGTGATTTGTGAATTGTGAATTATTTTTGAGGGGTGGCTTGGGGACCCCCACACTTCCCAGAATAGCTCTGCTGGACAATACAATGAGGAAACAATGGAGGCAGCAAAGTCTGCCTTCCTTGTTTCCTCGCCCTAACCCACTATAAATAAGCTGGCAGGGATCTACTAAAGTTGTTGATGCCAAAGTTGCTGAGCTTTTCTTAGGAATCCGAAGTTCTTGAGCAAATCAAACTTGTCGAGCTTTCTTATTTATTTATTTATTTATTGGGGGGGTCCCCACGATCTACCGCAATCTACCACAGACCCCCCGTGATCTACCAGTAGATTGTGATCTACCTGTTGGACATCCCTGCTCTAGACTATACCAGGAAGCCAAGTAGGCTCTATAAAGGAGCAGTGGGTGTTCAGAGGCAATCTTGTCAATGGCCCAAGCCATCCGGTTGTTCCAAAGGTTGACCAGGGCTTCAATAAGAATACCAGTCATATCATCTGAAAAATCCCCCAGAGCCATCTGGAAACCCATTGTATCCATCACCGTCCGAGATAGGACCATCCTAATAGGGCCTTTGCCTCTGCAGAGAGGAAAAGGTGCCTGTTTAGGTGCTTGGAAACATCCCTAGATGGATTTCTGATTCCCCCCTGCCTTTGAACAACTGACCTTCGTATCACATCACAAAACCTCTTTTGGAAGCCTTCTTTGTATCAAAATACCACTTAGCCTGGCATGATGATGGTGGTTTGAAAAAAGGACTAACCTCAGAACCTCAATAGCATGTTGGACTTTGTTGTGAAGTTCTTTGAATCCTATTCCATATAAAACAGCAGTAGGAACAGGTGGGAATAAACCCCTTTTACTATAGAGTGGTACCTCGGGTTAAGAACTTAATTCGTTCTGGAGGTCTGCTCTTAACCTGAAACTGTTCTTAACCTGAAGCACGACTTTAGCTAGTGGGGCCTCCTGTTGCCACCGCGCCGCTGCTGCACAATTTCTGTTCTCATCTTGAAGCAAAGTTCTTAACCTGAGGTAATATTTCTGGGTTAGCGGAGTCTGTAACCTGAAGCGTATGTAACCTGAAGCATATGTAATCCGAGGTACCACTGTACATGTATTTTTTCCCTCTCACCTCAGAAAATTCAGAAAACCTATATAAAATATGCAGGGATTTATGTTATGAGAAATGAACCATGGAAAGAGAAGAAGGGAAGTTATTTTAAGGTTGTTTAAATGAATACTCTTCAATTGTAAAACAGAAAATTTAACAAAAAATATAGAGAGAAAAAAGAAAATTCAGATAACCCAGGAAATAAAATACGGGATGCGACTTTGAATACAGTAATTGAAAAGACTGGTAAATTCTAGAGGAAATAAATATCAGGGTTAATGGCAACACTGAAAAGGGAAACTGGTTCTGTGATTCCCCCCCCCCCCATGCTTTTACCGATTTTTTTTGTTCTTAATGAGAAAAATACTAAGGGAAAGATTAGTCAATTATCAAAGAACAATGAAAAATGTGAAGATGAGTGTTCAGTATTATAGCCCAGAGCTGCCATTGCACATGAGGAAAACAAAGTACCTCAATTATGAACTTGGCATAAAGAATAATGTTTGTGAGTCATAATTAATGGAATTTTCTGGAACTGACGTTTTGTTGCTTTATGGGCCAGCAACTTGTAGGTAATCACAACATTACATGTGTTAAAACCTGTTTCATGATTTAGAAGAAATTAACATTTCACACAGACTTCATGGGCTTTTACCCATCTAGACCTTTTGTCTTGCTCCAGTGAATGGCAAAAGGACAAAAGGAAAAGGACAAAAGAATAATGGCACTTATATCTGAAGTGGATATATTGTGAAATCCTTAATATGGTTATAATTCTCCATGCTGCTAAATTAGCATATTAGCATTCCTAAAATAATCCACTGAACCGATCCATTGTATTTGTATTATTATCTTCCTTTGCTTCTCTGGAGTTAATATTTAAAAACTGACACTGTGCATCCTGAAATGAATCCATTCATCAACTTAAGAGTATGCCATTGCCACAGAAAAAAGCAGAGAAACACTGGGAGAAATTGTTGCACAACTGCCATAAGAGGCTTACCACTATCTGGGTTCAAATATTCCCCACTCCCACAACTCAGAAGGCCCAAGCTCCTACTCTGTTATTACTAAAAATGGAAAACAAAAAGACTGGCGTGATTAATATGAAAAGGAATGAAGTTTATTGATTCTAATCATGGCAGCAACAAAACAGAGCTGTTGATGGATGGCAGGAAAGAGAGCAAAAAAAGTTACAAAACGTTGCAAATTGCAGAAATTGATTAATCTCATGCAAATAAAGACGGTGACTATGATAACCCAAAAAGAAGAACTTGAGTTCATTAGAACAGGGTTTACCCACTTCTTCTTCTCCTTCTCCTTCTCCTTCTCCTTCCTGAAATAATTTCTATTTGGTTTTACAAATATAGAATTATAAAAATACAAGATACATATCCATATTTAAAGATCTTTCCGAATCTCTGGATTTCCCACCTTCCCCTCCATGGATCCTACTGCCAACCCTTTCAGCTGCATATTATTCAATAGTCCATATTTTATAGCACTCCATTGACTCCATAGTATTTGCTACATTACAAGTGTTATTGCAATCCTGTTAACATTTTCATCTGCTTACAGTGGTCTCCAGGATAAATTATAATTTTTTCCACACTCTCTGTTACAGTTTTGGTCTTCTTGGTTCCTGAGCTTCCTGGTCAGTTTTGCCATTTCAGCATAATCCATCAGTTTAATTAGCCATTCTTTTCTGGTTGGGACTTTATCTTCTTTCTATATCTGGGCTAATAGCATCCGTGTGGCTGTCGTCGGGTACATAAAAAGTATTTTCTGCTCCTTTGGAACGTCAACACCTACAATTCCTAATAAAAAAAGCCTCTGGTTTTGTTTGTTTTTTCAACTCATTATATATCATATCCCAGAATGACTAGTTCAAGTTTTAAGGTGGGTTACCTATTTAAGTGGTACCTATGGATCCACTTGCACTTTGACATGCTTTCAAACTGCAAGGTTGGCAGGAGCTGGGACCGAGGAACAGGAGCTCACCCCGTCACAGAGATTTGAACCGCTGACCTTCTGATTGGCAAGCCCAGAGCCTCAGTGGTTTACACCACAGCACCACTCGCTTAAATATAATTTTATTGTTATTATTTATTAAAGTTGTATACTGCCCTATACCCATCAATCTAAGGACAGTTCACAACATAAAAGCTTTCAAAAAGAAAAAAAGGGTAAGGAAAAGGCCTTGGACAACTGACAATGAACCATCGACCCAAAGATACTAGATTAAGCATGTTAGGTCTACATTTGCTCATCAGTTTAACAATGAGGTCTAGAAACGTATCTTAAGAAATAGAAAATTACTGTTTAGGTTGACAAGAACTTTGCCTCTGGGCCCTTTAGAGGTCCCCATCCATTTATTGTTAATCACTTTCCTATTTGTGAAAGGGGGTCCTCCATAAATGAAGGAGGCAGATAGTCAATGGCTGGGCATTTATTTGAATGAAACATTTAAATGTAGCTAATTAGCTCATTGACCTTTACATTAACAATTATATTTCACACTGTGCCGTGCACTGCTGCTCTGATGTGGATTATGTAGTGCTTAATTGAATCTACAACCAGTAGGCTATCAAAGATTTCTTAGTAATTCAAGTATTATGAGTCCATAAAAGAGAGGAAATGGTGTAAGTTTTTGCTATGTTAGGCTTTGCTTGTTTTGAGTCCAAGAGTAGGTTTTCAGGATTATCAGTCTACAGATGATGAAGTTGTTGTTGTTGTTAGAATTTATATATCGCCCTATACCTGGGGGTCTCAGGGCTGTTCACATAACAAAATCAAGATATAAAACCACAAAATAAAATCAAGATATAAAACCACAAAATAAAATCAAGATATAAAACCACAAAATAGTTCTGGCTATGAAGTCTGCCTGGAGAGAGCTTGGAATTACTAATTTGACATTCACCTTTTGAATCTCAGAATGAAGATGTTCACACACAAATTCAAAAATTGAGAATCTGTATGAGATACTTTTTTTCTCCAAAGGACATTTTAGATTTTAGGCTTTGAGAATCTTGTTCTATAGGAATTACTATTTTTGTATTACATTATTCAAATACACACATAACAATTATTTCAAATTAATAAGGGCAATATTAATAAGTCAAGAGATACAACTCTTTGAAGGTGTCAGTTTAATCAGCTCTGCTATTTTCTTATTGTTTCATTCTTCAGTGCTGTGTTGGGCTTTCTCATCCATAAACAGCTTCTAAGTGCATGCATGATATTTAATATGTATGATATTCAATTTTATTCTTTTTCACCTTGTATTCTAGATATCCCAAAGCCATAATGGAATCGAATAGAGGAGTTTATCCAGTACCATCTGCTCTTCATTTAAGAACTGTCTTCAAATACTTTCATTCTTATTTTGAATATGACCATCAATAGTATTGGTGATCTATATTATGTTCCCTGAATTTTTCATTAGTCAATGTTCGTTTTATAACTATGGCTTATCTTACGAGGTACTGAATGCTATTTCCTGCTTATCACGTTTGAAGTGAATTTTCTACATAGGTTACATTAATGCTCAAGCCATTTTCCATTTAATTATGGGATACATTTGGTATATGAGTCAATAACAATAGCTCTGAAGCAATGCGTATTTTATCTGTGGGAGTCTATTCTTTGGCCAAACCAAAGTAAGTTTCCAAAAGCAGTAAATATTTTATCTTTTTTCTCAGATAGGTCCAGGGGTGGTCTTCATTATTTCCAAACACACATCTGGTGAATGGTGCCACAATTAATGCATATTTATAATAAAGTACCGTATCATTGTGTTAAGATTTTTTCTATTTTGATTTGATTGCACTTGGTGCAGACGGTGAAATGATTGTAATCATGATTATATAATAACTGGTATATTTACTGCATTTTTTGGTTTTTACAAAATTGCATATGAAATTAGGTTGGATTCCAGCATATACTAGATATAAGCCAGGCTTTTTTGTCTTAGAAAATTATTTTCTGAATGAAATTGAATGGATGAGAAGCTGTTAAAATATTTCACCTTCCCCTAAGAGTACCAACCCCTCACATTTTGTTGTGATGGAGGCCATTTCACTCTGCCCTACTAGAGTTCTCTATTGGTATTTTCCTTCTCAACAAATATAATAGCTACAGATTGAGAAGTCAATGTGTCATCTCAATGCCCTATTGGGGAACAAGCAAATCTACAAGGAAGCTATGTTGAGAGAACTGTTCATATATTTTAAGCCTCTCAGGAAGCAGGTGGTTGGCCAGTTATCATCTCATGGAAATCCTGGCACTTGTTTTGATTGCTGTTTGTCATATTCAGCATGGAAATAGGTCCTCGCTAGGCCTTATTTCTGTCAGCCTTTGAAAATAACACCCTGGCAACCTGCAGTTGGTGCTTCACCAGCCAAAGTGTTATTCCTGTGCCATCCTCTCAGAAGTGAAACATATGGGCCTCTATAATTTGCTAGGCAGATAGGATCTACCAAAAAGGAGCAATATAAAATGAGCAAAGTACCTGTCTGTATAAGTCAGGGAATGCTGGGTTGGAACCAGGCTAAGGAAGCAATCCTATAAACCAGAAGACAATGTAAAGGAAACTGAGCATAAACAAGCATATAGTACACCAGGTCCAAGCACTCAGAACCAGGTCTGCTGGTGGTTGAGCCAATCTAAGCCTGGCAGAGAGGAAACAATCCTTTAAAATAATGTGTGATTTGTGTGGCAAGGCCCCCAAACCAGCCCCTCACTATAATAAAATTCACACTGACACAGAATTTTGGTTTAAGGCTACTGGGCAAAATTTTAGGCCACAACATTATTGATTACAGAAATGTGAGCGGTATTGGCTTAAAGGTAAAGGGACCCCTGACCATTAGGTCCAGTCGTGACCAACTCTGGGGTTGCGGCGCTCATCTCGCTGTACTGGCCGAGGGAGCCGGCATACAGCTTCCGGGTCATGTGGCCAGCATGACTAAGCTGCTTCTGGCGAACCAAAGTAGCGCACAGAAACGCCGTTTACCTTCCCACCAGAGCAGTACCTATTTATTTACTTGCACTTTGACGTGCTTTCGAACTGCTAGGTTGGCAGGAGCAGGGACCAAGCAACGGGGGCTCACCCCGTCGCAGGGATTCAAACCGCCGACCTTCTGATCGGCAAGTCCTAGGCTCTGTGGTTTAACCCACAGCGCCACCCGTGGCTTAGGCATTGGCAAAGGACTATATCAGACTCCTGCCCTCTTTGCAGGAAGCCAGTAAGGGTAAACCACCCAAAGAGGAAGCCACACCAGGTGAACCCACCTGTTGCTCTCCTTGGTGTCCCCAGAGGCCTGGCATGGCCCCAGCCCCTCAAGCAGACTTCCGACAGGATCTAGGCCCTGGATTCCTTTAACAGAATACCCCTGGTCAATGGAGAGGCAGGCGATGGCTGACCTCCCCTCCCCCACAAATCCATGAGCCAATGCCTAACCGCCAAACCTTACAAAGTTGTAACGATTGCTAAGAGATAGGCGAAAACCAAGTGGTCAGTGCCAATCTGCCAAATGGAAAAATTCCCACCTGGCCCCCGTCCCAAGACAGGCAACCAACCGAAGTCCAAAGCAAGGCCAGAGGACATCTAAAATAAAGGACGGGTGGGTGGGTGTTTGGCAGAGTGAAGCAGGTGCCTGCCACGCGTCACGCTGCCACTTTTATATCCCCCCACGATCACCCCACACAAAAGCGATTGGCCAAGAAGCCAGGGTGATCGTGGTGCCACTCTGGCATGACGGCATTACTCTGCCCACACCAGGGGAGGAGGAACCAGTCTGGGGGCCTGCCCGCAACCAGGACCATCCTTAAAGATGATCCCACTTACACTACCCTTCTTGTTGGCTTAACTTATACCAGGTTGCCAAGTCATATGACCAAGCTGAATGGGCTTAGTACCCAGCTCTCCTGTCTCTGGTCACACCACTGGAACTCTTTTTCAGGGTTTATGGTGGCCAAACTGAGCTGGGATGGGGGATATATGCTAAGCCAAAAATGATGAAGTTAATTTGGCATAGCCTAGGTGTGCCAGGAACCTCCTGGCTGAGTCACAGATCTTTGGGTCCTAACCCCCCTCATCCTACGGAAATCAAGGAGACTTAACAAACCATGATTTAATTTCCCCATCCATTTCGGTGGGACCCACATGCAGCTAACTCATAACCTCCAAAGTTTTTACCTTAAAATCTGGGGAAAATCTCCTGCAAGAGTCATGTGACCTGTGCAAGATCAAAGAGCTGCAAAGTGCATGGGATTGCAATCTCGTGTGATATCACATAGCCCCAAAACATGTGTTTTGCTCGGTGATCGCACATTTTTAAAAAATTTCAGATGCCCCAATTTTATCAGAGCAGTTGATGGGTATGCTAATTTAGTTTGGATCCCACCTCTTTTAACAATTTTTTAAAACTTCAACAAACTATTCTTATAATTAGGAGAAGGGAGTACATGACTAACTGTACTCTTCATTGTAAAATTAATCTAAAGAAACATTTAAGCCCTGAAAAGCCCTGCTGAGACAAAACTGCTCTGCTCTTTTTATTGAATTTATCAGCAAGATACAAAGGTAAAATGAATACCAAAGAAAGTGCTAGATCAACCTAAATCAACGGCAGAATTAGACTGATCCTTGAAATTCATAAAAGGTAACTGAGGTATAATGAAAAATCACAAGAAACAGGTAACTGCGGTATAATGTATATAACAGATAAAGTACAGTGAGAATACTTAGAAGTCTTTTTACATGTTTGCAGCACTTTTTATTTTCAACTGTGTGAATAATCTTTGCATTAACAAAATGCTTAATGTTGAGGAATTACATAATTGCGTAAGTTTTTTCTCTCTTCTTTTTTTCCTTGATTTTTATACACTTATTTCATGTTTTTCTTTCTTTCTTTCTTTCTTTCTTTCTTTCTTTCTTTCTTTCGTTTTAAGCTTGTAATGGCAAATACTGTATGGATGTATTCATTTTAACTCAATAAAGACTGACAAAAAAAATAAATCAACCTAAATCAACAAAGAGATCACATCCAGTTTTTAGATTTAAAATCCATATATTATTACCAAAGGGGAGGGGGAGTTATTGTGTAACTTCAACAATATTATTACAAATGTACTTATCCAAATGCATCTTTTCAAGAGATTGATGGGTTGAGGTGGAGATTAGGAACAGGTGGGTCATGATTTAATGATAAATAAATAACAAATAAAGTGACACCAAACAACATAGAAGACATCAGGATTCACCAAGTCTCTAAGAGAAGTAAGGTCCATAGTTGAGTCTACCAGTCTTGCAGGTGTCACAGTATCCAAAATACGCCAAGTGACATATTTGTGAGGAACCTTGTTATTACCTTCACCACCCCCAGATTAAGCAAACTGTATGTTTTTTAAATGTACATTTATTCTTTTCTCTAGGAAAATTGCTGAAGAATAAAATATTGGGAGGAGGGAGAATTCCACACACCTCTTGGAGGAAGATAAAACCCCATATTATTATAATTAAAAAAAATTTGAAATGGTTAAGCATATTTGATGTTGAATAATTTTTTATTATCCCGTAGACAAATAACTTTGCTAACTTTTGCTCCCCCCCCCCTTTTCAGTTACAAAATAAAGGAAAACATTAAAGTGAGCTGGTATTAAAACCGAATCTTGTTAACTGTTTAACTGTCGAGAATATTGATTTTATAAAAGCTTCTTCGCTTGTCTTTAGCGCTAAAAGCGACTCAAGGACAAGGACACATGGCAATAATGTGCTCGTCACAAACTTGAACGATCTGATTATCTTATTAAATATGGCTAGATTCCCACATCCTTTTCATATGCTGGTTGTAAAGCAAAGGATCATTAATTCTGGCAATGTCAATGTGTTCTTATCGCACGAGTGTAAACCCATGTTTTTAAACCCATGTTTAGATTTGGCACAGAGAGTGCACTCAGATGCCAGTAAGTAGAATTTTCACAATATTTTCTGCAGCTACATTTGAGAATAGAGGTTGATAGCTGTTGCTCATATTGAGCTGAATGCAATTATTTCACTCATTCTTCCTGAGAAAATTGACAACCACAATGTGAGTGGAGAAATAGATACTGTGGATCAAATTATAAAATAATGCTAGCACAAGCAATTAGCCTTTGCCCCACTTTCCTCCATCTGTGCTCACCAATCCCCTCAGATGAGCTTGGGGGAGGGGTCGGGAGAACCCCAGAACAGTATGTGGAGGGAGGGGAGTGGAGATTGTTCCATCTGACAAGCGGAAATACTTGCACAGAAGGGAAATTGTCTTATCACAACCTTGAATTCCACCCAAAGAATCCAACACTTTAAAATAATATACAGTGGTACCTTGGGTTGCAGACACTTCAGGTTACAGACGTTTCAGGTTACAGACTCTGCTAACCCAGAAATAGTACCTCGGGTTAAGAACTTTGCTTCAGGATGAGAACAGAAATCGTGTGGCGGTGGCGGCGTGGCGGCAGCGGGAGCCCCCATTAGCTAAAGTGGTACCTCAGATGAAGAACAGTTTCAGGTTAAGTACAGACCTCCAGAACGAATTAAGTTCTTAACCCGAGGTACCACTGTATTAACAAGGCTAGACAAATAACACAATTGGTACCACTACATTTATGAATACCTCTTTGCTCTGGTAATATGCAATTTCACATGGGATACACTAGGATGTGCTGCAAAGCCTGGCACCCAAATACATGAGCTGGGATCGCAAATGGCAAGAATGTTGCCATCAATGATGCTGGGGATTTTATCAGAACCTGTTTCATTGCCAAAAAGAATTCCGACTCCGCATGCGTAATGTTCTAAGGCTGCTTTGTGCTATATCAGGGGTCAGCAAACTTTTTTCAGCAGGGGGCCGGTCCACTGTCCCTCAGACCTTGTGGGGGGCTGGACTATATTTTTGGGGGAGGAAATGAACGAATTCCTAGGCCCCACAAATAACTGAGGGGTGCATTTTAAATAAAAGCACACATTCTACTCATGTAAAAACACCAGGCAGGCCCCACAAATAACCGAGAGGTGCATTTTAAATAAAAGGGCACATTCTACTCATGTAAAAACATGCTGATTCCTGGATCGTCCACGGACCAGATTGAGAAGGTGATTGGGCCAGATCCGGCCCCCGGGCCTTAGTTTGCCTACCCATGTGCTTATCAGCACCATGGTCTATCCAACCCAGCTAGCCAGTTTAGTTTTGTTGTGAACCACCCAATGAATCCCACACAATCAATGGTTTTAGTTTTAGCTTGAATTTGGCAAGTTATGGAAGCAAATGAGAGAGTGCTTAACAACCTGTGAGATTTTACAGAAGCCATTTATTTTACCTTCAGGCTGTTTTGGCCAGTACGTCAGCTGGTTCTTTATCAATTCCATACCAAATTACTTTCCAGTTAAGAAGTCCTTATCTCTTCTTTCAAGGCATCCTTGTTTCTGATAGGTGTAATTAAGTTTTTACTCCATCTTCTCAGCATTTGTCAGATGAAAGGTTTGTTGCTTGCATAGTGACTTTGCCCCAAATCAAGTTTTGTTTCAAAAACCTTTGAATCTCCCCATTTCCCCTGGCATCCATATATCTAACAAATGTTTCTTAATTCTAGCATAAGATGAACATACCATATTTTTCGCCCTATAGGACGCACTTTTCCCCCTCCAATAATGAAGGGGAAATCTGGGTGCGTCCTATGGGGCGAATGCAGGCTTTCGCTGAAGCTTGAAGAGCGAGAGGGGTCGGTGCGCCTCTCGCTCTCCAGGCTTCAGGAAGACATCCGCAGCCTAGGCAGCCCTGCGGGAGTTCCCACAGGGCTTTCTAGGCTGCGCATAGTATCCCGCTTCCCGGAGCGCCGGGCGCGCTGAAAGCAGAGCGCCCGGCGCTTCGGGAACACACCCGCAGCCTAGGCAGCCCTGCCGGAGGTCCCGCAGGGATGTCTAGGCTGCAGATAGCAGCCTGCTTCCCGGAGTGTCGGGCGCCCTGAAAGCAGAGCGCCCGGCGCTTCGGGAACACATCCGCAGCCTAGGCAGCCCTGCAGGAGGTCCCGCAGGGATGTCTAGGCTGCGGATAGCAGCCTGCTTCCCGGAATGTCGGGCGCCCTGAAAGCAGAGCACCCGGCGCATCGGGAACACATCCGCAGCCTAGGCAGCTCTGCAGGAGTTCCCCGCAGGGCTCCCTACGCTGCGGATAGCAGCCTGCCGCCCAGCGCGAGGGGCACCCTGAAGCAGAGCGCCCCGCGCGCCAGAAAGACATCCACAGCGTGGGGAGCCCTGCAGGAGTTCCCCGCAGGGCTCCCCACGCTGCGGATAGCAGCCGCCCGCCCGGCGGGCGGGGCGCCCTGAAGCAGAGCGCCCCTCGCGCCTGACAGACATCGGCCAGTCTCACAAGCTCGGGGGACAGCGGGGAGGCGCAGCGCCGCCATCCCGCTGTTCCTTGACCTGGTTCGGTTTCTTCGACCTGCTTTTGTGGGGGAAATAAAGGAAATTTTTTCCCCCTTTATTTCCCCCCCAAAAAACTAGGTGCGTCCTATGGGACGAAAAATACGGTATCTAAGCAACTATATAGATTCCTTCATTCTCACTACAGTATTCAGGAACTTTGCTATTTTCAGTCATTATTCTTTTTGAATTGTCATTATCTTGATTCCTAAAATATTGCTTTTATTTTAATAATAATAATAATAATAATAATAATAATAATAATAATAATAATAAATTTTATTTATATCCCGCCTTCCCCGGCCAGGGCCAGGCTCAGGGCGGCTAACACCGAATATAAATTACAATAAAACATAATAGAAAAAAGGAAAAATAAATTAATTAAAATACGGCTTAAAATACAGCTTAAAATGCAGCCTAATTTTGGTAGTAGCCCATAAATCAAGACCATAAAGGGAGGAAACATCAGATATTCACCCGAGCCAGCTATCCATGCTGGTCCTGCATGGGCCAGCAAAAAAGCCAAGGGAAAATTTATATACCAAATCCCACATAAGGGGTCAGAGTGAGTCCAAGCCAAAGACCAGGCAAAACAGCTCCATCTTACAGGTCCTGCGGAAAGATGTCAAATCCTGCAGGGCCCTGGTCTTTTGTGACAGAGTGTTCCACCAAGTCGGGGCCAGTGCTGAAAAGGCCCTGGCCCTAGTTGAGCCCAATCTAACCTCCTTGAGGCTCGGAACCTCCAAAGTGTTGTTATTTGTGGACCTTAAGGTCCTCCGCGGGGCATACCAGGAGAGGCGGTCCCATAGGTATGAGGGTCCTAGGCTGCATAGGGCTTTAAAGGTCAAAACCAGCACCTTAAACCTGACCCTGTACTCCACTGGGAGCCAGTGCAGCTGGTAAAGCACTGGATGAATGTGATCCTGTGGCAAGGACCCCGTAAGGAGCCTTGCCACGGCATTCTGCGCCCGCTGGAGTTTCTGGGTCAGCTTCAAGGGCAGCCCCGCGTAGAGCAAGTTTACAATAATCAAGCCTGGTGGTGACCGTCGCATGGATCACTGTGGCCAGATCAGGGCGAGAAAGGTAAGGGACCAACTGCTTAATACGGCAGAGATGGAAAAATGCCACCAATTTTTACAAATTGTAGACACAGCTTACTCATCAGAAAACCTCCATACTAACTTTCCACACACATTACCAGAGCTGTTGGTTTTATGCTCCAAATGAATGACTTTTTAGGGGTGTGCAATGGGGAATAATGTAATGCACTTGGAATGATTCTTGTTTCCTCAAGGACATTTGCTCATTTTTGTATTCCCGTTTATTTTTCATTCTCACTGATTTCTTGGGAGACTGGATACTCTTCCCCTATTAACTTTTTAAAGAAAACCCTCTGCCACTCTCCTAAAAAATAAAATAAAATAAAAATCCTCCATAGCTTTCTGGTGATCTGCAGGCAATCTTTGGGCCAGCTACACTTGTTGGAAAGCCTATCAGAGGATTTCCTGATACAAGACTCTGAAAACAAGCGTTCCAGGAGACACAAGGACCGACAAGCCAACGGAAAGCTCATGCAACACAATGATTAAAAGCTAGAACACATACATTTCAGCCACTTCATAATGATTAAACCCATATACACTCCAGGTTTCCTAAAGTAACCAGCACACAAACAGTTACATATACGGTATAAAAATACGTATAAAATTATGCTGCAGAAATATTGTACACCATGGGGCTTGACACAAGCAGCTCAAGAATAAGTGGACACTTGATATAAAAGGCTGTGCAATGAAAGCCAAGGTCAGTCAGGTCAGAGCCTCCAAATTCTGCACATAAATCTGTTTAAAATAGATTCTTTCTTCATCCCTAAACAGAACTGAATAATATGATGAGCTGTGTGTTACGTGTAATGGCAAACCAAGCATAGAACTTTATCCTACGGGCAACACATTTTCTTCCTTCAAAGAGGAAACAAAACAGGCTGCTGTTTTATGTTCCTCGACATTCCTTCAATAGCCAGTGTGTGATTGGTGATTTCTGGGTGGAAAAAGAGCATATGTCATAGAAATGGCTGGATAGACACTTTGCCTAGAATGTGACTGAACTGAATATTGGATAGTTATAGTGTCAATCAGTGTTTCTCAACTCTCTTTTGCCTCACTCCTCCCCATGAAGCCTAGCTGCCCTACTGGGAAATCTTAAAAATAGATATTAAAAAATGCATTAAGTTGCATTGAATACATATCTTCTCACCCAGGAGTCATTTCCACCTGTGAATTTGGCCCATGATGAATGATGAATTTTGCAATTCATTCCAAAACCAAATGCACATCCCTTATGATTCTCCCATCTTCAGCAACAGGAGGATATTTGGTTTAATTAATGCCCTCACTTGGGAGAAAGTCTGATTGTACTCATTATGACAGGGCTGCAGATGAAAAGTCATCAATCCTTGATGCATTAATTATTATAGCTCACTTCCAGAATGCATATTTTCATGTTATCTATTATGTATATATGTATTATTGTCTTGTTCCTGGCACCACTATCATGTGCTTACATCCTAGCAAGGCTGAGGGGTTGACTAACCAATGAGGGAGCAAACTTTGCTCAGAAAGAAGGGAGCTATCCAACAGGGAGCTGAATTTAGATGAGGTGTGGCATCAGCAGTGACTAGGCATCAACTGAAGAGCTTTATGGGTGGCACTGCTGCCTCCAACCTTCCTGAAGCATCATCGTGGCTCTCATCTAGAGCATGAACTGGGTCTGATTTCTTCTTCTAAGTTCTAAAAAGGAGGCCTCATGGTGCCTTCTGCTTCCTGGGCTCTACCTGGTCCCACTGCCACCTCTGGTGCTTAGGGTGGTTTTGGTGGAGGTGAACGTAGAACCAGGCAAAGTATGTTGGACTCTCTGAATATGTAGTGTTCCATAACACTACATATTTCCTGGGTGGTCACGTTCCACAAGTGGAAGATTTTGTCTCAGTTGATATCCTGTAGCCATCAGCATGTTCTTCTCTGAGGTAGGGATGAGGGAGGCAGTGGTGGACTGTGGGGGTCTCAAATTTTAGCAGTGCCCTGCATGATGCCAAAATTCGGTACCCCTCACCTCTCACTTCCATTCTACATCATAGTTTTGGCATCCCCTGTAGTGTCCCCAAGGCTCCACGGCCCGTGTGACTGAACTGGTCGCGCTCCCCTAAATCCACCTCTGAGGGAACCATTTGGTTTAGTTCACATTTTAGTGCAACCCTACTTTAATGTGCATTTCCTGAAACACTATGTAAGCCAAAATGTAGCTATCCTGCACACATTTGAATTTTGTGATGAAGTTTCCCAGCCTCAAAGTGTTGCAAAAAATTATCTGCTGGGGAAGTGTATGCATAAAAATGCATGCATTGTTGAAAATAACATACACCATGCATTACATTGCTTGCAAAATGTTTATATTAAGAGAACTTTGCAAAATTTGTATACTAGGACAAACACACATTAAAATGCTGGTGAATTTCTGTGATGGCTTTTAAAAAAAATGCAAACTGATATGGGAATGTGGCGAACTGAATTTAATATTAAAATAAAGATAACAGAGGAGTTGAAATTGACAGATGCACCTAACCCTACTCTGAGAAGTTCTCAGCTAGTTCTAGCAGAGAAATCTGGTGAGGCAAAACACCTGTAATGTGCTTTTGTTTGGTTATTATATTTGCAATGAATATCCCAACTTGCTTATAATGAGCGGGAAGAAGAATCTCTCGAGGGCTCAGCTCATTGACCTCTGAAAGTGTACTTTATCATAAGTGCTGCCCAAAGTTGTATTAAGAAAAGTTGGGTTTATACTAATGAAAGTAAATGACACAGTAAGAACACGCTGACACTATTAAACTTAATGATCCATCTTATCACCGATAGCAACTGGCACATCACGAGGTAATTGTCATATTTAGCAAAATCATGATAATATGAGACAACAGTGTTATAGTAGCTGACTATGCTTAGGAGCCTTATTTTAACATATTGGTATCTGGGTTTGCAATATAATTTACATACATATTTTTGGTATATTGTAGAACAGAGCCAAAAAGAAAAAAAAAGCTTTATTAGAACTGAAAATACTCAATGACTGTTGTGAAAAGCTCAGGTGTTACTTGCAAGATTCCTGTTTGTTCTTGTTCTCTGATGGGGTGATACTCGCACTTAACTAGTGTTGGACCAAAAGTTCTTTAAAAACAAACAACAACAAAAAAAAAACAACCCTAAAACTTTTGGCTCAGTAATCTGCAGGGTTATCAGATTTGAGGCATAGGTTGTGACAGACTGCCATGAAATCCAAATCTAATATGAAATTACAGTGGTACCTTCACACATGACTCAAATTTTGGTTTTGGTTTTTGGCAGAATTTAGGCCACAACTTTATTGATTACAGAAAGTGACTGGTTGCATGGGCTCTGGTTCAACTAGCTCCCTGCCATGCAGGTAGCGCTGACCCAGGGTTCCAACATAGGTCAGCCAAGGGTGAACACCTGGATAAGCGGAAAGTCGGGAATGGGCTATCTCCGCCACCCAAATGTCTCCCTGGACTCAGGCACGGGCACAGCCCCCTCACAGGGTTGACCAAACCATCGAGTCCCTGGATTCCTTTAATGGAATACCCTTCACATAGGGATGGCGAGAGCGTTCTCCTATCCTTGTCACCTGTACCAGAACCTATCCGCAACCTTACAAGTTGTGACGATTTGCTACGCAGCAGGCGAAACCCAAATGGCCACAGCCAATCAGCCAAGTGGGGAAAATTCCTGCTGTGCCCCTGTCCCAATGACAGACGACACACGATGGCATAGCAAGGTCAAGCACAAGCCCTAAAAGTAGGGAGAGGTGGGCGGGTGTTCTGAATGCACGCACCAAAAGAGGAAGCTCTGGGTCATGTGCATGGGCATAAATAGGTCCCTCGAACCATTTAGACTGCGTCCCATTGGCCAGATTGCACCCAGCTTCAAGGGACCTACCAATCAGGTGTTGTGGCTGACCAATAGTAGCCACCCACAATACAGGGTGTCGGTTTTCCAGGTCTCACCCCAATACGTGTCCTCTTTAAGAGAGGACCCGATTTCCTGAGCGTGCCAATGCCTCCCTCTTTTATTTCTCAGTGGCCCCACTTTGGCGAACTCTTGCTGGCACCCACGAATAGTTTGCTATTACATGGAGTGATAATGGCATGTATTGCAACCCTTTGACGGGGCCATAGATATGATAGGCATCGCCCGTGCTCAGTGATAGCTTTTATTGGTCCATTATATGACTGCAAGGAGGAAAAGCAGTGGAGGAAAGAAAGGGGGAAAGAGGAAATATCACTAAGATTTAAGGTTAAAGCAAATTAATTCTTAATCAGTTTCCTCTCCATAAACTCTCTAAAATAATTATCCATAAATTCATGGGAAAATGTAGCTTTATTGCAAAAGAAAAGAAAAGAAAAGGTGGGGGTATATCAGTTGCAGAGAATATAATAAACTGGGCAAGTCTGCTCATTCGTTCTGATTAGCTGAGTTCTGCTATGCCCAAAGTAAAGAGAGAAAAGGTAAATGATTTTGAGCATGCTAAATCTGAGCTCAGTAAAAGGAGGATGTCGTGTTCAAATATGATATTCACAAATGGGGTTATCCAAAGGTACAGACACTTGGGCCTTATGAGAATGAAAGGAACAGAGATGCATTTGACCTGATTTCTTTTAAGTTTTGCCTGTCAATGGCCCAGCCTAATACAGACATTTTCTGGCTTTAATTAGATAGCTGGATGAATCATGAAATTGACTGACAAGAGCTGTAGGGCTCTGTTCCGCCCTTTTGACCATCTTTCGATTTGTGCAGTTGAACTATGAGACACTCTTGACAAGAAAGGCCGATGTGAAATTACATTCTTGCACCGAGTTCCAGGTTTCAACAAAACAACTGCAGCAAAAACAAGACTTTCAGTACAAACTAAAAGGCCACCGTAAGCTGTCACCTACAATCCAAAAAAAAGGAATAGCTCAAACATTGTAGATCAGGGAAGCATTTGCAGAAGAGATGTTTGCAAATGTGAGTGTGCCTGCATGAATTTAAAAGAACAAAAGCAAAAGAACAGAAACCCACTGTGAGCACGCATCTGTCTTGATTCTGCTAACCTAATCCCCTGACACTTCATGACTAAACCCCGAGGAGCAAAGAACTCCCCAGGGAGTCCAGGTAGGGCAAGAGGCTTGTTGACCTCTACTAAACCCATGTTTTCTACCTCAATGAGAGTGAGGCCTGAGATTGAACTTTTCCCAGTTCAGATCCAACATTTTGCCCACTCTTCCTCATTCTACACTCCTTCCACCCACATTGGTAGGCATGGTGATGAGAGAATGAGCCTTCTCATTCGTGGTCTCCCATTTTTGGGATGCTCTTGTCAGGGAAGTCTGTTTGACACCAACCTTGTCATCTTTCAGTGCCAGGCAAATACGTGTTTGTTTTTTTGGGCATTAGGGCAGCACCAGTAATATGATATTGTACCATTAAATCTGCTTTTAATTTTATGAAGTTTTATTGTTACACACACAGACACACACACACACACAGTTTTATCATTTAAATTAGTCATTTTACATCCTTAAGATATCAATGACTTCCCTTCTTCTCTTTCCATGGTTCATTTTACATATCATAAATCCCTGCATATTTTACAAAAACTATATGCAGGTGGTGCTGTGATCTAAAACACTAAGCCTAGGGCTTGCCAATCAGAAGGTTGGCAGTTTGAATCCCCGTGACGGGGTGAGCTCCTGTTGCTCGGTCCCTGCTCCTGCCAACCTAGCAGTTCGAAAGCACATCAAAGTGCAAGTAGATAAATAGGTACCGTTCTGGCGGGAAGGTAAATGGCGTTTCCATGCGGTGCTCTGGTTTCGCCACATGCTGGCCACATGACCCAGAAGCTGTCTGCAGATAAACCCTGGCTCCCTCGGCCAATAAAGCGAGATGAGCGCTGCAACCCCAGAGTCGTCCGTGACTGGACTTAATGGTCAGGGGTGCCTTTACCTTTACCTATACCATTCAATATTCCATTATTGCCTCTATCAAAACTTGTCTACAGTGTTGAATTTATCTTAAGGCTTTCAACATTTTCAGCTTTATACAATTATTTCCCATATACAGTGGTACCTCGGGTTACATACGCTTCAGGTTACATACGCTTCAGGTTACAGACTCCGCTAACCCAGAAATAGTGCTTCAGGTTAAGAACTTTGCTTCAGGATGAGAACAGAAATTGTGCTCCAGTGGAGCGGCGGTAGCAGGAGGCCCCATTAGCTAAAGTGGTGCTTCAGGTTAAGAACAGTTTCAGGTTAAGAATGGACCTCCAGAACGAATTAAGTACTTAACCTGAGGTACCACTGTATTCAATAAACTTTTCCCAATCTTCTCTAAACGTATGTTCTTCTTGTTCTTCTTTTATATGTTGTCTGCAAGCTGCACATATTCTGTCAACTTAAGTTGCCATTCTTCTTTAGTTGGGACCTCACTTGTTTTCCATTTTGGGACTAACAAAACACTGGCTGCAGTAGTAGCATACATAAATAACTTTTTTAAAAAAGTTGTATCGTACTTCTTTGACTTTGATTTTAAATCACGTTCAGAGGGGTTTTTTAGTGGAACACGATATATAAATTGAATAAATCTAAACCCTGCGGAACTGCCAGATGATGTAATAGAGGGCTTGGTAAGCTCACAGCCTGAGGATATAACAATTACGGACTCCATAACCTACTGCTGCTTGCTTTGGTTGCATTAATCTCAGGATTCTCTGCATTGGAAGTGAAGAACTCTCCCCTGTGACTTCCATGACTTGGTGGATACATGGTTTCAACAACGCAGACCCATATCATCATAGAGGATCACATACAAATGACTGTGTATTAGACCACGTTGTACATCAGATTTCTCATTCAAAGCACAGATAGCGTATAAAATCACAGAAGCATTAGCTAAAACCACCACCTATACTAGAGGGACTAAAATAACAAGACCTTAAAATATATTTGAGAGCAGAAAACTTTTAGCTCAATGTGGAAGACAATAACATGGATGTCATGCAAACTTCCCTGGTGATAGCATTCTGTACCTAAGTGGAGACCATTTTCCTCATGACCACTCTCCAAACCTCCAAATCATAATTGTGCAACATCTGCAAACATCTATATGAAATGGGCTTCATTCCACATCATTGTCCTCATTCAAAGCGGAGACATCACAGTATAATGCAGCTTTTATTGATTGCCACATATACTGTACATAGTTGTCACTGTTTTCCTGCAGGACTGGCAATTGTATTGCCTAACCAGCTGCCAGTGTGTGATATTTAACTACATCTTTGCTGTTCTGGATTTCACACTGGGAGCAAGAGACGTGGGAGGTTTTTATATCATGGTTCAGGAAAACAGTTCAGCTGCAGTGTCCAGAATAAAATTAAAGTGAGGGGAGGGGGGTCATAGAAAGATAACAGATATTAAACTCTAATAATGATTAATATAACAGACAATATCTTCTGCTATGCTACATATATTCTTGTTGCAATGAAACACATGAGAATGACCTAATGGAAATGGACTGTAATAGTTTTCAGCCAGTATGTAAGATGACATATTATAAATTCATCTTCCTATTAACTCAGTAAACTTTTTACATCTAAAGATTAATAATTAGGAGGAAAAAATAGAAATGGAGGTAATTTATTTGCTCTTTTTCAGCACTGACATTTTTCACCTTAATGAGCACTTAATATGTAAATTATACTGTGCACTTTTTAAAAACAGTAGAATGCTCTGGCTCCTTCTTATTATTCACATTGAAATTAGCTGCAATTATGATGCAATTTCACACTCTCCATCTGTGTTCTTTTGATCCATATAATAGTGACATTGCTAATGATTGTGTGTGCCTCAGAATATCTTAAGAGATTGACTAGACCATTCATGTCATGTTCTTTCAGCTCAATACAGTAGTGCACTGACAAGTATGCGTGAAACGTTTTGAAGTATCATGGGTTCCATCTACTAGGACATCAATTCAGTTAACATGGGAAGCTAGCTCTGCAGATAGCTCACCACAATTTGCTTGAATTTTCAGTCCATGTCCGCTGGGTAGATTGTCTTCACCAGCCGGAAAGCTCCAGGTGTCTCATTGTGACAAGACAAATTTCTCTACTTTACAGGAGAGTTCCACTGGAGTGTATGTAAAGGCTAAATATTATTATTAATCATTATTTGGATTTCTTGCCCATCTTTTCACCTGAAGGTGATGAGACAAGTTACAAGAATATCAACATTCAATATTAAAATCAGTTAAAGCAATTTGCAATCAGAAGAATATATGCTGGGTGATAAAAATGTGTCAGGTGTCAAAGACCAGGTTAAACATTTAGGATGAGAGAAAGGCAGAGGGTAGGAGGAAACTCTGAAGGCTTCAGAGAGTGCAGAGAACAAGGCACAAAACCAACCTTAAGAGCTGAACTGCCCAAGAGGAACCCACCTTAAAACTTGCACTAGTCTGGGATATGATATATAATGAGTTGAAAAAAATGTTCAAACTAACTTTTATAAAAATAAACAAACCCAGAGGCTTTTTTTATTAGGAATTGTAGGTGCTGACATTCCAAAAGAGCAGAAAAGACTTTATGTATGCAACGACAGCCACACAGATGCTATTAGCCCAGATATGGAAAGAAGATAAAGTCCCAACCAGAGAAGAATGGCTAATTAAACTGATGGATTATGCTGAAATGGCAAAACTGACCGGGAAGCTCAGGAACCAAGAAGACCAAAACTTTAACCGAGTGGGGGAAGTTTATAATTTATCTTGGAGACCACTGTAAGCAGGTGAAAACATTAGCATGATTGCAACAACACTTGTGATGTACCAAATACTATGGATAAAATGGAGTGATATAAAATATGGACAACTGAATAATATGCAGTTGAAAAGGTTGGGAATAGGACCCATGGAGGGGAAGGTGGGAATGCCAGAGATTCGGAGGAAACTTTAAATATGGGTGTGTATGATTGTATTGTCATATACTTGTAAAATCAAATAACAATTATTTTTTTAAAAAAGAAGAAAACTTGCACTGGTGTTGGTGCAGATGAGCACACACCAGAACTGTTGAAAGGCAGAGCCTTCTGGATGGCTTTCAATGGCAAATTAATCTGTGGGAATTGAGTCGTGCAAAGCACTAGTGATGTATGGAAGTGAGAGCTGGACCATCAAGAAGGCTGATCACCGAAGAATTGATGCTTTTGAATTATGGTGCTGGAGGAGACTCTTGAAGAGTCCCATGGACTGCAAGAAGATCCAACCTATCCATTCTGAAGGAAATCAGCCCTGAGTGCTCACTGGAAGGACAGATCGTGAAGCTGAGGCTCCAATACTTTGGCCACCTCATGAGAAGAGAAGACTCCCTGGAAAAGACCCTGATGTTGGGAAAGACGGAGGGCACAAGGAGAAGGAGACGACAGAGGACGAGATGGTTGGGCAGCGTTCTCGAAGCTACAAACATGAGTCTGACGAAATCGCGGGAGGCAGTGGAAGACAGGAGTGCCTGGCGTGCTCTGGTCCATGGGGTCACGAAGAGTCGGACATGACTAAACAACAGCAACAACAAAAATCACTTCCATTATGCTGTCACTTCTCATATCAGCTTCTCTCCGAAGTGGAGGAGGAGGGGAAAGAGTCACCCTCCTTCTCCCCAGCAGTTTTAGTAGGAGAGAGAGAAGAGAATGCTGCACAGCCTGCGCAGGAGTTACCTAGCCATGAGATAGTGGAAGAAGAGGGGAAAGGGAGGGAACAGCCAGGAGACCTCCCTAGAGAGCCTGGGTGACCCCCTCCTCACCTTTGGCTCATAGCTCTCTCCGTATTAGAGAACAGAGGATGCAGAGGGGTGGAGCTTCCTGTTGGTGCCCAGGACGTTGCTGAGGACGAAAGGGGAAGGGCTCAGGGTAGCCAACAACTCTCTTTGTGGAGAGACATGGATTCTTGCCTTGCAGCCAGATGACTGAATAAAAAGACTATAAAATACAAACTGCTTGTGATTCTTGCTTATGAAGTTACCCGGGTAGGAGAGGACTCTCCATGCCTGACAAGAAGCCGATATAGAAAATATATGTTTTGTTGCAGCTGGGGCAGATGAAGACATCCAGTTGTGCTGCTGCAGATGCACCACTGTGTTTCTTCTGTCTACGTTCCTCCAAATAGTCATTCCTCCTCTGATCACTGCTATAGATACATGACCTGACTGTCTCTAGGCTAGGGTTACCAGATGTCCCCATTTCCCAGGGACTGTTCCCGGATTTGCGAATAAGTCCCTGGACAAATTCCATCCCCAGAATGTCCCTGGATTTCATCTAATGTCCCCGGGAAATGCATCGGTGGGAGTCTTAGCAGCCCAGAGCAGTTGGCTCTGGCTGGCTTCAGGAGCTGCTCAAAAGTCCCCATATGATGGTGGTGCAGGGGCTCTAAGATGCAGCTTCTGGGCTGCCTCCACCTTCCCTGACCCCAGCAACTAAGCTGTGAAGGGAGGCTTCATGCTGCCTATCAGAGCAGCCTCCCAACTCTTATTTGCGTGGGGATCTCTCAGCTGTGAAGGGAGGCTTCACACTGCCTATCAGAGCTTGCTTGCAAGCAGGAGGGGGCAGGGATCTCTCAGTTAGGCAACAGGAAGCCTCCCTTCCCAGCTGAGGGATCCCCACCCTCTGCTGCTTGAACACAAGTAGGAATGGGATTGGGGCTGCTCTGATGGGAAGGGAGGCATTGACCTGCCCAAACCTTGCCGCTGCCACTCTTGGCCCTCCTTCTCCGCCTTCCATGCCTGACCGCCACAGAAGAACCAACAATTCAGGGGCTGCCCAGGCTCATGGAGAAAGGAGATAGAAGTCTCAGAGGAAGGGGAAACATGGAGGTTGAGGTCAAGGTGGCAGCGGCCCCTCTGCCACCACCGTCACTGCAGCATCAACCCAAACGTGTAGTGTTTAATTAATTAAAGTGTCCCCAGATTCATTCCAAAAAATCTGGTGACCTAACTCTAGGCACTGCGGCCAATTGCACATGGACAAATTGGACCTTTAGTGTGGCAGCATGTTTTTCAAGCTGCATCTCGTTACATATCAGACAGACACAGCCTCTATTGTCTTTTTTCTGCTCATTGAATACAATCCTTTTTCAACAAGCATTTAACGTGGAGTTGTCCATCCCTGGGTACATTCAGATGTGGACAATTATTCTTGTTAGTTTTTCCTGATTGTTATAATGGTAATGGCACTCACTTGAGAGGTGCCCAAACTGAGTTCCTGTGAGTTCTAGTTTAAAAAAAGCCCTGCTGGTTTTAATGCTAGCACTTCTGTCCTGGTTTCTAACATTCCTTGCATTTTATTCATTTATTTATGAAAAATATTTTTTTTAAAAAAATCTATATCTTAAAAATATCAAAGCAGTTCACAGAATAAAAACCTGAAACATAAAAACATAAAGCCATCAAGTAAAAACAAAAACAGAGATGTCATTAACCATTGTGGAAGTACTCAGTATTATCTGCATAGGCCAGAAAAGTTTTCAGAAGGCATTTAAAAGTTGGAAAGTCTAAATTTAATAGGTTCATATTAAAATGCAAACTGAACAAACATCTCCTCCATCCCTGGGTTTTTACCTCATGTCATATTTTGTTTTTCTTATACAATCTCAGCCAAAATGTACAAATGGTTTGGATTTTCTCTACCTAAGGGTTAAGAACGAGAAACAAAAACTCCGAAGTTGACCCAATTGCTTCTTCTTGCAAGATTCAATTAAAGTCCTTGTCACATAAATCACAATGAATTTGGATGTCAAAATACTAGATTACAAGGTTGAAAATCGAAATAAAAGCATAATGAGTGGTTGCATCAGGTTATTCCTACACTTTGAAACTTCCTGCCCAATAAATGTTCTGTTTCAAGGCAGAGGACCTTGAGGACATGGGGACGAGCTGCACTTCTTTCATAGCTTTCTCCTGACTCCTAGCTTCCAGGTCAGGCAGAAGTTGAAAGAAAAGGAGCTACCAATATGGGTAGATTGGAAATGGCATTTAGAAATCGAGAGATTCCGCATGGCTATGATTTACAACTTTGGATTGCAGATTGCGAAAACAGAGAGTTGCTGTTTAGCCAAACTCCAAATATCTGCCAGGGGTGTCCTACAGGTTTATTAGGGCTTTTTCGAGCCTCGTATTTCCACGGCTTTGTTTTCAAAGGTTGGGGTACTCTCTGGAATTGTATTTGATGCAGCCTGAAGTACTAAAGCAATAAAGAGAAATAAACAAGCCCTACGTTCACACGGAGATGCTCTGTGGAACTGATCTGAATTGCGATTGTGTGTAAAAGGAGAAAGGTAAACATAGTTTGAAGTGAAAATGCATTTGGAGCTTTGCTCCTTTTGGGAATGTGGTCTGAAGGATTTGGTCAGAAGTTTCATAGATAGGTGTTGATACAGGATTTGATGGAGGTGAGGCTTGTGGAACTATCAAAGTGTACTCAGTGGGGATTTGCCATTAGAGCAACAACAGAGAATGGATGAGTAAATTGTGCTTTCTACGGATGCAAACCAGATTTGGATGAATACTAAACTGAATTGGGCTGATTTGTTCATTGTTCATTTAGCTTCAAGTTGCTAAACTGTGGATCATGTTGTTCCAAACTGATGTGTAGTGATTTGTGCCGATTCAAAACAGCTTGCGTGTTAAGATTCCAAGACCTCCCCCAATAAGTAAAAACACAATTGACACGGAATTTAGTGTTACTGGCATAATTTTGGCCACAACTTTATGGATTACAGATCGTGAGTGGTTTGCTTAGGCATTGGTTCCCAACTAGCTGCACCTGACCTCAGCAGGGCAGCACTGATGCCTGGACTCCGGCAGACGTCAGTAAGGGAAAACATCCTGGGGGAGCATTGGACCAGGCTCAGACTCAAGCTCACCCCAAATGCTCCCAGGGGCTCTGGCATGGCCCTAAGCCCTGGAAGGGGATTGGACAAAAGCAAGGCGAGCCCCTGGATTCCTTTAATGGAATACCCTTTCGCGGATTGGAGGGGCAGGTGTGACAACCTCCCCTCCACACTGAACCAATGCCTAACCTCCAAGCCTTACAAGGTTGTGACAATTTGCTATGCAGCAGGCGAAACCCAAGTGGCACCAGCCAATCAGCCAAATGAGAAAATTCCTACCGGGCCCCTGTCCCAAAAGCAGATGACCCACAACGGCATAGCAAGGTCATAAAGGTAAAGGTAAAGGGGACCCCTGACCGTTAGGTCCAGTCACAGACGACTCTGGGGTTGCAGCGCTCATCTCACTTTACTGACCAAGGGAGCCGGTGTACAGCTTCCGGGTCATGTGGCCAGCATGACTAAGCTGCTTCTGGCGAACCAGAGCAGCACACGGAAATGCTGTTTACCTTCCCACTGGAGCGGTACCTATTTATTTACTTGCACTTTGACATGCTTTTGAACTGCTAGGTGGGCAGGAGCAGGGACCGAGCAACGGGAGCTCACCACATCGGGGGATTCGAACCACCGACCTTCTGATTGGCAAGTTCTAGGCTCTGTGGTTTAACCCACAGTGCCATCTGCAAGATCATAATGAACCCTAAATATAGGGTAGGCTGGTGTTCCGGTGCGCGAGGCAAAAAAGAGGAAGCTCAACTCAACGCACAGTGGTATATATGGGTCCCTTGGTTAATGCATGAAATGATCCCATTAGCCAGATTTACCCCAGCAACCGAGGGACCACCAATTGGGTTGTTGTGGCTATCCAATCACTCCCACACACAACAGCAGTGAGGTCAGTCCTGATGATCTCACCGCAACACATGCTCTCTGGGACGAGAACACAGTTTCTCAGAAAGCTGGTCAGTCTAATCCAAGCACTTGCAATTATTAATTATAACACCATATAACAACATAAGGGAGAAGAAGGGGGGGAGAGATGCAGGGAGTGATCTCACCCCAACCAACACTTTCCAGTTGTAATTTTTTTTAAATGCTATTTTTAAAAAAATATATAAGCAAAAAACAAAATGAAACACATTATCAAGGCCACTAGCATGAAAACCCCTGGAGCTCACCTTCTGGAATTTGGTAGGGTTAATCCTTTGCAGGGACCACCACATGTCCTAATTTCCTGCCCTTATGTAAAAAAAACAACAAGAAAGCTATGGTTGTTTGGTTTTTAAATACAAGTCAACAGGGCTTTCCAGAGATGTGTATTTCTGGCTTGTGGCTGGGATTCAAATCCAGGGCAGGGAAGATTGAGTCTGATCAGTCCAGATTGAATCAGGTCTGATCAAAATTTACAAATTAGGGCCATGGCAGGGTCACCATGCACAGCCTAAGTGTTTTCTATTCAGCCTCTTCAAATGAAGCTTGCAAACTTTGATGACTTCCTCACCAGTGGCTCCTAGTCACATGTTGTTACACTCTAAAGACTGGGGTGGAAATAGATTTAGATAAGCTGTTGCTAGAGTGGCATACAAAAGATGAAGAAGTTAAATCAGTAAAGATACAATGGGCACAAGATATTGGGCATAATATTCAGTTTTCATCTTGGGAAAAGTTATGGGGGGAAGATTTAAAATTTACAGTGTGCTGTGCATTGAAGGAGAACTATATGAAAATGATGTACCAATGGTACTTAACACCTATAAAATTAGCAAGCTTATAACTGCTTCAAATGTATGTTGGACATGTAAGGAGAAGGAAGGCAGGTTCTAACACATGTGCTGGACGTGCAAGACAACAAAAGTATTATGGGAAATGATTTATAATGAATTAAAAAATGTTTAAAATAACATTTGTAAAACAAAAACAAAAAACAGAAGTATTTCTATTAGGAATCTTAGGTGCAGAGATATCAAAAGAGCAGAAATTATTAACGTACGCAACAACAGCAGCGCGGATACTACCAGCCCAGAGACGGAAAGAAGATGAAGTCCCGACCAGAGACGAATAGTTGATGAAGATGATGGACTATCCTAAAATCAGAAACCAGGAAGAGAAGAGCTTTAAGAAGGAATGGGGGGGGGAGGAATTTATAATGTATTTAATAGAACACTGTAAACAACTAAAAACTTTGGCAGGATTTGAGTAATACTTGTAATGTATTAAAAAATATGGTAAAAATGGACTATATATATTTTTTTAAGAGAGTAAAAAAGAGAGGCAGTTGAAAAAAAGATTGATCATAGTAACTATGGAAGGGCTGAGGACAGTTGAAGGATTCGGGGAATCCTGAATGATGATGTTGATGTTTAATGTTCGAATTTTAATTTGCAATGTGAAACCAAAAAAAAAAATTAAAAAATTCACCACAGTACAGTGGTACCTCGGGTTAAGTACTTAATTTGTTCCGGAGGTCCGTACTTAACCTGGAACTGTTCTTAACCTGAAGCACCACTTTAGCTAATGGGGCCTCCTGCTGCTGCCGCGCAGCCAGAGCATGATTTCTGTTCTCATCCTGAAGCAAAGTTCTTAACCTGAGGTAATATTTCTGGGTTAGCAGAGTCTGTAACCTGAAGCGTATGTAACCCATGGTACCACTGTACATAGATTCAACACACCTTTAAAATACATTTAGAAATAGTCTTCCCAACCTCAGGTCTCCAGATGTTTTGAGACTACAATTCCCATCATCCCTGACCACTGGTCCTGCTAGCTAGGGATCATGGGAGCTGTAGGCCAAAAACATCTGGAGGGCTGAGGTTGAGGAAGCCTGGTCTACAGACTATACCAGTGTTGTTTTCCCCCGTGTCAGCAATGAATCTAACTGCCAAATGGATGTTAACTTATTCTTGTGAAGGCGAGACAGGAGGTGGCCTAGAAGCCAAACATCCCATTAAGAGGCTGTCCTCCCTGTGAGGACATTGAAAAACCCTTGCCCGAAGACAAATCATAATTAAGCCATGAGATACCTGCTCATTTGGCTCAGGCAATTTAAGGGTTGTCAGGGCTTTCAAGTTATGTAAGCAGTTAAGTGTCTCTGTGAACAAGGCTGCCGATCCCCATGGACTCTGAAAAGTCATATTAAATTGGTGTCTTTCTATTTCAGCTTTTAAAAGTCTCTTCTAGGTGAGAAATAAATTGAGTTCAGAAATGTTTCCTTGTCAGGACACTGCTTTAGAAATGACCTAGTGTTGCAGTCTCAGCTCGACTGCGGTGCCGAAAACTTGTTATATCGATGCCGTTCGCCTAGTTCTGTCATTTAAATGTTGTCATTAGGCTGTGATAGATGAGAAGAGATTCTCAATACACTTTTCTGTTGCTTTTTATTCTTTTTCTTTTTATTTGGAGGGGGGGGGATACTTTTTTCCCATGCAAAGAAAGAATAAAGCACAGTGCATAATGAAGAATCAAATGATAAAAACATGCCATTCCAATGGTAATAGTTTACAATATGTGCTTCAATTTGAAATGCATGCATCCCATTTTTTTCTGCTAAGCTCTTGGAGTATACAATGGCGAATTATTTGGTAAGTTTTCACTTTCTCTACTATATAGGAAATGTTCCCTAACATTCAGAAATAGAGGCAGTGATAATCCTAGTGATTTCCTCCAAATGTTTTTGGACCACTGTTCGCATCAGCCCCGGCAGAGCCGGATTTAGGTTTGATGAGGCCCTAAATGACTGAAGGTAATGGGGCCCTTTATATCCCCAGCTGTCCTTTGTCAACAACAATTTTTTGCTGTTTTTCTGTGTTGAATATATGCTATATGGTAATTTATGGACCTAAAAAGGTAAAGGTAATGGGACCCCTGACCATTAGGTCCAGTCACGAACGACTCTGGGGTTGCGGCGCTCATCTCGCTTTATTGGCCGAGGGAGCCGCCGTACAGCTTCCGGGTCATGTGGCCAGCATGTCTAAGCCGCTTCTGGCAAACCAGAGCAGCACATGGAAACACCGTTTACCTTCCTGCCAGAGCGGTATCTATTTATCTACTAGCACTTTGATGTGCTTTCGAACTGCTAGGTTAGCAGGAGCAGGGACCAAGCAACGGGAGCTCACCCCGTCGCGGGGATTTGAACCACCGAGCTTCTGATCAGCAACCCCTAGGCTCTGTGGTTTAACCCACAGCACTACCCACGTCCCATTTATGAACCTAATAGGTATCTAAAGCCATTTGCACATGCAGAATGTAGGCACCCTATATATAGAAATGAGAAAACCAGTGATATTTTAGGGAGCAGGCTAGCAGGTGGGGCCCATTACTTACATCATAGGAGCCTACATAACACAATACACTGTTGCTGTATGTAGGTTTTATTTTATTTATTTTTTATCTTATATTTTGGAGATGTACATCCAGGGATTTTTTCCTTTAATTTTTTTTTGGGGGGGGGCCCAAGAGAGTGGGGCCCTAAGCTATAGCTTGTTTAGCTTATACGTAACTCTGGCATGAGGGACGCGGGTGGCGCTGTGGGTTAAACCACAGAGCCTAGGACCTGCCGATCGAAAGGTCGGCGGTTCGAATCCCCGCGGCGGGGTTAGCTCCTGTCATTCGGTCCCAGCTCCTGCCTACCTAGCAGTTCGAAAGCACCCCTAAGTTCAAGTAGATAAATAGGGACCGCTTTCTAGCGGGAAGATAAACGGTGTTTCCTTGTGCTGCGCTGGTGCTGGCTCGCCAGACGCAGCTTAGTCACGCTGGCCACGTGACCCGGAAGTGTCTTTGGACAGCGCTGGCTCCCGGCCTCTTGAGCGAGATGAGCGCGCAACCCTAGAGTCGGACACGACTGGCCCTGATGGGCAGGGGTACCTTTACCTTTACCTTTTTAACTCTGCCACTGAGCCCCAGCCAACATGGCCAATGGCTATGGATGATGGAGCCTAACAATGTATGATTGACAACACTTTGGGTCCTCTATAATGGAGTTCTACTGAAATTAGTAGAACGTGATTTTGGATAAGCGTGCATATTAAGATTCTACTCCCTATTTTTTTTAATGTATATTGGCTCCCATACAGCTTTAGCTGCCACTGAAACTTTTGCTAACTGAAAAAGATAATAAAATATATTTATCAAGGTTGTCAAGTCAATGAACTCCAAGGAAGCGCTTGTCATTCATTTTGCCGAAGCCTGCATGAAGTTTGGCCTCACCATCAGCTTGACAAAGACCAACATATTGGGTCAGGATGTTGCCAGCACTGGTGACTGATGTGGGAGATTTATCATTTCCAAGCACACATACGTCAAATATCTAATCTTCAATATACTAGAAAATACTGCTTTTTAAAAACAAACAAACCAATACACAAACTTATTTAAATAGCATTTGCTGAGATTACATTTTTTGCTGCTTTGAAATAATCTCATGGAGACTGAGATTCGCTCCCTGTCCTTCCTAGATGATACCCCTGCTCTCTTCTTTCCACCCCTTCTCTGCTGCAAAGTGTTACATAACATAGACATGGCTGCTGGGCCATTGTTAGCCCTGGCTGAAGTGGACTGTGTGCTTTGTCCCAAACTGGAAACACGATCCTATTGTTTAACTACAAGTAGGCTTACTAGTGTATTGGGGACGCAGGTGGCGCTGTGGGTTAAACCACAGAGCCTAGGACTTGCCGATCAGAAGGTTGGCGGTTCGAATCCCTGCGACGGGGTGAGTTCTCGTTGCTTGGTCCCAGCTCCTGCCAACCTAGCAGTTCGAAAGCATGTCAAAGTACAAGGAGATAAATAGGTACCGCTCCAGCAGGAAGGTAAACAGTGCTTCTGTGTGCTGCTCTGGTTCGCCAGAAGTGTCTTAGTCATGCTGGCCACATGACCCAGAAGCTGTACGCCGGCTCCCTCGGCCAATAAAGCGAGATGAGCGCCGCAACCCCAGAGTCGGTCACAACTGGACTTTAATGGTCAGGGGTCCCTTTACCTTGTACCTAGGTTTAGTAGTCCTGACAAGATATTGGATCTTAGACTCTGTCTGTTCAGGGTAAAGGGGGGAAGACAATACATCTGTTATTTTAGTAGATTTGAGTGAAATTTCTGGGCATCTAAAGAAAAAGGCAAACATGAATGCATTGTTTGGGAAAATATAGATGTAGGAAACTGTTTCTTGAAAACACCAACAAGGCATTTGTCTACCTCAGGGAAATGAAGCGGGGGAGGGGCAGAATGAAAGCCATTTTGCTCCCAAAGCAGTACTTCGCCCAAGATCTTCAAATGCCTCTTTGCGGCAGGAAAGTTTGAGATGCCGAGCTCTGCTGGCAACGGAGGCACATTCTCAAGATAAATGAAAACTCTATTTGAAACGACTTGTGGTGGAAGTAAGGGAAGTTGCCTGCCATAATAGGTTGCAGAACGCTGAATGCTTTAACAATACATGTGGGCAGCCCTGAACACAGTGGGCAGCCTCTTATTGCTTTCTCGCCTTACCAGAAGAGCCTGAATGGAAGAAGACTCTAAATCTCATTTCAGTGTTGGCAGACAACAATTTAGGATGCTTTTGAGGGTGTCATACCAAACAGCAATCCTAACAAGTTTGGGTTACACTTTAGAAAAGTGGCCAAAAAATCTTTTCACCACCTTCTGTTCACAGTTGTCCTTATTTACTAAAATGACTTCTCAGTTTTGCAAACTCTGACTAGACCAGGAAAAGAAGGAAGATTGAGTAACTTTAGGATGGTGTTGCTTGTTGATCTTGTGTTTCCTCTATCTACCTATCCATCTCACTACCTGCTGTTTACCTCATGGTTACCTCATGGAAATTTGGACTGTAAGCTCTTTGGGTGTAGGGACCCTCTGCTTTCCTTACTCTTTCAAATTCTAAGTATCCATACTGATGAGTTGAAGCAGTAGTCCATAAAACATAGCCACAGTCAGGGGTACTTTTACCTTTACCTTTCTTAATACTCGGCCTACTCCATAATGATTTCCACTTACAGGATGCTAACTTCACAGTCAATCAAACAAATGTGGCAATTCTGACAAAAGAACAGATTATATGGCAGCACCTTTTCTAAGGAAAGATAAAAGGTAAAGGTAAAGGGACCCCTGACCATTAGGTCCAGTTGTGGCTGACTCTGGGGTTGCGGCGCTCATCTCGCTTTATTGGCTTCATCTCGCTTCATGTGACCATGTGGCCGAGGGAGCCGGCGTACAGCTTCCAGGTCACGTGGCCAGCATGACTAAGCCGCTTTTGGTGAACCAGAGCAGCGCACAGAAACGCTGTTTACCTTCCCGCCGCAGCGGTACCTATTTATCTACTTGCACTTTGACATGCTTTCGAACTGCTAGGTTGGCAGGAGCTGGGACTGAAAAACAGGAGCTCACCCCGTCATGGGGATTCGAACTGCTGACCTTCTGATCGGCAAGTCCTAGGCTCTGTGGTTTAACCCACAGCGCCACCAGATAGAAGTAGCCAAAAGAAGGGTCAAATACCAAACTTGGTTCAGATGGCAAACTTCCAGAATAGAAACTTCCAACCCTAATCCTGCAGAAAGCCATCTAATTAGATTTTAATTTGATCCTGACTTGTTTTTAAGAGGTAATTTAATTATTGTTTGATTTTATACCAATGTTATACAGTGGTACCTCGGGTTACATACATTTCATTTTACAGACTCCGCTTACCCAGAAATATTACCTCAGGTTAAGAACTTTGCTTCAGAATGAGAACAGAAATTGTGCTCCGGTGGCGCGGCAGCAGCAGGAGGCTCCATTAGCTAAAGTGGTGCTTCAGGTTAAGAACAGTTTCAGGTTAAGAACAGACCTCCAGAACGAATTAAGTACTTAACCCAAGGTACTACTGTATATTTGATGTTAGCCGCTCTGAGCCCAGTCTCGGCCGGGGAGGGCGGGATACAAATAAAAGATTTGTTGTTGTTGTTTAGTCGTTTAGTCGTGTCCGACTCTTCGTGACCCCATGGACCATTATTATTATTATTATTATTAAATAAAAAATCCTGGAATTTGTCAGTGTAAATATAGTCTAAACCATCTAAACCATCAAAGAATAACCTTTCAAAAGCTCTAATTTATCCTTTTGTCCCGATGTGTTTTGACCAACATGTCAATCATCTGTGACACAATAATGTTACCTTATGCACACAGTGGGTGAGTCAGCTGCAGAGCCAAAGCCACATCTCCATTGTTCAGGAAACAAAACCTATGCCAGGTGATGTGTGGGCTGGCCCACTGACTGTGACCTGTCTTGTTTCCCATTTTGCCAAGTTCTTGCTAGCAACTGTCTTGTAGACCATTCAAAAAAGCTCTGCTGGACCAGAGACTGCAATGCAGCTGACAATGACCACTCCCCACATTAAATGGGGGGGGCGCCCTTTGCATGGACACAAGCAGCCCCTGGACCATGTGCGGCTCCATTAGCACAGACTTGGCTTTGCCTTCCCCCAGGTGGGATACCTGGAGGTCTCTGCCTACCTCAGTCAGTTGCCCAATCCCACCTGGGGAAGCGTTGCCAAGGTGACAAGGCCAGGTAGGGGATGGACTACCTGCCCACACAATAGAGGGAGGATCTTACCTGGGAATCTTCAGTTGGCTCCAGAGCGTCTCCCACCCTACCCACCCTCAGTTAAGACTTATTTTGCAGGTTAACCTTTTCTTCACAGGTATGTGGGCACTGCTACGTCAAGGTCGTTGTTGAAGGGCCGGAAAGGAATTCCCCTGCATTGGCAGGTTTTGCCTTTCCCGTAGTAAAACGTCACAACTTTGGCGGTATCAGGCCTTGGGCGGAATCCTTTAGTCTATCTTCCTTTACGGTGCCAGAGAAGTCTCTTGGAGTTGACTGTGTTCACGTCCCACTTCGTCTCACTGTTCCGCAATGAGTTCAAAGCCTTGACAGGTTCACCTGCTCTTTCCACTGGCAAATTCCCCGGAGCGTTCATATATCCCTGGAATTCCAAAAGTCTCCAGCAGTAGACCATCCTAATTGGTCCTTGATCCTTGTATGGTGAAACTGCCACCAGGAATCCAAGCAATGAAAGCAGCTCAGTTGTAGTGCCAGTTTTGAAGGCCCTGAATTTCTGTGTTATGCACACATAATTTTAATTTTCCTTTCAAGCCAGTCTTCTTCCTAAATTGATAAATATGTAGCCTGAGATGGAAACAGGACAGTCTGAGCACTCCAATTCATTTGCCAGGTATGCAAACAGAAAATAGTAGAACTAGGTGAAAGACAACACATGGAGATCTGCAACACATGGCGATTGTTGAAACTCATCCTGAATCATAATTATTGCCTAATTAAAAGGTTATTGTATACTCTTAGAAGGTTGTAGAATCTTGGAAGGGGCATGAAATGATGAAGTGATTCCACATGTCTTAATTTGCTAGTTTGCTAGTGAGGGGCAAAGAAGACTGAATAGGTTTTGGACTCCCTGAAGCTAGGCTTTGCTTGTCCCTCTCCTTAACATTTTCCGGTTTCCCACAATGTGATTGAAAGGCTGGAGCTGATGTAATGGTCGTGTGCAAGAGCTTAGAGCAACAACGACAACAACAATAATAATAAAAACAGCATTCCAGTTTCCAGAGCTCCAGCCGTGGTGTTAGCTTTCAAATTATTGATTGAAATATAAAGGAATGCACATTTTCAAACGTTAATGTAATCCTTAAATGACAGCTTTCAACTTACATAAAAGCTTTGTACTTAAAGATAACTTTTGAAGCTGAATTATTGTTTTTTTTCTTCTTAAAATGCTTCAAATATGACGGACTGTCAAAATATATCAACATACGTCACTGCATGCCAATTTCAATGGAAAGTAAGATGACAGGCATTGAATATTTAAACAGAAAACAACAATGCATTAATTTCCATTTTTATTCAGACAATTTCTAGCTGGGTGCATTCTCGTTTGCATAATTCCACAATGGCATTTATAATTCTTATTCAGATGTTACGTTCTGTTTGGTTAAGATATACTTTTTTTGAAAAAAAGAAAGAAAACGTTCTGTTGCATTTAAAACTTTGGCAGCATCAATAAGCACATTATTTTGAGAAGTCAACAGTAATCTTGAGTCCAAATTAAGTTATGCCTTTTTTCTGCTGGTTTACATTTACAAGGAATCCACAGTGTGTGTAGATCCTATGTGGCCAACATACAGCACTATTGCTTTGACTGGTATGTAATCATGTAACCTTTTAAATCCTCTGCATTTTGTCTTTTCTTTTTTTTCAGTCAACACTGGGTTGGTCTGGGTTGCCTCTAGCGAGCCAATGTGCAAATATATGGAGAAAAATAAGATTGAAGGACAATTTGTCAACATTATTTGAAAAGGGAAACATATCCATTACATAGCCTGTTTATTAATTCTTGGTCACATTTATAACACACAAGTATCTGAGGGAGGCAGGTATAAGATTGTCTCCTTATTCTCAGAACAATGTGGTGAGGAACATTAGGCTGGGAGGTTAGCCCTATTCTGGGCATCAAACTCATGGATTTATGAATTCTATTGATGGGGAGAGCTTGGCTGAGTGAACCCTTTGCCTGTACCAGTCCTTTCCTCTTCAGTGTCCATGCATTTGGGGGGCATAGCTGTCAACTTACAGATTTGAAAATAAGGGACCAGCAGCCTCGAAAATAAGGGATCAGAAGCCAAAATAAGGGATTTTAGACTACCAGCTGAAATACGAAGTTAAAGGGGACCAGAAAATTTGGGAGAGCAGCGCCGGTTTTTAGCCCTTCGTTTCCAGAGGTTGCTACTCAAGACACCAGCTGATGAAACACTGCAATTAAATAATGACAAGCAGCAACCACTTTTCACACAAAACAAAGTCCAAGCTATGATGCTGCTGCTGCAGTTCTGTATCTTTTCTCTTGTGCTCCATCTGCAGCTCTCAGTTCCATCAGGTGGGGCAGGAGGAAGGGGGGGGGAAATAGCGCCTGAAGTAAACCTGCAGATCAGACCATCTATGCTAGTCTACCACTACAAATCTATGGGAGAAGCGCTTGCAGTCCTTCCTCCGCTTTCCCCCTCTATGGTTAGCCCTTGGAACACCTGCCCATGCCTCCGCCTCCTCCTCCTGTCTCTGAACTGCTTTCTCTATGGTTGCCCTCGCTCTCCTCTCAAGGCTCCTCAGTCCTGGTGGGGAGGGGCTCCTGGGGGCCGAGGCTGGTGAGACGAGGCCGGAGGGGGGTGGGCCAGGCAGCCAAGCAACACAGTTGGAGCCTCCCTCCTCCCTGGCCGGCAGGGAGGGAGGGAGAGGAGCTGCTTCCTTTGAAACCCGGGAAATTTAAGGGACATCATCAATAAGGGACAGAAGACGGACACAGCGCTGGGATAAGGGACTTTCCCACCAAATAAGGGACGGTTGACAGCTATGTTTGGGGAACCATGTGCAGAGGAGAGCAGGCTCTATGTGCAGATGCTCCTCTACTCACCCTGTGATTTACTCCATGCACAGAACTTCATATGTGGGTGAAGGTTCGAAAAATACCACTCCTTTTCCTACACACACCAGCAGTCTGAAATGGTACAGTCCAAAATTATACTGCCTCAATCTGCTTAATGTGCAGAACGAAATCAATGAGGTCCAACATACAGCACAAATACTCTTCTTCTAGCACATGCTTTTGCTTTTCTTGTCTTTCTCGGTTGGAGTTTCCTGAAGCTACGGATGCTGGAGGAATTAAATTTTTGTGAATTCTATTATGAACTGCCCGGCCCTGCCCATCCCAGACCCATTTGTATATCAGAACTCAATGATCTATTGATTTTAGCATTTCCTGAATGTTCAATGCAGCTCTATACAGTGGTACCTCGGGTTACATACGCTTCAGTTTACATACGCTTCAGGTTACAGACTCCGCTAACCCAGAAATAGTGCTTCTGGTTAAGAACTTTGCTTCAGGATGAGAACAGAAATCGTAATCCGGCAGCGCGGCAGCAGCAGGAGGCCCCATTAGCTAAAGTGGTGCTTCAGGTTAAGAACAGTTTCAGGTTAAGTACGGACCTCCAGAACAAATTAAGTACTTAACCTGAGGTACCACTGTACTCAAAAAAGTGAAATTATTCTTATTCTTATTATTTTGAAAGATTTTAAAATAAAAATGTATGTTCATGCAGATTTCATTTTAAAAAATTATCAGTGTGCATATGGCCAGCAATGGAATGGAAGGTGGTTTGTTTTTCAAATGAATGAAGAGCTGCAAAGTGAGACAAACTGGAAATACATTGCTTCATCCATGTTATCTGCATACTGGTCAACTTGCTTCCACAGGATAAAAATAAAGCTTAAATTTTTTTAAAAAACATTTCATAGTATGCTTTAAAAATCACTTTTAACTAGTAATAGAGTTGATTTTAATATTACTATTCTATGGCACTAGAAGATGTGTATTTTGTCTTCAGTTTTCAGTTGCTCAATTGTAAAAACTGTTGTTATTGCCTGGTTCAGAATACAAATTTAGTAGCCTCACAAAGCAGCCCAGCATTCTCAACTGGGCCATGTTTGTCCCACCCCCACAGTTGTGGCTGAAATTGAAAACTGAGCTAGAGAAGAACTGAACTGCCACCTCCTCTGAACCACCCAACTACCTTGGCTGTATGGGTTGGCTTTCCTGCCTTACCTCTTGAGTCCAGATAGGTGTTCAGCAAGGAAAAAAAGAGCAGGTGTCTGGCAAGGCTGCCAAAGCATTAAACTCATTTGGAGAGAGAGAAATAGTCAAAAGCCAATGTTTGCAATCTGAAATTTTGGAGGAGAAAACAGATTTCAAACATTATTTCCCTCTCATCGTTTAAATTAGTCTCCAGCTGATATCCATCCCTGGGTTTCTGTTGTTTATTTATTTATTTAGCATTTTTTGAATATAGCATTCTTCCTACACAGGCGGGGAAAATGCAAAAGGCTCTTAACAATTCAAGAGGATTGAAATGACACATCACATTTTAAATGGGTGCTTTGCCAGATGGTGTTATGCGAAAGAAATGCGGCGTGCAAAGATGTTTGGTTTTACACCTGCCAATTCCCAGTCCTTGTCAAAAAGACAGGGGTGGGGTGTGGGGAGCAGAGAGCAAAGCAAAATATGACAAAAAAATCCAAAGGAAACTTGCTGTGACAAGAGGGGATCGTTCATGATGGTCAACTACTTGGTGCAAACAAAATACCGTACTTTTCAGTGTATTAGACGCCCCCAGGTATAAGATGCCCCCTGTTTTGAGGGACTCAAATTTAAGAAAATGGAGGGAGATGGCTCACCTGCATGCATCCAAAACTCTGTTTCCCGTCTGTCCCCTCACTGGCAGAAGCTGACAATTGCCTGCCCAAGTACTGCAGTGTGAGCCAATCAACACCAGTCATTGACGCAGCAACCAATCAGAAGCCCAATAACCGCTAACAGCCATGGCATCAACCAATCAAATGTCCACCCTATGCACTATCCATGTATAAGACAAGCCCCACTTTTAAGCATAATTTTTAAAGGAAAAAAGCTAGTCTTACACATGGAAAAGGGACCCCTGACCATTAGGTCCAGTCATGGCTGACTCTGGGGTTGCAGCACTCATCTTGCTTTATTGGCTGAGGGAGCCGGCGTACAGCTTCTGGGTCATGTGGCCAGCATGACTAAACCGCTTCTGGCGAACCAGAGCAGTGCACGGAAATGCCGTTTACCTTCCCACCACAGTGGTACCTATTTATCTACTTGCACTTTGACGTGCTTTGGAACTGCTAGGTTGACAGGAGCAGGGACCGAGCAACGGGAGCTCACCCCGTCGTGAGGATTCGAACCACCGACGTTCCCACCACAGTGGTACCTATTTATCTACTTGCACTTTGACGTGCTTTCGAACTGCTAGGTGGGCAGGAGCTGGGACCAAACAATGGGAGCTCACCCCGTCGTGGGGATTCGAACCGCCAACCTTCTGATCAGCAAGTCCTAGGCTCTGTGCTTCAACCCACAGCGCCACCCACGTCCAAGTACATGGGTAGATGAGTCTAAAAAGCCCTGGACACAAGGACATAATACAGATTTTAACCTCTGGGGGAAACTTTGGAAAAGTGATTTGAAATTTACAACATATTCTTTGAAGGAGAACTACTTGAAAATGATTTACAGATGGAATTTACCTCTGAGTAGGCTTGCTACAAGGGACGTGGGTGGCGCTGTGGGTAAAACCTCAGTGCCTAGGGCTTGCCGATCGCATGGTTGGCGGTTCGAATCCCCGCGGCGGGGTGACCTCCCGTATTTCAGTCCCAGCTCCTGCCCACCTAGCAATTCGAAAGCACCCTTACGTGCAAGTAGATAAATAGGTACCACTTTATAGCGTGAAGGTAAATGGCGTTTCTGTGTGCTGCGCTGGTGCTGGCTCGCCAGAGCAGCTTCGTCACACTAACCACGTGACCCGGAAGTGTCTCCGGACAGCGCTGGCCTCTTGAGTGAGATGGGCACACAACCCTAGAGTCGGACACGACTGGCCCGTGCGGGCAGGGGTACCTTTACCTTTACCTAGGCTTGCTAAGATGTGTAAGACTGAATCGGATAAGCGTTGGAGATGCAATGAGGTTGAGGGTATGTTCTTTCACATGTGGTGGACTTTTAAAAGGGTAAGAGAGTATTGGGAAATAATCCATAATGAATTGAAAAAGGGTTTAAAAGTACCTTTCAAAAAAAAAAAAACAAAAAAAAACACCCAGTCATTTTTGTTGGGGATAATTCAGATGGAAATTCCCAGGTGTCAAAAAAGGTTATTTTTGTATACCACTACTGTGGCCTGTATTTGTTAGTCCAAAAATGGAAAATGAGCGAGGTCCGAACTAAAGAAGAATGGCAACTCAAGTTGGCAGAACATGTGAAGCTTGCAGACTTAACATATAGAATAAGAGAATAAGAAGAACATATGTTTAGAGAAGATTGGTAAACATTTATTCAATAACATGGGGGGGATTGTGTACACTTGAAAATGTTGGCAGTGTTAAGATAAACGCAACAGTGTAAAAAAGTTTTGACGGATGCCAGAATGGAATACGGAATGGTTGAGTTTTTGTAAAATATGCAGGGATTTGCGATATGCAAAATGAACCATGAAGAGAGAAGAAGTGGAGTCATTGATATCTTAAGGATGTTTAAATGAATATTTTAAATTGTAAAACAGAAAATTTAGTAAAAATTATTTTAAAAGCCCGGGATACAAATTTTCACAGCCCTCTGTCAGCTATGGTGGCTCATGTACCAGAAGAAATGTATTTAGCATTAACTCTGGAATAATATCCTCAATTCTGACGAAACTAAGACTAGAACAAATTATCCATTAGGAGGCTATTGTTTTCTGCCACCTGTGCTCTCTGTCTCTTCTCTCCCTGTAGGGCCCACACTGAAAATTGGAGCTCTGGTGTATCTGGGGTGTCTCATTCTTCTCTTTCTGCCAGAAGCTTGTCACTCTGGCAGGCTCTGCAATGTGTCCCTCTGATAGATCGCTGATGGTGCCAACATTCCTGTGTCCACTGCCATTATCTCTGCCTCTTCTGGTGCCAGGCCACTCTGGGGTATTCAGTGAAAGCAGAAGTCCTGTAATAGTTGGAGTCCTTGCCAGCTCAATATCCTTTCCTTCCCTGCTTATTTCCCTGGCTAAACATTGCTGCCTATTTCCACAAGAGATATGTTGATGGCTTCTGTGCACCTCATGAGAGAAACATCTATTGTGCTCACATTCCTCTTCACATCACTCACCTCAAGTAAGAAGGAGATTGCCCTTATACCTGTATGCTTTTTCACTGGGAGACCAAAGGCTCTGATTATGGTTATGATGGTGAGGAGAGGGACCAGCCATTGTGACTTCATGTTGAAGATGTGTAACTAACCCATCTCTCTTTGTTCCATCGCTCAACTGCCAACAATGACTATCACAAAAGAATCAAAGCAGATTACAATTGTAAAAATTAGATAAAAAGTACAATAACTGTCACTGAAATTCTACTCAATATTGATCCAGAGCAGAACTCCAACGTATAGTTAGCAGAGTAAAACTTAAACACGTTGCAGGATCCCCCCCCAAAAGTAGACCAGAGGCAATTGTATTTCATCCATCAGAGCTTTACTGCTACTGAAGGCAAATGAGCATAATGGTCACAAATCCAATACATCCAGGATTGGCACTGGCCATAAGAAATCCAGTTGCAGCAGACTTAACTTAAACTTACAATAAATCGTGTCCTCCAAATCATGGAGAGCCATGTGTTGTGGTGAGATCACCAAACTGCCTTCTTGTTGCTGGGGCGGGCCCATTTGGATGACCTCCTTGCCTCATTGGTCGCCCCTTTGTTACTGGGGCAGATTTCTGTTGGTTGGGGTTTGATTGGCACATAAGGGGCTATTTAAGGGCTGCACATAGCGAAGTACTTCCTATTTCGCATTGTGCAGCGGATCTCCTGCCCTCCCTCCCTATAATTTTAGGTTGTGTTTTTGACCTTGCTATGTCTGTTTTTGGAGCAGGGGCCTGGTAGGAATTTTGCCACTTGGCTGATTGGCTGGTGCCACTTGGTTTTTGCATACCGTGTCGCAAATCGTCACAACTTTGTAAGGTTGGCAGTTAGGTATTGGTTCATTCTTTGGTGGAGGGGATTATGGACTGGCTGTGCCTGCCCCTCAATTTTGTTGCTGCTGCTAGGGAATTCCGTTAAAGGAATCCAGGGGCTGGATTCACTCTGTCCAATCCCCTCTCAGGGGTAGGGCCATGCCAGAGTCCCTGGGATCATCTGGGGTGAACTAAGAGGCAGAAATCCCTTTCTGTTTTCCCTTACTGACCTCTGGAGGTTCCAGTTGTTAGTCCTGTTCCTGCCAGTGCAGGTTCAGGTAGTCCGAACCAATGCCTAAGCAACCACTCACATGCTGTAAACAATAAAGTTGTGGCCAAATTTTTGCCAAAAATCCTAAACAAATATTCTGTTTCCTGTGTGATTTATTTTGGAGGGGATTTGGGGGTCTTCACACGCAACTTATAATCAGTCTAAACCTCAACGCTAAGCATACTATGTGCAGAACACCATACCAGAAGGAAAAGAGATAGAAAGAGAAAGGTGAAACCCAGGCTCCTTCTGGCCTCTTATTATAGTCAGCATGACCTTGACAGAAAGAGATAACAGAGCCAGCTTAAGCCAGCTCTACTCAGCTTCTCTGAAGGAATAACCCAAACATCACGAACCTTCTGCTTGTTTCTTTCAACAGAGAAGCTTCCAGAACCCTCTTGAACACATCAGATCAATACTTTCTGCACTAAGAAATGCAAACTTTCAATAACAGCATAAAAAGTTTAAAACAAGAAAGTTAAAAGTAAAATTCAAAAGGGGAGACTTGTCCCAGAGCTACAATTCCCTTTGACAAACGACAGTTCCCAAGATTCTTTGGGGGAAGCCATGACTGTTAAAGTGGCATAAGAGTGTTTCAAATGTATGTTTGGGATATGACCTGCATTTTCTAGTGGCTGTGTCCATGCTGTGAAAAAGCTCTTTCTGGGAATATACAAGCGACCACCTCTCTTGCTTCATTTTAGAAGTCATTTAAAATGTTGCTGTTGTTGCTGCTGCTGCTGCTGCAGCTGTTGTTGTTATTAATATAAGAACATAATAAGAGCATCCTGCATTGGGCCAATGGCCCGTCTAGTCCAGCATCCTGTTCTCACAGTGGCCAGCCTGTCCTATAACAAAGTGCAATATTTGTTGTTGTTTAGTCATTTAGTCGTGTCCGACTCTTCGTGACCCCATGGACCAGAGCACGTCAGGCACTCCTGTCTTCCACTGCCTCCTGCAGTTTGCTCAAACTCATGTTAGTAGCTTCGAGAACACTGTCCAACCATCTCGTCCTCTGTCGTCCCCTTCTCCTTGTGCCCTCCTTGAGCCAGTGTGGTATAGTGGTTAAGAGCGGTAGTCTCGTAATCTGAGGAACCGGGTTCGCGTCTCCGCTCCTCCACATGCAGCTGCTGGGTGACCTTGGGCTAGTCACACTTCTCTGAAGTCTCTCAGCCTCACTCACCTCACAGAGTGTTTGTTGTGGGGGAGGAAGGGAAAGGAGAATGTTAGCCACTTTGTGACTCCTTAAAGGGAGTGAAAGGTGGGATATCAAATCCAAACTCTTCTTCTCTTCATCTTTCCCAACATCAGGGTCTTTTCCAGGGAGTCTTCTCTTCTCATGAGGTGGCCAAAGTATTGGAGCTTCAGCTTCATGATCTGTCCTTCCAGTGAGCACTCAGGGCTGATTTCCTTCAGAATGGATTGGTTTGATCTTCTTGCAGTCCATGTGTCTCTCAAGAGTCTTCTCCAGCACCATAATTCAAAAGCATCAATTCTTCGGCGATCAGCCTTCTTTATGGTCCAGCTTTCACTATAGCACAATAGTAAAAACAGTTTAAAACAATTTACAGTCACAAAATAAGGTGGCTCCTCAAAATATATGTCTCAGGTGTCAAAAGTCAGGGTAAAGAGGTGCATCTTCAGCAAAACCTGGATACTGAAGGTGCCAGACCCACCTTGCCCAGTAATCTTGTTCTCTCTTTTGAGCTTGGCATTTTTAATCCAGGAACAAGATGTTTAGGCTACATTTTAGTTGAGGGGGTGCAGGTTCCACTGGCCTCAGAGGATATGGCAAATTCTCCCTCCAAATATTACCTGGAAGTGCAAGAAAGTGGAAGCCAACCTGCTTATTGCTGCTTCTCAGAACGTGCAAAGTTGCCTCGGGTTGTTAGAATGCTGAGTACATATTTTACAAAGTGGCTCCGGGCTTCTGTTTATTACAGCATTTGCTTGGTACTCTAAATCTCGCTTTAGATTCCCACAGAGATGGCTCATTGACTCGCAGTGCAAAGCTAAGCTTTTTTGTTTCTTTGCCATCAATGCACGATGATGCCATTTACAAAGATTCATAAAATATAATGGCCCTGATTAGCTGCCTGCCTGAATAACTCATGTGAATGCACCTCACACATTACAAAAAGGAGAGAAGTTTTTAACAGTACATTCTTAATTTTTATACACAGGAAAATCAGAAATGTGTCCAAAATGCTAATATATCTCAGATGAGTAGCTTTGATTTTAGTCAAATATATCGCCCCCGCTCTGCTTCAAAGACATAGGGTGGTGCTGAAGTTTCAGAATTTCAGAAGAAGAGGAACAAATAATAATAATGATAATGGACTGCCTAGAAGTGATGTAATACACCATTAGCCTTTGTTAAGGAATGAAACTGTTCAGCTGTTTTGTGGTTGGCTCTTAGATGAAAAATGGCTACTTTCTGAACTTCTTGCCAAGAGGTTCCAAGAGGCAGCACAGCAGGCCAGCCCAGGGAATGAGAATCCAAAGGGGAAAGTGAAACTAGAAACTTGACGAAGTTCTGCTGCCCTTCTGATTCGTCAAGAGTTTAAGAAGGGAGTGTGTGCATATGCGAAGCAGGTGAAAGCAGAGTTGGTGTTAAGGAGTTGTTGGGGTATTCCAGAGATGGAGAAAAAGCTAGAAATCAGGAGATGCTAAGAGAGAGAACACAAAGGAATCACTGCTGAAAGCAAGATGGCTAGAAAGTGCTCTGCCAATGGACAAGAAAGCCACTTCCGACGTAGAAGGAGGTGGGGTTGCGGGCTTCACCCTCCCACCATGCGCGCGGGGCTGGCTCTCAGCCTCCGCGCAATTGAGGGAATCCCGATCGCATCATCGGCTGGCCTAGGGTGTGTGGCCTGCTCCATTTAACGCAGGCGCAGCCGGGGATCTCCCTCTTTTCCCGCCTATCAGCTGTTCCTGTTTCCCACCCTCCCGCCCTTTAAGGTTTCTTCGTCTTTGACCTTGCTATGGACCTCTGTTGGTCGCCGTTAAGGGGCCTGGTAGGAATTTTTCCACTTGGCAAATTGGCACCAGCCACTTGGTTTTCCGCCTACCTCGTAGCAAATCATCACAACTTCCTTGGTGTTGGTGGTTAGGCATTGGTATTGTTATGTAGATGGAAGGGGGGAGGAAGCACCATCACCTGCCCTGAATATTGAAGGTAGTCCGATAAAGGATTCTGGGGGGCGTGGCCCTGTCCAAAGGAGGTAAGAGCCTAAGGCATGCCCCCAAGCGGTGACCCCGGGGGAGTTCCTAGTTGACGTGCATCAGCAGGACTCCCCCTACTGGTGGTTAACCCTTCCCAGACTTCAAGCGAACAGGCTGAAGCCGGATAGTCGGTTAGGACCAATGTCTAAGCCAATACCGCTCATCACCTGTAATCAATAAAGTTGTGGCCATATTTAGCCCATTAACCTTAAATATCTGTGTCATGTGTCTTTATTTCCACTGGGGGGAGGAGGGAACTCACCACGCAATTCCTCTTGTGCGCTATCACCCTACTTAACTAGGAATGAGTGAATCAGTTTGTTTCCATCCTGACTTGCTTAGGATCCCTTTCTCTCGCCACCTAGCACCAAGCCAAGGAGGCACAAAATTGACAAGATCCGTAATTGAGAGGATCCATTGTGGGGCACCAAGTCTTGGCCTCGCACAGGGTGCCATATTACCAAAGATTACCAAAGCCTGCCCCTGGTAGCTGCTTCTCTTCCTTATCACCACTGCAACTTCCAGCTCTGTTTCGGCTTCATTCCTCTTTACCTGGCCTGGTGGCAATGAGATGCTGTTCACTCATCCACCCATCCACTTCCCCTGGACCCAGTGTGGTAGTGGCAGGTAGTAGAAAGAGAAATGAAGAACCAACTGCTGTCACCACCACTCAGCAGGAAGTGTTTGTGCTCCTTGTCACTGCTGAATGGGGCCAAAAGAGAAAGTGTGGGGAAAGGCAGCAACAGAAGGCTAACAAGTGAAGCTATGGTCACCTTTGTAGTTATTTGGGTTGGGTGGATTCAATGGGGCCCTGGCAGTAGTATGCGATTCAGCAGATATCCAGTAATTATTTCCTTTAACTCTTCCCCCCTAATTCCTTTGAGCCAGATCTAAAAATTAGATTATTTAAATATGATTATCCATTTCCTGGCCTTTTTTTAACGAGGTGTTAACATCACACATCATATCATGAATATACACCAAGGACAAGTTATAAAATTCCGATTAAAACCATTAGCCACATCTTTACCTCTATTTGACTGCTTTAAGAGAAAGCTCACCTTCCTTTCAAAGTTCATCCTAATGATATAAGATATCCATGTAGAAAAGAGGGGAAATGACTTTCTGTGCCTGCTGAAGTGCTTAGATTAGTGCCATCTCTGTGTTTATTAGGCCTATTATTTGAAAGGTTAGAGAAAACATGAGCCCCACCGAGAATTCAACGCTGCACAGCATCCTACAAAACGCACACAATAACCCAGGTTACAATCTGCTGTTCTGAGCTGAATTATTTGAGAAATATGCCATTCAGCCATAATAATGGCTCAGCATGCTAGGTGTTATTCCAAGAAAAGAATACATACATGGGAATGATTGCAATTACCTGATTTATGGATTCCGCTGTTATGCGGTGTCTTCACATTATATTTCCAACTTCACAAGCACAAACTCTTCCACCCTGGGGCTCTTGTGTTGAAGTCAGTAGGGATTTTTGCAAAGGTACTCAAGTAAAATTTCATCATGCAACATGTTGGAACAGATTGTTTTGCTAAGGACATTTACAGCATAGGGAAATATCCAGCAATACATAATAGCCTACTAGTTGGATAGAGACAAACACTTTACCTCACATTTACTACACATTTTTTTCTTCATGAGTGGCAAGTTTTTCCTTCACAGAACAGTGTCAAGAAGTTTGCATCCCAAAATAAAGAGACAGATAGATTCCTTCAGTTCTGTTCTGTTATTGTTTGACATTCCAATATCCACTGGCTTTTACCCTGGTTGAATCCTGTTAGGAAACACAGATTAAAAAATTTCAGTAGTAGATTAGATGTAAAAAAAAATCAAAACATTAACATTTTAAAATGTCCTCTCAAAACAATATTCCCAATTTTTAACAGTATAAAAAGAAATTGTCTTTTTTAAAACAAACAAAAACCACACACACACATTTCACCATTTGAAAATTGTACAAATTCCATGAGAAATTGATTGATTGAACAATTAGGGAGAGTTGATATTTTTTTTTCCAAATTTTTATGCATAAATCTGTATTTTGGAAGAATAATCAGTTCTGAGAAGGCTAGTTCTCTTCTAGAAACCATACCCTGCAGAATGGAATCTTTAAATCTGGGTGAGACTCTGATAGCAGCAGTTTCCATTAACATCTTTACTAAAATACACCACACATAATGAAAAAAAAGGATTGATTTTTGGCTAGTAACGGGTAAGGACAGCAAAAGAGGAAGCAGAAAGATGTATGTGCGCATAAACCAACGTTTCTCAGACTTGGGTCTCCGGCTGTGGTTAGACTACAACTCCCATCATCCCTAGCTAGCGGGACCAGTGGTCAAGGATGATGGGAGTTGTAGTCCAACCACAGGTAGATACCTCAAGCACTCATTTGAGCTATTAGGATGGGAATGGGAAAACTGTGAGCTGCGCCTGCCCTTTCTGGGTGTTGTTGGTCTTGCTTTGGGGGGGATTTTGGAAGGTCTATCAACTCCTTACCTATCTTTGCTTTGGGAATACTTTTAATACTTGGCAATAGCATGTTCAATTGGGCCTCCTTTACAAATAACGTAAAACATTCTCATACGGGGGGGAAATTCCATGATCAGAGACTTTACTTTTCTTACATTTGAGTTCATTGCTTCCTGTTGTTTTTGCAAAGAGAAAATAACGAGAGAGGCATTTATAGGAACTTGATTTACTGTAGATGTAAAATTTCCTAGCAGTGCTTCAGGCTAAAGTGATATCTGGAGTTGGTGATAAAACTTTAAGTAAAATGACATAATTAAAACATTAGTGAAGGATGAATAAAAGATATACGCACCCATCCCTATGCATTCAGCTGGATGGTGCTACAGCTGTAGTGTACCTGACAGACATATGAGCTGACAAAATAAGATGTAAATTCTGTCTTGCTGCATAAATGATCGAATTAAATCTTCGAAGCAGGATTTACCGGCAAGACATTGAAATCAATCTCTTTAAAAGGCATTTTAAGGACATAAACAAGTGTTGTAGATACCCTGGGCAAAATTAAACATAAAAATGTATTGCCTTTGAGGCAGAACAAAATAGTTTCTTGCAGTGAACAATACGGCAGTGTCTCAGCATGAGCCTAAAATTCTATTTCAGAAAGAAGCTTGGAAACATACACAGAGAGAGAGACCAAAAATGCATTCCTAAGAAGCTTCAACTCATTATAATAGGGATTCAGAGTTGAAGATGCACATGGCATAGACGAATTGCGCTCACCAAGACTGAGATAGGGGTGGATTTGACTCACTCTTCTCTTCTGGAATGCAATAGATGGGGGGGGGGGGGAGACCAGTGGTATGACCAGTGATTTTTTTCCAGGGGGCACTCAAACGTACACAGTACCAGCACCTCCTTTTTGCTGTTAAATAGTGTGACACTTCCTGTAAAGTGTGTTCTCCATAATAGAAAGCACATGTTGCGGTGGGGGCCAAAAAGCCCCCCCCCACTGTTGTTGGGCAAATTGGCCACATGCTGTGATTGGGCTAGGAGTGTTGCTGGGGAGAATGCTATGTTGCTAAAGTGTGGGAGGGGTCAGAGGTCTTAAATACAGGGCTCGCAGCCTGGGGCCTTCTCTTGGGCTGCGTGCACCGGATCACCCGCCCACCCTCCCTGAAATGGGGGGGGGGTGTTTGTTGTCCTCTGACCTTGCTATGCCTGTCACATGAGGTCGTCTGCCTTGGGGCAGGGGCCTGGTAGGAATTTTGTCCATTTGGCTGATTGGCTGTTGCCATTTGGTTTTTGCCTACTGCGTAGCAAATCGTCACAACTTATAAGGTTGGCAGGTAGGCATTGGTTAAAATTGGTTGGTGGAGGGGTAAGTGTCTACCCCTCCAATGGTGTGTGGAAAGGGAATTCCGTTAAAGGAATCCAGGGGCTTGCCATTCTTTTCGTCCTTGTCCCTGGCATCAGACTTGGGCCGTGCAAGCCACCAGGAGCATGAGGGTGAGAAGTGAGGGACTGAGGCCCAGCTTCATTTTCTCCCCAAAATTGTTTCCCTCACTGGCTTCTGCTGGAATCCAGAAGTCAGTGCTGTCCCCCTCACTGGCTTCTGCTGGAATCCGGAAGTCAGTTCTGTCCCTGGGGCAAGGACAGATAGTCATAACCAGTGCCTAAGCAACCACTCACGTGTGTGTATTTAAATAAAGTTGTGGCCAAATTCATGCCAAAAACCTTAAACAAAAATTGATGTGTGAAGTGTGAGTTACTGGGGTGGCCTGGGGGACCTTGACGTGCAACAGCTTCAGGTTCAGTACCGACACTCATTTTTCATGGGGGGGGGGAAGCACTGGATATGACATAGGACCAAGGATGATCAACCAGGAGCAAGGAAAGATCACAAATGGCTTTAGATACCTATTAGGTTCATAAATGGGACGTGGGTAGTGCTGTGGGTTAAACCACAGAGCCTAGGACTTGCCGATCAGAAGGTCGGTGGTTCGAATCCCCACAACGGGGTGAGCTCCCGTTGCTCAGTCCCTGCTCCTGCCAACCTAGCAGTTCGAAAGCACGTCAAAGTGCAAGTAGATAAATAGGTACCGCTCTGGTGGGAAGGTAAATGGTGTTTCCGTGCACTGCTCTGGTTTGCCAGAAGTGGCTTAGTCATGCTGGCCACATGACCCGGAAACTGTACGCCGGCTCCCTCGGCCAATAAAGCGAGATGAGCGCCGCAACCCCAGAGTTGTCCACGACTGGACCTAATGGTCAGGGGTCCCTTCACCCTTTACCACTTCCTTCTCAGTCCTTTTTCCCCCCAAGCATTGAACCCCACCCATTCATCCTAAATCCCAACATGTGAGATTAGCTTGTTTGAGGACTGAGGAAGGATGGATGTGTGAAGGTACCACAATCGGTTTTGAGGAACAACTTCTTTTCTTCTCCTCCTCCGCATTTGAGAAAGACTTGAATATGATGAAGTGATGGGATTTGGTCTGATTCGCTGACTGATTTAATGTTCTGGTCCCGCTTTCAAGGGATCCTAAAAGTCATCTCGTCCAACCCCCTGCAATGCAGGAATCTCAACATGCGGTCTCCCACCCAATTTGAAACCATACTGTACCCTGCTTAGCTTTGCAAATGTGCCAACAGTTTTATGGCCGCTAGGAGGAATATTAAGCTAGACTGAGATATCCAAATGTTGAAGAGTTGCTTGTGCAGTCTACTTCTTACTGCTAGTCAGTTTGATGTGATATAGGAAGGGAGATAGCCTTGAGCCCTAATGGCTTCATTCTTTCTCAGGCTTTCCAGGCAGAAACTCCTACTTTTGAAAATGCACTTTTTGTGTCCTAAAAGAAGGTGAAGCAGATCTAGAATGTTGACATTTATCAGAAAACAAGCTGTGACTGTGAAGTCTGTTTGAGAAATGAATGACTACTTTTTTTTTTTAAGGGATGCTGCAATATATGAATAATTTAGTCCTGCTTTGATTGTCATCTATTGTGCTTCGACCCTCGGGTCTCATTTTGCTGTTGTGTTGTTTTTAGCACCCCGAAGAAAGCAAGCAGAAAACTTTCTCTTCCTCTGACAGACAAAGTGGAAATTGTGGCATCTGCCTCTGAACTGAAGTTCAAAAGATGGGGGTAGTGTGATAGCTCCTGATATGCCACTCTCCATCATTGGAAACTGCTATCCAGTCAGATAGCAGCCTTATTTGCAACAAGCTTCATTATTTCACCACCTGGATTGTATACTTGTTGTTGGTTTTTTTTAAAAAAAAACAACAACTTGCTTCTTAAATGCAGCCTTTCTGCCTTTCATTTAATGAAGCCAAGAAATGGCAACACAGAGGAAAAAACAGCTGAATGCACATAATCATCCCAGAACTTCACACTGCGATATATTATTTTGATGCTGTACAGCAGCTGTACTATATTTAGTTTTAATGTCTTGGAAACAGCATGGATTTGGCATTATGCATGTGCCCGTCCGCATAAGAAAGCATTTTTTCATTTTCTATAATTTTCTGTTTTCTGCAACCAGCTTGGTGAAGTCTTGCTCATTTGCACACACACAAACACACATCCATGTTTGCTTTTCAACAGTCTGGTGAGTTTCCCCCTATTTCAAATATTCTGCTCAGGTCTTATTTTATTTTACCTGGAATACGTTCAAGAAGTCCAATGAACAGGGGAAAATAGAAACCTGCTGATAACATGTGAATCTATGAAGAGAAAAGGGTGAACTTTCAAGAAGAGGGGGTTAATGTTTTGTACTCATTTAACTGCCCACCCGGTGGATATCTAACCAACAGCAGACTTTCTTATGGTGCACTGATAAAGAGCTCAGCCAGGGAGCATTAAAATCAATGCGAGTTTTACCATGATAGAAATATTTCTGTAGATGTTTTGATTTCCCACACAGCATTGCTTTTCCAGGATATTTCCCCATATATTCTGTGGTGGTTTTATTTTATTTTTTCAGTTGTACATGCGTTAAAAATTTAAGCTGCCCATAGGTAAACTTGATGCCTCGATGAATAAGGCAAAATTGTGCCAGCACATAATGTGAATAGTGTGCTATGCGCAAGGAAATGCAGTGCAGACATGTTTCAAGATGGTTATATAGTTAAAGGGATGTGTGCCAGATTCTAAAAAAGAAGTAGCCAACTTACTATTGCCCCAATCCAGTGTCAGGCTTCAGGGAATCAGCTTCCTCCCCCGTGGCGGTAGATAAACAGAACAAAGAAAAAGGAGTCTTCTTACCAGTTAGAAACTTTAATAATCACAGCAAGAGAACAAAGAACCCATCTCCTAGGAATGACCATGCTCCCAATTAAGAATTCCACCCCCTTCTGTCCCTATTAATCCACGTCACTGCTACGTCTTGTAATCTGAGTTTGTACCCTCTGTGCTTTCTGTTCTGCCGCTTTCTGAGCTCTCTGTGACTTTGGAGAAGCGGGGTGAGTGCTCTGTGAATCTGTTAACCCTCTCCCTTCCAGTGTTTCTTCTCCTAGCTGTTCCCCATCCAGTACTTCCCAGCTTCTGCCTTCTGAACCATGCCCCTCTGCAAACCACTATTCTGAATCTATACTGTCCTCCTGCTCCTGGGAAGATTCAAGATTCAGGATCCGGATCAGGGGGAGGGGGTGGGGGAGGCTCCCACTATTTCTCCTCAGTGCAGACCTCCTCAGCATGGCCGCTGACATCCAGTCAGGGAGATTTGTGATCACAACTGATGCAGAAAAGAGCCCTTTCCAGGTAGTCTTAAAGCTCATGCCTGGAAGACTATCAGTGGGGTCATAAATGTTGATGATGTAACCCCTTCACTTTTGACTTTCCTGGGGATTGTATGGATTGTATGTGTGTTACAGTATTGCCCAAATATCTACTTGCAATGCAAAATATTCCTACTCGGCCACAAATACAGTGACCAGGTAAATTCACATTGTGTACTGGGAGGGCAGTCTGGGTGCCATTTTCCAAAAGAGGAGGAGAATGTGTGTGGCAGGGCCAAAATTACCCTCAGCCTGCTCTTTCCCTAAACTGGAAGATCCAGCTCTGGGAGATTGAAAGTGGCTTCTTGCCAATCTTCTGGTCTACTCCATAAATACACTCTTGCCCAGACCACTTTTAGAACTAGGTGGAAGAGTGGCATACTTTTTGCAGTCCCTCTTCACAGAATGGGGCGAGGTAACTTCCATTACAGCAGTTTAAACCTGTAATGTTACATGCCCTAAAGTTACATGAGACACATTAAGTTTTCTGACATTGTGAACAGAACGCTAAAATTAATTGCAACAGGGCATTAAGTTTTAATGGGATCTATGATTTCTCTGTGAAACAATGTTGTGCTAAGGTTCTGAAATGCCTTCCCTCCCTTTTCTGACTAAATCAGAAATATTTTGCTCCTGAAACTACAATCAAAAGGTAGCGTTCACACAAAACTTGGGAGATTTCGGAGTATGTGTGTGTGTTTGTGAAGATGTTTAATTTATAAAGAAACTGAGTCAAAAAGTTTTGGTGACAGAAAGAAAACACATATTTTAAATGCAATAACTGTGAGATGGTGTAAACTTGCATATAGGGATGGATTGCAGGCTTGTCATTATTAGGGCTGTTGTTATTTGGAGACAGACCTAAGTAATAGCTCGTTTTTATAATTCCAGAGATAACAAATCAGACATTGCTATTGGTGCTTCTTCCCAGTATGTCTTGGTGCAACATGATACCTCCATGGCACCTAAAAGAGCATCATTTGAATGTCATCGCCTCCCATACTCTGCCTTAAGTTTCTTGCCAGACACAGAGTCATGGCACTGCCATCAGCCAGGCATTCACCACAGCATAATTTTACCTACCATCTAGCTTGATTTGAGCAACTGCTTTGTGGAGGAAGAAAGCAGAATAAAAATAAATGCAGGGTTTTTTCCCAACTATTCAGCACAGAAAACATGAAATACTAACTGCTGCTGCATGTCAGTTGTCAAATAATCTTTAGTACTGACTTTCACATGGTGGAAGGTATGGTATGAAAACTCAGCTGTCAGATGCTGAGTGATAATCTGTGACATTTGGAAGACAAACAATGAAGAAGAAGGCAAACTGCTTGCACCCTTAAATATTCTCCAATCTGCCATCAACATTTGCAGAAGGGGTTTCCTTGGGACAGATTTGTTTCTGTGCTAAACCAAAGTACTATACTAGTGAGTTATAATGTTATAAATGTGTTATAAAAATGTGACACCAGTGGGTGCTGTACAGCAGTCCATGGAAAATTGCATTGAGAGCTATATAACTTTTTTTTCTTAGTGGTTTTTTGTTTTGTTTTTTTAGATTGTTGTAGATCCAGCCCATGTCAGAAGTCTACAGAATCAATTCTCCTCCGTCCAGTGTGAAATAGAGAATAATGTATGGACACTGATGGAGCTCCTGTATATCACCATCACTGATGAAATGCTAAGGTGTCTCCAGCAATATAAAGTCAGAAAATAGATATTAGTGTAAAGATATAAAAATAGTAACTTTTAAAATCTGGGCTCATTATTTTTGATATCCCCCCCTTTTACTTAGAATTTTACACCCTTCTCTGGGTTGTCTTGAGCAACCCTGAACAGCTGATCATACCTTTCAAACTTCCCTTTCCTGTTGCAAAAAAAGGCCTCTAACTGCAAGCTATTTAACGTCCCTGACACGGACTGGTATCTTCTTCCCCCCTTACAATAAAGGGAAAATAAATCTGAAAATGGTCTAGCCACCTATCAAGAAGAGGTGGTGACAGCTGAGAAAAAGAAAAAGAAAAAGTTCTGAAAACATTTCTTATCTGTCATTTCATTCCTGTCCACACTTGGATGCTATTTCAAAGACTATATTTAGAATTTAATTGGGGATTTGGGAAAAAGTGAGGATGGGAGGCAAACATTGAAAAGCAGTTTTGTAGATTTTAATCAAGAGAGTTAGCAAAGAAATTCTCTTGAGCTGATTCTCGTTTCCCCAGTTAGAAAAATGTGTGCCTCAACAAATGTAAAGTTTGAACAGGATGATAACCATACACCAATCTCCTTTTAGGGTGCAAGGGCTGCACTGGCTGATGGTCAACCATCAGAGGAGAGAAGCACTGAGTACTGGGCATGGTGGCACTGTGGTCTAAACCACTGAGCCTCTTGGGCTTGCCGATCGGAAAGTCAGCGGTTCGAATCCCTGTGACAGAGTGAGCTCCCATTGCTCTGTCCCAGTTCCTGCCAACATAGCAGTTCGAAAGCACACCAGTGCAAGTAGATAAATAGGTACCGCTGCAGTGGGAAGATAAACAGCGTTTCCGTGCATTCTGGCTTCCGTCACAGTGTCCCATTGCACTAGAAGCGGTTTAGTCCTGCTGGCCACCTGGAAAGCTGTCTGTGGACAAACACCGGTTCCCTTGGCCTGAAAGAGAGATGAGCATCAGAACCCCATAGTCGCCTTTGACTGGACTTAACCATCCAGGGGTCCTTTACCTTTTACTGGGCATGGCCAAAGCAAAAGGAAACATTGCCAACGTTTCCACATGTCACATACAGACATTCACAAAAACATCCAGGCAGGCAGCAGATCCACAGACCCACATCCAGATAGGCTGGCAGGCAGTGGCGTAGCGTGGGTTGTCAGCACCCGGGGCAAGGCAAGTAATTTGCGCCCCTTAACCCGTGGATTTTAGCACTCGAGTGCGAGCGCGCCCCCCCCCCCAGATGTTGCGGCCGGTGCGGCCGGCCCCCCTGCACCCCCCACGCTACGCCACTGGGGCTGGGGGCGAGCGAAGGAGCCAAAGACCCCCCCAAAGGCTCAGCAGGAATTTATTAAATTTATTATTTGCGGAGCCCCCGCGGGCCGAGGCAGCCGAAGCCCCCTCCCCTCGGGCGCCTCCCCGCCCCCTCCTCTCCTTGGGCTGTAGGTGGAGCCCGCGCTCCGAGGCGCTCCAGATCCGGGCTTGGCGAGCGCCTCTCCTCCTCCCGGCCGGGTCCGGGGGCTTCCAGCCGAGCTCCGTCCTCGCCCCCCCTCCCCCGCGGCTGAGACTTGCGCTGAGAGCCGGAGCCAGCGGCGCCCCCTTCCGACGGGAGACCCTCGCCCGCCCGCCGGCTTCCTCTCGGAGGGTTTTGGGGAGGGCAGGGCGCGTCGAGGCCCCTCGGAGCTCTCCTCCCTCCCAGTCGGCAGAAGCAGCCGCCGCCTGTGGCTGGGCCGAGGGGATGGCGCCGGCGTCGGCATCGGGGTGCGGAGGCTGCCGGTGCCCGGCCAGGCGTCGGTGGCGTCGGCGCTGCTGCAGCGGCTGCTCCTCCTGCGAGCAGTGAGTGGAGCGCAGCCGCAGCGGCGGCGGCGGGGGGGGGGCGCGCTAGGGCGCAAGGCTGGCGGCGGCGGCGGGGAGCCCGGCGGAGGAAGGAACTTGTCCCTTCCCTCTGGACTCGCGCCCCCCCCAGATGTTGCGCCCGGTGCGGCCGGCACCCCTGGCACCCCCCACGCTACGCCACTGCTGGCAGGCACACATACACACATATACATAGCTGGGGTGGGGTGGGATTTCCTTCCCAATCACGAAGAGAACCTGTTTCTCTCAACAAAGCCCTGTGACAGAGATACAGTGGTACCTCAAGTTAAGGACTTAATTCGTTCCGGAGGTCCGTACTTAACCTGAAACTGTTCTTAACCTGAAGCACCAATTTAGCTAATGGGGCCTCCTGCTGCTGCCGCACCGCCGGAGCACAATTTCTGTTCTTATCCTGAAGCAAAGTTCTTAACCCGAGGTACTATTTCTGGGTTAGTGGAGTCTGTAACCTGAAGCGTATATAACCTGAAGCTTATATAATCCGAGGTACCATTGTACACTCTGAAAGACAGAGAAAGGACTTTCTCTCCCCATCACAACATTGAAATGGGATGAGAATTTTCTCAATTGAAGCCAAGGCCTCACAGTTTTAGGTCGTTCTTGTATAGGAGCCGGCAAGGCTTACTGGGCATAGGCCGGATCACTCCCACGGAGATCCTCCGTAGGCTGGGCCAGTGCAGCACAACGCCGGAAATTGCTTCTGCACATGTCCGCGGATCCGGAAATCGCTTCTGCACATGCCCAGACACCGAAAATCGCACCTGCGCAGAAGCAATTTCCAGCATCTGGGCATGTGCAGAAGTGATTTCCAGAGCTGCAGAAGAGAGTCCGCGCGCCACGCTGTGCCAGTTTAGCTCAGTGCGTGGGGACTTGCCAAGTGGGCGGCTTGGTTTGGGGGCAGCTCATGAGCCGGTTAAATGACCCTCATGGACTGCTTCTGGCCCATGGGCCTTAGGTTACTGACCTCAGTTGCGTGGCGAGTTCCCGCCTCTCCCCAGTGGAAATAAAAACACATGACACAGATATTTAAGGTTAATGGGCTAAATATGGCCACAACTTTATTGGTTACAGGTGATGAGCGGTATTGGCTTAGGCATTGGTCCTAACCGACTATCCGGCTTCAGCCTGTTCGCTTGAAGTCTGGGAAGGGTTAACCACCAGTAGGGGGAGTCCTGCTGATGCACGTCAACTAGGAACTCCCCCGGGGTCACTGCTTGGGGGCGTGCCTTAGGCCCTCACCTCCTTTGGACAGGGCCACGCCCCCCGGAATCCTTTATCGGACTACCCTTCAATATGCGGGGGAGGTGATGGCGCTTCCTCCCCCCCTTCCATCTACATAACAATGCCAATACCAATGTCTAACCGCCAATACCAAGGAAGTTGTGACGATTTGCTACGAGGTAGGCGAAAAACCAAGTGGCTGGTGCCAATTTGCCAAGTGGAAAAATTCCTACCAGGGCCCTTAACGGCGACCAACCGAGGTCCATAGCAAGGTCAAAGATGAAAAAACCTTAAAGGGTGGGAGCGTGGGAAACTGGAGCAGCTGGAAGTGGCAAAGAGGGAGATCCCAGGCTGCCCCTGAGTTAAATGAAGCAGGCCACACACCCCAGGCTAGCCGATTGGCTGGCCAGGGGATGATGCGATTGGGATTCCGTCAATCGCGCGGAGGCTGAGAGCCAGCCCTGCGCGCATGGTGGGAGGGTGAAGCCCGCAAGCCCACCTCCTTCTACGTCGGAAGTGGCTTTGTGGGTTGGGTAGTCAGGTCATGCTTGATGTGGGATACTTCAACTATTCTCCTAATGATATAGGTGCTGATGCGTTTTTAGTGCTTTTTGAAATGCTAGTTTCCTTGGGAAACGGGTGGTGCTGTCATCTAAACCACTGAGCCTCTTGGGCTTGCCGATCAGAAGGTCAGCGGTTTGAATCCCCATGGCAGACTGAGCTCCCGTTGCTCTGTTCCAGCTCCTGCCAACCTAGCAGTTCAAAAGCACGTCAAAGTGCAAGTAGATAAATAGGTACCACTCCGGTGGGAAGGTAAACTGCATTTCCGTGCATTCTGGTTTCCGTCATGTTGCTCCATTGCGCCAGAAGCGGTTTAGTCCTGTTGGCCACATGACACAGTAAGCTGTCTGTGGACAAACGGCGGCTCCCTCGGCCTGAAAGCAAGATGAGCACCACAACCCTATAGTCGCCTTTGACTGGACATAACTCTCCAGGGTACCCTTAACTTCAACTTCAACTTAATTGGCCTCCCATATGGACTGATGAGGGTAACATTCAATTGGCCACGTGATTAAAGAAGCTTGCTGTCCCTGATGTAATGGGTTCTTTGTTTCTGGTCCATGTTATTGGCAGCGGTAAAATTGCCCTCCTTTCTTTTATAGCCTGCCCTTCACCAAATGGTTTCAGGGTGTGTTACAACAATATGACAACTAAAATAAGTAGAATGTACAATTAAAGTAAGAGCATCAATCTACAGAAGCAACCACTAACTCGCTGTGTTCATTAAATGCAATGGGTCTATTCTGAGGAAGTTAGCTTAGTGCTCCATGTAAATATTTACATATTATAGGCTGTGTTTCATCCCTGAACTGTCCTGAGAGTGTCAAACAATGGAAATCCTTCCAGAGAACATATTGCGGATTGTGAGCATGTTTGTTGGTGTCCTCAAGAGCCCTGCCTGCTTACTGACTCTACGGGTCAGTAAGTGTTCTTGGGTCTAAGTGATTTTGGGTCTCTAAATATGCACCAAAGGAATGACGCAAATTTGCAAACTCAACAGTTTGGACATTAAGATGTGCCAAGACTTCCTCTGCTACAACAGCCCCTGAAGCACATAAAAACTATCATAGGGCAGTTGCACATTAGCCCAAGCCAGTGTGGTGTAGTGGTTAAGAGTGGTGGACTTGTAATCTGGTGAACCGGGTTTGCTTCCCCGCTCCTCCACATGCAGCTTGGGCGAGTCACACTTCTCTGAAGTCTCTCAGCCCCACTCACCTCACAGAGTGTTTGTTGTGGGGGAGGAAGGGAAATGAGATTGTTAGCTGCTTTGAGACTCCTTTGGGTAGTGATAAAGCAGGATATCAAATCCAAACTCTTCTTCTTCTTCTTCTTCTTCTGGTCCAGGAAATCATGTATGCTTGGTTGGAGAGTCCTATGCTGCTGGATTGATCTGCTTTAAAGTTGGCCCATCTGTGGCTCTCACTCACCCAAGCCACTTGGCACTGATTACTTTTCTGTGTGTGCTTGACTAGAGATCTTCCTACTGCTTACCAACCGCCTGCCTGAATAGTGACTGACTGCCACCTCCCTGTCTTTTTTGCTCTTCCTTTGGCCCCATAATTTTCTCCCCTTGGAGAACGATGCCCATATTTGAACAGGTTCTCTTGGCAGCTGTCAATCTGATTGCCTCCATATCATTCTAGGTGTGGGGAAACCCAGCTATTAGGAAGCAGAAGGAAGAGCATCCACCATCCAAGCAATCAAAAGAGCCATCAGATAGCTGTAATTCATCATCAGGCCTGAGCAGCATTCAGACTGACAGCTTCGTGTGCCAAAGGCTAGATACCCAGTGCCAGCCCCCTAAACTGCCCGGCCCTAGGAAAGATAAATTCTAATCATCTGCACATTAGGTGACTCACTGTTATTTGCCAGTGCTAAAATCAGAGTAAATGAAAGCTTTTATTAAAATTAAAGCAATTTACTTTGCCATCTGCCTCCTTTTTCTGTGAGATTCTTTAAAGGAGTCATGGATACAACTTTTTAACGTCCATCTGCCGCAAGCAAAATCATGAAGCATGCAGAAATTCTCTTCTCCGTGGGGGTGGAGATGGCTATCATAATTAATATCTTCAAACAGTCATTGTTTCCTCCCAAGAACTGTGAGAACAGATACTTGTTAAGGGTGCTTCAAGTTAGGAGACCCTGTTTTTGACACAGAGTTAAATTCCCAAAGTTCCCTGGGAGGCCTGTAGCAGTATAGTGCCCAGGTTTGGTTTTTAACTGTTATTAGGGACCTCTCCATATCAGGTTGTGTGAGAAGAATCTAGTCAATCCTGCCCATTTTCAAGACATGCACTTTTGTTGGGAGCTAGTGGCAATTAAGATGGGGAGGTTGTGTGTCATCACCAGCCCTCAGCTTTTCACAGTGGAACACAGCCTGTGTTTGATCCAGCCTGCAGAGTCAACCTCCAAAAGAGCCCTGAAGTCTTACAGAGTGTTCCACACAAAGATGAGCCATAGCCCTCCTACCAGCACAGCAGTTGTGCCAGGCTGAGCCTGAGGCAGCACAGCTGGTAGCATGGAAACAAAGAAGGCCTGTCTTGGCTATTCTCTCTCCTCTCAATGCAAGGAACTTCCACTGCAATGCTTTTCATTTAAGGCTGCTTCACACTGCAGAATTCTTCCAGTTGGCTATATACATAACAGTGTGAAGAAAGGCCAGATTATGCATCAGGAGCCAAGAGCCATCTCTGAGGCTATGTCTATGCCCGCTGGGCAGCCATTATTTTAGAAACGGCTTCTAGTTCCTACCTGTGCAATCCGTTCCATATTCATCTGTCTCTATGCTGTGAAGCCTAGACAAACACAGTCCCAGGTAGATCACTGGGCCAAATCGCAGACCATAACCTCCTGTTTCAAAACCCCCATAGTTCTGTGTTTGTATATGATTGGCCGCAGCGTTAATCTCTTCCCTTCTTTTGGGAAGTCATTTAGTAAAAATAAATAATAGATTCTTTAGTCTGTATACTGCTTATTTTCCATTTCTTTGTTTGGTCTGTGCATCTTTTCTTCACATTCTCTCCACCAGCTCTTTTTAGACCCTAACTAAGAGTACTTTTTTTTACAATTAATGGTCCCTCCTGTCTTGCTCATTAGCATCACTAGGAAGCAGTTGGTTAACAGCCCTGCTCTTTGCCGCCTTCAACAGCCCAGAGATTAGCCAGCTGGGATGATGTCCCCATCATCATGATTACTATAATGGCACTTAAACTGGTGACTGGCTTCCACTCAGGTATACTGCAAGGCCTAGGATATTGAAAGTGCTGATTATCCACAGCTAAGCCTTCTCATATGCTGTGTGGTGTTATTTATAACAGTAGGGATCCAACTGCATAAACTGGGCCTCTTGTCAGACTGTTGATTGTGTACAAAGGGCTGAACCAAATGACCAATGTCTTTCAAGCTGCCAAAGTAATCAGCCATTTGTTTCAATTTGGAACTAGGCAGTCATAGCAACTGGCTTGATCTACAGTTGATAGTAACTGACCTTGTTCCATGTATGATATTCCAGTCCTCTGTAAAGCACAAAGGAGGTGACAAAATACTATCACAGGGAGAGAGAGAGAGAGATTGGAAACTGAAAGGGAAGGTGAACTAACCCAATGTATGCTGTGTTTGGGCTGATTTTTTTCCCTAAATGTCTGATTGATTTTGAAATTATTTCTTACGTGTATCCTGCTCTTCGGCGTCTAATTGACATCTCCAGGGTGGCTTACAAATGCTGATGGCAAGTTGAAAAGTGCTTATTAAGGGGGAGGGGAAATCCATGATAGTGCATGGCTAAGTCACCCTAGATGTCACAGAAGGTCAATGGCTCTGGCTCCCATTCATTGTGCTGATTTTAGAGGAGGCTAGGACAGTCAAGGACGTAGAAGTAGCCAGCACCTAGGAAAAGAATAAGCTGGGGTCTGAGAAGTCAGCAGGCTAGGAGAAATAATGGACCTGGAATAGAGACCTGAGCAATCACATCATGTCTTGTTCACAGCGCATGGGGGCAGATGAACATTCGGAGTCTCTTAGGCAGCCTAGCAGCTGAGCAGCTGAGTTTCAGGACCTTGGATAGCTCCAATCAGATAACTCTTTCCAATGAGATCTATCATTCAATGGAAGCAACATAACCCTCTTATTCCTGAAGAGTGTAGATTCTTAACATTGCAAATCTTTTTTTAAAAGTATTTGGCCTAGAGCCTAGCACTCTGCCACTTTTCAGTCAGCTCCCACTTTCTGTGTTGCCCATAGCATGCAGCGGGTTCTGGGGAACATTAGGGTACTAGATATGCAGGGGGCAATTCATCAGGGGAGTCAGCCTCAGAGGAAACCCAGCCAGATGGACGGGGTATAAATATCATCATCATCATCATCATCATCATCATCATCATTCTGGGATTCTAGTCCAGAAGCTTGGATGAGGCATTCCAACTGGCTCAGGTTTGGTGTCGATGTCTGACTATGAGTTTAACACTTTTGCGGCTTGCACTGGTGGTTCACCTGATCTACCTGGCTTGTTCTCTTCTGTGTTCCAACTACTGCTTGGGTTTGAGTTCATGATGTATCAGAGGGTAGTAAGTTGCTTCAAAGATAAGCTCAGTTTTCTATACAGTAGGAAATATATAACAATTCTTTTTGAAATTCAATTGAATGTTGACCTATTTGGCAGGGAGAAGGTGTGTGGGTGTGGGTGTGTGTACACACACACACACACAATATTAAAAAGAAGGAGGGAACAGTCCAGGAGATTGAGGGAAAGATAAAGAAGGCCGGATCAAGAAAACTAAAAAATAGAAATCAGAAGCGTACATGGTGAGCAGCTGCTAAGGTGACAAAGACAGATGTTCACATATTGATTGGAAGTAACTAGCCAAATCTTTGGTTGCAGGTCCCTGCATCTCTAAAAATGGTACAGAGGACCCATGGACAGAAAACATAATCAGAAGAGAATTAGGGACAGGGTGCTCAGCTGGAGAAGATAATTAGGTAATGAATGTTTAATTATAAAACTGAAGAGAAAAGGGTGCAAGTATATTACATAAGAATCCATTTAATTGATTCACATCTTTTGAAAGGAGGTATAACAGGAGAAAGAAGCAAATTCATGGGCAATTAATGGCTCCCCATTGTTTTATGAGAACCTAGACATAAGCATGGTTGTACTGCAAAGGGGAAATTGAAATCTTTTCTGTGGCAGTGACTGGCCGGCTGAATTAAAACCAAGATACAGATAACGGGTCATTGAAACAAAAGGAGTTGAGTCCATGAGACTGCATCATCTGTGAAAAGCTAGGTTTGTGTTTACATTTCCTTTTTGCCCCATTCAGAGACTATATCATGAATGGAGAAACAGTATCTATTTTGAATGAGGCTCTGGAATGAAAATTTAGGCAGTGTTCTGTAGTTACTTTAATGAGGAGCTGAGTGAAAAAGACAAGAGTATTGTGCAGATTATAATAATTCATGTGCACCAGACTAGCATGGTAAAACACTACACAATAAACAAATATATGTGGATTTAAATATATACATTCACTTTAATAAGATCTTTCTCTTTTAAAAAATGTTTATGCAAGTTTTGCAAGAGTATATTGGTGCATTTGCATTAAACTTGCTGCTTTTCTAAATTGATCCTTGCAGGTGAGTTGCTAACATTGCTTACCAAGAACTTCATTATTTTGGGCAAATGGGATAGCCAAAGGAAACACAGTGGTGTATGTGTGTGCTTGAAGCAAAATAGGTAAAAATCTCCCAGAGGGTCACCTTCAGTGTGAATTGGCGTGAATCTCCCTCAAACTCAAGATGAGGCAATGAATCCAAATTTCATTGTTAATCAGCCATCTTATTGTGCCTCAAGTTCCCATTCTTGAAGAGGGAAAAACATAACCATAAATCAATAGTTCTTATTGGTAGGAGGAATGCAATGGCCCAGGACCTGTTCCCTTAGGCTTGTCATATGCTAACAGCAATATATATTCAACTATAAATTGCCTCTTCATTATTGTTTCACATATAGTCTTTCACAATCAACCGTAGCAGACCTTCTTCTGGTGTTATCTACCAGCTTGCATAGTAGACAGCATGCCTTCTCTTAGAAGAATTGTGAATCTGTCTGTAACTTTCTCTGAATTTGCAATGTGCATTTTTATGGAATGCCAGAGACATACCAAAGGATGGAGGTCATTGCAAAAATATACATAGGAGTATCTGAAAGGAATATACAAAATAAAGGTGGCCTCTGTGTTATTAAAGAATATATGAGTAGACTTCCTTTGAGGGTTTCTGAATTCATGAGCAATGGTGTCAACAAATGAAAAGAGAATTGTGTTTTTACAGCAAAAATCTATGTTGAGCTTTCTGAACATCCTGGATGGAATGAGGTTATGATGTTAAAATGGTGTTCAAAAACTATAACCTGGAGACCTTACACAATTGTTGTCAGTGATGCCGAAAGTACAGTGATGATTATGAAGATGACTCTGATGTTATATAAGACTGATGTTATACTATAGTTAAATGAAGCACTCATGATATAGCTGACAGCTCATCACTAGAATTTAGTTGGGACTGGCTAGAGTGGGACTTAAGTCAGATATAGGTTGCATTATTTGATATGGTTTACAGGACAACTTACTAAGATCTTCTTGATGAAATAGTGTCCATCACGGCTTGTGAGCAAGATAAGAACATCTGTTTGTTAGGAAACGCCAAGGGCAACACCTCTCCCCCAACACAGCGCCGCCTGGGATGATTTATCAATCCTGTGTTCCAGCACGCTGATGTGACCCCTATCCAAGGACATGAGCACACAACACTAGCAGAGTCCATACAGAAGCTGAGCCTTGAGGTGTGACATCTAAGCCTAATTTCTTATGTATAAAATCACATGTAACAGAACAAAGAAAACATGGCTCCTCTCTCTCTTGTTACCTTGGAGAGAAGGGAAAAACTAAAGCAATAGGATACGGAAACGCGTATCTGAACTTCCGTTCCCATGACATCCAACACTGTGGAATGTAAACACAGACATGTGACAACAACAATCACATGTCTGCAGCACAGAGGAATGAAACTCCCAACACTGTTTTCAGCTAAAGGATGTCCTAAAGGTAAAGGTAAAGACCCCTGACCATTAGGTCCAGTCGTAACCGACTCTGGGGTTGTGGCGCTCATCTCGCTTTATTGGTCGAGGGAGCCAGCATACAGCTTCCGGGTCATGTGGCCAGCATGACTAAGCTGCTTCTGGTGAACCAAAGCAGTGCATGGAAACACCGCTTACCTTCCCTCCGGAGCAGTACCTATTTATCTACTTGCACTTTGACGTGCTTTCGAACTGCTAGGTTGGCAGGAGCAGGGACCGAGCGACAGGAGCTCACCCCATTGCGGGGATTCGAACCGTCAACCTTCTGATTGGCAAATCGTAGGCTCTGTGGTTTAGACCACAGTGCCACCCGCATCCTAGATAGCTGTTTAATAGCAATAGTTGGATCTAGCACTTTAAGTGCTAAAACACACACTTTAAACACCCAGATGACACATGGCCATTTTCTTTCTCTCTGAAAAGATGGAAACACTGGCTTTTTCCAAAGAAGAATTGGACCAATTGCCTACATAGATACTGGTCTCCAGAGCGGGCACACATGTTATTTATAGGCCACTATGTTATTTGCCTAGAGGAGGGAAATACCACTTTGGACAGAGAACCATTGGCCCTTGGAATTGCAGGCAGAGCTTGGTGTAGGCCAGGCACATCCAACAGGTAGCTTGTGATCTACCGTTAGATCACTGGACATCTGTGGTAGATCCCAAAGAAGCTCAACAACTTTGACTCCCCTAAAAAAAGGTCAACAACTTTTGAGGGGGTAGATCACTGCCACTTTTAACTCTGTGAATAGATCACATTCTCTTGGGAGTTGGCTACCTCTGGTGTAGGCCAAGGGTAGTCAATATGGCGGGGCTATGTCTGGGGTTTGACAGGAGTTGGACTCCAAACAACATTTTGTGGACATCATGTTGGCTACCCTTGATGTAGTCTATTACATGTCACGGGAGATGGGAGAGTACTTACAGAAAGTGTACAATAGACTTAATCTAAGTCAAGCTGAGGAAATTTCCCTTACACAAGCCGAGTGACTGTGCAGTTCAATTGCTTCCAAGTTTCCAAAACTTTTCCAAGTTGTGTCCTAAGGGCTAGTCATGGACTCCACAGTTAATCAGAACCTTAATACCCACCTTCTATGAACTCCTGGAAATATTCTTCAAGTCTTGACTTTAAAAATAAATGAAATTTCAAGGGGGGAATTCAAAGCAAAACCAAAACATGTACTTTTCTTTTACATGTAAACAAAACTAAAAATACTGTGTCAGTTCACCCTTAGTTCTAGACCCAATTTTTAAAAAGCAACAGTGAGACCCAGCAGGTTTATTTGGTTCTCAACACAGATTTAGCTTGCCTCTGAAAACATAGCCCAGATTCCTTAGCAATACACTGGAGTTCTTTGGCAGACATGAATGGTACCTTGGCGGATGAGTAGATATGGATGGAGTTGCCTGGGGGGTTAAACATGTGAGAATCAGACCCAGAATATGTTGTCCTTTACAAGTCAAAACTAGCATCATGAATTGTGTATGGAAGACAATAAGGAAGCATTATGGACCCCGGAGAACTGTTAGATTATCATTTTAAGAGTCTTCTGCTACATGTTCTTTTTGCAGCAGAGCTTTGATAATGATTATCATCTCAATAGACTAGTCTCAAAGAATACACATGAATAAAGTTGCAATCCTTGGAAGGGAAAAAAAGTTCTTCTCATTACAGCTTGTTTCCTGCTGACAGTACATATTTTTTAACATAACATAGATATTATGTAAATTAATCCAAGGCAGGCTGCTGGAGATCTAGAAGGCTTCATGCAATTAAATATACATGGGCTATTTTGAAGTTTAATTAGTGTTAAACTTCTTGTAGGTAGCAGAAATGAAGTTCATCCACTTGGCAGGATTTTAAATTCGTAACTGCTGAAGAAAAATAATGGCTGTCGCTATAATTGTTACTGCTTTGGGAAAGCAAAGTGAACATCTAATACACAGAAAAAGAATGATGAGGGGAAGTGGGCATGCAAAGGAGATTATAATGTTGTGTGGGAAATGTTACAAAAATGGAAGGGAAAAGAATCAGAATTTCTGGGCACAACTTACAGTGTCCTCTGGATCAGCTGAGAATTTACTCAGAAGCCTTCTGGGGGACGTGCTAGTGCCATTGTAGTGAACTTGTTTGAAGAGTTAAAAGTGAGGGTGGCAGTATTAGCCTTGTCAGGTTCTGGTATTATTCTATAGATGCTTTCAAGTCATCTCTGAGTGATTGCTCATTGTGTTCTTGAGCTGTGGCTTCCCTGAGCAACTTGGTTTGAGACAGCCTCTTCCACCTTGGACTTGGGGCCATTGACTCTTTGTCTAGCTCTCAAGCCTAGCTCTCACTTATGGCACAGCACTGACAGGCCCATGCTACCAGCTGCTGTACTGGCAAAGAAGCCTACAGGATAAAGTGAATTGATTGCTGCATTATGGCAACACTGTGGCCATTTGCCCTGCAAGAGGCAAAGTGAACCCAATGGGGGTGTCATGTAAGGCAGCTCCAAAGGTTATTGCTGCAGCTCCTTTGCATTTTCAGTTGACGATAATAATAATAATAATAATAATAATAATAATAATAATAATAATAATTTTTATTTATGCCCCACCCTCCCCAGCCAAGGCCGGGCTCAGGGCGGCTAACAAGCAATAATAAAAACAAATTGAATGAATACAACTTTAAAACAAGATTAAAATACAACATTAAAATATTGAAACATTAAAATATTAAAATGCAGCCTCATCACAAGAGGAGAAGGAAAAAGAAAGAGGGGCAGGGAATCAAATTGACTCCAAGCCAAAGGCCAGGTGGAACAACTCTGTCTTACAGGCCGTGTGGAAAGAAATCAGATCCTGCAGGGCCCTGGTCTCATGAGACAGAGCGTTCCACCAGGCCAGAGCCAGTGTTGAAAAGGCCCTGGCTCTGGTTAAAGCTAATCTAACTTCTTTAGGGCCCAGGACCACTAGGGTGTTGCTATTTATGGACCTTAAGGTCCTCCATAGGGCATACCAGGAGAGGCAGTTATGTGCTGTGTCAGGATCAGATGAAGAATGGGACAAAATTAGGTACTTAGAGGCTATGTTGGGGCAATTATTGGGCATAAGAGAACAATACTGTGGGGCTTCTTTAACTGATGACAACATGGCATGGAAGGAATAATGATAAGATATTGGAGCAGGGTGGTTACAGCACAACCATCTCCTGTTGTAAGGGATCAGGTATTCATGAGAACTGATGTAGCTCACTGCTGGAGCAGAAATTGAAACCCTGGTCATCTCCAGGTTGCAAGATACCTATATGAAATCCTACAATGCTGATGCTGATCATTGTAGATAATTCTAAGTTAGGTGGACCAATAGATTGACTCAGTAAAATACATACTTCATTTTTTTTTTCATATGATAATGTAGGAAATAGTAACTTCTTAAAGATGTTTCAAGCTGCTATGAAGACCTGACGTTCAAAGCATCTGTTATAAATTAAATGAATAATAATAAGGTTGTGGGTTGAGGGATTGAAGATATCTCATCAATGCACTGTCCTCAGTAAAACCAATGACAGCTGCAGTTAAACTCAGGGCTGCTTCATATACTCTTAAGATCCTCCATACAAAGTGACCCTCACACCGAGAGTAGATGCCGCTAATGCAATTCCGGTGAATATTTGCTGCTCCTGGAAGCAAGAGAGAGAAGAGGGGTCATGTGTGATTTTCTTCTCCAACCGAAGTGGCAGGATGCAGCAATGGGCAGCCATTAATTCACAACTCACGCCACAACTCTCTGCAGGCGACGGACATTTGTACAGCAGTTCCGCAAAAAGTCAACAGACAGCACACAGGAGTGTTGTTGTCTTGATGAACAGAAATGAAAGCTGGCACAGGGGAAATAACACAGCGGGGTAGTTGAGTGACCTGAGCCATCGTGGAGGGAAAGGGAGAGACTGTGGAAGACCCGTGTACAGAGAGAGAAAGCTCCTCTGCTGGACTGTAAATAAAGAATTTATTGAAGAAGGCTCAGCACACTTTGCAGCTCACGTATAAAATTTGTGCAATCAGCGATTTCCTAAAACACCTTAATTAAACACTCCCTGTGACGGCAGTCTCATAAATTTTAAAGAAGAAACACCAAGCCACAAAGAAGTGCCAAGACTTTCTGCTGGATTTTCACAATGACACACACAAGCTTCTTTGTCATTTAACCTTTACTAGTCCCTTGTCACACAAGCTTTTATACCAATCTATATAAACACATGAGAAGTAACCGGCTGTGTTCTTAGACAAATAAGATATACTATTCATAGTATCAAATTGTAAATTTCCACAGAAGTAACTCATAAAGTTCAACAGATGAACAAAGCAGAAGACCCAGTGAATCAGATCATTCTACAGTCAGTTCATGCATAAGGTCCATCCGTGTAATGGTGTCCATTCCACCTGTCTGTTCATAAAGTCCAAGCCATCCACATGAAAGGTTGTCCCAGTTCCACAAAATCCTTTCACAAAGTCTAAGACAAGGATTTCCAGAATACTGGCCTTGTTTCACCATCCTGGGGTTCATCAGTAGTTAAAGCTCATATGTGATATTACAGGACAGTGGATCTTATGGCATAGTAGTAGCTTGGTAATCCTACCATGGAATTGCATTTGCAATGAACTGGGGGTAACAAATGTTAAATAGAAAATGAAATTATGTGAGTATATGTTTAAATGTGCATTCACAGTACACTTTCCAGCTACATATAAAAACACTATAATTCTAGTGTGCCCCTAACTTCTCTCTAAGGGTGACATAACCCATTTTAAAAGCAGAAGGAAAAGGGAGCAACCACTTTGCCCCGGTTGGGGGGGGGGGGGAGAGAGATGGTGAATTCTTCTTCTGCTTTCCAATACTGAGAAAGCGAAACCTAAGGCCTGAATCTTATCTTCCGCTATTGTTTGGGAATGTTCACTTTTATTTTCACTCCTCAGCTCCTGGAAATATATGTTTCCATTTATTTGTGGTACTTCACCTCATATTTCCCTTATGAATTGTGTTGGGGGTGGAAAACTCATTTAATTCCTCTCCTCATATCCTGTTCCTTTGGTATTGGGTTTCCTCTCAATCCCGCAGTGAGCTAATTACCTCGGCCTTCAATCTTTTATCACTTTGCTTTTACACACTTACAGAACTTCATATTGTTTTTAGTCACTCCCTGGACAGTAATTTCCCTTTTATTGTATTGTATTTTTTCCCATGGTGGCAATATAAGATATCTAAATTAGCTCTTCTTCTCTCTTATTAATTTTGGGGAGGAAGTGTTCTATTAATTTGCTGAGACCCTGGTATCCATCTGCAAGACTTTATTGTTTCAATGCCTTCTCATTTTGGGAGGGTCTGTAGAAAGGAAAAGATTAATTAGAATTCGATGTGTCCTCTGTTCAATAAAATATCAAGTCTTAGGCTGAAGAGAGATGCCAGGATTTCACCCCGCTTCTTCTGCAGAGAATTGAAGGAAGTTGAAAATGCTGTTCAGGGTGTGACCTTTTATCCCACTTTGGCCTCTTGTACACGACTGGCCCGTACGGGCAGGGGTACCTTTACCTTTATAAGGGTTCTAAGGTTTTCCCCATTGTTTAAAAAACCTACAGAACCTGCTTGACCTACGGCAATAGCAGGACAAAAAGGAAGAATACATAATATGGCTGCAAGAATACTAAGCGAGATTATGCCAGCATGTCACCACCTTCCTCAATTCCTAGTCCTTTTCTGGGCTTAATGCAAGGTGCTGGTTTGGGTTCTTAAGTCTTCATGGCTTGGGACCTCAGTATCTGCCCTGCAGTCATGATCTAGGCATGTTTGCAGTCTGTGAACCCTGAAAGTCCTAGTTAAGGTCTCACCTTGACCATGAGCTCACTGTTCGCAGGGTAAGTATGGGCAAGCCATATATTCCCTATAATAAGAGGGTGCTACCTCGGATTATAGGGCTATTCCAAAATTACTGAGGTAATCTGTGTGCTTTGTACACTCAGGAAGATTGTTCCATTAATAAAAATAAGATGCTAGATGCAGTGTTTCTCAAACTAAGGTCTCCTCTCCAGCTGTTGTTGGACGACAACTCCCATCATCCATGACCACTGGTCCTGCTAGCTTGGAATGATGGGAGTTGTGGTCCAACAACATCTGGAGACCAGAAGTAGCAGCAGAAGTAGTCATCATAGCGCTGGGGAGGAGAATGTTCATCCACACAGACAGGAGTAATTCAGTTTTACGAGCAAACCAGAGGTTAAACTAACCCCTTTCCAGCCCCGAGAGGAGCGTGGGGAGCGTTCACACGACACACCTACACATTGCAGCCAACACACTAATGTGTCATGACACACAGTTTGGAAAGCTCTGATTTAACATGTCAGGTTTTGCAATTGTCAGGCACTTAGCCCCAGACACTCCTGTCTTCCACTGCCTCCCACAGTTTGGTCAAACTCATGCTGGTAGCTTCGAGAACACTGTCCAACCATCTTGTCCTCTGTCGTCCCCTTCTCCTTGTGCCCTCCATCTTTCCCAACACCAGGGTCTTTTCCAGGGAGTCTTCTCTTCTCATGGGGGGGGGGGCAAAGTATTGGAGCCTCAGCTTCAGGATCTGTCCTTCCAGCAAGCACTCAGGGCTGATTTCCTTAAGAATGGATACATTTGATCTTCTTGCAGTCCATGGGACTCTCAAGAGTCTCCTCCAGCACCATAATTCAAAAGCATCAATTCTTTGGCCATCAGCCTTCTTTATGGTCCAATTTTCACTTCCATACATCACTACTGGGAAAACCATAGCTTTAACTATACGGACCTTTGTTGGCAAGGTGATGTCTGTGCTTTTTAAGATGCTGTCTAGGTTTGTCATTGCTTTTCTCCCAAGAAGCAGGTGTCTTTTAATTTCGCGGCTGCTGTCACCATCTGCAGTGATCATGGAGCCCAAGAAAGTAAAATCTCTCACTGCCTCCATTTCTTCCCCTTCTATTTGCCAGGAGGTGATGGGACCAGTGACCATGATCTTCGTTTTTTTGATGTTGAGCTTCAGACCATATTTTGCGCTCTCCTCTTTCACCCTCATTAAAAGGTTCTTTAATTCGTCCTCACTTTCTGCCATCAAGGTTGTGTCATCTGCATATCTGAGGTTGTTGATATTTCTTCCGGCAATCTTAATTCCGGCTATGGATTCATCCAACCCAGCCTTCCGCATGATGAATTCTGCATATAAGTTAAATAAGCAGGGAGACAATATACAGCCTTGTCGTACTCCTTTCGCAGTTTTGAACCAATCAGTTGTTCCATATCCAGTTCTAACTGTAGCTTCTTGTCTCGCATAGAGATTTCTCAGGAGACAGATGAGGTGATCAGGCACTCCCATTTCTTTAAGAACTTGCCATAGTTTGCTGTGGTTGACACAGTCAAAGGCTTTTGAATAGTCAATGAAGCAGAAGTAGATGTCTTTCTGGAACTCTCTAGCTTTCTCCATAATCCAGCGCATGTTTGCAATTTGGTCTCTGGTTCCTCTGCCTCTTCTAAATCCAGCTTGCACTTCTGGGAGTTCTCGGCCCACATACTGCTTGAGCCTTCCTTGTAGAATTTTAAGCATAACCTTGCTACCTATAGCTCTTTAAATGACGCTTCTCTGAATAATTGCTGACCCCTGCTCTAATTCTACTCTAATGCAGAATGATCCCCTATGCCACAGTGTAGCATGGCTAAGGGTTAATCTGAATTTGAGGAGTACTTTTAATTTCCTTCATGGAAAACTGAGCTTTACAGAAATCCCACTCATTGTAGTTACATAATTTGGTCCTCACGGAGCGAGCAAACTTTTTTACCCGAGGGCAATATGTCATTGGCAAACAACAGAAGGTTCTGCATTTTAATTAACAGTGTGATCTTTCCCTGCTGCCTTTTTTCACACATTGCGTGTGCCTCTGTGTTTTTCTTCATGATGAAAAGGGAGGAAAAAAATCAGCTGCATTTCGCAACTGGAGTTTCCACTCTGCTTCCTATTCTGTTTTCATTATCTTTGACTTATATATGCATCTTTATTTATTTATCTGCTTATTGTCTAAAAAAACCCCAACCATACAGAGATGTACATCTTGTCAGCAGGAAAAGTGAAGCTACTTCATCGCTCATTAATAAAGAAGGAACATTAAAACCAAAGCCTTTACAACAGAGCTGCTTTTTAGTGGAAATCAGAGGAAGGGAGAGATAGAGCCTTTTTTAAAAACATGAGGTGCAACACATGATACACTGAAGAACGTCCAGATATTAAGCATTTAATGTGGGTGCTCTCAATGAGAACAGAAATTGCTGTACAGTGGTACCTCAGGTTAAGTACTTAATTTGTTCCAGAGGTCCGTTCTTAACCTGAAACTGTTCTTAACCTGAAGCACCACTTTAGCTAATGGGGCCTCCTGCTGCCGCCGCGCCACCAGAACACAATTTCTGTTCTCATCCTGAAGCAAAGTTCTTAACCTGAAGCACTATTTCTGGGTTAGCGGAGTCTGTAACCTGAAGCGTATGTAACCTGAAGGGTATGTAACCCAAGGTACCACTGTAATGCTGAGGGCTGATTAAATTTAAGAAAAGGGCAGCCATTTACCTGAAGAATCACCACACCCTCTCCAGATTGTTTCTGTTCCACTGCAATTCATTTTACAACAATGGCAACGTTATTTTGTCTTGCTGTCCACAGTGCTGAAATTACATCATCATTGCATTATTCAACCCCATTCATTTCAATGTAAAGGAAGCACAATGAAGAAGAAGGAAGGCGTATTCAACTATGTAGCACTTGCAGACTGAAAGCAACAACTACTACTACAGATCTTATTCAGTGGGTTGATTTCCATTCCAGACATGGGGCAAACAAGCAAACTTATGCCATTTCCACTCTCATTTCCATGTTTATTAATGTCAAACCATAGTCTATCAAGTTGCTGTTAAATTTTCCCTCCTGTCTGCAGAAGTATCAGGATGCTGTCAGTGGCTTTTGGCTGGTTGCCCAGGAAAGTATAAAAACAAGGAAACGTTTCTTACCATCCTTTTTTTATTTCCATCTTTACAGAGAGAGGCTATAGAACCCAGCCTCTTGGATAATGGTGTTGTCCCAAGTGAATCTCCACACCCCGTCTCTCCCACTTCCTCATTCATCACTTCTATGGGTGCTGCTACATGCCCTCTGTCTTTGAGCTCTTTGCTCTCCTACTTTTAAGGCTTGCTGGGTTCTGGGAGATGCTTTCTAATGATCCTGTGTCAGCCAGCTGCTGCTGCTGCTGCTGCTCTCCCATTATTTCTCAACTTTCCCCCACATCTCCCCTGAGCTGTGACCTCCCTCAAACCACTGTGGTAAATCTATACTGTCTTTCTCTTTCCCCTCCCTGGAAGGGTCAGAATGGGGAGGCGGTCTCCATTATTCCTCCTCTGCCCAGTCCCTGACAGGAAGGGAGATGTTTCACAAGCACCCCTGTGACTGCTCAACACTGCACTGGAGTTCTACTGTAAGCAGCAAACATCATACAATACACATTTTGTCACTCATTGTCATTACACATGGAACCAGCTACAGGGAACCAGGCAGAGGGCCTTCTCGGTAGTGGCACCCACCCTGTGGAACACCCTTCCATCAGATGTCAAAGAGATAAACACTACCTGACATTTAGAAGACATCTGAAGGGAAGTTTTTAATGTGTGACATTTTAATGTATTTTTAATCTTTGTTGGAAGCTGCCCAGAGTGGCTGGGGAAACCCAGCCAGATGGGTGGGGTACAAATAATAAATTATTTATATTATTATTATTATTATTATTATTATTATTATTATTATTATTATTATTATTATTACTACACAGCCACACCCCATTTGTTAACAATTCATTATTGTGTCTGAGCATGAGGTATGTGAGCCGGCAACAAAGTGTGAAGTCCCGATGGACAAAGTTGGGGGCAGTGGCAGAGGTGGCAGTAGTGCCAGCCATTTGAGTTCACCCCTGCCATGCTAAAATGCCCCTTTTTCCCATTGCAGGGAGGATAAGCGATGGCACACACTCTAAAGCTGGCAGCATGAACAGTGGAACAAGTGGCACAGCAATGCCTGGGAGCATTCTGAGTTGACCACTCCCAGAGTGCTTTGTACTGAAGTAGTCTTTTCCCCAACGCACTTGAGAGGGGTCCAGCCTCAATCTTTTGGTAGGTACACACAGGGGCGGAGGAAGGGGCATGCAGTGGGGGCAAGGTGCCCTGGGTGTCACCACTGAGGGGGGTGACAAAATGCAGGGCAGCACTCACTGCAGGGCCTGCAGCGTGCCCGAGCCACACGTCTCTCCTGGGAGTGAGGCGTTGGCTTGGGCACCTGCAGGTTCTGTGCTTCCCCAAATGGTCCACCCACTGCCTCCCCCTCAGTTGTAGGGTGGCTGAGTGGGAGGAGGCAGGCAGACTCCTCGGAGGTCCCGTGGAGCATCCTGCCCCAGCTGGCCCCACCCTGTGGCTGGCCCCGCCCCCTCAGGCAGCTGGCCCCGCCCCTGGACGCAGGGCACACACACTGCCCCAGGCACCCAATTGGCTTGCTCCACCGCTAGGTGCACACCCCTAATACAGACTCATTTACATATCTGGCAAAATGAGATCCAGCTAATGAGGTCACCAAGTCTGTACTTGTGGACTTGGAAGTTCACACTTCAGAGGACTCCCTCAGTCATGAGACATTTCCTACCTCAGTTATAAGGAGGGCATTATGACCTCCAAATTATTCTTGAGTTTAGAGTTTAATCTGAGCCAGTGAAGAATTTCCCTCCAATCTTCCCGGTATTCTCATTGCCTTCTGCCCCACTTATGGAAATGTTGAAGCAAGCAATGGTACTCCAGCACCTGCAGAAAGCCATGGAAAAAGAGGGATCTTGTTTTTCCCTTTCCTCTCTGGAACCCAAATTGAAGATTGTGAGCATGTGCCTTTAAAATAAATGGGGGGGGGGAGCCCTGTAAGAATATCTCGATTTCCCGGCATTGTCCTGAAGCGTTCATTTAGCAGCAGTGTCATAAAAAAAAAACCTGAACCAAGACGAAGCCAATTGCACTCAGCAGCCTGTAAATTCAGTCTTTTGGCATTTGAAAATGAGCTGTGATGCATGGGAATATGCTGTCAAATGAATCTGGATCACAACAGACCCCAGAGAAGGTAGTGTTCACACTTTGGGAGGAAAGATAACCAGGAGAGGAATATGACAGGCAGCACTGTTAGGCCATCCAGAGAAGCACACCCTGGTGCTGTACAAATCATCCACAAGACAGGAAGAAATTAAAACAGAAGGAAGCCTTCTCCATTTGTGTGTGGTACTGACATTTGTGGTGTTGAGAACCTTTTCAGAAACCAGCATCTGCTCCTATTTATATGTTAATTTGGGGGGCATGTTTAAAAAACTGGCTTAAAAAAAAACCCTCCTCCATCTTCTTCCTTCGATGAAAAAACTGGCATCTAAGCAGGTGCTTGTAGGGTGGTAAGGGCACCCTAGTTAAAGCCGTTTTGGCATATTCTTAATGAAGCTTCTTTGGTAATTATCTGAAGTACTTATTAAAGAACGAAACGAGAAGAGAACCCAAGAGAGGGGGCTGGAGAAATAGAGAACAGGAGCCTGTACACTCCGGAGGTCCGTTCTTAACCTGAAACTGTTCTTAAACTGAAGCACCACTTTAGCTAATGCGTCCTCCTGCTGCTGCCGCGCCACGGGAGCACAATTTCTGTTCTCATCCTGGAGCAAAGTTCTTAACCCTAAGTACTATTTCTGGGTTAGCAGAGTCCTAAAGTGTCTGTAACCTGAAGCGTATGCAACCTGAGGTACCACTGTATTGCAACTAGGGTGGGATTCCCCCCCCCCCCCGATGATGAAGATGAAGTCTCTGGCAGAGAGCTGAAATTCATCAGAAGATAGGTTTCTGTGAAAAATACCACCTCCCTTCCCCAAAAATGGTCCCTGCCATATTGTTGCTCATAAGGGTGTGGAGAACTTTGAGGGGTCATTTTTGCTCAGCCCTAATTGAAAGGCAAAATGAAGATTCTTTAAATTCACCTGCCCCTGAAGTCATTAAATAGTCAACCTCTCATTTTGTGGGTGACAAATGGCCCCTTCAAAAGGGTGATGTTTGGCTCGGCTTGAGTATGATCCCAGAGGATATTATTATTATTATTATTATTATTATTATTATTATTATTATCATCATTATAATAAATTAAATTTATATACCATCCTTCATCCAAATATCGCAGGGATGTTTACAGTATAAAAGAATGACTAAACTTTGGTTATTAGTATTATTCACTAGTAAGGTAGGTAAAGGAAAAGGACCCCTGGACGGTTAAGGCCAGTCAAAGGCGACTATGGGGTTGTGGCACTCATCTCGCTTTCAGGCCGAGGGAGCCGGTGTTTGTCCACAGACAGCTTTCCGGGTCATGTGTCCAGCAGGACTAAACTGCTTCTGGTGCAACAGAAACACCGTGATGGAAACCAGAGGGCATGGAAACGCTGTTTACATTCCCTGCCACAGTGGTATCCATTTATCTACTTGCACTGGTATGCTTTCAAACTGCTAGGTTGGCAGGAGCTGGGACAGAGCAACGGGAGCTCACCCCGTCGCGGGGATTCAAACCACCGACCTTCTGATCAGCAAGCCCAAGAGGCTCAGTGGTTTAGACCCCACAGTGCCACCCGCTTAGTGCACAGTGTGATAGGGTGCTGCTGCTCACCTGACCTCTCATTGTTCATGTTGATGCTGCTTACTGGGAGGTAAGGGACAAAGGGTGAGGTTGGTGTCATGCAAACACACTGGCAGAAACACAGGTTTAGCTCCAACAGTGTGTTTGCACCATTGCAGCCTTACTGCTGCCTCTCTGCTCTCTTTTACCTCCCAGTATGCAGCAGCAGCAACACAACTGACCAGGGTCAGGTGACCAGAGATGCCCCACCACACTTTCCACTACTTTATTATTTTTCATGACTGGCATCTTAAAACTCTCCAGCTGTTAAGAAAGTCAATGCATTTTTCTGTTGTTCTCATACTGCCAAGTCCTGCTTACCAGATCCAGATGAGATGCTGGCATTTTGAAAACAAAACAAAAATGATAGACCAGAAGGGAGGAAGAAACCCACTAAATTATCTGGGTTTCCCCCCTAAACGCCATGACCGAGTTTCACAAATAAGTCAATTCCACAACCAGCAACACCAGTTCCACAATGCAGAAGAGAACCAATAATCAGCAGGAAATATAATAATAAATAGTGCTGTTCTCTATGCACTAAAGGACGTAAAATAAGAATTCTGCTGCAAATTATGAATGACAGGGGGAAAGAAACCAGCCCTGTAACTCAATTTGCAAGAATATACAACCCACATGCAATTTAATTGTGACCGAACCAAAAAAGAAGAAGCAAACTAAACAACCTTGCAAAGTGTATAAACAAAATATATTAACTTTAGTAAGGAGAAACTACTATTCAATATTGTATTTTCATTATTAAAATACTTCAGTTTTAAAATCCCTAACTTTTTCAGCTTGCCTGCAGTGTAACAATAGCCATGAAGGTATTTAAGTAAATGTACGCAACTCCTTTCTCCATCAATGTTCTAAGATGGCGTATGAAAAGTACCCTGAAAAGGAGGCTCCACAGAGGATGCATAACAATGACTCTTTTAATATGAAACAGTTTCTGCAGGGAACAAAGCTTGAAGCTCATCGCTGCTTGTAACACAGAAGTGAAACAAAACTTCGTGCTGCCCAAGAGCCCACTCAGCAGTTCGTGGGATGGCAAGCCGGGAGGGCCAATCCACCCACACTCTTTGGGTTTTGTGCCAATATATTTGCATACACAAGCAATGTGTGCTGGTTCCATGGGTTACCCGAGAGGCGAGGTCCAAGTCCGGTCCGTGGTCAAAGGTGCAACATGGAGGCAGTCCGTAGTAGCTGAAGCTGGGTGCAGGGCAGGGAGTCAGGTGAAGTCAGGAACAGGCGTGCAAGCAGGGAGCCAGGGCAGGTCAAGAGCTCGGGCAGGAAAGCAGGACAGGGTTCAGACAGGAACTAGCAACCAACAATGTTGCTCCCGCAACTTGGGACTGGGGCTGGCCGGCTTTTATCTGCCCTGAGCCATGGGGTTGCCCCGATCCTCTGGTGACTTGCCTCTCCTGGCCTGGAGGCGAGCACTCCTCCTGCGGGAACTTAGTTCCCTCCGCCTCTCTGCCCTGAGCCTCTGCAGCTCAGGAGAGGCTGGAGGGTCACCGGACCCGGAGGCAACCTCAGCTTCCTCTGACGGGGCTGAGGGTGGAGCACCTGCAGGCAATGGGTCCTCCATCACCTCAGGAGCCAGAGCAGACTCAGCTGATGCCTGCACCTGAGGATCCAGCACAGGTGAGGACCCTTCAGGTTCATGCCCCAGCCCCAGCTCAGCTGGTTCTGGAGGCGGAGAATCCTGTGCAGGCTGGGATCCCTCAGGATCAGCATCCGAGTCCAAATCCCAGGCCATCACACAATGTTTATTTTGCCCCTTTAGCCCTCTTCAGACATTTGCAAAGGAATATGGGATGACTCAAATCGAGGAGCGACATGCGCCCAAGCCGTTCTCCCAATAAACCCGCATGCATTGGTGGTACCCATCCTGCCCCAACTTTCCCATGTCTAGGGGCTTCATGACTGGTTGCACTTTGAAGCCTCCCTCCAATCAAGAACCCTGTATTATCCAAATTCCAAATTCCATTCATCACTTAAAAGCCTGTTTCATGTATTTCCACTTACCACAAGGCTGTGGCAGAACAGGGCACATCTGGTGTGTGTGGTTCCCTTACCAATTCCTTTTAAATGCCTGAAGATAACTTATGGGTGAAACAAGAGGCAGAAATACAAGGTGTGACCAGAAAGTTCAATGAATGGTCACAGAAACCGGACAGTGAGAAATATTTGAACATACATACCTTACAGGCCTTCAAAATAGGCCCCCTCTGATACAATGCATCGTTGACAACCTTCATAGAACTATTGGAAACTTCTGGAGAAGTCATTTTTCCATACTGCTTTCAGTTCCCTCGTCACAGCAGCTTGGACGTGTGAAGTGTTGGAAAATCTGTGCCCTTTCAGTGCAGATTTCAGTTTTGGAAAAAGACAGAAATCCGGTGGGGCCAGATCAGGAGAATATGGAGGGTGGGACAATCCAGTAACATCAGGGACAATTTCACCTGGAATATGCAATTCTTCCGCCACCATTTGGACGGACAAACACCGATCCCGCATCGATAACTCACGAACTCTGTTGACATTTGCCGCTGTTCTGCTCATCAATACTTTGCCAGACTGCGGGTCATCTACTGTGTTTCAAGTTACAGTTTCATCTCCGTACACAATTGTGAGCATTTCGTGGGTTTCTGATGCCGAATGTATGTTCAAATATTTATTGCTGTCCGATTTCTGTGACCATTCACCGAACTTTCCAGTCACACCTTGTATATAGGATCACAAACAATAAGGCCCTTATTATTTAAGTGATACTGCCAAGATACCTCTGAGCCACAAAGATTAGCCATTTCATATACTCAGTAGTTGGCTTAGATTAATAACTTTTTTCATCTGTGGGTGGATCCAGAAATCTGCACAGCTCCCTTGCATAAAGATTATCATCCATGCTGTTTTGCCCACCTAGGTTCAGGGAATGGCCTGGCAAGGCACAAACACAGCATGGTTGTTCATACTTTTGCAAGCTTGTAGACCGTGGCATTGACCATACATATTCCTTGCGTTATCACAAGTCTGTCCCTTGCAATTATGAATGTCAACAGCACACTTCTGAAGAATGCTGATGACTGTTTCACACAAGCTTTCTCCAGCATGGCTGTCAATTGGTGCAAAGCACAAAAAAACCCCCACACCTTTGCTTCTCTAATCAAGCAGGAACAAAAAACAATGCATAGCTAATCTGTATGAGAAATATCGGGTGTAGAGTCGACAATAAGAAAACTATTACTATGCCTTTTTAATCTCCAGAAGCTCACTTGGTGACTTTGGGCCAGTCACTGACTCTCAGCCTAATCTACTTTACAAAGTTGTTGTGAGAATAACATGGAGAAGATGAGCTAGAATATTGTGTAAGCTGCCTTGGGTTCCTTGGAGGAAAAAGGGTAGGGTTTTCCCTGTATTTGAAAAGAGTGCAAGAATATTTCTTGGAATATTTCTCTAGGCAGGAGATTCCAAAAAGTTGGTGTCACCACAGAAAAAGCCCTGTTCTGTGCTCATCTCACATTAGGAAAAGTATGTGGTGCAAGGTGTCATCTTCAGATTTCAAATTATGTGGAGAAACATATAGGAGTGTGTAGGAGTTCCTCCACTCCTTTTTATTGTGTGTTCATGATTATTTGTGTTCATGCTGGTATCAGGGCAGTTTCCACTTTTCTTGGTGTTTATGCTTGCAAACGTTTTGGAGCAGACATACTGCTTCAGTTCCAATCACTGCATGTCCTGTAACTTCCCACTGAAATCCTATAACATTTTATTCCACAAATGGGGGAGCTGCTTCTGTTGCACTATAGTGCAAGAGTATCTGCCCAGAAGGCAATAATGTGATTCTTTCTTTTTCTTCTTCTTTGGTGATCACTCTTCAACAGTGGTGATCTTTGCTTCTTCCAGTACACTGATACTGGTTTGCCTGTCTTCCCAAGTGATGTGCAAAAATTTTTGGAGACACCGTTGATGGAATCTTTCGAGGAGTTGGAGATGGCGTTTATAAGTGGTCCATGTTTCACAAGCATATAGTAATGTTGGTAGTATAATAGCTTCGTAAACAAGCATTTTGGTTTGCCTGCGAATGTCCCGGTCCTCAAACACTCTGCACTTCAGTCGGGAGAAAGCCGCACTTGCAGAGCTCAGGCGATGCTGGATTTCGGCATCAATGTTGGCCCTTGTGGAAAGATAACTGCCTAGATAGGAGAAGTGATCGACATTTTCCAACGTTACACCATTGAGTTGGATTTGTGGCACCGCAGAGGGGTTATTTTGTACTTGTTGGTGCAGCACTTTGGTTTTTTTGATGCTGAGTGATAACATTACGCTAGCATCATACACAAAAAACACCCACAAGTAAAGCAGAATGGTGTGTGGATGGCCCAATGTAAATCCACTATTCCGTCCATGACATTTTGTAGAAGACATACACAAATGTCGTCCATTTTCTGTTCAATGGTTATGGTTTTTACCACCTGTTGGCACAAGAAACTCATACCTAGCAGGGGCCCTTGAAATGGGTGACTGTAGTAATTCTTAATCTACCAAAGAGTTGTACAAGGATTACACACAACTATTTCACATCATTCCTCTAGGACTTGCCGATCAGAAGGTCGGTGGTTTGAATCCCTGCGACGGGGTGAGCTTCCCAACCTAGCAGTTCGAAAGCACGTCAAAGTGCAAGTAGATAAATAGGTACCACTCCAGCGGGAAGGTAAACAGTGTTTCCGTGCGCTGCTCTGGTTTGCCAGAAGCGGCTTAGTCATGCTGGCCACATGACCTGGAAGCTGTATGCCAGCTCCCTCGGCCAATAAAGCGAGATGAGTGCTGTAAACCCAGAGTCAGCCGCGACTGGACCTAATGGTCAGGGGTCCCTTTACCTTTACCTTAGTGGGACAGAACTTGCAGCCCTGCCTTTGTAACTGTGTTTCTTTCTTAGTTTTTACCTGAATTGTTGTGTTTTTTGGTTTTTATTGTTCCTGGTTTTTATAGGTATTGATGTAATATTTGCTATCTCTGTAAGAAAAGGACTACCAAATGCAATACACAACAATAGCATGGGTCCATAGGAGCCAATTCCTAGGGGCAGAGGTGTCCCCCCCCAATAAAATATTTGAAGAGGCCAGGTCCCCCCAAAGTTGATGGGCACTGCCATTCAAATGGTGTTGGTGTGCCATGTCATGTGGCTGATTATGTGGGGCTGCCCCCCACCCCGCTCCCCTATCTTTTATCCAAGTTGTCACCCCTGCATGGGTCTATAGCCAAAGAGCAATCCCATCTCATGTCCCCCCTTCCTTTTCCACGCAACTTGAGAAAGCCTTGCAAAGCCACGTTCTGCATTCAAAGTCATTCTTCATAACAAAGTCATTCTTCTGCTCCCCGAAAAATAGTAGAAAAGAAAGCAGGAAGGCTACCTCCTCTCTTTTTCATTTCAGAAGTTGGAGGGTGGGAATTTCAGGGTGGGGAATGCAAACTGAGGGGGGAGAAGACAAACTTCGCAGCAGTCATTTGAGCCTGGGCTGAAGGTTACTGTATTTTTATTGCTCTAGGATGACCCGGAGTTATGATGTTCCTGCACAGTAGCAGCCAATTATGTGTGCACGGAGAAATGCAGAGCGCAAGGACGGCATGTTCCTGTGTCCCCATTATCACATCTTATGTGTGGAGAGCAGGGTAACATGACCCAGGGTTGCTGTTTTTGACTGTTCTTCTGCAAATCTAGTTCTGCCCTCAAACTTGCAGTGTGAATACTTTGAATGGGTTAGTCCTGACAACTGCTCTCACAGTTTAGCCTTGGGTGTGTGGATTTCTCAGTCCTTTCAGCATATTAAACTGTCTATTTGGGTAAGAAGAGGTCTGTTTGTATTAGAATAGCTGGCTGGCCCTGCTCCGGCACCGAGAATGATATATAATAAGAATCTAAGTCTAAAGGGTATGGTCAGTGAGATAAAAGTCAGAATACTGAAAAGGTCAGAATAATAATCCACATCATTACTATTCACGTTTCAAATACCTGGTACCAAGATTATGGGGGCAGTGGAGAATTTAATGAAATGACCCCATTAATATTCCATCCTCATATCACAATTTAACGGTCCTTTCCTTTCTGGGATTGTAAGGTGGTCTCAAGAATGACTCTAGAGCTTTTGAGCCTAGGGAGTAGAACTCCAGGAGTTCGTACTTAACTTCTAAAATAATGATCCGTATAAAACTAAAAATACTTCTTCCAGGATTTCCACCACATGATTTCTTTAGGAGGCTTTGAGATAGCTATTGAAAGTCTTCTTACTTCCTGGTACCAGATGACATGGTTTGTAACAAAACTAGGCTGCGATCCTATGCACAGTTTCCTGGGGGCCAGCCCCACTGAAGGCAGCAGGACCTACTTCTGCATAGGATCGCTCTGATGATCCACTTACTGCATTCTACCATGCACTGAGCTTCCATTGAAATTAACCCCCCCCCCACACACACAGGGTTACTTAAAGGGGCCGGGTAAATGTGTATCTTCAAAGATGCAACCCCCCCCCCACACCCACCTATATTCTGAATGGGACAGTCCATGAAATTGTAGGGAAGTGTATAGATGCCAGAAGAGAATATATTTATCAGATATTATCCTTCCTTCCTCATGTTTGCGAGTTCAGCAGAGTACATCCCTTTGCAGCTTAAAGGGGATGCTTAGATGGCCTAGTTTTAACCTTTTAGCTTAAGCAATTAAGGCAGACTGGATTCTCCCAGCATTTCCCCCTTTTCTCCCCCTTAAAACAATAATCGCATAAATCAGGTACAGTGGTACCTCTGGTTAAGGACTTAATTTGTTCCGGAGGTCCGTTCTTAACCTGAAACTGTTCTTAACCTGAGGTACCACTTTAGCTAATGGGGACTCCCGCTGCCACTGCACCACCGCCACACAATTTCTGTTCTCACCCTGAAGTAAAGTTCTTAACCCGAGGTACTACTTCCGGGTTAGTGGAGTCTGTAACCTGAAGCGTTTGTAACCTGAGTTACCACTGTAAAGGGTAAAAATACTGTTTACAGTACTCACTCGGAATACTTGTTGAAGAGTAACAGATACAGCAGTTTTGTTCTGGCAGGCTTAAAATGGAAACTCAGTTACAAAGACATGCAGTCATACCTCGGGTTGAATGTGCTTCGAGATGAGCGTGTTCGAGTTGCGCTCCATGGCAACCCGGAAGTAACGGAGCGCGTTACTTCCAGGTTTCGCCACTTGCGCTTGCGCAGATGCTCAAAATGACGTCGTGCGCATGCGCAGAAGTGCCGAAACGTGGCACGCGCAGACGCGCGGACACGAGTTACGTTTGCTTCTAGAAGCGAACAGGGTTCTGGAACGGATCCCGTTCGCATCTAGAGGTACCACTGTATTTAGTTTATTTTAAGATGGTGTCTGAACTATGGAGCTCAGACAGGCAGAGATGCTCTACGCTGCTGGAAGGTGGTCAAAGAGCAAAGAGAAAGTGCCCTGGCCAGGTGAGGAGACTGCATGTATGGATATGTCCTCCTCCTAACAGGGCATTGTGAGTGTCACTCAGAATCTTCTCTAGGACTGAGCTTCCGCTCCTATCATGTGCCGATCTAGCAAACATGAATTGTTGGGTTGACTGCATTATAAATATACCACACGAAATAATCGTACCACGTGATCCCCACATTTAAATGTTTTGCTTCCATGCCACTGAGAACATGCTCCTGTTGTAAGGGCTCCGCTCACATTCTGTTCTCCACCAACATTGACTGGATAAGGCAAAATTCAATAATAGAATTGAATCTGAGATATGCCATTTTCTTCCTTAAGGTTAAAAAGATTTACCAGCTAGGTGGTTCTGCTGTATTGCTGTGTTTGTTTAAATCATATAAATTGTACCACACGGAAGGCCAGGGGTATATTTAGCATGATGTAGCGCGACGCAGGCAAGATTGCTGAAAGTACATTTTGAAGTAGTTAGTGCCCAGGAACAATTACATATAATAGTGTGAAATTATGGTTGTTTGTTCAACCTAATACCACCAGGCTTCAAGGTTTGTTTGCTGGTGTCATACACGCATACTCCGCCTTTGCAATTTGCTGCATTCATCTTAATTGAAATGAATCTGATGTACTTCTTCAATATAACAGCCACCCAACCACCAAAAGTACACAAAGAAATTGATTTCCTAGAGAGCTTTTAACTCCTAGCAGGCTGCTAACAGCAATATGAACATAAAATGTAAGATTTTGTGCACTTGTGAGAAATCCCCATAAGATTTTGTTTCCTAATTTTTACAACAGAGTTGATTGACGTAGGACAGAATATGGCTAATGAAAATGTGGGGAAGAAATGCCATTAAGATTAAATACAAATCAAGGGCATCACTCCCAGGTTCCTGCCCAAAAACACACACACACAAAAATTGCTAACAGAAGAACACCCCATTGAGAGTTGAAGAGAACTGCATTTTGGGAAATGACATATAATGAAAAGAAAACAATGTTTAAAATAACTTTTATATAAAAAAACAACAACCCAGAAGCTTTCTTATTAGGAATTGTAGGTACTGACATCCCAAAGTAACAGAAAAGACTTCTCATGTATGCTACAACAGCCATACAGATGTTTCAAGTCCAGAGATGGGAAGAAGACAAAGTTTCTACCAGAGAGAAATGGCAAATCAAGCTGTTGGACTATGCTGAAATGGCAAAACTGACTGGAAGGCTCAGGAACCAATAAGACCTAAACTTCAATAAAGAATGGGGGGAAATTATAATTTATCTATGAGACCACTTTAAACAGATGAAAACACTAGCTGTATTTTAATGACATTTGTAGCGAATATCATGGACAAGATGGGAAAAAATCTAAGGAATGTTGGAGAGTATGGATTTTATACAGAGATGGGAATGCGGAAAATGTCTATAGGCTTACATACAGAATGTATAGAATATAGGCTTGCATACAGAGGGACACGGGTGGCGCTGTGGTCTAAACCACTGAGCCTCTTGGGCTTGCCAATCGGAAGGTCGGTGCTTCGAATCACCATGACAGAGTGAGCTCCCGTTGCTCTGTCCCAGCTCCTGCCAACCTAGCAGTTCGAAAGCACACCAGTGCAAGTAGATAAATAGGTACCGCTCCGGCGGGAAGGTAAACGGCGTTTCCGTGCACTCTGGTTTCCATCACAGTGTCCCGTTGGTTTAGTTATGCTGGCCACATGACCCAGAAAACTGTCTATGGACAAACACTGGCTCCCTCAGCCTGAAAGTGAGATGAGCGCCGCAACCCACTAGTCACCTTTGACTGGACTTAACCATTCAGGGGTCCTTTACCTATGAGCAGAACTCCATTCATGAGTCACTCCCACTAGAGAAAGAGATTCGTTGGTTCATCTTTCTCCCTGTCACTTTAAAGGTGCTCTAGAGGGATTATTCAGAAATGCAATTGAGGTGGTGCTGTGCGAGGGGTGCAGGAGAAAGAGGGAACTGGCTAAATTTCACACACACACACACACACACACACACACACACACACAGACACCAATCTTCTGTGACAGACTCTGCTGGATTCAGGTACTTCATTGAACAGAAGAAGCCAACCCAATATTTTCCTTTGGAAAATTGGAATTTCTAAAACTCCCAGGAGATAATTAGAAGTAAAATCTCTGTTACTGTATCCCAATTCATTGAAAGTGCTCATTTTCATAATAATCTATTAATGTTATGGATGGCATAAAGCATGCTGTAAAAGAAAGGTCAGGCTAGTTGTTTTTACCTTATTCTGCCATAATGTAATATATCATGAAGAGGCGAAATAGTTCTGCAAAAGCTCTCCTATCAGAACTCAGGCAAGTATGAAATCACCTAAAAGGTTAAGAACCATCTACTTGACACTTACAATGGCATGTAAATAAGGCTGCATGCACACACAATACCTCTAAAAACTATTCAAAGTACATTCCCCCCCCCCCAAGAATTCTGGGCAGAGTCAGACACCCTCCGGATTGCCAGTTGCTAGGGAAGAACTATGGGAGAGGATTGTTCCTTCTTGCCCTGCTTGTGGACTTCCCAGGGGCAACTGGTTTGGTGCTGTGTAAAACAGAACCCTGGAATAGTCTGATCTAGCAGGTCTCTAGGCTATTGGACAACTACAATGCGCTCTACATGAGGCTACGTGGGGACCCGGAAACTAATCCAGAATGTGGCAGCTAGACTGGTGACTGGGAGTGGCCACCGAGACCATATAACACCAGTCCTGAAAGACAACATTGGCTCCCGGTACGTTTCCGAGCACAATTCAAAGTGTTGGTGCTGACCTTTAAAGCCCTAAACGGCCTTGGTCCAGTATACCTGAAGGAGCATCTCCACCCCCATCATTCAGCCTGGAAGTTGAGGTCCACCTCTGAGGGCCTTCTGGCAGTTCACTCACTGCAAGAAGTGAGGTTACAGGGAATCAGGCAGAGGGCATTCTCGGCAGTGGCACCCACCCTGTGGAACACCCTCCCACCAGATGTCAAGGGAATAAACAACTATCTGACTTTTAGAAGACATCTGAAGACAGCCCTGTTTAGGGAAGTTTTTAATGTTTGATGTTTTACTGTGTTTATAATATTCTGTTGGGAGCCACCCAGAGTGGCTGGGGAAATCCAGCCAGATGGGCGGGGTATAAATAATAAATAAATTACTATTACTATTACTATTACTATTACTATTACTATTACTATTACTACTATTACTATTACTACCATTACTATTACTACTATTATATTGGGGCAAGCTCAGAACTTGAACCCCTTACTTAGTAGAAGATTCTAAGAATAGACAATGCTTTAAAAATACAGCCTAAGTTTGGATTTGAAAGTCCAAATTTAAAATTGCTGCATTTAACATTTGGCTAAATGACTGTGTTACAGATCCATATTCAGATATTTCAGTCTTACATTAAAGGACTCTATTGCTACATTGTTAAGTGATTATTAAGGCATCGTGGTTTTGTTGCTTATTTTGTTGGGATTAACAGTCTTATTTATTTTGTGATATACGTAATTATTTAGTTATGATAATAATGAATAAATGGGGGGATATTTTTTTTAAAAAGAGCTTCCTTCAAACACCCATTGAGGAAAATTGGTCGGGAATCCATTGTTTGAGTGAGTAGTGTTGTTGCCACTGAAAGTGAGGAAGGGAAGAAACAACACAAGGGAGATGGATTAAGCACCACCTATTTGTGTTGATGCTTGTTGTCTTTGTCCATGGAGTTTTCTTGGCAGGGATACTGGAGTGGCTTGCCGGTTCCTGCTCCAGGTGGATCACATTTGGTCAAAACTCTCCACCATGACCTGACTCTTGAGAGTCCCATTCTTAAGGAAATCAGCCCTCAGTGCTCACTGGAAGGACAGATCCTGAAGCTGAGACGCCAATACTTTGGCCACCTCATGAGAAGAGAAGACTCCCTGGAAAAGACCCTGATGTTGGGAAAGATGAAGGGCACAAGGAGAAGGGGACGACAGAAGATGAGGTGGTTGGGCAGTGTTCTCGAAGCTACCAGCATGAGTTTGACCAAACTGTGGGAGGCAGTGGAAGACAGGAGTGCCTGGCGTGCTCTGGTCCATGGGGTCACAAAGAGTCGGACAAGACTAAAGGACTAATCAACAACAACAACATTTGTGTTGATGTTAGAGTTTGACTGAAAGATCTGAGACGAATCCGCCCAGTGTCTCCAGCTCTCACTAAAAGAAAATGGTGCTTGTAACCGACTGATGAGGAGTCACAGAGCAATGCAAGGATGCAACATGCGAGAAGGAAAGCCAAAACATGTCACCAATTAATTGGGGTCCTTTAAAAAAAATCACCCGTAAACTTTTTAATTGATTCACTGCAACGACTGATTAATTAAAAGCTGTGTCCCTATGTGACTCTTCACATGGGGTTCATTTTCCAGTTCTGCAAGTTGCAGAGCAACTCATTTCATGTTGAAAGGGAGGTGGAAGGTGAGAAAAACGAAATTGTCCAAGCAGAAGCTTATGAACTAGTTTTTGGAGGGGGAAGGAAAGCACAATCTGAAGAACTTTAAATCAGTTGAGTGTAATTACCAGAGGAGATTAGCATAGGAAGGAAATTGCAGAGACATCAGGCACATCTGCCTGTGCCCCCTCTTTAATTTTCCAGATGACATAGTTACCATGAGTAGGGTTGTAGATTTTCCAGTTTCCCAGTGAGAGGGGGTTCAGGGAGGGGCTTAAGGGAAACTCTTCTCTTTATATATATATATGTTGTTGTTGTTTAGTCATCTCCGACTCTTCATAACCCCATGGACCAGAGCACGCCAGGCACTCCTGTCTTCCACTGCCTCCCACAGCTTGGTCAAACTCATGCTGGTAGCTTCTGTGACACTGTCCCACCATCTCGTCCTCTGTCGTCCCCTTCTCCTTGTGCCCTCCATCTTTTCCAACATCAGGGTCTTTACCAGGGAGTCTTCTCTTCTCATGAGGTGGCCAAAGTATTGGAGCCTCAGCTTCACGATCTGTCCTTCCAGTGAGCACTCAGGGCTGATTTCCTTCAGAATGGATAGGTTTGATCTTCTTGCAGTCCATGGGACTCTCAGGAGTCTCCTCCAGCACCATAATTCAAAAGCATCAATTCTTCGGCGATCAGCCTTCTTTATGGTCCAGTTCTCACTTCCATACATCACTACTGGGAAATATATATATATATTTCTACATCGATTTCTTTGGAAGCAAAAATACTTCACTGCAATGGAAGCTGCTCCATTAGGGCACATGGGATAGAGTCCCACAAGCTTTGGCCAGCTCCCACCTGCCTGCCTTCTTGCAACTGATCATGGCCTGCCAGCTTCCTCCTCCTTATTCTCCATGTTGTGTTTGTGGAACTCAGCAGAGAAGAGGATGGCAACAAAACTATAATTAGTTGCTTCTTCCTGTCATTGACTGCAGAGGCAGCTTTGGGGAGCGTGACCGGTTTGGTCACACGGGGCATGGAGCTTCAGGGACACCACAAGAGTGATGTAGAATGGCAGGCGAGAGGCGGGGGCACTGAATTTTGACATCACACAGCCTGGACTACTGCAATGCGGTCTATGTAGGGCTACCTTTGAAGGTGACCCAGAAACTACAACTAATCCAGGATGCGGCAGATAGACTGGTGACTAGGATTGACCGCTGAGACCATATAACACCGGTCCTGAAAGACCTACATTGGCTCCCAGTATGTTTCCAAGCACAATTCAAAGTGTTGGTGCTGACCTTTAAAGCCCTAAATGGCCTTGGCCCAGTATACCTGAAGGAGCGTCTCCACCCCCATCGTTCAGCCCAGACACTGAGGTCCAGCTCTGAGTTCCCTCACTGCGAGAAGTGAGATTACAGGGAACCAGGCAGAGGGCCTTCTCGGTAGTGGTGCCGTCCCTGTGGAATGTTCTCCCATCCGGTGTCAAGGAAATAAACAACTATCTAACTTTTAGAAGACATCTGAAGGCAGCCCTGTTTAGGGAAGTTTTTAATGTTTTATGTTTTATCGTGTTTTTCATATTCTGTTGGAAGCCACCCAGAGTGGCTGGGGAAACCCAGCCAGATGGGCATGGTATAAAATTATTATTATTATTATTATTTAGGGTGCTGTTGAAATTTGAGACCACAAGGTCCACCATTTGGCTGTGGCTCTACCTACTGCCTGGTCTCCCTGCCTTCACCACAGGCAGAGGTAGACGAGGTCTCAGGGCATTGTATGCAATGCAAAATGACTGCCAGGCTGTTAACACAAGGAAATCCTCAGTATGAGAAGAAAAGCCCAACCCTCCAGCCCCAATAAACTGTTAGAGAATTTCCACACATACACACAATACTGTTGGATGAAATGGTGCCTCAAATTTTGCTGCCGGCAGGTAATAATTTCAGGAGGCCATTTTCACTCAGCTCTACTTTTGAAACCGCTTTTTTTTCCTTTTTTTGGGGGGGGGGGGACAAATGCAGATCTCTATCTATTACATCGCTAACACCGCCGCTGCCTATGTGTGGAACAGTTTTTTCACACCAGTACAAATATATGGCAGACATTCGCATTTCGCCTGCCAGAGTTCTTTTTATAACATTCCTTTGGGATACAACCTATGGTTCATAACAGCTTTCACTGAGGAGAAAGAACTGCTCGGTGGATAGCAAGCTAGCCCTTGACTCTATTCAGCTTCATCCTCCTCCCCCCCCCCCCAAAAAAAAGAGGCCTTTCATTGCTGCGAGTCCATTTTTTAACCCCTGTGGTCAATACGGATCCTGAGTTCCTTTTCTTTTCACAGTCTTTAATTGAACTCTCCCTCCAGGATTGTGAAGTTAGCAATACTATTGCAGTCTTTAAAGCTGGAGAAAGGAAAAATGTCAGAGTTGTGATTTCAAGTTTTAAAACTGGGAAATTGGGTAACTGAGCACTCCTACTGTAGGCCTTGAAATGGAGGAGGAAGGAGTTAAATAAAATGCACAGGTGAAGGTACACATCGCTCTAATTGCTTTGCTGAACATTGTTGGGCTGAAAAACGAGCTTAATGTTAAGCCAAGTGCCTGCATGTTTTTGTTTCAATTAGAGGATCGTATGATGTCACATCTGCACAAAGAATTTAAGCTGAGTCGGCTGTCTTTCCTAGTTCTCTGCTGCATCATTAAAATGGGAACAACACATCTCACATACTTGGCAGCCAAAACTTCTTTAACAGGGCACTTTGCCTTCCTGTTGAATCTAATACAGTGGTACCTTGGGTTACATACGCTTCAGGTTACAGACGCTTCAGGTTACAGACTCCGCTAACCCAGAAATAGTACCGCAGGTTAAGAACTTTGCTTCAGAATGAGAACAGAAATCGTGCTCTGGCGGTGCGACAGCAGCAGGAGGCCCCATTAGCTAAAGTGGTGCTTCAGGTTAAGAACAGTTTCAGGTTAAGAACGGTCCTCTGGAACAAATTTAGTACTTAACCCGAGATACCACTGTAGCCTAGGATTGTCAGGCAGGGGCATACGAAGGGGGGGGGCAGAGGGGTTGGGCTGCCCGGGCACCACTCGTGGGGGGTGACAACATAGCCCACTGCCCCCCCAGCTGTAGAGTGGCCAAGGGCACGCATGCAGTTATATGGGCGCCGCCCGCATGGCATCCGTATGGGCTGCCTCTCACACGGCGACTGTAGGGGCTGCCATGCGTGCGCAGTCCGTATGGAATGCCACAATTTGGGCTCTGAGCATCTGTGCCTGAAGAATCCTGCATGCTTTGTAAATACAAGCATTCTGCTTAAATAATTGACAGGCTGCTATCATTTGTACCCAATTATGATTCTCCAACTCACTGACAGAGTCAATGAAAATGTTGTATTGTCCACGTTCCATTGATACATGAAACTGTCCCTAGTATTCACAGGGAAACACATTTTTCATGAAATTTCTTTGATTGTATACCAAATAATTCCACCAAGACCTTGTTTAGTCTTACTCTCTGTTTTCCCAGAGGAGTAAGATCAGCTATCATGTAAGAACATGGTTCTGCTCCTTTGGGCAGTGGCTCCAGTGGAAATAGCCCAGCATTGGAATTATAGCTCCATTTTTTACACTGGCTGCCTTGTGGAGTGAAATCTGGTTTCGTTCATTGCAAGAAAAAACTAACCCCAAAAAAGCAACCTTACTAGTTGCGTGTGTAGGTCCCCAGGCCACCCCTCAAATAACTTCACACATAACACGTAATTTTAGTTTTGGTTTTTGGGCACTATTTTGGCCACAACTTTATTAAAATACAAAATCAGTGAGTGGTTGTTTAGACATTGGTTATGACTATCTGTCCCCCCGCCTGGGACAGAACTGACATCCCGAGGTCCGATCGGTAGCCAGTAGAAGAGAAAGTCAAACTGGGGGTCATTTGAGCTAAGCGTCGGACCCACGCTGCTCACCCCAGCAGCTCCCCGAAAGCTTACTGGCCCTGGTCCCATGACAGGGATTCCCATGACAGGGATTGGGTGGCCCTGGTCCCATGACAGGGATTGGACGAAATCGTGGCAAGCCCCAGGATTCCTTTAACGGAATTCCCTTCAGTGCAATAGGAGGGGCAGGCACAGCCTATCCTGACCCCTCCACCACCAGCATATTATAACCAATGCCTAACCGCAACCTTACAAGTTGTGACGAATTGCTGAGTAGTAGGCAAAAACCAAATGGCACAGCCAATCACCAAATGGCAAAATTCCTACTAGGCCCCTGCTCCAAAGCAGACGACCCCATGACAGGCAAAGCAAGGTCAACCGGAAAAGAGGGCGGGCGGGCGGGTGATCCGATGCACTCTGCAAAGAGAAAGAGAAACCAGAGTGCACCAATATTTAAAGACTATGGTCCCACCCACCCAATTTGCAACATACAATTTGCCCCAGCAACCCGGTTACCCAATCATAGTGCCAGGCAACAACTATTAACCTGCCTGGCAACAAGAGGCCTGGCCTGGCGGCCCACACTGCAACACGTGCTCTCATTTATTGGAGAACACGCTATGTCTAATCAAGTCTGACTGATTTGAGGTCACCTGGTGACCCCAATTGACTTATTTTACTTGCCCCAGTATTAGTGGTGGACTTCAAAATATCAATTTTGAAAAAAAATCTTATATTTATACTTAGCTTTATTGTTGCTGGGTTTTCCTTTATTGTTTGGGGATATAATTGTCAAGAAACCCTTTTATTTTCTTTATAAATGAATTTTTGAAACTTTTTTTTAAAATTCAGACTGTATGTGAAATATTGTATGTGATGGAATAAATGTTGTTTTGTTAAAGGGTGGGGAGTTTTTCCTCCCGTTTTTTTTGGGGGGGTATATTTTGAAACTAAAAAAATTAAAAGAAGGAAAGCTCAGACAAGAATGCATCTTTCAGCTGGTTTATAACTTCTATGTTTCTTATTAAGGAATACAGCTTTAAATGGAAGCTTTTATTTATGACACAAACAGAACTTTCAGATCACAATGAAGACAACACTGCTGTTCATTCGTTTCATCCTTTACTTATTTAATCAGTTTATACTCTGCTTTGTTGACCTGTAGGTCTCCAATGCAAGTTTCAATAGTAACAAAAGAAATCCGATTCAAGGTTAAACAACTCTAAAAACTTCATTTTGATAGACAAAAGAAGAGTGAATTTACGGGGGGGGGGGGACTACAAAAATATCAGACATTCAAAGAAAACTTCAGAGCTGGCATCACCATTAGAGTAAATGAGGCCATTTATTCTGACAGCACATAATGGAAGCAGTGACAATACTTTTGCCCTCCACCGCAAGCCATCCTGTTCCTTCTCTCTGGTTGCAACATACATTAAAAAATTGAATTATCACAACATATAACTCCCTATTACATAGCCATAATATTTATTTACATTATTTTTTCCCCATCTGGTTTTATTCCCCTTCTCCTGGTCTTGTATTTCTGATAATATATCATATTTCCTTGACAATAGTGAGTTATATTTAAACATATTTGTTCCAATTTTGTTAATTGCTTATGCATGCCTTTAGTTCTTTAAATATGAATAAAGCAACATCTGATTTCCAAAACCTCCATTATTGGTTATTTGAGGGGTTTTCTGCACTTAGCCTTTATAGTGGTATGTTTACGGTTTGATCCACTGTTTTTAACCTTTATACAGAATTCCAGGGCAAGTCCCTGACCTCAGCTGCCCTTTTCATTGTGCCATTTAAACATACCGTATTTTTCGCTCTATAAGACACACTTTTCCCCTTCTAAAAAGTAAGGGGAAATGTGTTTGCGTCTTATGGAGCGAATGCAGGCGGGAGGCTCTGCTCAGCGCTCCCTTTAAAGAGCCACGTGGAGCGTGTGTGTGGCTCTTGGGGGCTTTTCCCCGAAGAGGGAGAAGGGCAGCCCGTCGGTCCCTTCTCCCTCCTCGGGGAAAAGCCCCCAAGAGCCGCAAACATGCTCCACGCAGCTCTTTTAAGGGAGTGCTGAGCAAAGCCTGTGTGCATCCCAGGCTCTGCTCAGAGCCCCCTTTCATAAGCCGCGTGGAGCGTGTGTGTGGCGCTTGCAGGCTTTTCCCCGAGGAGGGACCTGTATGATGTCCCCAAATTTCAGCTAGTTACCACTTAGGCATTAATGGGGACATCCCTGGGCTCATGACCATCTAAGCCCTTGCTATTACATCCATGACTGCATTTGGTTTATGAATTTCACATTTCCCTAATTTCCATAGCCATGATTTTTATTTTATTGAAAGCCCTGCATATTCCAATGCCTAATGGATATTTGCTGGTTGAATCATCGAGTCATTGCAGTTAATAATGCAGCTTGAAATTATCAACCAAATAGGAATTGCCAAACTGCCATTCTTAAATTCTTCCCCCCCCCCAGTGTCTCTAAATATTCTGCGAATTTCTGAGTCCAAAATAATTTGATGAACTCATGAAGTTTTAATTCTTGTAGTTGGCATACTTGGTGGATTATTATCAATACATTCTTTAAATATAGTCAAATATGAAATTGTCAACAATAATATATTAGGCAACATAGTCATCTTGATATCCAGCCATGAGAATATCTCCTGTGCCCATTTCCTCATGTCAGTGTTCATTTTATTAATGATTAAATCGAAATTACTATCATAACGTCTAGAAGATTTTGTGATATCAAGATTCTCAAACATCACATTCCAGCAGATTTCTATTTTGCATGTGCCTTATTTGTTGTTGTTTTTTTGTTCTTCCAAGTTAAGCCCTATTGTTCTGGACTTCGTTGGATTAATGCCCAAAGTGCTGAATTTTTATAGGATATCCATTAAGCTAGTAAGCAAGAGCCACAGGTTCTATAATGTAAAAACCATATAATCAGCATATGTACATAGTTTAGAGCTCCTCTTGACTGAATTCCTACAACCCCTACACAACTTTAATCCATTATTGCCATATTGGTATATGAAGATTAAACAAAAGTGAAGATAAAAGACAGATTTGTCGCACCCTTCTATATAATTCATCATTTTATTGAAAATATACAACTAGCACCAATCATTTCCTTTGAAAAGATGGACATACGCGCACACACACTGATGTCTCAAAAAAAATAAATAAATCCTAACTCCAGTGTATCTTGGCATTCTTCTGCCCATGACTTCCCCAATTTGACACCATTCAGGTGGAACAGCAATTAATCTACCAGAAGGCAAGCTTTATTCAATCAAGTCATCACTGACGTACGGAGTCACTGAGTGATAAACATGCATGTACCGTATTTTTCCGTGTAAAAGACTGGGGGGGGTACAAAAAAAACAGGTTTAAAATTGGGGCTCATCTTATACATGGGTAGTGTTGAGGGGTTTTTTCTTAATTTGGAGTCCCCCAGAATAGGGGCATCTAATACATGGGGGTGTCTTATACACGGAAAAATATGGTAAGTGAAGTACCCATCATTCTTCTTGGGCTCTTCCTATAGTTTCATGACATCAACAAAAGGACTTTCTCCTCCTTCTCCTCGTCCTCCTCCTCCTCCTTCTTCATCATCTTCTTCTTCTCCTCTTCCTCCTCCTCCTCCTCCTTTACGAATTAGTGGTACAATCATATTGTGCCTCAACATTTTTATTATTATTTTCAAAGTTGTTTTTAAATATATCAGCAAATCTCAACAGCTGCAGACTAATTATGTGAAGGTTAAAATAAATCAGATAAAAATAATCCCTTTGCTTCAGATGAACTAGAAGAGATTATTGGACTAAGGATGCTTAATTGATATGATTTATAGATGTTTATTGTGCTTGATCTTTGAAAGACATGCATGAGATATGCAGCTAAGTACCAGTCGAGCAAAGAATTGGAGGACTGATTTCCCAGTTAATCTTAATTCCTTAGCCCCATGCAGGAAAACAATCTTCAATGGAGAGCTGTGACAAAGAGGGTGCATGATATTTGAATGCTTTTGGAAGCTCTTTTGAGATACTTTCTAATTTACTAAATATATGGAATGTCAAATACAATCTGTATTTTAAGTAATGACACTTAGGTTTAGTCAACACACCACTACAATCACATGCCCCTGACCAGTGCTTTTTTTCTGGGGGGACGCAGGGGTATGCATACCCCTAAACATTTTGTGAATCTAACGGGAGAAGAAACGGCTACCGCCATTGCAACAGAACTAACGATTCACCATGCTAGAGAAGAAACTAAAAACTGAATTTCCTATCATGGTGTTTCCTGAGTCTCAGATGGAAGTGAGTGTTTAATGTGTGAAGTAGGAATTGTAATCTAGCATGGTGATTGGTCAGTTTCGTTGTTACCACCTCTGATGGCGGCTTCATTTCCGGGAAGAATTGGGAAGATGTTAGTGCACACAACCTCATGCCAATGTGGAAGTTACTGTGAGCTGTCAGCTGTGTAATATGAGGTAATGCATGTTCTTTGTATTTTTGTCCATTTACCGTATTTATTTTCCCCGATTTGAACTATCAAATGGTGGTTTTCTTGACTCAGAATGAGAGTACTCCTAAACATATATATATATATATATATATATATATATATATATATATATATAAGCACTGCCCCTGACTTACACGATCCATCTGCTACAAAAAAAAAGGCAAGGAGTAATTGCAAGAGTAGGTCCTAGCCTACCAAGGCTGTGATGTGTGTAAGCTGAAAGACACTGTCATACTCTGCTGTGTGTAAGATTTACTTGCTTGGACCCAGGGCTGGTGCTATCATTTGGCCAAGTAACCAACCACTTGTGTCACAGACCTTGGCATGCCTGAATTTGACACTTTTAAGAGACTTAAATTTTAACCCCACAATCCACAAGACTATTCAAAATTATTTGTATGCTAAAACATTTTCTTTTGCATCTGAAAAAGATAACCAATGAAGGTTGTCCCACTAAAGGAGAATCACGTTTCAATCTCCATTCCTTCCATATTATCAAATTTCATGTTAGGGGAGGTTAATCATGTCTTCTAGTGCCTTGTTGTCCATTTTCTGATAAGGGAGTGAATACATAAAGTATCGAGCTCTATCATTTTCCTCTTTTAACCTTGGGACCTGGTCTGAGCCATGTAAAATCAGAAGGATCTTGTGTAAGTGAGCAGAGTCTTTAAACCGTTTTAGGTTGGCCATCACTATATCTCTTTCTTTCTTGACTCTATAAAGCATTTTATGAAGTAGCTGAGGTCTCATGTTTGCATAAATAAAATTTAGTAGTTAGATGTCTCCTACCACTTCAGATAAACATCCTAATATGGAAGTTAAGCTACCACAGGATGTTGGTGAACCAGATTGACTCCTCTAATGGATAGGTATTTATTTAAAATCTGCCTTACATTATTAAACACCTTTATATACAATTTGATGAAGGCGGTGTGGTGGCTACCTTTTAACAACAGGTAATTGATGCTTGGAGCAGCTTTGAAATTGAAGCCATAAATAGCCTTCGGAGTGACAAGATTTGATAATGTGCTATTCCTCCCAGGGAATGGTGGCTGCCATGTGTCCATTTGGCCAACCATATTTTTTTCCAAACAGTGTCCCTGGTACAACATGACATCACACCCCATTACTGCCTGCACGTTAAATTGGCTATTGTATGCTTTAAATAGAGGGTGGGTGTGGGAAAACAAGGCAGCCTTCAAATCAGCTCAAGTTATGTTCTGAGCCACACTTCAGTCTGGAAAGTGTGGATTGGGTGAATTTCTCAAGCACTCCAGCTATTTGTTGTTGTTTAGTCATTTAGTCGTGTCCGACTCTTCGTGACCCCATGGACCAGAGCACGCCAGGCACTCCTGTCTTCCACTGCCTCCCGCAGTTTGGTCAAACTCATGGTAGTTGCTTCAAGAACACTATCCAACCATCTCGTCCTCTGTCGTCCCCTTCTCCTTGTGCCCTCAATCTTTCCCAACATCAGGTTCTTTTCCAGGGAGTCTTCTCTTCTCATGAGGTGGCCAAAGTATGGGAGTCTCAGCTTCAGGATCTCTCCTTCCAGTGAGCACTCAGGGCTGATTTCCTTCAGAATGGATAGGTTTGATCTTCTTGCAGTCCATGGGACTCTCAAGAGTCTCCTCCAGCACCATAATTCAAAAGCATCAATTTTTCGGCGATCAGCCTTCTTTATGGTCCAGCTCTCACTTCCATACATCACTACTGGGAAAACCATAGCTTTAACTATACGGACCTTTGTTGGCAAGGTGATGTCTCTGCTTTTTAAGATGCTGTCTAGGTTTGCCATTGCTTTTCTCCCAAGAAGCAGGCGTCTTTTAATTTCGTGTATGCTGTCACCATCTGCAGTGATCATGGAGCCCAAGAAAGTAAAATCTCTCACTGCCTCCATTTCTTCCCCTTCTATTTGCCAGGAGTGATCTTCATCAAGGTCATTTGCTGGGATTTCAGAAAACACATGGGGTTATCTGCAAACAGCTTTTCCATAAGGAAACTCTGACTTAATGTACCTTCTTGTAACATAGACTTACCAAGTATGCAAGACACAGAACACTGTGAAAGTAACCCATGGTATCTGCTTATCTACTGCTGGCATTTCTTGTTACAAATGATCCACCTATTCACTGACCCCTCTGGAACGTAACACTGTTCACCTAACCATTCCCTTTTCATCCACGTAGCACTTTAGGGAACAGATTATAGTGCAATAAAAAAACCTGGCATTTTACCTCCGTCCATGGGATTCTTGTTATGTTTGTAGTAAAGGACTTTCTTTATATACAGGTCAGCAGGTTCAGATTTGTACATTTGAGTAAGGCCTTTAGTCTCTGTACTACTTAGCACTACCCTCATGGTATTAAAATGACATTTCAAAGCCAAACTGGATGGCTGTTTCCGATTCTTGTTAACTTTGCTGTGACTCACTATACTGCAGACTTCTAAACGTTATCATTTCTACGGGAAGTCCTGTTTTTTTTTTCTTTTTCTTGTTATACTCTGATGCAGGAATCTAAAAGGTGTGGCAATGTGTTTGTCCAATTAGATAAGAGACCCAAACCATTGTTTGGAAGAGTTGCTACCATTGACATCAGAAGTGTGATTATTATTCCTCACAAGGACATTTCCATCACTTCCCATTGTATCACTAGATGTGTATATTTCTTTTCTTTTTCCTTTAGAACTGACCAAACATTGTTAAAAAAGCACACACACCTCCTCAGAAGCAATTATTGTTAAGGTATTCATAAGGAGCTCTGAGACGTAACCTTTCCTTTTCCTCTCCTCTTAACAACTCTGCTCAAGTTGTAAAGTACTCCAGCAAGATTTCACAAAGCAAATTGCCAAATCCTCTATTCATAGCTATAGCCTCACTTCTGTGATGCTTAAGATTGACACCTGGTGCTCCCTGGTTGGAATATGTGTGCATTGTGTAAGCCAATCTAATCTTTGATTTTATTATTACATTGAAAATGGTTTATCTTCCTCTGAAAGTTTCCATTGGGTTTTTGCCACATGCGCCATTACACTGAAGTCATCTTCTTTTCTTGCCCACAGTGGTGGTTTATAAAAGCTGAACAAAAGCATCATTTCAGGAGGCCTTGCCCTTGCCTTTGCGTATGAGAGAGGACACTCTTTCCATCAGTTCAATGAAAGGCCTCTTTTGTTGACGCCATTTTCTCTCACTTCCTTGTAAAGAATAGGCCCTGGCTTCAGAAAAGGAGAAAATATGGAGATGGTTGCCAGGTGAAGGGAATCAACAACACCCTCCTTTATTTAGGTGTTGGTTGGAGGTGAGGAGGGTGGGGTGGGGAGAATGATATGAATGTCTAGACTGAGTCATTCACATTGAAGCAGCCTGACCTCGTCATGTCCACATAAGACGGGGTGGTGAACCTATGGCCTTCCAGGTGACATTGGATCCAACTCCAATCAGATCCAACCAGCATGGTCAATGGTCAGAAATGATGGAAGCTGTAGTTCAACACTATCTGAAGGCCACAGGCTCCTTAGCCCTGAAGTAAGTTCAGGTAATGTCTGAGCACAAAAGTGAGATTACCAGAGGAGGATGGTTCACCTGCAGGAGCCCCTAATGAGTATCTTTTTAGCTGGTCAATTTGGTGCAAGGAAGTTTGGCTTGTCCTAGATTTCCTCACTCTTGCGTCAAGGCATCTGTTGATTATAACTTTCTCTCCCCCCCCCCAACAGAGTCATGTCTTCTTGGAGAATTATTCAAGGAAATGTTCACGGAATTTCATCAAAATTCAATGAAGCTGAAAAAATATATCTATGAATAGCATTGACTATAAATAAAATAACTGGAATTTATATTCTTGTCCAGGACATGTGCTACTTTTTCACTGACTGATTTTCCAGTTATCAACTGCAGTCTTTCTGTACTTGATGCATTTCCATAGTATTTTGCGAAATGCTTTTTTATATAACAACCATAATAGCTGTCATTAGCAGTTCCTTCTTTCTTGCAAGTATTGTATTTCATTATCCTTGATAATGATAAGCATCTCGTTAGAGATAATGCAGAACAAAAGCTGGGGCATATGCTTAGACAAATTATGAGTAATTCTCTGTATAGGCTGGAGGAGATATAACTGAGGCACTAGTTGAGTTATGGCATATAAACTGTAAGTAGCTCCAGAACATTCTGGGCACACAGCTCATTTTTAGCAGGCTAGAAGATATTACCTCCACATCTCAGAATGATTATACTGGCCAAACAGTCTCAATGGGGTAAATAACTACTCACACTTGTAGGGTCCATCACATGCCAGTAGACATTCTCCTTGAATTTCTCAAGGAGAAATTGAATGTGTTTAATAGAATGGTTTCTAAAGAATGTCTAGTGATAACTCAACATCTCAATGCATATGATTGCCATCTATTAATCTGGCAAATTATTTAAATGCATCAATGGTAAAAAAAAAATCATTGGAAAATTCAGGAACAAAGTTTAATTTCCGTCAGGGCTCAGAGTCTGTTTCTCACTCACATATAGCCTGTTTCTTACTTGCATACGAAGTAAAAATAGATTATGTGCCACTGAGCAGTTATAAACTGCATTTCTGCACCAATGGGTGACTATAAAAACTTTCCACATATCAGAGATTATGACAGATCAGAGGGGAATACTTCTAGAGAGACTTGAGGCTTGGCAATATTTTCTAGAAATTAGGCACTAAATAGGAAATAATTGGGGGCATGGCATGGGTGTTTATTATTTTTTAAGTGTTAAATACAGAATCGGAAATGAGGTCACTGATGCCTGATGGTTATTATGGCCGATTCCCTTATATTGCACAACCGTATAGACGTGACCATGCAATGCAGATTCCTCTGTATCGGGGTAACCAAGGAGGTTCCCGCTATATGTTGCTCGGTTGCAGCTCTCACCATTTCTGACCATTGTCTAGGCCAACAGAGGTTTATGGGAGCTGTAATTCAACAACATCTGGATGGCACCTATAGTATGAATGCTGTGAACCTATACATCGTAGGCTCAGGTTGTCTATGTGTGCAAATGAACCATATATCATAAAGACACTGCAGTCTCCACTGTGTCTCATTTTCCAAAAGAAAATACAGAATCTGGATAAGCACACCTGGAACTGCTTATAGATTGGGGTGCCGTGTAACACTGTGTATCTTGTCCAGACTGCAAGGGTTATACATGGAGTTTATCAGATGCCAACTCAACAAAATTGTGTGTTTGGCTATGCTGAGAGATATTAAGTGGCCCAGAGTCACTCAACGAGCTTGGTGGCTAACTGGGGATTTGAGTCCAGGTCCTGCTAGGCAAAACCTAACACTGTGCTGCTTAAAATCTGTTCACTGTTATTGATTATGCCAGACTTTAACAACTTTAAAAAGGAGGACTGGCAAGATCAGAAAATGTTTGTTGCATTGCATGAACCAAAATGATTAGAGAAGTAAATGTTGATTGTCTGTCCTAGGAAAGGTGCCATAGTTTGAAGCTTTGGTTTTGGCAACAACAAATCCAGTGTTGGCCATAGAGAGCATTGGCAATCTTCAGAAGCTGGGTGCAGAAGTCCCTTGCACTAGCCCAGTTAATAAAAGAAGCCTGAAATACATCTTGCATGTAAGTGACTCCTAAAGTTTTATCCTTTCATTTTTCAGAGTTATCTAGCAAGAAACCTCATTCTAATTGATATCATTGTACTTACTCTTTTGCTTAATTGATTCATTTTTTCCGCATCCCTCCTGAGCACACTTGGAGCTTACACATCACTTAAAAGGCATTTGGAAATTTAATTAGCCAAACTTAATTTTAGAAATTACACTCTGATATCATCAGGTCATTTCCTTAATCCTGTTCACACCAGGATACTAGACCCGAAGTATCAATTAGTTACTGCCTTCTATTCTTACCATGTTTGCATTACGATTGTGGCAAGATGATAACAGCAGAAAAAAATATGGGCAAAGATCATGATCTCGTTTTAAAGAAACATGCAATAATTTCTAGAGCTGGTTTATCAGATTCTACCTGTTAGCTATTCCCAGGATGCTCAGCAAAGGATGCCAGCAACTGAATCACATAAAAAAAAAATTGGCAAATTGAAAGGTATAAATTATTTTTTCAAACAATGGTCCAGTTTTTCTTTAAACTGGAAAGCATGGCCTATTCTAGAAAGATGAGTATTTAGTCCTTTAAAGGACATGCCTTCAATTAAAGAGATGTGCTGTCAGCAGAAATCTTCCTTAAATGATAAGGAAAGAGATGTCAAGGGAAATTATTCTAAAGGAAGAAATACTGCTAAGAACAACCCCTGAGACACAATTGCTGAATACAACAAAAATGGGTGCTTGTGCATTGAGCAAAACAGTCAGATGGGGCCAAAATCATCACCCAGTTGCGCAAAACTTTTATTCCCTCAATGAAAATGGAAGGTGATTTTCTGCTACTTTCTTGTGGAGGGGAGAAATAAGGCCCAGCAGCCTGGTCATTTATCCCAGTCCTGGGCACAGAGCCATCCACTGCTATTGGCCAGTTGGCACCACACCCAGAGGAACACCCACCAATTCCTGCCACTACTGGCCAATTTGGTGGCAGGAGGACATTCTGGCCTGCAATAGAGGGCCCAGGGCCTGCGCAAAAAGGGGCCAAACTTCTCCAAAAATTCCAGGTGAGGAAGGGCACTTACATTACTTTACTTTATGGAGTGATCTAAGGTTTTCCTTTTATTTTCCCTGTGGGTTTTTTTAACCACTCACATTAGCGTAATGTTCTCTTTGTGGTTCTCTGTCAGCTGCACTTTCTGAAATGTCTTGGACACAACATGTGATTTGATGTAACATGGAACTGACCCTAACTTATTCTGGAGAGTGCAGCTGGTAAGACATTCAATGATTCATTTATTTTTAAGTAAAAACAAAAAAACTATCCTTTTTGGGGGGGAATCTTTGGCCTCTTTGTAAGTAAGATAAGTGGCATATATCCCCCCCCCCTCACATGTTCCCCACCCACCCAACAAATAGTTGGGAAAAAATTTTCTTTGTAATTTTTAGCTCATCTTTAGAAAACACAGTTTCTGACTTCCGGTTTCCGGATTCCTTAATGGCACAGCTCCCACAATAGTGGAGACCATTAGCGAAGACAAACAAGGATGATTTGAGGGTAATTATCTTTGCAAGTTCCCCTCACAGCCCCCGAGGAGATAGTCTTGATACCTGCCTTTCATTCCGACATGGAGGTAAGAGGTAGGGAGACGCTGAGCGCAAAAGCACTTTGCTTCTTGGTAACCCTCCAATGCTGCCATTAAGAGCAGCAGTTCTTCTGTTCATTAAGATATTAATTAGGATTAATGCACAGACATGTGTTGGTAATGATGGAAAAAGATTAAGGACTGCTCTCTAGGTTTGGAATTGCCCAGAAAAGATATTAGATTGTTTTTGTATGCCACAACTGCAGCAGGAATTTTGTTAGCCAAAAACTGGAAACTACAAGAAATACCAACAGTGGAGGAATGGCAGATGAAGATAATGGACTTTTTGGAGCTGGCTGACCTGACTGGAAGAATCCGTGAACAGAAAGAGGAGGAGCATCAAGAAGAATGGAAGAAATCCAAGGACTATCTAGCTAGACATTCTAATATAACATAAGTAGAACTACTTGTAAGTACCAAATTGGCCTAGGAGTAAAATATGTTGAATTGTATAAGATTCTGGATTGAAGATATTATGAAAAGAAAGAAAGATGTTAATTGAATAAGTTAATTTTATTTGAAAGTGGATATTGGAAAACTGCTACAATGAGTTCTATGAACACTCAGTTAGGGGGGATTCGAGGAAGTCATTCAACAATGACAATTAAACTGGAATTCTAACAGTTAGGATACATGATTGTTTGTTTGTCTTTTTAATATTGTAATGTTTTTCTTTTATGTTTGTTATAAATTTGGAAAACCAATAAAAAATTTTTTGGGGGAAGAAAGATTAAGGACTGCCGAATTGAAACAGCCACAAGGTCATACAGGTTTAAATTGGAAGAAGACTTCATTCGAGCAACAAGATGGTATGTGTTGGGGAGGGGGAGGCAATCACTTCATTATAAATCATTTGTTACATAAATGACTTGGCAACCCCCCCCCCCCGAGAATGCAAAAAATAAATAAAGCAAGTGAAGAAGAAAGGAGATGGGAGTACAGGTATGAATTATAATGAAAAACAGGACTGTATGAGGAAAATATTAATGTTTGGAATAATTATTAAAAGGGCTTGGAGCCTCTGTGGAGTTAAATTTTTTTTACTTGCCTCCTCATGGAGGGGAAAAGGGACTGGAATTTGAAGACTCGTTGGGGCTCTGGCAGGGCCCCAGATCACTCTTCTATGAATAATTATAATTAATTGCATCGACTGGACATGGAGGGGAGAACTTAGAGGCCCGCGAGGGCTTTGGCAGGACATTGGGTGACTCCCTGCTTGAAATCGAAAGTGGAATTTTACAGCTGCATCAGAAGAGTGGAGAACAAAGGGAGAGACCTCTTCAGAGTAACTCCGAGTCAACAGAGCCGTAAGGCACAAAGGGGATCAAGAATAATGAATATGGACATAATATTTGATAAAGAATTAAAGGAACGATTGATGCAAAGTAAAACCTCACACAGGAAGAAGAAAGGAGAACTTCACTTGTGAAATTACGAATTATTATATGTGTTAATGTGAATTGAAGTTAATTATTGTAACTGTGGTATAAGGGTTTTTATCAAGAATGGATTGTATTTGGTTTGAGCGATAGTCTGGAGGGAATCTAGACCTTGAAGTACAACACATGGGAAGCCACATCAAATTTATAATTGGCTATGTAATTGATTTGTTTGTGAATTGGTATTGGTATTATGATAATATGGCACATATTGGATTTTTGTAACTGAAAATTAATAAAAAATATTTTACAGAAAGAAAGAAATTGTGTGCGTTTGTGTGGCCTTTCCTGTCCTTTCCAGAAAATCACTGTGCTGCGTGAAAAGGGGTCTAGAAGTTTTTTCAATATATTAAATAAAACTGCTTAACCCACTAAAATATATATTTAAAAAATGAATATTAAGGGGAGCTATGCCCATTGTTAAGCAAGGTAACTAAAGTAATGGTGTCATGTCCTCGGTTGTGACCTATCCCCCTGCTGAGTGACTTGGCTGGGGACTTTGGGAAGAGCAACCATTTGCGGTTACTTCAGGCAAGAGGTGAAAGCAAATATGTTTTCCAGCGCTTTGAAGAAACTTTCTTCCTCTCAGGTGTAAGTAGGATTCCTAATTCTTTTGGCATCTTTTGCTATTTTTCAAGATTTAGAAACATTGGGAACTATGTCATGGTTAGATTCAGTCAGTGGCGTAGCGTGGGTTGTCAGCACCCGGGGCAAGGCAAGTAATTTGCGCCCCCTAACCCGTGCATTTGCGCCCCCTAACCCATGGATTTGCACCCCCTAACCCGTGGATTTGCCCTAACCCCAGATGTTGCGCCCGGTGCGGCCGGCCCCCCCCTGCACCCCCCACGCTACGCCACTGGATTCAGTGCTTTCCCCCCTCTTTTTAAGAAAAATAGATGCCAGTACTCACCATGAAGTAATTACAATAAGAGCCACACTTTTAACATGGGGGGGGAGGTGTCGATACTGCCTATCCTTGAGTAAAAGGTAAAGGGACCCCTGACCATTAGGTCCAGTCGTGGCCAACTCTGGGGTTGCGGCGCTAATCTTGCTTTATTGGCCAAGGGAGCCGGCGTACAGCTTCCGGGTCATGTGGCCAGCATGACTAAGCCACTTCTGGCAAACCAGAGCAGTGCACGGAAACGCCATTTACTTTCCCGCCGGAGCGGTACCTATTTAACTACTTGCACTTTGACGTGCTTTCGAACTGCTCGGTTGGCAGGAGCAGGGACCAAGGAACGGGAGCTCACCCCGTCGCAGGGATTCGAACCGCTGACCTTCTGATCGGCAAGTCCTAGGCTCTGTGGTTTAACCCACAGTGCCACCCGCATCCTACCCTTGAGTACCCCCCAGAAAAAGCACTGGTTAGATTATTTTTAAAAGATTGTCCTCAGGGCCCCCTTAGATGCTTTGAGGGAAATGACTTGCATTCTCTCCTGTGGGCATCATCACAAGAAGGGCATCTCCCAGCTTTGGAGGGTCTTTTGACAAGATGCCATCTTCCGTGGGTCCATATCCTTGCTGCCAGGTGCCCCCAATGCTGCGCAGAGATGGAGAGTATCAAGGAAATAACTACAATCCATTTCCTGACCTTCTCCCTTCCCTTCCCTAGATTTCAAAGGCTGTGCAGGCCAAAAAACCATGCCCTGGTCTATAAGGAGGAGGAGGAGGAGGAGGAGGAGGATTTAGTAATTGTGAACCATAAAAGGGAAGTAGTCGTGAAAATCAGATTAATCCATGTTCAACCCTTCAAGGCTCAGGGGATGGATAATCCCCAGACCAAGGTAAGAGATCACCTGTGTTCATGAGGAACAGTGAGGCCAGAGAGAATCTGGCTTGCTGGGGAGGAAGGAGGCAGGTCAGGTCACTGATTCCAGAAGACTTCAGGGACATCCCTTTTGAAGAAAATAGAGAACCATTTCTCTTTAATTCTGTCCTTTTCCATTATGGTGTAGTGCCCACTGCAGTCTCTCGGATTTGCAGGTGTGCCCATGGGTTCAAAGGGTTGGCAACCCAAGTTAGACTGCTGGACTAGGACTGGGGGACCAGGGTTCAAATCCCCCCTCACCCATAGAACTGAATGGGTGGCCTTGGGTGCTCACTGCCTCTAGGCCTACCTTACAGAGCTGTTGTGAGGATGGGATGAGGGGAGGAGACTCACGTAAGCCACCCTGAGATCCTTACACGGAAAAGGGGATATCAATGGAATAATAAATGCATAGTGAATGAAAAAAAAAAGAATCTTTTCTTTTTTCTTCCAGACAAAAACAATAGGCAGCAGCAATAGGAAGGCCAGCGTCTCCAGCCCAGCTCCCCTCCTAAAAGTCCCCCTTCCTCACAATCCCAAATATACAAATAAATAAATAGATAAGTTACACCTCCTTGTGACTTGGATACATTTTTCTTTGATTCTAATAAAGGTCCTATTACAAACATGCTACTCCTGGATCATGATTTTATCCTTGTCACTTGCCCAAAAATGGAAAGAAGAATACGTCCCAGTGAAAGAAGAATGGATACAAAAACTGATGGTATATGCAGAATTGGCAAAACTTATTGGAAAAATAAGAAAGCAAGAGAACAATCTTTTATAAAATAATAGAATTGGTTTATAAACAGATAAGAACACTGGCAGGGTTATTGTAATAACCTGCAATTTTATAAGAGTATATATTTATCAGAAGGTCGGCTGTTCGAATCCCCGTGACGGGGTGAGCTCCATCAAAGTGCAAGTAGATAAATAGGTACCGCTGCGGCGGGAAGGTAAACGGTGTTTCCATGTGCTGCTCTGGTTTGCCAGAAGCAGCTTAGTCATGCTGGCCACATGACCCGGAAGCTGTATGCCGGCTCCCTCGGCCAATAAAGCGAGATGAGCGCCGCAACCCCAGAGTCAGTCACGACTGGACCTAATGGTCAGGGGTCCATCTACTTTTATATATTTAAAGTAGATAATAAATGAGTAAATTAAGTTAATTTGGAATATTCAGAAAATGTAAAACATAAATTTAAGGAACCGCAGAAAGAGGGGGAAGGAAGTCGAGTTTTGAAATGTTAAAAAGATTGTAAAATTATTTAAATGTATAAAATTGAAAATCATCAATAATAAAAAAGGAATGAGGCACAACAGAGACTGCAGAGTCTTTTTGATGTATGGTTTATTAACACATGTATACAGCCCGGCTCTGGGATGGAGAGGTGTGCAGAATTACATCTCACAGGGGGTTTGTTCCCTACAGCAAAGCAGTATTGGACTCCAAGACATCTCCGTGCCTCTGTCCCAGCCTTCCTTTGACCAACCTGCCAGGTTGGTTCTGACCTTCAGCCTCCATACAGAGGTCTTCTAATTTCCGCCTCCTTGTTCCCATAACACCTTGCCCAAAAAACTCTTTGTAAAAGGACAACTTTTTACCAGTGTGACATCACACCCACATTGCCCTGGCAACTGGCTCCTCAGTGACCCTTTTGTCTTGTGGATCATCATGATCACCATCATCATTTTATCTGTATGCCGCCTTTTCATAGTTCAAACCCAAGGCGGCTTACAACATGACAAGATTTGCATAATTACAAACAGAACAGAAGTCATAAACAATACATACAACACATCAGAAAGCACACAACCAAATGGGAACAATTTCCATGTAAATCATAAGATATAAAACTAAAGATACAACGATAATATCAATAACAGCAACAGCTCTCTCAACCCCCTGGAAACAATACTCCAGCCCAAGAATCTGTTCAACACCTTCAGCTTTTTTTAGCTGGAGTCAGTCAGCACTCTACTCTCCCAGGCAAAGATGGGAAATGGCCAGCAAGGCAGGGTGCAGGTCTTCCAGGGCTCACAGCCAAGATGGTCTCATTTAAAACAACACAGATAAAATTAAAAAACCATTTAAAAGCAGCTGCAGTCCTTGTGAAGCCTGTCAAGCTCCGCCCCAAGCCAGGTGGAGAAAGAATTAGATGGCTTTTGTGATGGGTTAGAGGCAGGGCCATCATCTTCCTCTGTCTGTTTCCTCAGTTCTGTTTCCAATTTTGATTTTTACACCTGGAAGCCAATTTTTTTCTCCAAATTATAAGCCTCCCTTATTTGATAATAGTGAAGCCAGTCTTGCACTTTATCTTTTAATTTCTCAAAGCTCTGCAATTTCAATTTGTCTCCTTCTTGTTCCAAAATTTCCCAATATTTTGGCCATTTGGCCTCCATATTGAGCTTTTTCTGAGCCTTTGCTTCCATCGGTGACAACCACCTTGGGGTTTTATTTTCAAGTAAGTCTTTATATCTTATCCAGACATTAAACAATGCTTTCCTGACAATATGGTTTTTAAATGCTTTGTGTGCTTTGACCTTGTCATACCACAAATATGCATGCCACCCAAAAACATTATTAAAGCCTTCTAAATCCAAAATGTCTGTGTTCTCAAGAAGCAGCCATTCTTTCAACCAGCAGAATGCTGCTGATTCATAATAGAGTTTAAGGTCTGGCAGGGCAAACCCACCTCTTTCCTTTACATCAGTTAGTATTTTAAATTTTATTCTGGGCTTCTTGCCCTGCCAGACAAATCTAGAAATGTCTCTCTGCCACTTCTCGAAACAGTCCATTTTGTCCAAAATTTGCAATGATTGAAACAAAAATAACATTCTTGGCAATACATTCATCTTTATAGCAGCAATTCGACCCAACAAGGAAAGCTTCAAGTTTGACCATATTTCTAAGTCCTTTTTCACTTCTGACCAACATTTCTCATAATTGTCTTTAAATAGGTTTAAGTTCTTAGCAGTCATATTAACCCCCAGGTATTTTACTTTCTTAACCAATGTTAAACCTGTCTCCTTCTGAAACCTCTCTTTCTCAAACGGTGTTAAGTTTTTCTCAAGAACTTTAGTTTTTAACTTGTTCAACTTAAATCCTGCCACATGACCAAATTCTTGAATCAATTCTAATACTCTTTTAGTACTAGATTCTGGTTCCTGTAACGTCACTACTAAGTCATCTGCAAAAGCTTTCAATTTGTACTGTTTGGCTCCGACCTGTATACCTTTAATCAGATGGTCCCTTCTGATCATATTTAGCAAAACCTCCAGGACCGAAATAAAAGCAATGGGGAAATTGGGCAGCCTTGTCGTGTCCCTTTCTCTATCTTAAATTCCTCTGTCACCACATTGTTAACTATTAGTTTAGCCTTTTGTTCTGAGTAAATTGCACTTATACCATTTTCAAACCCTTGACCAACCCCCATCCCCTGAAGATTTTTCTTTATGAAACTCCAAGAAATATTATCAAAGGCTTTCTCCGAATCTACAAAAATTAAGACTGCTTTAGTATTAATGTTCACTTACAACTTCTCCAAAATGTTAATTATATTCCTCGTGTTGTCAGACAAGTGTCTACCTGGGAGAAAGCCAGCTTGGACTTTAGGAATTGGGTATGTTTAGTCTGGAAAAGAGGAGACTGAGAAGAGATCTGATAGCCATCTTCAAGTATCTTAAGGGCTGTCACATGGAAGAGATTTATAGTCTTTTTATTACAGTATCATTTTGCGAGCACAAACAGGCAACTCTCTGCAAGGATAGCAGTTGCCCACTCTAACTCCTCCCCACGTCAGTAGCAAGAAACACACCAATGGGATATCCCTCCTTCTTTGCATCTCCTTTGTTCTCTGACATGCTCAGACCTCCAAGTTCAGGGTGAGGGAAGGGGTTCCCCCCATTCTTGATTGATGTATTGCCCAGCTGCTCCCTCCCTTCTGGTTGCCTAGCTACTATCTCAAAGCTGGCTAGCTCCTCTCTCAACTGTGCAGCTTCTGCCTCTGCCTGTCTCTCTTCTTCTGGAAGCTCTGGGAATGGGGGAGGGGGTATTTCCCCTCCTCTTCTGTTAGGAGCTGATCTCCCTGTGACTGCATTCCCCAATCTTCCAATCCAGACCAGCCCCTGACACAACAGCAACCATCACTGCAGCTTATGCAGTGATGCAGGGAGAGGCAATGAGGTTGTTGTTGTTGTTTAGTCGTTTAGTCGTGTCCGACTCTTCATGACCCCAAGGACCAGAGCACGCCAGGCACTCCAGTCTTCCACTGCCTCCCGCAGTTTGGTCAAACTCATACTGGTAGCTTCAAGAACACTGTCCAACCATCTCGTCCTCTGTTGTCCCCTTCTTCCTGTGCCCTCCATCTTTCCCAACATCAGGGTCTTTTCCAGGGAGTCTTCTCTTCTCATGAGGTGGCCAAAGTATCAGAGCCTCAGCTTCACGATCTGTCCTTCCAGTGAGCATTCAGGGCTGATTTCCTTCAGAATGGATAGGTTTGATCTTCTTGCAGTCCATGGGACTCTCAAGGGTCTCCTCCAACACCATAATTCAAAAGCATCAATTCTTCGGCGATCAGCCTTCTTTATGGTCCAGCTCTCACTTCCATACATCACAATGAGGTCAGCATGGTGCAAATGCACTGGCAGAGCCCATCTGGCACCCCTGCTTGAGCATTTTCACCATTCTTAACTCTCTGCTGTCTCACCCTGCCCTGATAGGTCACAGTGACACCAGTGATTGGAGGTTAGGTAAGCCCCCATCATTTACTGCTAACTGTGTGGTCATTTGGGCCTGAGCTTCACCACTGGCTCCAGTCACTTTACCTTTTGCTTGGAAGAAGATGCTTTCAGGCATTTCTTGTCTCTTTTCAAAATCTGCCCCTGCTCCATTGTTGATTTGCCTTGGAAATTCAAGGGCCCGTCTTGATTTCCTGCTGTGTTTTGCCATAAATATTGCTGACACTTCTTCATTGCACTTTCTTTAAAAGCAAGTTAATATTTCAAAGAATTAATTAATAGCTGCATCATTTCACAGCCCCATTATAAAGTATGCTAATGGACTAGACACACTCTTAATGGTTCAAGATTGGCTGCGGAATGCAGCAGTGGAATTTTAACAGGAGAGTTCTAGGCTGAGATAATTTAAGTGAATGGACTATCGGCTGCTGACATAATTTATTGAAAGGGTTGGCAGGTATGTTATGTCGCACCTGGAATAGATACATGCTGGCCAAAAAAGCACAATTTAGTAGAATCATGGGAGTGAAGAAATACTATAGGGTGCCAACTTCTCTATTATTTTCATTGTTCAGTTCACCATTTTCCCCAAGCTCTCAGAGGAAGCATATTTCTGGATTAGTAGACCTGTCCAGTTGTAGGATGGCTGAAGTATTAAAGGCTCCCTTGAGTAGGCAAGAAGCAGAATGCACCTTATAAGAATTCCTGATATAGCAATATAAGAATCCTTCACTTTAAGGTTGCCTTCTCCACGGAATGAAGAACTAGGTTGCACTATTTTTGCATCTGTTAGACAAATGAGAAGACCTTTGAAGTTTACTTGGTACAGGTTTTGAAGGCTGAAATCCTAACTAGGCCACTCATTTTTAAGATGAAATAAGGCACCCTGAATATTGTGAGATTCACATCTGAGTAAGAATATGTAAACCCCTCTGAGTTTGATTTGAATTTGACTTTAGCCAAAATCTGGCAAAAACATGCAAATACGAGAAATGTTGTTAGCCTTACTGAAAAGCTTTATGTTGTCAACAGTATTTTTTAATTGTGGGATTTCTAGTTAACAAACATTACAGGTACATTGAACAAAGTACAGTAATTTATTTTGATTGTTTCATATGGTTGGCAGAGTTCTGGGGAACATTGTAAGTACTACTATAATATGTATTCCCCCACCCTCACATCCCAGTTACCTGATCCACTAAAAAGTGAATTGTGACTAACTTGACTCACCAGTTTCAATGGAACCTAAGTAAAACGAACTAGCTGGAATGAGTATTGCCTCCTTATACCCTAAAACTATATCGCTCAAAGATAGTGTTTCTCATCCAACTACATTTAGTCACACTTGTTCCACTGGGGGCGGTGGGAAGTCTCACTGATTTCAATGAAACTAAAGTACAACTGAAAAAACAAAACAAAAACTGAGCTGAATTGAGGAGATTCCCCTTATTGGAAACTTGGGCCACAGGGTGGGCAGTTTCAAAAGTCTATACAGTCATACCTCATGTTACGTTTGCTTCGTGTTACGTTCTTTCAGGTTACGCCCCATGGTGACCCAGAAGTACCAGAAAGGGTTACTTCCGGGTTTCACCGCTCACGCATGCGCAGAAGCGCTAAATCACGCTTCGCGCATGCACACAAGCACCAAATCGCACCATGCACATGCGCAGATATGGCGCTTCAGGTTGCGCTCTTTTCATTTTGCGAACGGGCCTCCGGAACGGATCCCGTTCATAACCAGATGTACCACTATGTTAGGGCTTGCACAACACTGTCCAGTTCCTTGAATAAAGATCAGGCTTACTAGCCACTTTGCTTCTCAATATACTCTGGTTGGCCTTTGTTATTTTCTCCTGCCGATAGGGGACCCACTTAAGGACTCTATACAGGCTCTGGAATGCCCCATAAGGGAAAGGGAGCAGTTTTTCTTATAACAATGTTAACACAGCATATATGGTTTTCTGCCTGAAGGTTTCTCTATGATTAAAGAGCCTCGGTGTTTTATACTTGTAGCTCTGGCTCTGGCAGCAGAGCTAGGCTTGTCTATTTCAGCCTGGAATAACAGATGAAATCTAAGGGAGGCCATCCTCCTTGTTGTCAGAGGACAAGGATTGTATCTGTAAATGGCCTAAGTAAATAAATCAAAATGTAAGAAGAAGAGAGGGAGAAATGTCCACAGATAGGAAGTTGTGTTATACCATTGCCATTTCCCCTTTTGCAACAAAGCTAATGTGTAGAGTCTGAAAGTTGTCTGTGCTTATTTTGTTCACCTTGAGGCCACAGATGTCTGTTGTTTGATTTAAGATGCTTGGTGAGCGATCTGTCTGACAGATCTGGCCTGTTACTAAAATTGCTGCTGAACAAACAACAGGAAAACACCCTCTCTCCCCTGCACATTGTCATTAGATTGCTTTTAAAGCTGCCTGTGTCTTTCCCTTCCCTTCCACTCTCAGCGAGGGAGCAAGATGACGCAAATGTGATTGTTTCAAATCATTCTAAGAAAATAAAATAGTTTTTTAAAGGGGTGGGGAGAGAGAGCTGATGTAATGGATCAACCCATGGATTGATCTAGGTATATCAACACACTTCTCATTTCTCATAGGTTAAGTTCAGATGCTGCTCATTGTGAGCTAGGCTGTTCAGAGTGTTATAAGAATTTTAAGGTCTTGAATATATAATAAATGTTCATAAATGTACCAAGCAAACACATACATAAATATATAAACCACATGTCTGAAGCAGCACAAGAAGACAGTCCTGAAACCATTTTGACTCCCAAGCTGACCAAATGTTTCTCTGGAAGGAAGGAGGAGGTGAAAAAAACCTTCCTTGTTACAGGAATTGGGTAATCACCATTTCAAAGGAATGGGCAGACTACCGGGAAAGGCAATCAGATAAGGCATTATCAGATAACCTGGCAGACAGGAAAAACAACAACTTTCAAATTTCTGTTGTAGACCACCTTTTTCTGTGATGTAGGTATGATGTTGTGGGGGGTGGTCTTGGTTTACACCCCTTCTGTGATGTATGTATGATGTATGGAGGGGTGGTCTTGAGCTCCAGGGCAGGGAATTTAAAATGTCTATATAAGGGCAGGCACACCTTTGTTCTGGGTCCTCCTCCGTCCTCCTGCGTGTGAAGGGAGCACCCTGTTGCAACAGTTTAATAAAGATCAGGCTTACTAGCTGCTTTGCTTCTCAATATTCTCTGGTTGGCCTCTGCTATTTTCTCCTACCAATAGGGAACCCACGTAGGGACTCTGTATGGGCTCTTGGATACCCCATAAGGGAAGAAGGACGGATTTTGTTTTCAACAAGAGGTACAAGGTCCATGTGATTGTGCAGCAGCAAAAAAGGAAGATGGGAAGGACAGTTAATTTAACAATTATTACAGGGTGACTACAGGTCTGAATAAAAGGGACGTGGGTGGCGCTGTGGGTTAAACAACAGAGCCTAGGACTTCCCGATCAGAAGGTCGGCGGTTCGAATCCCCGTGACGGGGTGAGCTCCCGTTGCTCGGTCCCTGCTCCTGACAACCTAGCAGTTCAAAAACATGTCAAAGTGCAAGTAGATAAATAGGTACCGCTCCGGCAGGAAGGTAAATGGCGTTTCCGTGCGCTGCTCTGGTTCGCCAGAAGCAGCTTAGTCATGCTGGCCACATGACCCAGAAGCTGTACGCCGGCTCCCTCGGCCAATAAAGCGAGATGAGCGCCGCAACCCCAGAGTCGGTCACGACTGGACCTAATGGTCAGGGCTCCTTTACAGGTCTGTATAGCAATTAATTTTTAACTAGGGTAATTCTGAACTGGACAAGGAAGAGATGAAGAACCAACTGTACTGACTCTGCTTATTGACTTCCTCCCACATGAACTACCCAAAAACTGCTTGTGCACACACACTAATCAATGGTGGCTTGGATAGAGTTTTCCCTTAGGCATTTCAGACAGAGGTTATCCTGATAAAGCCTCTTTTGCTGTTCAGTAAAATGGCCTCCCCAAATTCTCCACCCTGTTTCTGGGTGGTGACACTTGGGAGGGGGGAATTCAACGAATATTCTTGGAGGTGGAAGGATTTTCATCGAAAGCTCTCTTCTGGGGTTTGGCTCATCTGATGTTGAATGAAATCCCACTGTTTGTTCTTACCAGTGAATAAAGAAATCAGTGAGCTAAGACAAGGTGACTGGAAGCATCAGGGACCAAGCCCATGACCTCGTTCTATTATATAAAAATTAAGCAATCTTAAAACTGGCTCCACAGCTGCAACCTGAATTCATGGATGGCAGAACTGGGGAGACTGAATAATCTCCAGAGAAGCATTGAAATGGGAAAGTTCAGGAGGAGCTAGAGAAAGGTTTATTCATTTGGTGGGATTCAGCAAATGCATTACAAATGCGCAAATGTTGGACAATTGTTGAAATTATGGAAAATAAAAAATAAAAATTGAAATGTGTGTGGGATGGGCTGAACAAGTGAAGGCTGGAATGTGAAGGTTTTACAGTACAGTGGTACCTCAGGTTAAGTACTTAATTCATTCCGGAGGTCCGTACTTAACCTGAAACTGTTCTTAATCTGAAGCACCACTTTAGTTAATGGGGCCTCCTGCTGCTGCCACACTGCTGGAGTGTGATTTCTGTTCTCATTCTGAAGCAAAGTTCTTAACCTGAAGCACTATTTCTGGGTTAGCAGAGTCTGTAACCTGAAGTATATGTAACCCGAGGTACCACTGTATTTGCAAGAGAACCATGAGAGAGGGATGGAACGATGCAGACGCAGGAGCTGTTGCTCTAACTACTGGGGTCAAATGAAGCAGGGAAAGATAAGGAAGTTGCTATGCCTTGTGATTAATCCAGTTTTTTTAAAAAAGGTAAAGGCCCCCTGGACGGTTAAGTCCAGTCAAAGGAGACCATGGGGTTGCGGCGCTCATCTCGCTTTCAGGCCAACAGAGCCAGTATTTGTCCACGGACAGCTTTCCGGGTCACGTGGCCAGTATGACTAAACCGCTTCTGGTGCAACGGGACACCGTGATGGAAGCCAGAGAGCACAGAAATGCCTTTACACCTTCCTGCCAAAGCGGTACCTATTTATCTACTTGAACTGGTGTGCTTTTGAACTTCTAGGTTGGCAGGAGCTGGGACAGAGTGATGGGGATTCCCCGTCATGGGGATTCAAACTGTCAACCTTTTGATCGGAAAGCCCAAGAGGCTCAGTGGTTTAGACCACAGCACCAACCGTGTCACAACACCAACAGTACTTCCTTTCAGAGACCCAAAGTCCAGTTTGCTCCTCTGAGTATTTTGGCAAAGAAATCATGTTCACAACCAAACAACAAACAAAGCAGTTACATAGTTAATGTTTCTGCAGCGAGATACTAAGAATCATGTACCCATTAACCTTTGTGGACCTATAATTAAGACAAGAGTCCTTTGAGAGCTACTAACCTATTTGTCTTTATTTGTCTTAGTTATCTTCAAGGAAACGAAAGGTGGAATTCGGTGTCGGACTGTTACAAACATTCTGCCTGGGTAAGCATTACTGCACTGTTCTGGAGGTTTTCCTGACCTCCTGAACCAGTCTGGGGGTTATGGAAGGGATACGGGGGGGGGGAGGGAAAAGCCTTATTGTGCAAGTAGAATTCATGTATTGGAGAAATATTGGGGTTCAAGCCCAATATCCTGGGATGTTTGGAATGGCCAATAGATTTCAGACACCAATTGTCCATGGAACAGGATGTCTGCTTCGGCATTGAAAGCCTGGTGTGACAAAACCGCAACCAGCAAGTTGTTGAGGCGTGGCACACCAAATATGAAAACAACACAAGCATTTATACACTTACAAGCAAAGAAAAGCAAAGGGGTAGTTACGTACACCCATAGAGGACAATACTGTCTTCTACAGGGTGAGTCTTTGAGAAGAGGCCCGGTGGAACATGTGTACTCTGTATCCACGGGGCCTCTTTTAAAGGACTCACCGTGTACTAGCTTCTAAGGGATGTAAGTGGCACTGTCGTCTAAACCACTGAGGCTCTTGGGTTTGCTGATCAGAAGGTCGACAGTTTGAATCCCCATGACGGTGTGAGCTCCTGTTGCTCTGTGCCAGCTCCTGCCAACCTAGCAGTTCAAAAGCATGCCAGTGCAAATAGATAAATAGGTAGCTTTGTGGCGGGAAGGTAAACAGTGTTTCCGTGCGCTCTGGTTTCTGTCACGGTGTTTCGTTGCACCAGAAGCGGTTTAGTCATGCCAGCCACATGATCTGGAATGCTATCTGTGGACATATGCCAGCTCCCTTGGCCTGAAAGCAAGATGAGCACCACAACCTCATAGTCACCTTTGACTTAACTGTCCAGGGGTCCTTTACCTTTACTGTTGGTGCATTGGGGAGAAAGACGGGGGTCCAAATTCTACAATAATGCAGTACTTTTACTAGGACCAACCAAAGAGTCACAAACCTGGACAAACTTTCAATTCTCCCAGGTCTCTTCATCAGGCTGGCTGTGGGAGCGTGATAATGGCTCTGGTTTCCCATCAAGGCCCGAGATATTATCTCTACCAAGCTCTGAGTTTCTGACCACCTGTAGCCCTCTTGGCACTGAATGCCTGCCCTGCATGCTGGAGTCTTGGAGAAAAATCAGCTCTCTTCCCCAGCAAAGGAAAGCTGCAAAATTTATGGGAAGCCTTAATCATTTCAGCAAAATTCAGTCTGTGGCATATCTCAGTTTTATGACAGTAACCACGACAAAGGCTTCATTACTGCTGACTCCAGTTAAGAGAATGCACAATGAGACTCGTTAAATTAGTTGAATGTGTTTGGACAGCTAATATCTCTGCAAGTCTATTATCTGCCTTGACTACAACACTACAGACTGTGATAAAATTAATTCTTCACAGCTTAACAATGATTACCTCACTTAGAAATATAATTACCTACTGTTGTGGTTTTCTGCCGCCCTTATTTTGAATACCATTGTGTAGCAATTTGCTTTCGTGTTCTCCATTTAAACCTTTCCTGTTCTCCATGCCATATTTTGATATTTCAAATGTTGTTAATCAGAGTTTTGTTGTAGGGGTTTTGTGTCATATATTATGCAAAAGGGCATTTTGCCGTGCGTTATTCACCTTATTTTGTTCTATGCATGTTTACTCAGATCGGAGGTAAGCCCTTCTGTATTCAGTGGGATTTATTCAAAGATTAACATGCATAGCATTGCATACAAAGAAAAAACGCATGAACACGTTGCCTGGGAAGATTGGGGGCCATAGTTTAAAACATCTTGAGGTTGGAGAAGGCTGATTTAGGGGCTCCAGAAATAACAAAGAGTGTTGATCGTGCATGCTAGTTATTATCTCTCAACCTGACCTACCTCACAGGGTTTTTGTAAGCATAAAATGAGGGTGGAGACACACACCCTGCCTTGAGCTTCTTGGAATATAAATCTAATTAAGAAAACAAATACATAAATGAAATAGCATACCTCACAGGTATGAGGAGAAAATAATTCATGTGCAACATGCTGGATTTATGGCAGGAAAAGTGGAGACATGAGACAGAAAAGAGACATATTAGGAAATATTAAAAAATGCTCTAACCCCTCTTTTCAAGCTGCTCATATTTTGATTTCCGTCAAGTATATCTATACTGACATCCACTAACTGTGACATTCCCCGGTCCCCCCCCCCACCTCCTAAAGAGGATCTCATAGAGATAGCATCTTCCCTGCTTTATCTTTGGATACACCAATGGAATGATTGTTGTGGTCCAGAACCTCTTTCTATCAGATGCGTTGGCGAGGCAGTGGTACCCACGGCAGTATGAACGCCCATAGGGAACACCCTGCCTTCAGATGTCAAGGAGATAAAGAGCTACACAACTTTTAAAAGACATCTGAAGGCATCCCCACGTACGGAAGTTTTTAATGTTTTATGTTTTATTATGTTTTTATATATGCTGTGTTGTAAGAATTCTAAGCACCCAAATATAAAATAAATGTTCATAAATGTACAAGCAAAACACATAACATAAGTATATAAACCACATGTCTGAAATAGTACAGGAGAGCAATCCTGAAGCCATTTTGATTCTCCCAAATTGACCTCAAATATTTCTCTGTAAGGAGGTAGGAAATGGGAAAGTCTCTCCATTGTCTTTTGCTTACCTGTCTTAAGGGTGTATCTGTGTATGAATAGGGTGAACCTGTGACCTGGATTCAGGAACTAAAGTATTTGACATCACAAAAGAATGGCCAGGCTGCCCTGGTGAAGCAATCAGTGACCATTATCAGATATCCTGGCAAACAGGATTTCTGCTGTAGACCACCTCCTCTGCTGTAGACAGCTTCCTTCTGTGATGTGTGCATGATGTCTTGGGGGGTGGTCTTGGGCTACAGCATGGGCAACTTCAAAAGTCTATATAAGGGCTTGCGCACCATTGTTCAGAGTTCTCCTTCTTCCTGCCCATCGAGAGCAAGGACCCTGTTGCAGCAGTACTTTTCTGTTGCAATAAAGATCAGGCTTACTAGCTGCTTTGCTTCTCAATATACTCTGGTTGGCCTCTGTTATTTTCTCATACTGATAGGGAACCCACTTAAGGACTCTATAAGGGCTCTTGGATACCCCACAAGGGAAAAGGAACAGGGTTCCCCCCCCTTATAACAGTTTTAAGTCTCCCAGAATGGCTGGGACAACCCAGCCTGATGGGCAGGGTATAAATAATAAAACTACTACTACTATTACTACTACTAGTAGTAGTAGTATGCTCCACCTAATTGTGTCTGAGTGGTCTCCAGGCTAAGCATAGCACATGCCAAGGCTTCACATATTATTTTTTCAAAATTAGATTTTTCTTCAGTCACATAAAACATGATCAGAAGAATTTATGGCTGTCCGCTCTGCATTTATCCTGCTAGATGAAAACAAACTAGTTTTCAAGGCAGGCCTCTGATCTCACAGCAATCTGTCACCCTCCTTCTAGTGCCAGCCCCATGCTCCAAAATCCCTGTTATCTTAAGCTGTAGGGCTGTTTTCTAGCTCGGTTACTGATTCAACTCCTCACAGCATGACATGTTGGGCTGGACAGCTCAATAATCAATTCAATGAGAAAATCTGACTACTGTTGGAGTGCAGTCGCAGTTGCTTTGCTGACTCCCTGCACGCTACTGATGCTTTGATTAACTGCCACACTGATATCCAGTGTGTTTGAGGGCATTGTGTGCTGGACCTCAGCAAGCAAAACCTGCATCCAAATCCTTGGCCAAGTTATGGACCTCATAAGGGTGACCTTGGGCAAGCTACTGTCTCGCAACCTACCCTACCTCATAGGGTTTTTGTGAGGATAAAATGAGTAGGACTTTGGATGCCATTTTCAGCCTCTTGGAGGAAGAGCAGGATAAAAAATATGAGAGAGGGAGAGAGAGAGAGGGAGAGATCTTCTCTGAGTTCTCCTTAACACAAACACATTCTTCTAGATTTGCTGCTACAGATCATACCAAGGATGGTATCCAACGCCTCTTGTACCAATACTAATTACAAGATTTTCAGGTGACTGTGAAGATGGACAAGAGGCACTTAAGAGATTGTCTCTTTAGGTCCATTGCAGAAAGGGATCTAACCATGATGGCTTCTACCAAGAGTTCGCCATGGTTCCCACTTATTAAAATGGAGTTACCTGTCAAAGCTCCCACTTGCCGTGCTTAGAATCGCTTTCACAATCCAATCGATGCCCTTGGCAGTGTTGGATGGACGCTACGGCAAAGTACATTATGAAGAGAGACTTTGTCTGTGTGGGCAACCCTGTGTGGAGGACCTGTGCCACTATTTATTGCAGTGCCCGTTATATATAGATCCAAGAGACCGATTCATAAAACCCCTGTTTCCGAATGGAACTCACTTGAATAGGGTGGAAAAGGTGAAATGGCTGCTGAGTGATACTGATGACTTTGTAACTTATAAAGTAGCACTCTATGTGTTGGCAGCTAAGAAGATCAGGAGGAAAGAACAAGATAAAATAGCGGTCAACTGCAAAGGGGATTCGGATATTTAATTTGGCACATTTTACTAGAGAATCTTCTGCTATTCTATTTTATGCAACAAAAAATCTTAGTAGTTGTGACCATGGTTTATATTGTATGTGTGTTGCCTGATGATTTTTATGGTTATTGCTGTTTTTCCTTTTGTTATTTTTCTGAATGATGCCATGACCTATGGCTAGTGCAATAAAATTCTATGATGATGATGATGATGATACAGATCATACCTGTGTTACTCCTATACTTTGGAAAAACCTGTCTTTGTAAGAGTTGCACACCGCAAAAATATATTATAAACCCAATTCAAAGGGACAGGCAATGAACCCAATGCAAATTTTGATAGATCATTTTGATGGTCACATCTCAATTCCCACATTATAAATTTCCTGTATGGGTATGATGCTGTTCCTTCATGTGAAAATGTAAATCAGGATGCTGATTGCTTTTGTGAACTAGGGTTGCCACCCATCCTGTATAATATGAGATCGTCCCATATTTCAATTTAAAATGCTATGTCCTGTCTTGATTCAATAGGGGATGCAGTTTGTCCTTTATTTGCTTCTTCTTCTTCTTTGGCGATCATTTGTGGCCAAGTAAGATTGTCTTCCATGGACACAATTTTAACAGTGAGTCTGTAAGTGACTGTGGAGGCCAATTCTGGATCCACATGTCCTTCCACAGTGAGAATGTAGGTTTCCAGGCAGGAGTTGATCACGATGAGGGTTTGCCAAATGTGCCTTCCTCTTAGCGTGTTTCTCCCTTTCGTCCTGAGTTCAAGCATCTTCAAAGTCCATGACTTGGCTGCTCTCCAAGTGCAGTGCTCGCAGGCCAGTGTTTCCCAGTTGTCTGTGTTTATACTACCTTTCTTTAGATTTGCTTTGAGAGTCTTTAAACCTCTTTTGTTGACCACCAGCATTACACTTTCCATTTTTAAGTTCAGAATAGAGTAGTTGCTTTGGAAGAAGATAACCAGGCATCCGAACAACATGGGTGTTGTGTTATCATGGAATAATAGAATTGCAGAGTTGGAAGAAAGCCTGTGGGTCATCTAGACCAACCCCCTACAATGCAGGAATCTCAACTAGATCATTCATGATTGATGGACATCCAACCTCTGCTTAAAAGCCTTCTATGAAGGAGAGTCCACCTCTCGTGGGGAACCTGTTCCACTGTTGAACAGCTCTTATGGTCAGAAAGGTTGTGTGGTGTAGTGGTTAAGACCGGTAGACTCGTAATCTGGTGAACCGGGTTCACGTCCCCGCTCCTCCACATGCAGCTGCTGGGTGACCTTGGGCCAGTCACACTTCTCTGAAGTATCTCAGCCTCCCTCACTTCACAGATTGTTTGTTGTGGGGGATGAAGGGAAAGGAGATTGTTAGCCACTTTGAGACTCCCTAGGGTAGTGATAAAGTGGGATTCAAATCCAAATTCCTCCTCCTCCTCCTCCTCCTCCTCCTCCTCCTCCTCCTCCTCCTCTTCTTTAAAGCCCTAAACGGCCTCGGCCCAGTATTCCTGAAGGAGCGTCTCCACCCCCATCGTTCTGCCCGGACGCTGAGGTCCAGCGCCAAGGGCCTTCTGGCGGTTCTCTCATTGCGAGAAGCAAAGCTACAGAGAACCAGGCAGAGGGACTTCTCGGTAGTGGCGCCCGCCCTGTGGAACACCCTCCCATCGGATGTCAAAGCGATAAACAACTACCTGACATTCAGAAGACATCTTAAGGCAGCCCTGTTCAGGGAAGTTTTTAATGTGTGACATTTTAGTGTATTTTTGGTCTCTGTGGAAGCCGCCCAGAGTAGCTGGGGAAACCCAGCCAGATGGGCGGGGTACAAATATATTATTATTATTATTATTATTATTATTATTATTATTATTATTATTATTATTCCAAGCAAGTTGGGAATGTGACATCAGGTTAGGGGTCTTCCAGACTTCATTTTTTGCCATGTTTCTAGGCACAGGTCCAAGCTTTAAAGTTCTGTGTCTGAGCATTGTTGTTTTTTGTCCTGGCTCTTTCTCTAGGAAAATCTGTTTTACCGCTGAATCAGAGCAAATGGGTTTTCTGCAGACTGCAATTTGCTCCGATTCAGCAGTAAAATGTGGGTTTTCCTGAGGAAAGCATCGGGACCAAAACAAAAACAAAACCATGCTTGGACACAGAGCTTTATATCATGGACCTCTGCCTGGAAAGTGCAGCAGAAAAGGAAATATGGATAAGCCTTTAGTGTCCTACAAAAAGTGGACCAAATAAATTCCATTCCGATCCCTGCTGGGGGAGGAGAGCTGGCAAAGGCTGCAGCTGATGCTGAAGGCTATTAAGGGGTGGAGTCACAATCTAGTCTCCTTTCGTTGGCTTTTGGATATTTCACTGATTGGCTGAGGAAGGAAGGAAGCTGCAAGAGCTCCCACATCGTCAAGCAGGGCCCACAGATGACCAGTTCCTCCTGTGGGAAGTTACCAGTCAATTAATGATCATCTGTGTTCATAGAGAGATATGCTCCTTGACTGCTTCCATGGTTATAAAACTGCTTTGCCACTGTAATAATCAACTGCCCATCTGTACAATCAGTGCACATACATAGTAGTGAAGTCACAGAATATTTAAGAGGGGGGAAATGGCTTGAGCAAAATAAAGTCTTTATATGCTCAAACAGACAGCATTCTAAGGTATTAGAATGGCTTTTTTTTTCTTTACATACTTTCCCATTCCTTTATTTGCACACAGCCCAGATGGTACCACTCATCATGTCAAAAGATAATGGGCTTAATTTAGCTCTCCTACACTGACAGCTTAATACATCTGATGACACCATAAAGCTGAGAATATTGCTCAGTGCATTGTTTTTTGAAGTGTTAGCCCAGAAAGGTGAGACAAAAGGCACTAAAAATTGGTTTACACTGATTGATGTTCATTCAGATCCTTAATGTGTTCATCCATTTGGTATTATGTGGAGCAATTAAATCTAATATTTGCGCAAGATTGGATTGTTATTTAAACTTCACCTGAAAGTCCCACTTGAGGACTCAGAATAGGAAGCCATCATAATGCATTTGCTTTTTTTCCCCTTTCCCCCTTAAACATATCAAATATCTCTTTGCTATGGAAGGCATTCTCTATGCACCAATAATTTATTTAATCATGTTCCAGATATATTTAAAGTGTGTTCAGGTTTTTAAATAACCAAAGTATGTATGTAGCGTTTTTAGCACTTCTTAAGGATGAACCCAATGGCTTGGAATTTTCATCTGTTCTGGCAGTATAGCTTTATATTATACCAAAGAATTTCATCTTTGGGGATATGAGATGATGGTAATACATACTGGTCTCATGAACTGGGCATAAGTAGTAGTATTTGAAGGATCAAGGTGGGCATATTCAGGGCTGACATAACCAATTCCGTAGTCTGTATTGGTCAGCAGATCCAAGGGTGGAGCTAAATGGAGAGGATGAAATGCCCCAGACCAATTATAATTCTGAACAGACTGAGTGAAGCAATGGGTTTCTGTGCAGTCAGTCTGAAACGGGACCCAAAATCCCCATTTTTCCTCTCCAAGGGAGCATTTCTAAAATGCATTAACTTGAGCTCTTGAGTCAATGTATAAACAGAAACCCAGCTGTATAAACAAGTGCTCAAAGCCCTCTCCTTTATCAGTCCGTGACGGCAATGGATGGCCTTGCCAGTTCCGAGTGGAGCAGTGATGGCACATCTGGGTCTTATCTTACACACTGATGCACAGACCTTGTCAGGTCTGACAAGAGACCTGGGAACGGCGCCAGGAGTGCTCTTAGAGTTTCTGACCTTCTTGCCCCAAGATAAGAGTATAGGAACAGGAACAACCTTTTATGGTCAAGAGTACCGGAACAGGAACATCTGTTTATGGTCATGGGTGTCAACTTACGTGTATAAGCTGACGTGGTGGATTCCTGGGGAGGGGGGGAGAGGGTGCCTGGAGGATATATATACTGTATGCAATTTCTCTTGCTTTTGTGCTTGCGGTGAACCGATTCACGCAGTGCCTTCTGCTATCTGGAGAGCAGAATAAACTCTTTCTCTGAACCAAACCTCGGTGTCATTTGACTTCCTTCCTCCCGTCCGGGAACAACACAGACCCCACCAATTGGTATAGTCTAATAAGGCTACATGAGCAGTAGACATAAACCCTTTGCAGGCTCCCATTAAGCTTAGCGAAATCCTGGCACATGAGAGGAAGGTAGAATTCAGCGGCCAGGTTGCTCACCAGAGCAAGACGGTTTGAGCATATTACACCAATCCTGGTCCGACTGCACTGGCTGCCAATTAGTTTCCAGGCCAAATTGAAAGTGCTGCTTTTGACTTATAAAGCCTTAAACAGCTCAGGACCACAACACCTCAAGGACCTCCTCTTTCCATATGAACCTACCCAGACCCTGAGATCATCTTCTGAGGCTCTCTTTTGTGTGCCTCCTCCTCGAGAGGTCCAGAGGGTGGCAACACGAGAACGGGGCCTTCTCTGCAGTGGCTCCCCATCTGTGAAATGCTTTCCCCAGGGAAGTTTGCCTGGCGCCTTCATTATACACCTTTAGGCACCAGGCAAAAACGTTCCTTTTTAACCAGGCCTTTGGTTGACCTGATCGATATCCTATACCCTTTTAAAATGTGGCTCTTTTTTTGGGGGGGGGCATATTATTGGGTTATTGTTCTTATTTTATATATTGTGATTTTTTTTCTCTGAACCGCCAGTGACATGTTGGGACAGCCCCATGGCTGTCATGGCGGCCATGAAGTCCTAAGCTGCCCCAGAGCCAGCTGCCTTGGCATGGATGTTGAAGTCTCCCAGAACCAGCAGTCTGGGAGTCCTCAAAACCACCTCCGAGACCAGCTCTGTCAGCTCAGGCAGGGAGACTGCTGGGTAGTGAGGCGGGAGGTAAACCAGCAAAATCCCTAATCTGCCCCGATTGCCCAACGTCAGGAACACACACTCTAGATCCCCCCCCCAACTCTCCCACCCAACCCTTGAGTCTGGCCTGATGCTGCACTGAGTACCCAGGTGGGCACAGCTGGGTGAGACCGACTCCACCCTGTTCACCCACCCAGGTTTCAGTAATAACATGCCAGATCAGCCGCCTCATCTATAATCAGATCATGGATGAGGGAGATTTTATTCTGGGCCGACCTGGCATTCAACAGCAGCAGTCGCAGACCTCAGGGCTGGTTGATATGACAAAGCCTCTCCTCCTCCTGGAGGGGAGGGGTTGTGAGCAGGAGCCAATTCCCGCGTCACACAGGGGGCGTTCTGCCCCCTGCCCTGACATCATCGCTGGCGCGCCACGCCTCCCAGTTGGGCACCCAATTGGGTGACACTGCGGGGGCGAGGTTTAGCTGCTCAAATGCGGCTGCGCCAGCTCTCCCTGCCATTGCACGCGGTTAGGCATTGGAATGTGTTGTTGGTGTATGGAAGGGCAAGGTGTGGCCATCGCCTACCCCTTCACTTATGGGTATTCAGTTAAAGGAATCCGGCGGTCGTGGATCCTGTCCGATGCCCTGTGTGGCGGGGGGCCATGGCACGACCCCCGGTGACATCAGGGGAGAGCTTATAGTTGTATTTGCATCAACAGGCTCCCCCTACTGGTGGTTAACCCCTCGTCAGACTCACCCCTCTCTGAGTGGGTGGAGTCAATATTTGCTGTTGTCCAATTCCTAAGCCAATACCTTCTCACATGCTGTATTCAATAAAGTTGTGGCCTTTTCTAGCCCATTAACCTAATATACTGTGTCCACGTGTCTTTATTATTCCCAAGCGGGGGACGGGTCCTCGAATCACAACCACAATTCCCCAGGTTCGAGGAAGGGCTGGCACATGGCACAGTCACGAATTGCTTGTCCCATGTGCCCCTTACCCACGCCATACCTCCCCCTCGCCCTTGTCTCCCTCACTCCAAATATGATGCTCATCTTGGGAAAAGTGCTTAGAGTTTTTATATGAATTATGCCAACTGGATCCCTGAAAATAAAGATGTATAAAAATAACATTGTGACCCTACTTGAAACTTACATCTTGAACTCTAGAAAAGCTGTGAATGCACAACAATAGGTTGAAAGCAGGAAGAGAAGAAATGAAAAGATTTTTAAAGTCTGAACTTTCTCCAGATACTCACTGTGGGTTGAAATGAATGCAGAGAAAATACTAACTTAACACAATAGGGGCAATTCTGAGGATCAAGAGGGGTTGCAGGTAGAGGAGTAAATCTGGATCCTTGATCAAGATATAAAGCTGATGAAATGACAGAAGAAAACTGAAGGGCCGTTTCATATGCAGAATACAGCCATTACATAATCTTACAATGCACATACCAGCCAAGGAGAAATATTGTGATGCTGTTGTTCTCCGTAGCAATCATACGAACTCAGATCTGAAATAAAAATATGTATGCCTGATGTATGCATGATATTTGTGAATTTTGATACAGATTAACCTGATCCACACCTTGAAGACTAATTTGAAAATGGAAGTATATCTGTTTGTTAGATTTCACACATTTCAGTAACACAGTTCTTGGCTCAAAAAAATTTTACATGCTGTGTAAATATATTTTACAAACAGAATTTTACAAATAGGATTTACATACTGTGAAATATATAGAAAGACTTTAGAGTGCTTTCCAGAAAATAAAATCTGAATTAGTCCTATAAAATACCAATAAAAACGAATGTTAACAACAAAATACACAGACACCATTAGGCAGCTGGATGTGCATGCATACTTTGTCCATTCCCTCCCTCCCACCCCCTCTGCACAGCCCCTGGCAACCCATGCTACAGCACTGGTTTTATATATACATTTTTAGTTAAAATGAAATGCTAAAATTACTCAGGTAAGCTTGCTTTAAAAAAAAAAAAAGGAGGGAAGGAGGTTCCTAAAGAATGGGTGCTGCCACAATAAGGCCGGAAAAGTATAATGGGAATTATGGTGTAGTGGCAAAAGTCCCCATTCTGCAGATCTAAGGAGTCCAAGGGGCACACATGCATAATAAAACAAAACAAAGCAGATTAATGTGGAAACGGAACAGAATGGATGTGAATACATACAAAAATAACTCAGACTAGAAACAAACTGGTTTGTCCATCATGAAATACAGTGGTACCTCGGGTTACATACGCTTCAGGTTACATACGCTTCAAGTTACAGACTCCACTAACCCAGAAATAGTGCTTCAGGTTAAGAACTTTGCTTCAGGATGAGAACAGAAATCATGCTCCGGCGGCGTGGCAGCAGCAGGAGGTCCCATTAGCTAAAGTGGTGCTTCAGGTTAAGAACAGTTTCAGGTTAAGTACAGACCTCCAGAACGAATTAAGTACTTAACCCGAGGTACCACTGTAATCATGACATAAAAGCTTACATGTTGTACACCTGTTCAGGATTCTAACAGCCAAGCGTGCCCCTATCTGGGATACTGCATCCCATTTCCCCAAATCCCCTGATACTTCTATTTTCCTTTTCCAAGTAACACTCAACATTACATGGCTACTAAGCATGTTGAGATACCATTGGACTGGGCTTTGTTTTTTTCGGTTACCCACTTTCCATTTTTGAAAAATTGCACTTCTACAAACCATTTGATTCCTCCATACATGTTCTAGTTTTTCAGTGGCCTTGTTTTGACTCTATCTATCCCCATCAGCCTCCAGTAATATCTGAGGACGCAGGTGGCACTGTGGTCCAAACCACTGAGCCTCTTGGGAAGGTAGGAAGGTAGGCTATTCGTATCCTAGCAACAGAGTGAGCTCCCGTTGCTCTGTCCCATCTCCTGCCAACTTAGCAGTTCAAAGGCAGTGCAAGTAGATAAATAGGTACTGCTGCGACGGGAAGGTAAACAGCATTCCCGTGTGCTCTGGTTTTCGTCACGGTGTCCCTTTGCGCCAGAAGCAGTTTAGTCATGCTGGCCACATGACCTGGAAAGCTGTCTGTGGACAAACACTGGCTCCCATACAGTGGTACCTCAGGTTAAGAATTTAATGTGTTCCGGAGGTCTGTTCTTAACCTGAAACTGTTCTTAACCTAAAGCACCACTTTAGTTAATGGGGCCTCCAGCTGCTGCCACCGCGGCGCCGGAGCACAATTTCTGTTCTCATTCTGAAGCAAAGTTCTTAACCCGAGGTAATATTTCTGGGTTAGCGGAGACTGTAACCTGAAGCGTATGTAACCTGAAGCGTATGTAGTCGCCTTTGACTGGACTTTACCATCCAGGGGTCCTTTACCTTTTTTTACCTAATATCTGAGGAATGTCTGTTAGTAGATTTCACTGAATCCTGGGTGCCAAACCAAACTGGGTCAATTTGGGGTTGATATGGCTGGATTAAGTTGAGGCAGCTGTGGGCCACCTTGGGTCAGATTGGGTCCACCTGGAGCAACCTGGGTCTGTCAAAATGGTGGGAGAGGGCAGTCTGAAGCATTGGATTGAACCTGAATCATATTGGGGGCACAGTTTTGCTGAAATCAGCATGCTTTTTATGCAAATCAATTTAAATGAATAGCTATTATGGACTCAGTTATCTTGTTTGAAACCCAGACATATTTGGAAAAGGACACTCGGAATACAATCGGCATTCAAAAAGACATTCAGCCCCAAAGTCCCTCGGTTCCTCGTTCCAAAACCATGCACTTAAAATGAAAATCTGCAAAGCACTTTTAATAATTCTTCCCCAAAGACTGTCCTCAATGGCTTGAGTGGCTAGACTTGGATTATACAAAAACCATTGAGATTTGGACTTGTTAATTTCGAAGGTAGGTGCTCACAATGGGGAACAGAAAATCCGCACTGAAAGGGGGGATTAAAGAAATGAAGAGAAAGGATCATGCCCCAAAGTGGAAAGGAATATATCTGCCTGAAATTATAGGTATTATGCCAAATCCCACTCTTGGGCTTCCCCAGAAATCTCGCACTACAATAATGTGATGAATGCAGTGCAGAGCTTCAGAAAATGTGCCTGCAAAACTGCTTGAAATAACAGGAACACAGAGGAGGAGAGGAAAGGTCATTAGGTAATAGGCAATAACTATTTGGAAAAATAGCTGATGCTGCGAAATAAGACCATCTGCATGGCACTTCCACAGCCACTCCTTCCTGCTCGGGATCTATTGATTAACTTGCCTCTTGAAAAGAGGACATCCAAACACAAGATATTGATATTCTTACAGGGATGCCCCCTGTTGTCTGGATCAGGCTCAGGTCTGTTTTCCCAAAGCTCAGCAAACCTTCAAGCCTCTTTGGGTCTGGAGTACTGTATTTTTCGCTCTATAAGACGCACCAGTCCACAAGACACACCTAGTTTTTGGAGGAGGAAAACAAGAAAAAAAAATATTCTGAATCTCAGAAGCCAGAACAGCAAGAGGGATCACTGCACAGTGAAAGCAGCAACCCCTCTTGCTGTTCTGGCTTCTGTGATAGCTGCGCAGCCTGCATTTGCTCCATAAGATGCACACACATTTACCCTTACTTTTTAGGAGGGAAAAAGTGAGTCTTATAGAGCAAAAAATATGGTACTTACTTTGCCCATCCTCACACCTATGTGTAGCTAGCTTGCAACTTCAGAACGGGACTGCTTATTCTTACCAATACAGGAATGTTATAAGAAAAAATGGCTCCCTTTCCCTTATGGGGTATTCCAGAGCCCATATAGAGTCCTTAAGTGGGTTCCCTATCAGTAGAAGAAAAATAACAGAGGCCAACCAGAGAATATTGAGAAGCAAAGCGGCTCGTAAGCCTGATCTTTATTAAAAGAAATAAACTGTTGCAACATGGTTCCCACTCACCACACACAGGAAGGAGGAGAACCCCAAACAATGGTGCACAAGCCCCTATATAGACTTTTGAAATTGCCTACCCTGTAGCCCAAGACCACCCCCCCCAAAAAAAAATCATACATACATCACAGAAGGAGACGGTCTCCGGGTGAAATTTGAGTGTTGCTTCTCTCCTGTCTGCCAGGATACCTGATAATGCCTTACTTGGATGGCATTTTCTGGGTAGCCTGGCCATTCCTTTGAGATGGTAAATACTTACCGGTAGTTCCTGAATCTCTTAGGCATATTGATAGTGTGCTCAGCTGAACAGATACTTGCCAGACTGTATTTGAAAGGGGAGGTGTAAGCCCCTACAGTCAAAAGACAATTGGGGAGCTTTTCCCATTGCCTTCCGCCTTGCAGAGAAATTTTTGAGGTCAATTTGGGAGAGTCAAAATGGCTTCAGGATTGTTCTCGTGTACTATTTCAGACACGTGGTTTATATACTCGTGCATGAGACCTTAGGATTCTTATAACAGGAATGATGTGCAATCAGCAGGAACAATAGACATAGTGGATAAATCGACAGCAAGAGAACATGATGGAAGTAGATGTAGCCACAAAAACTGGCCAAGTCCTCCTTTTCTGAACTTCTTACAGAAACATTCAGCACATTTCCTACCATGGGAACCAGAAACTTGATCTCAGGTATTTTGTGTGTGTGTTTGGTTTTTGTTCGCTTGTTTTGGTACAGTTTGTGGAACCCTAAGAGGTCTGGATACACACTGTTTCCAGAACATTAAGCTAAGTTCTAGACTTCATTCTTTTCATATAATAAAACTTAAAGTACTGAGGGACAACAATTAAGGTCAAATAATGAAGGAAGACATTGTGGCTTCTATTTTTCCCCCATAGACCTGTTGAGTAGCTGACATTGCCATCCTGCTGGCTTGTCAACCGGCTGGCTGCTGTTATCCTCTAGGTGCCCTGTGCACCTGTTTACAATTTTCCTCTCACATCTATCATTGCAGCTTTATCAGGAAAGAACATTTTCTACCTGGCATCCCCCCCCCCTTTTTTTTGAGGGAGGGAAACACTCACAAAAAGTTGAGCCCAATCCAAAACACTGCGAAGCTTCTTTTCACTGATACCAGCGTTTGTTGGAGTAGGTCCATTGGTGATCTTGCTGTTTTAGCTAATTAATCCTCTTTATTAGCTACTCCCCAGGTTTCGGTCCTCTTCCTCGTCACTTCATGCCACCGCACATTATTCTTGTCTTTTCAGTATTAATTGTTTCTGAGCAGGTCCGTCCTAGAGCGCTTTAAGATTAAATTCCTCCTCCTTCATTCTCTCTGCTTCTGAGGACAGGGAATTGGGATGTGCCAGGTGTAGACCAGGCCAATTAAAAAACAAATCTGTGCTAACTGATGGATAAGCTTTCAGTTTTTTAAAAAAGAAGAAGAATCACAGGCAACAATACCAGATGCCTGGGGAAAATTGCCACTCACTAAATATTCTTCCTACTAGTTAGGCTTTGACATGCCTGCATACACACACACACACACACACACACACACAATTACACAGAATGAGACAGAATTATGCACTTTTGCCCTTGAAGAATTGTACAATTGTATCACACTCTTCTTTTTGTGTTGTTGGGAATAGATATTTCATAGCTGAGACCTAAGCCTTGTTCACCAGTATATACATATTGTTGCAAGTATTCTCTATGGATATGTAAAATGACCTCTCAGGGCCACATTCTGCAAACTGAGTCAGTTTGTGAGCCCATGCACTAAATCCTGTTCCTGGAGCCTTTACCCCTCCCCCCCCCCAAGAAATGAGACATAATAACAATACATGGGTTTAAATTAGGCCACAACTTTATTGAAAACTCAGATGTAGGAACCTTGGCTTAGGCCTTGCAAGGCATCCCTCTCAACCCAATAGGGGCTGAGAATGTGCAGAGCAGTCAGGTGCAGTGAGAGAGGACTGTAAACCGTGAACTTACACATCTTGCTCTCCCACCTCACCAAAGCCAGGAGTTTGACCTATTTGCCGCCACTCTAGGGCCAGTGACTCCCACAATCCACCCTTTAAAGGGCCCTGCAATGCCGCCACGTGGGGGTGCATGAAGATGTCACCCTCCCATCTCGAAGATAGACTGTAGGATACTGACTGAAATATACTTGGAGTCGAGAGTGAATTTCATGCTCTTTATTCAGCTCATAGTGGTGAAGAGGAATGGAAGTTCCCCCAGAATGTCTGCCTTATATACATTATTTACACAATGGGCCCCATGTGATGGGCTGATTCCGGGATTCTCCTGTAGGCTAATCAGGTTGTTGATTCCCTTCCACCTGGAGCTGGATTGGGTGGCTCCTGTGGACCAATCAGACTGCTGCATTCTGAATCCTATTGTTCTAGGACCAGTCAGACTGCTGCATTCTGAATCCTATTGTTCTAGGACCAATCAGACTGCTGCCTTTTGGATCCTATTCAACTCAGTACATAACACTGACCAAGGCCTAAAACCGCCAAAGTTGAGACGAATTGCTACGGGGAGGCAAAACCTGCCAATGCAGGGAAATTCCTTCCCGATTCTGAATGCAGCAACCATCTTACGACCATAGCAGCGCCCGCTGACCTGTAAAGCAAGAGGTTAGCCTGCTAAAGAAGACCATGTTATATCTAAGGGAGGACTGGGTGGGTGAATCTGGAAGGAAGCCAAGTGAGTCTGGGCCGAAGGGCATCAGCCTTTTCCCCTGACCCTTGTCCCACCCCCAGCCGGCAGCCCACTGTCCTGCCGAGATGGGGGCGGGGCGTCGGCCACCCTGTAGCAAGGTGGGTGGCAATTAGCCAGGAATGGGTAGTGGCCAGAGACATCGTTGAGATAACCTTCCTATCTCTACTACCATGTTTTTGAACCTTGTAGAGCAACCCAAGTTCTAGGAAAAAACCAACTATCCTTATTAAGGTATCTTGTGTTGTGGAACCCACCTCTTTTTCTGAATTTATACTGTCCTGTCCTGGATGAAACGGTTTCATCTGTTTTTATATAAAATCGTAAATTATTATATTGCTGTAACCCACTCTGGGACCTTAAGGTGAAGGTGAACAAGCAATCTTATAAATCAAAGAAATAACCTGCCTTTCCAGTGCCATCCTGGGCTCATGCCAGCAAAGCAGAATGAATGTGTGTTTTTGAGGGAGGGGGGAGCTGGTTCTTTTCCCATTGGAAACAATGGGAAGAAAGCTCATTCCAGGGCTTGTGTAGTTTGTCTGCAGTTCTGGGATAACTGACATTTATTATTTATACATACATACATACATACATACATACAAACATGTTGTTGTTGTTTAGTCGTTTAGTCGTGTCCGACTCTTTGTGACCCCATGGACCAGAGCACGCCAGGCACTCCTGTCTTCCACTGCCTCCCGCAGTTTGGTCACACTCATGCTGGTAGCTTCGACAACACTATCCAACCATCTCGTCCTCTGTCGTCCCCTTCTCCTTGTGCCCTCAATCTTTCCCAGCATCAGGGTCTTTTCCAGGGAGTCTTCTCTTCTCGTGAGGTGGCCAAAGTCTTGGAGCCTCAGCTTCAGGATCTGTCCTTCCAGTGAGCACTCAGGGCTGATTTCCTTAAGAATGGATAGGTTGGATCTTCTTGCAGTCCATGGGACTCTTAAGAGTCTCCTCCAGCACCATAATTCAAAAGCATCAATTCTTTGGCGATCAGCCTTCTTTATGGTCCAGCTCTCACTTCCATACATCTCTACTGGGAAAACCATAGCTTTTACTATACGGACCTTTGTTGGCAAGGTGATGTCTCTACTTTTTACATACATAGTTTATAACCCTGGTCCACATTCCTGTGTTCCTATTCTAAACTATTTGTTCAGATTATTTTCTTGTGAGGAGGATGAGAGCTGAGCAGAGTGTTTAAGTCATACTTTTTGGGGGGCAGGAATCCCCTCTTCCCCTTAAATCAATTCAACCCATGCTTCTATTTTTACCTTCTTCAGATTAATAACTTCACAACTTCCATGGAACCACATGGTATTATTTACTGCACACAGTCGTGTTTGGATGAAGAAAGACCGGTTCCAGGTATGCAGACATTTAGGCCAGAAAAGAGAGAAGTTAATTGAAGGCGATAAAAAAGTACTGACAATTGGCTGCTGGATCTCAGAGGAAAACAACTCGGAAAACAGCAAAAAGCCTATTCTTTGCAGTATTGATCTCTGGTACAATGCACAGCCACAAGTCACCAGCAGTATTCCCTTTTCTTATTGTCAAATCTTGGGATGTAATTTAGAGTTGACGTACAAAGAAAAACTGTGCGTTCAGTTGCTGGATCCCGCTCTTTGTGTCCGATGCATAATTACTTGTGGCAGCTTGAATTCCACCACATCATATGCTCTCATACTGTGGAGAATAATACGCCACACACACACACACACACACACACACACACACACACACACATATATGAGTTCTGTGCCCTACAAGAGCTTTGCACTATTACATCCTGCTATCAGCTATGACTAGACTAGTTTAGTTCCCTGATAGCAGTTGTGCCTGTGGTGGAATGAGACGAGGACTTGTTTCTGAACAGTTTGGACTAGGGTACAGTCCAAAATACCCAGAAATCATGTCTTATATTCACAGTTCTTAAAAATAATGCTACGTCATGTTATTTTTTTCTCTATTCAGTTTCAAACAATTTCAGACTTGCTATCAAGATGGTGGTTTAAAAGTCACCAGCTTGCACAGGGGCCCTTGTGACAGTAACAGAACTGGCCACATTGCAGTTTCTCATTGGGTCTGTGCTTGCACACAGCCTCTAGCGTTCCTCAGATGAAAATGGGGACATTTCTCACTCCCCACTCCCACCCCCCACTCCCACCTTCCCACCCCCTACAAATGACCCTCCTCACTCCACCCTCCCCACAAAGAAGAAGAAGAAGAAGAAGAAGAAGAAGAAGAAGAAGAAGGAGAGGAGGAGGAGGAGGAGGAGGAGGAGGAGAAGGAGAAGAAGAAGAAGAAAAGTTTGGATTTGATATCCCGCCTTTCACTCCCTTTCAGGAGTCTCAAAGCGGCTAACATTCTCCTTTCCCTTCCTCCCCCACAACAAACACTCTGTGAGGTGAGTGGGGCTGAGAGACTTCAAAGAAGTGTGAATGGCCCAAGGTCACCCAGCAGCTGCATGTGGAGGAGCGGAGACACAAACCCAGTTCCCCAGATTACGAGACTACCGCTCTTAACCACTACACCACACTGAGCATTTCCTATCAGAAAAACGATGAGTGCCACCACCACTTCAACAATGGGATACAGTTGTCAAGGTTCAGGGAATCCTATCCCTCCCCTGGCGGCAGCCAAAATAAACATGAAGAGTCCTTACCACATGATTTAGTCAGTCTACACACAGAGAGATAAAGGAATGTAGTCATTATTCAGTGGTAGTGTTGCTCTGAGTTAAGCCCAACCCCATCCGTCTCTCTTATCCTACACCATCCCTGTGCCGGCTGATCTGGGCTTTCGGCCTCTGAGCTTTCTGTTCTACTACTCTTAGTGCACGCCTAGTTCTGGGAAAGGAAGGCTCAGGGAGGCTCAGGAATGCTCTCCAGAGACACTAAATCTGTCAGCTATCTCTCCCCTGGTGTATCGTCTTCCTGCTGCTCCTCCTCCAATATTTCCCAGCTTCTCCCCTCTGTAGCCTCTGAACTATGACCTTCTGCAAACCACTGTTCTAAATCTATACTGTCCTCCTGTTCTTGGGAAGGTTCAGGAGAAGGGGGGTGGCTCCCACCATTACTCCTCAGTCCAGCCCCTGACAACAGCACACACACCTTCCACCAACCTGAGAAAATGCCTTAACCCCGGTTTTACAGTAGGTTTACAAAAAGAAGAAAAACCACACCAATAAAGAAGTTTTAGAAGGGGTCAAGATTAGATGAGGATGCACACAGCATTTAAAAAAATAATAAAATCATTGTGCTCCACTCCTCTGCCTCCTCTTCAGAGCTGGTGCATCATGTGGGGTTGGGCCTTGGTGCCCCCTCTTCCTTGTCCATTCTCCAGAAGCCACTACAAGCTGGTCAAGAGAGGAGGCTGGCAGCAGTGGTCATGGAGAGACCATGGAAACACAACAGAATGCTCCAATTAAAAGCACAATAAAACATCAAACATTAAAAACTTCCCTAAACAGGGCTGTCTTCAGATGTCTTCTAAAAGTCAGATAGTTGTTTATTTCCTTGACATCTGATGGGAGGGCGTTCCACCGGGTGGGTGCCACTACCAAGAAGGACCTCTGTCTGGTTCCCTGTAATCTCACTTCTTGCAGTGAGGGAACTGTCAGAAGGCCCTTGGAGCTGGACCTCCAAGGGGGTGGAGACGCTCCTTCAGGTATACAGGACCGAGGCCACTTAGGGCTGTGAAGGTCAGCACCAACACTTTGAATTGTGCTTGGAAACATACTGGGAGCCAATGTAGGTTTTTCAGGTATTATATGGTCTCGGCGGCCGCTAGCTGCCTCATTCTGGATTAGTTGTACTTTCTGGGTCACCTTCAAAGGTAGTCCCACATAGAGCGCATTGCAGTAGTCCAAGTGGGAGATAACTAGAGCATGCACCACTCTGGTGAGACAGTCAACGGGCAGGTAGACAGATGGTACCAGATGGTAGACAGCTGCCCTGGACACAGAATTGACCTGCCTTGCTACCAACGCATCTCAGGACCAACACTGGCTCATCTTCCTTCTTGAGCTTAGTAGCAGCAGCAGTGAAAAGGGAAATAGGGACATTTTGGGATCTAATCATAAGCTGGGATGGCTCTCGTAATTCTGGGACTGTCCCTAGAAAATTGGGACACTTGGAGGGTATGCTTGCAACTAAACACAATAAATCAAATTGAGCCACAGAACACAGCTGGTGGAAGAGGAGAGAATCGGTCAAGTAATACTGAACAGTAACACCTAAGAGATTACTTGGTCAGCAGCTTCTGGGTGGGAGAAGTGAAAATGTGGTATTTCAGCAGAAAAGACCTGTAATTCTTCTCAATGTTCATTTCTGCATGGTGCATGTTGGACTGAATGCCTGACCTGGACACAGAAAAATGGTGAAATATAACAGTGAATCCTGACTGACAATGCTGCCTAGGCATGATTTCTTCAGTCAGCTTGCTAGACAGATATAACCCTGTCATTCAAGACAATGTTTTGCTGCAGGGTCGATAATATCTTTGATGCCGCAATGGTTCATAGGATCTAGACATAAGAACCAAACTTCCGAGTTTAGTTATAATGAGCTTGGCAAATATCCAGCCTCCTATGCACTTCTTTTATGATAACTCTTATTAATGTCAAAATGCTCACTGCTTCAAAAGTGGAGAACTTGCTATGGATTTCAAAGAAGAAGAAAAACACCCAAATGTTCAGTTCCCAAAGGGAGCAAACACTAGGAGATATTTCCCCCTAGTGAGTCACGATTAATGTGAGATCTATACTTACATTAGAAGTTCAAACAACACATTTGGTCAAATGAGCTATTTCATTTCTTAGATCTTCATGAGAAAGAAATAAAGACATAACTGACAAGATAGCAGTTGAAAAGCTTTCTATACCCTAAAGATAAGCAAGTTTAATCCTCTGTTTTTTCCCCTTTCCACATGAGAAATGCAAAACAGATTTCCAGTGCTTGTGAAATCAGTTTTCAATTTGTTTTTTTAAAAGCCATTTTGCTCGTGGAATTGAGATCATACCAACCCAGTGTCAGATTTACACTGCCCTCTATCAGTCTCCTTTGCCTTGGCCATGGGTACACAAGTGCACTACAATCACAGAGGAGATCTAATTTCTGGAGAATGGACCATGCACTGTTATAGAAAAGTCTTGCTTTTCGAACAGCAGAAACATAAACCTGTAATGAACTGCAAGAATGCCTAGGTTATCCACCTGCTATGAAGAAGGACCCATCGACCCTACAAGCTAGGGTCTGGGGAGAAGTGTAAACTTGGATGAGCAGTTTTTAAGCTTTGTCCTCTCAGTTAATCTTTTCTGTATTGATTCATCTAATGAGGAACCCAATGTTAATCTGTCAGGGAATCTTTGTGCGTGACAATTGATCATTTTGGTTCCCATTTCCTAAACCTTTTCCAATTCTATAATATACTTTTGTAGCAACTAGAACTGTGCGCAGGAGAGAGAGAGGGGGGGGGTAAAGGTAAGGGACCCATGGATGGTTAAGTCCAGTCAAAGGCGACTATGGGGTTGCAGCGCTCATCTCTTTTTCAGGCCAAGGGAGCCGGTGTTTGTCCACAGACAGCTTTCTGGGTAATGTGGCCAGCAGGACTAAACCTCTTCTGGTGCAACGGGATACCATGATGGAAACCAGAGTGCACAGAAATGTCATTTACCTTCCAGCTGTAGCAGTACCTATTTATCTACTTGCACTGGCGTGCTTTCGAACTGCTAGGTTGGCAGGAGCTGGGATAGAGAGACAGGAGCTCACCCTATCACGAGGATTCGAACTGTCGACCTTCTGATCAGCAAGTCTTTGAGGCTCAGTGGTTTAGACCGCAGTGCCACCCACATCCAAGTGTAGTCAAATTTTTAGAATCCTTATGATATCGGCAGTTTTGTTTACAATCTCTTTCCTAATGATCCTTAGCATAGAGTTGGCTCCCTTTTTTTTGCACCCGATACACATCATTAGTGGGGTCAAATAGGGCAATGTTGTATGTGAATTAAGCATACATGAGAATCTAATGCTATATGCAGTAGTTTCGGGGCAGCTGTTCAGGGTTCCTTAGTCGATGGACAGCAGTTCCATGGAAACAGTTCCCTTGACAGAATAAAGTTTCAAAATGATTATTCTATCATGGACCTGCAGTTTGCACCACATAAAGATCTGCACTATTTATGTGCTACTGAGCCAAGCTTGGGTCTAACTTACCTGCGGCACTGCCTTGCCCATATATACCTGACCAATATTTATATTCATCTGGACAGGAGCTTTCCGTGGTGCCACAGGATGTTCTCTTTGCTCCTACAATAAATAGGGTGTTTAGTGAGTCTGCACCTAGGTTGATGAAGTCCTTGCCCATTAATATCAAGTAAGCACCACCAATACTTTGTTTCAAATGCCTGCTTAAAACCCTTTTGTTTACACATATTTTTCCTTATGCACAGCTCAATTCATTGGCTGCTGTGCATCACTGCCCAGATGTTAAGTACTTTTGTGCTGATTTATGGATGCCTTATGTTCTTCAGCTATATACTTTGTTTATTGTGTGGTATACAACCCTATAATACAAATAAATTTCTCTGTGGCCTTTTTAGCTTAACCGTTGCCTCACAGGAACAAAGAATGAAACCTAGAATGAGCGTAGCATTTTCTTGCGGTTGTTTGTTGTTTAGTCGTGTCCGACTCTTCGTGACCCCATGGACCAGAGCACGCCAGGCACTCCTGTCTTCCACTGCCTCCCACAGCTTGGTCAAACTCATGCTGGTAGCTTCGAGAACACTGTCCAACCATCTCGTCCTCTGTCGTCCCCTTCTCCTTGTGCCCTCCATCTTTCCCAGCATCAGGGTCTTTTCCAGGGAGTCTTCTCTTCTCATGAGGTGGCCAAAGTATTGGAGCCTCAGCTTCACGATCTGTCCTTCCAGTGAGCACTCAGGGCTGATTTCCTTCAGAATGGATCGGTTTGATCTTCTTGCAGTCCATGGGACTCTCAAGAGTCTCCTCCAGCACTCCACTATTTGGAGCCAAAAGTTCATTTCTGAGAATGCCTGACTCAGTTCTACAGCTCCCCTTAAAGACAAGCCACTCATCAGTCTCAGTCCATCCCAAAATGGTGCCCTGTCAATCAATGAAAAGAAACAGTGAGGTCCAGCGGCTTGGCTTGAACCTTTCCCAGCCAGAATCCTCTGTCATCTGAAGGGGTTCCATGGCTGGCAGATATGCAGGGTTTCCTCAGCAGACGAGTTAGTGTGGAAATAATTCTCTGCACCAAGAAATTCTGAAAGTGCTTAATGTGATAAACCAGCTGCTTGGCTGCTCCTTCACACATTGTTATATAAACATGCCAGGTGATTAATTCAGTTTTTATTCTTGATAGAAGCGAGCGACAAGCTTTCATAATTTATTTCCTGTTTTATGTTAGCTTAGCACAGTGCAGCGGTAATTGCTATTAATACTGAATTAGAAATTAACTGTTGATTGCACTGGGCAACAATTTTTTACTTTTTGAATGTTGTCTAGATTTCTACAACTGATTTAGAATATTTTTGCACTGCTGAATCAGGAAATGGCATCCGTTCTCTCCATCAGGCCAGGTTTACTGTAAACTGAATGATGGGCATTGATAAAGGTAAGTACACGTCAATTGCATGTCGCTTCACCATTTTTAAAACTTCAGGGCTTGAACTTCCGTTTCTTGGAACTCCTGAAATGCTCAGCGGCAGGGAGGTCTCTCTTCAGAGTCCAACAGTAGTCAGCCATCATGACTGCGTCCCAGCGACCCTGATACCTGGTCTCCATCTCTTTCATGTCCTGATGGAATCTCTGCCCCTGCTCGTCACTCATTGAACCCAGGTTCTCAGGAAACCGGTCCATATGTGAAAATAGGTAGTGCATCTTGACGCTCATGTTGCAGCCCAGGTTTCTGAAAGCAGTCAGCATGTTGTAGAAAGTTCTGTGTAGTTTCTGGCCTTATTGTTGCCAAGAAAGTTCTTCACTACCAGAACAAATGCCTTCCATGCTTCCAGTTCCACCATCCTTGTCCAGAGCCTTGGTGAACTTCTTGATTAAGCCGAGCTTGATTTGCAGCGGTGGGAAGAGTATTCTGTCTCTGTCCACCAGAGGGTCGTTGATGACGTTCCTTTCTTTGCAAGGCACCAATTTCTCCCGCACAGGCCAGTCCTTCTTCATGTAATGCTGAGCATGGTCTCTACTATCCCACATGCACAGAAAACATGGGTACTTGGTGAAGCCAGATTGTTGTCCCAACAAAAAGTTCACCATCCTCAGGTCAACACAAATAAACCACTTATGCTGATCATAACCAATTTTCTCCAGCACACACTTCACCGCTTCATAATTCTCCTTCAGTGTACTTGAGTGAGCCAGGGGTATAGAGGCAAACTGGTTGCCGTTGTGTAGCAGAACACATTTCAGTGATCGCTTGCTGCTGTCAATGAACAGTCTCCAATCTTTGGGTTCGTACTGTGGCACTCCAAGCTTGAGCAGAAGCTGTGCAATATCTGCACAGTACACCAAGTCCTTCTCTTCCAAGAAAAAACGGAGGTACTCTTGATGCCTGTTGCGGAAGAAGCTGATGCGAGCATTGTCAGAGAGGAGGTTTTTTTCCTTCAATCTGGATGCCAACAGTTCGGCAGAGTCCTTTGACAAGCTGAGGTCACGAACTAGATCATTCAACTCCTTTTGGGAAAATGGATGTGGAGCATCATCTTCAAGAACCACTTCTTCTTCTTCATGTCCTTCAACACTGGAGGCATCTTCGTCACTAATGTCAGGAAGTTCTCCGAAGATAGGCACTGGAATTTAATCACAAGGAGCTACAGGACGACATGCTGATTGAAGATCAGGATACTTCGTGGGGCGGCTGCCCCATTAACTTAGTTTGATCCCCCAACTTTATGCTTTGCCGCACCAATTTATGGAAGGTTTCGAGGTTTTATGACTTCAAACTGATCCCTTTTCGACATAATCACCCAGAACTATCGGGCCTGAATACTTATTGTCATTAAAATAATCATTTCCAATCAAAACAATTATTCGACATGGCATTTTACCCCCATCAACTTCTTCTAAAATGCTCCACACAAGCGTACATGTGAACAAAAACGTAAAAAATGACATGTGGCCATAGCTCAAAAACTTGACCTGATTGAGCAAAACCAATGTGATTTTTGGATTCAGCGCATCAGATTCGTCCTAAATCAGCTGAAAAAATGCAGACAACAAATTTGCTGTTGACCAGTGTTGTACGTATAGAAATAGGCTCTCTGCTCTGCATCATCTGTTGGTAACAGTGTGACCAATACTTATATGAAAAGGAAGGCTGCAAAATAATCTAGATTGTTATTTTTGCTTCTTGTTTCTCACAGGGATGCGAGACATCTGTTTGCAAAGATAATGGCACTCATAATTACTTGCTTCACAACTTCAGATAACTAGATGGTCAAAAGCATCTGTTATGCTATTTTGGGTACTTTAAGCTGTCCCCAGGGAAACTGAGGCCTACTTCTCACCAAAGAGGGTGACAGATTTTGCAAAAATCTAGCATGATGTAACGCTCTGTTCTGTTTGCTTGCTCAAGATTGTTTGTGAGCCAATCAGGCTGCTAGTGACTGTTAGGTTACCAGATTTTTTCAATGAATCCGGGGACACCTTAATTAATTAAATACTACACATTCCGGATGTTGATACTGCAGTGATGGCGGTGGCAGAGGGGTGCCGCTGCCTTGACCTCAACCTCCACATTTCCCCTTCCTCCGAGACTTCTATCTCCTTTCTCCATGAGCCTAGGCAGCCCCTGAGTTGTTGGTTCTTTGGTGGTGGTCATGCATGGAAAGCGGAGAAGGAGGGCTGAGAGCAGCGGTGATGGTGAAGTTTGGGCAGCACCCAAGGGCTGCTCCCTTCCCATCGGAGCAGCCGCAATGCCATTCCTACTTGTGTGCAAGCAGGAGGGGGCAGGGATCTCTCAGGCGGTGCAAAGCCTCCCTTCCCATCGGAGCAGCCCCAATCCCATTCCTACTTGCGTGCAAGCAGGACAGGTGGGGATTCATCAGCTGGGAAGGGAGGCTTCCCATTGCCTAACTGAGAGATTCCTGCCCCCTCCTGCTTGCACTCAAGCTGTGATAGGCAGCGTGAAACCTCCCTTCACAGCTGAGAGATCCCTGCCCCACTCCCTCCTGCTTGCAAGCAAGTAGGAGTTGGGAGGCTGCTCCAATAGGCAGCACGAAGCCTCCCTTCACAGCTTAGTTGCTGGGGTCAGGGAAGGTGGAGGCAGCCCGGAAGCTGCATCTTAGAGCCCCTGTACTGCCATCATATGAGGACTTCTGAGCGCTCCTGAAGCCAGCCAGAGCCAACTGCTCCGGGCTGCTGAGACTGCCGCTGCTGCGTTTCCCGGGGACATTAGATGAAATCCGGGGACATTCCGGGGATGGAATTTGTCCACGGACTTATTCACAAATCCGGGGACTGTCCCTGGGAAGCGGGAACATCTGGTAACCCTGATTTAGAGGTACAGACTTTTCGAAGCAGAGAAAAATAACCAGCAGAATTGCAACTTTTTGAATGAATCCATTAGAATCCTGCAACTCAATTCCTTCTTAGATCTGTAGTGCTGCTGAAATGCATATTCCCTTGAACTCTGTTTTACTGAGGTTGCTAATGATAGCCATTAGCATTGATTATTATCCTTATCGCTCTCCTGCCTATATAGCTGTTCTCTCCATTGCATGACATGATGGGGGCAGGGAGGGGGGTAATATTGCTTAACGGTATTAAGTCCTTCTCAAGAGATTTACTTTTTCTTTCAGTGGCTGCTATTAGCTGGAAGGGAGGTCATTTGGCAGAGTGGGAAGCGGGGGCTGGATCTACATTGATCTTCTAAACGTTATTAAATAAAACGTTCTAGAACTCTTAATGCCAGTTTTCCCTTGTGGGTGGCTTTCTGCTCTGCAGCGACCTCTGGTGTCACATTTTATTAACGCGTTTTTAACGTTATAAGTAATGAGTGTAGATCTGCCCTAGGAAAGTTATGGGGAGGTGGGGGACTTTAAACTAAGCCTGAGAGAAGCTGCTGTTTGCCTATACAGTGGTACCTCGGGTCCGTACTTAACCTGAAACTGTTCTTAACCTGAAGCACCACTTTAGCTAATGGGGCCTCCTGCTGCTGCCACGCCGCCGGAGCACAATTTCTGTTCTTATCCTGAAGCAAAGTTCTTAACCTGAAGCACTATTTCTGGGTTAGCGGAGTCTGTAACCTGAAGCGGATGTAACCTGAGGTACGACTGTACTAGAAAAGAGAGAAGGGGAGCAGGAGGCAGAAAACTCAGGTGAGGGAATAGAAAAGCGAAAGGGAAGGAGGAAAGTGAAAGATGAGCCAAGTTGTTGCTAGGATTAGACTGAAGGTCTGGAGGCAAGAAAGAGCTGAGGGAGGGAGGCAAACAATTTGCCAGCACAATCCCATGCACGTTTACTTAAAATCCCATTATTTTCAAAGAGTCTTACTCCCAGATGTATTTGCATAGCTTTGTGCCCCAGAGGCTGAGAAGGATCAAAAACATTTTGTAGAGTTGTAGGCAACAAATCTAAATGTGCTGTTAAAATCCTAAAGAAAGAGGATGGATGCGTCCTTGTGTCTAGCAATGATGCATGTAGCAATCAGGTGAATTTCCCTGGCAAATGTACCCAGCGGGGACTTTTTGTGGGGCAGGACCCTCCGGAAGAACTTTGAGACACTCTTCCATTTCTGCAGGAGATCCTGCTGTGTTTTAAAAGCCAAGATCAGCCAGAACCATCACACAGTGCGAACCCCATGCTGGTGAAGCACAGCATACACTTTTTTAAAAATTAAAATATATGGCAGCACCTCCAGGTAAACATTCACTGAAATATCATGTGAAGACACAAAAAGTAACTCTTTCACGGGCTCTTTCCATTCACAGCTACCTGTTGCTGGATATAGCCTGCTTCTGGAATGAGAACAGAAATCCAAGCACTGTTAATTCAGGCCAGATTTACATATGCAGCAAAATAGGGTATAAAATAAATTGTACTACTGAATGTGAGGGATGTGGTTGTTGTTGTTTAGTCGTTTAGTCGTGTCCGACTCTTCGTGACCCCCTGGACCAGAGCACGCCAGGCACTCCTGTCTTCCACTGCCTCCCACAGTTTGGTCAAACTCATGTTAGTAGCTTCGAGAACACTATCCAATCATCTTGTCCTCTGTCGTCCCCTTCTCCTTGTGCCCTCCATCTTTCCCAACATCAGGGTCTTTTCCAGGGAGTCTTCTCTTCTCAGGAGGTGGCCAAAGTATTGGAGCCTCAGCTTCACAATCTGTCCTTCCAGTGAGCACTCAGGGCTGATTTCCTTCAGAATGGATCGGTTTGATCTTCTTGCAGTCCATGTGTCTCTCAAGAGTCTCCTCCAGCACCATAATTCAAAAGCATCAATTCTTCGGCGATCAGCCTTCTTTATGGTCCAGCTCTCACTTCCATACATCACTACTGGGAAAACCATAGATTTAACTATACAGACCTTTGTTGGCAAGGTGATGTCTCTGCTTTTTAAGATGCTGTCTAGGTTTGTCATTGCTTTTCTCCCAAGAACCAGGCGTCTTTTAATTTCGTGGCTGCTGTCACCATCTGCAGTGATCATGGAGCCCAAGAAAGTAAAATCTCTCACTGTCTCCATTTCTTCCCCTTCTATTTGCCAGGAGGTGATGGGACCAGTGGCCATGATCTTTGTTTTTTTGATGTTGAGCTTCAAACCATATTTTGCGCTCTCCTCTTTCACCCTCATTAAAACGATCACTGTACAAATAAAAAGCTAGCACTTAGAGAGACAGGATCCAATCTAGCTCTCTCCCCACTGTACTATTTTACTGCTTGCAGGGATGTTTGTTTGTTTGTTTGCTTGCTTGCTTGTTTGTTTGTGTAAGGGAATGCTGGGTCTCAGGGCCAGCCAAAGACATTTTGGCACCTGAGGCAAACCACAAAATGAGATCCCCCATCAGGGGAGAAGGGGTGAGTCACATCATGATCATAGGAGAAAAGAAAGATCTACATTGGGATCTGTGTCCCTGCGGATCCTGCTGCCTAAGGGGGTCACCTCGCCTTGCCTACATATTGTTAAGACATTTATCTTAGTCATCTTAGGCTAAGATGGACATAATAATTGATAAAGACATAAAGGAACAATTGATTGAAACTAATACCTCACACAGGAAGAAGAAAGGAGAACTTCGCTAGCGAACTTCTAAATTACTAAATGGATTAATATGAATTGAAGTTAAATCATTGGAGCTGTGGTATAAGGGATTTTATCAAGATTGAATTGTAATTGGATTGAGCAATAGTTTGGAAGCAGAATTAAAGGGAATTAGTAGACCTTGAAGCCCAGCATGGGGGGGGCACCTAAATTTTATAATTGGCTATGTGATTGATTTGCATTTGAATTGTAATTTGGTATTGATAGAATAAGGCTTACATTGGATTTATGTAACTGAAAACTAATAAAATATATTTAACATAAAAAAGACAGTTATGCTTTTCTAGAATGCCTTAGTAAGACATTTTGACATTTAAATCAAGAAGGTGGACAACTGTGGGGAAAATGAATATAGCACACACAAGTCACAGAGGCTTCAGCAAATTGCTGTGTTGGCGGATGTGCCCCTGGCTCAGTGAAAAGTTGGCAGTGGCAGCTGCTTCCACTAGAACTGATGGGACCACAAAGAAGTCACAGGGACATGGTCAATGAGAGGTCATGGGAGAATGGCCAACTTCTGCTTTTTTTCTCCATCCGTCTGCCTTCCAAAAGTACTGTAGACACTTAAGCTTTACTGAGCACCTAAGACTCTATCTTGGTTCAGAAGGGGTCTCTGCTGTCACATGAAAGGAGATTCCAACAAAACATCAGGAAAACTTTCTGACAGTTTGGCAGTGGAACGGTCTCCGTCAGGAGGTTGTGGACTCTCCTTCCTCAGAGGTTTTTAAGCAGAGGTTGCTTGGCCATCTATCATGGATGCTTTAGTTGAGATTCTTGCATTGAAAGGAGTTGAACTAGATGACCCTTGGGGTCCCATCCAACTCTACAGTTCTATGATTCTATGAATTTCTAGTGTGGATTCATACCACAATAAACTGAAGAGAACAACTGCCTTGGTGAAGACTGTAGGATGATATTTGGTGAGAGAGGGACAGAGAGAGCATGAAACTGTTGGTTCCCATGGACCTCTTAGACCATAGTACTCTTCTGGATAAACTGTCTGGGTTGGGAGGGAGAGGTGCTGCATTGTAATGGCTTCACTCTTACTTGAATGGTCATTTCCAGAAGATGGTGCTGGTGAATTATTGTTCTGCCCCATGGTAGCTGTGTGTTCCCAAGGGCTCTATTTTACATGAAACTGGTGGGAGACATCACCTAGAGATATGGATTGAGATTATCACCAATAGGTAAGGTAAAGGTAAAGGACTCCTAGTTTTCCTCCTCTAAAAATTGGGTGCGTCTTATGGTCAGGTGCGTCTTATGGAGTGAAAAATACGGTGTATTATATATTTGGACCTGCCTTTGAAGATGGTCTGGAAGCTCCAGTTGGCTCAAAATAGGGGAGTGAGATTCTGAACAGGGACTTGTAGCAATATCAGCATATTATACAAGTCTGTGGTGACTTCCAGTTGATTCCGGGCCAAATTTAATGAGCTGATATAAACCCTAAAGCCGTAAATGTCTTGGGATCAAGATATCTGAAGGACTGTGTGATCATTTCCGTGGCGGTGCCTCAGTTATGGAATGTTCTCCTGAGGGAGACTTGCCCGGTACCTGAGGTAGGACCTTTTCGGTTCCTTTTTATTATCCAATGGTCATTTAAGGGCATATTAGTTTCTTGAACTACGTCCCCCCCCCCCTTTTCTGGCTGGTCTTTTTGTACTGATTTTGACTTTATGCTGCCTTGTGGTCCATGGAAACCAGCTTTATGTTGCTTTTATGTTGCTTTTGTGCTGGTCTGTATATCCTTTGTATTTTTTTACTGATTGTTCTCATTGTACATTTAGCCACAGGCTGCCACACAAATCACGTAACATCCAATTACAGCTTTAATTGCACAATGAGTGTGAAAGTATATAATGTAGAATAATTACAGCACATCTTTATAACGGGACATATATAAACGGTCCTGAACTTGGAACATTTCCCATTCTGGATAGAATACTGAGGACAAAGGCTCTGCAAACATGACTTCATCTGCATATAACAAACACCTGAATGTTTATCACCATTATTAAAATCAAGCCTCTCTTTTGCATATAATGATCATCAATACATGCCAAAAGACTGGTTAAAAATAGGGTGTTAGAGAATCCAAGAGTTTAAGAGAACATATTATTTCAGCACTGGTAGCTTGCAAATTAGTAGGGATTCTTTAAAGAAAACTTTAATGTAACTACTACTGCTAGCTGTATAACTAATGGAACATTAGGTACAAGCTATTTGGAAAAACAGTATGATGATATCCCATTATTATGATTTGTTTTTCCCTTTATTAAAGCGCTCGCACATTTAAAGGGTACTTTTTTAATGACAATTTCTAGGAGACATTAATTCTAGGGGACATTAATCTTATTATTGTTGTTGTTATTATATTATTTTTTCATCTTCCTTAATAATAAGAAACCAAAACCACAATTCACAGGGCAGCATAAACGGCAATTTCAGAATTTGTTCTATCGTTGCTATTTTTGCACGCACAAAGATTCTGCAGCAATAGAAAAAGATATCAAATATAATGAACAATATTAGATATTATTAAGAAGAAAAGCAGGTCAAGTTATATCTGTTATGGCAGTTTCATACAACCATAAACCCCAGTTTTGTTGAGGAGTGGTAAGCATTTGTAAGAGTATGTTCATCTGTTGTATTCAGGGTAGCAGGAGATTGTATGGTAATTTCTGAACTGTCAAGTTTGTTAAATCTAGCAAGGTTTACAAAACACAATGCCTGAAATGGTTCAGCCCTTATCTGGCAAATAAGTCCTCAGTGTCCAGCTCTACCAGACACAAGGTCCCATTACAGGGATTTAGTTTCCCCAAAATTTTCACAGCTGACTCAGTCATATGGAGTTTTCAGACATTTTGTCTTGCCCGCAGAACTGCAGTCATGACAGGTTTGGGGAAGGTTGGGCAGGGATCGTTCAGACAGAAGTACCCTCTGGGAGTTTAGATATTAGGGGCTGACATTTGAATAACACTGCATATAATAATGGATATAGTATGCAATATTCCCCCCCCCCTCTTTAGCAAAGCTTCCTTCTTAGTTCAGAAAAGCAACTCCTCTATACTTCCCCCACTTCCCTCGTTGTTTCAAATGTTCGTTCCTCATCTATATTTTCTGCACCAACATCAACAGAATGTTAGCAGTGGAAGGAGGCAATTGAATTACTATTGGAACCCACAACTATCTGGGCTAGGAAGACTAAACTTTGCTATCTGGCATAGGTCTTTATAGATCTTTATGCTATATATCCATCAGCTTTTTCACAGAGGACTCATGCCTTCAAAGAACAAGAAGGCATTAATACAAGTTATAGACAAGACGTCAGGTTTGACATTTGGTCTAGTTTCTACTAACAACCTGTCGAAATGGAGGAGATATTAAGTCTGTTTACAGCAGCCAGGCTTGTTAGTGTGTTGCATTCTGTAAATATCTTGATAGATGATCAGATTAGGTCCATGCATCCTCAGAGCAGATAAATGCTATTAACAAGATGTGCTATGAGGAATGTAACAGTAATTTTGTTGTCCTCTCATTTATTAATAGGCGCAGAGATTGTTTTCGACGCATGGAAGAAAAATAGCACCTCACTTCCATAATCTGCTTTTGTAGTCACCGTGTTCTGGGCTTATTATGCAGCACAGCATACAGTATCAAAGAACTGCAAAGCCAAAAGAGGCCTGAAGAACAGGGCCAACCCAAGGCATTTTTGTACCTATCAGGGCTGGACTTCATTAGCCGGGAGCCATGCATCAAGACTGGGTCATTGGTAGTCATCTGGGGCAAGGTAGGAGCCTGAAGTAGCCAAACAATAGGCCAAAACCCACTAGACAAACCAGGAGGTAGAGTCCAGAGATAAAAGTCAGTACCAAACAACAAACTGTAAGTTGGGACTGAAAATCAATTTAGAATGTAAGACTGTGTCGGCATCAAGAGAGATATTGTTGCCTCTTTTACTCCTTCATCACCAGCAGGATCTAATAGCCCACCTGGGTGGAAGGAGTCAACCCAAGACCTGAAGATACTTAACCAAGAACCACACTGGGAAGCTGTACACAGACCCAACCACTTCTGATATTTTATCATCATTATCATCATCATTTCTTATACACTCTTCTCCATGAGTGTCCTGGCTCCTACTGGATGAAAAAATAAAACTCGGATTATGGTTTCTGCCAAAAAAAACCCCCCTAATCTTCAAATCCATAAAGTATTTAAACAAGGCGAGGGTCTTTGAACTGGGAAGGTACATGGGAACTCCTTCTGGACCCATTTATTTGGTCTGGCATCTCTTGTGTCCTAGGGGATGAGGGAGCAGATAGCACTGACATGGAGCTGAGCTTCACATTTCACATCTTCACTATAGGTGAGGAGCCAATGGGAGGGGAGGATCCAGCAGAGCTGGAGGCAGGGACGTGGATGGCATGGACAGACATAGTGATTACCTGCTGCATTTCTCCCTGGGATTAGACTTTCCACTCGCTGCATCCTCCCTAGGTAAATCTGATGTCTCATGGTGCCTAAATGCAGCCCAGCTCACTGGGATCTTCAACCTCCAACTCCTTGAGCTCTTCTCACTCCTCCATGATGTCTCCAGAGAGAGCACAGACACAGACATTTCTTTGAGAAGAAATAAAAATAGTATAAAAGAAATAAAAGTAAATACAGCATTTATTTCTTCTCAAAACAATGTGTGTGAGATTTAAGGGGGAGAAAAGGGGTAATACCAGGAAAATCTAGTCTGCCTTAAAGCATCCTGGTTCATTGTTTCTAGAATGTTAAATAAACCTAGTCTTAGCTTCCAGGTTTAAGCTGCAAGAGATACTCTGCAGAGCTCAGTAACACGGTCAAGAAAGGATGATAACTAAATAATATATCCTCTCCTAGTGTTGAAATCCGTTCCAACTATTAGCACAGGGCACAATCCACCAGGGGTTTCTCCTGTGAAAGGTGGATTAAAATGAACAAGATCTGCATGAATGTGCAATCTGCACATTTTAAAATTGATTCATTGGTTAGTCTGTTGCCTTCAAGCATTACTTGGGAGCCTACAGAAAGATCTCGCTGACCCTTATTGGAAGTGAAATAATGGTCTAAATGGGCTGAAGTCTGATTCCAAAGGGTTGTTCACTCTTTTGTGCACTATAATGGATGTTCCTTGTGTACTAATAGATCCCATTTGTACTTTGAGTTTCCTTAACTGAATTGACACATTTATAACTGAAGGATATTGTATGTCATAATAGTACGAGGCTCTTCATTTAAGCCTGATGTGCCATTGCAAAGAATGAATTGTTGCGTCTATTACCTCCCTGCCTTTCAGCTTGCTCTCTTTGATCAGCTTATACGAGTACATTGGCTGTAACAAATAAAATGAGGCTAATGAGCCAAAATGGCTTCAGTGATTGATTTGTAATATAGTTCTCAACATTCCAGAAAAGAAAAGAAATGGAGGTCTTTTTTGCCGTCATCTCACAGAAGCCCAGATTAAACTTGGAGAATGGCAATCTGACAGACAAACAAAAGGAACTGAAGCACAAAATATGTCTAGTGCTTTCGGTTGCAAAATGACTCCCTTAAGCAGCAGGTGGTGGTGGTGTTTTTGTGGTGTGAATTGGCTTCAGAGAATGCCCATCCTCTGAGATCAGTTCTTCCTCCCTTCAACCATGAACATTATTTTTTCCAGTGCAGTACCGAATCAAATTTTTTTAGTACAGGAGGCAGTGACGGAGCTTCATGTTTTGGGACTACAATTCCCATCATCCCTGGGAAACATCGAAAATGGTGAAGAAATTCATGACAGAGCAGCAAATACAGATACTTGATTGACCAGGGAATTCCCCGGAAATAAATCCCATTGAGAATTTGTGGTCTATATGCAAAAGTCGCCTCTGTGCTGTTGACTGTACAACTGTGGAGAAGCTCATACAGGCGCTGATTCAAGTGTGGTACAGGGATCTGAAAATCAACAGTGACTCTTCAAAACTAGTAGACTCCGTGCCAAACCATGTTCAAATGCTGCTTAAAAATAGTGGAGGTCATATCCATTACTAATGTACGTATATGTGAGTTTTGTACATCTGTATGTGAGTTTTGTACAAATAAACTACATTGCTTGTTTCAGTTAATTTGCACAAAGGTGTATGTTAATGTTTTCTCACAAAATATGTATTTAGAGACATATTTTATCTCATTCCAAGGGTGATTTTGTCCCTCCCTTTCCTTGAGAGGAAAAAGGCAAGACTCAGCTTGGGTGGAAAATGTGCCTATAGAAGGTGACCCCAATCTCCCTCTTTCCACAGCACAGCACCCCACCCCTTATCCCAGTGATGTGGTAAGGAATTAGCCTGTTGCCAGTTAGGAGGCTAAGCGGAATTTTTTTGGGTGTCCCTAAAAGTCAATGGGAACACAAATTTTCATCTAGCCTCTTTGTCTACAAGTGATGTCATTACTTTTCTCCTGAATTTGAGCTAATGAACCACAGATACTATATAGTAACAACTATATAGCTATATAACAAGTTCATAGAATCAATTGATTGTAGCTTTCTGACACTCACAGTGGATCAAACGTTTAATTAGGAACCTTCACTGATATAATTTGTCAGTTTAAATCAAGCAGCTTAACATTCTGTATATTAGACTTATTTATTTCTTAACTTGAAAACCCAGGACTGGATAGATGTGGCATTTCAAATGCAAACACCATTTATAGTTTTGTTTTGGTTTTTTTAATGCTTCCAGATCAGAAAAAAAAAATGTGGTGTCATCTAGTTTCCAGCACAATATCACCTTGTTAACAAAAGTAGCTGAGAGGTTTATTGCTTCGGAATGTATACTGCGACTAATTGGGAGACTTTATAAAACTTTTGCCTCATTAGAATATCTATGGCATAAGTAGCAGCAATTTTAGGAGCCAGTCAGAAATGAGATGTTACATTGCTGTTTCCTTAGTTTTAAGACTAAGCTTTTCTAAATGGTTTTATTTAATTGACCTGGGAGGGGAACTGGCTGATAACTCTCCTTGTAAATTGCCTGCCATTAAAAAGAAAAGTACAAAGAGAGGTTGGTTTCAAGGTGGCCCTGCCTTATTTTTTCACACACAAATACATACACGCACACACACACACAGCGATTTTGTGCATCCCACCTGTCCTATAGGTAGGGATTTGCGATAAATTTAATTCAGTTCACCTTTAAAAGTCAATCTACCTGATTTGAACTTTCCAGAACAGAAACACAGCTATCCTTCAAAACCTGCACTTCTCTGAATTTTGCAATGCTGGTGATTTCGTACCAAAATGTGTATACTGTGCTAAAGAGTATCTGAAGTAAGATACAAAAATGCATTGTATCAGGGAGAATTGCTTTGCAATAATAATAATAATAATAATAATAATAATAATAATAATAATAATAATAATTTTTAAAATGTGCATATTGGGCAAAACTGCAGACAAGCACTGAACATTATGAGAAATTGGCAGTAAAATGCTGATGGATTTTCATGTGGATTTTTTTAAAAAAATCACAAACTGATGTGGAAATGTGGAGAACTGAATTACAATCTGAAAAAGGGGAAACTTAGAGAAACTGAAATTGACAGAATCAACCATCCTTAGTTATAATCACCCTGGCCTTGATTTTCAGTACTATCCAACCAGGCTAGATGACCCTTGGGTTCCCTTCCAACTCTTAGATACTATGAACTGTATAGATTCTATGGCTCAGATCAGATATTCAGTACCAAAAGTGGAATTCCGAATTCTGTGTTTGTCACTGATATGCAAAGCAAATGTAGCAGAAAGCATTGTATATAAAAAAAACTTCTTCCGTACATTGCTTTTCCTTTGCGATCCTTCCCCTTAGGTTACATTTCTCCTAGTTGGTATTCTTAGCTGTGCTTTCTGGTGAAGTGTTTTGAGGAGGGCAGAATGACTAAAGGATAGGTTTGCCGTATTTCAAGCACAGAAAATCTCATCATTGTTGAGTTTTTTGGGGGGCAAAGTTGTTTTGTGATTTCCACCTGGACACTGCCTCCAACTGCAGTATTCCGGATATGTCCGGGAAATGTTTAAACACCTACAGGAATTATTAAGCACCCTTTTCCCTACCACTGCTTTTCCCAGGCAAGGTCCATGCCCCTTTGTGCATATCAGTGGCAAATAAAGGGCTGGGAATCCCATGTTGCCTCTTGGCAACCTCCTGATCTGACCTGCAATGGAAAGCAAAACAGAATTTGGTAAGAATCATAGAAATGTAAAGTTGGAAGGGACTGGGAGTGGCCGCCAAGACCATATAAGGGGAAGGCAGCTCAGATCAGCAGCGTGATTAGCCGAGATAATTCTAAGGAGAAATGGGGTTTTCTGGGATCAAATCAGAAACTGAGATGGCTTCTGTATCTCCAAGACCACCCCTGGAAAATAGGGACACTTGGAGGGTCTGCAGTATCCTTTCTGATGCAGTAGACTTCAGCTCCAGCCCCCAAACTGTTATTCCCCAAGTAGTCCTTTGGTGACTTTTGGCCCAAATTCAAGTTGGGTGTGCATGCCCTAATCTCAACCATCTTCACCTTTCTCTGCCCAATCAACTGGTCAAGCTTACTCATGCTCTGTTTACAGCATCTCATTCAAAAGAGATGGCAGTACCTTTCTACATTTCCAAATCTTCAGAGTTAACATTTTATACATTGCCTTCAAAATATATAACCTGATCAGTAAGAAAACTGACTGCACTTCATTCATTTGGCTCCTAAATATGCTATATATGTGAGTGGGCAATTAAATGAAAAGGGTTTGAATTTATGCAGTTATTTGCAATATGTGCGGCCTATGTATTTATGAAGCTATTCACAAAGACATCATTCAGAAGATATAATTGCAAATAAATACTGCCTTTCCTACGTACCCAACCTGCCTCCCTGGAGTAGAAATAATTTTAGTGGGATTATGTTATATTTTAACAATTTGCTTGGATGGAACAGTTCTTTCTCTTGGGTCTACATTTTCTGTAATAGATAGGCTGGCCATGCCATAATTTTCTGCACAGCCCTTGTTTTCTTGACAATATCATAATGTTTCCATATTTCCAACAGAAATATATATATATATATTGTAATTGAAGGAGGAGTGGTGCTGGCATTATGAACTTTTTGGAAACTGTGCTCCCCCACCCCACCCCCGCTTCTGTCTGCCTTTTCAAAATGACTTACACAAATCTTGGGACCCTTTTAAATTATTCAGCAGATTTGAGTTGTAATAGTTCATTAATTCTCTTACTGGGAAAGCTGAAGTTTCAGAGCACCAGAGATCTATCCCGTAAAAAGTATATCTGCATTTTAAGCATCAAACTTGCTTTATTTTCTGGAAAGCCAACTCCTTGACAATGATGGCTAAACAAATCTCCTTGAAGCTGTCAGTTTAAGCAAGTTGTCCTGTGATGGCTGTCAGTAGAGCATGAGACTCTTAGGTGGAATCTGTACACACATTTTTAAAAGCTATGAAAATTATTTTATTTAAAACGTTTTGAAAAATATATTGAATTTGCCATAGCTCACCGTCACCATATAGTGTCATGTTGGTATATTGCACTTTACAACACACTTAAAGCATTCTATTTGCAGCTGTAAGGCTGAGTCCTTAATCTCAGGATCATGGATTCAAGCCCAGTGTTGGGCAAAACAGTTTGGACTTCTTCTTCTTCTTCTTCTTCTTCTTCTTCTTATTATTATTATTATGCTTATACCCCACCCAGCTAGACAGGTTTCTTCTACAAGTCAGATAGTTGTTTCCTTGACATCCAATGGGAGGGCGTTTCACACAGCGGGCGCCACTACCGAGGAGGCCCTCTGCCTGGTTCCCTGTAACCTCACTTCTCGCAGTGAAGGAACTGCCAGAAGGCCCTCGGTGCTGGACCTGAGTGTCCGGGCTGAACAATGGGGGTGGAGATGCTCCTTCAGGTATTCTGGGCCGAGGCAGTTTAGGACTTTAAAGGTCAGCATCAACACTTTGAATTGTGCTTGGAAACGTACTGGGAGCCAATGTAGGACTTTCAGGACCGGTGTTATGTGGTCTCAGCAGCCACTCCCAGTCACCAGTCTAGCTGCCACATTCTGGATTAATTGTAGCTTCCAGGACACCTTCAAAGGTAGCCCCATGTAGAGCGTGTTGCAGTAGTCCAAGTGGGAGATAACTAGAGCATGCACCACTCTGGCAAGACAGAGGTCTCAGCCTGCGTACCAGATGGAGCTGGTAAACAGCTGCCCTGGACACAGAATTGACCTGTGCCTCCATGGACAGCTGTGAGTCCAAAATGACTCCCAGGCTGCGAACCTGGTCTTTCAGGGACACAGTTACCCCATTCAGGACCAGGGAGTCCTCCATACCCACCCGCCCCCAGTCCCCAAAAACAGTAGTTCTGTCTTGTCAGGATTCAACCTCAATATGTTAGCCGCCATCCATTCTTCAACCACCTCCAGGCACTCACACAGGACCTTCACTGCCTCCACTGGTTCTGATTTAAAATAGATGTAGAGCTGGGTATCATCCACATACTGATGAAAACCCAGCCCCACAAAAAGGCATTTGGAGTCTAACAATTCATAGCTTCCTGTGTTGTTGTTGTTTAGTCGTTTAGTCGTGTCCGACTCTTCGTGACCCCATGGACCAGAGCACGCCAGGCACTTCTGTCTTCCACTGCCTCCCGCAGTTTGTTCAGACTCATGTTTGTAGCTTCGAAGACACTATCCAACCATCTCGTCCTCTGTCGTCCCCTTCTCCTTGTGCCCTCCATCTTTCCCAACATCAGGGTCTTTTCCAGGGAGTCTTCTCTTCTCATGAGGTGGCCAAAGTATTGGAGCCTCAGCTTCACGATCTGTCCTTCCAGTGAGCACTCAGGGCTGATTTCCTTAAGAATGGATAGGTTTGATCTTCTTGCAGTCCATGGGACTCTTAAGAGTCTCCTCCAGCACCATAATTCAAAAGCATAAATTCTTCGACGATCAGCCTTCTTTATGGTCCAGCTCTCACTTCCATACATCACTACTGGGAAAACCATAGCTTTTACTATACGGACCTTTGTTGGCAAGGTGATGTCTCTACTTTTTAAGATGCTGTCTAGGTTGGTCATTGCTTTCCTCCAAAGAAGCAGGCGTCTCTGTACTGACTATTAAAAAAAACAACAACAACCAAGCTGTTCCTGGTAAAAGCAATGCCACTGAAAAATCAATTTATTCCTTCACAGGGACCTTTAGTTCAGCATGTAAATTTTTTGTTTCACTCTAGAAGGCTTTGGGGTAAATCGATGGAGTAAGATTAACCACCACCACACTAATACAATAATTATCAATTAGTTGGATCTTGTTATGGCATTCTGCATCTATTATTACTATTATTTATTACATTTAAGAAGGGACTCCAATCCAATCAAGATTCCTACTGGAAGAAGAACGAGAGGCAGTTTGGGATGATTTCCCCTTTACCCTGCCATACTCTTATAAATGGTCTGCCAAGCCACCCTGCAGCTTCTTAGGGGACATAGGAGCCTGGATGCGGAAGGAGGAATAAGTTAAAATCTCCTTGCCACATTCTGCTCATGGTTAGCCTGAATCTGACCCAATAACATGCATAGGCTGATTTTCTACCACAATGATCTTCCAAGGGGTTTGCTGTCATATTCTTCAATGTCAATTCCATCACCTAATCCCAATTAATGAATAACATCAGAAAAGGAAGGGGGTGAGAAAGAAAAGCACTCCAAATTTATTCTAACCCGATAAAGGTACGGCATATGCCACGATCCTATCACACCCTACTTCCACAAAAGACTGCCAAAGGTCTGTCAAATGAAGATAAGTGATTTATGTGAAATATAAACCGATTAGACTATTAGGAAGGGATCACACACTGCTTCCACACAGGGGCAGGCGGACGTCATGCTGGTGTACCTCGTTCTCAAAGCCGAACCAATTTGTGTTGTTCAAACTCAGAGTTAAGCACTGTAATCTACTTAGGCCTGAAACAGATTGAAGTCTTCATAGTCTACATAATTAACATTCCTTTCTCAACAATTAACATATTGGAAGGGGTTAGCTGACTGAGCTGTGCCTGTGTTTTGCAGAGCAGTGTTTTGACATTGGATTCTCAAAACTTTAAGGCTCAGAATAAAAGTATGACATGTGAAAGGCAATTAGAGTATGCTTCATTTATCTTGCAAAGCACAGCGGAAGGCTCACGGCTGGGAAGGATTAAAAATAGATGGCACCAGCTAATATATGTTGTGTGCAACCTTGCATTTATCCACTGCGATGCTGTGGATTTGTGTTACATTTGAATCTTTTTTGCCAAACAATTAGAGCAACGGAGTGGTATTATCTGCAATCTCAAGAAATGCATATATATTCTTTTCCCTTTCTCTGTGCTTTATTAAAACTCCTGGCAGATCCATTGTTAGAAACCAACCTGCAGTTACACACTGAATTTCTTAAATTGTCAGGAGAAGGTCAAGTATGTGTGAGAACACTGCCATTCGCATTAGCTAGAGGGCTATCAGATTATTTTTGTCTCTCTGTGCGTGCCTCTTCCTCCTCAGTTCTGGTGAATGGCAGAGGACACATTGGAGTAACTGGCAAGTTTAAGACAATGGCCAATGGCAAATCCTCTTGAAAGGTACTCAGATGTCAGGAAGCCATTGATCTGAGGGGTGGGCTGGAGAGATAAGGAATGAATGGATGTCCTGTCCGAAAGATCCCTTCAAGAAGTACACTTTGATTTCCAAAAATGTACACGGGGTCTGATTTAAACATGACACTGTATGAATAAAAGAAATACTCTTGCTGGGTCCAATGCAGCTGGTGACTCATATAAATCGGGTCAGAGTTCCTATGGATGGGTACATGTCATACTCATAATAATGTAAAAGGTAAAGGTAAAGGTACCCCTGCCCGTATGGGCCAGTCGTGTCCGACTCTAGGGTTGTGCGCCCATCTCACTTAAGAGGCCGGGGGCCAGCGCTGTCCGCAGACACTTCCGGGTCACATGGCCAGCGTGACAAGCTGCATCTGGCGAGCCAGCGCAGCACACAGAAACGCTGTTTATCTTCCCGCTAGTAAGCGGTCCCTATTTATCTACTTGCACCCGGGGGTGCCTACTGCTAGGTTGGCAGGCGCTGGGACCGAGCAACGGGAGCGCACCCCGCCGCAGGGATTCGAACCACTGACCTGACGATTGGCAGGTCCTAGGCGCTGAGGTTAATAGGAAACCCATCATAATAATGTGGCTGCATTTTAATATTTTAATGTTTCAATATTTTAATGTTGTATTTTAATCTTGTTTTGAAGTTGTATTCATTCAACTTGTTTTTATTATTGCTTGTTAGCTGCACTGAGCCCGGCCTTGGCTGGGAAGTGTGGGGTATAAATAAAAAGATATTATTATTATTATTATTATTATTATTATTATTATTATTATTATTATTATTATCATATGTTGGTGTGGAACATGGAGCCTGGGATGTGCAGATGCAGGCAACAGATATTAACAGTGCCACAGCTATGCCCTATCTGAAGTGCTTGCAGTTTCAGCATGTGGCTCCAGAGTTCTCTCTTCTTTTGCCTTCTTACCTCAACCGAGGAAACTTGTGGGGAGAGCTCTTCCTCTGTCCTCTGCATTGCACTTAAGAAGGGAGATAAGGACATATCCATTGGCTTCCCTTCCCCAACAATGATGGAAGGGAATGATATGTGCAGAGGCAAAGGAGCAAACAGCCATGTGGTAGTACAGAGGGGGCTATTACTATACTGCCCTACCCAACATCTTATCTTCCAGTTTGTGTTTGGAACATTTCATCATCTAGACATATTCTATCACACACACCCCAATCATCTGAACATTCCTGAAGATCCGCAGTCAGTGCTCCCCAGCAAAAAGGCTTTTCAACAATGGAAGAAGTTGGCCCTGTCTATTCCAAATTTCCAATAAGTCCTGGGTCCCCAACTTATCAGGGACCCCAATTTGTGCCCCTGCATGGGCCGGGGGGGGGGGCAAGATTCTCAGAATATTGCAGCTTCACCTGTAGGGATCAGAACAAGTCTGCCCCAGATCGCCAATCAACCCTGGTTAGCCTTCTAGGGGTAGGTCCAAGGAGTAGACACAAAAAAGCTATCTCCTTTCTTCCTAGAAAGCCTGTGTAGAGTTAAATACCAAGTTGTCTACATGTTTAATGTGTAATCTATTAGGTAAAAAGGTAAAGGACTCCTGGACGGTCAAGTCCAGTCAAAGGCAACTATTGGGTTGCAGCGCTCATCTCGCTTTCAGGCTGAGGGAGCGGGCGTTTGTCCACAGACAGCTTTCCGGGTCATGTGGCCAGCAGGACTAAACCACTTTTGGTGCAACGGGACACTGTGACAGAAGCCAGAGTACACGGAAACGTTGTTTACCTTCCTGCTGCAGTGGTACCTATTTATGTACTTGCACTGGTGTGTTTTCGAACTGCTAGGTTGGCAGGAAATGGGACAGAGCAATGGGAGCTCAGCCCGTCGTGGGGATTCGAACCGCCGACCTTCTGATTGGCAAGTCCAAGAGGCTTAGTGGTTTAGACTACGGCGCCACCGTCGTCCCTGTTATCTATTAATGTGAATGCAATATGTTAGCACCCGACTGTATGAGAAGCAATACAGTGCACCTCTGGGAATGAAGTCAAACTCCTGGAGAATCACAGCACCTTCTGTGGCCGGAGAGACTGGTAACTTCTAACTACTGCTCCTCCACATTGTTTTTTCGGTGTTAGCAGCACCAAAGTGACCTCTCCAGGCTACAAGCCTGGGCAGTGTGTGTGGAAGTTCTGGGCTGCCCAGATGACAAGACTCTCCTCTCAGCTTGCTGGTGTGGTCCAAAGGAAAGCAAAGCAAAGTACCAGTTTGGCTGCAGGAGTTGAGTTGCTGGAAGGAGGCATACTTCTTCTTTGGCGATCACTCATAGCTGAGTAAGACTGTCTTCCATAAACACAGTTTAAACAGTGGGTCCGTAAATGACTGTGGAGGCCAGTTAGGGATCCACATGTCCTTCCACAGCGGGGACATAGGTTTCTGGGTAGTAGCTGATCATGATGAGGGTTTGCCAAGCGTGCCTTCCTCTTAGCATGTTTCACCCTTTCATCCTGAGTTCGAGTGTCTTCAAAGCCCATGACACTTTTGGTAAAGACTGTTCTCCAATAGGAGTGCTCGCAGGCCAGTGTTTCCCAGTTGTCAGTGTTTATACTACCTTTTTTTTAGATTTGCCTTGAGACAGTCTTTAAATCTCTTTTGTTGACCACCAGCATTACACTTTCCATTTTGAAGTTTGGAATAGAGTCATTGCTTTGGAAGATGATCATCAGGCATCCACACAACATGATCAGTCCAATGAAGTGGATGTTGAAGAATCATTGCTTCGACACTGGGAATTTTTGCTTCTTTCAGTACACTGGCATTAGTTTGCTTGTCTTTCCAGGTGATGTGTAAAAAAATTTGGAGACACCATTGATTGAATATTTCAAGGAGTTGGAGGTGGCGTTTATAAGTGATCCATGTTTCACAAGCATACAGTAAGGTTGGTAGTACAATAGCTTTGTAAAAAAACATTTTGGTTTCCCTGCGAATGTCACAGTCCTCAAACATTTTGCACTTCAATTGGGAGAAAGCTGCACTCGTATATGCCATCCAACTCCACTCTAAAGTGTTCTTTAAATGAGGCAGAAAACGGAATCCTCTCTCATGACGGGAGTCAAACTTTGAGAAACTGGAGTACAGGTTTCAGCGCAGCACTAATACAAAGTCACTCAGAGCACTCTCTGGGCCATGTCTTCCATGACAAGACTTGTGGTGATTTCACCATTCACAAGTAAGAAGCAGGAGAAAAACGAGGGCAGGATGCTGGTGAAGTAGAAATAAAGATGGGAACAGAAGGCTTAAAAATGCTTAAGTGCAGGAGCCGTGGCAAAAATGTCACTGCTTTGGTGGTCTAGCAAAGGCTTTGAAGAAGCTGGGGACAGAATTGAAGGACAAGGAGGGAGTGGGAAGAGCAAAAGCAAAATAGAACAGAACAAAAGAATGAAGGAGGCAGTCCTATGGTGCAGCTGAGCTTGTGCAGCACAGAGAAAAAAGAGGAGAATAAAAGCTTGGGAGGTGACATGTAACTGGGACAGAGAGTCCCAAAATACAGCGCTCCATGTTTGAAGCTGATATGGAAAGAAGCAGAGAGACATAAGAGAGAATGGCATGAGACCAGCAATGGAAGAGGAAGATTGTTTTAGTGAAAGAGCATGGAACTCACAGAGGAGGAGAGAGATTGCAAGAGGAAATGGAATGTGCTGTCATCTAAAGGACACGAGAATGGATCAGAGCAGGAATACCATGGTACACCCCCAACCCCAGTTCATTTGTTTTCAAAATACGTAAGTGGAGTCCATCTTCGATTTACTACCCCTTCTTTGTTTTCTGAACTTTTTGTGTGAGAGAAGATGCTTTGGAGTAAACTCTGAATATATTTATTTTTGAAAGAGCGTGTTAAAAATGGTAGCATTTCCTAACTTATATGACCTTTCATGAGAATATCACGACACCTTTGTTAAAATATTTTTAACTGAACAGATTTTAATCAGTTGGGTTATTTAATAAAGGGCAAAAAGAGATCTAATTTAACTTTTGATATTAGAATGGAACTGATAATGTCAAAATGACAAATATTCAGCCACTTTTTAAATGCTTTATTTCCCCCCTTTAAAGGTTACAATTTCAGTAATGCCACATGTCAACAGAAGAATCAGCATCGATGACAACCTTAGCTCAGAGACACAGGTGCCATAAGCACTATGTATTTAAAGCAGTATCATACTACTTTAAACAGTCAAGGCTTCCCCCAAACAATCCTGGGAACTGTAGTTTGTCATGGATGCTAAGAGTTGTACAGATGCCTGATGATCGTCTTCCAAAGCAACGACTCTATTCCGAACTTAAAAATGGAAAGCGTAATGCTGGTGGTCAACAAAAGAGGTTTAAAGACTGTCTCAAGGCAAATCTAAAAAAAGGTAGTATAAACACGGACAACTGGGAAACACTGACCTGCGAGTGCTCCAGTTGGAGAACAGCCTTTACCAAAGGTGTCATGGGCTTTGAAGACACTCAAACTCAGGACGCAAGAGAGAAATGTACTAAGATGAAGGCAAGCTTGGCAATCCACACCATGATCAACTCCCGCCTGGAAACCAATGTCCCCACTGTGGAAGGACATGTGGATCCAGAATTGGCCTCCACAGTCGCTTACGGACTCATTGTTAAAACCATGTTGATGGAAGACAATCTTACTCTGCTACGAGTGATCGCCAAAGAAGAAGGAGGATATCTCTATTTTCTTCATAGAGCTACACTTCTAGAGTTCCCTGGGAAGAGGAATTGATTGCTAAACTACTCTGAAAGTTGTAACCTGTGAAGGGGGGGTCTCCTGACAACTCTCGGTACTGTTAACGAACTTCCATTCCCAAGAATCTTTGTGGGAATCTGTAGCTGTTTAAGTGGCATTCATATGCTGTAAATGTATAGTGCAAATTGGTCCACAGAGTGGAATTCTAAGAAGGAATCTGGGTTCAACAGAAAATTTAGGGGAAGAGGGAGAAAGTCTTTCTCTTTCTCAAATGCTCCAAACACATAGCTCTAAAATTGTGACATCACTTAAATCATTTTATATTCTCACCTGTTGTTTTTTTCCAACAGAGAGGAAAAAATCATTACACAAAATGAATTATGTGAACAAAGCATAATAAAGACGGTACAAGAGCAGTAAGTAACCTTAACCAAATAGAATAGAAACTTCGTGTTTTATTTCAGCTTCGGCAAGCTATACGTTTTAAGTGTACAAACTAAGTTGTACCTTTTGATTTTACCCACCAGTGAAAAATTCTTTTTCAACAAACAGGAAGGAAGAAGTAAGGGAGCACAAATCCCAGGTTTGCATTTCTCTGCACTCTGCAAGTAAATAGGATCACTTTACAAAGAGCATTAAGATTTGATGCATGCTTTTCAGAGATAGGTTCCCCTGCTTTCAGCGATGAGTCCTTGTTTCATGTAAGGAAACACAGGAAGAATTGCAGCCAACATCCCAGACCCTATTGAATCCCTGACATGCCTAAGGGTGTGTAACAAACACCAAAGCCCCTTCAGAACCTCTTCTCCATCAGGTGGAAATGAGCAAAGCACATTTCTTGGGCTAATAATCCAAAAGAATAGGCAATAGAACATTCCTCTGGAGGTAGCACAAAGGTATCATGAGTATTAGCATCTGCTAGCCATGTATTTCCTGGAGTTGTCTAATCCAGTGGTTCCCAATTAGCTAATTCCTGAGGACTCCCTGTTTTTCAAAAGCCAAGCAATGGACCCCCTACTTTGGAAAATTTTGATAACTCTATGGTAGGAGCACCTCCACCCCCACCGTTCTGCCCAGACACTGAGGTCCAGCTCCGAGGGTCTTCTGGCGGTTCCCTCAGTGTGAGAAGTGAGGTTACAAGGAACCAGGCAGAGGTCCTTCTCTGTTGTGGTGCCCGCCCTGTGGAACGCCCTCCCATCAGATGTCAAGGAAATAAACAACTATCTGACTTGTAGAAGACATCTGAAGGCAGCCCTGTTTAGGGAAGTTTTTAATGTTTGATATTTGATCGTGTTTTTAATATTCTGTTGGGAGCCTCCCATAGTGGCTGGGAAAACCCAGCCAGATGGGTGGGGTATAAATAAATTATTATTATTATTATTATTATTATTATTATTATTATTATTAACCTCTGCAACTGCTAGGTTTGCAGGAGCTGGGGCAGAACAATGGAAGCTCACACCGTCGTGGGGATTCAAACTGCCCACCTTCCGATTGGCAAGCTCAGCAGGCTCCGTGGTTTGATCAGCTACTCTGTTTTCCCTCAGCATCAGGGGAAGGTTAGAAGACATCTGAAGGCAGTCCTGCTGAGCAAAGTTTTTAATGTTTGATCGTGTTTTTAATATTCTGTTGGGAGCTGCCCAGAGTGGCTGGGGAAACCCAGCCAGATGGGCGGGGTATAAATAAAATTATTATTATTATTATTATTATTATTATTATTATTATTTCATGATTCAACTAATTGTTATTTATTGTATTAGTGTGGTGGTGGTTAATCTTACTCTATAGATTTACCCCAAAGCCTTCTAGAGTAAAACAAAAAATTTATATGCTGAACTAAAGGACCTGGTGAAAGAACAAGTTGATTTTTTTTTCAGTGGCATTGCTTTTACCAGGATCAGCTTTGTATTTTATGATTAGTACAGGAAGCTGTGAATTGTTAGACTCCAAATGCCTTTTTACCCAACTTCCCATGGCCCATGCCAACAGGTCATTTCTCAGAGAAAGAAGACTGCTTTCTGTTCTCCTCTGATCCCACTTGACAGCTCTGCTTTACCACAAAGGTAAATGCGGAAGAGCTAAAAATCTATATGAAAAACTTGATGGTATGCAGTATATATTGATTGTGTTAATCTGACCAGAAAGACTCTGGAGAGCAGATTACACTGTCTCTGCATGATTAATTTACTGTACTTCTGCTAGTCTGTAGCACCCAAGAAGGACTTTAAACAGACAATGATAAATGGAAGGGAAACCACAGAAGATTCATTTTGTCCTAGAAGTTTGATACTTCCCTTTTGAGTGAATTAAAATGTACAAATATCTACTTCTGCTTTCCACTATATTTATCATTCTTAAAGATTGTTTCTCATGTTATATTTTCCAGACACAGAATGGCTTCTTGTGAATCTTTTTGGGATTTGAATTCATGCACAAATGACAAACACACACAGCTGGCCTCTCAGTTCATCTTGAAGCAGCATTTAAGTATAATAGAGATCCTGAACATTGTGAAACTGTCCTGGCCAAGCATGCAGCCCTACTTGAGGAAGTCTTCACAGCTAGCTCTTCTTGCTTCAGCCAGTTCATCATCATCATCAAACCATTTAATGGCATCACATAAGGTAAAGGTAAAGAGACCCCTGACCGTTAGGTCCAGTCGTGACCGACTCTGGGATTGCGGCACTCATCTCGCTTTATTGGCTGAGGGAGCCGGCCTACAGCTTCTGGGTCATGTGACCAGCATGACTAAGCCGCTTCTGGCGAACCAGAGCAGCGCACGGAAACGCCGTTTACCTTCCCGCCAGAGCAGTACCTACTTATCTACTTGCACTTTGATGTGCTTTCGAACTGCTAGGTTGGCAGGAGCTGGGACTGAGCAAATGGAGCTCACCCCGTCATGGGGATTTGAACCGCTGACCTTCTGATCAGCAAGTCCTAGGCTCTGTGGTTTAACCCACAGCGCCACCTGCGTCCCTTAATGGCATCACATACAAACATCCAAAACAAAGCTGCAGTCAGTTGCATGACTCGTTGCTGTCATCAGACACAGGAATCAAGGAACCAAGCTTTCCAACAGCAAACTGGTGAATCTTCCAAACAAACAACAACAACAACAACAACAACAATCACCTAACCACCTGCCCATTCTGATGGCCACCAGTCTGGATGGTTTTAAACAAGGTTTAGACAAATGGCTATCAACTACAACTAGTCACTTGGCCTATGCTCCAGGCCCATAAAAGTAGGAGAGCAGGGAGTTCAGAGGCAAAGGGCACTTTTCAGCACCCATAGTGATGACGGATGAAGGGAGAGAGGGAGAGGGTGGAGACTCATTTGGGAAAATGCCATTATTCCAAGAGGCAGCATTTCCAAGCCTTTCTCTGTGAATACTGAATGAAAAGCAGTTGGTAAGAACTTTTCCTTGTCTTATCCATTCCTGGTGATCTGCCGTGGGGGTTGTATCCACTGCTGCCAGACACCAGGCCTTGTCTTATGCTGTTGTGTCTTTAATCTCTTTGCGTGTGTCCAATGAACAAGGCAGAATAACATATACAAAGGGAGGAAAGCGTAAGGTTCCAGTCAGCCTGGGAAAGGAACGCTATCATGCGATAACTGCATTCTGACCAAGTACAGTGAAGACTGCTCGACAAATACGAGAAACAAATGAACAAAGCTGGGAGTTCATTTGAAGTACTTTATCATACTACTGTGAAATAAGAAGATCACACATGAAAGGCCTTCATGCAGTGAGGAGAATGGGGTCAGGGAGGAATCCATCATTTTTGTTGTATATAATTGATTTCAGGATAGGGGAGAACACCCATTCCAATCAGAAAATGAGTTTCTTGGTAATTTTGCAGAAATCCATCTCTAGTATCTCTTGCATTCTGTTACTTAGCCAGCATTGTTCATACCATCTCTCTGCCATGCTATCATTTTGGAAGTCCAACTCCCCCCCCCCCCAAAAAAAATACTTTATATCTTGTCAGTTCTATGTGTCAAAATCCTGGTTTGATCATCTTTTCATAAACCCGTCATATTATCCCATCTACTTCTTGCAGTGCAAGTGTGCAACATACCGAGGGTATGGGGAAATCTGTGAACACTTAAAAGAATTCTCAGAATACTGATGTTTAACAGACAAGATCTTACTTTCAACAGCATCCCCATACAAGTGTTTAAACGGTGGAACAAGAGGACTTATGGTGCTTTGAGCCAAGTAGTGAAGTGGAAATGTATCCATCGGGAATGTAATCAAATAACCTTAAAGCTACTTCCAAATATCAAATAGCCACTTTATCTGAGTCTTGGCTTAGCTCTCCTTCGATGCATTAATTACTGAATGTGCGAAACAATATGACGGAAAGCACCGTTAACCTTACACAACGGAGTGCTGGGTGTACAAAACATAGTTATCAGAAGGGCTGTAAAAATCTCCTGACATTGTTATCTCTCTTTATCTCGGAAATACCGAAACAGTGAGATGTACAGAAAAGCAATTTCACACGCTGTTTGCTTTCTTCATTGTTAATTTTTCATTAATGTTCATTAAAGCTTCACATTGTAGGTACAGTGGGATAAACCCCTTTCAGGAATGTGTGGAATGATTCCATTAGGAGTTTGGGTCCAATTAAACACATAGGCTCACTTTTTATAATTTTAGAGTCTATCAGCCTGCCCTTGGGTTGTGTAGGAGAGACAATTAAATAAATGTGGGTTGTATAATTTCACATTGGTAGCTTGTGGAATGGTATCCCTTGGATTTTTAAAAATCTTATTCAATTAAACCGATTCTTAAAGAAATTAAAGAAACATTTCTTTAATTTCTTTAAGTACATTCTTAAATGTACTACTTGAAGAATCTTAGCATTCATAGCCATGCACAGTCATATATGCATTGTGTTATATGTGAAGACCCATGAGCATATGTAATCTCTAGCGCTGGGCCAAACATTCATTCATTTGGGGAGTGCAATTTTGGAGAGGGGAAGACATAGACGGATGCATCTCTTGGGGGAGGGCAAATTCTACAATTTTTCAGGAGGTAAGAGTTCTTACCATTAAGAGAAGGGTCAGCCGTGGAGGCTGGTCCGTTAGGATGAATGGGGCATTTCCCACAGCCAAGCACCACTTGCCTGCCTTCTTATTTATAACAACCTGATGTCACTGATGGTCTATAGAATTCAGCAGAGAGGACTTTGGGGACAAAACCAGAGCAGGTTGGCTCTGTCTGTCATTGGCTATGGCTCCACCAACAATAAGCTCTACATTTGGTCCTACCAGTCCTAACGGGTACCAAACACCACTGGGAAGCAATAGAGCATTCTAGACATGCTTTCTATTTCCCTGCTGTTTCATAGAAGCTGTCAGACCCTTGGTCCTTCTACCTCAGTATTGTCTCTTCTGACTGGCATTATCACTCTAGAATTTTAGGCAACCCTATCTATCTAAACGGCCTCGGCCCTGTATACCTGAAGGAGCATCTCCACCCCCATCATCCATCCTGGACACGGAGGTCCAGCTCCAAGGGCCTTCTGGCGGTTCCCTCGCTGCAAGAAGTGAGGTTACAGGGAACCAGGCAGAGGGCCTTCTCAGTAGTGGCACCCGCCCTGTGGAACGCCCTCCCAGCAGATGTCAAGGCAATAAACAACAATTTTATTTTTAAAAGACAACTTCCCTGTTTAGGGAAGTTTTTAATGTCTGATGCTGTATTGTTTTTAATATTCAGTTGGAAGCCGCTCAGAGTGGCTGGGGAAACCCAGCAAGATGAGCGGGGTATAAATAAATAAATTTATTATTATTATTATTATTATTATTATTATTATTATTATTATATGCCAGGGATTGACCTGAAGCCTTCTGCATTCTTCTTTCGCCTGGAACATGGGGCAACCATCTTTCCCACGCTAAGAACTCCTTGGGAACAAAGGCTTGTCCTGACAGCGTCATTCCTACTGGGTCACTCTAAGGAAAAGAAGATTGATAGGTTGCAGCAGCTCTGCCGCTGTATGAACCGTCAGCAAAGACTAGATCAGAGCTCTCTGCTGACTCCTCTCCTGATGGGAAGCCCCACTCCCATGCCCACCTAACAATGGGTAGATTGCATTCTCCCCCTGAAAATGCCCCCAAATTCTCCACTTTCAAGAGCATCCAAATGGTCCAGTGAAAGTTGCCAATGATCCCAGTTCCTAACAGGCCTACTGAGGCAAAAATAATCCTTGAATCTTTATCCTCCTATCAGAGGGTATAGCCCTTATACTTGAGGATAAGGTAATGCCTTCCTTGGGATTATAAGTCAGAGGGGAAACTGCAGACATATGGAGAAATCACACAAGAGCCCATAATCCTCTTGGCCTAGGGACTCAGGTGATGCCAGAAAGCCAAACCCATACCACCACCAGAATAAATCTCCCAGATCTGCTTGTCTGCCTTCATGCGGTCCAGCTTCAGGTTCTTATCCAAAGGTGGGTCCCAAAAATAGAATAGAATTTAGCCATAAAGCAAGGTGGCGTGTAGGCACAGCCAATTTCTTTTTATCCAGCCTACTTCATGGGGCTTTAGTGAGGATAAAATGGGGGAAACAGAAGATAGGCACTGTATCTTAGTTTCTTAGATAAAAGGGAAAATGCACACGTGATAACAGTGGCACTACAATTAATAAATTAGCTGACTTGTTATATGAATTGGTCCAGCTTATAATGAATTCAGCACCATTTCCAAAAAATGTTGTTCTTCATCCTGACATTTTGTGTGTATTATTAATATTCACCAAATCAAGCACCCAAACCAGCGGCTTTGTAGCTGCTTACTGTCAACAGTACTCTTGTTGATGCTGTGAACTCCGACTAGATCACCAAACCAAGCAGCTGTTTGTTGTTCCTTGCAAATCTTATATGCGATTCCTCTTCTCCTCCATTTCCCCTTCTTATAGTGAACCTATCCTTTTGGAAGCAAGGGCTTCTCACAAATAAAATAAAGGTTTCTGCAGATCCAGTGTAAGCCCAGGGTTTGCAGAAGTAGGTTTTTTAACGAAGAAAAATGGAGAAACATTACATTTTCTATGAAAAGAGACTAGAGATGGACTGTGCATTCACTCTATCTGTAAACTGTTGGCATTCAATCTGTTAGGAGCTGCCTGAGACAATGAGGTTGCTGTCAGTTTTCAGATGTGTTGGATGAGCAAGAATCCCAGGCTATGACTGTGGCTGGTTCTCTTTATTCTAAGGGGAAGCTAAACCTTTCAGATTCTTTGAGCCTCGCAATACAGTGGTACCTTGGGTTAAGTACTTAATTCGTTCCGGAGGTCCATACATAACCTGAAACTGTTCTTAACCTGAAGCACCACTTTAGCTAATGGGGCCTCCTGCATGATTTCTGTTCTCATCCTGAAGCAAAGTTCTTAACCTGAAGCACTATTTCTGGGTTAGCAGAGTCTGTAACCTGAAGTGTATGTAACCTGAAGCGTATGTAACCCGAGGTACCACTGTACTTCCACATCATTGGCAGCTAGTATTTGACATCCCAGTAAGTCAGTTTGAAGATAGCAGGAATTAAAGCATAGGGGTTGCCCAAAGTTGGTTGTATGAAATACTTTGAAACCACATTGCAGCAGCAGCAACTTAAGGTCAAACAGCACCGGGGTATAAAAAATTGCCTTGGAAACTCTTTGATGAAGGGTGGTTTAGAAATCACTAAAATGAATTAAGCCTAGGTTGGCTTGTCACAAATGTTATTAAATAGTGAGTTAAGCTCTGGTCCCCTAAAAGTAATGTGAGCCTACACGAGGAGGCCATCAATGGCATCAATTCTAGGGAACAGCTGCAAAACATTATTATGGATCCCACTTGTCCCCATCTAAAGCTATTTCTTGTTCTCATGTGTGTTTGGTGGTGAGAGGTTGGCTGGGCAGTTGAGTCAAAAAGCAGTTCTGTCATTGCTGTTGCTATGGGGTGAGGTTCAGGGCAGCTGAAAGCAAATTGTGATTTGGAAGTGGGAGGAGAAACATGCTAATGCAAATGTGTGCGGAGCCATCAGTGCACACAGGCCAACATTATGAGCATAGCTGTCAACCGTCCCTTATTTGGCGGGAAACTCCCTTATCCCAGCACTGTGTCCCGCTGCTGTCCCTTATTGATGATGTCGCTTAAATTTCCTGGGTTTCAAAGGAAGCAGCTCCTTTCCCTCCCTCCCTGCTGGCCAGGGAGGAGGGAGGCTCCAACTGTGTTGCTTGGCTGCGTTGCTCACCCAATAAGGAGTCTAAGAACGACTGGGGGGTGGAGCTTGCATGCCTTGTGCCCATCAAATCGGCCGCGTTGCCTGGTGACTCGCCTTTGCTCAGCGCTTCCCAGCGGAGAGGTGACAGTGGTTTCCCTTGGTGCATCCCCTTTGCCAGGTTGCTGCGCTGTGGGAACCACCGCTTGAGGCTTCGTTTGGCTGCTGGCTGGGCTTTCTGCCTTTGGCTTGGAGGGGCTCAGAAGTTGAACATACCTGTGCTCCGAAAATCCCTTATTTTGGCTGCTGATCCCTTATTTTCAAGGCTGCTGGTCCCTTATTTTCAAATCCGCAAGTTGACAGCTATGATTATGAGCTGGGAAAGAATTATCAGGAAACTGAGGATCTTTTTTGTCCAGATTCACAGAGAAAGCTTGTAAATACCATGCTATTTTCAAATCAAGTGGAGGGGAATTTGTCTACATCAGGGGTCAGCAAACTTTTTCAGCAGGGTGCCGGTCCACCATCCCTCAGACCTTGTGGGGGGCTGGACTATATATTTATTTGGGGGGGTGGAAAAATTCCTTTGCCCCACAAATAACCCAGAGATGCATTTTAATTAAAAGGACACATTCTAGTCCTGTAAAAACACGCTGATTCCCGGACCATCCGTGGGCCGGATTTAGAAGGTGATTGGGCTGGATCCGGCCCCCAGGCCTTAGTTTGCCTACCCATGGTTTACACTGACATTGTAGAGATGTGTGCAGTCTCAGTACTTCATTGCCCCTCTTCTGATATTTCTTGTTTCACACTGGACTACTTCACCCAGTAGGCTTCTTTGTAAGTATGACAAAAAGTAAACTCAGCAACACAGCTTACTATAAATACATTGGGTTTGATGATGCCCTATTTTTGCAATTCTTCCTAGGCTTGATCATTTATCATTATTACCATCTTGGAGAAGACCCTGCCACAAATGAATGAAAGTGATACTTTATTTTCAGAAAACTAAAACTAAATATTTTCTAAGGGGGTTAGTTTAACTCTAACCATTTACCAAGGAGAAACAGATTATCTCTCTACCAGTGCTTATTTCCTAATAGCATTGGGCAGGGTTCCCCTTTCCTATGCATGCAGCTGTGCAGCTGCAGAATTTATTAAACCTTTTCCCCAGATCCCTATTTTACAGATCAGCATACATTTTGCCAGGCACACTGTGGTGCACCTCACCTTTAACATAAACATGAACCCCTCCCATGCTTTACATAGCACAATATCTTCATGAGGACTCCAGTCTATGGATTACTTGTGATCTTTAGCCATCTTCATGTGGTCAAATGCTGCCTGCAGTAATCACATGAGGATGGACCTACATCAATTAGTGCCCTAATTCTTCCCCCCCTATAATTTTTATTACCGTAAATTTTCTGTTTTACATTGGTACCTTGGTTTTTGAGCGTCTTGGAAGCCCAACATTTCATTTTTTGAACGCCGAAAACCCAGAAGTAAATTCTTCCGTTTTCAAACGCACCTCGGAAGTCAAATGGCTTCTACTTCGTTGTTTGTTTGTTTCTCAATTTTCTCCATTGACTTTGTAGAGTGCCCTTTGCTGCTCGGTTGTCAAACGTTTTGGAAGTCGAAAAGGTCTTTTGGAATGGATTACGTTTGACAGCTCAGGTATCACTGTATTCATTTAAAGGTAAAGGGACCCCTGACCATTAGGTCCAGTCGTGGCCGACTCTGGGGTTGCGGCACTCATCTCGCTTTATTGGCCGAGGGAGCCGGTGTGCAGCTTCCGGGTCATGTGGCCAGCATGACTAAGCCGCTTCTGGCGAACCAGAGCAGCACATGGAAACATCGTTTACCTTCCCGCCAGAGCGGTACCTATTTATCTACTTGCACTTTGACGTGCTTTCAAACTGCTAAGTTGGCAGGAGCTGGGACCGAGCAATGGGAGCTCACCCCGTCACGGGGATTCAAACCACTGACCTTCTGATCGGCAACTCCTAGGCTCTGTGGTTTCACCCACAGTGCCACCAGCGTCCCATTTGTATTCATTTAGACAACCTTAAAATATCAATGACTTCCCTTCTTCTCTTTCCATGGTTCATTTTGCATAACATAAACCCCTGCATATTTTACATAAACGAAACCATTCAGTATTCCATTATTACATCCATCAAAACTTATTTACACTGTTGAATTTATCTTAATGCTGCCCACGTTTTCAAATATACACAATTTTCCTCCATATATTCAATGACAATTTTCCAATCTTCTCTAAACATACGTTCTTCTTGTTCTCTTATTCTATATGTTAGGTCCGCAATCTGCGTATATTCCATCAGTTTAAGTTGCCATTCTTCTTTAGCTGGGACTTCACTTCTTTTTCCATTTTGGGGCTAACAAAACACGAGCCGCAGTAGTGGCATACGTAAATAACCTTTTAGTGCCCTAATTCTGTCCCTTGGTTGTCAGAGTTTACCAATCTGTGGTGGGCAAAAAGAATGATGATGATGTTGGCACACTTGCCCCGTGGCCCTTCTCACAGGATTACTGCACAGCATCAGACCATTTTGTGAGCATGGCATCTAAATTGTGGCCATGGAGAATAATGAACCGGAGTTAGGATATGCCTCTATGTAAGATGCAGAGGGGACTCAAATTGTTGGTAATGCAGCAGATATAACACTGAGGGCCAAATAGCCCTGTGTTGGCATTTTCCATTCCACCTTAAGGAACAGGCATGAGATTGTTGCATGTCACATGTCTGTTTACACTCCAGCACAGTATGCTGGGACCTTCCTTTTGTGTATAGCTTTTGCTTTTGCTGTTCTCTCCAAGACAACATGAGAGCGAGACGACATGTTTCTTTGTTCTGATTTATGCTTAATAAATCTGTAGCTGTAGCATGACTTCATACGCCTCACGCCTACTTCTGTGTGCGCAGTACACTCTGCTAATTGCGTGCCCTGGCTTCTGAAGTCCAGGTTGCTGAACGGATATGTCCGAGCTGGGGTTGCCAGCTTGCCTCTTGGCCCTCTGCATGTCGACAGATTTATCCTTGTGTACATGGCTATTCACATGGAGGCATATGGTTCATGCTGATATTCTGGACTTCCGTACAATGTTCATAAATAATTTCATTCAGTAGAATTAGAGGGGAAAGTGCATGAATGAGAAGTATAACACAGTGGTCTTCAATAGCTCCAAGCAGGCCTTCCTAAGGGATTACATTTTACATTCATTTGACAACAAATGACAAACTCTGTTGGTGTTTTCTGGATCTCCATATGCTCCGAACATACCTTGTCTATGGCTGGATTGAGTTACCCAGGAAACAACTTTAAAAGAAAGGCAGATAGCTGTCAGGTATTACGAAAGTTTGCTGCTCAAAAAAATAAATCCCAACCAAAACTGGTCATTGTGGTAATCAAGATTTTTGCACTCCCAGCTTCTTCCAGACTTCATGGCAAATAAAGAGGTGAGACACAGGTTTGGGATGTTAAACAGTCAGTAAAGTTGTGGTCCATTTTAATAGGATATGTGACAAGCAAACCTAGATTTAATTTATTTAAATGATTTCTAAACTACCCTTCATCAAAGAGATCCCAGGACTTTTTTTTTTACACACTGATACAAGTAAAACATCAAACATTGTAATTAACAAATATGAAAATTAAAAACCAAACAAAATTATGCCATTTAAAACAATCTAGATAATTAAAACAATCACAGCAAGAATCAAATCAGAGAGCAAAAGAGTGTGAGAAAGTATCACTCTGCCCCTTAGACCTGATTTAAAAGTTTTATCTTCATGCCATATCTCAGTAAGGACTATTTCTATAGGGCAGGGGTAGCAAGGCTGGATTTTAATGGTGCAGTTGGAGCAATTGCACTGGGGCCCATGGCACCATCTCTTTAAAAAATAAATAAAAAGTAAGTCTCTAGCACTCCTATAAGTAAAGTTATGAAGCAAAATGTGCAGGGACCCTTCTAAGTGATTTCTGTGAGATGCAATAGTCTGGCCACACCCTCATTTCAATGTTTTCAGCCAATGCGTAAAGGCAGAGCAGCGACTGGAGAGTGAGTTGTTTGGACATCAGGTGATATGAATCGCTAGGCTCTTAAAGAGCTGCTGTTTTCTCTTCTCGACACAATTCTTTTCTTCCTGACAATAAGGATGCATATTTCACGTGATGGATTCCTCTGAGATCAGGTACACCCATTAAGCTATTTCCTGCAAATGCTACTACACACTGTGTGGGGTGTGTGTGTTAAAGAACCCTCCCGAGGCCATTTTGTTTGTGTTTTACTGTGAAATATCAGGTATGGAAGTCTCAGTCAAAGCATGGGGGGGGGGCTGGAAACAAGTTTCTCTTGCAGGGGCAGCAAGACTACAAGAAGGACAAACAATGGGAACATCCTGCCATCAGATGTCAAGGAGATAAAGAACTACAGAATGTTTAGAAGACATCTTAAGGCAGCACTGTATCATTTTTAATGTTTGATGTTTTATTATGTTTTATATTTTGCTGGAAGCTGCTCAGAGTGGCTGAGGAAACCAAGCCAGAGGAGTGGGGTATAATTATTATTATTATTATTATTATTATTATTATTATTATTATTCAATCACAGGGCTACGATTCCCAAAGTGGTTGAATAATCAATCCCTCTTCTCATGAAACTCTGATAACCGTAGCTCTTTGAGGAGACTAGGTAAAGGTAAAGGAACCCCTGACCATTAGGTCCATTCGTGACCGACTCTGGGGTTGCAGCGCTCATTTCGCTTTATTGGCCAAGGGAGCCGGCGTACAGCTTCCGGGTCATGTGGCCAGCATGACTAAGCCGCTTCTGGCTAACCAGAGCAGTGCACGGAAACACCGTTTATCTTCCCGCCGGAGCAGTACCTATTTATCTACTTGTACTTTGACATGCTTTTGAACTGCTAGGTTGGCAGGAGCAGGGACCGAGCAACGGGAGCTCACCCCGTCGTGGGGATTCGAACCACCCACCTTCTGATCAGCAAGCCCTAGGCTCTGTGGTTTAACCCACAGCGCCATCCAAGGAGACTAGAGGTCTCCTAACAACTCCCAGCTTCCTTATAAGGATTTGGGGGGAAGCCCATTACTGTATAATGCAGATGGGGACTTAGGATCATTTGTGTCTCCGCTTCTTACACCTTATATCCTACGGAAGAATATGAAAGTTATTTTTATAAAGTTTGTTTTTATAAACTTTCTCCAGCTGTGTTTACATAAAAGAGTATGCACTGAATCAGGAAAGAAAGTTTTCAGAAAACCTTTCCAAAGCAGTTCACTCACAGTCACTTTTCAATCATTTACCACCCCTGTACTTTCACTAATTGGCTAGGCTGCTTTACCAGAGAAGCAAATGTCAAAGGCGCTAATGACAAAACTCCTACACAACTCTCATAAAAAGAGGACGGTCTGACCCAGCTTAATTACATCAAAAGTATTATTCACATTATTTACTTCTTTGAGCCATTCCTATGAGATAGTCAACCATAATGAGAATGAAAAAAAAAAAAAATGCAGCAAAACCAAATATTCATCTACAATCAACAAGGGTCTGCATACTAAGGCCCAATGGCCGGATCAGGCCCAATTGCCTTCAGGATCCGGCCCACGGACTGTCCGTGGATCGGCATGGGGATTCTGTTCATTTGGGCTGCGCCATTTCCCCCCAGCGCCATTCTATTCCCCCCTCCCTCACACACCCCGTGGTGGCACCTCCTCCCTCCCTCCTCCCGGCTTCTCCCTGCCCTGCCTAGAGAAGGAAGGGGGCTGGGCTCACTTTGTCCAGGTACGCAGGCTGAGACCCTTCCTGCCTGCGGACTGTCTTGCCAGAGTGGTGCATGCTCTAGTTATCTCCCTCTTGGACTACTGCAATGCACTCTACGTGGGGCTACCTTTGAAGGTGACCCAGAAACGGCAATTAATCCAGAATGCGGCAGCTAGACTGGTGACTGGGAGTGGCCGCCGGGGCCACATAACACTGGTCCTGAGAGATCTGCATTGGCTCCCAGTACGTTTCCGAGCACAATTCAAAGTGTTGGTTACTAAGAAGGCCCAAAAAACCTTGAGAGACTATTTTGAGATAAATATGAACACTACCACTGAATAAAGAGTAGTCTGGGACGCAAGTAAAGCAGTTATGAGGGGGTTTCTAATTCAACAGAATGCAATAAAGAAGAGAACTCAAAATGAGAAAAAAGACAAAATTTTGGAAAAAATAAAAGAGGGTGAGAAGAAACTGAGAGCGAAACCAAAGTCACAAGAGATTCTGAGAGAAATAAAGTTATACCAAGTTCAATATATGAAGATGATGAATCAGGAAATAGAATGGAAAATTAAATAGATGAGACAAAGGACATTTGAATCGGCCAATAAATGTGGAAAACTGTTAGCTTGGCAAATGAAAAAAAGACAAAAACTTAACACCATTACTAACTTGGAAGTGGAAGGAAAGAACATTCAGAATCCAGTGGAAATTAGAAAATGTTTCCAGAGGTACTTTAAACAGTTATATACACAAGGACCACAGAAAGAATTCGATATAGACCAATTCTTAAAAACAAATGGACTACAAAAAATCTCTCAAGAAAACAAGTTAATGTTGAACTATAAAATCACAGAACAGGAGGTAGAAGGTGCCATCCAGAATATGCAGTTGGGCAAATCTCCAGGGCCAGATGGATTAACCTCAAAATACTATAGATCTCTGAAAGATTGGATAATTCAACCACTAAAGGAGGTTTGTAATGAAATTTTGGAGGGGGAAAAAGCGCCAGAGTCGTGGAAGGAAGCTTATATTACACTTATACCGAAAACTGAGTCTGAAAAGACACAACTTAAGAACTACCGCCCCATATCCTTGCTTAACGTGGATTACAAAATTTTTGCAGACATTTTGGCTAAAAGACTAAAAAAATATTAGTGGAGGAGATACATAAAGACCAAGCTGGCTGTCTCCCGGTAGACACTTGTCTGACAACACGAGAAACATAATTAATATTTTGGAGAAACTGCAAGTGAATATTAACACTAAAGCAGTCTTAATATTCGTAGATGTGGAGAAAGCTTTTGATAATATTTCTTGGAGTTTTATGAAGAAAAATCTTCAGGGGATGGGGGTTGGTCAAGGTTTTGAAAACGGTATAGGTGCAATTTACTCAGAACAAAAGGCTAAACTAATTGTTAACAATGTGGTGACAGAGGAATTTAAGATAGAGAAAGGGACACGACAAGGCTGCCCAATTTCCCCATTGCTCTTTATTTCGGTCCTGGAGGTTTTGCTAAATATGATCAGAAGGGACCATTTGATTAAAGGTATACAGGTCAGAGCCAAACAGTACAAATTGAAGGCTTTTGCAGATGATTTAGTACTAACGTTACAGGAGCCAGAATCTAGTACTAAAAGAGTATTGGAATTGATTCAAGAATTTGGTCATGTGGCAGGATTTAAGCTGAACAAGTTAAAAACTAAAGTTCTTGAGAAAAACTTAACACCGATTGAGAAAGAGAGGTTTCAGAAGGAGACACGTTTAACATTGGTTAAGAAAGTGAAATATCTGGGGGTTAACATGACCGCTAAGAACTTAAATTTATTTAAAGACAATTATGAGAAATGTTGGTCAGAAGTGAAAAAGGATCTAGAAATATGGTCAAATTTGAAGCTGTCCTTGTTAGGTCGAATTGCTGTTATAAAGATGAATGTATTGCCAAGAATGTTATTTCTGTTTCAATCATTGCAAATTTTGGACAAAATGGACTGTTTCTAGAAGTGGCAGAGATATTTCTAGATTTGTCTGGCAGGGCAAGAAGCCCAGAATAAAATTTAAAATATTAACTGATGTAAAGGAAAGAGGTGGATTCGCCCTGCCAGACCTTAAACTCTACTACGAATCAGCAGCATTCTGCTGGTTAAAAGAATGGCTGCTTCTTGAGAACACAGACATTTTGGATTTAGAAGGTTTTAATAACGTTTTTGGGTGGCATGCATATTTGTGGTATGACAAGTTTAAAGCACATAAAGCATTTAAAAACCATATTGTCAGGAAAGCATTGTTTAATGTCTGGATAAGATATAAAGACTTACTTGAAAATAAAACCCCAAGGTGGTTGTCACCGATGGAAGCAAAAGCCCAGAAAAAGCTTAATATGGAGGCCAAATGGCCGAAATATTGGGAAATTTTGGAACAAGAAGGAGATAAATTGAAATTGCAGAGTTTTGAGAAATTAAAAGATAAAGTGCGAGATTGGCTTCATTATTATCAAATAAGGGAGGCTTACAATTTGGACAAAAAAATTGGCTTCCAGGTGGAAAAATCAAAATTGGAAACAGAACTGTTAGACCCCAAAACTAAGATACTTTCAAGAATGTATAACTTGCTGCTGAAATGGAACACCCAGGATGAAACAGTTAAATCTGCTATGATTAAATGGGCACAAGATGTTGGACATAACATTATGTTTGCTGACTGGGAACAGTTGTGGACCACAGGTATGAAATTTACGGCATGTAATGCCTTAAGAGAGAATATTATGAAAATGAGATACAGGTGGTACATGACACCAGTCAAGCTTGCAAAAATCTACCATTTGCCCGATAATAAATGTTGGAAATGTAAAGATAATGAAGGTACATTCTTTCACCTTTGGTGGATGTGCCCAAGGATTAAGGCTTTCTGGGAGATGATATATAATGAAATGAAAAAGGTATTTAAATATACCTTCTTGAAGAAACCAGAGGCCTTTCTCCTGGGCATGGTCGGCCAATTGGTGTTAAAGAAGGATAGAACTTTTTTTATATATGCCACAACAGCAGCAAGAATACTTATTGCAAGGTATTGGAAGACACAAGATTTACCCACTCTGGAAGAATGGCAGATGAAAGTGATGGACTATATGGAATTGGCGGAAATGACTGGCAGAATCCGAGACCAGGGAGAAGAGTCGGTGGAAGAAGACTGGAAGAAATTTAAAGACTATTTACAGAAACATTGCAAAATTAATGAATGTTAAAATGATGCTGGAATGAAATGAAGCAGTTTTAGTAACAAGGTTAAAAAGGAGTATGTAAAAATGATTTATTAAATAGATGAAATTATAAGGTCATAATATGTCAAGATAAAGAACTAAGATAAAAACAAAGAGGGAAAGGATTTGCTGAATTAACCATTTGAAATGGAATACAAAAAAGGGAGGTGTGAGGAGGTCAGGAAAACAAGTGAATGAAAATAAGACATTGAAAGATGGACTCATTTTTTTACTGTTTTTTCTATTTTCTTTTCTTTTCTACTCTGTATTTTTTATTGTTTGTTTTCTTTCTCTATTATCTTATTATTTTTGTAAACTCTTTCTTGAAATTTGAATAAAATATCATTTAAAAAAACAAAAACAAAGTGTTGGTGATGACCTTTAAAGCCCTAAACGGCCTCGGTCCTATATACCTGAAGGAGCATCTCCACCCCCATCGTTCAGCCCGGACACTGAGATCCAGTGCCGAGGGCCTTCTGGCGGTTCCCTCATTGCAAGAAGTGAGGTTACAGGGAACCAGACAGAGGGCCTTCTCGGTAGTGGCACCCACCCTGTGAAACACCCTCCCTTCAGATGTGAAGGAAATAAGCAGCTATCTTCTATTTAAAAGACATCTGAAGGCAGCCCTGTTTAGGGAAGTGTCAGGGAACTGCCATCAGAGCCAGAGGGAGAGGGAGGGCTCCAGAGGGATTCCGGAGAGCGTCCCAGGAGGGAGAGAAGCAGCACATCTTCTGGGGAAGGAAATCAGCGGAGCACCAGTGGAGAAGGGGGGCAGATGGGGGAATCAGCGAGGTGGCTGCATGACTCCTCGCCGGGGACCAGCGGGGAGAGTAAGGGTCCTCCGCTGCCCACACCCTCCCTGCGCAGAAGGCTTCTGTGCAGGGAGAGTAGGCGGAGACTAGGCATCAAAGAGCTTCTTTGCTGGAAGAAGTTCAAGAAACGTCCACTGACGGATTCTGCCAGCGATTGAGACGGCTGTCCGGACAGAAAGGGTTAATTCAGGCAACCCAGCCAGGTATGGCGCCGATTTATGCACGAGCAACCCCTAGAACCATTACAGGAAGTTTTTAATATTTAATGCTGTGTTGTTTTTAACACTTGATTGGAAGCCGCCCAGAGTGGCTGGGGAAACTCAGCCAGATGGGTGGGGTATAAATAAATTATTATTATTATTATTATTATTATTATTATTATTATTATTATTAGCCCACCCATGAGAAGCAGCGGCAGCTGCAGCCGCAGCCACAGCCGCAGGGAAGGTAAACACAGTGGCTGGGGCTGGGTTTGTGTGTGGAGAGGAGGACTACTTGCCCTCCTCGCCTCTTCTTCCCCTCTCCCCCCAGTGCCATTTCTTTGGCCCACCACAAGATCTGAGGGACAGTGGACTGGCCTGTGGCTAAAACATTTTGCTGAACCTTGATCTACAACTACCGTATCACCATTCAAAAAAATCAGGTGCTGGGGAAAATAAGGTAAGAAAGGTATATGATCCAGCATTAACAGCTGGGGAACGAAAGGCATGCTACAATTGATGCCTCCTAGATAACAAGGAGGAGAGCATTCTACCGAACTATTTCCATGTTGCCATCTGAAGGAAGTCTGCAAGTCTCAGCAGAACTGACAAGACCTCCATTGATCAAAAAGGTCTACACAAGAGAAGTTGAGTCACCAGGTAACCTGGACTCAAGTAGATCCAGGCTTTATAGGTTAACACAGTGGGGTTTGTTTTTTGGTTGATTTTTGTTTTGTTTTGTTTTTTTAAAAAAGTTTAGAGGTACTCTCATTTTGACTCAAGAAAATCACCATTTTATAGTTCAAATCGGGGGAAATAAATACAGTAAATGGACAAAAGTACAGTGGTACCTTGGTTCTCAAACGCCTTGGTACTCAAACAACTTGGAACCCAAACACTGCAAACCCGGAAGTAAGGGTTCTGGTTTGCGAACATTTTTCAGAAGCCGAACGTGCTCCATTTTGAGTGTTACGCTTCCAATTTGAGTGCCACACTTCCGTTTTGAGTGTTACGCTGTGGTCTGTTTTTGCTATTTATTTTGTTTTTGTGGCTCTTTTTTGTTTTGTTTTTGTGACTGTGTGAAACCCAGTTCAACTACTGATGGATTGATTGTGTGACTGTGGTACATTGTTTATTGCTTTCATTTTATGGATCAACGGTCTTATTAGATAGTAAAATCCATGTTAAATTGCTGTTTTAGGGGTTGTTTTTAAAAGTCTGGCACGGATTAATCCATTTTGCATTACTTTCTGTGGGAAAGCGCACCTTGGTTTTGGAATGCTTTGGTTTAGGAATGGATTTCTGGAAAGGATTAAGTTTGAGAACCAAGGTACCACTGTGCAAAGAACATGCATTACCTCATATTACACAGCTGACAGCTCACAATAACTGCCACATTGGCATGAGGTTGTGTGCACTAACATCTTCCCGATTCCTCTGCTTGCTGTTGGTGTCTGTCGCCAGATGTCATTAGTAATTCTCCTACTCTTTTGAAATACTGCCCCTCCATGAGGGCAAACTTCCATCAGTAAAACACCACACATCCACATTCTACACTTCTCCACACATTAAACGCTCGCTTCCGTCTGAGACTCAGGAAACACCATGACAGGAAATAAGGCCGCCATCAGGGATAGCAATGGAACCGACGATTCAGTGTGCCATTCAATGGAACTGACGATTTGCTGTGCCAGGGGAGAAACTAAAATTTTCAACATTTTTAGTTTCTTCTCCCATTAGATTCACAAAATGTTTAGGGGCATTTGTACCCCTGCATCCCCCCAGAAAAAAAGCACTGGGTTAACATGATCTTGAATGTGGCTTGGTAATTAATGGGCAGCTAGTGCAGTTCTTTTAGAACTAGTGTGGTATTTGTGTGACTAGCTGCCCTACACTTTACCTTAGCCATTGCAGTTGCGGAACCTGGCCTAAAGGCCTGGCATGAAGCACATTACAATTATTCGCATGTGAGGTTATCAGTTCATGAATCACAGTTGCCAAGCTATCCCTCTCCAGGCAAGGAGGCATAGTTGACATAGCAACAGAACTTGGTAGAAAGCACTCCTTGCCACAGAGGGCACTTGGGCCTCTAATGTCCTTTTGGAAGACCACCATCAAAGTACTTATCTGCTGTTTCAGAAGAAGTGCAACCCCATTCGGATCAGGCACGTTTCCCAATTCCCAGACCTGGGGACCATTCATCTGCAGAATCTCCATCTCATCAGGGTTCTGTCTCAGTTTATTGGCCGTCATCCAACCTATGACTGCTTTGGGACATGGACTTGGGCCATGCATGACCTCTCCTTATTCAAACGTTACATAAATTCATCTGAGAATATCAGCATATTGCTAATGCCTGGCCTCAGATCAGATCTCCTGATAACCACTCCCAGTGCTTTCATGTTGTTGTTGTTGTTTAGTCGTTTAGTCGTGTCCGACTCTTCATGACCCCATGGACCAGAGCACGCCAGGCACTCCTGTCTTCCACTGCCTCCCGCAGTTTGATCAAACTCATGCTGGTAGCTTCGAGAACACTGTCCAACCATCTTGTCCTCTGTCGTCCCCTTCTCCTTGTGATCTTTCCCAACATCAGGGCCTTTTCCAGGGAGTCTTCTCTTCCCATGAGGCGACCAAAGTATTGGAGCCTCAGCTTCATGATCTGTCCTTCCAGTGAGCACTCAGGGCTGATTTCCTTCAGAATGGATAGGTTTGATCTTCTTGCAGTCCATGGGACTCTCAAGAGTCTCCTCCAGCACCATAATTCAAAAGCATCAATTCTTCGGCGATCAGCCTTCTTTATGATCCAGCTCTCACTTCCATACATCACTACTGGGAAAACCATAGCTTTTACTATACGGACCTTTGTTGGCTAAGGTCTCTGCTTTTTATATAGATGTTAAATAGCACTGAGAACAAGATGGTACTCTGCAGCACCTAACGTCATACCTGCCAGGGTGCCAAGGTGTGTGCTGACGTCATAAGAAAGAGTGGCTCAATGGAAGCAGAGTGGTCATACAACCTACTTCTCTCTCACTCACACAGACACACACACAGAGATATAATTACTTCCAATTCAAAGAGCCCTCACCACTCTTTCTTTTCATTTTCAATTTACATTTCAATGTGTCACACATGCTGGCACCATTACATCGGGGCTGTAGGTGGCAAGACTAAAGAGGCTGTCTCATCAGCAACCTTGTTTTTATTTTGCATTTAGCAATGGCTAATGTTTATTTCAGTGATCCTAAAAAGACCACAAGTGGCATTCATATATATGACAGGTGTCATTAGCCTGACATCTACAAAAAGGTGGAGTGACAGATGAGGCTAATTTATTGCGTTTAAATATATCGTGTTTAAAACATGGAAAAGGAAACAAGCCTTCGTTGTATTCCTGTGAACTGTCCAATGCAATTGGAGAGAAGGGTGATCCATGACATTTCAAGGCGGGGAGGGGACTTTGAAAAGTGTTAGGAGGGTTAAAAGGATACAAGTGAATTTAAGGTTGAATTATATGTCAAACCAAATTAAGATTATTAATTAAGATGAATTAAATGATAATTTGTTTGAAACTAATTTAATAATGATGTAAGTGTATGCGGGAGGTGTGGGGGAGTCCCATGTTACAATTGAGAGATGTTAAATGGACAATGATAAGTGCTTATCTAATATATGCTTTATTTGAAAACTTTAATAAATATATTATAAAAAAAAAAAAAAAAAGGATACAAGTGAAGGCTCACATAAATAAGCAAATGCATTATTTTCTTAGGTCAGGCATGGGCAAACTCGGCCCTCCAGATATTTGGGGCCTATGACTCCTACCATCCCTGACCATTGGTCCTGTTAGCTAGGGATGATGGGAGTTGTAGTCTCAAAACATCTGGAGGGCTGAGTTTGCCTATGCCTGTCTTAAAAGGTAAAGGTAAAGGACCCTTGGCAGTTAAGTCCAGTCGCAGACGACTCGGTGTTTGCGGTGCTCATCTCGCTTTACAGGCCGAGGGAGCTGGCATTTGTCTGCAGACAGTTTTTCCGGGTCGTGTGGCCAGCATGACTAAGCTGCTTCCGGCGCAATGGAACACCAAAACCAGAGCAGTGCATGGAAACACCGTTTACCTTCCTGTTGAAGTGGTACCTCTTTATCTACTTGCACTTTTTGGGCGTGCTTTCGAACTGCAGGGTTGGCAGAAGCTGGGACAAAGCAAAGGGAGCTCACCCCGTCATGGGGATTCAAACTGCCGACCTTCTGATTGGCAAGCCCAAGAGGCTCAGTGGTTTAGACCACAGTGCCACCTGTGTCCCTTCATGCCTGTCTTAGGTGGTACCATCTCTTTGTCCCTTGCCTCTTTACCTCTTTACCTCCCTCCCATTCATATTACTAACACATCTGTCATCATCATTAGATGCAAAACATTTGTGTGCTCACATTCTAATACTGTGATAGCACTGTTGTTGTTTAGTCATTTAGTCATGTCCGACTCTTCGTGAGCCCATGGACCAGAGCACGCCAGGCACTCCTGTCTTCCACTGCCTCCCGCAGTTTGGTCAGACTCATGTTTGTAGCTTCGAGAACACTGTCCAACCATCTCATCCTCTGTCATCCCCTTCTCCTTGTGCCCTCCATCTTTCCCAACATCAGGGCCTTTTCCAGGGAGTCTTCTCTTCTCATGAGGTGGCCAAAGTATTGGAGCCTCAGCTTCACGATCTTTCCTTCCAGTGAGCACTCAGGGCTGATTTCCTTAAGAATGGATGCGTTTGATCTTCTTGCAGTCCATGGGACTCTCAAGAGTCTCCTCCAGCACCATAATTCAAAAGCATCAATTCTTCGGCAATCAGCTTTCTTTATGGTCCAGCTCTCACTTCCATACATCACTACCGGGAAAACCATGGCTTTAACTATACGGACCTTTGTTGGCAAAGTGATGTCTCTGCTTTTTAAGATGCTGTCTAGGTTTGCCATCACCTTTCTCCCAAGGTGCAGGCGTCTTTTAATTTCATGGCTGCTGTCACCATCTGCAGTGATCATGGAGCCCAAGAAAGTAAAATCCCTCACTGCCTCCATTTCTTCCCCTTCTATTTGCCAGGAGGTGATGGGCCCAGTGGCCATGATCTTCGTTTTTTTGATGTTGAACTTCAGACCATATTTTGCGCTCTCCTCTTTCACCCTCAATAAAAGGTTAATTGCTCCTCACTTTCTACCATCAAAGTTGTGTCATCTGCATATCTGAGGTTGTTGATATTTCTTCTGGCGATCTTAATTCTGGCTTGGGATTCATCCAGCCCAGCCTTTTGCATGATGAATTCTGCATATAAGTTAAATAAGCAGGGGGACAATATACAGCCTTGTCGTACTCCTTTCCCAGTTTTGAACCAAGCAGTTGTTCCATATCCAGTTCCAACTGTAGCTTCTTGTCCCACATAGAGATTTCTCAGGAGACAGATGAGGTGATCAGGCACTCCCATTTCTTTAAGAACTTGCCATAGTTTGCTGTGGTCGACACAGTCAAAGGCTTTTGCATAGTCAATGAAGCAGAAGTAGATGTCTTTCTGGAACTCTCTAGCTTTCTCAATAATCCAGCGCATGTTTGCAATTTGGTCTCTGGTTCCTCTGCCCCTTCGAAATCCAGCTTGCACTTCTGGGAGTTCTCGGTCCACATACTGCTTAAGCCTGCCTTGTAGAATTTTAAGCATAACCTTGCTAGCGTGTGAAATGAGTGCAATTGTGCGGTAGTTGGAGCATTCTTTGGCACTGCCCTTCTTTGGGATTGGGATGTAGACTGATCTTCTCCAATCCTCTGGCCACTGCTGAGTTTTCCAAATTTGCTGGCATATTGAGTGTAGCACCTTAACAGCATCGTCGTTTAAAATTTTAAATAGTTCAGCTGGAATATCATCACTTCCACTGGCCTTGTTATTAGCACTGCTTTCTAAGGCCCATTTGACTTCACTCTCCAGGATGTCTGGCTCAAGGTCAGCAACCACACTACCTGGGGTGTACGAGCCATCCATATCTTTCTGGTATAATTCTTCTGTGTATTCTTGCCACCTCTTCTTGATGTCTTCTGCTTCTGTTAGGTCCTTTCCACTTCTGTCTTTTATTATGGTAACCTTTTAACAAATGCTCCTTTCATATCTGCAATTTTCTTGAACAGATCTCTGGTTTTTCCCATTCTATTGTTTTCCTCTATTTCTTTGCATTGCTCGTTTAAGAAGGCCTTCTTGTCTCTCCTTGCTATTTTTTGAAAATCTGCATTCAATTTCCTGTATCTTTCACTATCTCCCTCGCATTTTGCTTGCCTTCTCTCCCCCGCTATTTGTAAGGCCTCGTTGGACAGCCACTTTGCTTTCTTGCATTTCCTTTTCATTGGGATGGTTTTAGTTGCTGCCTCCTGTATACTGTTACGAGCCTCCATCCATAGTTCTTCAGGCACTCTGTCCACCAAATCTAAATCCTTAAACCTGTTCCTCACTTCCACTGTGTATTCATAAGGGATTTGACTTAGATTGTATCTTACCGGCCCAGTGGTTTTTCCTACTTTCTTCAGTTTAAGCTTGAATTTTGCTATAAGAAGCTGATGATCTGAGCCACAGTCAGCTCCAGGTCTTATTTTTGCTGACTGTATAGAGCTTCTCCATCTTTGGCTGCAGAGAATATAATCAATCTGATTTCAATGCTGCCCATCTCGTGATGTCCATGTGTAGAGTCGTCTCTTGTGTTGTTGGAAAAGAGTGTTAGTGATGACCAGCTTGTTCTCTTGGCAGAACTCTATTAGCCTTTGCCCTGCTTCGTTTTGAACTCCAAGGCCAAACTTGCCAGTTGTTCCTTTTATCTCTTGACTCCCTACTTTAGCATTCCAATCCCCTATAATGAGAAGAACATCCTTCTTTGGTGTCATTTCTATAAGGTGTTGTAAGTCTTCATAGAATTGGTCAATTTCAGTTTTTTCAGCACTAGTGGTTGGTGCATAAACTTGGATTACTGTGATGTTAAAAGGTCTGCCTTGGATTCGTTTAAGAAGGCTTTCTTGTCTCTCCTTGCTATTTTTTGAAAATCTGCATTCAATTTCCTGTATCTTTCACTATCTCCCTCGCAGTTCACTGATGCCCAGGATGTCAATATTTATTCTTGCCATCTCATTTTTGACCACATCCAACTTACCAAGGTTCATGGTTCTTACATTCCAGGTTCCTATGCAATATTTTTCTTTACAGCATTGGACTTTCCTTTCGCTTCCAGGCATATACGCAACTGAGCATCCTTTCGGCTTTGGCCCAGCCGCTTCATCAGCTCTGGATCTACTTGTACTTGTCCTCCGCTCTTCCTCAGTAGCATGTTGGACGCCTTCCGACCTGAGGGGCTCATCTTCCAGTGTCATAACTTTTATATGCCTGTTGCCTTTGTCCATGGAGTTTTCTTGACGGGGATACTGGAGTGGCTTGCCGGTTCCTGCTCCAGGTGGATCACGTTTGGTCAAAACTCTCCACTATGACCTATCCATGTTGGGTGGCCCTGCACGGCATAGCTCATAGCTTCTCTGAGTTATTCAAGCCCCTTCGCCACGGCAAGACAGTGGTCCATGAAGGGATAGCACTGTACACAGCAGAAAAGGGAGGAAGCAGTACTATTGGTCCCTGCTCCGACATCATGCTAAATGAGTAGCCTTATCCCTGACACTGACACATTGAGGATAGATGACTGTAGTTGGGAAGCCCATACATAGGTTTCCAATGTCAGATCTCCTTCTCCAAGATTAGACTTTTCTCTCCTTAGAGATATTTAATGCTTTTTATGGTGCCTCCAAGGGACCATAACACTGCAGGACCAATTGATATTTTATTCTGTTCATAGAACTGCAGAATTGTATTTTTTTAAAAAAAATATTCAAAATTATAACAAGACATATTATCCAAAAACATATCATCCTTGTTCCCCCCCATTTTTCCTCCCTACCCCCTCCCACACAAATCCCACCCACCCCCACCCCACCCTCCGACTTCCCTCAGTTCCAGTCTTTGGTTTCTCTAAGAATGCTGTTTTCTGCATGTTACAAAGTTGTATAGATCCTCAAACTATTTAGCTGATTATTATCAATAAAAGGTTTGTGAATGTTTATTCAAAACCTGCCAAGGAGTCCAGTTCGCTTTGTTGTGTCTTCAGATACTTTGTAAAGGGTTCCCATTCATCTTTAAAGTCACAGTTATCCTTGTCCCATAGCTTATATGTCAGTTTTGCCAGTTCTGCATAGTCCATCAATTTTTCTTGCCATGATTCTTTAGTTGGGATTTCTTCAGTCTTCCATCCTTGTGCTACCAGATCTCTTGTGGCTGTTGTCGCATACATGAAGATGTTTTTCAACCTTTTTGGCATGTCTTTCCCTGCAGAATTGTAGAGCTGGAAGGGAACCCAAGGGTCATCTAGTCCAACCCCATGAATCTTACTAAAGTATCCACATCAGTTGGTCATCCAACCTCTCTTCAGAAACCTCCAGTGAAGGAGAGGCCACCACCTTTGGAGGAACTCTGTTCCACTGCCGAACAGCTCTTACTGTCTGAAAGTTCTCCCCTATGATGGGTAGCCACCTTGAGGTGCTTTATTTATATCCAAATAAGCTCTACCAATATATTCTCCTTTTGTACTTTCTACACTTTGCCTGACCTGGATCTTTCAAGACCTTTGCAGTACTCACGGGTGATCGTTCTGCACTAAGTTATTAAACTTTAGCAAAAAAATAAAATATTGCAGATATATATCAACTTACTTCTAGAAGTTAGGCTAGAAAGCTGTAATGAAAAAAGCAAGCCGAACTGGAAAGGCTTAATAAAAAGGAATTCAATCAAGACAGTGAGGAGCTTTCGATAGACTCCTGATCAACCCCCCCATCCCCACCCCATACACACACATAACAAACCTTTGACCCTGGTTGCAATCTTGTGGATAGTTGGTCAGCATTAAGCAGGAAAACAAAATCTGAAGCGATTGTCCAGCAGTGTTCACCATCACCTGATTTAGACTCATTTTTTCAGGACTTTAGTTCTGTACTCCATCTATCCTCCAAACCACCCCACAATTTAATAAGTACCAGAAGTGTGCAGTGTAATTAACCAGTAACTTGGGCCATGAATCTTACTTAGTAGGGTCATACACATAGTGTGGAATTCAAAGTTGTGCTATGATGAACATTCTGTCTGCACAAGGTTGTCTGCACAGCTTGCCTGGTGGAATAAGAGCTCCTTCTCTTCCCCCTTTGCACTGATCTAGGGATTCTCCCTACACCCCCCCCAGGTCAGTTTCAGGCATGGGGGCACTTAGGGGAAGGAAAAGGGGATGTCCTTGCAAAGGGGCTTGTAAGGTGGATCATGTGGGATATTTAAAGTGCAGTCAAACCATTCATAAATTTGCTAGGTTCAAAAAAGGTAAAGTACCCCTGGACGGTTAAGTCCAGTCAAAGGCAACTACAGGGTTGCTGTGCTCATCTCGCTTTCAGGACAAGGGAGCCGGCGTTTGTCCACAGACAGCTTTCTGGGTCATGTGGCCAGCAGGACTAAACTGCTTCTGGTGCAATGGGACACTGTGATGGAAACCAGAGCACACAGAAACGCCACTTACCTTCCCACTGGTACATGGTAGGTGTTCATATAAGGAACATACAAACAGCCTTATCCAAATGAGCTGGGCAAAATTTCAACTGGGATGTTTCAAACCTATTCCTATCTCAGGGGAATTCCCTAAACTAAGTATCAGGAAAAAAGTTGCACACACATACACATACATCACATTATTATTGATAAGAGTATAACCTGACTAATTCCATACCAGCACAACTCCCCCTTTAAATGAACACTTCACATCACAAGAAGATATATCATGTACATTTCAAACTCCAGTCTTTGTAAATAGATACAGAGAACAATTGCTCTTTTGGGTGGGGTGGTGGACTAGCAAAGCGTATAAACTAATTTGCTGCACCAATGCTTGTAATTAATGACTTCTCGGTCTTCTCAGACCATACGTAGCACGCTACTCCTGTAATTTCCCCAGGTCATTTGTAATACATTGCTTTGGAGGCAATGAAAATGCATGTGTTATTGCAGTTGTTTTCTCTACAGCAGAAACTGGGAGCCTGGATTTTTATTGGATGTTCTACATCTTGCCAATGAGGAAAACAAACAACAACAACAACAACCAAACCAGGAAGAAAACTAAGTGTGTGGTCTAAAGTACAATTAAACAAAAGTTGGTTGCAAGATTGAGATTGCAATGAGCAAAGGAGCCCCTGAGATGGATTGTGTGGGATGTAATCTGCTGGGAGCATTCAAGTACAACATTCCTTGATCTGCTACAGTGGACATGCAAGGGAATGTTTGGTCCAGCCAGTCAAAACTTCCTGTTCCTCCTGGCCTGGAGCAATCTTCCTTGCATGTGACTAGTGGGTGGGCGTGACCTTTCCAGACCTGGTAAAAGGCCAAGTCATGCTGCTACCATTCTCTCTTCGATCTTCCTTTTCATCCTGCAAATTTCCTGGACTGCTAGCCTGCAGTCACTAGGTCAACTCCCATATGGGGCAAACCTATTTGTACATGTTTGTAACTTTAAGCCTAAAGCCTGCCTTCAGGGATCACACTGTGCTCATAAGTAAAACTACTTTTTTGTTACTTATGAATAAAACTGTGGTGTCTTTATTCTTTTAGGAGGGAATCAAAAGGGGATCTTACCAGGAACACACAATTCAATCTGAGCTAGATTGAATTGTGTAATAGTAAATGGCTCAGATGAGTCAGCAACTTGTTTTCTGCTGTGTAAGAAGGGGAATGCCCTCCGCTAAGTGAAGAAACTTGCTAGTGCAAGTTATTAACAATATAACCTCTCCTGCCACCCTCAACATTCCCACAGATTGAAGGATCATGACCCTGATGCAGAGATACTGATACACAATAAGGTGCTGGGTAGGACCAGTGAGCCACAGGGACAATGGCTTGCCACCACAATTCAGGGGGCCATTGCCATGTGATGTGCTCATGTCACGTTTACATGCCAGACAATGTGCTGACGTGTCAACCACAAACCACATGGCTTGAACCTGTGATGTGGATATGTCAACATGGGATATCGATGGTTTCCAGCCCCCTCCTTGAAAATTTAGGTGGGTCCCAGGGTCCCTTGCCCCCCACTAGCTAGCACCCCTGGTTAGCCACATGTGACAAGCTGGAGCACTGGTATAAGAATTAGATGGACATTCACATCCTCGTCACAAGATGGATCCAAAATCATATCTCGACCCACATTGTAGAATACTTACGTTTCTTGGCATGCTTTTCCTCATAAGGGAATGTCTAGTGATGGCCTTCCTTGTGTAACTAAAAAATTCCTTACAAAATCTTGCATTTTTGCAGCAAAAGGAGAGTTTAGAAAACCCACATAGGGAGGAAACCTAAAGGATACAGGTCTTCTGCATCTTCCAATATCTTCCACAGGATTGAGTTACGTATTGTCCAAGCTGAACCATAGGAGTTCTTCTGACTGGCAAGAAGCTTTAATAGTGAGGTTGCCAATCTCTATTAAGTGTTATAAGTTTTCTCCCTTAATGCATGTGCCTTTGAAAGCTTTCAGAAATAAAATAATACCAAGATTGCTTTGAACCCTTTATAAATATATTCTCTGAAATTAACTTGTTTGGATTTTTATTTTATTTTTACAGTCAGATGCCTCTCACCGTGAGGCTATGCCACGATATTTATGCCGCACCAGCTGAAATAGCCTTATAAGACACTTCGGTGCGTCTCAGGAAGGAGGGGGGAAAATCCACTCCAGAAGAATTCAATCAATTCCTGGGAGAACTTTGTGATGTGAGGAAATAATTGAGTGCTTGACATCTAACTTTATAGGTCAAAGCTTGAAAAGGCAATATCTCAGCAATAAACTGAGATAAAATTGTGGGATTTCTGTTTGGGAGGTAGACTTGTGGTTCCATGAAATAGATTGAATCTGTGACCTGGATTGCAGAAAGTGCTTAATTTCTGTATAAGCAGAAAACAACTACCTCTTGGCACATTCTTTCAAATGGTATAGCTAACATTGGTTGCCTGGTAGAAAGCCCAACTTGATTAGTGGTGTGGCAAAAATCCATGATTCATACCTGGGAAGTCGAACAGAATCCGTTCCGGAAGTCCATGCAACTTCCAAAGCATTCGGAAACCAAAGTGTGGCTTCTGATTCACTGTGGAAGCTCCTGCAGCCAATCAGAAGTCACAGAAGCCCCATCAGATGTTTGGGTTCCAAAGAACATTTGCAAACCAGAACACTCAGGGAAGCTTTTAATGTTTAATAAACTATTGTAGTTTAATATTCTGTTGGAAGCCGCCCAGAGTGGCTGGGAAAACCCAGCCAGAAGGGCGGGGAATAAATAAATAAATATATTATTATTATTATTATTATTATTATTATTATGCCGGGTTTGCAGTGTTCAGGAGTCAAAACATCTGAGTACCAAGGTGTTCTGGATCCAAGGTACGACTGTATTTCCAAGAATGGAAATCGTGCAGAAAAATGTCACACATATTGTGACTGTTTTACAAGATGTTACAGTAGAGCCATAAACCCTTGGGGTGGGGGGTGGGGACATAGAGAAAGCACTTGCCTGTTTCTTAGGATGTTTTGCAATTCTTTCGATTGCACAGACTGAATCTGGATGATCAATAGCATGCTGATCAGCAATTAAATAGGGAACTTTGATTAGTGCAAGCTAGACTGGATGGATGAATAATATTTAACCCGATTTCGCTTTTAGAAGGGGATGCACTGTGTATTAGTTAAACCCAATAGGTGAACAATGGATAACAAGTCTGCATTGCAGTTTAAACGAGAAATTATGATGAGGAATACCAACTACCTTAATCCAGCCTTGTTAGAGGGGTGTTTCGATTGCAATTTGGTACACTGAGCCTAGGCATCTGCACAATACTCTTTTTTTATCAACAATGATTCCCTTTAATATCAAGGACAATTTGTATCTAGTGAAAAGGATGTTGCTGACCTTCTCTACAAAGGATGGAGATGGAGAAGTGAACCCCAAATCAGATTATATTTGAGCAAAGTGATATATTTCTGACTTACCCCCTTTGTATCTACAGTGCATGTCACATGCAATTTAACTGATCCAGGTGCCTATTACTGCTTTCCATGGTTGTTTGTCTCTAATGGTTGCAGTGTAACCCTTTTAATCCACCCTTTGCTTCATCAGCAATCCCAAAGATTATGAGCTTCCTGGCTTGCATTCCACCTGAAAGCCAGGCTTAACGGTTTGTCGACTGCAGTCTGAGCAAAAGTGTTGGTAGGCATTGCTGTGAACCTGTGGCTAGAAAGAGATGGGTGGATGGGCTTTTATACTTTTCTGGATTGTGAGGGGGTCTGTAAGTAATACTGCCATGTCAGAAAAAGTTAATAGACACCATTTGGATGACTTTGACATATTTTTAAAAAGCTAGAATACAACAAAGTCTGTGCTGGAAAGATCCCTTCTCAGTTGACTTACCTGGAATAAATTACCAGTTTAGGCCCTTCTGCTCTACAAATTACAAACCAGGCAAATAAAGCCAAAGCTGAGAATTGCAGCTTTGAATGGTGTTATGTACTGAGTTGAATAGGATCCAAAATGCAGCAGTCTGATTGGTCCTAGAACAATAGGATTCAGAATGCAGCAGTCTGATTGGTCCTAGAACAATAGGATTCAGAATGCAGCAGTCTGATTGGTCCTAGAACAATGCAGCAGTATGATTGGTCCGCAGGAGCCACCCAATCCAGCTCCAGGTGGAAGTGAATCCACAACCTGATTGGCCTACAGGAGAATCCCGGAATTAGCCAATCACGTGCAGCCCATTGTGTAAATGATGTATATAAAGCAGATATTGTGGGGGAACTTCCATTCCTCCTCACCACTATGAGCTGAATAAAGAGCATGAAATCCACTCTCGACTCTGAGTATATTTCAGATGTAGAGAGCCCCGGGTTCTTATTTTCTGGCATGTCCCAATATAAAGGATCAGGTATCAAGTGATGGGAACACCCTCCCATCAGATGTCAAGGAAATAAACAATTATCTGACTTTTAGAAGACATCTGAAGGCAGTCCTGTTTAAGGAAGTTTTTAATGTTTAAAGTTTTATTGTGTTTCTAATATTCTGTTGGGAGCTGCTCAGAGTGGCTGGGGGGTTAAATAATAAATTGTTGTTGTAGTAGTAGTATCTCTCTCTGCCCAAGACCCAGAGAGCAATTGCCAGTCAACGCAGACAGTACTGGATTAGCTTGACGTGGTATACAGACAGCTTCTACATTCTCCAGGGCTCCCCTCACCTAATCTTCTCCCCAAAGGCCAGTTTTCCATGAGCAGGAAGTTTCTTTTTCAGAGGCAGGTTTAAACCTTCAGTTCTGCACCTTTGTATTGATGAAACCCCGCTCTGAAGCTTTCCCCATGTGAATGTGCCTGCGCGTATAAACACACCTGCAATTTCAGCCACTCCAAAGCATTTGATCTCCTTCAAAATATATTTTGAATTTCCTGAAAGGATCTTTGTGTTGTGGAAATTGGATGTGCTTTTTCAACCATGAGTTTTGATACATTTCCCGTCGACTCACTTCTCAATCTTTATTGCCATTATGCTGTGACTCAGATTATGAACAAGATCCAAATGAAGGTGTGTGTGGGGGGGGAGTACAACTGACTCCTCCCAAATTTTAGTCAAGTCATGGCTAGAGACCAGTGAATCTGTCGATTTCAGTTTCTCATTTTTCCACTCTGAGAAATCCTCTTTTAAAAATTCCTCGTGGAAACGTCACCCACATTTTAGTGTGAATTTCTTCTAATGTATACATTTCTGTATGCAGTTTTGCCAAGTATGCACAATGTTGCAATGCAGTACTCCCTAAAATAACACATTTGAGTTAGTTGGTTTTTGCCCCAATATATACCTTTTCTTTTCTTTTCTTTTCTTTTCTTTTCTTTTCTTTTCTTTTCTTTTCTTTTCTTTTCTTTTCTTTTCTTTTCTTTTCTTTTCTTTTCTTTTCTTGGGACATGTTACTTGGCTGGAGAACGGCATAGAAAAATTATGAGATCTGAACATTTCAAGAGACAGCTTTGTCTTGGTTCTTATTGTTTGGGAAAGCGTGTTCTCCTTCATGGAGAGCACGTGTTGCGGTGGGGGCCGCCAGGACACTCCAAAGTTGTGGGGTGGGCTAGTTGATCGTTGGCCACTGATGCGATTGGGCTTCCCTTGTTGTTGGGAAGAAGTTAATGTTGCCATTTGTTGATTGACAGCCAGAAATGCTAAAACTCTTTGCAAGAGGCTAGGGCTTCCCCTTTTCACCCGTGCATCGGATTGCCCGTCCCCCCCCCCCCCTATATTTAGGGTTGTTCGCTTTGACCTTGCTATGCCTGTCATGGGGTCGTCTGCTCTTGGGCCAGGGGCCCAGTAAGAATTTTGTCCATCTGGCTGATTGACTGGGGCCATTTGGGTTTTGCCTACTGTGTAGAAATTGTCACAACTTGTAAGGTTGCGGTTAGGCATTGGTTTATGGTTTGGTTGGTTGAGGGGCATGGATTGGCTGTGCCTGCCCCTCCAATGCTGCTGCTGCAAGGGATTCCATTAAAGGAATCAGGGGCTAACTATTGCTTGTCCACCCTGTCAAGGGGCTCGGGCCATGCAACAGCTCCTGGTTGCATTTGGGGAGGGCTGAGGGCAGGTTCCCTGCTCCGTCGCTACCCCCAAGTGTATTCCCCTTTTCTGACTTTCGCAGGCTGAATGTCAGTCTGTCCCCCATGGTGGGGGCAGATAGTCGCAACCAATGCCTAAGCAACCACTCACATTTTTGTATTTTAATAAAGTTGTGGCCAAAATTATGCCAAAATCCTTAAGCAAAAATTTCTGTGTGATGTGTGAGTTATTGGGGTGGCCCTGGGGACCTCGACACGCAAAGTGTAAATTAGGTAGGCTTCTTTTAAATGCAGACGGAATCAAAGTTCTCCTGTAGCCTTCGAAAACCAAAAGGAAAGTGGACTGGGCCTCCTCCACGATGCAAGCTTTGTCCCTGATTGCCTTCATTTGTGACCTTCACCAAAAAGCATATGAAACACTTTAGATCTTCAGCCAAAGAAATGCTCCTAATGCACTGGGTTGCTGCGACCTGTTCCCTGTGCTTAATGAAATCTGAGTTCAAGTGTAGGCAGTACATTGTTGTTATACAAAGGGAGCCAAGTAATTGCTTGAAAGAAAGCAATAAAATGAGTCATAATTGTGCTGTCTTTCACTATGGCTTGTCATAACTGATTGGATTAATGGGCTAGTCAATAGCTACAGGCAAAGCAGGTAATTTCAAACATACATCAACAGTGAACTAAGAAAGATTATGCACTTGACATAAACAGAAATGCTGACATATACAGTTGGCCCAAGTGATAATTATGGGGGTGGCTTTTTGCATCAGGATTAGCATACATCTATATTTCTGTTACCCATGGTTATGAAATAAGGAAATAACAGTGTCCTTTCTTTCTTACTTTTTTTTTAAAAAAATATATTTATTGAGGTTTTACAAAAACATAGGTTTACAAAATAGAAAAAAGTCATATAGAAAGAAAAAGATACAAAAACGAGAGCATACATAAAAAAGAAAAAAGAAGAATAAAAATACGAAATACAAAAAACAAATAGATAAAAAAGAATTAAAAACAAATCCGTTTTTTGTAACTTTAAACTCATTTGCTTGTTTCCTTGGCCTCCTCACACCTCCCCTTTTTGTATTCCCATTTAAATAATCAAATCAGCAAATCCTTACCCTCTTTCGTTTATCTTAACTCTATATCTTAACATATTATAACTCTATATTTTCATCCATTATCAATTCATTTTTGCATATTCTTATTAACTTTGTTGCTAATGCCACTTATTTTCAATCCAACATCATTTTAACATTCATTAATTTTACAGTGTTACTGCAAATAGTCTTTAAATTTCTTCCAGTCTTCTTCCACCAACTCTTCTCCCAGGTCTCGGATTCTGCCAGTCATTTCCGCCAATTCCATATAATCCATCACCTTCATCTGCCACTCTTCCAGGGTGGGTAACTCTTGTGTCTTCCAATACTTTGCAATAAGTATTCTTGCTGCTGTTGTTGCATACATAAAGAAAGTTCTGTCCTTCTTTGGCACCAATTGGCCGACTATGCCCAGGAGAAAGGCCTCTGGTTTCTTCAGGAAGGTATATTTAAATACCTTTTTCATTTCATTATATATCATCTCCCAGAAAGCCTTAATCTTTGGGCACATCCACCAAAGGTGAAAGAATGTACCTTCATTTTCTTTACATTTCCAACATTTATTATCGGGCAAATGATATATTTTTGCAAGCTTGACTGGTGTCATGTACCACCTGTAAATCATTTTCATAATATTCTCTCTTAAGGCATTACATGCCGTAAATTTCATACCGGTGGTCCACAACTGTTCCCAGTCAGCAAACATAATGTTGTGACCAATATCTTGTGCCCATTTGATCATAGCAGATTTAACCGTTTCATCCTGCGCATTCCATTTTAACAGCAAGTTATACATTCTTGAAAGTATCTTAGTTTTGGGATCTAACAGTTCTGTTTCCAATTTTGATTTTTCCACCTGGAAGCCAATTTTTTTATCCAAATTATAGGCCTCTCTTATTTGATAATAATGAAGCCAGTCTTTATCTTTTAATTTCTCAAAACTCTGCAATTTCAATTTGTCTCCTTCTTGTTCCAATATTTCCCAATATTTCGGCCATTTGGCCTCCATATTGAGTTTTTTCTGAGCCTTCGCTTCCATTGGTGACAACCACCTTGGGGTTGTATTTTCCAGTAAATCTTTGTATCTTATCCAGACATTGAACAATGCTTTTCTGACAATATGGTTTTTAAATGCTTTATGTGCTTTAACCTTGTCGTACCACAAAGATGCATGCCATCCAAAAATGTTGTTAAAACCTTCTAGGTCCAAAATGTCTGTGTTCTCAAGAAGCAGCCAGTCTTTCAACCAGCAGAATGCTGCTGATTCATAGTAAAGTTTAAGGTCTGGCAGGGCAAATCCACCTCTTTCCTTTGCGTCAGTTAATATTTTAAATTTTATTCTAGGCTTCTTGCTCTGCCAGACAAATCTGGAAATGTCTCTCTGCCACTTCTTGAAACAGTCCATCTTGTCGGTCTTTTCTTTCTTACTTCATCACTGTTGGTTCCAAGAAAAAAAACGTTATATAAAGAAGAATTCCTGGATGGCAAGATCCAGGTTTGGGGCTAGTATAGTTAAAGCTATGGTTTTCCCAGTAGTGATGTATGAAAGTGAGAGCTGGACCACAAAGAAGGCTGATCGCCAAAGAATGGATGCTTTTGAATTATGGTGCTGAAGGAGACTCTTGAGAGTCCCATGGACTGCAAGTAGATCAAACCTACCCATTCTGAAGGAAATCAGCCCTGAGTGCTCACCAGAAGGGCAGATCCTGAAGCTGAGGCTCCAGTCCTTAACCACCTCATGAGAAGAGAAGACTCCCTGGAAAATACCCTGATGTTGGGAAAGATGGAGGGCACAAGGAGAAGGGGACGACAGAGGACGAGATGGTTGGATAGTGTTCTCGAAGCTACCAGCATGACTTTGACCAAACTGCGGGAGGCAGTGGAAGACAGGAGTGCCTGGCATTCTCTGGTCCATGGGGTCACGAAGAGTCGGACATGACTAAACGACTAAACAACAACAACAACACTCTCTGGTCAGCAGAGAATTAAAATCACAAAAATATGCAGCAAAGTAAAGCACAGAAATATAGGCTGTTAGACCTTTGAAATATGCCCTTGATTATTCCAGAGCTTCCCTCTTCCCTCATGGAACAGATCATGATACCAGAGGAGACCCAAGATCCTCCAGGATTTCACCCTAGCCTGTACTGGGCCTGTATTTTTGTTTTACATTGTTGTGTTGCCATGTTCAGAGAAGTCTAAAATCTGACAAATAACAAAGTTCCAATTGCACATTATTGAGCATCCTTCCACATATATTAGGGTGTGGTGCTGATAATGCCAAGGTGATGGGTGGGACCCCCATTCAGGCCTGCTGCATATTCCTGCACTGCAGGGGGTTGGACTAGATGATCATCGGTGTCCCTTCCAAGGTGTGCAATAATTAATAACAATCCCACATTGGTGTTTCTAGAATACTTCTGGACAAGTATGATTTAGAAATGAAAAGATGACAGTTCATTGTTCCCACAGGGAAATGAGGAGTGACCTCTTCAACAGCAGAACATTATATATATATATATATATATATATATATATATATATATATATATATATAAATAATATGGAATGACCAAATTAATTCAGTTTCTCTCAAAAGGTTATTTGAGAGTCGATTTATGAGATGCTGACCAATATCTGAATATGCTGGAATGATAACTTTTAAGTCACTAGGTGATCTTAAGCAGTTCTTGTTTTTCTTTATAAAATGTTTAGGGGTACTCTCATTTTCCTAAAAAGGTAAAGGTAAAGTAATGGTAAAATTTGTATTATTTACTTATCACATGTATAAAAGGTAAAGGTACCCCTGACAATTAGGTCCAGTCGTGGACGACTCTGGGGTTGCACGCTCATCTCGCTTTACTGGCCGAGGGAGCCAGCGTACAGCTTCTGGGTCATGTGGCCAGCATGACTAAGCCGCTTCTGGCAAACCAGAGCAGCAAACGGAAACCTATTTATCTACTTGCCCTTTGACGAGCTTTCAAACTGCTAGGTGGGCAGAAGCTGGGACTGAACAACGGGAGCTCACCCCATCGCAGGGATTTGAACCGCTGACCTTCTGATCAGCAAGCCCTAGGCTCTGTGGTTTAGACCACAGCGCCACCTGCGTCCCTCTCATTTTCCTACTCATATTGAAATACTGCCCCTCAATGAGGCCCAACTTAGATTCACAAAATGTTTAGGGGTATGCATACCCCTGCGTCCCTCCCAGAAAAAAAGCACTGGTTTTAGGCAAGTGACTCTTTCTCAGCCTCAATTCATCCCATCTGCAATATGGTGAATAATACTTGCCTTATATGATGGGGTGAGCATTGCAAGTAGATAATATACCTGAAACACTTTTCACACTTGAAGCCCGTGTGGTATAGCAATTAGTGTTGGACTAGGATCTGGGAGACCAAGGTTCAAATTCCCACTTAGCCATGAAGCTCACTGGGTGATCATGAGCCAATCACTGCCTCTCGGCTTAATCAATCTCATAGGGTTGTTGTTTAAATGAGAAGGCCACCTCGAACTTCTGGGAAATAAAGGTGAGCTGTACATATGATGGGACGCAGGTGGCACTGTGGGTTAAACCACAGAGCCTAGAGCTTGTCGATCAGAAGGTCGGTGGTTCGAATCCCTGCGACGGGGTGAGCTCCTGTTGTTCGGTCCCTGCTCCTGCCAACCTAGCAGTTCGAAAGCACGTCAAAGTGCAAGTAGATAAATAGGTACCGCTCTGGCAGGAAGGTAAACGCTGTTTCCGTGTGCTGCTCTGGTTCGCCAGAAGCAGCTTAGTCATGCTGGCCACACGACCCAGAAGCTGTACGCTGGCTCCCTCGGCCAATAAAGCGAGATGAGCGCCGCAACCCCAGAGTCGGTTACGACTGGACCTAATGGTCAGGGGCCCCTTTACCTTTTATACATGTGATAAGTAAATAATACAAATGCTACCATTAATATTCTCAATGAGATTTCTAATCCGTCTTAACTACAAGCACTTGTTTTATAAAATTCTCTTGAAACGGTGGGGTGGGGAGATAAAATCCAGTATGTGCTGCACCTGTGAAAGATTGGCTTCCATGGAACTTTGCAAAGCAGCAAATTACTTGAGAGGTGATTTATCAGACTATGTGATCAAGGCATTAGGTTTCTTGGTTGGCTTCAGTAAATCTCTAGCTCTGTGACTTTGGAGTGTTTCTCTGACCGCACGCCCAGATGAGAGGTGCTTAATTCAATTACAGTGACAACCTGATTTACTCTTAACGTTCCACTTTTAACACCTCCGAAGTAAAATGTCCTCAACACACAATCATACAAACAGCAGACAACTGCCCATCATTCTAAGGGACAAAATTATTCAACAAGGCCTCTCTCATCTTGTTATGGGTAACTCCAAGCCAGGCATAGGCAAACTCGGCCCTTCAGATGTTTTGGGACTACAATTCCCATCATCCCTGACCACTGGTCCTGTTAGCTAAGGATCATGGGAGTTGTAGTCCCAAAACATCTGGAGGGCCGAGTTTGCCTATGCCTGCTCCAAGCTCTTCCTACATCTAACAAGTCTTTAACAGTATGGAAAACATTACATTCAGTTAAAGTGAAACATAGCCTCTGCAACCAAATTACACCCACCCACCCATTATTGAATTTAGGGAGAAGGTAATTTTCTGATCAATAAATACTTTTTCAAACTCTTCTCAATCTGCATCTGTTATTGAGCTACACAAAACTTTCACATGCATTCTTATATTAAGAGCACTTATGCCCGAAAGTGGATAAGCAAACTTCTCAAGGGTAGGATTGTCTGATTTATTAGCCTTAATAATTAGCTTTCCCCATTCACTTAATAGCACAGCAGTCTTTTTAATGTGTGGGTGTTACACACATTACAAAGAGTGTGCTTAAAAATTTGCACTGCCAACGGCTTGGCAAGACTTGTTGGAAGAACCCAGTTAGGGATCAAAAATCTTTCCCCTGAAAACCACAAGAGCCTTCTAAGGAACTTCAGACAACAGTAACAAGAGAGGCCTATCCCCACCCTGATTCCAATAACTTCTCTTTACTAATTATTATACCACATCAGTGCCTCCAATCCTGCAGATGCAATTAGCCTAATGTACAAAGCCAGTCATTCTTAAGTTGGGTAGACAGGGGGGCTGCCATTTCCCCCTTTGTCATCCTTAATGATGATACCTTGCATTTAGCCACAATTACTCGAAAAATGCTTTCGCCTCAACAGCCACATATTGATCTATTTATTCTCAGTCTGCTCATTTGCTAGAGAGCTAAATTGCCTCTGCACTGAGAAATGTAAATGAAGTGACCTGAGATATTTACAGATTGCATCATGGAGGCAAAGGCCGTGAAAAAACTTAATATGGAGTCTAAATGGCCGAAATATTGGGAAATTTTGGAACAAGAAGGGGATGTAATGAAATTGCAGAGTTATGAGAAATTGAAAGATAAAGTGAGAGATTGGCTCCATTACTACCAAATAATGGAGGTTTTTAAGTTAGACAGGAAAATTGGCTTCCAGGTGGAAAAATCAAAACTGGAGACAGAACTATTAGAATCCAAAACTAAGAACTTGTCAAAAATGTATAACTTGCTGTTGGAATGGAATACACAGGATGAAACAGTTAAATCAGCTATGATCAAGTGGGCACAAGATATTGGTCATAACATTATGTTTGAGGACTGGGAACGGTTGTGGACCACCAGTATAAAATTTACGGCATGTAATGCCTTAAAAGAAAATATTATGAAAATGATTTATAGGTGGTACATGACTCCAGTCAAGCTTGCAAAAATTTACCACTTGCCTGGTAATAAGTCTTGGAAATGTAAAGAGACTGAAGGTACATTCTTTCACCTTTGGTGGACATGCCCAAGGATTAAGGCTTTCTGGGAAATGATTTATAATGAAATGAAAAAGGTATTTAAATATACCTTTCTGAAGAAACCAGAGGCCTTTCTCCTGGGTATGGTCGGCCAATTGGTGCCAAAGAAGGACAGAACATTTTTTATGTATGCTACAACAGCAGCAAGAATACTCATCGCAAAGTATTGGAAGACACAAGATCTACCCACCGTGGAAGAATGGCAGATGAAAGTGATAGACTATATGGGACTGGCAGAAATGACCGGCAGAATTCGAGACCAGGGAAAAGAGACGGCGGAAGAAGATTGGAAGAAATTTAAGGACTATCTTAAGAAACATTGCAAAATTATTGAAGGCTAGAACGATGTTGATTCAGAAATTAAGGGGTTAAAAGCTGTAATGATTATGTGATTAAGAAAAGAAAGGTTAAAAATTTTATAGAAATTAGGGAAAGGATTTGCTGAATTGACTTAATTAGAGAATGGAATACAGAAAGGGGAGGTATGAGGAGGTCGGGAAAGTAAGTTTTATGAATATAAGGGATGGAAACTATACTTGTTTTGTATGTGTTTTTTTTGGATTGTATGTATTTTTATTGTTTTTGTTTTTTATTGTTCTGTTTTTTCTGTTTTATGTAAATTCCTAAACCTTAATAAATATATTATAAAAAAAAAATATTTACAGATTGCATCACCTCATAAAGAAGAAGGGGGCAGGAAGAGAGAAAATGCTTCCTCTTTGGGGGTTGTACAACATGCCAGAAGGGCATTTATGCAAGAAGTCTAAACTGTGTAAATTTACGCAAGAATGCTAAATCCTTAACATTTATATCAGTACCTAAAAGAACCAGCAAGTCTACTTCCAATGGGTTACTGGTTTGCTGCAACAAAACATGCCTCTCCTGTCTCAGTTTCTGCAGCCACAGCAGCCGCTGTAACTCTCCAAAGGTTTGATTAACCCCCAAAGACCCATTCCTCTATTGCTTCCTGAGATAAACAGATGCCAACGGGTTTGCTTATTAGATTCAAACATTCTAGAGATATGGGTAAATCTACAGGGAAGGTGAGAGCTGGACCATAAAGAAGGCTGATCGCCAAAGAATTGATGCTTTTGAATTATGGTGCTGGAGGAGACTCTTGAGAGTCCCATGGACCGCAAGAAGATCAAACCTATCCATTCTGAAGGAAATCAGCCCTGAGTGCTCACTGGAAGGACAGATCTGGAAGCTGAGACTTCAATACTTTGGCCACCTCATGAGAAGAGAAGACTCCCTGGAAAAGACCCTGATGTTGGGAAAGATGGAGGGCACAAGGATAAGGGGATGACAGAGGACGAGATGGTTGGACAGTGTTCTTGAAGCTACCAGCATGAGTTTGACCAAACTGCGGGAGGCAGTGGAAGACAGGAGTGCCTGGCGTGCTCTGGTCCATGGGGTCACGAAGAGTCGGACACGACTAAACAACTAAACAACAACACAGGGAAGGTGTTAACCTTATTCACTCTTGTTTTACCAAATAATAGGATAAATACTTTTATTTTGTCACCGGAAACCCACTAAACAACCCACAAAACGTCTCAGTTATGTCATAGAACAACCAAGTAGTAACCCAGCTTTTTTTCTTAAAGCAACAAAGTATTTTTTTCCATTTTGCAGGGGTCACCTTAAATTATCCGTGTGACATAAGGAGTTTGAGAGAATACTCTGTGAGTTCCAAGGAAAACAACTGGAATTTCTCACCGGGGTGTTGGCACATCCCTAAGTTGTAACCTGTCTAAAGAGAAAGGTGGAACAAATTTGGACCTTCCTCTCAAGGCCTGGCCAAGCTGGCCTGACAGGAGCAAAACTTTTGCTCTGAATCTGTAGAAAGTGTTATGCTTACACCTGCAGTTAACAAAGATATAGAGACAGGTGGAATATGCAGGTCATGTCTGGATCAGATGCTGACAAGACAAATATCTGAGCTAAATTTGGGAAGGCCAAGGAGGCTTAGAAAAGGAGGTTAAAGATCATGGCTTTGTTCCATATTTTACAGAGATTTCCTCTTTAACCCAGACACTTGAAGGCATTTTATGCAGGTGTTATGTAGGTAGCAGCTAAAATAATAATATAAGGTTTCTGTGAGGCCAACCTTTGTAAGCACAGGGGATGGGGACAGGTGGGGTGACAGAAAGGGGAAGCAAAAAAGCAAAAGGTAAGTGAATAAGAATATCTGACACAATTAGCTCCAGTTGTGTCAACAGAGGACAAGGCTTTGAAGAGCTCCTCTCTAGACAAAGACAACAGGGGCAACAGAATAGTTCATCTGTTTCGTTGGTGACACCTTGCCTCGGCTCAGCAGGAAAAGATCCAAGACTCAGTTCTGCTTGAAGATCCAACAACGATCCATCGCTCTTTGCTGAAGATGTAATTTCAGTTGCCATCTTTGAAACGTGATTACCGGTATAGCCCATGCTATGGTTGAAGCCTTCCATGCATTTGATTTCAACTCTTGTATGTATCGTTGCCGCGAGGGCACCTGCATTGCTTTACAGACAATAAAAGTTAGCTGTATCTTTTTATTTTGTGTTTTGGATGTCTAGTCCTTCTTATTTTGTCAGTAAATTGCTGGTAAACTCTCATGCTGAGCTGCATTAGTACTTGCACTTTCTCAGGTGAAACATCAGAGGTGGGGAAAGCCATTAAATATATATATAAATATCTAGGGGAGTTTCTGAAAGGAGTTTAGCAAATACGGAATCCTCTCAATGATATAAAACAATCTCTGACAGGACAGGTGCGTTCAAAGCCAAATTCCTGGGATTCACTAGTAAGGGTTACCAGGGCTGTTTTTTCCATCCAGAACATAGCGGAACTGTGTGGGCACCATTGCCATTATAAGAGAACAAGGGAGTTCATGGTGAGTTCCAGCATCTCTTTAGCACTGAGTGTTACAGTGCAAGTGTTGACTTCATTCAAGGCAGGGCTCAGACTGAATACAATAAGAGAGTAGAGCTCTGATGTTGCTACAGCTACTGACTCTGTGGTGTAAACCACTGAGCCTCTTGGACTTGCCGATCAGAAGGTTAATGGTTTGAATCCGCGTGACGAGGTGAGTTCCCGTTGCTCTGTCCCAGCTCCTGCCAACCTAGCAGTTTGAAAGCATGCCAGTGCAAGTAGAGAAACAGGTACCACTGTGGCGGGAAGGTAAACTGTCTTTCCATGTGCTCTGGCTTCTGTCACAGTGTTCCATTGTGCCAGATGCTGTTTAGTCATGCTGGCCACATGACCTGGAAAGCTGCCTGTGGACAAACGTCGGCTCCCAAAATGCACAGCAACCCCATAGTCGCCTTTGACTGGACTTAACCGTCCAGGGGTCCTTTACCTTACCTTACTCCTGGGGCTTATATAGGAGCAGCGGATTTGTCTCATTTAAAGGTGGTATGAAATTCATTGAAAGGTGTCTTTTAAGTTCAGGGAACCAGCCTCCTCCAGCAGTATTTTGCTCTGATGGAGTGGTTGTTGCAGTGGGGTCTCTGTAATTGAGTCTTCTGACTCAGACGATGGTGGTATGAAATCCACGAGCAGGACATTCCGTCTGGGTCTGCATGCAATTCCCCTTCAGAGTCCACTGTCTCATCCCCTGAAGAGAAGGAAACTTATTTCAATCGTGACAGTAAGAAACTACCTGTAGATCTAACACACCTATTTTCCATGCCCACATACCTTCCTGATAGCTTGTGGGTTTTTTAATTGAGATGAACAGAATTTCCAGGTTTCATAATAACAGTGCTGAAAAGCCAACTGTGTCAACAACGCAACCTCTCTTGTTGTCATATAATTCATCTTGGACGATGTGGCGAAAAGATCTTATGTGAGCCCAAGAGGAAAACTTTCCCACTTGCCCCACTGATACAGCTCACGTATGGTCCTCTCTGGGGTAGGTTCGCCTAGATAAAGCCAATATTTGATGACTGAAATTCAAGTGACGATGACTTGCATGAGTGAATAAGTCACTTACTGGTTCTGGCAAGAATTGATGTCATTTGTTTTACTAGAGCAAGATAGAGAGACAATGGCAGGCATCAAAGGTGCTCACAAGGGGTCGACTGAAAGCCTGAACCAACAGCAACAATTGTTCCAAAGAAGGAATGTTTGCTGTAATAACAGATGCTTTAAAGAACAAGAAACATTTGTTGGTAGACAATATGAATGCTTGCACTTCGGGGTGTGTGTCATTTTCCCTCTTCCATCTCTCTAAACTCTCAAGCCAATTTCTAGCTGAATTGCCTGAAGCCAATTCAGCAAGTTCTAGAACTGATGAGGACAGGGTCATAACTATTACCCTGATTACTGCCATTCTGAAATGGCTGCGAGTCATGTCATCTCTTCCCTTTTCTCTTCATCTTCCCTCCCTCTTTACTTTCCATTTTCCCTTTAAAAGTTGCCTCCTTACAGTATTCAAACTATTTTTTTTTTCCTATGAAAAATGCATCCACCAGCCTCGGCCCAGTATACCAGGAGTGTCTCCACCCCCATCTTTCTGCCTGGACACTGAGATCCAGCTCTGAGGGCCTTCTGGTTGTTCCCTCACTGTGAGAAGCAAAGTTACAGGGAACCAGGCAGAGGGCCTTCTCAGTAGTGGTGCCCATCCTGTGGAACGCAGTCCCATCAGATGTCAAGGAAATAAACAACTATCTGACTTTTAGAAGACACCTGAAGGCAGCCCTGTTTAGGGAAGTTTTTAATGTTTGATGTTTTTATTGCGTTTTTAATATTCTGATTGGAGCTGCCCAGAGTGGGGTATAAATATCATCATCATCATCATCATCATCATCATCATCATGTGTTTGTGTGGGGGTGGCATTTCCCATGTGAAATTGCCCATATGAATCTGCTTTTCAGCCCTTGAGGAAAAGTTGCAGGTACAGTTCCCCACAAATCACTGACCCCTCTCCTGAGTCAGTCTCCAGCCCCCAAGGTAAAGGTAAAGGGGGCACGGGTGGCGCTGTAGTCTAAACCACTGAGCTTCATGGACTTGCCGATCAGAAGGTTGGCGGTTCGAATCCCTGTGATGGGGTGAGCTCCCGTTGTTCTGTCCCAGCTCCTGCCAACCTAGCAGTTCGAAAGCACGTCAAAGTGCAAGTAGATAAATAGGTACCACTGAGGCGGGAAGGTAAATGGCGTTTCTGTGCACTCTGGCTTACATCATGAGGTCCCTTTGTGCCAGAAGTGGTTTAGTCCTGCTGGCCACATGACCCGGAAAGCTGTCTGTGGACAAACGCCGGCTCCCTTGGCCTGAAAGCGAGATGAGCACCACAACCCCATAGTCATCTTCAACTGGACTTAACTATCCAGGGGGCCTTTACCTTTATGATTTACTGTGCAAAGGTAAGGTAAAAGTGGGGTCTATTGCTCCATTCACATTTGCCCTTGGCCATGCCTACCACTTTTATTCAGTCCCCAGAACATTGCCTCTTGAGCTGTAAAGAGCCTATAGACATTAGACCCTCGGTGTCCCTGCTAGAGCTACTAGATCATGGTCCAGTCTGGCCTTTCAGGCAAATGCCTTGTAGTGAAGTAATGCAAAGAATATGAGAGCCTCCATTTAAATGAGCAGGATGTTCTCCAGAACTATGCCGAGACAAAGAATGTATTGAGACAATTATATCTAACCTTGGGAATATCATTTTCCTTCTGTACTTTCTTGGCCAGTAATAGTGTAATTATAATTGAAGCTTTAAATGGTAGGCAAGGGAGGTTCAAGCCATATCGTATAAGTAGAATCGGAGATGGGGGGTATTTTATACTTAAGAACAACCGTTATCCATTTAACTCTTGGAGTGTTTCCCAGATACAGAATCAGCCTGTGTGGAATAAGTTAATTTTGCAAATCTCAAACCACTTATTCTAGAGCGCTATCTGAACACTTTTGAACTTGCCGGCTTCCCACAGACATCTAGTTGGCCTCTGTGAGAACAGATGCTGGCTCTTATATTCTTAAGTTACACAACTAAGGACCACTTCATACATTACGGCCACCAGGTGTCGTAGGGTCTGGTGCTTGTTTACAAAGCTATTGTACTACCAACCTTGCTGTATGCTTGTGAAACATGGACCACTTATAAACGCCACCTCCAGCTCCTCGAAAGATTCCATTAACGGTGCCTCCAAAAAAATTCATCAGCATTTTAGTCAGAAATTCTCCTAATAAGCACATTCTGGTATGCACTTCTGACAGGTATTTTAAAGCAATTTCCTCTAATATAATTCATTTTTCTATGTTATTTTCACCAATGTGTTATTTTTCACGCATACTTCTCCCTAATAGATATACATATTTGTAAACACTGGTTAGAGAGCTGCAGTGCAAAATTCAAAGAAGTGTGAATTTTGAAGGATGGCTGTGTTTCAGTTCTCAAATTGGTTCAAACAGTATGAATTTATATATTCACCTTTAAATGCAAACTGAATTGAATTCCCCATCCCTAAGGTTATAGAAGTACCTAACACTGGCTGAATCATGCTCTGTTTTTACATTGTGCTGCTCTTTCTGATGCTTTTGTATTCTGCTGAGTTTTCCTGTTTATTAGACTAAAATAGTCCCAGAATTTTAAATCTAAGTTCAGAAACTAGGTTGTTAGCTCTCCTAATCTTTTGTTGTATGCCTGAACTGAGCACAGAAATTAAGCCTTGAAGTTCACCCTTGAATCCCAATTATTTCTCCCAGTTCCATCTTTCTAGTTACAGGGCTGCATCATCCATGAAGGAGAAATTACTGGCAAATGAACAAGCACAGTGTGTTCCATTCCAAAACAGTGTTTGGACTGATACCAGCGCAGGTGATGTATCATTATGTATGACAGGAAATTCATCATTGAAGGTTGTTGGAACCAGCGGCAAAGCGTTGATGTTTGGAAATGGAACCTGCACATTCTTCAGTGTAATTTAGGAGTTTTCAACTTTTCTAATGGAGAAGTATGGGAGCTCTGGAGAGCTCAGATTACTTAGCCTTCTTTCCAAGGTAGAGAATTAGAAATTCTCCATTGTTTATTCTCTTCAAGTAGCGCATGGCGCTTGACTCTTTCATACATATTAAATGTATTTCATTGTATAAGCCCCCCCCCCAAAAAAATTCAATTTTGGGCCCCCTCAAAATTTCACGGCCACTATGCATGTACACCTTGGGACCTGTTTGCGTCTCATGCGCAAGCCGCAGGTCATGTACATGACGTGTCACCACGACCTGTGGCGTGTGACATCAGCATGGCCTGCAGTATGCGCACAAGGCGTGCTTATGTTGCACATCCCCGGGCCCCTGAATTGCAGGGACAGCGCGCTTGGACTCAGCGCATAGAAAGAGAGAGAAAACACTTCTCCACGGTCGACTTACAGTGTAAAACCACAAAAAGTGCTGGGAAATTTCCAAGGATTTAGTTATATATATAAAAGAATCAAACCAAGCAAGAAGCTCATTCTTAATAGACTTCAAACTGACTTTAATTGACCAATTTCCCTTTGGAAGGTAATTGCCGAACATATTTGAAGAAGCATGTGCTGAGTAATGACAAAGAGAGAAAGACAGAGAGAGAGAGGCAGAGAACTGCAGTTGACAATTTAGATAAGAGGCAGGTGAGTGGAGTGGAATCAGATCAGGACAATTTAAGCCATTAAGAAATTATCCTCTTGTTAATTCATCAGATGTATCTATATTTGGCGCCATGTGACCAAAAGGTTAGCAATGATCACTGCAGTAGCAGACAGAAATGGCACTGGAGTTCATCATTACCTGGTTTAAAAACAAAGTTCTCCAACTTGAGGCACTCAACTTACAATCTCTCTCTCTCTCTCTCTCTCTCTCTCTCTCTCTCTCTCTCTCTCTCACACACACACACACACGTCACCAACTGCAGCCCCAATACTGATTTGCCTGCCCTTCAATCAGAACTCTCTGATCAATCATTAGATTCTCCCTGGAATCCTTGGCCTCTAACTAAAGATTAATGGTCCTGAATAGTATGTCCACTAAATGACCAGTCACAATGTCTGACCCATATAAGAACTAGCTCCTAATGTCAGTTGCCATAGAAGAGGAAGAAGAAGAAGAGTTTGGAGTTGATATCCCGCTTTATCACTACCCTAAGGAGTCTCAAAGCGGCTAACAATCTCCTTTCCCTTCCTCCCCCACAACAAACACTCTGTGAGGTGAGTGAGGCTGAGAGACTTCAGAGAAGTCTGACTAGCCCAAGGTCACCCAGCAGCTGCATGTGGAGGAGCAGGGAAGCAAACCCGGTTCACCAGATTACAAGTCTACCACTCTTAACCACTACACCACACTGGAAAACTCCACAAAAATGTAAAGAAAACACAAGTAACTATTTACAAGGCGAACACTGTTCATACCTTAATAGCCTTGCCACATGTAAGTTTGTGCTCACAGTGTAACTGTTCCTTCACACCTGTTGTGTCTGAACTAAGGGAATTATGGTTAACTTCATGTTTACAGCATAGTTAGTGAGAACAAGTCTTATTAGTTCATAGTTTAAACAAACAAGAGCTTCCAAAGTATACATGTCCCAAGGAACTGAAGTTTATTTAAAGAAGGAAGTGTGTGCTTTCATTTCCCTGCTTGTGGTTGCAAAAGTGATGGGGAAGTTGTGGCACTACAATTCTCATAATCCCTGAGCACTGGCGAAGTTGACTGGGGCTACTGGAAGTCAGAGTCCAGTAAAATCTGGAGGGTAGACAGTTGCCCATCTTGGATGTAGCAGGAAAACGTAGTTTGCTCTTATGTCTGCATCAGGACACTGTCAATAAAAAAGATGAAAAAAGGAAGATCCTCACAATCAAACCATTTTTCAGGAACAATTTCTACCTGCCATTTCACACCACCTAATAGCAAAATCAAATGATGCATCCCTAATCCTAATGTACTACACCGTGCATTTACTCTTAGAGAAAACAATTATGATTTCAGTACACGTGGAAATAATAATTACTTCTACATTGTTCAATTTATTTCTTTGGGTACAAGAAAATTAGTCTATCAGACAAAGAGAACAAGGATAGCAATTTCAGAATTCAGCCCGTATTACTGCATATTTAAATAAGATAACTTTAAAAAAACCCCAACTGAGTTCTAACCACTAAATTCATGTACATAGCTTTGTGTGTGTCTGTGTGTGTCTGTGTGTGTGTGTTTTAAGAAGCAACTATTATCAAAGCCTGACTACACTAAATTTTAAATCCATATTTTCTTTCAAACACATAGCTTCATATAGGATTCAGATTCAGAGCATTGGTTAATTACTAACAAAGGATCTTTTCAAGTTAATCCCTGTTTTAAAATATATTAGGAACCTTTACTGGTGTTTATTCTAGGCTTTTTGAAGTCCAAATCACTTATGCAAACTTTACAATCCCCAGACTTAATTTGAATTAATTTGTATGCATTTATAGATCAAACACAGCATATGCAATAGCAAACTGCACAGAAAATGGTCAAAGTTTACATGGAACATCTCTCTATGACCTTTGCTTGCAGATCTGGTAATCACATCTGCCTTTGCCACTTCCTTTTGATGTTTTGATTCCTATTCATTTTTTTTTTATTTCAACTTTAAAGTGGGAAAATTTGGGGAATATATCATGAGATACTAACATATAATCCAGGACACTGTTTGCAGAGGAGCTTATGTGTGTAAACTCACCCGGTACGTCAGGCGGGCAGTTCCCGTTTAGAATCACTAAGTTTAGACGTAGTACCAATTGGTAAAGAAGGGTTCCTGCTTCATTTACCCTTTTGTCTTTGGAAAGTCTTTGATTATGGAGGGAGAGGTCATCAATGAATTCTGGGGTTGTCCACCATTTGGCTTTGATTAAGGACTCCCAGTTGGTTGCAATGCGAGCATTGAAGTCCCCTGCAATAACATTGGGTATATTGGGGTATTTGGAGTGACAAAGAGTAAGATGTTCCTCCAAGATTCCCCATTTATTGTATAAGTCTGCAATGTTGCCTCCAGGAGGAAGATAAACATTTGTTATAACAAGTTCAAAGTTTTTCCCCGTAATCAGGGCTGTAATTGCAAAGGTGGAAGCATTTACAAGCGTGAGTTTTGCCTGTATTTTCAGGGAAATTGCTATAACTAATCCTCCACTAGGCCGGCCTCCTTTAGTAGACGGGCATGCCGGTAATGATGTAACATCAAAACCATTAATATCTACTCTCCCCTCTTCCCCATTGATTCCTATTCAAACTAAAGGCTTGGATTGAAATCCGCACTGAAAGAGAGGTCCTTCCCAGCTCTTCACCCATCAATTTCCATAGCCATCCCACAACCCAGTACTGAATACCAGTACCAGTACCAATACCAGTACTGAAACATGCTCCCTCATCTCCTTTAGCGTGTTCTCCTTCATGGAGAGATGACGAGACACCTCACTGTTGCTAGGCAAAAGGTTTGGCCATTCTTTTAAGCAGGGGCGGGCTGTTACTGGGGAAATTTAGATGTTGCCATTTATTGATTGACAGCCCTATTTGTTAAATACATTGCACGCAGCGACGAAATTCCTCTTTTCGCTGCATGTTTCGGATCACCTGCCCTCCCTTCCCTAATGTTAGGCTGTTTGCTTGACCTTGCTATGCCTGTCATGGGGTCGTCTGCTTTGGGGCAGGGGCCCGGTAGGAATTTTGTCCATTCGTCTGATTGGCTGGTGCCATTTGGTTTTTGCCTCCTGCGTAGCAAATCGTCACAACTTGTAAGGGAGCGGTTAGGCATTGGTCTGGGAATTGGTTGGTGGAGGGGTATGGATTTGGCTGTGCTTGCCCCTCCAAAATGCTGCTGCTGCTGCTTCAAGGGTTTTCTGTTAAAGGAACCCAGGGGCTCCCCATGCTTTTGTCCGAAACCCCCTGGCAAGGGGCTAGGGCCACGCAAGCCCCTGGGAGCATTCTGGGGAGAGGTGAGGCATGGTTCCCAGTCCCGTCTCTCTCCCCAGGTGACTTACCCTTGCTGACTTCGCGGGGGGTGCGTATGTCAGAGCTGTCCCCGTGCGGGGTCAGTTAGTGCTACCAATGCCTAAGCAACCACTCACATTGCTGTAATTTGAATAAAGTTGTTGCCAAAATTATGCCAAAAACCTTAAACAAAAATTAAGTGTCAATTGTGTTTTTCTTTGGGGTGTCTTGGAGACCTCAACGCGCAAGATTGCCCACCTGTAATGGATGGCGGAAATCATTCAATTTCCCCCCATTTGTCAATCTAAGGTGCATTTTGCAGTTCATCCATTCCTACTTCTAATCAAACACAAACCCAATTCTGGCATTTGAAGAATGCATGGGAGAACAAAACGAATAGGGAGAATGTCCCTCAATGTCCTTGTTCCTGCTGGCTCACCTTCGCATATAGAAGAGAAATGCTTTGTACATTTGGCTGTCTGTGGTTAGAATGCTCTCAAGTGCAAAGCTTGATTGTGCTAGGTTCCTAATAACAGAAAGCTGAACACAGCAAGAACGAGCATATAGAGCTTCAATAATGTCAATTGGCATAAATTGCCAATAAAAAAAGCAGAGAAGAACAGTACCTTTTATCATATGTGGTGGAGTTGTAAAGTAATAAAAGAATTCTGGGAAATGATATATAATGAGTTGAAGAAAATGTTTAAAATAACATTCGTTAAAAAAAAAACCAGAAGCTTTTTTGTTAGGAATTGTAGGTGCAGGAATACCAAAGGAGCAGAAAAAACTGTTTATGTATGCAATGACAGTGGCAAGGATGTTGGTAGCACAGAGCTGGAAAGACGATAAGCTTCCTACCAGAGTGGAATGGCAGACTAAATTGTTGGACTATGCTGAGATGGCAAAAATGACTGGGGAAAACAGAAATCCGGAGGATCAAAGCTTCAGCAAAGAATGGGGGAGATTTACAATTTATTTGAGAGATCATTGTAAACAGTTGAACTCTTTAGCAGGTCTGAAATAACTCTTGTAATGTAACAAAGACTTTGGACATAATAGAGCATTGGGGGAAAAATTGTTATTTAGTTGTTTAGTCGTGTCCGACTCTTCATGACCCCATGGACCAGAGCATGCCAGGCACTCCTGTCTTCCACTGCCTCCCGCAGTTTGGTCAAAGTCATGTTACTAGCTTTGAGAACACTGTCCAACCATCTCGTCCTCTGTCATCCCCTTCTCCTTGTGCCCTCCATCTTTCCCAACATCAGGGTCTTTTCCAGGGAGTCTTTTCTTCTCATGAGGTGGCCAAAGTATTGGAGCCTCAGCTTCAGGACCTGTCCTTCCAGTGAGCACTCAGGGCTGATTTTCTTAAGAATGGATAGGTTTGATCTTCTTGCAGTCCATGGGACTCTCAAGAGTCTCCTCCAGCACCATAATTCAAAAGCATCAATTCTTTGGCAATCAGCCTTCTTTATGGTCCAGTTGGAAAATTAGAATGATTTATAGTATGCAGTTGAAAAGGCTAAGTAAAAAACCCACAGAGGGGAGGAGGGAAGTCTAGAGATTTGGAAGAATCTTGTGTATTCTGAATGTGATTCTGAATGTGAACAATAATTTGTAAAACCAAATGAAAATTATTTTGAAAGATAAACAAAAAAGAGAGAACACGGTGGGGTTCAAGATGCATTTCAACTTCTTGGGAAGCTAAGTTAAAACAAAATACTATTTAAATATTGGCCATTTCAATAAGCATTCCAGTAAATAGCCACTTCTGCTCTAAACATGTGATATGGGGAGCAAAGCTGTCCTTATTCTACTTCCCCATGTCAGTATCATTCAGTGTAATATACTGATTCCTGAAAATCCTTAGCTTCAATTTCTCAGTGTTGCTAGCCCTTAAGGTTGAAGAGCAGTGGTTCTCAACCTGTGGGTCCCCAGATGATGTTGGACTACAACTCCCATCATTCCTAGCCAACATGACCAGTGGTCAGGGATGATGGGAGTTGTAGTCCAACAGCATCTGGGGACCCACAGGTTGAGAACCACTGTTGTAGAGGGAAGGTTGATTGTTCATAAGGAACAACTGGATGCTATGATTATGCATAACCTCTTCAGTCAATTTTAACCTATTTCAATGCTTCTCTGGACTGGAATCCAATATAACAATTGAACTGTATTAGTGACACTTATGTACTATTGAATCGACTGGGTTTAACTGGGTTACAGAATATCTATTCCATTTTGGATCTATGGTTTAGTTGTATCATGGCACTAAGTTTTAGACATATATCTGGCAGCTCTTGTGGCTCATATTGCCATGTATAAAAATGAAAGCTCATGGGAACTCTGTACTTTGAATTAATAACTACCATTTTAGAACATAGATACACATAGATATTGTTCCCTTGTGGAAATTAATGTAACAGCAAATAAGGTTTGGTTCAGAATTATACCGCAGTAGACCGCCTTCCTCTCAGGATGATTACATTTTAAAGGGTTTTCTTTCCTAGTGCAAAATGATTAGTATCGCACTATAATTATTTTTTTCCTAATTAAATGTAATGTGATTAAACTATTTCTTTCTCCTATGCAGCAAAACTGTAGGGGTTTTTCCATACAGTAATGACATAATTAATTGAAAAGGCATTTGGCAGCTTGGTTATTTTATTTTTTCTCCTCCTTTAAATGTCTTTTCTTTTTTTCCAATTACTAATGGAGAGGTTTAATTTCACCCGAACGTTTCAATCGTAAACAAAGGCGCCTAAGATTTGCTAATTTAAAAGAAATGAGTGGGTGCTTTTGCAACTTTAGCAGTTGCAAAAAGAATAAAGTGTATTGTGACCTGTGAACACCATTTGGCTCCTCCATGATAATATGGCAATCGCAGGTAACAATGGCTCTCAAAGTGAACCATTCACAGTGGGATCAGGTGTTAAACAGGGTTGTGTTATTGCCCCAACACTATTCATTATTTTCATTGCCATGACCCTACACTTTGTTGAAGGGAAACTCCCCACCGAAGTAGAAATCATATATCAAACAGATGGAAAGCTCTTTAATCTGAGCAGGCTGAAAGCAAAGAGTAAGATTACCGCATCTTCCGTCCTATACAGTGGTACCTCGGGTTAAGAACTTAATCCGTTCTGGAGGTCCGTTCTTAACCTGAAACTGTTCTTAACCTGAGGTACCACTTTAGGTAATGGGGCCTCCCACTGCTGCTGCACCGCCAGAGCATGATTTCTGTTCTTATTCTGAAGCAAAGTTCTTAACCCAAGGTACTATTTCTGGGTTAGCGGAGTCTGTAACCTGAAGCGTCTGTAACCCGAGGTACCACTGTATAGGTTGTTTGATCCAATGCCTAAGCCAATACCACTCACATGCTGTAACCAAGAAAGTTGTGGCCTTCTTTAGCCCATTAACCTAAAATACATGTGTCCTTGTGTCTTATTTACCGCTAGGCGGGTTACAGGTCCTCGGCTCATAAAAAGCTTGGCCTGTCGCTCAACAACCAAAAAACCAAAGTGCTGCATCAACAAGTACAAAATAACCTCACTGGAGCACCACAAATCCAACTCAATGGTGCAACGTTGGAAAATGTTGATCACTTCTCCTACCTGGGCAGTTATCTTTCCACAAGGGCCAACATTGATGCCGAAATCCAGCATTGCCTGAGCTCTGTGAGTGCGGTTTTCTCCTGATTGAAGTGCAGGGTGTTTGAGGACCGGGACATTCACTGGGAAACCAAAATGCTTGTTTACAAAGCTACTGTACTACCAACCTTACTGTATGCTTGTGAAACATGGACCATTTATAAATGCCATCTCCAACTCCTCAAAAGATTCCATCAACGTTGTCTACAAAAAAATTTACACATCACTTGGGAAGACAGGCAAACTAATACCAGTGTACTGGAAGAAGCAAAGATCACCAGTGTTGAAGCAATGATTTTTCAATATCAACTTTTTGGACTGGTTAAGTTGTGTGGATGCCAGATTATCAACTTCCAAAGTAACTACTCTGTTCTAAACTTAAAAATGGAAAGCGTAATGCTGGTGGTCAACAAAGAGGTTTAAAGACTCTCTCAAGGCAATTTAAAAAAAAATGTAGAATAGACACCAGCAATTGGAAAACACTTGCCTGTGAGCACTCCAATTAGAGAACAGCCTTTACCAAAGGTGTCATGGGCTTTGAAGACACTCAAACTCAGGATGCAGGGAAGAGACATGCTAAGAGGAAGGCACCCTTGGCAAATCCACACCATGATCAACTCCTGCCCGGAAACTAATGTCCCCACTGCGGAAGGACGTGTGGATCCAGAATTGGCCTCCACAGTCACGGACTCATTGCTAAAACCGTGTTTATGGAAGACAATCTTACTCGGCTACGAGAGATCACCAAAGAGGGAAGAGAATATAATTCCTCTTGGTTTAAGCATCATAATTATGCTCAGTAAAGTCTCCTGATACACAGGCACACATTGACACATGTTTCTTATGATATAACAAGTAAAAGTATTGAGGTAAGAGAAGACTACAGATCAAGCAGGCAACTTGAAGTCCAGGGCCTAAACCTAGTCTCTGAGGGCTTCTCCTGCAACATATCCCCTAGTCCAGGCATGGCCAATCTTGGCCCTCCAGATGTTTTGGGACTACAATTCCCACCATCCCTGGCCACTGGTCCTGTTAGCTGGGATGGGGGGAGTTATAGTCCCCAAAGAGCTGGAGGGCCAAGTTTGCCCATGCCTGCCCTAGTCTAAAGCACCTCATCTCTTTACACAACCACAAGGGCAATAATTAGATGTGCATCTCCTAAACTGCCCACTGAACATATGGAGGGAGGACCAGAGCTGCCACCAACCAACCCATATCTTCAAAGTGCCTGCTAGGTTAGTCTCCTGACTGCAACAGCTTCTCTGAAAGGTGTCAACAGAGAACCTAGGCTCAAACTGTATGTGTGCAATTTCCTCCATGCAATGAAGGGCTTGCAAATTTTGCAATGCAAAACTCTCAACTAGATCATGCATGATGGATGGCCATCCAACCTCTGCTTTAAAAGCTCCAAGGAAGGAGAGTCCATCACCTTTTGTGGGAGTCTGTTCCACTGTCAAACAGCTTTTAATGTCAGGAAGTTCTTCCTGAGATATAGTTGAAATCTCCTTTCTTGTAAATTGAATCTATTGGTTCTGATCCTACCCTCTGGAGCAGAAGAAAACAAGCTTCCTCCATTCTCCATGTGACAGCCCTTTAGATGTCTGAAGATGGCTATCATATCTCCTCTCAGTTTCCTCTTATCCAAGCTAAACATATCCAATTCCATCAACTGTTCCTCATAAGGCTTTGTTTCCAGACCCTTGACCATCTTGGTCACCCTCCTCTGCACACATTCCAGCTTGTCAATACCCTTCTTAAATTATGGCCATAGTACTCCATGTATGATCTGACCAAGGCAAAATAGAGCGGGACTATGACTTGGGATCTGGTCACTAGATTTCTGTTGACACAACCTACAGTAGCATTAGTTGTTGTTGTTTTGCTGCATCACACTGTTGGCTCATGTTAAGCTTATGGCCTGCTAAGACCCGTAGATCCTTTTCACATGTACCACTGTCAAACCACATGTCCCCCATCTTATATCTGTGCAGCTGGTTCTTCCTGCCTAAGTGTAGCTTCAGAGACAGAGAGAGAGAGAGAGAGAGAGAGAGCTTTGGAAATGTAAAAGATCCTTTAAGATAAACAGGGGTAATCATGCCCCCTGTGAGGCCTCAGATATGTGATGGTTTTATAGTAGTCATTATAACGCTCTGGGAATACCCTTGATGGTACTAATGTTGATTTAAACAGCCGAGTATTACTGCAATTATGGTCAGTGGTAATCACTTTTGTGTGAACGCCTACATGACTCAGAGCAATAACATATCACAGGAAATAAGGGAATAATACAAGCGGGTCATATTCACAGAGCCAACAGAGGTTCATTATCACCAACCATTGCACTACTGAAGAGGCTCATTCCTATAACCAAAGAGTAAGTAAATATTACATTTGAAACTGGGTTGGATTTTCTTTTAGGCTACTCTTGAGTCCTGCATGAAAAGAGTGGAGAATATTGATATCTACAAGGTGTGACCGGAACGTTCGGTGAATGGTCACAGAAATCGGACAGTGAGAAATATTTGAACATACATACCTTACAGGCCTTCAGAGTAGGCCCCCTGTGATACAATGCACTGTTTACAACCTTCATAGAACTGTTGGAAACTTCTGGAGAAGTCCTCTTTTCATACTGCTTTCAGTCCCCTCATCACAGCAGCTTGGACGTGTGAAATGTTGGAAAATCTGTGTTCTTTCAGTGCAGATTTCAGTTTTGGAAAAAGGAAGAATTTCAGTGGGACCAGAATGGGAGAATATGGAGGGTGGGACAACTCAGTAACCTCAATAACGATTTCCCGTGGAATATGCAATTCTTCCACCATCATTCGGACGGACAAACGCCGATTCTGCATCAATAACTCACGGACTCTGTCAACAATTGCCGCCGTTCTGCTCATTGACGGTCTGCCAGACCAAGGGTCATCTTTGGCGGTTTGCCACCCTTCACGGAAATGCTTAAACCACTCATACACTGTCTTTTGAGTTACAGCTTCATCTCTGTACACAATTGCGAGCATTTCGTGGGTTTCCAATGCCGATTTACCCACTCTGAAACAGAATTTCATATTGACTCTCTGCTCCATTTTCAATCACAATGCACTGCACTATTAGCAGCTACTAAACGCTACTGCGTGAACATAGGCTTGTCAGCAAATGCCGAGACACATGCACATATGTTAACTGAGATATGGATGAACGGCTCCCACATATCTCCGCGAATCCGGAAGTTCCCATTATCGCCTACAGGGGTGTGGCGTTTGCCTCCTAGGTGGGTCATAAGGAAAGGGTTAAAATGAGTGTGATGTGATTGGCCAGTGGAGACTGATGGGAGGAGTTAGAATGAGAGTGGGTGTTGTGTGGAAGTCAGTTGAGAGTTGGGAATTGGAGAAGAAGGAGGGAGGTTAAGTCTGTGGGTTGGTCAAGTTGTGTGGTGAGAGAGTGAGAGGAATTGTTAGGTGGAGTCAGATAGATAGTTGGAATAATCAGTTTGAAGTTGTTAGGAATGCATAGGACAGTTAAGGAACTAAGATTAAGAAACTGCCAAGGAAAATCAACTGAAACCATAAGCTTGTTCATGCCTATAAATAAACTTGATTATTTGTTAATGATAACAACTGTCTGGACTACGTGATTACCCGTGAGGACAAACGGGTTGGTGGCAGCGAAGAAAGCAATCACAGTGGTGGCACAGGGTCAATAGACCATCAAACGTCCGGGGGCCCTGTGTGATCGCCACAAGGGGTAATTCACACTACTTTCCGGTCACACCGTGCATATCTGTTGCATGGAGCATTTGGTGACATTGCGCTGAGCTCACCAGGAGCAGAAATGATGGTTGGATCACTCCCTCCAGTGGCTACCCTCTAGTATGCCATTGTTCATTCCTATAAGGAAGGGTGCTGCACTTAGGGATATTATTACAACAAGGTCCACAATCCCTGATGCTGCCTGACCTGGTCTCTACCAACAGTGACCCCATGAAGGGGAGCAATATATCTCTATGGAAAGTGACACTTTGCAGTCCCAAGTGCATGGGTCCCCGCAGGCTTCCCCCTGCACACTCCCTGCCCATCATAATGACCGACATTTCCCTATCATGTAGCCAATATTTAATATTTATTCAAGTGATTTGATCACGGGCCTTTAGTAGACAAGATACTACATCAACACAACCTCCTGTCAGGCATGAATGACAGAAACTTTTGTGTCAAGCATGATGCAACAGTTCTGAAGGATGTCTTGTTCCCGTGCTTTTTATAAACATTAATGCAAGAAAATTGTTTCGCCAAGGGCAAGGCTTTCATCTGGAATGAATCACGAGGGTGCAGGGAGGGGGAAACAGGCCCATAGTATTCTAGGTGCTATCTGAAGAATTTCCATTATCCAAAGGCCCATTACACATCTCTCCAAGGTTACACACTCTCCAAGGTATGTTGCTAAACATCCATAAGGTTTCCATTTTCCTGACAGAAACAATTACAATGGGTATGCAAGAATAATTTCCCTCTGAGAACCGAAGCAGCCGTCAGACAATCTTTTAGATAAGAATTGTTAAAAAAAACCACACACACACAACCAACAACCCATCATTGAAATGTTACAGTTTTATCAGAATTAATAATCACAATTAGCAATATTAACCCTGACAAGTATTTCTATAGCACATTCTATGCACTCAGATTACTTTCAATAACTCAGACAACAGACATGTAAGTTTGGATCCCATTATTATCCACATATTACAGCTGCAGCGAGACACAAGCTGAGAGGTGTTTGGTCCTTAAGACCACTCTATAAGCTTGTGACTAAGGTGATTTCTCCACTGACACTCTCGGGGTAGCAATAGAGGGTGAACAATATGCCCCTGGCTTGTGACTAGTGTGTTCTGGCTAAGGGGTATGATTATGCATACTTCAAAGGATTTGGATATCATTAAAATTAATAGTTTCAGCGTTCCCTTTCTTGTTTCTGTTTCAGAGAAGAGCAAACTGCTAGCAGCTATCCTTCAAAGGTGGAATCAAACAACACAAGAACTTCTTTGTGCATAGCAGAGCTTACAAAGAGAGTTCACTCATGTGTTTGTTTTACTTCTAGAAACCCGGGGAATAAATTAAATGTTTGGTGTGCATGTGAAGGCCAAATAACAAAGTAGGTTGGGGTGAAGCAGGGGTCTCCCTCCCTCCTGAATAAAAGCTCAATTTTTGTTTTTCAATGAAACGTGTGGGATAGGAACATGGAGACTTTTTCCAGTTCCTATTAAAATCCGGTACCCTCTCTCTGATGGAAAGTACCAGATGCATCTTTGTTAATCAAACAGTTCCGCTATATGTGGTGAAACAATATTTTACAGAATATCCATCCAATTTGCAATGGGGGAATGTATGCGAGTGACAGGATGAAACCTAACCTCATTCACTTGAATCTTAATATTCACGCACCAAGCAGCAAATGACCTTCAGTGTGGGTTTTCAGAAGTTAGGGGTATAATAATGTATCAGAAAACTATCAAAAAATTAACTTAACATCATTCAAGGTACTTTTAACATCCCCTGATGAAGAGCATACCCTTTTTAAATGCAATTCTTCCACACAGTTATGTTTCTATATTCAGGCTGGAATGGCTACCAAACCATATTAAGTTTGTAGAAAACGTATCGTTCTTACCAGGAAATGAGTGTTCTCTGTATATCTAGATCTTGCCTCTTGCAGGGTGAGACCAGGAATATCCATATGAGCTTCGATCAAATGGTTATGTCAGCTTTGGAGAATGCAAAAAAAATATAAATTACCGTATGTTTTGCTCTATAAGACTCACTTTTTTCCTCCTAAAAAGTAAGGGGAAATGTGTGTGCATCTTATGGAGTGAATGCAGGCTGTGCAGCTATCCCAGAAGCCAGAACAGCAAAAGGGATCGCTGCTTTCGCTGCACAGTGATCCCTCTTGTTGTTCTGGCTTCTGAGATTCAGAATATTTTTTTCTTGTTTTCCTCCTCCAAAAACTAGGTGCGTCTTGTGGCCAGGTGCGTCTTATGGAGAGAAAAATACGGTAGTCTCTAGAAAATACTGAAGAACAAATTAAAGAGGCACTAGTTATTTTCAAGATTTGATTCAGACAAAAGAAAATATGTGTCTTATATGGTACATGTGTCAGCATTTTGCAAACTAAATGTTCAGGCCTCCCGCTCCTTTCCTTGTAACCAATATGCTTCTGGCTAGACTTTCATTTCTAATTTTTCCAGAAACAGCTGGAGTTGCTGATTGTAGTTATGCATGTCCCCCCTCTTCCTTGGATACTGTTTCTAAAGAATGCAGCATAACCAAGTGGAACAGTTCTTTATTAAAAGCCAGAAACTGGAGCAAAGCAGATAGATTGAATAAGAGTTAGCTAGAACTCATTTCAGTGTGCTCCCTCTTATGCTGATACATGGCAATGCAGGGAAACACAAATGAGAAAGAGCCTCTGAACTCATTCTGAAACTTTTTGCACAAAGGGTTTGTACCAACAGTCCAGTGCCAGATTTGTGTACAAGCTAAACAAGCTATAACTTAGGGCCCCACTCTCTTGCCCCCCCCCCAAAAAAAAATTAAAGGAAACAAAAACTGGATGTACATTTCCAAAATATAAGATAAAAAACAAATAAAATAAAACTTACATATAGCAACAGTGTTTTGTGTTGTGTAGGCTCCTATGATGTAATGTCAATGTGTTTGCATTATTATGTTTTTTATAAATAAAAATCATTTTGAGTTAGAGCTTAATAATTATTTCACTATAAATATACTTCTTCTTAATTGTATCTCATTTCAACAATTGCTTTGATAAAATACATTTTGTTATGTGCAAATGGCTTTAAGGTAAAGGTAAAGGGACCCCTGACCATTAGGTCCAGTCGTGACCAACTTTGGGGTTGCGGCGCTCATCTCGCTTTATTGACCGAGGGAGCCGGCGTACAGCTTCCGGGTCATGTGGCTAGCATGACTAAGCCGCTTCTGGCGAACCAGAGCAGCACACGGAAACGCTGTTTACCTTCCCGCCAGAGCGGTACCTATTTATCTACTTGCACTTGATGTGCTTTCGAACTGCTAGGTGGGCAGGAGCTGGGACTGAGCAACGGGAGCTCACTCCGCCACAGGGATTTGAGCTGCTGAGCTTCTGATCGGCAAGCCCTAGGCTATGAATTGTGGGAGGAAATGCCCACAATTATATATATATATTATGAGATAAAGCATGCTTTAAAATATTAAAACACTGCACAAATACATATTTTGCAAATATGCTTAAGTAGTAAGAGTAATGCAGACATGAAACAGAGCCGTTCTAGGGCTGAAAATGAAACAGAATGGAAATAGACGTATTCATCCAGCCCTACCATTAATATAGCAGCCCTCTGCTTCCTGCACTTCCTGCTATATTGAGACACTGAATTTACAGATTCCAAAACAAAAACAAAGGATATGGCTCTAACTGCAATCCCAGAAGCGTTCTATGCTAACAACCCACTCCATCCACTTTGATCTCCAGCTTACATGTTTGCTTGGAGTTTTTCCAAGTCAGATTTATTTTTTTGTGGTTTTTTTGGAGCAGCATATGAAATATCCTTTCTAGGCATAAGTGGACACTTTCCTATTGTTAACATTTCCCTTCAACACGTTGCTTGAGTGGAAAGCAGGTGTAAACGGGATCATGTTCCTCAGAATTAAAAAGAAGCTTTCTATTCAATATGCCCTCCAGATCAGACTTGAATGGGGCTCTTATTTAATCTGTACTAAAACATAATCCATGTTTTACACGATGGCACCTTGGCAAAGCTCAGAACATCATCAGTTACGTCCCTAAAATACTTAAATATTTCTGACTGAGCAACCTGCTTCCTGCAGATAGCATTCTATAGCATTCAGCATGCTATATTCTCCCCTGGCCCAAGTAGGGCTAATTCAGCCAGCTAGCCCTGGTGACTATCTAATGCTTATTGGGTGGATTTCCCCCAAATTGATTTTTGAACTTTGAATATTATTGTTATTCATGTTTTTATACTGTATTTTATGCTGCTTCTATGTTATATTACAATTAAGTGTTTAAATTTGTTGTTAGCAGCCCTGAGCCCTGAGTTTTCTGAACCGGGAAGGGTGGGGTATAAATAAAATATTATTATTACGATGCATGAAAGGCAGAAACACTTAAATTAGCAGGAAAAATGACAGAAGGGTTTTACAGTGTGCTATTGTAGCCAATAGGTTTGTATTTATGAAGCAGATCACATCAATTACCGGTATGCTCCTTGATTCAGTGCCCCTGCCTTCGAAAGGGCCCCTCTACGCCTCTTCTGTCTATGCCTTCTCCTTACCAGAGGTTTCCAATTCCTGAAATCAAAGATTCTAGGATCCAGGAAGGAGGACTTGGTGTGGAGTCAACTGGATAAGAAGATAGAAATAGCATTCTGAACGGGCAGTCTATCACAGCTAGGAGTCGGTGACACAACTAGTGACATATCAGAATGTCACAAGTCTTGCTCAGATAACTTGTACTCTGATTGGCTATGTAGTTCTGGGGCAGTTTTCCCCTGTAAGTGCAGCTGAATATCTTCCTGTCACGATCAAGGCCTGTAAATAAGGCCAAACCCCTCTGTTTATTTCTCCCCATATTATACACTGGGTTTGTTTTTTGCTCACTTTACGCAATAAAGTAGTATCCATTTCCTTTCTCTCTGGACTCCATCTGCATTGTTCTTCACACACACACATACCCTTATGTGTTTGCCCAGGACATGAGGAGGCCATAGGGGTTTGAGCATATTACACCGATCCTGGTCCAACTGCACTGGCTACCAGTTAGTTTCCGGGCCCAATTCAAAGTGCTGGTTTTGACCTATAAAGCCTTAAACAGCTCCAGACCCCAATACCTAAAGGACCGCCTCTTTCCATATGAATCTACCCCAACCCTGAGATCACCTTCTGAGGCCCTCCTTCATGTGCCTACTCCTCAAGAAGTCCAGAGGGTGGCAAAACAAGAACGGGGCCTTCTATGCAGCGGCTCCCCATCTGTGGAATGCTCTCCCCAGGGGAGTTTGCTTGGCACCTTCATTTTACACCTTTAGGTGCCAGGCAAAAACGTTCCTTTTGAGCCAGGCCTTTGGCTCACCTGATCAACATCCTATACCCTTTAAGAATGTGGTTCTTTTTTTGGGGGGGGGGGTTATTGAGTTATTGTTTTAATTTTGATTTTATATATTGTGACCTTTTCTGTGAGCAGCCCTGAGACCTCCAGATATAGGGCGGTATATGAATTTAATAAATAAATAAAATTAATGGGGGTTCCACTGTTTGGTTTCACCCATCCCACCACTGACATGCCCCTGACACAGAGCCTCTGCACACACAAGAGAAGATCCTGGGCCGCAGGGGACCTCAAAATTTCTTATGCACTGGGTGAATGCATGAGACTGCCATGCGCACCTACCACCCTTGGTGTGATGAAGAAACACAATCTGTCATGAATGAGCCAGCTCCCAATGAAGGTTTGCAGCCAGATCCCAGCGAAGGTTTGCAACCAGCTGAAGAAAGCCAGGAACAGAGAGGGTTAACTGAACAACAGGTAGAGCCAACTCCCCCACCCCTTGGAATGCCAGGCTCTCAGGAGTTTCAAATACTAGCAAACAGAGAAGGAAGTAATGTGCCAGAAAGGGAGGAGGGGTGAGCTGATCCAATACCTTCTCAGAGTCAGCTAAGGGGAAGGCTGTTGGACCGGAAACAAAGCAAGCGCCATAAGGCGCGGAAGTTCTCTATCTTCTGTAGAACCCAGAAGGGGTCGTCAGAAGGGTCCTCGTGATTGATGGTGCCGGGAGGCTGTGTTCAAGCCATCCAGAGCTTTCTGTGGCGCTGTGGGTTAAACCACAGAGCCTAGGACTTGCCGATCAGAAGGTCGGCGGTTCGAATCCCCGGGACGGGGTGAGCTCCCGTTGCTCGGTCACTGCTCCTGCCAACCTAGCAGTTCGAAAGCACATCAAAGTGCAAGTAGATAAATAGGTACCGCTCCGGCGGGAAGGTAAACGGAGTTTCCGTGCGCTCCTCTGGTTCGCCAGAAGCAGCTTAGTCATGCTGGCCACATGACCCGGAAGCTGTACGCCGGCTCCCTCGGCCAATAAAGCGAGATGAGCGCTGCAACCCCAGAGTCAGTCACGACTGGACCTAATGGTCAGGGGTCCCTTTACCTTTACTGTGTGATCAAGCCGGGGTCTGGACTCCTGACACAATCTGAGGAGGGGCTGTGTAATAAGCTATATTGGGGTAGGGCTCTGAAGGGAGCAGAGGTTAAATTTTTGCATCGCTGGGGTCCCTAGGGGCACCAGAGGCTGGGAGCAGTCTGAACTTCTATCCTAATTGTGTCTCTGAGTGAGAACTGCTGCACTTTTGTAATGTCCTGCATCCATAATACTGATGCTGAGACCAGCATCCAGCAGAGGGGCACAAGATGACATTTTTTCAGAAGCAATGGGCATGTACTCTGTGCACATGAGTACACAAACAGGTACACACAGGTGAAGACCTGGAGACGAAGGCAATGAATAGGTCTTGCTGAGTAACCCATCTAGGATTTCCATCCATGCTATATTTTCATTACATGATTCAAATACAATATTGAATTGCAATTACATAGAAAGAGTCATTATCCAAAGAGATGTTCCTTAATTAGAATTCTTCCAGGTTGCTATGATTTTGAACTTTGCAGGCAAAAGTGCTTTGTGTTAACTGTATTCTGCTTTTAACGGACAAAGCCAAGCCGTCTAATTTTCTGTTGTAATGCCCAATATGGCAAAAGAGAATTAGCTGACATAATGAACACAGGATACAGCCCATAAACTGTAGACTGTCACCATCATCACCCCTTGAATGTACTAAAACACAGATGCAATTAATTATTCCTTCATTTCCACAAGCAGAGGAGGGGGGAAAAGGAGGACAAAGAAGAAATAATTTACAACTTCAAGATTTAGTTGTGCCATTATTTTATCCTGCTTTTTATAGGCGTAGATAACAATCTTTTTTGTGTGGTAGATGATCAACCATTAATTTATAGCTCATGATATGTAGCTAGTATTCTTTCCTAACTATCAATTACTCAAATTACTCCAGGAAGATAAACTATAAATATTGCATGCATGCCAGCTCTTCAGAGTCCCCATATTGCTTAAAGCTATTAATCAAGTTGTCTCTATTGTTGATTTTAATTGTCTGATGTAGTTATGTCTATTAATTGCTTGGCATCAAAGCTTTGGCATTGGAATGCAACAAACGAAACAAATTCCAGCGCTAATGACACTTGGGATCCCTCGCATGTTAAACACGCCTAAGGAATTTCTTTCAGGGTAGAAGCACACACATTATCCCACCATGATTGGGGATGGGGAAAACATCTCCTGGAATGAGAAAAGTATGTTCTTTCTGACTGAGACAAAACCACTTGGTTCATTTTGTGTTTCTTTATCTTGACAGTCAGACAGCACCTCCCAGTTTGTTTTTCGGCAATTTGGGGCAACTATTTGAGAACAAATTTATGTGGTCCTGATGCTGTTCTTCTCAATGCTATTTTCCTTCTCTTCTGCTTCACCCACAGTTAGTTAATTCTCACAATGATGCTAAGAAGCTATAGTCCATCCACACTATGTATTTAAAGCAGTATCATGCCACTTCAAGCAGTCATTGGAATCTTCCCAAGGAATCATGGGAGCAGTAGTTTGTTAAGAGTGTTGAGAATTGCTCGGAGACTGTGATTTCCCTCACAGATTGGTTTAGCAATAAATCCTTCTTCTCAGGGAATTCTGGGAACTGTGGTTCTCTGAGGAGAATATGGGTCTCCTAAACATCAATGTTTTAAACAGGCACTGAAAAGAATACTGTGAAGGTGTTTGCCTGATGTCCATAGGCAGACAGGTCCAAAGTGAAGGAACTGACACGTTAAAAGAATGATTTCTTATAAGTGTAGACTAGGTATTGTGTGGCCTCTCCAACAGTGCCTGTTCCACAGATTGAAACTGCCAAGTGGGCCACACGTGGGGAAAGGCAACCCCACAAGTAAAAGGGACACAAGCTGCTAAAGGTATTATGTACAAAAGGAAACACCTTGAACTTGGCCCAGTCACAAATTATCAACCAGTGGAAATATCTGATCAGAGGTGTTATATTCTCATCCTTGTCAGCAACCTTGCATGCCGCAGCATGCTGCACCAACTGAAATTTCTGGATCAAGCACAAAAGAAGACCACAAAGGGTGCATTGCAGTAATCCAGTCCTGAAGTCGCCAATGGCTATTCAGTTGTGCTGTATCTGTACTTAAGGACCAGCGAAGGAGGGGAAGGAGGTGCCTAACTGGACCAGTCCGTAGTAAATTCTGCCCTCAATATTTAATTAAAATAATTCAAAAGTCTAACTGTTGCAACAGGCCCTCGATAACCTGCTAGGGCAAAGGTGTGGTTTTTGTGTACTTTGTCACATTAAAAATCAGCGACCCAATGCGCAGATCAGATGAAAATGCAGATGTGCATACAATATGCAGCTGCAATGCAGAGAACATTGATAGGAGAAATATGTGTGATTTTGGGAGGGTGCACTTCTTATGCATTCTCACATCCTGGATCATGACCAGCACCTCCCTATGCCATGATTATAGCAAGATGAGGGCCAATAGCTGTCGTAAAAATTGTATTTGTTTTGAATTTCTCTAGGAAAAGCGAGGTTATTTCCCACAATTGCTGTTTCTTTCTCCTAGACATGATTTTAGGAGTTGGTTCTCCAACCCCCCCTCCTTACCTCCCCCCCCCTCCTAGGAAGGCTACTGCTACAACTCTTTTTCATCCCTTCTGGTCATTGCACAGTTCTCCTGGTTGTGCATTATAGCGTGAATTTTCAAACTGAAATAAAATGCTGGAAATGCTATTTCTCCTTCATTTGCATCCAGCTTTGAAAGTAGCATACAGATCATGTCAGCACGAATAACAGGGAGGTCGGGGATGTAACAAAGGTATCTTCAGAACCAATTAAAATCTTCTGTAAGATGATTATGCTGAAAGGAAGAATTGTTATGCAGATTTCTTACAAGTTTATGAAAAACAGGAGGAAATAAGTAATACCGCCTGCTGGGTCACGTCAATTGCAGGGGATGGTAATGTGAAATGAATGTCTCAGCCTGTTTCTAAAGCATTTGATATTTACAAAGCAAGTTAAGTTCTTTTAAGGAGTAGGAGGGAAATGTCATACTGTTGATCAATCTCAAGTTAAAAGTTTGAAGCTATTCCTATAACTATTCCTATTGGATTGGCCAGCATGGGGACAATACTCTGGAATATAACTATTCCTATTGGATTGGCCAGCATGGGGACAATACTCTGTCAAGAACAAAAAAGGAGGGAAGGAAGAAAAATAACTGTGTCTGGATAGGAAGTTTTCATATTCTTTATAATTCACTTAAAAAACAAGAACTTCCATTTAGGGATGCATGCCTATACACACATATTTGAAATCTCCACTGAAATCAGTGATACTTAGTCCCAGATAGGTGTATGTAGGTTCCATTGAATTTGCTGAAAACATGTAGTGTTTGACTGCCTTCCTCAGGTACAGTGGTACCTCAGGTTAAGTACTTAATTCGTTCCGGAGGTGAGTTCTTAACCTGAAACTGTTCTTAACCTGAAGCACTATTTCTGGGTTAGCGGAGCCTGTAACCTGAAGCGTATGTAACCTGAAGCAAATGTAACCTGAGGTACCACTGTACACAGAAACAAGAGTCATAACTGCAAGTGTTCATGCATACCCTTCTCGGGATCTCAGATTGACTCAGATCTTGATTCAGATCGTAGGGGAGTGCTCTTGCACACATGTCCTGCTTGTAGGATTTCCAAAGACATCTGGTTCACCACTGTGAGAACAGGGTGCTGAATCAACTGGTGCATTTGGCACCAGCAAGTCTCTTTTTCTGGTCTTGCTTTCTTGTGTCTGTGTTCCCCTTTTGAAAGCTACAGCTTTCCAATGAGGAAATTTATTGCGTCTTGGAATCAGGAGCAATGATAGGAGGACTAAAATGGGAACGATGGGTTTCTGTCCTTTCTTGCGAGCAGGAGTCCACAGGGCAAGAAGAGGATAGCCACAGGGAATCATAAGGACAGCAGTTAGAAATCAGTGAGTTCAGAACAGCAGGTATGATCAGCAGGACCTTGGACAGCTCCGATCTGATCACTTGTTTCAAGATATCCTGTAGCCTACAACTGAGCCCATAATGTTACCCACTGTTTGAATACTGTTTATTTCAATCTTTGCGCCGCCGCCCCCCCCCAAGTGTGGGTGGAAACATCCAAAGGGACAATCCTTGCCCTTAGAGCCTTGCATCCCATTACTGTTTTGCGGTGCCTAACTGAGTGTGTTGTCATCCTCTCCTGGAAGTGAGAGTAGGAACTCCTCAGGAAGTACTAGCCCTGCAAGAGATGTCCATGGGGTTTTGGCTCAGGGCACCCTGTCTTAGGGAAGAGGACCTCTGGGTGACAAAATCCTGGGTTAGTGACTGTACCTGTGACACCCATTGCTTAAGCTACTAGACCTCAGGGCTTCCCTGGATTTTCAAGCGCATCTTCTTTCGCAATGTGATGACTTCTTCTTCTTCTTCCTCTTCCTCCTCTTCTTCTTCTTCCCCTCCTACTCCTCCTCCTTTACAGTATCCAGTACTTGGAAGTAAAACCCACCATGAAGCTGAAACTGCAGATGGCATATGGTTCATTGGACAGGGAAGCAAAGTTGAGGGTATCTGAGAAGGCGGATCATCTCTCTTAATTTTTTAAAAAAATTTTGCATTCAGGTTAGCAGAGACATGCACATAACTACTTAGCTATACCAAATCTCAGTAAAGCTATGTTGTGTATTCTGCAGCAGTATTTTTCTTTGCAGTTGACCCTCGCCGTCTCTTCAGTAAGCATCTATGGCAACAGGCACCCCAAAGGCTTAATCCAGCTCCTGTTTGGTTCCTCAGATCACTCCAAACATAGCCCTTTTATAATGTCTGTGGTCACTTTCTCCTACCTGAGTTGCCACGAAAGGGAAATAGCTCTTTAGCCCATTCCTTCTCTGTGTGAACAGGGACAAAGGCTCTAGTGTGTCCCTCTTATTATTACACAGCCACTCACTTCCAGACACAGGAAAATGGCTCTTTCAACACACAAGCATGGCGTCCAGAGTCTGAGCCAGAATTCCTATGCATCTCAGGTACACACTTCCATTTTGTCTGTGTCTTATTGAGAAAAGGGAAATGTAAGCTTGCTGTTGTCTAGCAACTGAAGGCTTATGTAAGTGGCTTGTGTAACTTGATGTATCACCCTGTGCTGTACAATACAAACTACTACTGCAGCAGTACATTGCTGTGTCTGTGGAGCATCAGTGCACAGTGGGGAGCAAGGCAATGCCCATGAAGTAAGGATGTGGTTGAAAAGGTAAAGGTAAAGGACCCCTGACAGTTAAGTCCAGTTGCGAATGACTCTGGGGTTGTGGTGCTCATCTTGCTTTACAGGCCGAGGGAGCCGGCGTTTGTCTGCAGTTTTTCTGGGTCATGTGGCCAGCATGACTACGCCACTTCTGGCGAAACCAGAGCAGCGCACGGAAACACCATTTACCTTCCTGCTGGAGTAGTACCTATTTACCTACTTGCACTTTAACATGCTTTCGAACTGCTAGGTGGGCAGGAGCAGGGACCGAGCAATGGGAGCTCACCCCATCGTGGGGATTCGAACCGCCGACCTTCCAATCGGCAAGCCCTAGGCTCAGTGGTTTAGACCACAGCGCCACCAGTGTCCCTCATAATTATGGCTTTACTTGATGTCACCTTTTGCTCGTTGGGGCAGGATACTTTTGTGCATGCTATGCATGGAAAGGAAACCAGTTTCATCACAAATAGTCAGCTCAGTGGATTAGGGCCAAACATAATCCTCATATTTGCCCGGTAGAACAACCTAGCTGAACATGCTCAGTTCTCAGTCACTGTTAGAGTAGCAAACTCCCAATCTGCTTCAAGGACACAAGGTAGTAAAAGTTTCCAGTAAAAGACCATATAACCCTGGTCCTGAAAGACCTACACTGGCTCCCAGTACGTTTCCAAACACAATTCAAAGTGTTGGAAGTCACCTATCCAGGTAATGAGATGGTTCTCTCTACACATTTCATATCTGTGTGGTGCTTCCTCTGCCCTTTTCGCTCATTTCTCCTGGAGGATGACAGAGCAGGAGGCAAATGGAGCATGGGGCAAAGGAAAAAGAGACTTACATCAATTACTTTCTCAGCTATCCTCAGCGGACAGCTATTAATAGCAGTAAAAATGGCATGGTGCACTCAGTGGCGGAGCTGGGGGTGTGGCGCACCGCCCGCAGGGGCATGGCACCCAGCGTGGGGGGGAGCCATGATGGCACGACACTGGGATCGTGCTGCCGGGGGCGGTGTGCTCCCCCCGCACCCCAGTTCCTCCACCAATGGTCTATACAGTGGTACCTCGGGTTAAGAACTTAATTCGTTCTGGAGGTCCATTCTTAACCTGAAACTGTTCTTAACCTGAGGTACCACTTTAGCTAATGGGGCCTCCCACTGCCACCACGCCACTGCTGCGCGATTTCTGTTCTCATCCTGAAGCAAAGTTCTTAACCCAAGGTACTATTTCTGGGTTAGCAGAGTCTGTAACCTGAAGCGCCTGTAAGCTGAAGCTTCTGTAACCTGTGGTACCACTGTACTAGAAGCGGGGCTTTTAGTGTTACTGTTCAAGCTCTCTGGAAACAATTGCCAGCTGAAATCAGGCAACATAGCGTGATTATGTTTAAGTACCCACTGAAGACATTTTTGTTTAGAAATGCATTTCCTGAGAAACAACCCTATCATTTGCATTGGTTGCCATTTGCTACTGGGTGAAGCCCAAGGTGCTACCATTAGCATATAAATTGGGACCAGTTTACCTGGTCCCATCTCACTTTCAGGCCAAGGGAGCCGGTGTTTGTCTACAGACAGCTTTCCAAGTCATGTGGCCAGCAGGACTAAAGCGCTTCTGGTGCAACGGAACACAGTGATGGAAACCGGAGCGCACGGAAATGCTGTTTACCTTTCCATCACAAGGATACTTAGTTATCTACTTGCACTGGCATGCTTTTGAACTGCTAGGTTGTAACAGAAGTAACGGGAGCTCACCCCGTTGCAGGGATTCAAACTGCCCACCTTCTGATCAGCAAGTCGAAGAGGCTCAGTGGTTTAGACCACAGCGCCACCCGCGTTCCTTAGTATTCAGTTATGTACACTGCAAAGGACAAATTTGCCCTTTCCTCACTAGCTATTCACTCTGGGATAGTCTGCTAAAATGGAGAGTGGAAGACAACAAACTTATACTCTAAACTATTATATATATCTGTTTGATGTTCCATTGTATCATTTACATTGCACATGTATGGAATGTTACTTTGCAGAGAAAGCTGTATGGGGATTGTTTGTTATAAGTATTTTCAGAAACTGAAAAATAAAGTTTAAAAGCAAAGAAAAGTATAGGAAATTTTTAAAAACCAAAAAAAAAATGACTCTCAAGCATGAATCTACCACGCAGTATTTTTATACTTCGTTTCTATGGAAACTTCTTTTCAGAGAGCTTAGAAGAGTTAGTTCTTCATTGAGCTACCAGAGAGGTTTTGAAAATCAACTCCTTTTGTCACGACTTTGGCTGAATTGATGCATGTGTGCGTGAGAGTTTAACCTGTGATATATGTTTAGCTAGCTTAGTTTTATGGTTGTTGCTGATACCATATTAAAGGTAAAGGGACCCCTGACCATTAGGTCCAGTCGTGGCCGACTCTGGGGTTGCGGCGCTCATCTAGCTTTATTGGCCAAGGGAGCTGGCATACAGCTTCCGGGTCATGTGGCCAGCATGACTAAGTCGCTTCTGGCGAACCAGAGCAGCACACAGAAATGCCATTTACCTTCCCGCCAGAGCGGTACCTATTTATCTACTTGCACTTTGAGGTGCTTTCGAACTGCTAGGTTGGCAGGAGCAGTGACCGAGGAATGGGAGCTCACCCCATCGCAGGGATTCGAACCGCCGACCTTCTGATCTGCAAGTCCTAGGCTCTGTGGTTTAACCCACAGCACCATGTTGTTTTTATAGTTGTGTTCTTGGTGTTCTTCTTCTTTTTTTTTTTACTGTTGTAAACAGCTTTGATCTGCGAGGAAAAGTATTAGATTTGTCCGGTTTGTGTGACAGTACTCAACCGGCTCCTCTATTTTTGTCACATGTGGCAGACATTTTATGCTGGGACTCATAGCACCCGTATTGTGATATGAATACCAACAACTTATTATTCTTGTTTTAACAGCCCCCCCCCCCCCAAAAAAAACCCTTGGATCTGCTAGGTATAAAAGAATTTTTACATAAATAAACAAATAATCCTATACTTGGCTGGAAGGTAGGAGATGTTTTCCTTTTTTCAATTAAAGAAATTCTTATCCGCTGCAGGACAATCAGTCTGTTTGTGATTCAGAAATCACCATGAGTTCCTGCCAGGTTAATGCCTATCTTTTAAGCTTTTCCTATTTTATCTGTGCTTTTGTATTTTTATTTGTAAGCCGTCTTGAATCCCAGTCTGTGGAAAAGGTAGGGGATGATAATGATGATGATGATGATACAAATGCTACCTTATATTGCCTTATAGACATTAGTCTGATTCAAGCCCTGTATTATTGTTGTTGTTGTTGTTGTTGTTGTTGTTGTTGTTGTTGTTAAAATTATACTGCCCTATACCCGCAGGTATGTATGGAAGTGAGAGCTGGACCATAAAGAAGGCTGATCGCCGAAGAATTGATGCTTTTGAATTATGGTGCTGGAGGAGACTCTTGAGAGTCCCATGGACTGCAAGAAGATCAAACGTATCCATTCTTAAGGAAATCAGCCCTGAGTGCTCACTGGAAGGATAGATCGTGAAGCTGAGGCTCCAATACTTTGGCCACCTCATGAGAAGAGAAGACTCTCTGGAAAAGACCCTGATGTTGGGAAAGATGGAGGGCACAAGGAGAAGGGGACAACAGAGGATGAGATGGTTGGATGGTGTTCTTGAAGCTACCAGCATGAGTTTGATCAAACTGCGGGAGGCAGTGGAGGACAGAAGTGCCTGGCGTGCTCTGGTCCATGGGGTCACGAAGAGTCGGACACGACTAAACGACTAAACAACAACAAATACCCGCAGGTCCCAGGGTGGTTCGCAACATAAAATCACAAAATAAAAATATGGCTGTTCAAGGGCATATGTAGTACTATTTTTCTATAAAAAGAGGTGCTGGAACTCACCATGAACACCTCCCCTGACAATGACAATGGCGCCCACCTGAGAGGTGCTGGAACTGAGCTTCATTGAGTTCCAGCTTTAAAATATCCCTGGGCATATGTCTCGGCAGTGCTTTTTTTCTTTTAAAAAATGTTTAGGGGTACTCTCATTTTGACTCAAGAAAAATCACCATTTCATAGTTCAAATCAGGAAAAATAAATGCTGTAAATGGACAAAAGTACAAAGGTTCACAAAATGTTTAGGGGTATGTGTCCCCCCCAGAAAAAAAGCACTGCGTATAGGACTTCCCCTGAGGTCAATTTCAGTGGAAAGATGGCAGGGACTGAAATTGGAAACCGTTCAGGCAAGGATCTGTGGAAGAATATGTGATCATTTCCCAGCTCTGTGTATGATTTGTTTTAAGCTCCTTTCTAACGCTGCAAGTTGGATTGTTGAAATCTGCCCTGGGATCTTATGACAAAGGGCGGAACATAAATCATCATCATCGTCACCATAACCATATATAAACTTAAGCACAGGCTAGGTCTTTGTGGTTTAAGGGCTTTGCATGCCTGATCTTAGATGCCACAGTCTTACCGCAGCCACTTATAGCATCTGGTTGGAGCGATATATGAGCTGTTTAACATGTAACATTTCTCTTTATCTATCTCTGCTATTTATTTGCGTGGCAAGGCCCCCAAACCAGCCCCCCGTTAAAATAAATCCACACAGACACAGAATGTTAGTTTAAGGCTATTGGCAAAATTTTAGGCCACAACTTTATTGAATTACAGAAATGCCAGCAGTATTGGCTTAGGCATTGGCTTAGACCAAACTAAGGCCCGGGGGCCAAATGCGGCCCAATCGCCTTCTAAATCCGCCCCACGGACGGTCAGGGAATCAGTGTGTTTTTACATGGGTCAAATGTGTCCTTTTATTTAAAATGCATCTCTGGGTTATTTGTGGGGCCTTCCTGGTGTTTTCACATGAGTAGAATGTGTCCTTTTATTTAAAATGCATCTCTGGGTTATTTGTGGGGCATAGGAATTCGTTCATTTTTTTCTTCAAAATATAGCCTGGACCTACCACAAGGTCTGAGGGACAGTGGACTGACCCCTTCTGAAAAAGTTTGCTGACCCCTGGCTTAGACTATCAGATTCCTGCCCCCTTTGCAGGAAGTCAGTAAGGGTAAACCACCCAAATAGGAAGCCACATCTGGGGAACCCACCTGTAGCTCTCCTCAGTGTCCCCAGAGGCCTGTCATGGCCCTAGCCCCTCAAGCAGACTTCAGACAGGATCCAGGCCCTGGATTCCTTTAACGGAATAAAGGTAAAGGTAAAGGTACCCCTGCCCATACGGGCCAGTCATGTCTGACTCTAGGGTTGCGCGCCCATTTCACTTAAGAGGCCGGGGGCCAGCGCTGTCCGGAGACACTTCCAGGTCACGTGACCAGCGTGACGAAGCTGCTCTGGCGAGCCAGCACCAGCGCAGCACACGGAAACGCCATTTACCTTCCCGCTATAAAACGGTACCTATTTATCTACTTGCACTTAGGGGTGCTTTCGAACTGCTAGGTGGGCAGGAGCTGGGACCGGAAGACAGGAGCTCACCCCGCTGCGGGGATTCGAACCGCGGGGATTCAAACCGTCCCTTTTTAACGGAATACCCCTGGTCAATGGAGGGGCAGGTGATGGCTGACCTCCCCTCCCCCACAAATCAATGAGCCAATGCCTAACCGCCAAACCTTACAAAGTTGTGACGATTGCTAAGAGGTAGGCAAAAACCAAGTGGCCAGTGGCAATTTGTCAAATGGAAAAATTCCTACCCGACCCCCATCCAAAGACAGGCGACCAACCAAAGTCCAAAGCAAGGCCAGAGAACACATAAAATTGTTAGATTTATGTCCTTCCTTCCAACCAAAATAAGTCCAGGGATTATATTCTGCCTGTCCGTTTGCAATATTACGCACATTAGTGGCTAGTCCTATGTTGGGGAAGATCGGAGCAGATGGATGGCTTTGTTGTATCACAAAATTCAGCACAATTATCTAAATTAATAATTTAAGACAAGGTAAATGGCAGCATTAACCTTTTGCAAGTACAATTTAATTATGCTCTACACCACTGTTTATACTGATGCAAGTTCTTCTTTGGAATTAATGCCTCCGTTCTTTTAATTGCTGTAATGGCATTATGCAAGTTGATTCCTTGCAAGTTTGCTGTGAAATCACTTTGTTTAAAGAAATGTGCACCTTTTAAAGCAACCCTCCCCTCTTTGATGGCTATGAGCTGAGGTCCCCCCCTTCTTTATTTTTAATTTAAAACAGAATGATAAATTAAAAGGTGACAGTAATATATATATATATATATATATATATATATATATATATATTCAGAGACAATTAGCTGTTTCTCAGGTTAACACTCAATATGATTATAAATTCATCTAAAGATGCCAAGTGTGAAGAGGTCCTTGTCTTCAAAGCATTGGGGAGCGATGCAGTAATGCACTTGGCTTTTTCTTGGAAACAATAGTTTGGATCCAAACCAAGGTTTATTTATAGTTAGGTAAAGGTAAAGGGACCCCTGACTGTTAAGTCCAGTCACGGACGACTCTAGGGTTGTGGCGCTTCTCTCGCTTTACTGGCCGAGGGAGCCGGCGTTCATCCACAGACAGCTTCCGGGTCATGTGGCCAGCAGGACTAAGCCGCTTTTAGCAAACCAGAGTAGCACATGGAAATGCCGCTTACCTTCCTGCTGGAGCGGTACCTATTTATCTACTTGCACTTTGACGGGCTTTCGAACTGCTAGGTTGGCAGGAGCAGGGACCAAGCAACGGGAGCTCACCCCGTCGTGGGAATTCAAACCGCCGACCTTCTGATCAGCAAGCCCTAGGTTCTGTGGTTTAGACCACAGCACCACCCGCGTCCCATTTATAGTTATGTACCCAAAAAAATCAGTAGGACAATATATCCATGACTTATGTCCCATTAATTTCCATGGAAATGAAAGTCAACTAACTACACGTCTTCCAGATGTTTGAGACTACAACTTCCATCAACCCCTGCCAGCACCACTGCAATTCAACATATCTGGAGGGCACCAGGTTGGCAAAGGCTGGGTTACATTGTCTACAGGTGGTGTGATGGGTCACTCATATGACTGCTAACCAAAAGGTTGGTGATTTGAGCCCACCCAGCAACAGCTCTGGACAGGATTCCTGCTTCTGCCTTGGTCAGAGCACACTTGGAATACTGTGTCCAATTCTGGGTGCCACAAATTAAGAAGAAGAAGAGAAGAAGAGTTTGGATTTGATATCCCGCCTTTCACTCCCCTTCAGGAGTCTCAAAGCGGCTAACATTCTCCTTTCCCTTCCTCCCCCACAACAAACACTCTGTGAGGTGAGTGGGGCTGAGAGACTTCAAAGAAGTGTGACTGGCCCAAGGTCACCCAGCAGCTGCATGTGGAGGAGCGGAGACGCGAACCCGGTTCCCCAGATTACGAGACTACCGCTCTTAACCACTACACCACACTGGCTCTCTGGCAAGCTGGAAGGATGCTGGCAAGCTGGAAGGTGTGCAGAGGAGGGCGACCAAGTTGAATAAGGGTCTGGGAACCAAGCCTTATGAAGAGCACTTGAAGGAGCTGTGTATGTTTAGCCTGGAAAAGAGGAGATATGATAGCCATCTTCAAATATCAAAAGGGCTGTCCCGTGGAAGAAGGAGCAAGCTTGTTTTCTCCTGCTCTGGATGGTAGGACTGAAACCAATGGTTTCAAGTTACAGTGGTACCTTGGGTTACATACACTTCAGGTTACATACACTTCAGGTTACAGACTCTGCTAACCCAAAAATAGTGCTTCAGGTTAAGAACTTTGCTTCAGGATAAGAACAGAAATCGTGCTCCCGTGGCACGGCAGCAGCAGGGGGCCCCATTAGCTAAAGTGGTGCTTCAGGTTAAGAACAGTTTCAGGTTAAGAACGGACCTCCGGAACAAATTAAGTACTTAACCTGAGGTACCACTGTACAATAAATCAGATTCCAACTAAACAGTAGGGAAAGGTTTCTGACAGTACGAGCTGTTCGACAATGGAACCATCTCCCTCATGAAGTTGAGGACTCTCCTTCCTCGGAGGTTTTTAAGCAGAGGTTGGATGGCCATCTGCCATGGATGCATTTCTGTCATGGAGATTCCTGCATTGCAGGGATGGGACTGGATGACCCTTGAGGTCCCTTCCAACTCTACAATTCTATGACTCTGTTATAGAATCAACTGGAATCAACTCTACAGGCTTTCAGATAGGAGACATTCCCTACCCTACCTGGAGTCACTGGTGATTGAACCTCAAACATCTTGCTTGCAAAACATGTTCTACCACTGAGCTACGGCCTATTAGGATTTCATGATTAGGTGCATTATGCTTTCAGCTTCTAACACTAAAGCCTTCATTTCTCCTTGAAGCAAAGCTTACATCATTTTGGTACATCACAAAAAGAGCCCTCACAGACACAACAATACTGGAATAGACAAAACAAAAAAAAATTTCCTTCCAATAGCACCTTAAAGACCAACTAAGTTAGTTCTTGGTATGAGCTTTCATGTGCATGCACACTTCTTCAGATACACTGAAACAGAAGTTGCCAGATCCTTCTATATAGTGAGAAGGTGGGGAGGGGTATTACTCAGAAGGGTGGTGGGAATGGGTGATTGGCAGATAGCTGTGATGAGCCTGTTGACGACTCTTAACGACTGCAATAGGTCTTACAGGAAAAAGCAAGGGGTGAGAAGGTGAAAAATGGCTTTGTCATGTATAATGAGATAAGAATCCAATGTCTTTGTTCAGACCAGGTCTCTCCATGGTTTTAAGTTTGGTAATGAATATTACCAAATATTACTATCTGTAACTGGAATAGACAAATTATAGTGCATTCATTAGTTTCATTAAATATATACATTTTCAAGACACTGATCAGGTCTCCACCTAACAATGAGGCCACATTTTTTTTCTTTTCAGACAACTGCAGACAAAGTATGCTTTGTTTGCAGAACTCCTTCCCTGACATTTTTAGATGTGCTATCATACAAAAAAAATAACAATAACTTTTTTCATCAAGGGCATGATTTACAATGGATATCCACATCCACCCCTTCATATTGACAAATGTGCATTAAAGCCACTGCCTCAGAAGTCCATTCATCTTCCTTTCTTCATGGAAAAGCTGAGTAGACTTGGCAAGATTATCCTTAGGCTGCCCCCATTTTCTCAGAAAGATCCCTAATGGGAAATGAAATGTTTCTGTTGCACATAATTTAGTCCTGAAGGTTTTCCTAACATACAATAAATCAAAGGCCCTCGTCGCAACTATGGCCTGGTTCACACAAACAGCAGATGAGGTGGTAAACTGTCCATGCCCTGGCCTGGACCACTTCAGGCAGTGGGTTGTATGATTGAATATCCCTATATATCTGTGTGTGTGTATATATTAAAATCCTGGTGCATAAAAAAGAAAATAGGTCCGTATTCTAGCATAGCCTCACCCTGTACAGTGGTACCTCAGGTTAAGTACTTAATTTGTTCCGGAGGTCCGTATTTAACCTGAAACTGTTCTTAACCTGAAGCACCACTTTAGCTAATGGGGCCTCCTGCTGCTGCTGCGCCGCCGGAGCACGATTTCTGTTCTCATCCTGAAGCAAAGTTCTTAACCTGAAGCACTGTTTCTGGGTTAGCGGAGTCTGTAACCTGAAGTGTATGTAACCTGAAGCGTATGTAACCCGAGGTACCACTGTAATGTAATTGTTTCACATGTGCACAGGTTTCCTCACACACACCTACAATCCACCACAGAATCCTGTGATGTAAAAGTGGTACAACCCATGAACAGTTTTGCCACCTCATTTTCTGTTTGTTTGAATTTATGCAGGATATACTCAGGCTTTCATTTCGGGTGAGTAGTGGATGTGTTTCTTAAGGAGCATCGGAAGCTGCTGGAATGAGACCTTTGGTTCAATATTATCATTCCAGAGTTTAACATTCTGACAAAGATCTTTTCCAACACAGCATAGAGATGCCTCGGGTTGAATCTTGGACCTTCCGCACGCAAAGCCGATGTTCTACCACGATAGCCATAATCATAGAATCAATGAATTGTAGAGTTGTAAGGGACCCTCAAAGTCATCTAGACCAACCCCCTGCCATGAAGGAATCTCAACTAAAGCATCCATGACAGATAGCCGCACTCAGGAACAGAGCTTACCACTTATCACTCTGGACAAATCATTTGATTTATTCTAAATATTCTGTAGCTTTCTGGATGTTACAGAACTAGAACTCTAATCGCCCATAGCCATTGGCCATGTGGAAGGCCATAGGTGTCCCATGCCTCTTTTTGGTGAATACAACTGTCCACTTAGCACATGGGTTAATATGAATAGAGATACCCATTTATCACATGGTAAACTACCAGAGTAACCATTTGACAAAGAATCATAGAAGTGTAAAGTTGGCAGGGACCCTGAGGGATCATGTAGTCCAACCCCCAGCAATTCAGGAATATGCAGCTGCCCCATACGGGGATTGAACCTGCAACCTTGGTGTTGTCAGCACCAAGCTCTAACCGAATGAGCTATCCAGGCTTACATCATGCCAGGCATTATAAAAATATATATTTATTTATACCCCACTTTCCCACCCTAAAGGGACTGAAAGTAGCTTAGAGATAACAATAAGGACCAATAAAAACAGAAAAAAATCATTACAAACAAACAGTGATTAAATTAAAACACACACACTATATTTAAAACATACAAATAGTTCCAATAAAAACAGCACAGCACCAGCCCTTTCGTTAAAAGCAGTCGGGTCCAAATGGCTGTTGGAACAGGAAAGTCTTCACCTGCCGGTGGGAGGACAGCAAGTAGGGAGCCAGTCTAGCTTCTCTAGGAAGGGAGTTCCAAAATCTGGGGGCAACCACTGAGAAGGCCCTCTCTAGCATCCCTACCAAAGATCTCAAAACCTGGGCAGGTTCGTTTGAGGAAATATGGTGTTTCAGACCAGTAGCACAACTGAATCTAGTCCATACTAACTCCCTGCATCAGTTTGGTTGCCTGCTTATTAAATAGAATTTTACCACAATCAAGCCCAGATAAGATCCTTGTTATCCACAATACTCTCTCTGTGTAGTAGTCCAGCCAAGTGTCCAGGAATACAGTGGTACCTCGGGTTACAAACACCTCGGGTTACAAACACTTCGGGTTACAGACTCCACTAACCCAGAAATAGTACCTCAGGTTAAGAACTTTACCGCAGGATGAGAACAGAAATAGCGTGCCAGCGGCACAGCGGCAGCAGGAGGCCCCATTAGCTAAAGTGGTACCTCAGGTTAAGAACTGTTTCAAGTTAAAACAGACCTCCAGAACGAATTAAGTACGTAACCAGAGGTACCACTGTACATTACCATATCCCTGCTTCCCTGGATTTCTGAGCAGGTGCAGGTGTGTCATAACAAATCTCCTCATCGCTACCTGAGCGAGCAACACAGATGGCCAGCTCACCAAGTGCCTGTTTATATACCTTGGTAAGAAACCATTTGGTATACGACCAAGTCTGCATTACGGATCAGCTCAAAGGAAAGGGCTTGAAACAGCCTTGTCTGTGCAAAACGTTTCCTAGCTGCATTCAGCTTATTTAACAGGCATTCTTTAAGATGCTCTCGTTGCTCTTGTTCAAGCTGAGCAAATGTAGAACAGCAAGAACTCATCATAATAGCCCTGGCTAATGGAAAGAGAGTCGTATGAGTGGAACAGGCAGCAGAGACCCTTCTGATGGTAAATGGCTTTATTAGAATTCAAAGAAAATGCACGGCTCGAAATAGATTTTCTCATTTCCACCCTCAAAACAAACCAATACAAAAGGGTTTCATATTCACCAGTGGCAGCATCTGCTATTATAGTAAAATACTGAGCACATTGTTTTGTCAATATTATTGCATTACTATCAAGACTTTTGTACTAGTTGTAGCAGTGTCCAAGTCTGCAGTGTATCACCCTAACGGGTGTATACCCACTTAGGGTTCCAGACAGACAGCGATTCCCTCCTTAGCGACATTCTATTTCATCCTTCTTTCCAGCTTCCCTTTACTCTTTTTGAACTAATTCTCAACATTTAACAGCTAATGAGCATATGTAGTTCTCATTGGCCTGTTTGCCCCACTTAGAGGTTTCTAAGAAAGAGTTTTTTGTACTTCTGCAAATCCTAGGATTCCCCCAAGAATGCTAATAGTTCATGGAAAACGAGTGAGGTCCCAACCAAAGAAGAGTGGCAGCTTAAGTTGGCAGAATATGCGCAGCTTGCAGACTTGACATATAGAATAAGAGAAAAAGAAGAACATACGCTTAGAGAAGATTGGCGAACATTTATTGAATATATGGGAAATAGCTGTGTACAGCTGAAAACGCTGGCAGCCTTAAGATAGATTCAACAGGGTAAATAAGTTTTGGTGGATGCAATAATGGAATACTGAATGGTATAGTTTTTGTAAAATATGCAGGGATTTAGGATATGTAAAATGAACCATGGAAAGAGAAGAGGGGAAGTCATTGATATCTTAAAGGATGTAAAAATGAATACAGTAGAACCTCTGGTTATGAACTTACCATATTTTTCGCTCTATAAGATGCAACAGACCATAAGACGCACCTAGTTTTTGGAGGAGGAAAACAAGAAAAAAATATTCTGAATCCCAGAAGCCAGAACAGCAAGAGGGATCGCTGCGCAGCGAAAGCAGCGATCCCCCTTGCTGTTCTGGCTTCTGGGATAGCTGTGCAGCCTGCACTCGCTCCATAACACACACACACACATTTCCCTTTACTTTTTAGGAGGGAAAAAGTGAGTCTTATAGAGCAAAAAATACGGTAATTCGTTCCGGAGGTCCATTCTTAACCTGAAACCATTCTTAACCTAAGGTACCACTTTAGCTAATGGGGCCTCCCGCTGCCACCACTGCACCGCCACTGCATGATTTCTGTTCTCATCCTGAGGTAAAGTTCTCAACCCGAGGTACTACTTCCGTGTAACCTGAGGTGTTTGTAACCCAAGGTACCACAGGTTGGATTTAGTTTAGGCGCTGGGTGTATATTCCTGACAAGCCCTGCTGATGGAGAATGGTCGCATGACAGGGTCAAGCCCAGTTTTTTATAGAATACTGAGAAGGCCATATAATTCCAATATTGCACAAGGAGAAGTGATGGGACTTGGCAACAGATTCTGCCTGTGTAACAAAAGGAAAGCATGGAACAAGAGATAGAACCAAGGCAGATGAACACAGATATACGTTTTGCTGTTTGGAGACTATTGCCATTGACGGCTGTTGCTTTACTGGACATGCACAAGGTAAATAAATGGTTGTAGTCAGAGAGAGAAAGAACAGCTTTTCGCATCTAGGTCCCTAAAAACTAGTCTTGTCTGCTAGAGTGCCTGACTGCCTGCTCTTCTCTCCTCAGCTTGCATGTCTGTAAAAGTAATGTATGCCATTAAAGCATAATCAGTCTTGGGTTCTCTTTTTTTCTAAAGGAACTCCTCCTATACAAGGTTGCCCTTTAATGGCTCAGGGTATTGAAGATAAAACAGTTTTGCTCAAACAGCAACAGCAAAGCTTCGCCATTGTTTAGCAAGCTATAGGGTGCTATGCAAATCAATATTATGCTTAAACCCCACCGAATGTGTTTAACTGGGAGAGAAAATATAGCCAGAGGAAAAGGCCACCGTCACACAAACCATTTTACACCCTTATAAGTGGCTCCCATCGCACTTTATTTATTATTTTCTGCATGAAACAGGCCCAGAATCAAAGCACTAAAATTCGGGGGGGGGGGGGTTGGTTGTTGTAATTGGACACTGCAGTAAAATAAATTCCAACCATTTATTTTACATCATATTAATGTTTTAGCTCGAGAGGGTAGTTAAAATTAACACGCGGTACGTTAGCGAGATGAAAACCGGGGAGACCGGGGGGGGGGGGGAGATGTTTGCAAACAGCTGCAGAAACGGCTCCTCGTTAAAGGCGGTTCAGAGTTCAGGTGTAATAAAACTGAGTGCAAGGTTCCCTCAGTGCCCATTACAATCAAGAAATGCTAAAGCAGAGCTCAGCAGCTCTCAGAATGCTTAAGGATAAAAGACAAGGTGCTGCGAAAAGCAAGGCAGCCGCAATGCCAGCTTTGCAACCAGCCTCAGTAGTCAGGCCTTTAACTGCTGCTTGATATGTGGGACGCAGGTGGCGTTGTGGTCTAAACCACAGAGGCTAGGGCTTGCTGATCAGAAGGTCGACGGTTCGAATCCCCACGACGGGGTGAGCTACCATTGCTCAGTCCCTACTCCTGCCCACCTAGCAGATTTGGGGAAGGAGAAGCCCCCGTGCCTCTCCAAACTTGCTTTAGAAGTTTAGAGATGGACCTCACATAAGGAGGAGCCTAGTGGTTAAGCTTCTTGGGTAGCTTCCAACAAAATATAACAGAATATAGAGAAGTTAGATGGTCTAGGTTGGTAATGATTTGGGGTGAGGCAGAATTGTTTTCAGAGTGATCTCTGGGTAAGACTGTAATTCAGTAGAATATGGGATCTGGAGGGGCACTGATTCTTAAAGACACTGGTTTAGGGTGGTCTTTGGGTAGGGGATGAATTGAGGGCAATCAATGAATCAAAGTTAGAGGGTCTGGGTGGGAACTGATTTGAGGATGCAAAAAGTTATTTTCCCCTTGAAGTAATAAGGTCGACGGGGGGGGGGGCAGTTCACCACCCATGTCTGAAGTAGATCAGGGCATTGGGATGCCAGCCAACAATTTTGTAACCTCTTGTGATCACAGCCTCAAAAGGTCAAAGAAAACTTGAGAGCTCCTAACTTTCCTGTTCTTTCTTCAGTTTCAGGTTCATTCATCTGATATTAAGGAAAAGGGGAAAATGTATCCAAAGATATGATCAGAAATGCAGATGTTACCCAAAATCTCTGTGGATCATCTTCAACTTATTCACGTAAATAGAGAATTAAGAAGATTAATTCTAGAATAATTTTCCCTCAAACTTTTCTCTTTTTTTTCTTTAGATAACTGAAATGATCCTCATTTGACATGATTTTTTTAAAAAATGAAGTTGAATCAGAGAAACCAATGAATAAGAAGCCGAGATATCAGGAGACAGATGACTCTCTCCTCAGACATGTAAATACTTCTTGAAATCTAAACCGTACGTTGTTAACATAACCCACTGTAGGTCAAGTGGAATTATTTTAGTTTTTCTGATTGTGCAATGCAATATGTCCTTTCTGCAATATGGAACTGCCACGTAACAGAGCTTTTTTTTTTTATTTCCAGCTTTTATATTGAGCTCCATGCACACACAGTTTGCCTTTATAACACTCTCTCTATCTCTCACAGATATAGACACATCTGCAGAAAGCAATCTGATGTAATAATAAGTACAACTGCATCCATTTTATTTTGTGGGAAGGAAGGTGCATATTGTGTGTATTGTTAAAACATCACAAAAAATCAGATTTGGTGTACTTTTTCTTTCATGCATTTTGTTTTGTATATTATCATTTTCTAACTTTGTGCATATTAAATTTTATCTGTTTGGTTTTTAGCTTGTCTGTCCAGTAATCCAAGCAAAAGCCCATCTTTTCAAATCCGTATTTCCTTCTAAATCCACCCTTCTCCCTGTCAGACTCTATTATGCCAGAAGAATGAAAGCATACATGATTGTTAATTAACCACACATGAACGCCGCAACACTTTCATCTGCTTTCCAAAGGGAACCTTTGGAGGACAAGTATAATCAAACATGCTGGTTGCAAGTCAGTGGAATAACATTAGCTCTTTTTTTAAAAAATGGTAAACTTCTGAAGTATTGCCAACAATGAACTTAGCCAGTGCACATAAATGTATTCCCTTCCTCCTGTTCCATTCTACTTCCTTTCATTTTGAATGAAAATTAAATCCATTTGGATTTAGGAAGGTGTTGTTGTTGTTGTTTAGTCGTTTAGTCGTGTCCGACTCTTCATGACCCCATGGACCAGAGCATGCCAGGCACTTCTGTCTTCTACTGCCTCCCGCAGTTTGGTCAAACTCATGCTGGTAGCTTATGGTCCACCTCTCACTTCCATACATCACTACTGGGAAAACCATAGCTTTTACTATATGGACCTTTGTTGGCAAGGTGATGTCTCTACTTTTTCCCAATGGTTCTCCTGGTAGGATCTCTATAAAGAAGGTGGCTTCTTTAGAAGGCAAAATCTCAGGCTTATTCTAGATACTTGAAAATTAACATTGCTGTCTACAGAAGAGAACTGCAGTGGACAGCACTATTTGGTCAACTGAATTATATCTGTTCAGAGGGGATCCCCACATTAGCTTTCAGCCTTTCTTTTTTCAAGCACCTTTAAAAAATGGACCTGTGGGCAGGAATTAGTGACAGCATTATTTTTCTATGTATTCTGCAATGTTGCTGTGTCTGATGAATAATAATTATGTAGACATAAGCATGCATGGCTTTACCCCTTCTAGAATAATTGGCTTTATCTTTTGCCCATGAGCCATACACTATACTTAAAATGTACTCATCCTCTTAGGCACTGTTTGATGTTGGAGTTCAGTGTGAAGGTCTAAATTCCTTTCCCTGTGCTTCTTGTTCTATCGTGTATTTAAATATTGTGGCTTAATTGCTGTAGATGTCTGTGAGTCCATGAGGGCTTTTTTTCTGTGTGGTGGTGGTTTTTTGTTTTTTAAAGAAAAAGATATTCCTTTCATTTGCATTACTTTGGTGGAGAAAAAGAAGCCTATTGTGAAAACAACCCATCTGGAATGAGATAGCAACAGCAGACAGGATCATCCACAAAAGTTCTAGCTTAGATTTGGGTCTCCATCTGTTTTTGGGCTACAACTCCCATTGTCCCTAGCTAGCAGGACCAGTGGTCAGGGATGATGCAGTGTAGTCCAAAAACAGATGGAGACCCAAGTTTGGGAAACCCTGCTCTAGAACAAGGGGCAACCTTTCTCAAGCACCAACATGAAGCTTGTACCCCATTGTCTCCACCCCCATCGTTCTGCCCGGATGCTGAGGTCCAGCGCCGAGGGCCTTCTGGTGGTTCCCTCACTGCAAGAAGCAAAGCTACAGGGAACCAGGCAGAGGGCCTTCCCGGTAGTGGCGCCTGCCCTGTGGAACGCCCTCCCATCAGACGTCAAAAAGATATGAAGGCAGCCCTGCTAAGGGAAGTTTTTAATGTGTGACATTTTAATGTATTTTTAATCTTTGTTAGAAGCTGCCCAGAGTGGCTGGGGAAACCCAGCCAGATGGGCGGGGTACAAATAATAAATTGTTGTTGTTGTCGTCGTCAGGGATGTAGAACCTACAGCATCATTTTAAGGGTTAACTGTCCCTCACTCTGGAAGGAATCACCCCAGAAACTATGGAAGAAATGAGAAATTTGTGTATTCTCACCACTTACTTTACTAAGGATGATTGGTCAGGAAGTTTGTTCTGATTAGCTACTACATTGCTTAAAAATTGAAGCTTGGCCTTAGATGATGGAGATTTTAGGGAGTAGAATGAACTTTAGGGAGCACAGCAGGAAGTAGGAGTTTTCTCCCTGACAGACAAAGTGTCCACCATAACTTTGGGTTTTTTAATGCAATGGAGTCATAGAAATGGCACCCCAGCCCGAAGTCTGAAGTGATACAGTCTACTCTACTATCTCAAGATTCTATAGCACTGCATGAGCATATGGTGGCTATTCTTCACCCGACAGACAGACTCGGCAATGAATTCTCCTTTCTAGCTTTAGAACTCCTAGATCTAAGGCTGAAAACACAACTGCCCAATACACAGCTTCCAGAGGAGAACCGCAGTCAGCTGCCCGAACTCTTTCTGCATGCAGTCTCACCCCTGTGTAGTTTATACAACTGTGTAGGTTGAGTGTCAAATTGCCTGTGCAAGATCGAACTTCAGTTTGCAATGTTGGTTTCCCCGGGGAGGTTTCAAAGAGGTGGTGAAAGGACAAAGCAGGGTATAACTCTTCATAGACATAGAACTAATTTTGATCTCCTGAGCATGAAATAGGTAAGAGTGTGCTTTTGAAACATAGCAGAATACATACAGTTCCTTACTCAAGGCTAGGGAATATACAATAGCCATTATTTTCTATCTCAGCTGAAAGAAGAACAGCAGTAGACTATTCTCCATCACAGAGGCATTCTTAGTAATCTTTTATCAAACAATGTTTTGATACTGTTTACTGGGGGCTGTGCAATCTGATATGGACTTTTGTTTTTATCTGTGTCTCTGTGTGCTCAAGTGAGGGGATCTCGTTCTTATTTGTTGACTTGTGAAGAGTATTTACAGCCGGGGGGGTGGGGGTGGCAACATTCAGACAGCACTTTGCACTGTCTTCCTAGCATGTCCTTACCTATCTATCTTTACATTTTACATGATCTTTCAGATGCATAAAATCCGCGTCAGGAAACATAGCAAAACCCAGTAGAAGTTTAGCACTCATTTCAGTGTTAATTGTTTCCAGATAAAAATCTGTTTGCAACCCTGGAAACCTGGAATATTATGGGGGTTTTACATTACAAGTTCCCTACAGTTTTCATTGAACATGCCCACCCCTATATAACAAAATTGGGGGTGATATTTTAGCATACCTCACGGCACTGGAGCCAACTCCAGGGGGCATGAGTGATTTGGCAACCACAATAATTTATTTGTAGGGCTGGGGCCCCACAAAGTCAATGGGCAAAGTTGAAACCCTTCGTTGTGGGCACCCACAGCCTTCAGTACAAGATGGCACCTATGCCTCATGGTGCATCATGGGAGAACAGAAGTGTGCATTCATGGGAAGGGGGTGTAATGGTGACATGCCCAATGGCATTTGTTGCTGTTGTGCCACACCATGCCTGCTGGTGTGACTAACATTTTAAATGACAAGGCAGTATATTGGTCAAAAAGCTACCATACAGCACGCATTGTGGTGTCAGAGGCTACCTTAGAAATTGGGCAATCATTGTAACTAACACAATAAATCTCATTTCTTAGAATTCATATTTCTCATACTGCTTATTTTTGTTTTCAGTGTAAGTCATCTAAAGACTTACATAGGCAAATCAGACATTTGTAGAAGACAGGGGTGCCAACTTGAATAAAATATGGGGGGCCAGGCAAGCCCTGCCCCCCATAATTGATCACAAGACACCATTTAAATGGCAATGCCCTTCAACTTTGGGGGGAGCCCGGCCCCAAATATTTTATTGGGGGTGCTGAAGGGACCTGGGCCCCTAGGATCGGCTCCTATGGTAGAAGAGGAGGAGGAGGAGGAGGAAGATTTGTAACACTATGAAGAGAATAGGGGTAATGGGGAAACCATGATTGCTTAAAGTGGTATGACATAGCTTTAAATGTATAGTATAGATTGGCCCCTAGGCAAGTGAGCTGATCATCTCAAGTGGAAGAATCTAAGATGCTGAAGGACAGAGTTGCATTCGCCATACAGCCTGCCAAAAGCCCTCTAAGCTGGTGTGCTGTCCTCAGGGGCAGTGAAACAAGTTGTTGGTGGTGGTGCTGCTGCTGTTTATTAAATTTATATACTGCCCTATAGCCACAGGTCTTAGGGGTTCATAGGATATAGTCACAAAAACACAAAATGCATAATCAAAATAAAAACAAGAACCACCCAATAGCTCCCTGCCCCAAAAACACATTTTAAAAGGGCATTGAATGTCAGTCAACCAAAGCGCTGTTCCATTGCCAGCACTGACGTCAACTATTCATGGAAAGATTTCATCTTTTCCTGGGCTGACACCAGAATGTGTGGACATACCTTAAATATGAACTTGAAACAGTTTACTTGCAGAATAATGTGGGAAATGCTTTGACATTCTTTCCCCTCCCATAGGTGAAGAAACATTTCAAGATGCTATAGTTCCCCAAGTATAAGACTTTCTAAATGATGGGCAAGTTCCACCTTTGCTCTTTCCCACTTTTTATTTTTCTTCAAAATCTCATATGTAAATTAGTCACTTCTATATTTTTTTCCAGCATACACTTCCCCCTATTAATTTATATAATAGCTAATGTGTGAAGGATGAGTGTTATCCCTCATTGGAGCTCACCACTTTTTAATTAATTTCCCAGCAGTGTATTAATTAGTCGTGTAGAGCATTCTAGAACTCTTTGATACTTCCTTAATCAGATTAAGAATTTATTATGTGAGCATCCATAATACCACAAGTCAAAGTCACTTAGAAAAGAATTATCTCAAGATCATCGGGAAACAGAAGCCAATTCAAATACTCTTGAAAATAATTAATACATTCGTACAATGAAATAAACACAAAGTATAGAAAATCCATCCCTGGGATTTTCTTCATTACATTGTTTTGGATGTTTATATGTGATGCCAATAAAAGGTTTGATGATGATGAAGATGAATAAGCAAACAGGACAATTTCTGCTCCTGTTTCCTTTTCCATTGGAATTCTGTGGCATCCCTACTCCCCTGTAAGTGGGTATAGGATTGCACCCGTAAATACTTGGAACCTGGAGTTTTGGATGCATCCAGCATGGTGGTTGCATTTTTGAGACACACTGAAGCCCTTTTTGCAGTGTGCAAACTCCAGGCAGCAGAGAAGCATGTTCCCAACAGATTGTTGATATGTTAGCTGTTGACAGCACCTATATGCTAAACAGGAGAACTGAACCCAATCTCACTCTTCTTCCCTATCACATTTCACCTAAGCCAAAAGTAGGGAACGGGGAGGGGGAAGGAAAACGAGGACAAACTCAGATGGCCACTGCACATCCTGGGCACTTTGCAAAAGGAAGAGCTTTGGTCACAGCTTCGCAGTTGAATTTTTAAAAATCACCAAAAGTGGAGGGATGTACATGAGCAAGATGTGGGATGAGAGGTCGTGCAGAAGATAAGAGAGAAATCAAACAAGGGAACTGAAATCAAAGGGAGGAAAGAAACAGAGATGCTCTGTAAGAGAGAGCAGGTCAGTACAATCAAAAGACCAAAAGGGGGGTAAGGAATTGAGACACTTTTTTAAAAAAAGACAAGACAAGTGATGGTAATTCAAGTGATGTGAATGCTCTTTCCATACATTCCAGCTGTCTCTTTCCTGGTTTGTTCCCCTCTTAAATCGTGGTTCCCATTTTGCTCTCTTTTGTTCTCTAGATAGATAGATAATATATTACTGCTGGTGTGCATGATAGTTTCCATTCTTCAGACACTGTAAACCTCCTCCACTGCTCAGAAGTTAATTGTCTGAGTGGGGCATGGATGCATCTTGAATCGAACACATTTGCATAATGCACACATTTGAATCTTATGCACTGCTACCAGGAAAGGAACTCAGCAGACTTGCCACCAAATGCACAGGATCAGTTTGTACAAGGCTATTTCATGTGTTGTAGCTCAGCAGTGGAAAAACGCCAGTCTGGACCTACCAAGCATTTGGCCTGGGAAGTTGTTTTGGGCAAGTCATACCCATAACCTGACATCAGGCACAAACAGGTATAGCTGCGGCAGGAAAGCAACAATCGGGAGTGTACCCCAATGCTTAGAGCATGCTTCTAATTGTTCCTTCACAGCCACAATTTGAGTATTGCATTAACTGAATGTTAGCACCTTTTCCTTTCATGCTGCCTTCAGCAGGGTTTGGATACAATTGAGATTGGATGATCCTTAGGATCTTTTGCAGATGCAGCTTTCCCTGTCCTATTTCTGACGTCACATGATGTCAGGTGATGGGTGGATGTGGGTCGCTCCCAAGTAGCCACCACCATTGGAATATGGCCACATTCAAATCTGCCCCTTGGACCAAAAGTGACCCCCCCGATTGCTTCCCATAACTGATCAGGTTTGTTAAAAGGTAAAGGTAAAGGGACCCCTGACTGTTAGGTCCAGTCGTGACCGACTCTGGGGTTGTGGTGCTCATCTCGCTTTATTGGCTGAGGGAGCCGGCATACAGCTTCCGGGTCATGTGGCCAGCATGACTAAGCCACTTCTGGCAAACCAGAGCAGTGCACGGAAACACCGTTTACCTTCCCACCGGAGCAGTACCTATTTATCTACTTGCACTTTGATGTGCTTTTGAACATCTAGGTTGGCAGGAGCCGGGACCGAACAATGGGAGCTCACCCCATCGCGGGGATTCGAACCACTGACCTTCTGATCGGCAAGTCCTAGGCTCTGTGGTTTAACTGTCAAAGATGGTAAGCTATTAGAAGGTGGTGGTGTTGCCATCTGTCTGTCTCAGGAGGCAACGGAGTAGCGCGCCTTTGAGGGTGAAATCAAGCTGTTGGAAAGTTGCAGAGCCTGCTGTGGCTTTAGAGACCAATATGGGAGAGACATGTTTTGTTGCAGCTGGGGCAGATTAAGGCGTCTGTTTGTGCTGCTGCAGATGCACCACGACTGTCAAGGCTCTGCCAAGGCTTTGAGAAAGCTATTCCTCCCCCGGTTGCAGCAAGAGCAGAGAAAACAAGGAGAGTCCTTTTTAATGAGTTTTATTTAATACTGATAGTGAGAGACAAAATAACACAACAGGCCTTAACATGGTGTTGCTCCAAACTGGGTTCCTCCTCCCTCTTTCCTAGCAACAGCACTTCCCCTTACGGTGGCTGCTTGTGGCCAAATGTCTCTGATTTCGTGGTTCCTGCACCCTTAATGAACGCAGAGTTCTGGGTGAAGGGGGATCAGAAATGCTCTCCAGTGACAACGTGTCAGCAGACTGTCACACTTCCCAACTATTTTGTTCATCTGTCTCTGAGCTGTCTCTCTCATCCCTCTCAAACCCCTTCTGTAATTCAATGCTGCATTCTTCTTCTCCTGCCATGGCAGAAGAAGGAGGGGGGTGATCTCCACCACTCCTCTGTTAGGATTCTTGCTCCGTGTTTGCAGTCATGGGATTGTTTTCTATCACATGATGGTGTATGTTTTCATTCCAAAGTGTGGGAAGTGACGGAGACAGGATGTTTTGTGTTACTGTGTCCCGTGATGTAGGACTATTGTCCTTTTTTCTTTCTCTTTGCTGTCTGATGAGAAAGAGAAAGGAGCTAAGGCAGAATTATCTGAGTGTATTATATGTAAATAAACGTAGATTAGCCAAAATGCTGTGCTACTGAGTTCTGGTACACAAACTGCAATTACTCTGCAGGATCACAAGTGTGCCGATGCCTCTTGGTATCAGTCGCTGTGATGTTCAGGGTGGAGAAAGCTTTTGAAGCTCCCAACCGACCAGGAGGGAGAGAACATGCCAGTTGGGCATGTGTCTCTACCAGGGTTCTACATGAGAGTTGGACGATCCTAACATCCTCATCCATCTCGCCCTCTTGAGTCCAATCCCTGATAATGATGTTTCTTCTCCGTGCTCTTCCCATCAGTCAATCCTCCTCTGGTCCCAGCTATGCATACACAACCTGTCTGTCTGTCTCCAGGCACTGTGGTCATCTGCAAGGGATTCAAACAGGGTGGTGTTGATGTCATTTGCATATATCTTTGTAATGCAGAGTTGGTCTGCCAACAGGCCTGGTGCCAGAAGCCAGCTCATCATAGAGCACGTCCTTGGGGATCCTGTCAACTTCCATCCTGCAGACATGCCTAAGCCAGCATAGATATTGCTGAGACAGGAGTGTGGTCTGGGAATGTGGGCTTGGAAGTGTACATCTTTCTTTGGAACTCTGTCTTGCCATGTGATACTCAAAATCTTCCTGATGCATGTGGAAGATGTTGAGGCGTCACATCTGAAAGTTGTAAGTTGCCCACAACTCTGGAGGGTGTTACCAAGACAGATATAGTGGTACCTTGGGTTAAGAACTTAATTTGTTCTGGAGGTCCGTTCTCAACCTGAAACTGTTCTTAACCTGAGACAGCACTTTAGCTAATGGGGCCTCAAGCTGCTGCCACGCCACCACCGTGCAATTTCTGTTCTCATCCTGAAGCAAAGTTCTTAACCCAAGGTACTATTTCTGGGTTAGTGGAGTCTGTAACCTGAAGCATCTGTAACCTGAAGTGTCTGTAACCTGAGGTACCACTGTACTCAAGGAATTTATTCAGTCCATATTTCAAATTAAATGATCTGTCCATCCCTAGTTGCTGGTGCACAAGAATGCCTTTTAGTTTATGAAATAATCTAGAAAATGGTTATGCCTTCTAAGTAGCAAAGACTTCATACACCTAAGCAAGCTATCTTTAGCAATGAGCCGAAACAACCTGATTCAGTTCATCCAGATGACCTGAATTTAATTGATCAGATGTCTCAACTGTTAATCCAGAAAATACATTAGATCAGGTCCAGATGTTGTGTTCGTATGTTAAGTGATATGGAAGCATATATCACTGCAATTGTCTGTTGTGGCTGTTTTTAACAAATCCCAGAAATTCAAGCCAGACTGGCAGAAAGCAAATTCCATGGTCCATTCCGTGAACATGACATGGTAAAATGGAAAAAAGCAAATCTGATTAAATTTTGCAAGGAGCAGATTTGGAAGCATCAATCTTTACCTTTTATCTCATATCTACTCCCAGTGTTGCATTTTCCTGTTGGCTATGATCTTTCTTTGATGGCTAAACATGCTATATCTCCCCTTTCAACCTTTGTGAAGAGAAAGGCAAAACAAACTATGGTGCCTTTGGTGAAATTGATACCTGGTAATTACTGGACCACTGTGGTTTTTGTAATCCATATCCAGACCCATCATCATTGCAGGCTAATTGGTAGGTGTCTGGTGGAGGACAGCAGAGGGATAGCAAACAAACTCATTATTATCATTATACCAATGTTCTTAATTGCTCTGCTTATTTAGAATAGCCAAGCACAAGGCATCGTACTGACTACTATAAACATCTATAAAGATGTGCAATATGGACACCGGGGACATGCAGCACATATGCTATTAGGTGTGAGCCTCCTATAATTTTCCACACATGCAATCAAATGCCAGTAATTTTTGTACTTTTCGAAGGTTCCGCTTCTGGTATTTTTCCTGTCATTATTACAAACCTCTCCAGCAGACATCACTCGCTCCCTCCACCCTCCCAATCCCAAGGCTTATGGATTGATCACAGTTCTACTGCCATCTAGCCTCAAAATTAGGATGTTGCAGAAGAGGAGGCAAAAGGCACTTACTAAATCCAGGGAGGAAAATAAGATTTCGTGGTTGTGAAATGATGAGAGCACCCAACTAATAAAACAGTACTTCCGAGCATAGATGAAATATCAGTTAGTGACACTCTAATTGTGATATTTTCCCCCCAATTAGGAATAACTGCACTTTGCATGACTGTATTCTGATTTTTCTTTATCTTTTTATGCGTCCTTTTTCTCTTTTCATTCTATTGTATTTCAAATTAACAAAAAAAAGCAACATAGCAAAGTTATGCTTTTTAAAAAGAAGATACGATGGAGCAGACCTTGCGACAAACGTTCTGGAGCTACACACAGCAAGTTTCCTATTAAAGTGTGGAAAGTTGCATTGTAGCTTGAGGAAGGACAGCGAAAGCTCCAGCATCGCTGTTGTTCTGGGTAGAAAATGATACATCTATATTTTGTATTACATAGGACTTTCATCCTCCGGCTCAATAACCCTCTGCCGATACATGAATAATTATACAAGTTGTTTATTAGAATAACACAATGATGTTTGTGACAGCACTATCACTGTGCTTTGGATTTTGCAGCGTGGCCATAGTTCACTGGTAGAGCGCATGATCTGCATGCAAAATGCCCCCAATTCAATTCCTGACATCTCTAGTTTACAAATCTCTGCCTGAAACCCTGGCAAGTTACTACCAGTCACAATAAGAACATAAGAACACCCTGTTGGATCAGGCCAATGGCCCGAACAGTCTAGCAGCCTCTTTTCACAGTGGCCAACCAGAGACCTGTGGGAAACCGACAAGAGGACTTCAGTGCAAAAGCACTCTGCCCTCTTACAGTTTCCAGCAAAGCATGTTCTCCTTCATGGAGAGCACGTGTTGCGGTGCGGGCCGCCAGGACACTCCAAAGTTCTGGGGCGGGCTAATTGATCGTTGGCCACTGCTGTGATTGGGCTTCCCTTGTTGTTGGGAAGAAGTTTATGTTGCCATTTGTTGATTGACAGCCAGAAATGCTAAACTCCTTGCACGAGGCTAGGGCTTCCTCTTTTCGCCCCGTGCATCGGATTGCCCGTCCCCCCTCCCTATATTTAGGGTTGTACGCTTTGACCTTGCTATGCCTGTCATGGGGTCGTCTGCTTTTGGGGCAGGGGCCAGGTAGGAATTTTGTCCATCTGGCTGATTGGCTGGGGCCATTTGGTTTTTGCCTACTGCGTAGCAAATCGTCACAACTTGTAAGGTTGAGGTTAGGCATTGGTTTATGGTTTGGTTGGTTGAGGGGCATGGATGGGCTGTGCCTGCCCCTCTAATGCTGCTGCTGCAAGGGATTCCGTTAAAGGAATACAGAGGCTCACTATTGCTTTTATCCGAACCCTGTCAAGGGGCTAGGGCCACGCAAGAGCCCCTGGTTGCATTTGGGGAGGGCTGAGAGCAGGTTCCCTGCTCCGTCGCTACCCCCAAGTGTATTCCCCTTTTCTGACTTTCGCAGGCGTGCGGAATGTCAGTCTGTCCCCCATGGGGGGGGGGGCAGATAGTCGCAACCAATGCCTAAGCAACCACTCACGTTTTTGTATTTTAATAAAGTTGTGGCCAAAATTATGCCAAAAAACCTTAAAGAAAAATTTCTGTGTGATGTGTGAGTTATTTGGGGTGGCCCTGGGGACCTCGACACGCAACCAGGAAAACAGTAGACAACACTAAGCTTAATTGCCCAATGACATGACTTGCTCTAAGGCACCTTGATATTGTCATTGAAATTCTACTTGATATTGATCCAGAGTAGATTCCAATGTATAGTTAGCAGAGTAAAAACTAAACACGTTGCAGGATTCCCAAAAAAACAGACCAGAGGGAACTGTGTTTCATCCAGCAGAGCTTTGCTGCTACTGAAGGCAAATGAGCATAATGGTCACAGATCCAATACATTCAGGATTGACACCATCCTTAAGACATCCAGTTGCAGCAGACTTAACTTAAACTTACAATGACTTAAACCTTAACACTAAGCATATTATGTACAGAACACCACACCAGAAGGAAAAGAGACAGAAGGAGAAAGAGAAAGTGAAACCCAGGTTCCTTCTGGCCCTACTACCGCATTTTTCACTCTATAAGACGCACCTAGTTTTTGGAGGAGGAAAACAAGTAAAAAAATATTCTGAATCTCAGAAGCTAGAACAGCAAGAGGGATCGCTGCGCAGTGAAAGCAGCAGTCCCTCTTGCTGTTCTGGCTTCTGGGATAGCTGCGCAGCCTGCATTCGCTCCATAAGACGCACACACATTTCTCCTTACTTTTTAGGAGGGGAAAAGTGAGTCTTACAGAGCAAAAAATACGGTATTATCATCAGCATGACCTTGACAGAAAGAGGTAAGAGAACCAGTTTAAATACTTTATATACATGGCGAGGATGCAGACTAGGTCATTGCCAGAACAAATAAAAGTGGGTTAAACAGCTTTATTCAAATCTCTTTTTTAAAAAAAATGCAAATGAGAATCTGAAAGTTTGTCAAGTTCTCTTGCAGCCTCTCATGCCAAGATCCACACAGCCAAATGCACTATTGCAGATGTCTGTTTTATCACATCCATCCTGCAAATATATGCTGGGACAGTTGCACCATCTGCCACAAAAGTGTCAGACATGCTTGAATGTCTGACATGCACAGTTTTAAAGGAACTGCCAGTGAACAGTTTGCAAAACATGCCAACTGCTCAACTTACGATGAGAAAAGGGTAATTTGGTAGAAAGCACTCAAAGCATGGCGCCGTTGGAAGCCATTCTTCTTCCTCGTGATACTTTGCTTTTGGTACTGCAAAGGTCTTCCTTTTCCTTTTAAATCTTCATCTTTGAACCATCCCAAAGTAATGCTTATGAGTGGCCATTATGTGCCAAACACATACATGTACATATTCTGGTACAACAATACATAATTCACACTATAAAGAGATATGATAATGATGGCCCCTAGCTAAGATGGCTTTAAAGAGGGATCATATTTATTCATGGAGAAGAAGAAGAAGAAGAAGAAGAGTTTGGATTTGATATCACTACCCGAAGGAGTCTCAAAGTGGCTAACATTCTCCTTTCCCTTCCTCCCCCACAACAAACACTCTGTGAGGTGAGTGGGGCTGAGAGACTTCAAAGAAGTGTGACTAGCCCAAGGTCACCCAGTAACTGCATGTGGAGGAGCGGAGACGCAAACCCGGTTCCCCAGATTACGAGTCTACTGCTCTTAACCACTACACCACACTGGCTCTCACTGGAGGACAGGTCTGACAGCTGAATAAGGTCTCCTGACTCAGTGGGCACCTAAAGAGCAGTTTTGGGGAAGAAAGTTGTGAAGGGGAGAGATCTATTGCCTTCATGGTCTGCTTGTGGGCTTCCTAGACATGTATAGCTGATAGCAAGATTGTTTTGCACTGCTATTTCCCCAGCAAGAGTGGAGGACGAGTTCAACCACTGACCCCAACTCACGCTGAGTCAGTTTATCAAGGTGACCGGGCTTTCCCGAAACAGGAAGGAGAAAGAAGCTTGTGGATGTGTTCCAAAAGGCACTATTTTTTTGAACTGAATTTATATATTGCCCTATGCCCAGAGGTCTTAGGGCAGTTCACAGAAAAGATCACAGTACAGTGGTACCTCAGGTAAAGTACTTAATTCATTCCGGAGGTCCGTACTTAACCTGAAACTGTTCTTAACCTGAAGCACCATTTTAGCTAATGGGGCCTCCTGCTGCTGCTGCGCCGCCGGAGCACGATTTCTGTTCTCATCCTGAAGCAAAGTTCTTAACCTGAAGCACTATTTCTGGGTTAGCGGAGTGTGTAACCTGAAGTGTGTGTAACCTAAACATATGTAACCCGAGGTACCACTGTATATAAAATAAGAACAATAAGACCCACCCACCCCAAAAAGAGCCATATTTTAAAAAGGCTTGGAACAGGCTTCCTCAAACTCGGCCCTCCAGATGTTTTGAGATGACAATTCCCGTCATCCCTGACCACTGGTCCTGCTAGCTAGGGATCATGGGACTTGTAGGCCAAAAACATCTGGAAGTTTGAGGAAGCCTGGCTTAAATTGTCAATCAGGTCAACCAAAGGCCTGGTTAAAAAGGAACGTTTTTGCCTGGTGCCTAAAGGTGTATAATGAAGGCGCCAGGCAAACGTCCCTGGGGAGAGCATTCCATAGATGGAGAGCCACTGCAGAGAAGGCCCGTTCTCATGTTGCCACCCTCTGGACCTCTCGAGGAGGAGGCACACGAAGGAGGGCCTCAGATGATGATCTCAGGCTCCAGGTAGGTTCATATGGAAAGAGGCGGTCCTTGAAGTATTGCAGTCCTGACCCATTTCAGGCTTTATAGGTCAAAACCAGCACTTTGAATTGGGCCTGGAAACTAATTGGCAGCCAGTGCAGTTGGACCAGGATCGGTGTAATATGCTCAGACCGCCTGGCTCCAGTCAGCAACCTCGCCCGCCGCTGAATTCTGCACTAGCTGACTAGGATCCAACGATTCCTATAAAAAGCCAAGCATCCACTGCAGGCAGTGAGTGAGAAGGCAGGAGAGTCCAACCACCTCACATAGAGACAGCTTTTGACCCAGGGCTGCTTCTTTGTGATATTGGTTTCCGTCCAGCTGCCTTTCATGGAGAACCTAGCCAGAGATGGACTGGGCCCAGCCCTGCTCCCAGATGAAGCAGGAAGGCTGCAAGGTAAAAAAGAAGTCAAGCTTAAAAATTATGAAATATCTTATTGCTTGGGAGAGGACTGCCTGATGCACTGAGCGAAGAATAAGCCCCGTACCAGATAGAGGCTGTCATTCAGCACAGGGCTGGTGCGTAGCAGCTCTTTCCAATATTGTGACTTTCTATGATTTTGTGGAATTGTATTAATTGTGTCAACAAATGTATTGCTTGCTGTAAATAATAATACTAATAATATATTATTTATACCCCGCCCATCTGGCTGGGTTTCCTCAGCCACTCTGGTGGCTTCCAACAAAATATTAAAATGCAGTAGTCCGTCAAACATTAAAAGCTTCCCTAAACAATGTTACATTATTTGATATGACAGTGCTTACAATGTTTTCCCCTAGCCTAACACTTCTGTGATTATTGTGAACCACCTTGAGCTCAACATTTGTTGTTGGAAAAGCAGGATGCAAATGTTAAATCAAAATGAAACAAAACAATATACTGGAATAGAGGGATTGCTGGTCATATCCAGCAGGGTGCTCTCTACGTTAGGCATGGGGAGCCTGAAGCTCTTCAGATACTGCCAGATAACAACTCTCATAATCCCAGACCATTGGACACACTGACCGGAACTGAGCTCCTTTGGGAAGAAGGAAGGGATATAAATTTAATAAATCAATAATAGTCGGAGAGAGCTAAAGTCCATCAGCATCTAACTGAATTCAACTCTAACAAGAGTTGAAGTCCAACAACATCTAAATGGGGTAGATAAAGGCAAGCATGAAAGCATCTGGGTTTATTGACCTTCCTTTCAGCATGATGGTCCTCTTAATGTTAGATTTCAGCTGCCATCAGTTATGAGCAGTATGTCCAATGGCCAGGGATGATGGGAGTTTTACTCCAGCAACATCTGTCGGACCACAGTTTCCCTTTCTCCTTGAAGCAAGGAAAGTCCTGCTTGTTGTTTAGTCGTTTAGTCATGTCCGACTCTTCGTGAGCCCATGGACCAGAGCATGCCAGGCACTTCTGTCTTCCACTGCCTCCCGCAGTTTGGTCAAACTCATGGTGGTAGCTTCGAGAACACTGTCCAACCATCTCGTTCTCTGTCGTCCCCTTCTCCTTGTGCCCTCCATCTTTCCCAACATCAGGGTCTTTTCCAGGGAGTCTTCTCTTCTCATGAGGTGGCCAAAGTATTGGAGCCTCAGCTTCACGATCTGTCCTTCCAGTGAGCACTCAGGGCTGATTTCCTGAAGAATGGATAGGTTTGATCTTGCAGTCCACGGGTCTCTCAAAAGTCCTGCTAGATACAACCAAAGAGCCCTAAGTAATGAAATCCTTCTCATATGCTGTCATGAAGTTGGGCAATGCCCACAAGAAGCCTCCACAGATACAGTGGAGACCCTCAACTCCATGGAGGCAAAGATTATCATGAGGGTGCAGCTTATTTTGAGGGCATGAGTTTATCATGCTCCTCCGCACTCTTCCTGCTTGTGCATGTAGATTTCTTTGCAAAATGCCCAAACAAAGCTCTTGAGGTGCCTCCGTCAGATGCATTATTATTTTTAATTAAAATTCTTGTTTCTGACGTTGTCTTTTGTTTTGTCTTCCCTAGATTTCCACGAAGTGTTGTATGTACTATGCTGGATCGCAAATGTGCTATCAATCATTCAGCAGAAGAAAGAAGTTGGAAAAAGGATATACGGTGCTTCAATCCACAGATATGAATAGGAGTTTGGCAGTGTGTGTGTGTGTGTGTGTGTGTGAGAGTGAGTGAGAGAGAGAGAGAGAGAGAGAGAGAGAGAACTCTCTAGTTAAATGCCTGCACTGGGTGGCTGTTGGCCCTATGAAAATTTATGCCTCCATTTGTTTAAGTAGGGTATCATGTTGTTTACAGCCCAGGTAACAGCCCAATGCCATTTTCAAGTTATCTTTCATAATCGAGAAAGTAAATCTATAATATTTAGGCATATTAAAATCACAACTCTTTTTTTTTTTTTTTTTGCTGCTTGTTTTCCGAACGCCAGGCTAATGAACTGTTTGAGTCAGATGCGCTGCAAAAGCAATTACACGCCGTGATAAATGGCTTCTTCAGTTTGGTTCCAGGTGCTGCACCTGATGCATAATGGGAAAACACAGAGAATAAATGAACAGTTTCCCTTGTACATAGGTTATGTGTGAACAAAATGATCAGAGCCATCTCTTTCCATTCCCCCAATCATTTTGCATCAACAATTAATGGGCATCAGATGCAGCAATTTCTGTTACAAGTCACAGGCGACGGGTTGGGGGAGTGCAGAAAGTGGGGAATTTAATGAAAACAAAGGGATTGGTCAGGGAAAACATTTCCAAGGGGCCTTCCATAAACTGTCTGCATGAAATATTGCCATCACTCGTGTACATAAAAGGCAGAGCTTACACACACTGAATCCAGCAGACACGCTTGCGGAAAATTAAACAATAATTACGTTTGGTCCAGCACCTGCTCTTGCTTTGTGCTGTAATATGCCTGCATTTTCTAGTCACTATAGCTGGTCGAGGCTGCTGAAAATTGGCACTTGGTTTAGAGATGTAGAAGTATGTGGGATCCTTTGGTTGAAGTCCCCATTTTACTCGTGTGGCAAACCAATGTCCCAAAGCAATGAACAAGGTCAGTCCTACCAGAATGAGGCCACTCCAGATAGATTGGTTTGTCTGTGCCTCCTATTTCTGGCCTGTGTCATTTTTGCATATAAAACCCATTTGTCCCATTTCTTCATTAACAAACCCTCCAACATTTCTCCTATGAAAACAGGGATGTCCTATTGCATAATAACAACTTCATTATTTATACTCCATACATCTCATCGAGTTGCCCCAGCCACTCTGCGCAGCTTCAGCTTTTGGCTTTATTTACTTCCTGCTCCCTTTTCTGCATTCATTCCTCTGGTGATGAAAACACCTGGTGGTACAGAGACTAAATAGCAGCTATGCCCTGACTTGTAGAGCTCCCAGTCCAAGTCTTTTGATCAGCTGTAATATTTGGTATTGCCATAGCTGCTGCATGTACAGAGTGCTCCAGCTCATCCACATCCCCAAACCAAGGGTGAGAGACTACCTGGCAGAGCTGCCATGCAACAGAAAGTGAAGCAGCCACTTCCAGGCAGCTCCATAAGGAGACAAACGAAGGCAGGATGTGATGGCCTGGGATTCGGACTCAGAGGCTGAACCTGAGGAATCCCAGCCTGCACATGAGTCCGCGCCTCCAGAACCAGCTGAGCTGGGGCTGGGGCATGAGCCTGAAGGGTCCTCACCTGTGCTGGATCCTCAGGTGCAGGCACCAGCTGAGTCTGCTCTGGCTCCCAAAGAGATGGAGGACCCATTGCCTGCAGGTGCTCCACCCTCAGCCCCGTCAGGGGAAGAGGAGGTTGCCTCTGGGTCCAGTAACCCTCCAGCCTCTCCTGAGCTGCAGAGGCTCAGGGCAGAGAGGCGGAGGGAACTAAGTTCCCTCAGGAGGAGTGCTCGCCTCCAGGCCAGGAGAGGCGAGTCACCTGTGGACCGGGGCCAGCCAGCCCCAGTCCCAGGTTGCGGGAGCAACGTTGTTGGTAGCCTGTTCCTGCCTGCTACCCTGTCCTGCTCTTCTGCCAGAGTTCCTGACCTCACCCAACTCCCTGTCTTGGACCCAGCTTCAGCTTTGATGGACAGCCTCCATACCACACCCTCGACTTCGGACTGGACTCAGACATCGCCTCACGGTTAACTCTCTGGACCAGCACACAGGAACTGGTATCTGAATGGCACAGCAAGACTTTGTTAAGTGATGACCCACATTGGGTGAGAGAGGACCATTTGGGCTCTGTTGCCAGTAGCAAAACATCTCAGGTCAAGGTTTGGTTTGATCAGTACAGGCACTCTGACCTTCCACCATTTACAGAGGTCTATAACTACCTACAAGAAAAATAACATCGGACAAGTTGCGAGGGAGATGAGGTTCAGAGAGTGCTTATGAGCTTCTTATCCTTGTCACCAGTCCTTTTTGGTGGGACATGGAAACTGCCCCTTGAACCAGAAAGAGGAAGAGCCATACGTACCTCAAGATGCGCTTCCTATGTTTTTTTCTAAGAGGGTTATTGTGATAGTAGGAGCACACAAACAAAAAGTCATTTGAAAACGTGACTTATGCTGTGAGTCTGTGCAGATTTGGGCTGCATATATTTTGTTTTCAAGTTGAGGAGGCAAGGGTTTTTTTAAAAAAAACAAAGAAAACCCAAAATTCCTCTCTATGAAAGGTGTAGGGAAATATCAGGAGGGAAAAGAAAACAAACATTTTTCCTGACCGAGGTGCCACATGCTTTGGGTTTGTGTGAAAAGTACGACTGAAAAATGACTGCGCTCGAAATGTAGATGTGTGATTCATTGATAGGCCAGCAGTTCACATATCATCGCTGACAGACACACAATGCCCTTCTGCTTGCTTTAGGTCACATATGACTTCTGCTCCGTGATTCATGTTGTGCCATTTTTAGAACATTGTTTTCTTTACTAGCTAGTTCCCAGAGAAAGAAACCAGAACTTTCAGCATACTTTCTTTAGTTCGACTTTTATTTTAATTTTGGGTGCTTTTTAGAAGAAACTATGCTTTTTAGAAGAAACATAGTACTATGGATAAACTGAAAATATGACCACGAAAGAACAAGTTCTTCTGCCTTACACCAAATAATGACATTCAAAACTTATTCTCTGGTCTGAACCCTTCAAAAGGGGTTAGGGAACATACTTTTTGTGAAGGACTGGGAAATTAAGGGGGAGGATGGCCAAGAAGGGGAAATTAAGGGGGAGGATGGCCAAGAAGGCATTGAAAAATGGATCAGCAGATTAGTCAGGTTCCATGCAGTCCCCCCTCCCCCATCCTGAGTTTCATTCCTCCTGGACTTGGAGTGAACTATGAGAATTTCAAAAAAGTAATTCTGAAATGTCCCACATAGAGATTTCCCAGGAGACAGATGAGGTGATCAGGCACTCCCATTTCTTTAGGAACTTGCCATAGTTTGCTGTGGTCAACACAGTCAAAGGCTTTTGCGTAGTCAATGAAGCAGAAGTAGATGTTTTTTCTGGAATTCTCTAGCTTTCTCCATAATCCAGTTCATGTTTGCAATTTGGTCTCTGGTTCCTCTGCCCCTTCGAAATCCAGCTTGCACTTCTGGGAGTTCTCGGTCCATAGTTGGACAGTGTTCTCGAAGCTACTAACATGAGTTTGACCAAACTGCGGGAGGCAGTGGAAGACAGGAGTGCCTGGCGTGCTCTGGTCCATGGGGTCACAAAGAGTTGGACATGACTAAACAACTAGACAATAACAACAATTCTGAAATGGGGGCTTTCACTGTTTGCCACAGGTTTCTTCATTAGATTTGTGTTGTTTGTTCCTATGTTGCCTAATAGCCGGGTCCATGCATTTTCCTTTATCACGGTTATATGCCATGTAGGACAGGAAAGTGATATGCTTCAGGCAGCACCTATGGACCTCTTCAAAACAACTGAGCTTTTAACTTAGATGTGGCTAGGATTTCTGTCAATGATTCAGGTGATGAGGAATTTGTCCCATTTGCTCCAAGTCCTTGAGCAAGCAACTCAGAGCTTCACAACGTGATAAACTGCATCATGGACTTTGTAGGTCCACAAGCTTCAATGAGTTAAGTGCATTCTTCCTTGGGAGAGATATTACATTTACATGATATAGGCATCACCATAGCAACTGCATATTTGAGTTTAAATGAAAAGAGAATGAGCACATCTCTAGGCTATAAAAAGATGTGAGGTGAAATATGAACACCTACCATGTGTGGGGAGAAAGGTACTTTATAGACTTTCTATAAAGAACCGGCAAATCCCCTACAGACTTGCCATTTTGTGTGTTTTTTTTTAACTTTGTTTTCTGTCAAAAAGAAAAAGAAAGAAGCCTAGAGCTATACAGCTGTCTGCTCTGATTCCAGATTTTATAAACTAAGCAAGGCCAGCGTTGACTCAATGTGGACTTCAGAAGAAAGGTCTCTGTGGTGAAACACACAGGAAGTCATTTAATGGCTACTCTTGCAGCTCAAATCCTATCCAGCATATACTGGAGCTTAGTTATGAACAAAATAGTGGATTTCGTTACCAGGCAAAACTGGTAACTTTACATCACATTCTTTGTGATTTTATTCCAGTTTGGGGACTTTACCTCTCTCATTTGCTTCTGCCGACTGCCGACAATTGCTTTCCTAAAGGAGAGCCCAAATACTGCTCCTATTGCTTGGGCCAACCCTTTTAAAAAGTATTGTTGCCCCACTTAGGCACCTATCTCAGTCTTCATCTGTTTTCCCTACCCGTAGTGCTGCCTGAAGCATATCACTTTACTCTCCATACATAGCATGTGACCTTGACCAAGGTAAAATGCATGAATCTGGCTATTAGAAAAATCAAGGACTCCAATCATTTTTGTGTGTGTGCTTGTATCTCCTCGTGAACAAAAAAAACCCTATCATAAATTTAAAAAAAATTCAAATCAAGAACATGGAAAGTCATCAGAAAGATGCTTATACAATAATGGTAACTACAATTCTACATACACAAATAGTTTAAAACGACCGTACTTCTTTTTAAAGTGCAGGTAAGGAGTCCTGCAGGTTGTTGGTCAAAACATAAGAAAAGAAGCCCCACCAAATTACATAAAATTAGATAAAATTGTCCTACTGGTTCCTTGCTTTTCATCACACATTGTGTGTTCTCTTTTCAGCAACTGTGAGTTTCCATAAATTGTTATATCACAACTTAAGAGAGGTTATTTTCAAAAAATATCACCAAACCAATATGTTCTAAAATTTAGCATTCTAAAAAAATGCTAGCCCATGAAACAGCCAACCATGGGGGAAGAACAATAAAATAAAGTCACTAACCAAATGTAAAACAAAAAAACAAAATATAGTCCTTGTGGCCTTGTTCCCTTGCAACACGCTGTTCTGAAGGATTACCGTACATTCAATAATGTTCACTGATCACCATACTTGAATTTTCTATACCTAAAGTTTTGGGGGATTCATCATCACTGGAAGTCCTCAAGAGGAGACTGGGCAGCCAATTTGTTGGCAATGCTCTCATTCTGGATTGCCTGCACTGAACAAGGCCTTGGAATAGATGTTCTACAAGACCCCTTCCATTTCATTAATGCCCATTTTATTTGGATGGCTGACCCTGCACATGAAACTGATTGACTACAATGAGAAGGGTGGTGTAATGTTTAGGGTGTTGGACTAGGACCTGGAAGGCCAGTCACTGTCTCTTAGCCTAACCTACTTAAAACTGTGGAGGACAGGACACCATTTATGCTACCGTGACCTCCTTGGAGGAAATATAAATGTGAAAATAAAACATGAAGAGTTTCTGTCAAGATATTTCTCCCCTATGGTCTAGCCTAGGCAATATACAGCCCTCCATCTTCACTGCAAGACTAGAATGGCCAACCAGCAAGGTTAAAAGGTGCCTACACACACATGCACCACAAAACGCAAGTCTATTTTGTTTGCATTCATCCAAGGTCGTATAATACCTTGAATTTCAGAAGGGGGACTCTCTAACAGACGTTGTACAACTCTTCAGCCATATCATGTTAAACCTCAGACTTCAAATTAACCATGCGTATAATTTATTTCAGCAAGAACAATGGCAAAATACAGATTTTACATTGCTTTTCTGAGTGCTCAAAAGTCACATCAAGAATTCCAGAATTTAACTATAGTCATAACAATTTAGACAATGTGAAACTCATAGCTGAGCATCCCCTCCCAGCTCAATTTTGGAGAAAGGTTTTCCAGCGGGGCCAAAACACTAGCTGACAATCTCCCACAGGAACTTAGTGTCCAGCATTGAAACTCACACTTATGGCCAAATCATATTAAATTTTATTTACCCAACCCAGGACAAGGGCTTGCTGAATTAGTGAGGTGACCCTCAATAGATTGCAATGCAGAGTTCAAGCCCGGGCACTGACAGGAATGATTGGATTCAATCAAAGTGTGGGACGGAGTCATTTTGGATTTTGATTGCACCAGGCAGGGGTCATGATGAGAAACAGTTGCTGCTCACACAGGAGAAATTTAAAGAGAACATCTACCCTCCACACAGCATTTAAGAGCACATTTATTAGAATTGGGGAGGCGGGGTGTAAAGGCTAAAAAGTGAAAGTAAAAGTCAGTCTCATAAACAACAGACCCTCCAAGTGTCCCTATTTTCCAGGAACATCCCTGATTTACAGAAGCCATCCCGGTTTCTGATTTGATCCCAGAATGTCCCACTTTTCCCTAGGACGTCCCTTTTTTCATTTGAGAAATGTTGGAAGGTATAGAGTTATCCGACCCTCCAAATTGTCTGAAGACAGGGGAAGCTTTTTAAAAAATGTTTAAAGTTTTATTGTGTTTTTATATATGTAGGAAGCTGCCCAGTGTGACTTGGGCAACCCAGTAAGATGTCTGGGGTACAAACGATAATTTTAGTATTATGGAATGGGACATCCCTATTTTCATTTGAGAAATGTTGGAGGGTAGGAAATAATGACTTAGACTTTATCTAAAGCACATGACTTCCCCAAAGAATTCTGCGAACTGTAGCTTCCCCCTCACAGAGCTACAATTCTCAGCACTCTGAATGAACTACAGTTCCCTGGGTTTTTAAGGGTGAAGTCATGTGCTTTAAATGTGTGGTTTTGACCGCAACCCTAAATCTTTATTATTGCTTAATGCACACAATGGATTCCTCCTAAAATATGAACTGTAGGAGGAATATATCCTCTCATTCATGTGAGCCATGCCACAGCCTCCCACATTGTCCTAGGGTTGTGCCAGTATAGGTGGCTACTTAAAGGTAAATGTAAAGGGACCCCTGACCATTAGATCCAGTCGTGGCGGACTCTGGGGTTGCGGCGCTCATCTCGCTTTATTGGCCAAGGGAGCCAGCGTACAGCTTCTGGGTCATGTGACCAGCATGACTAAGCTGGTTCTGGCGAACCAGAGCAGCGCACAGAAATGCCGTTTACCTTCCTGCCGGAATGGTACCTATTTATCTACTTGCACTGGCATGCTTTTGAACTGCTAGGTTGGCAGGAGCAGGGACCAAGCAACGGGGGTTCACCCCGTTGTGGGGATTCAAACCGCCAACCTTCTGATCAGCAAGTCCTAGGCTCTGTGGTTTAACCCACAGCGCCACCCACGTCCCTATAGGTGGACATCAACAATAAAGAGGGCAGATGTGGATACAGATTTGCATTAGATGCAGATGTAGAAATCATTTCTATAAATAGAAATATCCCTCTCCGGAGCATATCTCCTTATTCACCCATACAGGTGGCAACTTGATGGGCAATATCAAGTTCATTGCTGCTCTCCTCCGCAGCAGCAGGAGGAGCCACAGTTGGCTCTATACTTCTCCTCTGCACTCCGAAAATGGGGGGCGTGCCTATCCCCAAAATATAAGGGAGTCCAAAAGGGCTCAGCCCCCAGGTTCTGGCATTCCATGATGGGGAAACCTGAATGATTTATAAAATGATATCACAGTCTCATTGCTTTAGTTTAGTTCAAGAGCAATTGCACCACCACTAGAGCTGCAGAAAATAAAGCAGAGAGGGGAGAAGATGAATTGCATCTCACCCCCTTGGCACACGAAGCACCTTCAGTTTTCAGAGCAAACAAAATGGTTTCAAATCTCATTGTCTCAGGTAGTTGCAACCTGTCACCCTGACCTGGAATTTTAAGCTTCATAATCTATCTACTACTTAAATGCATTCATGTTTAGTTTTTACACTAGGGGCGGGGGAACCTTGCATGTTTGATAATCCCAAAATCAGCCTGTGACCCATTTCACCACAGTGGATTTGATGGCCTGATCTTTTCTTGTTGCTCTGTAACCCGAGCATCACTGGTGCATAAGTCCTTAAGCCTTAATTAAAAAGAGAAGCAGCTGAAAACCAGGAAGACAAAGCAGCTGAAAATCCCTTTATAGCTTTCAGAACAGCTCGAAGTGATTGCAGGAAAGAAGATGAACATGGCATTCAAATATATGTTTTAAAATGACCTATTGAAATTTATCTCTCCTGCCATAGCCTTCCGTGGAGGGATGTTTTACAGAGATGGCCTTTTATGTACATGCTTGTTCTGCAAGTTTAAATGAGTAAAGGAAATATGTGTGTGTGTGCGCGCGCGCCTGGGAGCTTACAGGGCACATGTACAATAATCTTTTATGCATTTTTCCCATTGTCTGCCTCCAAAAACACAAATCACGAATATGTTAATTCTGTCCCCACTCCTCCTTTTCAAGAGCGCAAACTGTGCACATCGAGCTTACTCTGTTTAGGTGGCTGTGTAGTTCCAATTAACATTTGAAAGAGCGTGTGCATGTCACTCTTTTTTTTCAAGTGGGGAATCAGTAGAAAAGCAACAAGGATGCTAAATTCTTAATACCATTTAAAAACATAACAATGCTTAACATTTGTACGGCACTTTCAAAGAGATTCGCTGCATTTTTTTCCAGTGTGATGCACGAAATAACCTTATAAAGAAAGTTGTCATTATTATCCTCAGGCAGGTGGAGCCTGGAAGAGAGTGACTTGCCTTAGGCTGTCAGTTGGGTTCCTGGCAGCTTTTGAATCAGGGTTTTTCCTGATCCATAGCTCAATCTCTTAGAACCTAAAGGCAATTCGAGGGCAGGATTACTGTGTTCAGTGCAAGATGCTGGAGTTAGGCAACAAAGGCCAAGGGACAATGGCCAGGCAGATTTGTGTTCATGAGCAGAAAATGAAACAGGGGTCAGTTGCAGCTAATGGAGGGTGTGCTATCTTTGCAATGTCGAGACTGCTGCCAGTAACCAATTGGGTGGGGAGGTTGTGGATTGCTGCAATGGCTGGAGTATCACATTGGCTCCACCATTGCACAAGCACCATCCAAACCTCACATGTCTTCTTCTCAGTTCCCAGCAGCAAACTCCATGCTGGGGAGGCAGATAAGCCATGTTGCTCCAATCCTGCTCCCTCACCTATCAGCGACTACCAATAAAGTTTGCACACAGAGAACTGTCATTGAAATTCTACTCAATATTGATCCAGAGTAGATTCCAATGTAACTCTAACTCTGTAACTCTGTAACAGTTAGCAGAGTAAAAACGTAAACATGTTGCAGGATTCCCAGAAAATAGATCAGAGGCAATTGTATTTCAACCAGCACAGTTTTACCGCTACTGAAGGCAAATGAGCATAATGGTCACAGATCCAATACATTCAGGATTGGCACCTTCCTTAAGAAATCCAGTTGCAGCAGACTTGACTTAAACTTACAATAACTTATAAGACGACTAAACCTTAACACTAAGCATACTATGTACAGAACACCACACAAGAAGGAAAGAGACAAAGAAAAAATGAAACCCAGGCTCCTTCTGGCCTGTTATTATAGTCAGTATGACAGAAAGAGATAACAGAAGCAGTTTAAGCCAGCTGTACTCAGCTTCTCTGAAGGAATAACCCAAACATCATGAACCTTCTTATTTCTTTCACACAGAGGCTTCCAGAACCCTCTTGAATTAATTAGAATAGGAAAACGTAAAGGTAAAAGGGACCCGTGACCATTAGGTTCAGTCGCAGACAACTCTGGGGTTGTGGCACTTATCTCACTTTACTGGCCAAGGGAGCCAGCGTACAGCTTCTGGGTCATCCTCAGATTCAGGATCTGTCCTTCCAATGAGCACTCAGGGCTGATTTCCTTAATAATGGACAGGTTTGATCTTCTTGCAGTCCATGGGCTCTCAAGAGTCTCCTCCAGCACCATAATTCAAAAGCATCAGTTCTTCGACGATCAGCCTTCTTTATGGTCCAGCTCTCACTTCCGTACATCACTACTGGGAAAACCATAGCTTTAACTATACGGACCTTTGTTGGCAAGGTGATGTCCTTCAAAAGCAGTAAGCAGGTGAAATTGGAAGGGGAGCATCAAAGTTCCCGTGTGCTAACCCTTTGGATCATACCAATTTCTCATAGCCACACATCCAGAACCACCAAAGTAGCACAACAGCTTCATTTGACCCAACAGTGAACTCCAGAATAACTGATTCATATCTGTATTTCCCCGTTACAGTTTTAAATGGGCAATGATCTTAAAATAAGTGAAATAAATAAGGTTTTTTCCCCCTCATCTCCTTGTTAATTTTTTGACATTTTTTCATTTCAACAGTTCTAAAATTTCGTGGCGTCTCACCTCACTTTTCTCAGATGGATAAGCTTGCGAAAACTTTGCTGTTTGATTAAGTTATGCATGAAGAAGTGGGGAAACACAAGACAATTGTACATTCAAATGCCTGCTAATTACACCCTTCTGACATAGTTATTGTGTGAGAAGCACACTTCGAATGAAACTGCTGCACTATCTAATTGAACTCAAAAATATTTCTGACATTTTAATGAACACACCAATTAGTTTTATTTCACAAGTCTTTCAGATGAACCACAAAGGATTAGAAAATGGCATTCAAGGTCTGTGTATAATTAAATTGCATTAACTCTGGAAGGTGGAGGGACAGGTAATGTCATTCAGGATTGAAAAATATGTAAGACACACATTAGCATTTAAAGATGCCTTGGAGTAAATAAGATTTTCACTCTGACAGCCATTCATTCAGAATCACCTTTGATAGTGATGGAGTAAAGCAGAGACTTCTGTAACAAGGTAATCCCTCCCAGTCAACCCGTTTGGACCACTTGTCCTCATTGGTGAAATTCTCTCAAAAGTTTGCCTCATGAAAAACTTCAAGGCAAATGTGGAGATAGTGCTGGATTTAAGCGGTTCCCCCGCACAGAGTGCCGTGCCAAAGGGTGTGCAAAACAACAACAACATTCATATGGGTACCTACTGAGAAGACCCATTAAATAGCAACTGTACCAATAGCAATTATTGTGAAAATAAAAATATATTAGGAGGGAGTGCCAAACTTTGTCCTCACTCAGGATATCATATTACCGAAGTCCACCCCGTTGATCCTACCTAGAAGAAAGATCAGAAAGCCAAAGTAGATGTCAGATGGAAGCTAATTAATGAAACTTTCCTTGTTCCTGTTTCTTTGCAACAGCACAGCTGGGGGTCATTTTGATTGCCACTCTAACCACTTGGCCCTCAGCAGAAGCTGTGACCAGCTGCATAGGTGGTGTGTCATTTTTGCTCAGTTTGTCTACTGAGGATGTGCATTGCAAAGGATTCTGGGGGGTATTCTACTGCACATTCTCAGTTAGCAAGGGACTCACCAGGCTATGGTCACCACTTATGCATCACCAAAAAAAAAAAAAGGACTAAAATTTGCATGCAATTATTCCTATCTAGAGACACAAAATTAGAAATGATTACCATCTCTCCAAATAATAAAAATGTAGCAATGCAGCACCCATTGTAGGGCTTGAAGAGCCAGGACCTGCCTGATCTGGCTTCTAATTTGTTTCGGGCAAATTTCAGGTACTGGTTTGGACCTTAAACCCCTTGCCCATGTCACTCCTGCATGTCTCCAACAATGACCTTGCCATGTACCTCACCATACTCCAAGAAAAGCAAAATTTTACGCATCACTTCGGAAGACAGGCAAACTAATGCCAGTGTACTGAAAGAAGCAAAGATCACCAATGTCAAAGCAATGATTCAACATCCACTTCGTTGGACTGGTCATGTTGTGCGGATGCCTGATTATCGTTTTCCAAAGCAACTACTCTACTTCGAACTTAAAAACGGAGAGAGGAATGCCGGTGGCCAACAAAAGAGGTTTAAAGACTCTCAAGGCAAATCTAAAAAAGTGTAGTATAAACACCGACAACTGGGAAACACTGGCCTGTGAGTGCTCCAATTGGAGAACAGCCTTTACCAAAGGTATCATGGGCTTTGAAGATGATATGGATGCAATGCTGCTGCAAAGTGCTAGCTTGAAAAGTAAACATGATGGGAATGTTGGGACTGCCCGTGGGAAACAGAGGGACAGTCAATTCACAGTGCGAAGCACCGGAATTAGCTCAGAGTGTAATATGAGCTCTTCCGTTTGTTCCTGTCCAGGAAGTGCAGGAAGTGTTTGCTACTACACTGCTGGAGTTTGAAGAGAGCAGTCATGTTTTTTGTAACGCTGCAAAGACAGAAATAAAGGCATGTAAATACGTTTCTGTCTATCTCTTTCCCCTGCCAGAGCTCTGCCTTCTATCCTATCATGTATCTTCTCTTTCTCGGATGTGGCACCTTTCCATTCAAACTGTTTCGGAAAGGAACTGTAGTTGCTGGTCCCTTCCTTTGTACAGTTTTGTCAGCGGCTTATAGGCCTTTTCAAGGTTTGCTTTAATAGTCTCTCCAACAAGAGTAACTGTTTCATTCTGGTGCTGTTGCAACTTTTGATTGTCTCTGCTGATTATAGGTTGTTAAAAAAAGGTAAAGGGACCCCTGACCATTAGGTCCAGTCGTGGCCGACTCTGGGGTTGCGGCGCTCATCTCGCTTTTCTGGCTGAGGGAGCCAGCGTACAGCTTCCGGGTCATGTGGCCAGCATGACTAAGCCGCTTCTGGTGAACCAGAGCAGCGCACGGAAACACTGTTTACCTTCCCACCAGAGCAGTACCTATTTATCTACTTGCACTTTGACGTGCTTTCGAATTGCTAGGTTGGCAGGAGCAGGGACCGAGCAATGGGAGCTCATCCCCATTGCGGGGATTCGAACCGCTGACCTTCTGATCAGCAAGTCCTAGGCTCTGTGGTTTAAGCCACAGCGCCACCCACGTCCCTTTACAGGTTGTTACTCGTTTTTAAATTCATGTACCACTTTGACCACTCAAGCATCTGAACTGAGAAAGTGACTTACAAAGTTTATAAATCAATCAAATAAAAAGAGCCAGAGATCACTGATCTCAAACTTTTTAGAATATTCTTCCATTTCAAATATTAATTGAAAAGTAGATTCTTGGCGCTGTTATTTATTGGACAAGCTCTTTGGATTTTTATAATCTATAACTCATCCTTTCACATTGATTTGCTGCTGATTCCCCCAAAGTCATGTAGAAAAGGACGTGAAGTATTGTAATCCTCAGTACTGCTTATGAAATTTCCCATTTACATGCATGCTGTCCATACACCAAAGCCATTAAATATCATAAACGCAGAGTTAATGTCTCATTTCTAAAAGTTATGTATCTTAGTAATTACATTAAATGACTTTCAAAGACTAAATTTCGAAACTCTATTGACAAAGCAGTCAGGAATAACTTTAAATAACCTTATGCTTCATGAGCACTTGAATGACTCATCGACTTAAAGCAGAAATAGGGAGCGGGAACAGGGGATTCATCTCTGCACGCTTGTAAAGCAAACCTCACAGAAAACTATATTTCATCCATTCACCATTGCGGCAGCCCAATAACCACTTACCTAAGTTCCATTCAACATACTGGGGCTCACTTCTGAAGGTGTAGGATTGCTGTTGCTCTCACATTTCTCTTCCAGAAATAATATTTATAATAATAACTATTTATTATTTATACCCTGCCCATCTGGCTGGGTTTCCCCAGCCACTCTGGGTGGCTCCCAACAGAATATTAAAAATGTGATAAAACATCAAACATTAAAAACTTCCCTAAACGGGGCTGCCTTCGCCTTCAAATATCTTCTAAAAGTCAGATAGTTTTTGTCCTCAACATCTGATGGAAGGGCATTCCACAGGGCGGGCGCCACTACTGAGAAGGCCCTCTGCCTGGTTCCCTGTAACTTGGCTACGCACAGTGAGGGAACCACCAGAAGGCCCTCGGAGCTGAACCTCAGTGCCTGGGCTGAATGATGGGGGTGGAGATGCTCCTTCAGGTATACTGGGCCAAGGCCGTTTAGGGCTTTAAAGGTCAACACCAACACTTTGAATTGTGCTCAGAAATGTACTGGGAGCCAATGTAGGTCTTTCAGGACCAGTGTTGTATGGTCTCAGCGGCCACTCCCAGTGACCAGTCTAGCTGCCGCAACAAAGTACATAACCCTGGTAATACAGTGGTACCTCAGGTTAAGAATTTAATTCGTTCCGGCGGTCTGTTCTTAACCTGAGGTACCACTTTAGCTAATGGGGCCTCCCGCTGCTGCCGTGCCGCCATGGCACAATTTCTGTTCTCATCCTGAAGCAAAGTTCTTAACCTGAGGTACTATTTCTGTGTTAGCAGAATCTGTAACCTGAAGCGTCTGTAACCCGAGGTACCACTGCAGGTCGTTCAATGCACATTGAAATGCACAATTAAAAAGACTTCAAATGTAATATTGTTAACATTCAAAAAATAGGCAAAATTGCAACGCTTGGATGTTAAATGTGATATAATTTTGGTTTGGAATTTCAGTTCTGAATACACATGCAAATAATGATCCATCAGAAGGACATGTGGGAGGAGCTTTGAATGAGACTCAGTACAGCCCTCTTCCCACCCAAGTTGGACACCTTCAGATAGAGAAGATATCCTGTAAATCATGATACTTTCCCACTCCATTCATTGGCCTTTGTTTCCCAATGGTACAGAACAGATGCAAATTTTGCCAGAGGGCAAATTAAAAACTTTAGCAATTTCTTTCAGTGTAACGCAACTTTTTAAATCCCCGGTCAGAAAAACCCTGAGCAAGGGAAATGACCTTCTGGAGAAGGGCAAGAGAAGAATGTGCTTTGTTTTAACAGGAAAGAGAAGTAATTATTTTTAATGCAGCTTAATTTAAATCTTATGATGCCAAAAGGATAGACATCCCTGCATGCTGCAGAAAATCAGGCACCACTTCTACACTTGCTACCAAGAAATTAATAAGTAAAATCTACCATGCCTTGGGCAGTGCTTTTAAAATAGAGAAAAAAACAGAAGATGTAAGCCTTAGGGGCTTTTATTGCAAGAATCTGCAAGTCCACATGAATTCAAAAGGAAATGGCCGAGAGCCAGCAAAATCGCCCCCTTCTCCTGTCCTCCTTGCAAAGTCAATGCACCAGCCCAAGCTTACATATCAACTCAGAGGCATGGTGAAATGCTGAAGGCTGATTAGGAATAAAGGACAGAATTCCTCAAGAAAATTAATAGGGTAAGAGCATAAAAGCGCTTGCACATATGGACTTTAGTGATATGGCACATCCCTGTTATTAATCCCAGACGTATGGCAGCCCTAGTATTACGAGAGTGGATAGGCTCTGTGGTAGGCTGCAAAGGATTCTGGGATATATTGTATGGTGCACATTCAGTTTACACAGAATAAAAAACCAAACTTGTTGACTCCACCTGCTCATGTACTAATTGAGAGAATGTCCTAGAAGACATCTATCACTTTCCTGCAGTTTCAAAGGAGGTGAAATGCCTATTTTTTATTTATTTATTACAGTGGTACCTTGGGTTACAGAAACTTCAGGTTACAGATGCTTCAGGTTACAGACTCTGCTAACCCAGAAATAGTACCTTGGGTTAAGAACTTTGCTTCAGGTCGAGAACAGAAATCGCGCGGCAGCGGCGGGAGGCCCCATTAGCTAAAGTGGTACCTCAGGTTAAGAACGGACCTCCAGAATGAATTAAGTTCTTAACCTGAAGTATCATTGTATTATTATTATTATTATTGCTTGTACCCCACTGACCTGACTGGGTTGCCCCAGACATTCGGGCAGGTTCCAACAAAACATCAAACATTAAAAACTTTGCTCTATAGGGAATTTGTTTTTCAAGAAATATCCTACATTTCCTGCTCTTCCAGGCAAGCCACTGCTCAAAATGGGGTGGGATGCCATCCTACGCCCCTTCACCTAGACCTATAGCTACTCTACTTATCTTCAAGTGAACATAACTGAGTCTGGCTTAACCACATCACTTCCACTTCAGGCCCTGGGAGAAGTTTGCCCACCATTTTCCTTGACGGAACCATGATAAACCCTGCTTGCCAGGGTCCCTGGCACACAGAATGTTTATTTATTTCCCCATCTATTTCTCCAAGGAGCTCAAGGTGACATACAAGGCCCTCCCCCACATTTTATCCCCACAACAACCCTGTGGGGTAGATTAGGCTGAAAGGCCACAGTGACTGGCCCAAGGTCACCCAGTGAGCTTCATGGATGAATGGGGACTTGAACCCTGGTCTCAGAAGTCCTAGTCTGACTCTCTAACCACTGTAAGGTTTGGAAGTTTGGTTCTGCACCTGTATAACCCACCTGAATGCTCAGACCAACTCAAGAAGGGATTTGCCTGCTTGTTTTACTTCCCTAACACACACCTCTCTAGATGTATTTAGGGGCAGAGCAGGTCCTATTTTTCCTTCAACCTGCTCTGTACTGTCCCATTAAATCTTGGTCCCAACAGATCCAAATGATCATCTTTTATGTTCTTCATTATACAACGAAGAGGACCATTTCAGATTCATGCATTGGCATACATAAAGGAAAATTATGTCCTAAATATAATGCAGCCTTTTTAATCCACCTGAAGGACTAAAAGGACCTCATGTACTGATGTTTTATTGGAATGATGTATCATGTTCCGACTGCTCTGCAGCAACTGCGCTATTGATCCAATCATATTTAATAATGCATCATGGCCTCAAAAATTATTATAGGTTATGAGCAAACGAAAGCGAGGAGGCACAAATATAATGCACTTTAGACAGGTGTATTATACCAAAGCACTGAGCTGTATTTCCCACTGACTTCTGTAAATGCACAGCATGCCGTCTCAATAAAGAGGAGATGCTAAATTAGTCTAATTACAGGGTTTCTTCTTTGGCGTTTTTCTGGCTATAATGACAGTCCCCACTGCCACCCCCATCCCTAATATCCTGCAGTGAAGTTATATCACTAAATTTAATATTATGGTTATTAGCTATCAAAATGCCTGTCATCATGATTGGGGGGAAGGAAGTAAGGTAGCTCTGTCTATTGCAAGGACCCTTGGAGGTGAAATACAACATTAATGCAAGGTGTGTGCAAGGATCTGCCCCTCTGGGATCAACAACATGAAAACAGAAAGCTCCTTTAAGGTAAAAAAGGTATAGGACCCCTGGATGGTTAAGTCCAGTCAAAAGAGACTATGTGGTGCGGTGCTCATCTCGCTTTCAGGCTGAGGGAGCCGGCATTTGTCCACAGACAGCTTTCCGGGTCATGCGGCCAGCAGGACTAAACTGCTTCTGGCACAACAGGACACCATGACGAAAGCCAGAGTGCACGGAAATGCCATTTACCTCCCCACCGCAGTGATACCTATTTATCTACTTGCACTTTGAGGTGCTTTTGAACTGCTAGGTTGGCAGGAGCTGGGACAGAGCAATGGGAGCTCACCCCGTCGTGCAGATTCAAACTGCTGACCTTCTGATCGGCAAGCCCAAGAGGCTCAGTGGTTTAGACCACAGCGCCACCTGCGTTCTTACGTCATCGTGTTCTGTTGCGCCAGAAGCGGTTTAGTCCTGCTGGCCACATGACCCGCAAATCTGTCTGTGGACAAACACCAGCTCCTTCGGCCTGAAAGCGAGATGAGTGCCACAACCCAATATTCGCCTTTGACTGGATTTAACTGTCCAGGGGTCCCTTACCTTTTACCTCCTTTACACCAAGTGAGATCACGGATTCATCTTGCTCGATATTGTCTAAACCATGGGTAGGCAAACTAAGGCCCTGGGGCCAGATCCGGCCCCATCGCCTTCTAAATCCGGCCCGTGGATGATCCGGGAATCAGCATGTTTTTACATGAGTAGAATGTGTCCTTTTATTTAAAATGCATCTCTGGGTTATTTGTGGGGCATAGGAATTCGTTCATTTCTCTCCCCCCCCCAAAAAAAAAGTAGTCCGGCCCCCCACAAGGTCTGAGGGACAGTGGACTGGCCCCCAGCTGAAAAAGTTTGCTGACCCCTGCAAACTGATGGGCAGCAAATCTCTGGCATTTCAGACAAGAGTCTTTCCTAACCCTACCTAGAGAGTTTTAACCAGGGACCGTTTGCAAGCAACTTATGACAGTGGGGCCTGGGCCAAGCACAGTCAGTGGGTCAAAGTCAGGTTTTGCATATGCTACTGCTGCCGGGGTTGGGTGCGTGTTGAACCACGCATGCCAGGGGTGGGGGCACAGAGGGAGTCTGAGGCAGCCGCATCAGCCCAGTCAATGCCACTGCCTCAAATCAGTCTGATCAGACACACCTACGCCACCCTGGCATGGCTTTGTGAGGCTGGGGTCGGACTGCCAATCTCAGCCTCACAAAGTGGTCATGCCTCAGAACCCAGCAGAGGAAAGGGGCAGAGATGCTGCCACCGTCTTCCCTCCTCTCAGCCACTTCCGCCCCTGGGACAAGTCTGACCCAGCAGTGGAACTGCTGCTGGTTGGCGGCATTGAGCCGTCGCGGGTGGAAGCTGACTCCACAACTCCATTGCATGCCTGAGCCTAGTGGAAGAGAGTTGCGGTGATGCTGCCACACCCTCTCTGCTGCTTCCACCCCTGTGTCACACCCTCTTCCTCCCTCCTAGGGGGTGCCAGCGGGCATCCCTTTGCCAGCCGCAAGAAGGAGACTCTGGCACCCGAGCCCCTAAGGTTCAGCCTTCTCTCCCATGGCTCTGGCCTTGATGAGGGAGCTTGCCAAGGGGATTCCTGGTTGCTCTCTTAAAAAATGCGCCCAGGGCCACGGACCCACCCCCCACATGCTACGCTACTGCCTCCAAGTGGATTGCTTTACTGTTCTTCACACCAGTTCATGTCAACCAGTCACACATAAGGGAGAAAGGAATGGGGTGAGTTTTGTTGGGAATTCTATTCCACCCTTTGCTGCAGATATGTGGATTGTTGCATGTCACATGTCTGTTTACATTCCAGCACAGTTTGCTGCTGTGAGCGGAACTTCCACTCTGTATTGCTTTTGTTTTTACTGTCTCTCTGAGAAGACGGCAAGGAGAGAAGCCATGTTTTCTTTGTCCTGATTTATGTACAATAAATGCGTAGCTTTGCATTGTGTCCACACCTCAAGCCTCATCTGTTGTGCAGTTTACACTGCTGAGTAATGTGTGCTCATGCCTGCTCTGCAGCTTGAGTCACAGACACACGTCGGAGGAGCAGAGGATGATGGATCATCCTGAATGGGGTAACTGTGCCCCTGAAGGACCAGGTGCGCACCCTGGGAGTCATTCTGGACTCACAGCTGTCCATGGAGGCACAGGTCAATTCTGTGTCCAGGGCAGCTGTTTATCAGCTCCACCTGGTACGCAGTCTGAGACCCTACCTGCCCGCGGACTGTCTCGCCAGAGTGGTGCATGCTCTGGTTATCTCCTGCTTGGACTACTGCAATGCGCTCTATGTGGGGCTACCTTTGAAGGACACTCTTAGACTCCAACTAATCCAGAATGCGGCAGCTAAACTGGTGACTGGGAGCGGTTGCTGAGACCATATAATACCAGTCTTGAAAGACCTACACTGGCTCCCAGTACGTTTCCGAGCACAATTCAAAGTGTTAGTGCTCACCTTTAAAGCCCAAACAGCCTCGGTCCAGTATACCTGAAGGAGTGTCTCCACCCCCATCGTTCTGCCTGGATACTGAGGTCCAGCGCCGAGGGCCTTCTGGCGCTTCCCTCGCTGCGAGAAGCCAAGTTACAGGGAACCAGGCAGAGGGCCTTCTAGGTAGTGGTGCCCACCCTGTGGAACACCCTCCCACCAGATGTCAAAGAGAAAAATAACTACCAAACTTTTAGAATACATCTAAAGGCAGCCCTGTTTAGGGAAGCTTTTAATGTTTAATAGGTTATTGGATTTTGGTGTTTTGTTGGAAGCCGCCCAGAGTGGCTGGGGGGACCCAGCCAGATGGGCAGGGTATAAATAATAAAATAATAAAATATTTATTATTACTATTATTATTATTATTATTATTATTATTATTATTATTATTATTTCCTGCACAAGCTGAAGAATGACTAAAGATACACAGAGCACATTAAGGGTAGACGCATAAAGGGTGATTACAAAATCTAAATGTGACAAAGATGGTCATGTTATTCTCTTCCTATCTGGGTTGGTGAAACCAGTGGCGGAGCATGCGCCCACACTGCCCAGGGCGGGTGTCTCCCGAGGGGGGCGTGGTGTGGAGGGTGCCCTCCCAGGCATGGGATAGCCGTTCAGGTGCCCAGAGCGGCACACGCGCCCTGCAGCTGGGGGTGAGCCACTCACAGGAGCAGATCGGGCCACCTATGGCGGACATTTGGCCATAGCTGTCAACTTACAGATTTGAAAATAAGGGACCAGCAGCCTTGAAAATAAGGGATCAGCAGCCAAAATAAGGGATTTTCCAAGCACAGGTATGTTCAACTTCTGAACCCCTCCAAGCCAAAGGCAGAAAGCCCAGCCAGCAGCCAAACGAAGCCTCAAGTGGTGGTTCCCACAGCACAGCAACCCGGCAAAGGGGATGCAGCAAGGAAAACCACCGTCACCTCTCTGCTGGGAAGTGCTGAGCAAAGGCGAGTCCCCAGGCAACGCCGCTGATTTGATCGACACAAGGCATGCAAGCTCCACCCCCCCCGTCGTTCTTAGACGCCTTATTGGGTGAGCAACGCAGCCAAGCAACACAGTTGCCGGCAGGGAGGGAGGGAGAGGAGCTGCTTCCTTTGAAACCTGGGAAATTTAAGGGACATCATCAATAAGGGACAGCAGCGGGACACGGTGCTGGGATAAGGGACTTTCCCTCCAAATAAGGGACGGTTGACAGCTATGCATTTGGCACACCACCCACTCCCAAGCCTCCCCAAGCTGTCAAAATGAAGGGGGAAGGAGGGAATGTTGTTGGCAAAGCAGCACAGCTCCCCCTTACCCCAACAGCGAGGGGTAGGCTTGGGAGTCGCGGGCAAGTGGTGTGCCAAATGTCACCCCCCTCAGTGAGGGCACCTTGGGTGGTCTGCCCCCACTGCCCCCCTTCCTACGCCCCTGGGTGAAACCCCTTTGGCAACACAGCCACAACTATGCCCAAGCTACAAATACCAAAAGCACCTCGTCTGACTAAGATGAGTGAGCTACTGCCATTCTTCTTTAGATTCAGCATAAGCTAGCTCATCCACATTCAGCCCCACATCCATGTCTGACACCAAGACATGATGCACTTATAATGGTTTTATTCCACTTTAAGTGCCATTACTCCCCTCACCCCTTCTGGCTTAAGAATAATCCTGTGAATTATACTTCGTTGGGGTTCCGAGAATACTGTGTTCTCCCCTCCCAACTATAAATTTTTGTCTGAAAAGTGAGCTATGATTAAACCAATTTAAAACTGTAGCATGGATATGCCCTAAGTAACCAAAAGCATTTCAGGATTAATTTCATTTTTAAAAAAGGAAAAAGACAGAGCCTAAGCTAGGTATCGGCACCAGAGAAACCCTTTATAAGTGTCCAGTCCCTCACACGATTAGAATATGATATGATTCATATACATATTCAGACACCTATTTCTTCCATTGCCTAACATTATGTATGTATGTATGTATGTATGTATGTATGTATAAACAAATAGTAGTGATAGTAATAGTAGTAGTAGTAGTAGTAGTAGTAGTAATGTGTGACACTAAGATGGCCTGACACTAAGATATGGATTTCTTACAAGAGAATATATATATTATTTGGGGGGCCCAGATACGGTTATTTCTTGCTCTCTGTATTAATGTCTTTAGGTTCAGCAAAAACAAAAAACAAAAAACCCTCTTGTTTAAAAAAAGTTTGCTTGATTGGATTTAGAGGACTGAATTTCCCATTTCTGCATTTTCACATACCTCATTACATTTCTCCAAAAATTATTTCCTTCACAGAGAATTAACTCACTTATTGTACTCCCCCCCCCCCCTTTGGAAAGCACTGTTTATTATTTAAGCAACTAGCCTGATGGTAAAAGTTGGAATTATCTTTTATTTATAGTTTTTGCTTTCCATCTCAAAAGTATTTCAGCATTTTTATTAATGCTTTCGTTAATGTGGGTCTTATTTTCTTGCCAGGAACACACGTTGTAAATCAGATTTATGCTTTATGAAAGCATTCTTAACCTGCTGAAATACATTCAGGAAATGAAAACTAAATTGCCATGTACAAGACTAATTTGTTTTAAAAATGGAAATGATGTGTTTTCCCTGAGAGAAAGTAGACCTTAGAAGAAACTTTGGCCTTACTATGAAGTTTCTTTTTCCCCCTGAAGGGTATGTCGATTTGTGTTACCCCTCCCAATTTCTCCACAGGCAGGGTTATGTCAATTGTCTGACTTTTATCCTGCCATGAAGGTTGCCCCACCAGTTTCAGCAAGAACAATAATGTCTTTCTTGAACAATACAGTCCGAGTTATAATTGTTAACAAAGACGAAGGGGTCATCCCCAGGACTCAAATTCTTCAAAAATAATGATTTCCAGAGCTTGCAATCACCCTACCCCTATCCTTACCCTGTTCTTGAAGTATGAGGTCACATGAAACAGAAATAGCCCTTAATGGAGACTACATCCTCTCCATCCACTAATGAAATATCATAGCTCAGCACAGACACATTTTGTATTTAGAAGGCTGCATGGGACGCGGGTGGCGCTGTGGGTTAAACCACAGAGCCTAGGACTTGCCGATCAGAAGGTCAGTGGTTCGAATCCCCGGGACGGGGTGAGCTCCCGCTGCTCGGTCCAAGCTCCTGCCCATCTAGCGGTTCGAAAGCACATCAAAGTGCAAGTAGATAAATAGGTACCACTCCGGCGGGAAGGTAAACGGCGTTTCCATGCACTGCTCTGGTTTGCCAGAAGTGGCTTAGTCATTCTGACCACATGACCCGGAAGCTGTACGCCGACTCCCTCGGCCAATAAAGCAAGATGAGCGCCAGAACCCCAGAGTCAGTCACAACTGGACCTAATGGTAAGGGTCCCTTTATCTTTACCTATGTTCAATCACAAGTATCTCCTGGTTGGTTGGTGGGGAAACTGACACTATGAGTGCCACTGCCAGTCAGAGCGGAAAAACAGCAGCTCCCTATGTTAAATCTAGTGTTGGGGGACAATAAGCACTATAGACCCAACACAAGCCCCATACTTGTAATTAAGCCCCATTGATTCCTATGGCAATTAAGTTGCTCATTAGCAGCTTTTCACATTCATTTCAATGGGACCTAACAGTCTGGAACCAACCTAATACTCCTTTCTCCTTCAGTGGAAGACAGTGCCCTGAGGCAAGTTATTAAGCTTTTAAAGGCAAATCTGAGTTGGAAGACTCTTGAGTTGCTTTCTCTATTACACGGCAAAAGAAGAATTTACTCAGCTGTGCATTTATCACTGGTAAAACAGGAAATATATAATCAGCAAGATGACTGGGCTGATAAATGTATTTATCTTCTTAATGAGCTTTGTTGAAATGGTTAGAGTGATTAATGAGAGTGAGCATGCCATCAGTAACCTTGAAAACCCAAAAGTCAATATTTTGGGGGGAAATCCTTTGCACAGTGATCCATGATGCTGAAAGCTGCAGAAACCTCACAGGGATACCTGCTAGCTGATGAGCAGACATGTTTGACATGGTGTTATTTAAACAGGATTAAGCGTTATGGGAGAAGTAATGGAGGTTTGTTTTAACGGACCTTTAACTCAAGAATGCAAGTCTCCTAATGCCTCCAAAAGGATTTGACTATCTGATTAGTTAGTTAATCAAACCTGCTGAAACCTGTGAATTGCCACACCTTTGGAAATATCCACTGGAAGCAAAATTCAGTTTCGTTCCCATTGGGATGTGTTTGCCTATAGGAATGTAATTATTCAAACTAGCGGCTTACCAGTTCTCTACTTTTAGCGGCCCATGTTCCACATCTGCAGAAAATCCACCCTAGAATCCATGATGGTTGCAAGGGGTTCTGGATCGTACATTAGGATATTCAATTTATGCTGTGGGTCGTATAAGTAGCGCAGTTCCTGTCAAATCCCCTAAGCCCTGCCCCTTGTTTGATTGATGTTATTATAGGAAACCCCACCCCAAAAGTCACAATCCCAGTGACAGCACCAGAAGTTCTGTGTCCAGATTCCCTGGCCTACCTGACAGGCAGACAGTGTGCCAAGACGAAGTTCCAAGTCCATAGGCCAATCCACACAAGCAAAGTCCAAAGATCATTCCGGGGTCAGTCCAAGTAAGCCAAGATAGAAGTTCAGCAGTCAGGATACAGTTCAGGGTCAGTCTCGAGGCAGAAACCCGTGAAGGTCCAAGGAAAACCCCAGGCAAAGTTCCTCAACAGTTGAGCACCTCAACTCTGCTGCTTTCTTATACTGTACCTGCTGATTGCAGCATCTGGGCTTGATGAGGCAGATGACCCTCACCTGCTCTCTGCTTGCCCCAGCTGAGGAATCACATGCCTCCTTCCCCACCTGGCCAGCTAGTGAACTAGGCTGCAGGCCTTGGCCTGCCTCTGCTTCCTGGAGTGTCCCACCCACTGTTCTCTACGTCTTAGGACCTGCTGTGTTCATGGGGACAGGGGCCTCACTGGCGAGGGGTCCTGCTGCCCGGCTTACTCTCTCACTCTTTTTTCTTTTAGAAAGAGTGTTCTCCTTCATGGAGAGCACGTGTTGCGGTGGGGGCCGCCAGGACACTCCAAAGTTGTGGGGCGGGCTAATTGATTGTTGGCCACTGTTGTGATTGGGCTTCCCTTGTTGTTGGGAAGAAGTTAATGTTGTCATTTGTTGATTGACAGCCAGAAATGCTAACACTCCTTGCACGAGGCTAGGGCTTCCCCTTTTCACCCGTGCATCAGATTGCCCGTCCCCCCCTAGAATTAGGGTTGTTTGCTTGACCTTGCTATGCCTGTCATTGGGTCATCTGCTCTTGGGGCAGGGGCCCAGGAGGAATTTTGTCCATCTGACTGATTGGCTGGGGCCATTTGGTTTTTGCCTACTGCGTAGCAAATCGTCACAACTTGTAAGCTTGCGGTTAGGCACTGGTTGATGGTTTGATTGGTTGAGGGGCATGGATTGGCTGTGCCTGTCCCTCTAATGCTGCTGCTGCAAGGGATTCCATTAAAGGAATGAGAGGCTAAATATTGCTTGTCCACCCTGTCAAGGGGGCTCGGGCCATTGCAAGAGCTCCTGGCTGCATTTGGGGAGGGCTGAGGGCAGGTTCCCTGCTCCATCACTACCCCCAAGTGTATTCCCCTTTTCTGACTTTCGCAGGCGTGCGGAATGTCAGACTATCCCCCATGGGAGGGGGGGCAGATAGTCGCAACAAATGCCTAAGCCAGTGTTTCCTAACCTTGGGTCGCCAGCCCAGGTGGAAAAGTCAAAACTAGAGACTGAACTGTTAGAATCCAGCACTAAGAACTTGTCAAAAATGTATAATCTGCTGCTGAAATGGAACACACAAGATGAAACGGTTAAATCAACTATGATTACATGGGCTCAGGACATTGGTCATAACATCATGTTTGTTGACTGGGAAAAGTTGTGGACCACTGGGTTGAAGTTTACGGCGTGTAACGCCTTAAGAGAAAACATAATGAAAATGATTTATAGGTGGTACATAACCCCAGTCAAACTTGCAAAGATCTACCATTTGCCTGATAATAAATGTTGGAAATGTAAGGAAAAGGAAGGCACATTCTTTCACCTCTGGTGGACATGCCCGAAGATTAAGGCATTCTGGGAAATGATTTATAATGAACTGAAAAAGGTATTTAAATATACTTTCCCCAAGAAACCAGAGGCCTTTCTCTTGGGTATTGTCGGCCAGGGGGTGCTAAAGACAGATACAACCTTCTTTATGTATGCTACAACAGCAGCTAGAATACTCATCGCAAAGTACTGGAAGACACAGGATCTACCCACACTGGAAGAATGGCAGATGAAGGTGATGGACTATATGAGCCTGGCAGAGATGACGAGCAGAATCCGAGACCAGGGAAGAGAAGCGGCGGAAGAAGAATGGAAAAAGTTTAAGGACTATTTAAAGAAATATTATAAAATTGGAGACAGTTAGAATGATGTTGGACTAAAATAAATGGTTACTATTAGTAATGATTATGACAAAGAGAATAAGGGTGATTAGCATAAATTTATAATAAAATAAGGTAAGATTTCGCTGAAAAACTGTAAGAATTTGGAATACAGAAACGGGAAGTAAGAGGAGGTCGAGGAAGAAAGGTTTAGAAATTGGGTTATGAAGTGGTACGTATTTTTTGTTTTATTATTGTTGAATGTTTGTTTATGTACGTCTTGTTTCTGTTATATAAAAAATTGTTTAATAAAAATATCTTAAAAAAAAAAAAAACCTTGGGTCGCCAGCTGTTTTTGAACTACAACTCCCATCATCCCTAGCTAGCAAGACCAGTGGTCAGGGATGATGGGAATTGTAGTCCGAAAACAGCTGGAGACCCAAGGTTGGGAAACACTGGCCTAAGCAACCACTCACATGTTTGTATTTTAATAAAGTTGTGGCCAAAATTATGCCAAAAACCTTAAACAAAAATATTGGTGTGATGTGTGAGTTATTGGGGTGGTCCTGGGGACCTTGACACGCAATGGCACCTCATGTTAAGAACAGTTTCAGGATAAGAACGGACCTCCAGAACAAATTAAGTTCATACCCTAAGGTACCACTGTATAACAATCCAAACGCATCTCCATATATAGATATTAGTCTGAATCTCAAGACTTTTCCCCCATCCCTTTCATGGTTCCCATTTTCAACTGCATATTATTTCATAATCCATATTTTGTATCTGTCCATATTGTCCATAGTAATTGTTACAATACAAGTGTTATTAAATTCCTGCTAATGTTTTCATCTGCTTACAGTGGCTTCGTAAATATATCATATTTTTTTCCCATTCTTTCTTTAAGTTTTGGTCTTCTTGGTTCCTGCTGCTCGACTTCCTGTGCAGTGGCCCCTAGCTCCTCACCATCTTCTGTCACCCCATGAGTACTAACTACACCAACAACAAGAGGATGGGAGAAAGTGAGGAGGAATTAAAGAACCTTTTAATGAGGGTGAAAGAGGAGAGCGCAAAATATGGTTTGAAGCTCACTGGTCCCATCACCTCCTGGCAAATAGAAGGGGAAGAAGTTCTTAACCCAAGGTACTATTTCTGGGTCAGCGGAGTCTGTAACCTGAAGCGTCTGTAACCTGAAGCGTCTGTAACCCACTGTAGTTGTGCTTTTTAAAAACCTTGTGAAAATGGTGTAACTGCAAAAATTGAAGCATTTCTCCTCAAGCTTACCCTCTAAGGAAAACACCTGGGTGTGGAAGGGTGTGCTCATTTGTCACAGATAGGTCTAGCTTCCAATCAGAGGAAATAATTATACCAGCGTTCTTCAATCGCACGGCTTTGAGGGAAGGAATGCATCACCCTGTTCTTGACTATTCTGCGTTCTTTCTTAGTTCTGCTAGCAGGTCTTGCTTGTAAAATGCTGGACCTCCGCATCCTTCAGCCTCTGTGCCACATGCCCACACATTCACTCTTGTCAAACCAGCTTTACACTTTGCTTCAGCAATTTTTGGTGCCAATTAAACAGTACATTGGCCCGACACTGTATTTTTATTTTACAAGTGTGAGAGGCACATCATTTACTCCACCCACTTTTGCCTGGCACTGAAGGAATGGGTTTCCCAAACCCAAAACTGACTGTGCAGGCAGTTTGAAACTGCACCAAAATCCCTATTTTTCCTTAGCTAAAATCCATTAACTTGAGCTCTGAGTCAATGTATAAACAAAAACCCGGCTGTGCTCGAAGCTGTCTCCCTTATCAGTCCGTGACGGCAATGAGTGACCTTGCCAAGGTCCAGTAGAGCAGGGATGATGCGTCTGTGCCTTATCTTATATCCTGACCACAAAAGACACACAGACCCAGTCTGGGAACAGCGCCAGAGGGTGTTCTTGGAGATTGTGACCTCTTGGTCCAAGATAAGAGTAGGAACAGGAAGATCCTTTTATGGTCAGAAATATAGGAAGGAATACCCTTTTATGGTTAAGAGTGCCGGAGCAGGAACATCTGTGATGTCAACCTGCGTGTACAAGCTGACGTGGCTGAATTCCTGGGGAAGGGGGAGAGGGTGCCTGGAGGATATATATACTGCATGAAATTTCTCATTTCTTTGGACTTGCTGTGGACTCACCACGCAAGTGCCTTCTGCTATCCGGAGAGCAGAATAAACTCTTTCTTTGAACCAACCTCGGTGTCATTTGACTTGCTTCCTCCTGTCCCGGAGCAACGCAGACCCAATTGGTGAACTCCAATAAGGCTACAGCACCACCCACAACTGGAATGCTGCCTTAAAAAGCCATCCATGTGAGAATGTGGTCCTCAGATTGTGAAAGGTTCTCGGATCCTGCCCTATAACAGTCCCAAGAAACGGATTGGGGAAGGAGGGCACAGGGAACTGCAGAGGAAGCTGGGAGGCAGGAAAGCTTCATTCCACGAATGTGAACCCTGTTCTGTTCACAGAAAAGTTAGAATCCAAATGACTATTTTCCAGCTAAGTGGAGGCCAATGTTGCTCTGCAAAGTTCAGACTGGCTTGATTTAACACATGCTGCCAGAATGTTAATTAAATGTTGAAATTACCGTGCTCTTTCTCCTTTTTGTGTGGAATTGGCATAATTATGAAACATATAGAGCAGTTTAAACAGATTTTTGTGGATCCTTCTGTGTTTGCTTATTGAGACATTTATCCATAGTTACAAATAAGGATTCCGCCCCGCCCCCCTCTGCTTAAGCAATCAAGACTTCTGAATACTCATTGCTTTTGCATCCTTATAATCACATCCAAGTCAAAGATTTTTCAACAATGTCAACACATTGTGGCGTATCCAAGCTTACATCTCAGGAAAGAATTGTGTGGCCAGTATTTGAATTGGCAAAATGCTGTGTCTTGGCTTTAGATGACTTGTGTATATATAATGCTCAGCACTAATTAATCTTTTGGCGTTGGGTGCCTATTAACACTGGCGTGAAATGCAAGCGGGAAAAGCATAGTCTACAATGTTAGTTGCTTCGTTGCCTAAGAGACTGGCAGGAGAAATGAGAGACTATGCGATAGATACAAAGTTAGTAAATTATGCTGGAGGATTTTGTGAAGGAAGTTCTTAAATACCTTTGCTTACATCTTTCATCAAAGCTTAGATTTAAGGCTAGCAATTGCTAATTAGAGCTGGCTCAGGGGAAAGCTTTTAAAAAATATAAGCATGCTTCTCATTATGCCAAGATTTCACAGTTCATTCCAACTATAATCTCCACTCATTTGATTTTGCAGGAAAAACTAGTGATACAGGAAGGGATTGCAGGAGGCCTGAGGTATGCTGCATTTAGACTTTAAGGTCAGCTTCAGGAGAGAACTGTATTTTGTCAAAATGTTCATGTTACTCAGAACTGACGCCAGTGCCAGATTACCAAATAGGCAGATTAAGCACCGGCCTTTTAGGGCCTTCAACAATGGATCTAAATAATATCAATTTGTTTTGTGTAATAAAATTGGTTTATTAAAATTGTTGTCTGGTAAAATAATACATGTATTAGGAGATAATTTGTGAGGGGCCCCCTGAGATTTTGACTGCCTAGGGGTCTCCACAGAGTTTAATCTGACACTGACTAAGGGTCTGTGCAGATGAGGCTGGTGTGAAGTGAGCTATATCAGGAAGAACATGCTTCCTTGTCGCTCAGATGTGAGTAAAAACCAAGATGGAAGATTTTATAGGGGCCCAGAATACACCTGCACTGCATTTCCCTCATAGATGCCTAGCTATGATGCCTAGCCTAGCTCACTGATGGTAGCTAGGCTGAATCCCCTGTCAGTCTTCTTTCAGGTGACCAGGTCAAGATCTACTGTGGCCTCTATTGCTGACAGCTTACAGTGGTACCTCGGGTTAAGTACTTAATTGGTTCCAGAGGTCCGTTCTTAACCTGAAACTGTTCTTAACCTGAAGCACCACTTTAGCTAATGGGGTCTCCCGCTGTCGCCACACCGCCAGAGCACAATTTCTGTTCTTATCCTGAAGCAAAGTTATTAACCTGAAGCACTATTTCTGGGTTAGCAGAGTCTGTAACCTGAAGCGTATGTAACCTGAAGCGTATGTAACCTGAGGTACGACTGTATATCTATATCCACCCCATAAATCAGGGATGGGGTACCTGTAACCCTTCAGTGGTCACTGGACTACAGTTCCTATTATCCCTGACCACCAGTCATGCTTGCTGGGCTGATGGAAGCTAAAGTCCAATAACATCTGTAGGCCACAAGTTTCCCAACCCCGGCCATATATTGTTTTGGGGGGCAGCAAGATCATGTATCTGGCATGCTTAAGCTTATCTTGTAGAAGAAACTCTTGCTTCTCGTCGATAACCCACTAATATTATCTATCTTTGCCACCATATTGCTGCTGTGTCAGCCACCTTCTTCCTTTGCCTAAATGCTGTGGTGTAAGATCAAGGTCTATTACGTTCATCATCCTGTTCCAGAAGTAGCCAGGAAGATGCTCTGAGGAAGCTCAAATGCAGGGCATCAATGGTGACCACCCCCCCTTCTTCTCAGACTCCAGCTTCTTTATCCCAGAGATCCTGCCAACTCCATAGAAGAACACTCAATTCAGCTCTCATGGCTAGCTACCATTGGTAAATCTATAATCTCTTACGTCATTAATTATCTTAACACCTAAAATATATGTGTTTAACAGTGATGAGCAGTGACACGTAGACTTTACCTTTGGTCCCACTTCAACAAGTTCCAGTTAGTGAGGTTCCCCCACCCCATGCATGCGCACATAAACACAGAGAGTTTAATGTATTTGTTTACATTAAATCTCACCGGCCATTTTGTTACCTGTTCGACCAGTTTGGTGCAATCCTTTTGGACCTCTTCACAACCTGCTTCAAATTATATCATCCTAAATAAATGCAAGACAGTAGATGCTTTGGCCATGAAAACCATCGCAGTTTCTTTGTACGTCAAGCACTAGTGAAATCCAAGAGAAAAAAGCACTCAGTGTGCGCAACAGAACTTCCTTTGGCATGTACAAGTGTCCCCTTGAGACTTGCTGGGTTTGGATCAGTGGACAATATTGGCAGCTTTCCAGTTTGTGACAAATGTAGGCTTCTTCGAGAGAGAAGTGAACCAGTGGATGGAACATTTAATTAACCCCAGATTTTCCACTGGCAGAAGAGTCAAAATTACCTGCCAAAATGATTAGTACTTTGCAAACCATGCACTGCAGGAACAGAGCAGGTATTTGACTGGATGTGACCTTTCCAATAAATGATAGCTGTTATTGTAGAGAGAGGGGAGTGCTTCAACAGGTTCGTTTCTTCAAGCATTCCAGCTCAGAACGTTGCTTGCTTAAAAGTCTCTTAATCCAGGGTTGACAATATAGAACAGTGGTTCTGAAATATACTCAGAGTCAAGAGTGGATTTCATGCTCTTTATTCAGCTCATAGTGGTGAGGAGGAAATGAAAGTCTCCCCAAAGTATCTGCCTTATATACATTATTTACACAATGGGCTGCATGTGATTGGCTAATTCCGGAATTCTCCTGTAGGCCAATCAGGTTGTGGATTCACTTCCATCTGGAGCTGGATTGGGTGGCTCCTGCAGACCAATCATACTGCTGCATTGTTCTAGGACCAATGAGACTGCTGCGTTCTGAATCCTATTGTTCTAGGACCAATCAGACAGCTGCATTTTGGATCCTATTCAACTTAGTACATAACAGGTTCCCAATCATTTTCCCTGCTGAGCAGTTGGGAGGTGCTGAGGGCCTTGGTGGATCACTTATCACTCTCACACCCTACTTAGGAGTTTCTCGCAGCCGTGTTGGAGACGGAATACTGTTTATTTGCTGAAAGGGCATTGTCATCACCATAGCTAAAAATATTCCCAAAGAAAACTGAGTAAAGAACAGTTTGACAATCTCGTGCGCAAAATCAGTTTCAGTTACATTTGGACAGGACAAAATATACAACTCCCAGTGGAGGAGGAGGAGCTGTATGAGGAATGAAGCTCAACTACACAATAATCTATGCTTAGAGTCATACCAGCGTAGCTCCACTTCCAAGACCTCAGAATTCCCTGGTAGTAATAATGGTTGGCTAAGATTCTGATAAACTGGACAGGGCAAATGTTGCATCCTTGGAATGTTCTGAGAAAGCTGTGGAAAGAATTGACCTTAACATGTTCAAAGATGCCAACCTTCATGATGCAGTCATTGCCAACTTCGATTGTGAACAGATCTCATCTCCATTTGGAGAATATTCAGAAGAATCCAGGAGGGAGTGTGTGCCAAAGAAGTTCACAGTCACTCTTGTCAAACACAAACCACATCCATCATTTGACTGGAATTGTTACAAATAGGATGAACACTGCAAGATTAAAGCCAGATTCCTTAATCCGCACACCTGGAAGGAATTTAGTTCCAGTTCATATTTCTTTGAAATAGTAACAGCGATATTTAGAATTGACTTTTGATACAGAAGGTTCTGTTTATGACCAACCTGAATTGGGAGGCAGAGTCCTTCAGACTTTTGTATCATTTACTATTGAAAGACATCTGATTTTGTTTCTCTGTTATGTAGATTTCCCCCATAAACATTGTAAAATGTGAAATTCTTTTCTGCCTTCAGTGGCTGGGATCCAAAACACTACAACATGCACTGGGAGATTTCTACCCTTTTCCCATAGCATCATCATCATCATCATTTTTTATTTGTATTCTGCCTTTCCGTAGTTAAAACAGTGCTCAAGGAGGCTTACAGCATGACAAGATTTACATAGTTACCAACATGACAAAAGTCATAAACAATAAATAAAGCACATCAATAGTTACACAACCAAATGGAAAACATTTGGAAAATTGTTACACAAAGCGTGTTCTCACTAAAGGAGAGCACGTGTTGCGGATGGGGCCTAGCAAGACACCCCATAGTTGCCAGGCAGTATAAGATAGAGGGGCCTGGCAAGGATTGGCTGTTTGAGTTGCTGGGATAAAATTGATGTTGCCAATTTGGGGGTGGGAACAGGTTATTTAAACAAGGTTCACAGCAAGCTGCTTTCTCTTTCAATGTGGGAACCGGATCGCCCGCCCTCCTTCCCTTTTGGGCTTGTGCTTTGACCTTGCTATGCCTATCATGGGGTCGTCCGTCTTGGTGCGGGGGCCTGGTAGGAATTTTTCCATTTGGCTGATTAGTGTGTGCCATTTGGTTTTTGCCTACTGCGTAGCAAATCGTCACAACTTGTAAGGTTGGCGGTTAGGCATTGGTTTAAATTGGTTGGTGGAGGGGTATGGATTGGCTGTGCCTGCCCCTCCAATGCTGCTGCTGCATGGGAATTCTGTTAAAGGAATTCAGGGGCTTACCATCCTCTCGTCCAAACCCTTGGTGCAGGGTGCGGGCCACGTAAGCTCCTGGGAGCATGCGGGGAGAAGCTGAGGGTCTGTGTCGCAGCTCCAGCTATCCCTGATCTTGTTCCTCCACACTGGCTTTCGCTGGAATCCGGGAGTCAGTGCTGTCCCCCAAGGCGGGGGGGACAGATAGTCATAACCAATGCCTAAGCAACCACTCACAATTTGTATGTTTAATAAAGTTGTGGCCAAAACTATGCCAAAAACCTTAAACAAAAATATATGAGTGATGTGTGAGTTATTGGGGTAGGGGTGTTTTGGGGGACCTCAGCACGCAATAGTTACACAATACAATACAAAATAGTTACACAATACAATACACAATACAAAATAGTTACACAACACAAAATAGTTACACAACCAAATGGAAAACATTTGGAAAGCAATTTCCACATAAATCATAAAATCTAAAACTAAAAAATACAACATTAATATCAATAACAATTTAAAATGGCACAGATAAAAAATGAAAACAATTTTTAAAAGGATCCATCTCTGTCCAGCAGCAGCAGCAGCAGTCCTTTATGGAGCCCTCCCGGCACCCTTGGTCTGTATAAAATGTCAGGGAACCCCCTGGAGTAGCATGATCTGATGTTGTGTAAGGGGATACACATAGCAAGTGATGCCAGATGAAAGCAGTGTTTGCTTGTTGACTGAACATAAACTAGCAGACCAGCATGGAAAATGGAAGTTTGGCGCTGGAGGAGTCCTGCTGCCAAGTCAAGGAAGCCTACTTTGTGTCCGTCATCAGGCAATGGCACTTCCATCTGCCTTGTTCCGCCCAGTCTTTCCCAGACTATGACTTTGAGAACAGCAGCAGCAGCAGCAGCAGCTGGGAATGGGAGACCAGGAATATTTATTTTAAAAAAATACTTTAATAAGTTGTGTGTCTTTGTTTCTCAATTTGATCCTTTTACATGGTTTTGTGCATTTTGTGGTATTTTATGCATTGTGATTTGCTGTTATTTTTATTGATTGTAGACTGGTAATTCTTTATTGTGGTCGATAAGTGTGAACTGCTTAATTATTATTTGTTGATGTTTAATTTTACTGTTCACTATTAGATACTGATGTATTTTTGAATGTTGCTTTGTTTGATATAAGTTGTCTATTTTGGTTATTGTGACTTTTATATTGGATCAGATTGTTACTATTAATATTTGTAAAAAGTGGAACAATTGCGTGCACATAATTGCTTGCTTTTTCAGATCTGTCATAGCAGCTACTGTTAGTTGATTCTATGCTCAAAGTTCTTGCTTCCTAAGAGAGCATCTTAGCCTTTCCGGTCAACATCTGTGACCTTACGCAGCTGATATTGTTTTCATCTCCACTCAGAGTAGGTTTTGACTAGATGACCACAACTGCCGCAGGGTCATGTTTAGGGAGAGACGCAGCCCACTAACTTATAGGACGAAAGGTAAGCCAACAAGCACAGTGAATTTGGCCTGGAAGCAAACAGGCAGTCAGTGTAGTTGTTGGGAAATCAGCCAAATACGCTCTTGCTTCCTATCTTTCAAGAGGTAAACGACAGCATTTTGCACCAACTGTAACTTTCAAGTCTTCTTTAAAGACAGGCCTATGTAGAATGCATACATTGCAAAGTATTTTGTGGGAGGCCAGCAATAAGAACTGAATATTATGTGACACATTATATATATGGCATTAAGTGTCACACTAATTCTTTCCACTGAATGTTAGGACAGGAAATTAGTACAGGAAATAAAAAATGGACACTTTTTTGCATATGTTATAAAAATTTATGCATCCACCTTTGCTCACATGGTTCCAGAGGGGGAATTTTTCACAGCAGGACTCAGTTGCTTAATTAGCACAGAATAATTAGAACTCACAGCAGGGAGAAATTCCAAAGTTCAACATTAGATGCACAAGATAAACCCTTGGCTGTATTCTGGAGCACAGTGTAGTTCAAAACAGAAATCTGTTGCAGATAGCTTGTCTAGCACATGTAGCGTATTCCAAACAGCCTTTAAAAAGAAGCAAAATACCATGGGAAATGTATGTTCAGTAATTACATACCAGTCAATCCGTTAATAAGTTTCTCAGTTCTCTGGTGCGCCTAGGGCTTCCTAAGACATTGGTATACATCCCTTGATTATGGAACATTTGGTGACCCTTATTGACTTGATTCTGTTGGAAACATTCACCCTAGTTCAGCTTTGGATAGCTGAGGCCCTTCTTTGTGTGCTTCCACCATGAGAGGTTCGGAGGGTGGCATTATTATAATGAACCATTTTCTGCAGTGAGTCCCCAGGGTGACACCAGGTGTACAACACCTATTTGTGTACAACAGCCTAATGATCTCATGATGATGGCAAGATCTAAACCAGGGAGTTTGTAGCCCACAATTCAATACTTTACTGACATATTACAGTGGTACCTCGGGTTACAAGCAGTTCGGGTTACAAACTCCGCTAACCCAGTAGTAGTTGCTCCGGGTTGCGAACTTTGCCCCAGGATGAGAACAGAAATTGCACGCCGGTGGCGCAGTGGCAGCGGCAGCAGGAGGTCCCATTAGCTAAAGTGGTACCTCAGGTTAAGAACAGTTTCGGGTTGAAAATGGACCTCCGGAACGAATTAAGTTCGTAACCCGAGGTACCGCTGTACTGTATCCTAAAATGTATTTACACTGGGTTCACAACCACCATGTTTCAATTTAATTGAACAGCATTCTGCATTTTTTTCCTTGTGTTAAACACTCATTTGGACCAGCCATATCACAGGGGAATATATCGTATATACTCTGCTGCAACTGATTCCACTTTTTGCTTATTCTCTTCGCTAGATTTCTGGAGTCTGTGCAAAAAAAAAAAAAAAAGTATGTGACCAGACTAGACACGAGGGTCAAGAATCTACCCTACGGTGAACAGAATGGCTTACAGGAACTGCTTCATTGACCACAGCAAAGCATCATGAAGTTTTCAAAACTATTATAGGGGAGGTATGTGATGGTGAGCAGGGGAAGAGAGAATAAACTTTTAGTGCTAACTTTAAAAAGTAGTTTATATTCATTCGACTCTTCCATCACAGCAGTATCAAGGGATTTGAACAGGTGTAATTGACATCAGAGACTGACTTACAGTAAACCCCCTGAAATTATTAAATGGCTTGAACAGTTTCCTAAGCCACCATAGCCCAGTATTATGTCTTGCACTGCTGTATTTAAGACCACTGGCAAGTTAGAGAGATCTTTGCAATTCACATCGTGGGCTAGATTAAAGAAAGCACATTCTGCCACCTCCCAAACTCTGTTCCTATGGACACTGGTTTCCTACAGCCTTATCGCCATTAAATTTACTGTGTCAGTTTTTACACCAGTGTGACTAACGTAAGAATCAGCCCCCAAACTGCTTTAACTTCTGATGTGCTTGCTCTGAGAGATTAAGTCACATTAAGACGACTCGCCTGTTCTTTCCGTACTGCAAAAAAAAAAAAAAAAAACCCACACAAAATAATTTAATGGGGAAAGCTGCAAAGGGAAGCGATGAAATGGCTGAACACGCACACACACAGAGGGAGGGGGGTACATTAGTAGAATATAAAATTCAAAGTCAAGTCAAAGGTGAGGATTAACCCATCAGAAGGAGAAACTGGAAGTCTAAAAGGAAGCAGAAAGGAGGAAGCTTATGTTCCACTTTTCAGGGTTTGGGTGAGATTACAGGTAAACCAGATTCATAGCTATGCTCTGTAAAGTTGTGGCCATCATTTATTGCCAAGGCTGGAAGGTTTAAGGCATTTAGACTGTGCACATGTTCCTGTGGCTAAGAGCGTGGAATGAACTAGCTCAGTTCACCAAATTAGTTCAAAAATCTCTGAACTACCTCTGAAAATAGTTCCCATAATTGTTCAAGTGAATTGAATGTGAATCAAATCATTTGGGCGTATAACTTGGGCATATATCAAGTTCTAACCTATCAAGTTCATTCTCTTACACGTGTGTGTGTGTGTGTGTGTGTGTGTGTAGGGTGAGCTCCTGTTGCTCGGTCCCTGCTCCTGCCAACCTAGCAGTTCAAAAGCACGTCAAAGTGAAAGTAGATAAATAGGTAACGCTCCAGCGGGAAGGTAAACGGTGTTTCCGTGTGCTGCTCTGGTTCGCCAGAAGCAGCTTAATCATGCTAGCCACATGACCCGGAAGCTGCACGCTAGCTCCCTCAGCCAATAAAGCGAGATGAGTGCCACAACCCCAGAGTCGGTCATGACTGGACCTAATGGTCAGGGGTCCCCTTTACCTATATATATATATATATATATATATATATATATATGTACACACAAACACACTTTAGGTTCTCTGGACCATGATGGTTAAAGATGATAATTGTTGGAGGAAATAAATTAAACACATCACATTCCATTGTGTTTTGATGTTTTCTTAGTCTTCACGGGTATATTTCATACTTCAGCACATCATCCTGTAACATTCTGAATGCTGAAAGAAGAAAAAAGCCAAGCATCATTTGAATGAACTTGAATTGAATTATGAACTGAATTATTTCATTTTGTAGAGGGACAAACATGAACTGGAATCAGTTCCTTTTTGGATACACTGACCTTGAGGCAGTTCCTTTTTAAAATGAACTATCCAAGCTCTAAGTATCACTGAATTGAATGGGACTTACTTTTGAGTAGACCTGTATAGACGTGATTGCTCTGTTAAATGATAAACAGCCCCATTCTCATGCTTCTTCTCACCTCACTTGAGTAAAGTGTGGTAAACAAAACAAAGCAAAATGTGGCTGAGGCACTGCAAGAGAGGAAGAATATTTGTAAGATTAGGGACCTTCTTAAAAATGGGGCACCAGGCAAAAACGTTCCTTTTTAACCAGGCCTTTGGCTAACCTAATCAACATCCTGTACCCTTTAAAATGTGGCTCTTTTGGGGGGGTGTTATTGAATTATTCTTTTGATTTTGATTTTATATATTGTGATTTTTTTTGTGAACTGCCCTGAGACCTCCAGGTATAGGGCGGTATATAAATTCAATAAATGAATGAAAGTAAGCACACATGACGAAAAACACATCTGGTGCTATTTGAATCTATGTAGCATAACTAACACACTGAGAAGTAATCACCAATTCATGAAGGGTGAGATATGATTTTATGGCTCCAAAATAGCATTTTTGCATACAAAATTCAACTTTTTTTTTGTTCTATACAAAGCAACAATATACTAAGATTCTCAAGGGCACCTTTTCAACCCTTCGGGTGGAATTTTATAAAAAAATAAATAATTCTGGTGGAAGGTTATTCATATAATTAAAATTCTACATTACCATTCGTTCCAACTTTTGTTCTCCTTGGTTACACCAAAAAACACAGCAAAGTTCCTGCCAAACCAACTAATTGAATACACATCATTAACCTCAAAGGTGTTTTCATTTAAAACAAAAACGGTCATCAAAAGTCACAGTAAATAACCCTGAGGTGATTTTTTACAACAATTTCATTTCAGATTTGATCGAGTAGTATAGCACTATCAAAAAAACAACCAAAGATTACATCTCCTTTCTTGTAATTAAAAAAATCTGAGGTAAACTTTATTGAGCTTGGGTTAATCTCCTAGCATTATCCAGCTTTCTTCTACACCATCTACACCTTTCAAATTATTTTTAAAATAGCCAAAAATAAAATAAAAAATACAATCCCTAAAGGAAACATTATTTAGAGTGGTAGAATCCTGTTCCCCTCTTCAGCCCCAGGCTCGCTTTGATGGCACGCAAAACTAAGGGTTTCATTGTGGACAAATCTTTAATAATATAATTAATCTATGCTGTAATCTTTTAGCCAATCCCACTCGTAGTTTTGCAAAATATGTCTAGCTTCGTAGAATAAATTAGACGCTTGCCCTGCAGGTGTTTACAATACGGAATAAATTAAGAAGAGGGAAAAGACACACAGAAGGTTAGCATTTAATAATTAACAGAGAAAGAGGTGGAAAATGTTCTTTACAATATTGTCTGCGCCAGATGTATTACCACCCCCTGATCCCTCAGGAACTGTTCCTTCTCTTCCTTCAGCACTTACTACCTAGAGGAAAAGTCTTTTATCCCAATATATATCTTTCCCAAGCAAAGTTTATTTCTATAGCCTTCCAACTTTGGTCAATACTTTCGTTTTGTAACTAATCAATCCATTGAATGGATGGGACATTTGTCCTCCGTTAAGGTTCTTCGATCCAGACAAGTCTTCCCATCTTTAAAGGCTGCGCCGCTACTGGCACTTCTACAGCGTTTCCACAATCATTTCTTTAACCTCTCCTAATCCCCCAGGCTCATGCCTCTCTGATTTCTCCACGCCTAAGGCCAGCAGGTAATTGTTAGGGACTGAGGTGGTTTCTATCTTGTGGAAAACGTGAAGGAGGAAAAATCCCTGCTGCATCCAGATTGCACAGAAGAGAGCAGGCAGTTGCAGCTACGTGAGTCAGAGGTCAGATCAAACAGAAGAGGCCAATTTGAAACATCTAGCCAGAGGGAGCATCTGATCATCCAAAACCAAAGTCAGGCTGAAGTCACAACTCAGGCAGAGCAGTCCAAAGTGAACAGGCTGAAGAAGCAAAGAACGGGCAAGGCCATGGAGCAAAAGTTGTTCAGCATGCTAGCATGTGACAGGGGAAAGAAGTAGCATTCTCCCCTTTCCACACTTGGCCATAAGGTTTTCAATTTCCCTTCTCCGCACTCCCATATTATCCACACAGGACGCGGGTGGTGCTGTGGTCTAAACCACTGAGCCTCTTGGGGTTGCAGGTCAGCGGTTCGAATCCCCACGACGGGGTGAGATCCCCTTGCTCTGCCCCAGCTCCTGCCAAGCTAGCAGGTCGAAAGCACACCAGTGCAAGTAGATAAATAGGTACCACTGCAGCAGGAAGGTAAACAGCGTTTCCGCGCACTCTGCTTTCCATCACAGTGTTCCATTGCACCAGAAGTGGTTTAGTCATGCTGGTCACATGACCTGGAAAGCTGTCTGCGGACATACACTGGCTTCCTTGGCCTTAAGTGAGATGAGCTCCGCAACCCCATAGTCGCCTTTGACTGAACTTAACCATCCAGGGGCCCTTTACCTTTTACCTTTTTTATTACCCACATATACAATCTCTGTCTCCATCTATTCTCTCCCTCTTCTTGTATTTTCCTCCTGCTTTCCCCACTTCTTTCTCCCAACACTGGTACACCTCAGCCCTATGGAATCGCATGTAAGGGAGCCCTACGATTAGGTTACCAAATTCTTTTCAATGAATCCGGGGACACTTTTCAACTTCCTACTAAATAGATGGATTTTGTCAGGGGACTGATTTGTGAATCTGGGGACTGTCCCCAGGAAATGGGGACATCTGGTAACCTTACCCTACGAATGAAACACACAACCCCTACATGTGCAATTGCTACTGCCTATGTACGCGGGTGGCGCTATGGGTTAAACCACAGAGCCGAGGACTTGCCGATCAGAAGGTCGGCGGTTCGAATCCCCACAACGGGGTGAGCTCCCATTCTTCGGTCCCTGCTCCTGCCAACCTAGCAGTTCGAAAGCACATCAAAGTCAAATAGATAAATAGGTACCACTCCAGCGTGAAGGTAAACAGCGTTTCCCTGCACTGCTCCGGTTCGCCAGAAGTGGCTTAGTCATGCTGGCCACATGACCCAGAAGCTGTCTGCAGATGAACGCCTGCTCCCTCGGCCAATAAAGTGAGATGAGCGCCACAACCCCAGAGTCGGTCACGACTGGACCTAATGGTCAGGGGTCCCTTTACCTTTACCTTTACCTTTACCTTTATGTAAAGTGCCCTTCCATGCTCAAACTTTATTAAAATAATCATTCATCGCATCTGATGCCTTTAATACTAAAAGTAAAATATTAAAAATAGCACTGAGACTCCTTTAATCTATATATAATTTTTGTTCTCATCTGTCATCACACTCAGTCTGAGCTGCTAGGGGGTGGAAGAGGCACGAAGACTGAGCAAAGGTTTGGAGGCTCACCCTAGCAGGAATCCACCTCAGAGTCTGAATGAGTCACCTCAAGAGGAGGAGTGCAGGTGTCAGCATCGCCCTTGAGCCAGTGCCACCAACTGGACTCATCCACTTCAGCCCGACTGGGCTAGGTGAGCTGGGTAGCACTTCCAGAGACCACCTTCTGCACAGGAACATATCAAAGTGCTGTGGACTCACAGCTTAGAGTTGTGAGCACCAGATTCACTCCAACAAGAAGACAGTTGTCGCACAGCAGAGTATAGCAGAGTATAGCAGAGCATAAACAACTCGGAGAGCAGCTCTGTAGAATATCTTCTTTATTCTATCTACAACTATAATACACAACTATATACAGAGCTAAATGAGGAAGCTGAACTGCACTGAGTGTCTGCAGCTGCTCTTAGCAGCAACCTTATCTATACACACGATCTCTCTCTAACACTCAGTCTCTCTCTCTCCCCGAAACTTGGATGTGAGGCTGGAGTGGAATAAGTAGAGAGCAGAAACCGCCCCCTCCTCTCTGGAGAATCAGCAGAGAACATCAGCAGATTCTTGGATATGGGAGGGGTGAAATCTCCTCAGCAGGAAGGGGAGGCATTACCATGACTTGTCGATGGAGCTCTCCTGCCTTTTTGCTTTCTCCCTGGGGTATAAGTCTTGGCAGATTCACTACCATACCAACCCTTGATACTGACCCTGGAATTAATACAAGCATTGCCATTTAAAAGTGCTCCTCAGCAGTAGGAAAGCAAGCATCCGCTTGACATATTTTGCATGTAATTCTCCACTGTTAACTTTATTATTATTATTATGCAGCCAGCAAAACATTTTTTATGGGATGTTCCAAAAGGCAGTGCTGAAGTATTTTCATTTTAAGGTGTCCTTTTGTTTAGCAGTGGTTTACAGCTAGCCGTCCCAGGGTGGAGCAGAGGAAATGAAAAAACATAACTTACTTTTACTTTTTGAAGGCCTCCCTGCATGCTCCACGGAAAAATAAAACATATTTTTCCTGTTTGTAGCTTGCCGGAATGAATTAGCCAAGATGAATGTCTCTGCATGGGCAAGTTTTCATATTCTATATTGTGTGCCTACAATTTAGCCTGCCTGCTCTGTTGTCGCTTTTCCTTGTCGAACTCATCTCAGAGTAACGGGAGCTTGAAATTAACTCGAGGTACAAACCCCGCTGAGTAAGAAGATGTAAAAATTAGTTACGTTGTGGTGGAGGGGGTCATTCATAAGCATTATGGCATAAGCTATGTCATTATAAAATTGTATCATTACATGTAAAATACAGAGCCGAGCCAAATGGCACAAGCAAATCTCCTTCAAGTTTCCTGCTCGCTGTCAGTTTGCATTAGATCTTAATTGAGATCATTGGACTGGACCTGCCTCACAGAGTACAGCAAAAGGTATTCCAAATTAAGCTCCATCAGTTACTTAATAGAGCTGAAATGGATACTTCCCACCAGGGCTGGCTGACAACACACCTCATACAGGCAGCTGCCTAAGCTGGAATGATAAAAGGGGTGACTCCTGACATTTTATTTTTTCAGGGTGTCCCAGTGATGAAATGCCTGTTTCTTTAAGAACAGTTTGGGAAGGGACAGAGAGATCTTCTCATTACCCTGACCTGGTGGTCTAAGATGGGCAGCACACACAGCTATTCAGCAGTGCAGGTTTGATAAGGGAGACTCGCCAACTCTCACTTAATGAAGGAAGCACCTGAGTTTTAGACTTGCACATCAGGCAAATAAAGCCTGATCATCTGGAGGAGCGCTGATAGCTGTGCTCCATGTTACAGAGGCCAAAGTGGAAACACTTTTCCGGCAAAGATTCAACAGATGATTTTTAGGCCTATGAATAAATACAGTGGTACCTCGGTTCTCAAACGTAAACCATTCTGGAAGACCATTCGACTTCCAAAACGTTCGAAAAACGAGGCTGTCAGCAAGTTCAGTGGAGAAAATTGGAAAACACGCAACGGAAGCCATGCAACTTGCGAAGCACGTTCGAAAATGAAAGCATTTACTTCCAGGTTTTGGGCGTTTGGCTTCCAAAATTTCATCAACGAAGGCATTCGAGAACCGAGGTACCACTGTATTCTTGATTAGTCAACTATTTTAATGATTATTTTGTATTGTTTTTGTGATGCTATATTGTAGACATAGAATCAACTCCTAGGGTCCGAGGTCCCTTTGCCTCCCCCCAATAAAATATTATAGGGGGCCGAAACCCCACCCCCAGTTGATGAGCATTGCAGTTCAAAAGGTGTGCATCTTGTGATCAATTATGTGGGGTAGCAATTACCTGCCCCAAAATATTTTATTCAAGTTGGCTGCCCAGATATTGTTGACCATCACCTTCATATTTTACATGAGCTTGTGGTATATAAGTATTTATAGATAAGTTACAAAAGATAGAGAAAGCTTCACAGTTTCCAGACATATTGCAAATGAGTTTCAGATTGCTCAAGTAGAAAAAAAAAATCTACCCAAATGCTGATGGAGTTGTGTGTTTTTTTGTTTTTGTTTTTTTAAAAAGGCAAATGGATGCAGATATGTGAAGAACTGAATATGAGATTGGAAAAATGGTTAGTTTTGCCCATCCTGACTCCCAGGTAAATATGTGAGGAGGGTTGTGGCCTAAAGAATATGAGCACAAAATAGAACTACTAAAATCAGAATGTACAGGTAGATTGTATGCTCCTTGGGACCGGGGAAATAAATGGAAAACTATCAGAGTTTAACCAACGCCTACATCACATAGTTAAAAAACATTGCATGCTAGGTAATTCTTGTCCTCCTTGCAATCTAACAAAATAGTAATTTAAAAAGGCCTTCTGTAATATATGTTTGTTTGCATAATATATACCTTGCACCTTCAACATAATTTTGTTTCCAAATGAGGAGTAATGGGGGGGGGGCACCTGGCTTGCCAGTGGTACATGTGAAAAGAATCTAGGGTTTTTTAGTAGACCACAAGTTTAACATGAGTCAAAAGTGTGGTGTAGCATTTTAAAAAGCTAATGCTATTTTAGGCTGTATCAACAGAGGTACATATATTGTCCTGATCAAGGGAAGTCATAGTCCAGCTCTATTCTGCCTTGGTCAGACCACACCTGGAATACTGTGTCCAGTTCTGGGCACCACAATTTAAGAAGAATATTGATAAGCTGAAATGTGTGCAGAGGAGGGCAATCAAGATAATCAAGGGTCTGGAAACTAAGCCTTATGAGGAATGGTTGAGGGAGTTGGGTATGTTTAGCCTGAAATAGGAGAGACTGAGAGGAAATATGTTAGCCATCTTCAAAAATCTAAAGGGTTGACACACGGAGGATGGAGCAAGCCTGTTTTCTCCTGTTCCAGAGGCTAGGACCCAAACCAATGGATTCAAGTGACAAGAAAGGAGATTTCGATTAAACATCAGGAAGAACTTTCTGACCGTAAAAGCTGTTCAACAATGGAACAGACTCCCTCAGAAGGCGGTGGACTCTCCTTCCTTGGAGGTTTTTAAGCAGAGGTTGGCTGGCCATCTGTCATGGAGGCTTGGGCTAAGGTTGGACTAGATGACCCTTGGGGTCCAGTCCAACGCCATTCCATTCTATGATTCTATACACTTAAGACTGTGTTATTTGAGCCCTAAAATGGTATAGATTGACTATTTGTATTTGTGCTATCAAAAAACCCCACCGCAATCAAAAACAAATCTTCCAGGCAATTTGAGCTCTGCTGTAATTTCAGCATCAATGACAATAAAGGCTACCTTGACAAATCTTTATGTTCCTTCAACATGAATTACTGCCGGTTGATCAGACAGCAAGATGCCACATAGCATAGCATTTTAACAGGGATACAGTTCCATTACTTGAACAATTATGGCAGGTAATGACAATCACCTAGAAGTGTTTATACTAAGATTGTAAATAACCAGGAGATCAGCTGTGCTGATGGAAAACAGGTGTGAAATTGTTTGGTGAATAAGATGTACGTTAGGAAATGGGACACATGAAAGTGATGATTCTCAACACCCAAAAACTTTGCGTTCTTGAGAAAGACAGTGGTATTGGAGTACAATACTGTTTGCTACATGGTTATTGTTACAAACATCCCATGTGAGGGCTCTACGTTCACACCGTTAGCTGTTTTGTTAACGCAGAGTCATCACAAACACTCTCTCAAGCACCCTTTGCAGCAACATGATGATGCTAAGTCACTGTGTAAGCAATGACTAGCAAAGACATTATCCCCAATGTCAGAACCAGCATGTAATGCATTTCCATGTTAATGAATGCCTTCCATCAAGGAATGGTGTTCCGTCATACCCACCCTCGATTGTAGGTGCCTCAATCTTCAGAGGCTCACGCGGTGACAAGAAGCAGGACTTTATTTGATGTGGACCCCTTCCTGCAGAATGTCCTTTCCAATGTCTCTCCTTCCTTGGAGGTTTTTAAGCAGAGGTTGGATGGCCATCTGTCATGGATGCTTCAGCTGAGATTCCTGAATTGCTGGGGGTTGGACTAGATGATCCTTGGGGTCCCTTCCAACTCTACAATTGTATAATTCTATGATTAAAAAGCAGAGACATCACCTTGCCAACAACGGTCCATATAGTTAAAGTTATGGTTTTCCCAGTAGTGATGTATGGAAGTGAGAGCTGGACCATAAAGAAGGCTGATCGCAGAAGAATTGATGCTTTTGAATTATGGTGCTGGAGGAGACTCTTGAGAGTCCCATGGACTGCAAGAAGATCAAACCTATCCATTCTGAAGGAAATCAGCCCTGAGTGCTCACTGGAAGGACAGATCGTGAAGCTGAGGCTCCAATACTTTGGCCACCTAATGAGAAGAGAAGACTCCCTAGAAAAGTCCCTGATGTTGGGAAAGATGGCGGGCACAAGGAGAAGGGGATGACAGAGGACAAGATGGTTGGATAGTGTTCTCGAAGCTACCAGCATGAGTTTGACCAAACTGTGGGAGGCAGTGGAACACAGGAGTGCCTGGTCCATGGGGTCACGAAGAGTCGGACACAACTAAACGACTAAACAACAACAAATGATTCTAAGTATATAGAAACCACTACCTTACTTTTGGGTGGCCTCATTTCACTTCCAAACTGATCAGCACTCAGCATTTGCTCTTAGAGGGAATAAGGTATACTTTGGTCCAGTATACCTGAAGGAGAGCCTCCAACCTATCGTTCTGCCTGGACACTGAGATCAAGCTCTGAGGGCCTTCTGGCAGTTCCCTCACTGTGAGAAGCCAAGTTACAGGGAACTGGGCAGAGGGCCTTCTCGCTAGTGGCACCTGCCCTGTGGAATGCCCTTCCACCAGATGTCAAACAGAAGAACAACTACCAGACTTTTAGAAGACATCTGAAGGCAGCCCTGTTTAGGGAAGCTTTTAATGTTTAACAGACCACTGTATTTTAATATTTTGTTGGAAGCTGCCCAGAGTGGCTGGGAAAACGCAGCTAGATGGGTGGAGTATAAATTTATTATTATTATTATTATTATTATTATTATTATTATTATTATTATTAACAAAATAAGCAGTGACTATGTGATCTGTTTTCACCTAGAAACATGCCAGCATGGGTGATAGGATTATGATGACACCATTCAAATCTGTTTTGAGTCATAGCATAAATACTATGGAAAATACTTACTTGGAGATACTGGATATTGAATCCAGGACGCTACCATTGAGTTAGGGTCATTCTCAATTGGCAACCAAAATTCACAGACTTTCAATGTACAGGGTTCTGATTACTTCCTTGACTCTTTCTGGTTTTATTCATTCATTCATTCATTCATTCATCAGCATCTATTTAAATCACCAGTAGTCAATGTGGTCGCTTCCAAATGCTGTTGGACCAAAACTCCCATCAGCCCCAGTCAGCATAACCAATGGTCAAGGATGATGGGAGTTGTAGTATAACATCACCCAAAGGGTACCCTTGCTTTAAATCATTCCTCTGTTGGCTCTTTTAGGAGTTTCATCAGTGTTTTCTTCATCTTAAATCTTCTCATTTCCCGTTTTCTACATTACAGAACAAGTGGGGAATTTATGGAAGGAAGTTCATATCAGTCTGTGCTATGACAAAGATCTGAGTAGCGAAGCTCAGTGAGACACATCTGTAGTCTAATTGGTTATAAATATAGAACACCAATAAAAGATGCTTGATAGTTAGGCAGTTTTTATCTTTTGCAGATCTAAAAGGGTGATCTTGTTAATGACTGAAGCTTCATTAGAAATGTAGGCAATGAAGATATATTGTCATGAAGCAATCATTAGCCCTTGTATATCTTCGTGAACATTCCACTGAAGATTATAACAAAGCACTTTATTTCAAAGTTTCGATACTGAACAATTCATAAATGAAGCACTTTGCCAAACTACAGCTATATTCACGCCATTTATTTAAAGCACTATGATACTACTTTAAACAGCCATGGCTTCCCCCCAAAGAATTCTGGGAGTGCTAAGAATTGTTAGGAGGCTCCTGTTCCCCTCACATAGCTACAGTTCACAAAGTGGTTTAAAGGCCTTCACAGGGAATTCTGGGAATTGTAGTTTTGTGAAGGAAATAGATGTCAACTAACAATTCTCAGCACTCTAAATGAACTGCAATTCCCAGAATTCTGCAGCAGAAACCATGGCTGTTTAAAGTCGTATAATGACGTTTTATATGTATAGTGTGAATGTGGCCGATGGTTTCAATCCTGCGTACCTTGGAGAAAACCATACCGAGCACAGTGAGAATTACTTCTAAGCAGTTGTTTATTTTTTTAAAAAACAAATTTTATGAACCACTTAATCAAAAAATATCCAGTGTGGTGCTGATTAGCTACTGATATATGTTGCTTGTGATGTTGAAAGCTCTAAACAACATGGAGCCAGGATACCTGAGCGGCTGCTTCCTGTGGCCAGTGTGGTGTAGTTGTTAAGAGTGGTAGACTCGTAATCTGGTGAACCGGGTTCGCTTCCCCACTCCTCCACATGCAGCTGCTAGGTGACCTTGGGCTAGTCACACTTCTCTGAAGCCTCTCAGCCTCACTCACCTCACAGAGTGTTTGTTGTGGGGAAGGAGGGGAAATGAGATTGTTAGCTGCTTTGAGTCTCCTTAGAATAGTGATAAAGCAGGATATCAAATCCAAAACTCTTCTGTGGCACAAACCAAGACAATATTTGGGATCTTCTGGGGGAGATCTTCCTGCTCATTCCATGGCCAGTCAATTGCCCACAAGGAATAGTTCAGTCGGTTGAGAATGAAACTCTTAATTTCAGGTTTGTGGGTTTGAACCCCACGTTGAGTAAAAGATTTTGCGTTGCAGGGGGTTGGACGAGATGATCCACATGGTCTCTTCCAACTCTGCAATTCTATGATTCTTAGCCACTCAGTGACAATGTGAAAGCCTGTCTTCTGAGTGTGTACCCAATCTTTCCTGGATTTTTAATTGGTTGTATGCTGCTTAGTTTAACCTGTGAAATACAGTTGTGTTGTGTTTTTATCTTGTTTTTAGGAAATTATTTTTCTGCATGATGATGATGATGTAGACCTCTTAGATTTTATTGTATTAGGTTGTATAAACATGTTATTTATAAACAACTAAGGGTGGACATTAACTGCCCGCAGCAGAGACCTGCCTCTCAGCATTTAAGACTCTGTAATTATATAAGGATATTGTGTGAGCAATATAGGAAGTAATTCTACCATGAACATTAGGTTTCAGCATCCATCTTAACATGAGATAAGATAGTCAAACCACCATCTCCCCTCCTTTTACAATCCTTCGCTGAAGCCTGATGCTACGATACTCTGTTAAATCTGAATGCTAGGAATTACAATTACCCAGTTTGATCTTGGCATTCTAAAGTGTAACAGCTCTATTTCATGCACAATTCATCAGGCTGATGGAGATACTATAATTAAAGAAAGTACTTAATGCATTAGAGGAGGGGGTTTTCCTTTCTGTTCCTACTTTATCTATATGCTATATTTTGACGTTTCATAATTTGAAATTTGCAGAGCTTTCGTCCTCCCTGACAGTTCCATTGCTCAAGTATTCTGAATGCTACAGACAATGGGAAAATGACACCCAGTGAATTAAGCTGTTCTTTCTTAGCTTGATACTAAAATCTGGCCTCATTTATCCAGCACCTCTATCACTGTTGAGCCTCAAATTGCGAATGTTTTAATATGCTGGGGAAAGAAACATGGCCAGCAAGGCTTTCATTATGTATTGGTATTAACAGCTGGAAATGGCCAATTTCAAATGTAAAATCCAAGCAGAATTTGACACTGAATTTGGGCTACCATGTTTCTCCAATGTGGGGGACGTGGGTTTCCATCAACAAAGTAGGAAATGAGGGAGTCATGGCTGCTTCCATTTCTATTGTTCCTTCAGTTGCTAGAGCATGAGCGCCAACTCTTTGGGTTCATTTTCTCTGTCTCAACAGAGTTACTCAGAAAGTCTTCCTGCATCTTTCGCAGCAGCAACAGTCCAGTCCTCTCTTGGTGAATTTCTGTGACAGGAATAACTACCTCACCCACCCAGTTCTTCTCTAAAGTCTTTATTATTTACATTTCAAGTTGCATGGCACTACTGGTCTACATATAAAATAAGAAACAGGACTCTATACAGATCCCTGCTCACTTCAGCCATCTGGCTAGAGAGATCGGATCACAGATTTTCACATATTCTGGCAGGCACACTGGCCAACACTGACTGCCTCACATGGAGCATTCCTGTTGCTAAGCAGATGTTTTAGGTGTGCCTCAAGGATGTGCTTCAAAGCCGTGCTTCAAGGCTCATTTCAAGTTTATTTTGGCAATACACCAACTTAGTCAGCCATCCTTCTCCCTTAGTAGCAGAAGGGTAGCCTTGTAAAACATAGGCAAACTGGTGACCTCCAGATGTTGTTGGACAACAACTCCAATCTTCCTTGAGCATGAACCATTCAGACTGGGGCTGATGGTTCAAAACATCTGGAAGCCCTCATATTAGATACCCCTGCACAAGCACTTCCTCCTTTGAGGGAGCCATGACTTTAAAGAGGTTTGCTTTAAATGGTGCAGATTGGCCTAAGACTTTGGCTCAGCCTCCTCAACAACTCTGGTCAGTCTCCTCCAAAAAAGCTCAACAGCTCTGGTCAATCCAATAGATCACTGCCAGTTTATTTATAGTGGGAGTAGATCGCAGTCTCTTGGAAGTTGGACACCCCTGATCTATATTTTTATTCAATACATATCATGGATTCATTCAGTTCTGGAAAGATAAATCATTTAATATTTGTGCCTGGGCAATTTGGACCACATAAACAATCTTTAAAGAAATAACAACAACAAAAAACAACCCTGGTAATACTCCAAAGCTTGGAAACATCACAATCATAAGCATTTACTGCTTTTCTAAAACATTGCATTCAGTGGTTTTGTTGGATAAAGAACAAGTCTGATATTGATTGATGAAGGTTCCTATAAGCCTGCCTCACTTATGTTCACATATTTTATTGAGTGTCCATTGTAAAAAGGAGGAAGTTGATAAAGAAAATACTACTTGGACTATAGTTCTGTGGTCTTATCTGTACAGAAAACAATAGAACAAACACGGGCAAATAGAATGGAAAGGAAACGGAAACAGATTTTGAAGGTGCTTTTATATTTCTGTGCATTGTGGGGGAAATCCCACATATAGGCAGAGCTTTTTTTCAGCTAGTACTCACCAGAACTCAGTTCCGGCACCTCTCAGGTGGGTACCATTGCCATTCTAAGAGAAGAAATAGCACTGCATATATGAGAGGCAAATGTAGGGTTAAATAACACCCATCCACTTTCACAGCCTCATCTGTGGCCTGCAAAAGTAGGAGGGCATTTTTCTTGGGATGTTGAGGAGCAGAACATTGTGGTGTTTTGGGGAGCTAAGGGCAAATGGTGCCAGTAGCATATTCTCTTCCCCTTTGAACAGTGGTTGAAAAACTGTGGCTCCCCAAATGCTGTTGGACTGCAGTTTCCATTACTCCTAGCCGGCATGGCCAATGATCAGCAACGATGGGACGTGTGGTCCAGCAGAAACTGGAAGGTCAAAGTTTCCCTACTATTGCCTCAGAGCAGGTCTGGAGAACCACTCCAAAAACCCCTGGTCACTAGCCATTGTGACTAGTTCAGCAACATCTGAAGGTTCATGGGTTCCCTCACCCTGCCTTAGAGTGCCCTGGTCACATAGGAGGTGATTTAAGTTCCTGTTACACTGGGAAAATAAAACCTAGCCTCCCTTCCTCACTTGCTAGATTTCTGGTGAGCAGCCCTCCCCACCCCTGGAATCAATGAAACTTAAAAAGGAAACACAGCTACATGATCTGCATTAAGTGTAATGTGTAGTTTGGCTCTCAGTCTTGAAGAACTGTCCACATCCTTCACATGTGTCTTCCAAGAGCCATTTTTCTTCAATGGTAAGAATCTCCCTCGACTTGTATTTTGTCTAGAACAGGCACAAAAATCTGCTCAGCAGTATTTGGTCTGAGTCCCATCACTCAACTCTGTTTTTATTGTTGCTTTAGCTGGCTTATTAGTCAATTGGGAGGAACAGCGTTGAATTACATTATAGCCTATCATAAACCAAGACGTAATGGATGGTGTGTAGTAATAAAAAGGAATGATACCAGCAGAGCTATATATGGTGGGGCAATGTTGATATTACATCTTTTGCACAAATGTAATTAAACTGTCTTCATGTTTCCTTGATGCTTGTTTATTTTGTTTAAGGTTTTTCTTTTTACCTTCAGCATTATTCTTTATAATGATCTAATATTATTTGCTACTGAGTTGATCAGTGGAAAGACACAGTTAAGTGTATTTTCACCAAGTACAGAAAAATAAAATGATGTACACGTGTTTGAACCAGTCCAAAGTTGTTCTTGTTTTGCATCTCACCAGCATTTTCAGCTTTCATAAGCCAGATGTGATTCCCTAAAACCAGACAAAAACGTGCTTCAGGCACCTCACTTTATCAGTGGCAGTGTTCAAGTCAGCATGACCAAGCTTATCTTCAAAGTGTCTTGCAAGATTGTCATGGTGAGGGTTCCAGTATGGCATTTACTAGAGTACAAGAAAGCAATCCCCACACCACTTGAAATAGGTCAACAGGAAAACTTCTTGAGGGTGCAATGGAGGTGGCAAAGTATCTGGGCTGGTTCTGCTGTAGGTCAGCATGGAGACTCAGAGACGAGCAATAAAGTTGCTTCTTTATTCAAGAAAACAGCATACAAGCAGAGAAACCTCAAGGCAAGACTGGCCCCTAGTGACACAGTTGCCAGGACTGACAATCTGTGCCTCCTACCTCCCCCTAAGTTTTCCTCTCCCTAGCTGGATGTCTCCCAAGCAGCCTTAAACTATGTCAGGGAAAGGCCACTTGTGCTCTTTGTTCTTCTGCACAGAAGGCTCTTCGTGACCTTGGAGACCAGGTTGGAAGGGAGTTTGCTACAGTAGGAAAGGCAAGCTCTGTGAGTGCTTCTGCTGCCTCTGGCCTCTCCTTCCCAGCTTCATGTCCAGAGTCTGCTGCCTCTGGCTCTTCTCTCTCACTCAAGCCTGCTTTTCAGCATCCCTTCATCCTCTGACCTGTCCTCAGCGTCCCACCACCACTCCCCTGGCTCTGAGCCTTCCTCCTCTGGGTCTTCCCCAGGGGGTTCTTCGGATGTAACCTCCCACCACTCCTTGTCGTCCATCCAGTCCCTGACACAAAGTAGGTTTTCTTTGCTGCCTTCACTGATATTTGATAGACACAATCTTTCACTTCTACTTGGTTTCTTCCAAATATCCAGACCATGCCTCTCCCACCAAGAAGCAAAGACTAAATCAAAGCTATGCCCTGCCCTATGTGTTGGACAGAAGACATGTTGAGCTACAACCATGGTTGTCATGGAGGTCATGAAGTCGCAAGCCAGCCTTGTCAAGGTGGCCCCAGAGTCAGAATAGAAATTCACCAGGACCAAGCGACTGGGGTTTTCCAGCACCATACCTGAGGCCACCTCTGCTGCTTAGACAGTGGGGCAGCAGGGTGGGTGGTAAACTAATAGCACTCCCTGATCTGTCTCACTGGCTCTGCACCAAGTACAGATTCTTACAACCTGTTCCCAGGTGGAGGGGTTTTCTGGTGAGTGGGCCACAGTGATTCCCCCTCTGATGCCCACAAGCTTGGCTTGGTGCTACAAAAAGCTGGGTAAGATCTACTCTGTCGAGCTTGGCTACCCAGTTCTCAGTAACCCACACCAGACTAGCTCCCTCATCTGCAACCAAATCACACGAGTGATGTTTTATTGTGAACATTGAATAGCAACACCAAGTTAGAGGGTTCAGGAGCTAGGCCACCAGGTACCTACAAGGCAGATGAAGGCTCAGGGGGGATTGTCTTCAACCATCTAGGCCCCATCGCCTTCCAACCATGTTCCACCTACTGCTATTAGTCGTGATGGTGACATGAAACTTTTTTGGGTGGGGGGATATTAATGGTTTAGTCATTTTTGTAAACTGCCCTGGGAATACGATTGAAGGGTGGTATAAAAAAACTTTTAAGTAAATATCCATTCAGATGGCGTAATGCACTGGAGAACTACTAGCATCACATCCTGCTCTGGAGTTTTCTGGCAACATCTTGTTGGTTAGACATAGTACAAATAAAATTCCTAGCATGGTCTGTAAAGAGAGCTAACTTTTCTTTCACATCTCCTGGTGATTCTATGTAACCAATGGAATGCTTTAAATTCTAATGAATATCTGCACTCTGTATAGTTGGCTTCTTTGGTACATTCTCTCATTTTTATGTATTTACATTAAGATTACATCCCTCCTTACTCTCTCTCTAGATCAATCATAGTTGTTAGATGAATGAGATCAGTACATTTGCCATTACAGAATTGTGGAGAATATTCAAATATGTACTTAGTCTCAGCCCTGATGGTACTTGAAGTTTCTTGTAAAGATGTTCTTTGAAGAGAAAATTTGATGCAATTAATCAGCCTCCGATGTGCCACATCAGCAGTTACTTATTTAGGCAATGCAGACAAATGCTAACAGAAAGTGTATCCACCAGATTTAGCACATCGAAGAAAGGGTGGAATTACTCAGCAGAGACTCAAGACAGCTTCAGCATGCTCTCTGTATGCCATCAGCCAGGAAGTCAACTCCACCTTGGGCATTGAAGTGAGAGAGCTTGGTAGAAGAGTAGCTGCCCACTGGCTTCTGCCATTTGCTGAGCAAAATGTTTATGTAGGTATGTGTGCCATCCCGTGCCTCAGATAGTATACATATTATGATTGTTGAATGTCTGAAGTTTTGGGGGGACGACTTTTGCTTCATTCTTATTCTGTCAGCAGTTTACACAGGACCTCACACCAGAGGGAAGAAGGTTTGCATGTTTAGACCTTCAACCTCCCCCTTAAATAAATTCAGATAAGACTCAAATTTTTGGTTTGGTTTTTGGCAGAATTTAGGCCACAACTTTATTGATTACAGAAAGTGAGTGGTTGCATAGGCTCTGGTTCGGCTAGCTCCCTGCCACACAGGTAGCGCTGACCCAGGGCACCAGCATAGGTCAGCCAAGGGTGAACACCTGGATAAGTGGAAAGCCAGGAACAGGCTATCTCCACCACCCAAATGTCCTCCTGGACTCAGGCATGGGCACAACCCCTCTCAGGGTTGACCAAACCATTGAGTCCCTGGATTCCTTTAACAGAATATCCTTCTCATAGGGATGACGAGAGCGTTCTCCCATCCCTATCACCTGAACCAGAGCCTATCCGCAACCTTACAAGTTGTGACAATTTGCTACGCAGCAGGCGAAACCCAAATGGCAACAGCCAATCAGCCAAGTGGGGGAAATTCCTGCCGTGCCCCTGTCCCAACGACAGACAACACACGACGGCATAGCAAGGTCAAGCACAAAGCCCTAAAAGTAGGGAGAGGTGGGTGAGTGTTTTGAATGCACGCACCGAAAGAAGAAAGTGTATCATCTTCTGAGTGATGCACATCAAGTCACACATCCAAACCACCCCAGGGTGTTTTTGTTCCTGGTCAGCTGGCAATCCGAGTAGTGGAGGGAGGGAGGTGATGGGTCCCATGGAAGCATAAGCAAGCACTGCACCCTCTTTTGCTTATGCAGAATTGTTAAATTCTTTGGATTGCAGCTTGGTATTATGTGGCTGCACAAGCCTCCTATCATCCCATCCTCCCCATCCTTTTATTAGCTGCACTGCAGGAGGAAATTATGCTTCTAATTGTTACTTTCTTCCTGTCCTTCAAATGAACATCTCCCTATCTCCAAAGTGACTTTGAGGTGCGAAAGCTCCTTTCAGAAAATAGTGATATTAAAAACATCTTTTCAATTTGGAATAATCATATTTGTGTGTGCATGTCAACCGAGAACGCAGAAGAAAAGGCATTAAAGACAGCAATAAACTTCGTATATATTAATTTATCTAGATATGAAGCCCCCCCCCCCCCGTCCTTGCTGGGTTGAATAATACATCAGCTTGTAGCAGTTCCATTATCAGATTGCTTCATTTATTCCATCTACCAAGAACAGGGAAATTATAGCAATAAGTAGTAGAAAATGGTTTCAAACTTGCTTGAATTAGAAAAGATCTCCACTTTGATTTTTTTAAAAGACAACAACAACCCAGCTTTCTGTACAGAACTTCCAGTCAAAGCTAACCACAAAAGACCTCTGTTTTTTAAAACTCATTTCCAGGAACTTATTTGCCATCACTTTTTAAATTAGGTTTCTGGTCAATCTGAGTAGCATATAAACGACTGGATGATAAGCTCTGATAAGGCTGCCAATATCCATCCAGTTTGCTGCACTATTTACACAATATGGTCTTATGGGATCCCATCTCTGTCCAATTAGGGTCTACATGGGCCTTAATGTATTTGTAACAACAACAAAAAGAGCGCCCAACATAATCCCTTGGCATAAACAGCCAGAATGGAATCTCTCAGAGGGCACCTGTTCAAGGACTGGATGTTTTAACAAAAAACTGGCCCTGCCATGAAACAACAGGCAGCAAAGTGCTTCAGGTGGCCCAGCAGGAGTGGTGGAACAGATGAAGGCAGGAACTGGTATGTCAGTAATGCAGCAAGACATTTTAGACTGTCGATCGTAACAGAAGGGGCTTTGGAGCTACACTCCAGACAGCAAAAGGCAGTTGCAGATGGTAGGGCAGGGCAGTGGGACAGAAAGGGGAAGGGGTTGGGAATGCCAAGGTTAACACAGTGTGTTTGCTCCACATGGACCTCATCCACCACTTTCCCTTTCCATCTCTCCATCCCGGGATGCAGCCCTGACACAGGTGACCTGAGGTCAGGTGAGTGCCGCCACCCTACTACAGTGGTACCTCGGTTTAAGTACTTAATTCATTCCGGAGGTCCGTTCTTAACCTGAAACTGTTCTTAACCTGAAGCACCACTTTAACTAATGGGGCATCCTGCTGCTGCCACGCCACCGGAGCACAATTTCTGTTCTCATCCTGAAGCAAAGTTCTTAACCCAAAATACTATTTCTGGGTTAGCGGAGTCTGTAACCTGAAACATATGTAACCTGAAGTGTATGTAACCCAAGGTACCACTGTACTGGCAAAACATCTTGATTCAGCACTGGTTTGAGCTTTTCGGTCGGGTGCCATTTGCTCCAAACACAACAACGTTGTCCTGATAGCCTCAAAACAGCAACACAGTTTGGGGAGGAGGTGGTTTTACAGCAGAAAAGCAGAAGAAGATGGAGAGGGCACCTCACACTCTTCGGGCTGCGAAGTTCTCAACTTGCTCCTGAAGCCGTGCTTCTAACTTGATATGCACACCTTAGGAGGTGGCAACATTGATCCCTGGGACCTGAAAAGCTTTGCCTGCTGGTTTCTGCAGCAGAAACTGCTTCTGAAGGCACAATAGCACATTGGGCCAGTTTTTATGTTCATAAGGCAGCCCCAATGCATACCTATGTGGTGAAATGTGGTATTGACTGCTTTCTCGTGAACTTGAAAGCTACCTCACAAGGTCACTGGGTCTTCTGCAATGGCAGCCTAGAAGGCATGATTTCAGAAAGAGTTATTGCTCCTTTCCCCACCTATGAGCAGAAGTGCTCGTGCATCAGGAATTGGGAGCGGGGTTTAGGGTTTGATCTCACCCATGGTAAATTTCATTACATGGAGATGCTGAAGGAAAGATGATAATTGTAGCTCTACTATATGTTGTACATGTTGTATACAACATATAGTATATGTTTACAACTATATGTTGCAAAAAGCAGAGACATCACCTTGCCAACAAAGGTCCATATAGTTAAAGCTATGGTTTTCCCAGTAGTGATATATGGAAGTGAGAGCTGGACCATAAAGAAGGCTGATCGCCGAAGAATTGATGCTTTTGAATTATGGTGCTGGAGGAGACTCTTGAGAGTCCCATGGACTGCAAGAAGATCAAACCTATCCATTCTTAAGGAAATCAGCCCTGAGGGCTCACTGGAAGGACAGACCCTGAAGCTGAGACTCCAATACTTTGGCCACCTCATGAGAAGAGAAGACTACCTGGGAAAGACCCTGATGTTGGGAAAGATGGAGGGCACAAGGAGAAGGGGGTGACAGAGGACGAGATGGTTGGACAGTGTTCTCGAAGCTACCAGCATGAGTTTGACCAAACTGCGGGAGGCAGTGGAAGACAGGAGTGCCGGGCGTGCTCTGGTCCATGGGGTCAAAAAGAGTCTGACATGACTAAATCACTAAACAACAACAACAACAAATCTTACTTGTTTTTTGCTGCAGCAATAAATCATAGGGTCGAGTTTTTAAAATCTTGCCCATTTTCATCCTATCATTTAGACACAGAAGCCCCTCACCAATGTCTGAGTGCATTGTCTATAATAGCATAGCATTATAGAATTGCGGGGTCCGAAGGGACCTCAAGGGCCATTTAGTCCAACCCCCTGCAATGCAGGACTCTTTTGCCCAACATGGGGCTCGAACCCACAACCGTGACATTAAGAGTCTCATGCTCTACCAACTGAGCTATCCCAGCCTCAATTAAAGGACATTTGGGGAGGATAAGTTATGTACATGTATTTAGCAGCTTCAATTTTGCTGTGTCAGATCGATGAAAATATGCCAAATTTGTTTACAGATGAATTAATCATGACATTATTTTGAGAACATTGCAATTGCATCAATTACACTGCATTTAGTATCATAAATAAGCTGCATAATAATTGAACGGAATACATTGGAACCCTTTTTCTATTAATGAAGGGGGGAAGGGGGAGCGGAATCCGATTACGATCAAATAAGAGAGTCTGTGTGTAGTTGGCTGCGTAGGAGAGAGGATGGGGGAGGGCTTTAAGTGATACACATTATTGGATATGGTAAATCTTCATGAAATCTAATAGAACGTTTAGCTGTAAAAGCACATGTACAAATTATTACATTCAGATTTTGTAGGCAGCTTAACGCCTAGCAAATATGAAGAAGTTATCTGAGATGATCCTATTGCAAGCGGACCTAATGTCGAGGTGACTTTGTCAGGTGCAGCTAAGTCTCTGCTTGTATATCCAATTTCAACATAAGCAAGAGCTAATATTTTAATTTGGCTGATCAATAACATTGAGAGTGGCTGTTTGCTGACATTCAGAAATAAATGGGGGTTACCAGAGGACACCTTGAATGGCTCTAAGCTGCCGTGAAAATCACAATAGTTCGTGTCGATGCCTTTCCTAAATTATACATAGTGATTATATGAGATTAGAAATAATTGAATGGCAAGATGTGATAATATCATAGTGCATAGAAAATTCAGCAGGTTTTAGAATCCCATGTGCAAGACATTGTCTCCTTGAAGTGGACGATATCTCTGCTCCCACCATTCTCTCCTTCTCCTCCTCTCCCGGACCCACTGGCAACCCTATTTTCTTCTCTCCCTGCTTACATTCTCTATTGTTTGCCACTGCCAGCAATACTGGCAGTATCTATGTCCTCCTTTGACTCTCTCTGAGGAAGGGTGAGGCATTATGGTATCCCCTCCAAGTGTCCCTATTTTCCAGGGACAGTCCCAGATTTATAGAAGCCATCCCTGTTTCTGATTTGATCTCAGAATGTCCCACTTTTTCTTAGGACATCCCTAAGGAAGGAATATTGGAGGGTATGGTAAAAGGTAAAGGGACCCCTGACCATTAGGTCCAGTCATGGATGACTCTGGGGTTGCGGCAATCATCTTGCTTTACTGGCCACAGACAGTTTTTACGGGTCATGTGGCCAACATGACTAAGCTGCTTCTAGCGAACCAGAGCAGCACATGGAAATGCCATTTACCTCCCTGCCGGAGCAGTACCTATTTATCTACTTGCACTGGCGTGCTTTCAAACTGCTAGGTTGGCAGGAGCAGGGCCCGAGCAACAGGAGCTCACCCCGTCGTGGGGATTCGAACCGCCGACCTTCTGATCTGCAACCCCAAGAGGCTCAGTGGTTTAGGACATCCCTATTTTCGTCAGAGAAATGATGGAGGGTATGGAGTTATGCGGCCCCTGAGCCAAGGAGATAAGTAACTATACAACCTTTAGAATACATCTGAAGGCAGCCCTGTGTAGTTTGATTATGCTTTTATATGTTTTGGGAGCCGCTCAGAGTGGCTGGGGCAACCAAATCAGATAAGCGGGGTATAAATAATAAAAACATCATCATCATTATTATTATTATTATTATTATTATTATTATTGGAATAGGGTGTCTATATTTTCATCTGAGAAATGTTGGAGGGTGTGCTACACCCTTGCCCCATGAAAACGCTAACTCTGATAATCAAATTTTATTTCTTCAGTCTTTTCCACAGACTTTTCCAGATAAGAGCACAACCTTATTCGCACAGCACTGATGTCAAAAGAGATCGCGAAGGAAATCTTATAAGCTAAATAAATCTGCAAGCGACATTAAGGAATAAATGTATACCTATATACAACCACAAAACCAGAGGATTGGGGGAGAAAACTGCAAAGTAAGGAATTCCTGCACAAATCTGACTTCTCAGGGTTTTATTAAGGATTATGGCTGCTTTTCCTATGAGGGGGAAAATACCTCCCTTTTGGTGTATGTTATATTCATGTTTTGGGCTGAAGTAATTGCTTCACATTTATGGTTTTATATGACACCGGAAGCTAAACTTAGTGTATTTGTATTTTAACTTTCAACTGGTTCAATTGATATATGCTCTATTCTGGCCAAGCATATATGCACCTGCTACCTTGACAGTTCTCTCCAGTCACTTAATTAAATGGGCTGTTGCCTTGGAATTAACCAATTAAAGCTGATTCAAATCTGCAGGGAGGGGACACGGGTGGCGCTGTGGGTTAAAGCACTGAGCCTAGGACTTGCCGATCAGAAGGTCGGCGGTTCAAATCCCCGTGACGAGGTGAGCTCCCATTGCTCGGTCCCTGCTCCTGCCAACCTAGCAGTTCGAAAGCACCTCAAAGTGCAAGTAGATAAATAGGTGGGAAGGTAAACAGCGTTTTCGTGCGCTGCTCTGGTTCGCCAGAAGCGGCTTAGTCCTGCTGGCCACATGACCCAGAAGCTGTACGCCGGCTCCCTCGGCCAATAAAGCGAGATGAGCGCCGCAACCCCAGAGTCGGTCACTACTGGACCTAATGGTCAGGGGTCCCTTTACCTTTACCTTTAAAATCTGCAGGGAGTGTATATGGTGTAGCCCTAGGAGGCTTGTACCAACTCTACACTACACTTGATCTTAGCCAAAAGGCCGACAAAAGTACCAACTCAGAATAATATGGGGGGGTGGGGGGTTGCTTGCATAAATGGATCTGGCTCCCAACTGCCTAGCAAAAGCCTCTCTCCTGTTGTATTTTCACCTGCAGAATGACACTGAAATGAGCCTTTGCACTGCACAGCAAAATGCAACTAGTACACGAACGTCAACATCTGGGATAGGTGTGTTTTGTGGCCAATAAGACTCCTTTTTACTTATTCCATTTATAACCCAAGAACCCCCCCCCCACCCTATCTGTCCAACATCCCTAAGAGGGAGGTTAGGCTGAGAGTGACTGACACAAGGTCACCCCATGACCTTCGTGGCTTAGAGGAGATTTGAATTTAGATGTGACAGCAAAGGCGAGCAAACCGATTAACTTTGCCCCTTCTGTGGTCCTCTCTACTGTTATCAAATCAACATCTTCCTTTTTTTTCCTGACTGCTTTCACCACAACAGCCCACTGTCCTTTGTAATTTTGCTAGCCAACTCACTATATGAATAAGCCTGCTAAGTGTGAGATGAAACTCAAGGCAGCAGACAAAAGCTGAACAAGCAAAATATTTCGTTTTTACCGTGGGTTCTGACAATTACTGCAATGATATTTCTTAGAGGGAAAACACTTTTTTAAAAAAGTTCAAGAAGTAAAAGATAAAAGCATTTTGGATATGAAAGTAATGCCGAGACCATTTCTCTAATTTAGCCAGCATCTTCATTAGAGCATTTTCCCCCCAGCTCAGTCTACTCCATAAGCTTCCAGCCCTTCTCATTTTCAGCTCAGATTCTTTTGTTCCTAGAGTCTGGATCTCTCCCTGCCTTCTTCCTCTGATTTCAAGTTCTCTTTCCTCCTGCTTGCCTTCTATCACTGTGCCATTGAGAGCGTGCTCACTTATGGCTTATGTGTGTGGTACGGAAGCTGTACTACCCAGGACAGGATGGGGTTGTGCAGAGTTGCTAAGGCAGCAGAGAGCATTGTTGGCTGCCCACTCTCCATCTTAGAGCAGATTTATGCCACAAGGTGCCTTAGGAAGGCACTGGACATAGTAAAAGATCCATCGCATCCTGGTCACTGTCTCTTCGAGCTCCTGCCATCGGGACGGAGATACAGGACGATGAAGACAAGAACGAGCCATCTTAAGAACAGCTTCTTCTCCAGAGCGATCTCGGCCCTGAATGGGAAGCCTGGACTTTGAAAGTCATCTAATCTTCCTTGCTGTACTATACTGTATTGTTTTAATTAGTGTTTTTATGGAGCAGTCAAGTAATTTCGTTGTCCCTGAGAGGGGGCAATGACAATAAAGATATTATTTATTATTATTATTATTATTATTATTATTATTATTATTATTATTATATCGGTATTGCGTGGCAAGTCCCCTCCCCCCCAGTGAAATGAAGACACTGGACACATTATTTAAGGTTAATGGGCGTAAAAGGCCACAACTTTATTGATTACAGGAATTGGCTTCTATCGACTACCCGGCATGGGGACCGGGAATGGAGGCAAAGAGGGTGGTCCCCGGGCGCGCCGGCCTTAAATGGGCTAGGCCGGGTCGCAGACACGCCTGGGGATTCCCTTGTTCTCACGGGGGCTAAACCAGCCCCCACATGCGTGGGAGGGGGTGGGCCCGCAACCCCACCTCCTCCCGAGCTCGGAAGTGGCTTTCCCACAACCCCATCCAACCTCTTAACTGACCAGGAACAGCATTGCATTTTGCTAAGCTAAGCTTCTTGTTTCCTAGACTGACCGATTGTCCCTTCTATGACCTTTTGAACATCCTGGCAAGAACAGCCTTTTAAAAAAAAATCATTTATACTTTTCAGATATATTCATTTCACCAATTTTACAACCATTTTGACATTTTAAAACTTGACTTCCTTCCCCCTCTTTCTGCAGTTCCTTCAATTTATTTTTAATATCTTATGCCTATCCAAATTAACTCATCTTACTCATTTATTTATCTTCTTTAAATATACAGTGGTACCTCGGGTTACAGACGCTTCAGGTTACAGACTCCGCTAACCCAGAAATAGTACCTCGGGTTAAGAACTTTGCTTCAGGATGAGAACAGAAATCGTGCTCCGGCGGCGCGGCAGCAGCGGGAGGCCCCATTAGATAAAGTGTTGCTTCAGGTTAAGAACAGTGTCAGGTTAAGAACGGACCTCCGGAACGAATTAAGTACTTAACCCGTGGTACCAATGTATACTCTTATGTAACTGCAGGTTATTATAATAATCCTGCTAGTGTTTTTATCTGTTTAGAATTTATCTGTAAATATTCAATAAACTATTTCCATTCTTTTGTAAAAAGTTTGTTATCTTGATTTCTTATTCTCCCAGTAAGCTTCGCCATTTCTGCATATTCCATACGTTTTTGTATCCATTCTTCCTTTGGTGGGACTTCTGCTTCTTTCCATTTTGGGGCAAATAATATTCTTGCTGCTGCAGTAGCCTACATGAATAAATTTCTATACAATTTAGGTAGTTGTATCCCTATAATTCCCAAGAGAAAGGCTTATGGGATTTTTTTTTACAAAAGCATCCTTTTCATTTCATTGTATATCATTTCCCAGTAAACCTTAACCTTATTACAAGACCACCAATGCAAGAGCAGCCTCTGAATCAAGGATGGGTAACCCTTTGCCTGTGGAGGGCTACATTTTATTGGGAGTAATCTGTCAGAGACCTAATGCCAGTAAATCTAGAGGGCAGCACAAGAGACTTGTAGAATCATAGAACTGTAGAAGGGACCCCAAGAGTCATCTAGTCCAACCCCTATAATACAGGAATCTCAACAATGATAGGAAGAGCCAGCATTGAAAGATCAAAAAGGGAAGTCACTATGAACGTTGGCCACCGTCAGCTATCCCTGTGGTAACCTTCCTCACACCTCCTACTTCACACCCAAAAAGTCGGGAGCATTCTGAGGCCCCACTTGCATGGTTTGTATTCATACTGACAATCAAGATCAAGCAAGCTTTTGCCCTTCTGTTCCACGGGAGGTTTCTGTCCGTCCTGAGCCTACCTTAGGTCCTGAAAGTCCTACATTGGCTCCCAGTACGTTTCTGACCACAATTCAAAGCGTTAGTGCTGACCTTCAAAGCCCTAAACGGCCTCGGTCCTGTATACCTGAAGGAGAGTCTCCACCCCCATCGTTCAGCTCAGACACTGAGGTCCAGCTCCAAGGGCCTTCTGGCTGTTCCCTCACTGTGAGAAATGAGGTTACAGGCAACCCGACAGAGGGCCTTCTCGGTAGTGGCACCCACCCGGTGGAACACCCTCACATCAGATGTCAAGGAAATAAACAAGTATCTGACTTTTAGAAGACATCTGAAGGCAGCCCTGTTTAAGGAGGTTTTTAATGTCTGATGTTTTATTGTGCTTTTAATACAGAGGTACCTCTAGTTACGAACTTAATTTGTTCCAGAGGTCCATTCTTAACCTGAAACTGTTCTTAACTGGAGGTGTGCTTTCACTAATGGGGTCTCTGGCTGCCGCTGCATCACCGGCACATGATTTTTGTTCTCATCCTGGGGCAAAGTTCTCAACTCGAGGTAACTCTTCCAGGTTAGCGGAGTTTGTAACCTGAGGCGTTTGTAACTCAAGGTGCCACTGTATTCTGTTGGGAGCCGCCCAGAGTGGCTGGGGAAACCTAGCCAGATGGGCGGGGTATAAATAATAATAATTATTATTATTATTATTATTATTATTATTATTACAGTCATACCTTGGGTTACAGATGCTTGAGGTTGTGTTTTTTCAGGTTACGGACCCGCCAAAACCTGGAAGTACTGGAACGGGTTACTTCCGGGTTTTGCCAGTTGCGCATGCACAGAAGCACTAAATCACTCTTTGCGCATGCGGAGAAGCACTGAATCGCAACCTGCGTGTGCACAGACGTGCCACTGCAGGTTGCAAAAGCTGAGGGTTGCAAACGTGCATCCCGCACGGATCACGTTCGCAACCCGAGTGTCCACTGTATTAGGACACCTGTGTTAGGGTTTGATAGGTGAACCACCCCACTCAAACTCCCCACATAACACTGTCTCTGGAGCAGGCTGCACCAAGTACACACCAGCCGCTTGGAGCTACAAGTGAAAGTCATTTGGGACTCACCTTCCTGCCTGCACCTTACCAGGTAACTGAAAAAACGGAAAGACCACTAAGCCACCAAGGATGCAGCTTTGCCTCAGCCATTGACTGCAGTTGCTGAGCTCATTCAGAACTGCAGTTGTATACGCAGTGTTTAACCCACACATAACCCACACATTTATATTTTTATAATTTAAAACATTTAAAACAACTCAGCGCTTGTTAGTAACTGAAGACTGTCCATCAAAATTAATTCAGTCTAATTTGCAATTGCGCTGCCTGAATTCTTTCTTCAGAAACTTAATTCTGTAGGTGCAGGCCTTCTTGTTTAATATGGTAATGACTTGGAGCAGGAGGAAATTTGGCTATGTACATTTTGCGTTTGTTTTCCTGTTGTTGTTACTATTTGTTTGAAGATGGCTTCTCAGCCTCCACCGTGACATCACATAGATCTACATTTAAAAGGATGCCATCATTAAATTTTGCCACAGACAGGAAACCACTGAAGCTTCTTTTCACCTTTCTAAAAAACTTGAGAACAGGTCAGGAAAGCTGAGAAGAGATGGCATGATGTCAATATCCTCCTTTCTGACACCCTTGTAAACTTATTCTACAGGCCTTCAAAACATATGGTAAGGGTTTTCAGCTAAGCAGAAAGCTGATCACTGGAGCTGTTTTGTTTTTGTTTGCTTGGTTTTTACTTCTGGGCCAGTTGCCAAAATGTTTATTTTATTTTAATTTTTGTAGAAAAGCCAGAGTTTTGGACTGGCAGTCAGCACGTTTGTAAAGACCAGGATATTTTGAGTAGAAGTCAGCAGAAAGGCTGACTTACCCCAAACTGATGTTTCACCCAATTTTGGGAGGCAATTTTGACACACACACACACACACACACACACACACACTTAACTTTCTAAAAACAAACAAACACCAACACTTGTGCTTTTGGGAAGACTGCCACTTCGTATCCCACTCACTGCCACATTTCTTTCCCAGAATGCCCTGGGAAATATCCAGAGATATTGAAGCAGTTGATTACTTCTTATGCAACAACCAAAAAAAATCAGCCATCAATATATATAAATCTTTGTTATTAGCAAACGAATTTGGTATTCAGGTACTGAGGGGGGATTGGAATAAAGAATTAGAGATTTCAGTTTTGAACACACAGTGTGAAACTGTTTTAGCTGCTATAACAAGGGTCTCTGAACCTTAAATTGGGGCTCATACAACAAAAATTATATTTAGAATATACTGGACCCCATTACGTTTGTTTTAAAAAGGGCTATCTAAGGTATCTAACCTTTGGAGATGCAATAGGGATAATGCTTCTCTAAAACATGTTTTTTCATTGTCCTATATTGAAAGATTTTTGGCAGAAGGTAACTGAAACAATCAACAGAACTGTATGGAACATCCTTACATTTACAGAGCAAAATATCCTCTTGAATTATATACCCAGCAAATGGAAACTTACAAAAGGACAGTACAAGTGGACTCTCTGTGCCCTCAACACAGCAGAAAGACAGATACTGATGAATGGGGAAAATAAAAATGCTGCCCCCTTCTACGATTGAACATATAAACAATTTGCATATAAACGCAGATTTGCCATGGACAAATTCAATATTTGGAATCCATTCTTACAAATACTGTAATAGATTAAGATCTGGTGAAGTACAATAATAAACTTGCAAAATATAGTTTGGTGCCATCGTTCCCCCCCCCCTTTATTTTCCCTTCTGCACGGGTTCTGTTTCTCTTTTTCTGTTTTTCTCTTTTATTTACATCCCACCATGTTAAGTGCACATATAATTACGTATCTTTTGAACTTTCAATAAAGATATTTGGGGGTGGGGAGGGAGAATGTCCTGGGAAATATGATGGCAGTGGAAGCCAGAGATTTGCTCTTGCTGGAGCTGGCAGTTTTCAATGAAACAAAAGGAAATATGCTGACCTAAGGCACACACATGGGACGTGGGTCGTGCTGTGGGTTAAACCACAGAGCCTAGGACTTGCCGATCAGAAGGTCGGCGGTTCGAATCCCCGCAACGGGGTGAGCTCCCATTGCTCATCGAAAGCACGTCAAAGTGCAAGTAGATAAATAGGTACCACTCCAACGGGAAGGTAAACGGCATTTCCATGTGCTGCTCTGGTTCACCCACAACTGAACCTAATCGTCAGGGGTCCCTTTACCTTTACCTTTAAGGCACACACATCCTAGCTCAGCCAGGAGCCAGTTGACTGAGCAGAGACTGGCAGAACATAAGCCAGCAGAAGACCTGAACAAGGGGTGTGATGTGGCAAGCTCAGAGGCAGGGATATGTACTGGATCCTAAGTCCATTCAGTATGGTAACACAGTCTGGTAATCTAGCACGTCCATCACCAACAAAAGGGGTGGAGGAAGGAAAATCACACAATAGAAGTTAATATGGAGGGCCCAGGAATATGCGGAAATGGCTCAATTGACCAACAGACTGAGAGGCAATACAAGACAATCATTTATTCAAAAATGGGATATGTGTAAGAGTTATTTACAGAAATATAATAGTGGTATAATATGACCCTTGTTTAAAGTAATGGTTAAGAAATAAGGCAATGACTACAAACTGTTGTAAGAAGGTATTAGAAAATACAGAAATAGTAAGGTAATGATGTTAAGTACGCTCAACAATAGAAAGAAAGTTTACAGCGGGGAATGATAGAAAGTCTATTTTATGTTAGTAAAAAGGTAGGAAAAAAGAGATTGCATGAATTTCAACTAAGTTTAATTTTTGTGAATCCAAAGAACATGGTTGTTTTCATTTTTGTTGAATTAAGAGTGTGCATATTATGTATATTATGTACATTATTTATGAATTTCAATAAAGTTATGTTAAAAGGGGGGACAATATGGAGGGCCCAACCCTTAGAAAATGGCCCCCCAACAAGAACTCTGAATCTGTCAAGACTCCAATCAGGCAGAAGCAACTCCAGGACATAAACCAACATGGTTCAGCCTCACGTCATTTCTTGAATCCTGTAGTGTGTCAAACTGCAACATGAGCTCCTTCTGTAGGAACCTTTTTGCTCAGGAAAAGCACATTGCACTCAGGGATCACACTGCACAGTGGGTGCTCTGAGCACTTTCCCAGTGAAATCCACCCACGGAGATTCGGGGCTTGCTTTGTGACTTGTCCCATTGATTTTAATGGGACCAAATCGCAACCAACTTATTCTGGATCCAACCCAAGGTAAAGGTAAAGGGACCCCTGAACATTAGGTCCAGTCATGGCCGACTCTGGGGTTGCGGCACTCATCTCACTTTATTGGCCGAGGGAGCCGGCATACAGCTTCTGGGTCATGTGGCCAGCATGACTAAGCCGCTTCTGGCGAACCAGAGCAGCACACGGAAATGCCATTTACCTTCCTGCCAGAGTGGTAGCTATTTATCTACTTGCACTTTGACGTGCTTTCGAACTGCTAGGTGGGCAGGAGCAGGGACCGAGCAACGGGAGCTCACCCTGTCGCGGTGATTCAAACCGCCAACCTTCTGATCGGCAAGCCCTAGGCCCTGTGGTTTAACCCACAGCACCACCCTCGTCCCTGGATCCAACCCAACCCAACCCAATGCTAATTCATATGGAAATGAAGTCAGATAACCTAAAACTGGATTATTAAATTCTACTTTACATTACTGGACTTCTGCTTCTCCATCAAACATTTCTAACTCACAGAAATATCTACTACATATACTGAAGTTAGTAATTTCTGGCATTAAAAAAAACCAAGAAGAGTGAAGTTGCCAGAGGAGAGTGCCTATTTTCTAGTTTGCTTTAATGTAAATTGCAATACAATTTATAAAAAAAACTTACACATTTACCTGTTAATGTGGATAGTGATTTGCTGTTTCAAAAAAAGGAGTACATTCTCTCATTCAAAGAGTAGCCTCTTTAAAAGGCTGCATATTGATTTGCCTTAATGAACTTTATAGCCTGACATCCTGTTGTTGTTGTTTTCTCCCCTCGTACATCCACTTAGGCACTGATCAGTAATTAAGGGTTAGATAACAGGACCGTGACATCATCTGCATGAGGCAAACTTTTTTTCCAGAATAATTAATTAAAATCTAATTTCCAGGCGAGACAGGACCATCTGAGCCAAAAGAAGGCAATGGTAATTGGCTGGAAAAAAAAGAGGAGCAAATGAAAAGTTTCTGTGGCACAATATCCCCACCTCCTAAAGATCTTTCTGACTCCTGCATACTCTCTGTATTATTGCCCAAAGGTAGCAAAATGCCATCAAAAAAGAGAGAAAATGATTAAAGGTAAGTCCACACTGGTATGGTAAAGGTAAAGGACCACTGACAGTTTAGTCCAGTCACAGACGACTCTGGGATTGCGGCGCTCATCTCGCTTTACAGGGAGCCGGCGTTTGTCTGCAGACAGTTTTTCTGGGTCATGTGGCCAGCATGACTAAGCCGCTTCTGGCACAACAGAACACCAAAACCAGAGCAGTGCATGGAAACGTCGTTTACCTTCCCGCCAGAGTGGTACCTATTTATCTACTTACACTTTTTTTTTGGCATGCTTTTGAACTGCTAGATTGGCAGGAGCTGGGACCGAGCAACAGGAGCTCACCCCGTTGTGTGGATTTGAACCGCCTACCTTCTGATCCGCAAGCCCAAGAGGCTCAGTGGTTTAGACCACAGCGCCAACCGCGTCCCTACATACTGAACCCATATAGGCAACCAAACTATGTGTGTGTGTGTGTGTGTTGGTGTGTGTGTGTGTGTGTGAACCACCTATTTAGAAGTATATGAGAAGAAGAGGGGGGTGCTAGTGTAGTGAGGATCCTTAACATGCATCCCTCATATTGAAGGTTAGGGAAGAAGGCTCAGAGCCAGGGGACTGGTGGTGGGACAATGATGAATAGTCAGAGGGAGAAAGGGGAGAAGACTGGGAGGAGGAGGTGTCAGAAGCTGAAGAGGTAACAGGGTTTAGTGAGCAGGAAGAGGCTATGGCAGAGAGCAGTCCAGAATCAGAGGTGGAGGCAGAGGTTGAAGAGGATGGGGCCAAGAGGCAGAGATAAGACAGGCTGGTGAAGAAGTGAGGGGGGCCTCCCTATCCTGCTGCAACCAGTTTCTCTCTCCCCTGGTCTCCCAGACCCTGCAGAGGTATGAAGTGGTGGAGCAGAAATAGACAAGGTGTCAGAGCCTCAGATTGCTTGGGAAGGACCCGGGGAAAAGGAGATTTAGAAACTCATTTAGAAACGCTGTGGGAAGGTGTGGACCATCAGTCCTCGCAACTGCCTCACTGGGGCAAAATTTACTGGGAAGAACTGATGTGCTCACTAGGCCTGAGCTGTTTTGTTTCTGTGATTAAAGGGTTAACGTCACTGACACCTTGTCAGTTATTGCTGACCAGTCATGAGAAGAATAAAAATTGTGATGCAAATGTATGTGGGGTGTTTGTAATCTGAAAATCTCATATAAAAACGTATCTTTTCTCTCCACTAACAAGAAAATTAAATTGGTTTTCAAAATTAATCCATTCAGTATTCTACTCAGAAGTCCTACTCAATGGATCTTACTCCCAGGAAAGTATATATAGAATTGAAGTCCCAAAAAGCTATTTTAAGAACCATGTTAATTAAAAAGAAAACTCTTTTTTATGTAGATCTGTTTGGTAAAATTACAAAATTGTAATTGCAGTTTTGTACAACTGTATTTCCTTTGCAGAGATAAGGTAATTAATGTGATTTTGACGAAAACTAAGTTGGGTTTTGTGGTGGGGTTTTTTGAGAGGGTGGGAGTTGGTAACCGTTGGCTTCTGTGTAGGTGTAAAGAAATAAGAATGAATCGATACAGAAGAATCTATTCTTAGGGGAAATTGAACAAATACATCTTTATAATTGCAACATGCAACAAGCTGTACAGCTGTATGCCTCTTTTGAATAATTTGGGTCTGTGTGTAAATAAATACATTGGATGCTGAGAAAAGTTTAAAAAACGAAGAACTCAAAAGAGCCTAACTTGTTTCAAGTTTTGCTTGCTTTCAAATAAAGTGGGAGCCAAGATGCTCATATGTGACATGAGTTCTATGAGTTATGAAACAATCTTTCTCCTTCCACTGAAAATCAACAACTCAGATACAGAAATGCCCAACTGTTGCAGGAGCTTCAGGCTAAACATGGAGCTCTACATAATCTAAAACTGTGGAAATGAAGGAATGGGTTTCCCAAATCTAAAATCTGACTCTGGAGTCAGTCTGAAACGGGCCCCAAAATCCCCATTTTCCTTCTCCACTAGCCAAAATGCATTAACCTGAGCACCTGAGCACTTGAGCCAAGAACCCAGCTGTATAAACAAAGCTCTCTCCTTACGCTTAATGAATGGCCTTGTCAGTTCCGAAGTACAGACAGGATGGCAGAGCTGGGGCTTATCTTATCTTGTGGGTTGTAGATATCCTGACACATTGACGCACAGACCTTGCAAGACACCCCCACGCTCGGGGATGACGCCAGGAGTGCCCTTAGAGTTGGCGACCTTCTTACCCCAAGATAAGGAATACAGGAACAGGAACATCCTTTTATGGTCAAGAGTACCGGAACAGGAACATCTGTTTATGGTCATGGATGTCAACTTACGTGTATAAGATGACGTGCCTGGATTCCTGGGGAAGGGGGGAGAGGGTGCCTGGAGGATATATATACTGTATGCAATTTCTCTTGCTTTTGTGCTTGCTGTGAATTGATTCACGCAGTGCCTTCTGCTATCCAGAGAGCAGAATAAACTCTCTGAACCAAACCTCGGTGTCATTTGACTTCCTTCCTCCCGTCCGGGAGCAACACTCACCCAACCAATCGGTAAAGTCTAATAAGGCTAGCTACAGAAAGTGATCTGTGGGCATCTTCCGCATGTCCACATGAGCTTGAATAAAACCTTTCTGCTTTCAAAATAAATAAATTCCATATATATATATCTAATCTAATCAACCCCACCAGGCCCCAACACGCTTCTAATGATGCCATTTTGAGCATGTCAACTCTTAGATACCTTTGCTCCCTAACACACACACCATCCTCTCACCATCCTCTTCCCTTTCTTTCTCTGCCCCACATGTTCCCAGACATGGTGGCAGTGAAGACTCATGCTCCATGTCCCCACAGGCCCCCCATCGTTCAGCCCGGACATAGGTCCAGTGCTTAGGGCCTTCTGGCGGTTCCCTCATTGCAAGAAGTGAGGTTACAGGGAACCAGACAGAGGGTCTTCTCGGTAGTGGCGCCCGCCCTGTGGAACGCCCTCCCTTCAGATGTGAAGGAAATAAGTAGCTATCTTATCTTTAAAAGACATCTGAAGGCAGCCCTGTTTAGGGAAGTTTTTAATATTTAATGCTGTATTGTTTTTAACACTTGAACGGAAGCCGCCCAGAGTGGCTGGGGAAACTCAGCCTGATGGGCGGGGTATAAATAATAAATTATTATAAATTATTATTATTACTATAGCCCCTGGCAGGCCTATCTTATTTCCATAGTGAGTGTGTCCCTCACAGAGGGTACAGAGGGTTTGGCTCAGACACTATCATTTCCCATGTGAATGGATCTGTGCTGGTCCCGGGGGGTTACCGTGTGGCATGGTCCGAGTCCAGTCCAAGGTTGAGGGTGCGGTATGGAGGCTGTCCATCAAGGCTGAAGCGGGGTCCAAGGCAAGGAGTCGGGTGTGGTCAGGAACTCTGGCAGAAGAGCAGGACAGGGTGCAGGCAGGAACAGGTTACCAACAATGTTGCTCCCGCAACCTGGGACTGGGCTGGCTGGCTTTTATCTCCTCTGAGGCATGGGGTGGCCCCGGCCCACAAGTGACTCACCTCTCCTGGCCTGGAGGCGAGCACTCCTCCTGCGGGAACTTAGTTCCCTCCACCTCTCTGCCCTGAGCCTCTGCAGCAGGAGAGGCTGGAGGGTTACCGGACCCAGAGGCAACCTCAGCTTCCCCTGACGGGGCTGGGAGAGGAGCACCTGCAGGCAATGGATCCTCCATCACCTCAGGAGACACAGCAGTCTCAGCTGGTGCCTGCACCTGAGGATCCGGCACAGGTGAGGACCCTTCAGGTTCAAGCCCCAGCCCTGGCTCAGCTGGTCCTGGAGGCAGGGACTCCTGTGCAGGCTGAGATTCCTCAGGTTCAGCCTTTGAATCCGATTCCCAGGCCATCACAGGATCACTGGAGATAGTTGGAATGCCCTGCACGAAGCCCTAGTGTAATATGAAAACTGGGTACCGTATGAAAATATTCACAGTGTCAATCACTGCATGATTTTCAGTTGAATATAAGACGGCCCCAAATTCCATCAAGTTGAAAAATCCCCCTTGGAGTTTCAAATTTACTTGCCTCAGCTATGCATCATTACCATATAAACATTTCTTTGTTTCCTAAGATTTTTTTTCCCCTGTTGTAAAAGGTCCTGCTACTTGTTTTCCATGTTGGGTGCTAATATTTCAACTCACAAATGCTTAATATCATCCATTGTTTTTAGAGTAGAAAAACGCATTAGAAACCTTATCACATTCATCCACAGAGCAACCCTGAAATAGCTGTTTTATCATGGAAACAGTTGCATATTAAGAAAAGAGCTGCGGGGTGGAGGTAGTGAGATAAGAAGCAGATGCTCCTTCTGTGTTTACAGGAGGAAAGAGAGTTGCTTTCCTCTCCCCGACTTTCGACTGCATCTCCCTTAAGCACCATGGACAGATCCTTGCTCACAGAGACACAGTGAATATGCTATCAGAAGAATGTGGCTGTCTTCAAAAGCAGTGGCCAGGTTTTGATGTAATGCTAAATCATGGTTTAGCACTACACAAGCTATTCTGATCAAACGTTGAGTTGATCCTTCTAGTCAATAGTCTCCACCTACCCCAAGGACCCAAGGCCGGTGGAAGAGGTGGTAGCAGTGGGCTCTACAGTGTCATGCACTTCCCTGTTGTTGTTGTTGTAGAGTTTAGTTGTTTAGTCATGTCCGACTCTTCGTGACCCCATGGACCAGAGCACACCAGGCACTCCTGTCTTCCACTGCCTCCCGCAGTTTCATCAAATTCATGTTGGTCGCTTCTATAACACTGTCCAACCATCTCGTTCTCTGTCATCCCCTTCTCCTTCTGCCCTCAATCTTTCCCAACATCAGGGTCTTTTCCAGGGAGTCTTCTCTTCTCATGAGGTGGCCAAAGTATTGGAGCCTCACCTTCAGGATCTGTCCTTCCAGGGAGCACTCAGGGCTGATTTCCTTCAGAAAGGATAGGTTTGATCTTCTTGCAGTCCATGGGACTCTCAAGAGTCTCCCTCATGGATCACTGCCTTGTACTGGTGAAGGGGCTTGAAGAACTCAATGAAGCTATGAGCTATGCCACGCAGGGCCACCCAAGACGGACAGGTCATATTGGAGAGTTTTGACCAAACGTGATCCACCTGGAGCAGGAACCGGCAAGCCACTCCAGTATCCCTGCCAAGAAAACTCCATGGACAAAGACCACAGGCATATAAAAGTTATGACCATGCTCTAACCCAGGCATAGGCAAACTCAGCCCTCCAGATGTTTTGGGACTACAACTCCCATTATCCCTAGTCAGGGATTTGCCTATGCCTGCTCTAACCAACTGAGCTACTGGTGTTGTTGAAGGTACAACTCATTCTTTGATACATTTAGCATTTTTACCAACAGTTATTATGGAGGCATTGGATAATATTCCTCCTTCACTGCTGCGTCCAGAGCAGTCTACATTCTGCCACTTAAAAATAACAGCCACCTACTGTCTTGCGTGGCGTTACCCAGATAGTCAGCGGTAGGAAGTGTTAAATGTTACCATATGTTCACCTTTCACACCCTTCGAAGGTGTTGGTTTTCTCCTTCACATGTATTCATTTAAAAAAGCAAATGTGTATAAAATACCAGCAGGAACCATTTTAGATAAATAAGCCCAGCCTGACTGGCACTAGACAGTTTCTTATTTAAAAGCAAGCATGTCTCATTGGTCCAATTGGGAATAGCAAGTCTGTTATATGGAAACAAGAACAGACTTGGCTATAAAGCAGGGGTTGGGAAGCTGTGAAACGCCAGTCACTTTTTTTTATTCCAACTCCCATCAGCCCCGGCCAGCACAGCCAATGGTCAGCAATGATGGGACTTCTAGTCTAGTGGCATCTAGAGGTCCACAAAATTAGCCAACGCTGCATCTCCACCCCCATCGTTCTGCCAGGACACAGGTCCAGCGCTGAGGGCCTTCTGGCGGTTCCCTCACTGCGAGAAGCGAAGTTACAGGGGACCAGGGACAGGGCCTTCTCGATAGTGGCGCCCGCCCTGTGGAATGCCCTCCCATCAGATGTCAAAGAAATAAACAGCTATCTAACTTTTAGAAGACATCTGAAGGCAGCCTTGTTTAGGGAAGCTTTTAATACTTGATGAATCATTGTATTTTAATATTCTGCTGGAAGCCGCCCAGAGTGGCTGGGGAAACCCAGCCAGATGGGCAGGATATAAATAAATTATTATTATTATTAAAAACATCCCAATGCAGTATCTGCTCATTTTCATGGAACAACAATGCTACCAAATTACAAGAGATTGAAGCGATAATAGATTGAGATATGAACCGTTCATAGACGAATATTTTGGAGAACTTTATTGGCAGCTTCGCTTGCCCCATTTGGAGCCCACACGTTTCCGCTGCGTGTCTTTGCTCCCTCCGGGCCTCCAGCTGCAGTTAGCAGAGCTTAGCACAGCGACAGAAGCAGCCTTGTGTGCTCAATAAATCAGGCAGACGCTCGGTGTCTTCCTTATCTTACAAAGAGCTTTAATCTCGTACAAAAACAACAAATCGTTACTTTCCCGGAGACACGGCTCCCATCTTGATCCTCTCCCATGAGCGGACTCACTCACACTGTGTGTGTCTCTCTCTCTCTCAGAGATACTGAACACTCCCAGTGTTCTAAACACGCCTCCAAGAATGTGAGGCGTCACTCAGAACTTCTTAACCCTGTAAGTTCTGACTCTCTCAATAAATATGCCATAATTTGTTTCTTTTTTTAAAAAAAAAAAGCTTGGATTAGTTGTCCACTTATCAGAATCACAGATCTGTAAAGTTGGAAGGGACCCTGAGGATCATCTAGTCCAACCCCTCTGCAATGCAGGAATATTTAGCTGTCCCTAATAATAATAATAATAATAATAATAATAATAATTTTTTATTTATACCCCGCCCTCCCCAGCCAAGGCCGGGCTCAGAGCGGGGATTGAACCTACAATCTTGGCATTAACAGTACCATGCTCTAAAAAACTGAGTTATTGGTGGATTCTCTCCCAATTGTGTGCTCAGCAAGATGTCTGCTACTATCCCATTTCTGTTAAAAAAAAATCTACGTGAAAAAGTAAACTTAAATGTGTATTTTAAAACCTATTTCTCTCTCCAAATCTGTATTTCTACCATTTATCAAAATATCCATTTTTAAATGTAGTTTGATAGTATTATTTTTGCTGATCTCATTATCATCATCATCATCGTTTCTTAAACAAAACCTTTATCAAAACATCCAGGAATTAATATAGAAGCTGATGGATATCTAAACCAGTTCAAACTGTTCCCATACAGAATTGGATCAGGCAAATGGTTTTCATTCTCTTTTCAGTTCTACTCTCTTTTTCTGTATATCTCTGTCAAAGATTTAGAATCATAGTTTATTTAACTTTATTTTTAAAAATGTTTGGAAATTGCATTTCAGCCATGTGTTGGCTGATATTCAAGAAGGATAGTGAAATTTAAACTAATTCATAAATACCCCCCATAGATCAATGAGTCACTTTTTTTTAATCTATCAGCACTCATGCTCTGCCAATTGATATTTGGCAAATATCCTCACTATAATGTTTTAGATGTCTGCAAAAACTTTTTTTTTTCAGCAAACCTCCCCAGACATATAATTTAGTTATCTAATTGTAATCATTTGTAATGATTTAATTGTAATGATTTAATGTAAAGGACCCCCGGACAGTTAAGTCCAGTCAAAGGAAACTATGGGGTTGCGGCGCTCATCTCGCTTTCAGGCTGAGGAAGCAGGTGTTTGTCCACAGCCAGCTTTCTGGGTCATGTGGCCAGCAGGACTAAACCGCTACTGATGCATGGAGAACTGTGACGAGTGCCAGAGTGCACGGAAACGCCATTTACCTTCCCACCACAGCGGTACCTATTTATCTACTTGCACTGGTGTGCTTTCAAACTGCAAGGTTGGCAGGAGCTGGGACAGAGCAACAGGAGCTCACCCTGTTGTGCGGATTCGAACTGCCGACCTTCCGATCGGCAAGCCCAAGAGGCTCAGTGGTTTAGACCACAGCGCCACCTCAGTTTTATGGATTTTAGCTGTGTCTATCCACATTTTTATCTCTACCCTGCTTAGAGAGGTTTTTTTATTACTAGATGGTTTATATAATTTTTCCTATACAGTGGTACCTCGGGTTACAGACGCTTCAGGTTACAGACTCCGCTAACTCAGAAATAGTAACACGGGTTAAGAACTTTGCTTCAGGATGAGAACAGAAATCGTGCGGCGGTAGTGGGAGGCCCCATTAGCTAAATTGGTACCTCAGGTTAAGAACAGTTTCAGGTTAAGAACGGACCTCCAGAACGAATTAAGTTCTTAACCAGAGGTACCACTGTACAAATAAATAAGTTGGCAGACAGGTTTTCTGCTGGATCAGCAATTGCATTTGCAGTATGTGTTTTCTGAAAGTCAAATGTGTGTCCTGTCAAGAATATGAAGATATCCATTAAAGGAACCAATGGAAATATTTTTTGCAATTATCCTGAGTAGACATTCTAGTCAGTTGTTGCACTGACAATTTTGCAGTAACTTTTTTAACCTCAATGGCTGCTAGCGATGGTTGGTGGCACTAATGCTTCTGAAACTCAGTATAGTGGTACCTCTGGTTAAGAACTTAATTCGTTCTGGAGGTCTGTTCTTAACCTGAAACTGTTCTTAACCTGAGGTACCACTTTAGCCAACGGGGCCTCCCGCTGCTGCCACGCCGCATGATTTCTGTTCTCAACCTGAAGCAAAGTTCTTAACCTGAAGCACTATTTCTGGGTTAGTGGAGTCTTTAACCTGAAGCGTCTGTAACCTGAAGCATCTGTAACCCAAGGTACCACTGCAGTTGGAAACCACAGGAGCAGAGTGTGCTCTTGCACTCCTGTCCTGTTTCCCGGTTTCCCGTAGGCATAAGGTTGACAACTGTGAGAACAAGATGCTAGACCAGATGGGCCATTGGCCAGCAGATTCTTCTTATGTTCTTAGGTGCTTCCATTTCTCTCTCTCTGTATATTAAATTTCAATGGTTATCATTAAAACCATTACAGCCCAGGCTATGTGCGAAATGTGGATTATTATTTTTTAACATTGGCGTGATTAAAATTCCACCAGAGGTTTGCTAATGTAGTATACATGAGCCACACACAAGCCCATAACCTATATTCTCCTAAGGCATTTTGTACTGACCTTCAGATCCAATTAATTTCTAGCCAATGGAACACGCTGTGTTCAAAGGAATTCCTAGCATCACTCAAAATTCCCAAAGGATAACCTTAGCTAACTATCTGAGAGGGTGCTTAAAAAAAAAAAAAATACTGCATAGTACTGCAGGAAGTCTAAAGCGAAAAGCATAATTCAGTTTTCCCTGTCACTTACATTACCTACTTGTTGTGCACAAGGTACATTTGTGTTTTTCTGGGGTCAATCACATTCCTAGAACAGCAATTCATTGTCCATTTTTTTTTTCTCAGGCTTGACAGCTCCTCCAATTCTATCAAGCCCCTTATTCTAAACTGATAATACAAAGAGTGCCAGGCAAAGGTAAAGAGAGTAAGGAAAGAGCTGGAAAAACTGATCAGTATATCTTAGTCACTTTTCTTACACAGTGACTCAAAGCCAGGGGGAACCATCTTGTGGGGACTGAGGTATGTTGGGTCTCCGATTTGGAGGGGGGGCAGCCCGTGTTTCATTAGCCCAAAAATGGAAAACGAGGTCCCAACTAAAGAAGAGTGGCAACTTAAGTTGGCTGAATACGCACAGCTCGCAGACTTAACATACAGAATAAGAGAAAAAGATGAACATGTTGCAAATATATGTCCATCTTTTCCTCCTGTAGCCGCATCTTCTCTTCATTAGTATCCATTTCATCCTTCACTTGTTAGGGTCACAACAAGATCTAATTTGACATGGATTAGCTCAGAAGGGACGCGGGTGGCGCTGTGGGTTAAACCACAGAGCCTAGGACTTGCCGATCAGAAGGTCAGCAGTTCGAATCCCCGCGATGGGGTGAGCTTCCATCGCTCGGTCCCAGCTCCTGCCAACCTAGCAGTTCGAAAGCACGTCAAAGTGCAAGTAGATAAATAGGTACCGCTCTGGCGGGAAGGTAAACGGCATTTCCATGTGCTGCTCTGGTTCGCCAGAAGCGGCTTAGTCATGCTGGCCACATGACCTGGAAGCTGTACGCTGGCTCCCTCGGCCAATAAAACAAGATGAGCACCGCAACCCCAGAGTCGTCCGCGACTGGACCTAATGGTCAGGGGTCCCTTTACCTTACTAGCTCAGAATAAGCAAAGCTATTCCCCATTTGGAAGGACATAGTTCCTTTTACTCCAAGCCCATCACTATAGACATTGTAGTGTCAGGTGATGCCCCCTTTCCATTTTCTCCATATTTGACTTGGAATACAAGGAACTATATTACAGTTCCTCACTGAGGCCTTCACCAGCTGCCTTTTCTTGTCTTTCTCTCCCTTCTACTTCCCACAGGTAGCAGTCAGTCTCAAGGGGTTGCAACTTCAAAAGTGCTGCTACCTCTTTCATATCTCCCAAAGGGAAGGAACAGCCCCAGAAATGCGGAAGCTTTGGGAACATTCAGTCTCACAATTTTATGTTAGCTTTTAATACTCCTCTATGTGCATTCAGTCTTTTCTTCCCCACATATCTATGCTTGTGCCCAAAGCTACACATCCTATTACACTCACAATGCCATTACTGGCTCATCAGGATTTATAGTATTTATCCTTAAGGTCATATTAATAGAACGGGGCTTTTAAAGAGTGGATGCTCTGCAACCTGGGGTCTAGTCATGATGAATGGCTCTTTGTAACACCCTGGTAGGAATACAGTTTCTAGAACAGAGCAGATTTCCAACAAAAGGACGTTGATGTCTTTTTGGTTTTGTAAATGGTGTCAAGGTCTATCCATTAAAAGACCCAGCAATTATAAGTTTCCCGACTGCATTTTAAAAACTGCCAAGGATAAACATCATTGTGGAAATTCAATACTCTACTCCCTCCCCCCCCCATCCCCATGTTTTGATTAGCTAAGAGTATCTGAAGTGTTATTTTCACTCATGCATAAGGTATAAAAGAGATACATTCTCCAGCAGCGGCAGACTTTTGACTTTAAAATTTCAGTGGTGCCTTGTGCAAGAACAAAATTGGGTGACCACCACCCACTAACCTTCCATTGTTCACCTGCCCCTGCAGTGCCCTTTTGGCTCAGCTCCTAGTGTGAGTGAACCGCCACACTTGCCTAAATCCACCTCTGGATCTGGAGGCTAGGGCCTGAACCAGGGGTCAGCAAACTTACCACACCTCAGGCCAGTGTCTCCAGCGCCGATCGCGTGGCGGGCCAGAGGGCGGGGGAGCGTGTGCCCATACGCGTGCGTGCACACTATTTTCGGCGCATTTCAGGGTCAGAGGAGCACCGGAAACAGCTTGTGTGCATGTGCACAGGCCTCTTCCGACCTGGATGTGCACCAGAAATAACGCTTGCGCATGCGCACAAGCTATTTCCTGTGCTCCTCCGACCCAGAGGTGGGCAGCTGCTCAGCACCGGTAAGAGCGGGCGGCGGCAGCGGGCGGCGGGGGTCGCCGTAGGCCGGATAAACAAGTCCCTCGGGCCTTATCCGGCCCGTGGGCCTTAGTTTGGGGACCCCTGGCCAGAACCAAGGGATTCAAGTTACAAGAAGAAAGATTACAACTAAACATCAAGAAGAGATTTGTGGCATTAAGAGCTCTTTGACAGTGGAATGAATTTACTTAGAATGTGGTGGACTCTTCTTCCGTAGAGGTTATTAGGCAGAGGTTGGATGGTCATCCGTCAGGTATGATCTAGTTGAGATTCCTACATTTCAAAAGTCAGAAAGCTCTTCTTCAGGCATAGGCAAACTCGGCACCCTCCAGATGTTTTGGGACTACAATTCCCATGATCCCTAGCTAACAGGACCAATGGTCAGGGGTGATGGGAGTTGTAGTCCCAAAACATCTGGAGGGTGCCGAGTTTGCCTACGCCTGCTCTTCTGGATGCTTAGTCAGAATCTCCATCTTCCAGCTTGCTCCATCTTCCATGTGGCATCCCTTTAGATATCTGAAGGTATAATTCAGATGGTGGTGCTTGTGGATACAGGGCAGGCACGTATTCCAATTTATGTCACCTGTACTGGCCAACAGCACTGTTTGGGCCCTGTAGGGACATTAGGGGTGGTCCATTCCTGTTGCCAGGGTGGGACAAATGAGTGCTCTACCTGCTACAGCTGCAGTTCACCCCCACCCTACAGGATTTCTTTGGGGAAATAGTCTTTTTAGTTTGTGACATAACAGCCACCAATGCAGCCTCCATTTGCAGAATGCTAGGCTATTTCAAGAGCAGGAGCAATGTAATAATGGAGGAGTAAGCAGGGAGGCCATTGCCTTTCACTTATCCTGGCCTGTTCCTCAAATTCCATCCATAAGGGGGGGGGGGCATTGGCTGGCACTGTGCACCTCCCCATCCCCAAAATGCCCCAGCTAGAATTGTGGCTGCCCTACCTGGTGCCAGAGTGGTGCATGCTCTAGTTATCTCCTGCTTGGACTACTGCAGTGGGCTCTACGTGGGGCTGCCTTTGAAGGTGACCCAGGAACTGCAATTAATCCAGAATGCAGCAGCTAGACTGGTGACTGGGAGTGGTCGCCGGGACCACATAACACCGGTCCTGAGAGATCTGCATTGGCCCCCAGTACGTTTCCGAGCACAATTCAAAGTGTTGGTGCTGACCTTTAAAGCCCTAAACGGCCTCGGTACTGTATACCTGAAGGAGCGTCTCCACTCCCATCATTCAGCCCGGACACTGAGATCCAGCATTGAGGGCCTTCTGGCGGTTCCCTCATTGAGAGAAGTGAGGTTACAGGGAACCAGGCAGAGGGCCTTCTCAGTAGTGGCGCCCGCCCTGTGGAACACCCTCCCTTCAGTTGTGAAGGAAATAAGCAGCTGTCTTCTCTTTAAAAGACATCTGAAGGGAAGTTTTTAATATTGAATGCTGTATTGTTTTTAACACTTGATTGGAAGCCGCCCAGAGTGGCTGGGGAAACACAGCCAGATGGGCGGGGTATAAATAATAAATTATTATTATTATTATTATTATTATTATTATTATTATTATTATTATTATACCTAACTAGGAAGGCTGACTACAAGTCTGGATCCAGTGCTGGAGCCAAGTGGGTCTCCTATTCTGTATGCTTGTCCACTCTAGAACATCCAGCTGATTTATGCTGACCTCATCTTGATGCCTGAGGTGTTGCCAGTGAGTGCAGGAACAGCAAAGTGGTCCGGGGGTCTCCCCCCACCCACCCACCCAGCCCAGTCCCTGCTGACACCCAACTGAACCACATCAGCTGCAATGGTGGCAGCAGCAGTAGCAATGGGCACTAGGATCCCACAACTTGCCTGAATATGCCACATTCTGGCACCGGACATGATTAATGCAAAGAAATTGCCATTCTGACAGCTCCATCCTAACTAACCTTATCCTGAAATAAGTTACTTCACCTTCAATAGATTTGTTTCCAACAATGTCTGCCTGTGCACTCAGAGAAATAGCCTTCTATGTGATAATAAATATCCAGATGTGTGGGAATGACTGTCAAGCTATCAAGAATGCCTGTGGCAATAATTTGGGGGAAAGATGTTCTTGTGAGGTTTTTATTTATTCCTTGGAGAAGGAGAAGCAAAATATCAAGTCCTTCTGAAGTTTTGCCGCCAATCCGAGTTGTCACAGTGTTGTCTTTAGATGGTGGGGAGCCTCTGAACTACTTTCACGGAATAATACTTGCTGATCTCCAGTGAATTCGGAGACTCATAATTTGTTACTGTAAATTTCCCTAGGCTTCTCCTAAAATAATGCAATTGAAGTCTAAGACTTTAATTTCTTTGTGAACAGCACCCTCTGTCTCTGAATGCTAAACACTGCAGACCAGTGTGTCATGTACACAGAATGGAATATGGCAAAATCCCCAAGGATGTGATTTGCCAGGAGCTGGCTTCAGGCACCAGGTCGCTTGGCAGACCAACTCAGCGTTGCAAAGATGTGACATGAAGGTTGGCAACATTAACCCCACCATGTAGGAATCCCTTGCAGATGATTGCAGTACCTGGAGACAGACAGTCAGGTCATGTATCCACAGCAGTCACCAGAGGACAAATGACCGTTGAGAGGAGAGCACATAGAATAAACACCATGGTACATCTGGCAAAACCAGACACCTTCATCTGCCCCAGCTGCAACACAACATATTTCTACAGCCACAGCAGGCACTGTAACTCTCCAACCATTTGACCTCACCCCGATGGCACACTCTCCCATCGTCTCTCAAGAAAGATGGATGCCAACAACATGAATGTGTCTCAGTGACTTACAACAGTGGGCCTCAAACTGTATTATGAGGAAGCTAGGATTTTTTGGTGTGAAAATCAGTCTTCTTCTTCCTTGGCGACCGCTCGTAACAGAGTAAGATTGTCTTCCGTAAGTGACTGTGGAGGCCAATTCTAGATCCACACGTCCTTCCACAGTAGGGACATAGGTTTCTGGGTGAGAGTTGATAACGGTGAGGGTTTGCCAAGCGTGCCTTCCTCTTAGCATGCTTCTCCCTTTCGTCCTGAGTTCGAGCATCTTCAAAACCCATGGCACCTTTGGTAAAGGCTGTTCTCCAGTTGGAGCGCTTGCAGGCCAGTGTTTCCCAGTTGTCAGTGCTTATACTACGTTCTTTTAGATTTGCCTTGAGGGAGTCTTTAAGCCTCAATAAAGATCAGTACAGTGGTACTTCGGATTAAGTACTTAATTCGTTCCGGAGGTCCGTTCTCAACCTGAAACTGTTCTTAACCTGAAGCACCACTTTAGCTAATGGGGCCTCCTGCCGCCGTTGCGCCACCGGAGCACGATTTCTGTTCTCATCCTGAAGCAAAGTTCTTAACCCAAGGTACTATTTCTGGGTTAGCAGAGTCTCTAACCTGAAGAGTATGTAACCTGAAGCGTATATAACCTGAGGTACCACTGTACTGGCAAACTAGCTTTGCTGACAGGTGACCCACAATTTCTAAGAACACAAGAAGTGCCCTGCTGGATCTGACCCATCTACTTTATTATCCTTTTCCCCACAGTGAATAAGCACATGCCACATGAGAAAACCGCAAGCAGGACTTAAGACTGACAGCTCTCTCCCACTGTGGTTTTCCAAGAACTGACATTCAGAGGCATTGCATTCTGTCTCTGATCCAGGTGTAGTTTATACCCACCATGACTAGTAGCCATTAATGAGCAGTTCCACCTCCACTACCATGAGAATAGGGAGGAAGGGTATTAGAGACAATAGTGGGAGCTACAAGTATTGCTGTTGTTGCAGCGGCTGTTGTTTCCAGTGCTTTTTTAATATAAAAATGAGGTGTTGGTATTTATATCTTGATTAAAGCAGCAAAGAAAAGGAGGTGACCATAAACGGCTCAGGACCACAATACCTCAAGGACTGCCTCTTTCCATATGAACCTTCCCAGACCCTGAGATCATCTTCTGAGGTCCTCCTTCATGTGCCTCCTTCTCAAGAGGTCCGGAGGGTGCAACACGAGAACAGGGCCTCCTCTGCAGTGGCTCCCTATCTGTGGAATGCTCTCCCCAGGGAAGTTTGCCTGGCACCTTCATTATACATCTTTAGGTACCAGGAAAAACATTCCTTTTTAACCAGGCCTTTGGTTGATCTGATTTACATCCTATGCCCTTTTGAAATGTGTTTGGGGGGGTGCTATTGGGTTGTTTTTATTTTTATTATGTGTTTTGTGGTTTTATATCTTGATTTTCTTCTGTGAACCACCCTGAGACCCCCAGGTATAGGGCGGTATATAAATTCAATAAATAATAATAATTATATTGCAGTCTCCACAATACCTCCTTGAGGTATTGCGGTCCTGAGCTGTTTAATGCTTTATAGGTCAAAACCAGCACTTTGAATAATAATAATAATGTTCCAAACTGGTTAATACCATCACAAGAAGCCACAATTATTTCATTTGTGGCCCACTTCTCATGAAGCATCTCATATGGTGAGTTTGTGGTCATGCTGGCCACATGACCCAGAAGCTGTACGCTGGCTCCCTTGGCCAATAAAGCGAGATGAGCGCCGCAACCCCAGAATCAGCCACAACTGGACCTAATGGTCAGGGGTCCCTTTACCTTTGCCTTACTTGGATTCTGCTCAGAAGAATTTGAGCAGGGGGTGTTCTCTTTTGTGAGCACCCTTTCTTCAAATTCTCACCTTGTGCTTCCTCTCGCCATGCTTTTGGGTGACTTCCAAAAGGGGAAACATGCCTATGCCCCATGTGAATATATGGATTATTCCCCCAAATTGAGATACTATGTACTTTTTATGAAGGATTTACCCCATTTATACAGAAATCTAACATGTGAGGAGAGGAATTGCTAGCTAATTTTCCTCTTTCACCTTAGCTGTAGAACTTCTAAGGATCCTCAATAAAAAGGCAGATTTGCTTATTCCACCTTTGACCTCAGGCTCAGTCTAGTCAAACATGAAGTAAAAATCATCCTAGACTCTACAATGCTGTGTTGCAGGTAGTAGGTTGCATGGTTGCAACCAAATGCAGAGAAAATTAACATGTCAAAGGGAAGTCTAAGTTAGGGCCTTCCACGTGATCTTGCTGCACACACAAAAAATCATATTCACATATACCGTACTTGGAGGAACCCAGAACAATGGCGCGCAAGGCCTTATATAGACTTTTGAAATTGCCACCCTGTAGATCAAGGCCACCCCCAGAAACATCATACATACATCACAGAAGGGGTGTAACCTAAGACCACCCCTCAGATACATCATACCTACATCACAGAAAAGGCGGTCTAAAACAGAAATTTGAATGTTGTTTTTCTCCTGTTGTTGTTTATCTCCTGTCTGGCAAGTTACAGTGGTACCTCGGGTTAAGTACTTAATTCATTCCAGAGGTCCGTTCTTAACCTGAAACTGTTCTTAACCTGAAGCACCACTTTAGCTAATGGGGCCTCCTGCTGCTGCCGTGCCACCAGAGCCCGATTTCTGTTTTTATCCTGAAGCAAAGTTCTTAACCTGAAGCACTATTTAGGGGTTAGTGGAGTGTGTAACCTGAAGCGTATGTAACCTGAAGCGTATGTAACCCGAGGTACCACTGTACTTGATTGGATGCCCTGCTTACTAGATTGGATTGCCTGGGGAGCCTGGCCCGTCTTTTGTAATGATAAATACTTAGTTCCTGGGCCATGTCACAGGCTCACACCCTATTCAAACACAGACATACCCTTAAGACAGGATTTGTGAAAGAAAAGACAATGGGGAGGCTTTTCCATTTTCCTTTGACCTTGCAGAGAAAACATTTGGTCAGTTTGGGAATCAAAAATGGTTCCAGGTCGGTCTTCCTGTGCTGATCTATGTACGTGCTTGGTTGGTACACTTATGAACATTGAACATATATCTAAGACCTCAGAATTCCTATCACAGTGGGCCGCTTGTGGCCCATGGACCGCAGGTTACCAACCCCTGGTCTAATCTCTTCACCACTTTTAATCAAGACATATATGTTACAATATAGAAGCAATGCAGCTGCGAGCTGCGAGCTTGAAAACATCACATGATGGAATGTTGGGACTGTTCCGTGGGAAACAGAGGGACAGTCAATTCACAGTGCGAAGCACCGGAATTAGCTCAGAGTGTAATATGAGCTCTTCCTCTTGTTCCTGTACAGGAAGTACAGGATGTGTTTGTCACTCGACTGCTGGAGCTTGAAGAGAGCAGTCATGTTTTCTGTAATGCTGCAAAGACAGAAATAAAGGCTTGTAAATACGTTTCTGTCTATCTCTTTCCCCTGCCGGGGGGCAGGAAAGAGGGGGGGGATATTCTTCTCACGCTGAGAAGAATCGCCTATCGCGACCTAGCCTGGATCTTGCTGGGTAATGCAGACAGGGAGGTCAACAGGAGATCAAGCCGGGTGCCTGGAGAGTTGCCAGTTACTACTGATATAGGCTTGAATTCCGACAGGAGGGGAGGTAAAGGGAAAGTGAGACATTTCAGGACCAAATCAGAAACAAGGATGGCTTCTGTAATTCCAGGACTGTCCCTGGAAAATCGGGGCACTTGGAGGGTATAAAGGTAAAGGGACCCCTGACCATTAGGTCCAGTCGTGACCGACTCTGGGGTTGCGGCGCTCATCTCACTTTATTGGCAGAGGGAGCCGGCGTACAGCTTCCGGGTCATGTGGCCAGCATGACTAAGCCACTTCTGGCAAACCAGAGCAGCGCACGGAAACACTGTTTATCTTCCCCTCAGAGCGGTACCTATTTATCTACTTGCACTTTGACTTGCTTTCATACTTCTAGGTTGACAGGAGCAGGGACCGAGCAATGGGAGCTCACCCCGTCGTGGGGATTCAAACTGCCGACCTTCTTATCGGCAAGGTGTAGGCTCTGTGGTTTAACCACAATGCCACCGGCGTCCCCTTGGAGGGTATGTGCCCCTCCTATCATTGAACATATTAGGTGGAGCTGAGGATGTCCGACAACATCTTCAGACTTGTGACATCACACTTTCTGTCTGAAACAGAACAATCTGTTTGTCCAGAACAGCCCCCAGCATCTGAATATGTTAAGCTTAGTATTTCCATATGAGAAGAGTCAGACACCCATTAACAAAGCCGGGCATTAAAGAAAATATAAAAAGGAATGAATTTGTGTTTGCTTTATCAAACTGGGGCACCTGCCCCAATTATATGTTTCGGACTTTGGGAGTTGTTGTTTATATTGCTTTTCCATGCTGAGCCATGAAGTGTCCAATTTTCGACTGCACTACAACCTCCGGTGGTGAATGGACTTTATGTTTGCTCACAAGCTGCTGACAAGATAAAAGGTCATTTTTTAAAGTTAAATGGCCATGCATCCTCTCATGCTTTTTTTCATTACTGGGCACACTAGGCTGTCGCATGCATTGTCTGAAATATGTAGCAATATTAGTTATTTGTAAACGGAATACATTTACCGACTCGCTTGGTGAGGAGACGGGAGAATGCCTGGTGGCGGGGCTGCAAGGTTAGTCATTATTAGTTAGAGCTTTGATTTAGGATCCAATAACAGCAATCATTCCTCTGACAAGAATAACTTCAAATTCTGTCGTACCAGGTAATCAGTACAAAGGAGAAATATCACATCAGCACGCCTATCATTTTCATATCGTGTCACCCAGGCTACAATGATTGCTGTAAATTAGGGGTGTGCATATTGGGTCGCCTTTGTATTTATGTTTATGGTCTCCTAAAGGCATTGTTAATGGATTACAGAGCCATCTATAGTGCTGGAAATAATGAAAGCGTCTGACTTTTTATGGCACCTACATTTTTAAATGATGTGGGGTAGTTTATAAACAGCCCAGAACTCATTTATCAGACACCTCTGATATGGCACTCCTTGCTCGCTCCCTCACTTGTAGCACTTTGTACGAAGTTGGTTGGTTGAGGAAACTTTTAAGTCATTGTGAAACATACCGCTTAAAAAATGGAGGCCCCCATTTTCATCTATGCATGACCACTAAATGCTCTGCAGCTCACAGGATAGAACTATGATGCAAAATCTAATGAATGGACTATGTCCTCCAGCTCATGTCAGTAGATCTGAATTGGCAACCATGCCAGGATGGGGTAAGTCAGGGGAAAATGTTCCACAGACAAATATGCGTACCCCAAGTCAGACACTGAATCTCCATATACTCTCCCCTCAGTGGAACCCATCCTCAAACTGGTGATTTACTGAAACCATCCTACTCCAATGTCTAGAGGCCACTACAGAGAATAATTTTATTTATTTATTTATTTATTTATTTATTTATTTATTTATTTATACATACATACATACATACATACATACATACATACATACATACCCCGCCCAACAGGCTGGGTTTCCCCAGCCACTCTGGGCGGCTCCCAACAGAATATTAAAAACACGATAAAACATCAGACATTAAAAACTTCCCTAAACAGGGCTGCCTTTAGATGTCTTCTAAACGTTGTTTAGTTTAGATAGCTGTTTTAGATATTTAGATGGTTGTTTATTTCCTTGACATCTGATGGGAGGGTGTTCCACAGGGCAGGCACCACCACCAAGAAGGCCCTCTGCCTGGTCCCCTGTAACTTTGCTTTTCGCAGTGAAGGAGCAGCCAGAAGGCCCTTGGAGCTGGACCTCCGTGTCCGAGCTGAGCAATGGGGGTTGATATTGTGAACACAGTAGGATTGGAGCAGAGAATGACATGTTCCAGTGGCCCAAACAGAGCAGTGTAAAGAGGAGCTACGTAGAACCAGGTTTGTATTCTAGCAGTGCTCATGTAGTGGTACCACTTTTCAGAATCAAGTGTCTGCACATGGGATAGAGTCATTATCGTCCCTGGGGTCACTTGAGAAATTTGACACTTGCAAATTCCAATATGAATGGACTTGGACCTCAACTCTGGGACTAATGGGCCATTTTAAACTTCAGCTTTTGCACTTCTCAAATGAAAAGCATACGTAAAGAGGTATTCAACTAAGGAGTTGCGCCAGCGCAATAGCTTTTAGCTGTGCATTGTAATTACCCTGCCCTCTCCTCTTCCCATGCACCACACACATGTCACCCACATCAGCTCCAGCAGGTTGGGCAAACCCACAAAGCACATTAAGATGGTGGGCAGGGACAGCTGTCGCATTAGCATACATCTTTAGTTGAATGCCACTCCTTTTTTGAGAGAGGTAATGGATTTGAAAATGAGCATTCAAATAGAAATGTTCGTGTAGATCTTCAAAAACCCACAAATCAATGCAGAAATGGGATGAGACAAATTTAAGAGCGCAAGTGACATGGATTGCAGACTGATTCATCCATTTCTATTTGCTGCACACCTTTTTCTGGTTACCACTAGTAAATCAACCACAGCCATGGCATGAACAGTTTTGCCAGTTCTCATACATGGCACCTCTGCATGTGTATTGGTGGACCACAAGCATGGTGGTGGACCTGGTGGATTCCTACATCACTCACTTGACGGTCAGGATTTGTCTGAATAAGGATGCTGTGTTATCACAACCACCTGTGCACCATCCATCCCACCAAGAGCAATAGAATTCAGCTGGCTGAAATGCTGGTGAGATGCTTTGTTGACCTACCTGCCTGAACAGGACCCTTCTATGCTATTCTATGCTTTTATTTTTCAGTGAAATAAGTGTGAGGGAGATCAGCTGTTGTTGTGATCTGTGCCAGATAGCAACTAGAAACACATCTATATATTACAAAGGTTTAATTTTAACAGGCAATATGTTGAGTAGAATTCATACAGCTCTGGTAATAAACAAGAAGAGAGCAAGATGTGCTGTCCCATTCTGTAAGCTACTTGCCAAAAAGCAGCTGGTGGACACAAATTGTCACTAGTAAGAAAGTGCAGTTATGGATTCAGGGGTTACAAGTTGTAACAGTCAGAGTGTGCCAGGGAGCCTTGAAACCTTCCATTTCCTCCCTCCAAGGACCTCATGGAATATGTTTTCTTCAGTCTTTGCAACTGGAGAAAAAATGTAGTGGTACCTCTGGTTGCAGACGGGATCCATTCTGGAGCTCCGGTTAGATCCCAAGGTTTTTGCAACTGGAAGTGTCTAATCTGCACATGCGCACGGCACGGTAGAGTGCTTCTGCACATGCGCATGGGGCGAAACCTGGAAAAATACTTCCAAGTTTGCCACGTGCGTATCCCAAAGCATACATAACAAGAGGTGTGCCACTGTATTAAGATTCTCAGTGTCTGCTACAAAGTAGTGACACATGTTGCACAGATCATGCTACTTACTTTTTTATTATTGTTATTCAGGGAAACGCTGCATGAAAACAAGAAGAGGGCAAAAAACTTGTATATGAAAGAAAGAAGGGGCAGAATACATTCTGTTTGATATTGCAGTCCTAAAACCATCTGTGCTTACACAGTCGTACCTTGGTTGTCGAACGAAATCCATTTCAGAAGTCCGTTCAACTTCCAAAATGTTCGCAAATCAAGGCATGGCTCCAACTGGCTGATTGGCCCCGGAAACAATGCCAACAGCCGAAACCGACTTTCAGCTTCCAAAAAATGTTTGCAAACACTTACTTCCAGGTTTGTGGCATTCAGGAGCCAAAATATCTGAGTACTAAGGCATTCAACAGAAGGAACGCAGGTGGCGCTGCGGGTAAAACCTCAGTGCCTAGGACTTGCTGATCGCATGGTTGGCGGTTCGAATCCCCGCGGCGGGGTGCGCTCCCGTCGTTCGGTCCCAGCGCCTGCCAACCTAGCAGTTCGAAAGCACCTCCGGGTGCAAGTAGATAAATAGGGACCGCTTACTAGCAGGAAGGTAAACGGCGTTCCGTGTGCTGCGCTGGCTCGCCAGATGCAGCTTGTCACGCTGGCCACGTGACCCGGAAGTGTCTGCAGACAGCGCTGGCTCCCGGCCTATAGAGTGAGATGAGCGCACAACCCTAGAGTCTGGCAAGACTGGCCCGTACGGGCAGGTGTACCTTTACCTTTACCTTAAGGCATTCAACAGCCAAGGTACGACTGTACAGCTCAATACTACCTGCAGGAACCAGACCCTGTGGCAAACACAGATGCCAATTTTGTTTCCACATCTACTCTGGCAACACTGTTACAGGACTGAATAAGCTCAGGACCCATCCAGATGTCAATGGGAAGCCCATAAGCAGAATCTAGGTGCAACAGCAGTCTCCTCGCATGCATTTTTTAGCAATTGTTATTCAGAGGCAAACTGGTTCCAACAATTGAGCTATCATAGTAGCCATTGATAGAATTATCCTCCTAGCCTTTTATCTACAACGCACTCCCACTAAGGCAGCCCGTGGGGCTCTTCCAATAAAAATTATAGAAGCCCTCACTGTCCTAATGTTAAATAGGAAAGAATTAAGGTGGATGATCTGCCCTTTGAGATATATACACCCAGTCAGTTATTAACAGCTACCTTCCTGTGCTCATGAGATAGCTGTGAGATTCCCCATTGATTTAATCCAGGTCAAGGATTAGTCATACTGTGACCTTTGATGCTGAAGACAAGGATTGATGCTATCTTTTTAAAAGGCTACAGAGGAAAGAGCTGAGAGCTCGTTGGCATTTTGCAAGATTTTAACATTTCATGTTTGGACAGGGAATGTAATCAGTGAACCTCTTCCTCCGGCATGCAAGTAACTATTCAGAAGAATACTTGCTAATGGTCAGAGCTTCACAGGCAAAGGCAATGAAGGAAAGTTTAAAAGTGTCACTTTCTAGGAATTCTATCTATAGAAAACCCTTCCAGTTAGTTGCCAGGGTTATGAGCACAGTGTCCTTACATTGACAACTCTCAGGCCCACCTATCATAGCCCAAAAGAAACAGAGAGTCAGGAAGACAGGTCTCAGGTGAAGTATGTGGGAATGTTCAGGGAGGCAGGAGAGGATATATTGTTTATTAATATCCTTCCTAACTTGTGCTAGCAAGTTCTATAACTTAGCAGAGTTGGGGTTTTTTTTAAATAATTTTTATTAACCGACCAATCAAATCAAATCAAATCAAATCAAATCACACACATTCCGAATTACAAAGCTGAATTTTAAATTTTTTGTTGGGGGGACCCATATTTCAAGTTCCGAAGGGGATTCCAATCATCTTCTTGCTGCTGCGTTAATATCCACAAATCTGTCCAAATAATGTTCATAATTCTATCCAGTCCTATCTTGCTGTTCCCACATCTCGTCTTATTCATATATTGTTCTTTTTTCTTTATGATCTCTTCTGATAATCTCCTTAAGCAGGTAAACACCAGTTATAATCCTGTGTGAATTTTTCCGTTCGTCCAATCATCATGTCGAGATGGTTTCCATATATCATCACTTTCATAAATAAAAGCACTCTTTCCATCATTAATCTCGCCAATCTATCGCCTTCTTTAGTCCCTCTGAGGAGGCTCACCCACAATATGAAAACAGATCCATTCCTCCTCCCAGACATAAGTCTTTCGACAGAACTTGCCAAAATGGCGACGCTATTTTTTACTGCGTCATTCCAAAGCTCTTATACTTTCTACGATCTCCTTAAAACATGCTTTTGGTTAGAAAATTATCTCCACACAGTCTTAAATCATCAGCTTAAGTAATTTAAACGGCATTTCTGACTTGTGGGGGGGGGGGATTCTTGGTTAATCACATAGAGAAAAGAAGGGAAAGTCCCCCCCCCATCCAGTCCCGTTGCCGACATACCGAGCCTTGGTGTCTTCTCATGATTTATTCCTGTTCATCCGACCCGTTTTCTTTCTCAGAGATCTCTTCAGTTAGCAGTCTTTACTCCCCATTCTTCCTTGAAATATGTGCATTAGCTTCCTCCTAATTGTTTCTTTTGAAGTTGCTGCAGCTAGAGGCACGAATCAGAGACAGCGTTCAGGAGCGCCAAAGTCCGCACAAGGGCTTTCTGCCTAGTGTCCCCACCCCCTCAAGTTCAGGGGTGGTATAGGGCACAGCAGGCAAGGGCAGTCCCCCCCACATGCTTGGGGGGGGCGGGAGGCTGTTTACTCCCATCACAGCCTCTTAATTACCTCGTGTGGGTCGGAGATATGTTATTGTCGGCCATCTTCCAATGCGCCCCTAGTGGCCCCTACTTAGCAGAGTTTTACATTCCCCTTTTAAATGCACAGCAGCTAGCTAGTTGCAGGCTTGTATAAACCTCTCACTAACGTTCCTGGTAAGTTGCCCTTTAATCCCTCTTAAAAGAATAAAGATGCCACAATCTTACTCATAAACTATAAAAAGAAGTTTACTTACATCAGATAGAGCACAGTGTGATCCCTGAAGGCAGACTTAGTTACAAAGCATATACATGTGGATCTACCCCATATGGGGGGTTAATCCCAGTGACTGCAGACTAGCAGTTACTGCAGCTCACATGATGAAAGGAAGATGGAGAAGAAGGGGGGAGGGCTGTGTCCTTGTGCTTTTGTTACCTGCACAGGTAAGGTCATGCCCACCTCTAGTCACATGCAAGAGGAAGTATGTCCCAGTCCAAGAGAAAACAGGAAGTTCCGACTGGCTGGACCAAACATCCCCTTGCATGTCCACTCTAGGAAAACAAGGAATGTTGTATTTGACTGCTACTTATGTATCACATCCCACGAAGTCATGGTCAGAGAACCATGTAAACAATTCATAATGCAACTTTACTACCTGTGTAATTTCTGCACCAGTGGACCCTTTCCCAAAGTTCAAGAAGGTGGCTGAGTTTTGCTCTCAGTAAAAACAGAAGAAACCTTCCCTATTTCTGCTGTAGTCTGCTGTAGTGGCAACTGAAAAAGGTTTTTTTCCCCCTCAGGTAAACCAATTCTTATCAAGTAAATCAAATGGGTCAACCAAATCACAGTTCTTAGAAGAAGATGGTGATGATTCATTCACTTATAAAGCACTAAAACGTTCTTAGCACCAGAGAGATTACAAATAAGGCAGTCCCTGTCTATTGCCTCAAACGCTATTGGACCTAATACAAAATGAAAATGTGTTGAGAAGAGGAAAACAAGCATTGGAGCAGAGCTGTTCTTCTGCCAGGGGAAGCAAGTTCCCTGCTCCTTCTTTAGCCAGTTGCTGGGGTCAGGCTTGTCAGGAGACCAATGGGTGGAGCCAATATTGTGCATCCCCGTTGGCTATTTTTCTGATTCATACAGAGTGATGCAGCAATTTCACCCTTGAAGTCCTAGTGATGAAGTAGACTCCACACACAAGACTTTGAAGATGGCTCTTCAAGATGGCTCTAGCAAGATGGCAACTTGGCGGTATTGAGTCAGCGGCTCATGTGCTTTTGGCTTACACGCTTTTTAAGATTTGAAGAACAAGGTCATTACCCCTCTACTTTTGTCCATGTTGGGTCGCTCAAGCATTGCTACTGTGTCCTTTCTTTTAGCAGATCAAGATGATCAGCTGACAGCAAAAACTGCAGGGTTTTTAGCAGGGGCAGTTAGAATAAGATCTATTATTTGATTATTGATGTAAACCCCCCAAATGTATTTTCTATAGTTAAGTTTCTACCTCTATCTTCAGTACATTTTCTTTTATTTCATTTTATTGCTATGGCTAGTGGCTGATGCAAATAAAGATTCTTCTGGTTCTGATTCAGGATGGCAACTATTACAAACAGTATTATTTATGCATATTAAGTCCAATACAATGTGTTTCTCTCCCTTGAGCCCAAGAGAGAGTCTTCTTGCATCCAAAACTCATTTGAAGCAGTCCATAAATTATAGTTTGGCTGTCCTCACCAGCTCCTCTGGGCAGCTTGGTCTTGGAGTCTCCACACTCAGCAAAACAATGGCAAAACAATGAGTTAACTTCCAACTCCCCCCTTCCTATCACCAGGGGCAGAGGAAGGGGATGCGGTGGGGCGGTGCACCCCAGGTGTCACCACTGAGGGGGGTGTGGCGTTTGCCCTCCTAGGTGTGTGACATCATACTGGGTTCATAAGGAAAGGATTAACTAATTGTAAAATGACTAACCAATGGGAACCCAAGGAGCAGAGTTAACTGTGTATAACATTTAAGCTCTCATCTGTCACCCTCATTAAAAGGTTCTTTAGTTAAAGCCATGGTTTTCCCAGTAGTGATGTATGGAAGTGAGAGCAGGACCATAAAGAAGGCTGATCGCTGAAGAATTGATGCTGGAGGAGACTCTTGAGAGTCCCATGGACTGCAAGAACAAACCTATCCATTCTGAAGGAAATCAGCCCTGAGTGCTCACTGGAAGGACAGATCGTGAAGCTGAGGCTCCAATACTTTGGCCACCTCATGAGAAGAGAAGACTCCCTGGGAAAGACCCTGATGTTGGGAAAGATGGAGGGCACAAGGAGAAGGGGACGGCAGAGGATGAGATGGTTGGATAGTGTTCTTGAAGCTACCAGCATGAGTTTGACCAAACTGCGGGAGGCAGTGGAAGACAGGAGTGCCTGGCATGCTCTGGTCCATGGGGTCACGAAGAGTCGGACACGACTAAACAACAACAACAAGGTTTAAGCACAGAGGTTTTTGGGGGGAGTTAGAGTTAGGGTGGTTGAGAAGACAGTCTGGAGTTAGAATAGACAGAGAAGATAATTCTGTGGGTTGGGCTAATCTGGTGTGAGAGAGTGAGAGAATTTGTTAAGAGGAGTCAGTCAAACAGTTGAGATAATCCGTCAGAAGGTATTAGGAAGGTATAGGGCAGTGAAGAAACTAAAGTTAATATACTGACAGGAATATTATCTGAGAAACCATAAACTTGTTAATGTTTGTAAAATAAACTTGGTTTTTTGGTTAACTTTTAACAACTGTCTGGACTCAGTGTTTTACCAGAGAGTAACGGGTTGGTGGCAGAGGGAAGCGAGCACAGTGGTGGCACAGGGATCAATAGACCGTTAAATGTCCGGGGACCCTGTGTGATCGCCATAGGAGGTGACAAAATGCCGGGCGGCACTCACCGTGGGGCCTGCAGAGTGCCCGAGCCGCGCATCTCTCCTGAGAGTGACGCAGTGGCTTCAGCTCTCTCAGACTCCATTCTGCCCCAAATGGTCTGCCAGCTGCCTCTCCCTCAGCTGTAGGGCAGCTGAGAGGGAGGAGGCACGCAGACTCCTTGGAGGCCCCATGGAGCATCCTGCACCGGCTTGCCCGCCCTGTGGGCGGCTGGCCCTGCCCCTGGGTGCAGGGCATGCATGCCACCCCAGGTGCCCGATCGGCTTGCTCCGCCACTGCCTATCACTACCTAAGACACACACACACTTTTAAAGGGAGTTAGCCAGTTAAGAAGGCAAGATTCAGCATTTCTGTGACCTCAACTGGAGTCACAAGATTTTGCAGCTGCTATTACATTACATAGGTTTTCTTTTCCCCAGTACAATTTATTCTTTTTAAAATACATTTTCTAACAAATACAGTACCAGTGCAAATACTAACAAGTGCTTCAACTAGAAGTGAGACCTTGTCAGCATAGAGCACCTTTGCTCAGAGATCTGCCCTGGCTGCTAATAGGCAATCAGTCCAAATAACTATTGGTAGAGTGGTACCTCGGTTGTCGAACGTAATCCATTCCGGAAGGCCGTTCAACTTCTGAGACGTTTGACAACCGAGGTGCAAAGGGCGGCTGGCAAAATCAATTTAGAAAAACGAGAAACGCATCTCGGAAGCCATTTGACTCCTGAGGCACGTTCGAAAATGGAATCATTTACTTCTGGGTTTTTGGCATTCAGCTTCCGAAATGTTCGGCAGCCAAGACTTCCAAAAATTGAAGTTCCACTGTATATAAAGCCCTCAACAGCTTTGGACCAGTTTAATTGAAAAAATCACCCCACTCCATATGTGCCCACTCAGCTGCTTGGATTTGCAGAACTTACACTTTTACAAGTGCCACATAATATTTGTTTCACACTTGCAAGAAATCCATCTTTTGTGTCACAGCATCTGCCTTTTGAAACTACCTACCTGTTGATATTAGTGAGGTACCTTCACTTTATTTATTTTTTTGGCAGCTAAAACCATTTCTGTTCTTGGAAGCTTACCCAGGCATGTGATTTTAGTAGGCGTAAGTGTTTCAAAACTGGTGCTATCATATAAAATAACTTGGTTTTGATTTTGTTTTTCACTGGCGCTTTAAATGAATACTTTAGACCATCTTGCAAACTGCATTTTGCATCTTGCAAATTGCACTGCACTTTGCAGAGAGCGTTTTGTTTCTGCGGTATATAAATGCTGTTAAATGGATAAAACAGATCAGAGGTTTTCAACCTTTTTGAGTTCACAGTTCCCTTCTTTCTGTGGCACCCCTGTGAGGCTCAGGAGCCCAGTTATCTTCCACCTTGCCTTCAGAGCTGGCAGTTCTCGCCCTTTTTTTAACACCCTCCCTTGTGGAGTGTTCCCTCAGCCTCCTTTCCTCTCTCCTTGGGAGTCCTCTGGGCAGCCTCTGCTGCCGCCCCTGGTCTCTGAGCTACCCCCTCCTGCACCAAAGAGAGGTACCTCCTCACATTTCAACACAGGGGCCTGGGAAGAGGATGCCCCCAGCCTTAATGGCCCAATGGAAACTGGCCAAAAGTGAATAATAATAATAATAATAATAATAATAATAATAATAATAATAATTTATTATTTGTACCCCACCCATCTGGCTGGGCTTCCCCAGCCACTCTGGGCGGCTTCCAACAAAGATTAAAAATACATTAAAATGTCACACATTAAAAACTTCCCTGAACAGGGCTGCCTTTAGATGTCTTCTAAATGTCAGGTAGTTGTTTATCTCTTTGACATCTGATGGGAGGGCGTTCCACAGGGCGGGCGCCACTACTGAGAAGGCCCTCTGCCTGGTTCCCTGTAACTTGGCTTCTCGCAGCAAGGGAACTGCCAGTAGGCCCTTGGCACTGGGCAGTGTCTGGGCAGAACGATGGGGGTGGAGACTCTCCTTCAGGTATACTGGACCAAGGCCGTATAGGGCTTTAAAGGACATCACCAACACTTTGAATTGTGCTCGGAAACGTACTGGGAGCCAGTGTAGGTCTTTCAAGACCGGTGTTATGTGGTCTCGGCGGCCACTCCCAGTCACCAGTCTAGCTGCCACATTCTGGATTAGTTGTAGTTTCCAGGTCACCTTCAAAGGTAGCCCCACATAGAGCGCATTGCAGTAGTCCAAGCAAGAGATAACCAGAGCATGCACCACTCTGGCAAGACAGTCTGTGGGCAGGTAGGGTCTCAGCCGGCGTACCAGATGAAGTTGGTAGACAGCTGCCCTGGACACAGAATTGACCTGTGCCTCCATGGACAGCTGTGAGTCCAAAATGACTCCCAGGCTGTGCACCTGGTCCTTCAGGGGCACGGTTACCCCATTCAGGACCACAGAGTCCTCCACATCCGCCTGCCTCCTGTCCCCCAAGAACAGTACTTCTGTCTTGTCAGGATTCAACCTCAATCTGTTAGCCACCATCCATCCTCCAACCGCCTCCAGACACTCACACAGGACCTTCACCACCTTCACTGGTTCTGACTTGAAAGAGAGGTAGAGCTGGGTATCATCCGCATACTGATGAATACCCAGCCCAATCCCCTTGATGATCTCTCCCAGCATGTAGATGTTGAAAAGCACAGGGGAGAGGACAGAACCCTGAGGCACCCCAGGGGTCTGAACACTAATCCCCCACCACCACTCATCTCCCACCACCTGACCATCATTCAAGGCACCCCAGGGTGCCATGGCACACTGGTTGAAAACCCCTGAAATAAATTGTGCATCCAGCCGTCTCTGTTCCAAGTGTCCTCTTCTTAGCTCAAGCAAATGATTGGCCGCTGGCCAGAGAGACCATAGACAATATAAAGCACTGCGGCAATGTGTGTGCAGGAAGTCAGTAAACACATAACTCTACAAATTAAGTACAAGCCAACAGGTTGTTTGACTCTGGGACTGATAAGGGACTTCATTTGCCCTTTCAAAGCACAATCTGCCAGCTTGAGAGGTCACTGCTAAGCTCCAGTGACAAAATCTTATGAAACTATTTCATTCCGCAGTGCGCTATATTTTCAAACCAATTTAATAGCAGCTATGAACATTGTCATTGTGAAGGCTTTCCTACAACCTGACAGGAATTGTTTCTCAGCTCACCCTCTCGTGGACTGGAAGATCACCTAAAGGCACTTAAACTCCTACAATTGTAATTATTATTTTTGTACGAACATTGTTAACTATAAGTTAAGCAGAACAACATGTCATAATCATAGATGCCACCTGAATTTTCCTTTATGCATTAGGGAAAGCTGAGATAATTCTTAACGAAGCCTTAAGGCAAGAAGATTCCCTTAGCCACACTCCTAATTAATCCTTCCAATACTGATTTAACAGTTCAGTTCAGGACAGTGAAAAACCAGAAGATACAAACTCCTACAATTTACTAGACTTACAACCTCTCAGGGAAGATGCTTCTGGTAGGTTGGTCAACTGATGGTGTTTTGGAGCTGCTTGGCAGTTTCTTTATCCTTGAACCCAATTTATTTTGTTTCTCCTGGCTCTGTCCCACCCCATCAGTTAGCTCCTTTCCCTGCCATAAAATATGGTCAGTCTTGCTGCCTGATTCCCACTTTTCAGGTATGACTTCTGCTTTTCCCAGATCCAGGTAGGTTATCCACATCATGGTTCCATCCTTGGTAAGTGGGGCAAGCACATTTCTTAGTGAGGCATCTCAGTGGTGGAAAGAGAGAGAGAGGGGTCTCCTGGATGCTAAGATCCAAGTTTGGGGCAAGTATTCTTTGGTGAGAGAACCCCAGTAGAGATTTAAAGCCACAAAGTATGCAGCAAAGTTGAGCATGGGAATATAGGCTGTTAGACATTTAAAACATGCCCTTCCATTCTTCCTTCAGCATACCACACATTTGGTAAGTTAAAAATTGCTTTACTTACAAACTCTTCAAAGGTCAGGTTCATGTGTTTATCCATACATCAGACAGAAAAGTTAAACAGGCAGTAAAACTTAGCTTAGTCACAAAGTGGTAAAAGTTCCTAGATTATTGGAAAGAGCGGCTGATGAGAGCCATACGGCTGAGCTGGAGCAACCAGTTCAAACCTCTTCACACACTGATTGTTCAACTGAGGGTGAACAATATGCTTGATTGTCTATCTCCTCCCAATGTAAGCGGAAGTGACATAGCTAAGCCTGTCAGGACAGCTTTCTCTATGGTATTCACACCTTCATACATTGATTGGACTTAAGCATGTTGGTTATATGGGGCTGGTTATCCCACAGATGAGAAGAACATGTGTAAAGGTCAAGGTAACATAAAATTGAACATGAGCACCAAGGATACGCAATACAACGCAAAAAAAAAAATGGACCAATGGTGTCTCTTCAGTTTGGGAGGTTGCATATTTGGTCAAGGTATTGGCAGCTCTTGATCATACCAGAATCCAAAATGCCATGTTCATTCAGGGTTGCGGTATTTTAAACAACTGCTATATTTTGTGAGTTCTTCCTTACCAAGAGTTACCGTAGCACAATAGCGAAGAGTCTGGGCAGCAAACCAAGAAGATCCCTGGTTCATGAGCTCTGTTGGTTATCTCTTATCTTTAGCCCCTGATCTGACAAATTGGTGTAATAATGCTAGCCTATGTGCCGTGCTGTGAATTAATGCAGTTATTAATGAATTAGTGTTATTGTTATCTGCATTCTAAAGTCATGCCCTTGAAACATCATTGTGAATTTTCCTTTCAGTGTTTTGGTGGTCCCCCCCCCCTTTCATCCTTTCCCTTTCTCACCATTTGATCAATATAGGAAATCGGTATATATGTGAGCGTCAATCCCCACCCCACCCCCAAAACGAAGGAAATGTATGTCAGAATTCAGACACCGCCAAAGAAAGGTGCTGTACATTTATGACCTTGTGTGATTAGTGATCTCTGAATCTAATCTTAAGGTTCTTTAATAGACTATAATTATCTACAGTGTATAGTTACTGCCCTTTCCTGAGATTGGTTTAAAATTACCTCCAGAGGCAAGCACTCTTTAATTATCTGATAAGAGCTAAACTTGATACTCTGACTGTTGGGGGTGGGGGTGGGAGGTGAGTTCTGGAAACACAAAAATAAAGACAGGCCAGGACAAAACCCTTGCTCAGATACCTTTTCATGGGTCAGTTCTGCAGTTATTAGATAAAGAAATGAGGTGGGGGGAAATGTCTGTGTGTGTGTTTTGGGATGGGAAAAAGGAATGTTTAGAAGCCTCTTAAAGATAGCAGACTATTTCTGCAAAACTCCTTCACGGTATGTGACTTGGTAGGGACTGTGGCCTTTCCTTCCTTCATAAGAAGGCTGTTAAAAACTGCCACGAGCAGGAGGACTAGGGTTGCTTCAGAAAGTTAATCTTTACGAATTCTTAGCCAAAAATTACCTGTTCCATCCCACCCTCCAAGTTTGCCAGTTGAAATGGTGTAGCTCAGGCATGTACAACAGGTGGATCACGATCTACTGGTAGAACCCCTGGTGATCCTGGTAGATCGTGGGATCCTTATTGATAGCCCCCCACTCCAAGAAAGCTCAACGGCCGTGGGCCCTCTACTCTAAAAAAAATCTCAAGAAGCCTGGGCAATCCTTCCCACCCCGAAAAAGGTAAACCACTCTGAGTCCTCCCCCCCAAAAAAGCTCAAAAGCTCTAGACACCCCCCCCCATAAAAGAAACTCAACAACTCTGGGCAGCTCCACACGTGCTAAAAATAAAAATGCAGCTCTGTATTGAAGATGCTATACTTTTCTGTACACTTGTATGGACAAAAGCTATCATTATTTTGCAGATGCGGAGACATAATCTGCATACAGCTTCTGGGTCATGCTGGCCACATGACCCAGAAGCTGTACGCTGGCTCCCTCGGTCAATAAAGCGAGATGAGCGCTGCAACCCCAGAGTTGGTCACGACTGGACCTAATAGTCAGGGGTCCCTTTACCTTTTTTTACAGTAGCAGAGAGGAGGAAGAGAAGTAGCAAGTGCAACTTGGGCTCCCTTCCTTGACTTGACTTGGCTTCTTGGCGGTGGAAGGAGTGGCAATGCCCCACCTCATGCCCATCCATTGCCTTCCTCTTGGGTCTAAAGGGAAAGAATTGTGCCACCAGCCATCAGCAAGGGCCACCAGAATCCTCCTCTATAGGACACTGGACAAGGTACCCACATTACTGGAGTTCCCTGTCTCAGTAGGACTGACAGACTTCCTGTTTCCTCCTTTTTTCACATTCTGTGAAAGCCTTTCTATCATCATCATCATCATAGTTTATTTATACGCTGCCCATCTGGCTGGGTTTCCCCAGCCATTCAGGGCGGCTCCCAACAGAATATTAAAAACACGATAAAACATCAAATTTTAAAAACGTCCCAAAACAGGGATGCCTTCAGATGTCTTCTAAAAGTCAGATAGTTCTTTTTCCTTGACATCTGATTGGAAGGTGTTCCACAGAGAGGGCGCCACTACCGAGAAGGCCCTTTGCCTGGTTCCCTGTAACCTCACTTCTCACAGTGAGGGAACCACCAGAAGGCCCTCGGAGCTGGACCTCAGTGTCCGGGCAGAACGATGGGAGTGGAGACGCTCCTTCAGGTATACTGGGCCAAAGCCATTTAGGGCTTTAAAGGTCAGCACCGACACTTTGAATTGTGCTCGGAAACGTACTGGGAGCCAATGTAGGTCTTTCAGGACCGGTATTATGTGGTCTCAGAGGCCACTCCCAGTCACTAGTCTTGCTGCTGCATTCTGGATTAGCTGTAAATTCCAGGTCACCTTCAAAGGTAGCCCCACATAGAACGCCTTTGATTTAAGTCCCCCCCCCCCTCAGCTGCTTTGAGCTATTCCTTAATTTGTTTCATATACAGTCATACCTCGTGTTACATTCGCTTCATGTTGCGGCTTTTCAGGTTACGAACGCAACAAACCCAGAAGTGTTTACTTCCGGGTTCGCCACAAGCGCACGTGCAGAAGCAATCTGTTCACTTCACGCATGCACAAAAGCGCTCTATCGTGCTTCACGCATGTGCTGTAGCAACACTCTACCTACAGACTTTTCAGGGTACGAACGGCACCCCGAAATGGATCACATTCATAAGTAGAGGTACCACTGTATCAGATTTCTGTTGCATTCATGTTTTAAACCTTTGATTGTGGGCCACTTAAGGGGACCTGTCACTGAATAAACTTTATTTTCTAAATAAATAAATAGCCAGAAGTGTAGGTTGACCCAATGAGGACTCATGTGCTGTTTGAAAAATTGCCCTTCCCTCCCCTTCCCCATAATGATATACTTGCTGGAATTTACTATCACACAGCAGGTGAATTCAGTAATGTAAAGACTCCCTTCTCTTAGGGTTCAACATCATCTAAGAAAGACTTAAAAAGCAGAGGTCATGAGATGAACTATTGCAATGTAAACACCGTTTTCTGTTAACGCTTCCACTCTTCTTCTTTTTTATATAAATTTTTATTAATTTTCCAACATATATTAAGACACAATACAGCTGACAATACATAAACAAACAAACATATAAACACGTATAATTTCATAACCTCTTTTTCTTAAACCTTATTTCAACGACTTCCCCATACCTCCCTTTTCTGCATCCCTGTTTTAAACTTTCCCAGCAACCCCTAATTTCAATTACTTATAATTCACTTTCTTTAATCCTTTTTCTCTTACCCAATTATTTGTCACTGCAATTCTGTTTTACATTACCCATGACATTTTAGCACTCATTAATTTTACAACAGTTCTTAAGATAAACTTTAAATTTCTTCCAATCTTCTTCCACCGTCTCTTTTCCTTGGTCACGGATTCTGCCAGTCATCTCGGCCAGTCCCATATAGTCTATCACCTTCGTCTGCCACTCTTCCAGTGTGGGTAGTTCTTGTGTCTTCCAATACTTTGCTAAAAGAACTCTTGCTGCTGTTGTAGCATACATAAAGAACGTCCTATCTTTCCTTGACACCAGTTGGCCTACCATGCCCAGGAGAAAGGCCTCTGGTTTCTTATGAAAGGTACACTTAAGAACCTTCTTAATTTCATTATAGATCATTTCCCAGAAGGCCTTGATCCTTGGGCACGTCCACCAAAGGTGAACGCTTCCACTCTTCACAATGAAACTTAATGTTGCATGGGGTACTGAATTATTGATTTTTTTCCTGGGTGCTAGCAATTATGCATTTTCCTATGGGAAAGAATATTATTACATTAGGCACTATTTTACAAAAGATTTCTCTTTCCTTGGAGGTTTTTAAGCAGAGGTTGGGTGGCCATCTGTCTTAGAAGCTTTAGCTGAAATTCCTGCATTGGGGGTACCTTTCAACTCTGCAGTTCTATGATTCTGACTATATTCCTGCTTTGCAAATTTATGTATCGGATGCTTATCATACTTACGTCAGTTTTGCATTTTTATAGTTTTGGGTGAGTGTGGATGAGCCCTTTGTTTTCTTCTTTTCTTTGCTCCCTTTTATCCTCCCTCCCGGTACACTCTGGGCTGACATCTTTCCACAACAATCCCACAATCATTGCAGAAAGTGTGCATACTTTCTTCAGAAAACTATTGCCTTTCAGCAAAATAGACTAAACTCTACTGGATGGCATTCTACGGAGATTTAGTCACAGCAGAACTCTTGAAATTAACAGACCTAACTTAGTTGTGCCTATTAATTTTAATGGACCTACTCTGGGCAAAAATTGGTTGAATACCACACATTGATTCCATCTGTGAGACATTTAATAGGGTTCTGTGGAGGGAGGGAGATATTTGTCCAGACATAAAGGAATCCTGATTATTTAGTTGGTCTTATCTATACAGTGTGCAATAAGAAGAATTTGAAAAAGAAATAAAGGGGACAAAATCAAAACACTGCTTTGAGACTGACTGTATACCGGAAACAACAATAACTAGAGTACAGAAGGTCACACTTAGTAAAACAGCCTAGATAAAAATTTTATTGGTTAGCAATAGAAAAGAGTTGTGTGTCCTTCTTTGGTTGTGAAGCTTTTGCTCCCAGCGCCGCTGACTTATACCGCGATCAGGAGAAGTCAGGCAAGAAGGCCATTGTAATTGATAGCTGCATTAGGTGAGAGTATTTGCAAAGAATTTCTGTCTCCACAAGTCCCTCACAAATCAATATCAGGCGGTATTTTCAATAACACCTTTGAGTAAAAAAAAAACTTTTCAAAAAGCCAGCTCTTATCCTGCCCCATCTTGGTTTAATTCATTGTGATAAAAGGTGCCATGAACATTGATTAAAAACATGCTCTAACCTTTTTTTATATAAAAAGATGGAAGATATTATGGGGCTGATTGAAAACTATTTGCTTTTCTCGTTGCAGAAAAAATAATGGGCATTGCCACAGAACACTTCCCATTTTTTATTATTTTCCAGCCCTTGTTTGTTCATTTAAATTGCTATTTGTGATGCCATCATAAAACAAAACCTGTGGTGTGATCATATCCCTGTCCCAATCAGTGTGTGATCCCTGATTGAGTGAGATCATCCCGGTGCGAAATCTAGGAAGGAGAATAAAAAAATCAACACACCCACCTAGAGTCCAGCTAACCCCACACCTTTTTCAAGGATGATAAAAACTCATCATTTGCTTTGTTCATGTGTCAATTATCCTTCCATGAGGACCCTAATCTTAATTTAGAGGCCTAAACTCAATATGATTTCAGGAGAGTGGAATTATTGAGATAAACTCAGCCTAGCTAATTCCTGGAGCTCCTGGCTTTGGTTGCCCATACCTTCATCCGGCGATCCTTGTCCATTCCCATGTCTGAGGAAAGTCTGATCTTTCTGAATTCACCCTGGCCCAAAGGACCCCTTACATAGAAACCCCATTGTTGAGGGTCTTGGTCAAATAATACCGTATTTTTTGCTCTATAAGACTCACTTTTTCCCTCCTAAAAAGTAAGGGGAAATGTCTGTGCGTCTTATGGAGCGAATGCAGGCTGCGCAGCTATCCCAGAAGCCAGAACAGCAAGAGGGATTGCTGCTTTCACTGCACAGTGACCCCTCTTGCTGTTCTGGTTTCTGAGATTCAGAATATTTTTTTTCTTGTTTTCCTCCTCCAAAAACTAGGTGTGTCTTGTGGTCTGGTGCGTCTTATAGAGCGAAAAATACGGTGATTTATTTTACATGGCTCAGGATCTCAAAACCTTCAGGATCGCTTCTCCCCATATCAACTGATGAGGACCCTGCACTTCACATCTAAGGCCCTTCTTTATGTCCCCCATCCTAGAGAGGTCCAGAGGGCAGCAACAAGAAAATGGCCCTTTTCTGTGGTGGTTCCCCAATTGTGGAATGCTGTCCCCAGAAAGGCTTGCCTGGCACCATCAATACTTGTCTTTCGGTTACTGGCAAAACCATTCCTCTTGGGCTGTGAAAGTTTGGGGGAGAGGACTGTTATTATGATGACTATTTTATGATTAGGCTGTCAGTATGCTTTTTATTATGGAACACGGGTGGCACTGTGGTCTAAACCACTGAGCCTAGGACTTGCCAATCAGAAGGTTGGCAGTTCAAATCCCCGCTATGGGGTGAGCTCCCGTTGCTCGGTCCCTGCTCCTGCCAACCTAGCAGTTCGAAAGCACATCAAGTGCAAGCAGATAAACAGGTACCGCTCTGGCGGGAAGGTAACCGGCATTTCCGTGTGCTGCTCTGGTTTTCCAGAAGCGGCTTAGTCATGCTGGCCACATGACACGGAAGCTGTATTCCGGCTCCCTCGGCCAATAAAGTGAGATGAGCGCCGCAACCCCAGAGTTGTCTGCGACTGGACCTAATGGTCAGGGGTCCCTTTACCTTTATGCTTTTTATTATGTTTTTATCATTGATGTTCTGTAATATCTTTTTTTTTTTGTAAATGTGTTTATTTGGGGTTTTCAGATTAAAAATTTACAATAATATATGAACATACAATACAGAAGCAAGATTCCACACAATCTCCTGGACTTTCCTCTTCCCCTTTGTGGATCCTATTGTTAGCCCTTTCCTCCTGCATCTTTTATAATAATCTGAATCTTTTACATCTCCATTATGTCCAAAATTCACAATTAAACTACAAGTGTTAATCCAATCCCATTTACGATTTTAGCTGTTTACAATCGTTTTAAAGATGGATTATAAATTTCCCCCATTCCTTATTAAAATTTTGGTCTTCCTGATTTCTGATTCTTCCAGTTTTTGCTATTTCGGCATAGTCCATCTCCGGCAGGGACTTTTTCTTCTTTCCATCTCTGGGCTAATGTTATGTGTTTTTAATGTTATAGGCAAACTCCAGCCCTCCAGATGTTTGGGACTACAACTCCCATGATCCCTAGGTAACAGGACCAGTGGTCAGGGATGATGGGAATTGTAGTCCCAAATGTCTGGAGGGCCAGAATTTGCCTATGCCTGTTATATACCAACCTGGGATCATCTGATAAAGGGTTATATTTAAAATAATAATAATAATAATAATAATAATAATAATAATAATAATAATAATTTGATCTCTCATCACTGCATCAATTCCCCTCTCCTTTACACTAGAACACTCAAACATGGCTGCACATTCTGCTTTGGCAAACACCACCTCGATTTTCATTAGCCCTACACCCAACCCTTTTCCCTGACAGCCCTGTGATATTCTTGCACAGAAGCTGGAAAATGTGGGCTGGGTGAGGTTACGGTTAAGTGGATTCAGAGCTGGTTGACTGACCAAACTCAATGATTGCTTGGTAATAGTTCCTCGTAATTCGGGGTAGGGGGCGTACCACAGGGTGCCATAGGGTTGTGTGCTGTGCCTCTTGTTTTCCAACAACTTGGGTGAAGAAATTGAAGGGATGGTCATCAAATTTGCAGATGGCACCAAACTTGGAGGGGTAGCAAATGCCACCCAAGACAGAATCAGGATTCAAGATAACCTTAACAGACTGGAGAACTGAGCCCAAGCTAACAAAATGAATTTCAATAGGGACAAATGTAGGGTTCTACACTTAGGCAGGAAGAACCAGATTCATAATAATAATAATAATAATAATAATAATAATAATAATAATAATAATATCTTATTTATATCCAGCCCTCCCCAGCCAAAGCCGGGCTCAGAGCGGCTAACAACAGTAAAAATAGCACCGTTTACATAAAATCACAGTCAATTAATTGAAATACATTCTAAAATCAATTCAGAATCAAATTAATGGCATCCATTGGGCTAGAGAGGGAGTCAGACTGTGCCTTGCCAAAGGCCTGGTGGAATATAAGATGGGCCACTGGAATATAAGATGGCCACCGGGTTTGCCAGTGGTACATGTGAAAAGAAGTCACTCTTGCAGAAGGGATAAATATTCCCAGAAGGGATAAATATTCCCAAATCATACAGAGAGGTACATTTTATGAACAAGCCTGGAAATAATATTACTTAGTTCCTGGTATTCACCAAACCATTACTTTGATTCAGGTGCTCTGGCAGCAAGACTCAAGTGCACAGATGCACAGATGCACATTTGCTTTTTCTTCTCAAAATGCAACGTTTGCGCCTTCCTCTGTTCACAACAAAAGCTAAGGAGAGGAGACAATCTGCTAGGAACCTACAGTTGATGTCTTTTTCAAAGGAGAGAGAACTGCTTTTGCCTCTTTCAAGGTTTATTCGTGTCTTTTTTTCAAAAAAAAAATGCCATCATCTCTCCATCAAGGTGTTATTTGAACAGGCAAATTTCCATTTAGCTCATCATTTTAAGACTAAACTATTCCTAAAATATTCATGTGTTGGTGGGGGGATATTTTTCTTCTCTTAGATTGGCTGTAAGATGAAATTTCTTTGCTCCTGGCCCAGAACGCAGACAAGTGATCAGGGAACACTTGGGGATTGACTTCAAAGAAATCGGGGAGTTTTAATTCATAGGGCTACCTCGCCTTCCTGCAAGATACAAAACCACCCACAGACGTCTCTACAGGGTGCAGTTCTTGAAAGCCGACACTGGCAATTAGCAGAAACTAAATGTGTGCCTAAAGGAGCAATTAATTAGGAATATGGCCAGCAAATTGGCATGAATAGCAAACATGAATAAAAAGTTGTCTCAACAAGTGCAGAGAAATTCCTCATAAAATTCAGAAACAGGAAAGAGGAGTGAGAGGTAGAAGCAGCTGTATTGGTGAGGTACTGATGCTGTCCAAACTTCCAAACGCATCACCCAATTAACCAATTACCCACCTCTCTGCTGGTCTTCTGCCATATGCTAAAGGTGATTGTTCTTATTTCAGCAAGCCTTGGCCTGATTTTGCACTCTCAGGGGTATATTTTTATCTATTTCTGCTTTTCTTGATTGTTTTTAGGTTTCTACATTCTTATCATTTGCGGGGGGGACTATATGCAATCTATCTACAGTCATACCTCATGTTACATTTGCTTCATGATACGTTTTCTCAGGTTGCGTCCCGCGGTGACCTGGAAGTACGGGGAAGGGTTACTTCTGGGTTTTGCCGCTCTTCGCCGCTCGCACATGCGCAGACATGCAAAATGACGTCACACGCATACTCAGAAGTGGCAAATCGCAACCTGCAAGTACGCAGACGCACCGCTGCGGGTTGCGTTCTGCTCATGTTGCGAACAGGCCTCCGGAACAGATCCCGTTCGCAACCAGAGGTACCACTGTAGATTCTTCTACACCAGTGTGGTGTAGTGGTTAAGAACAGTGGACTTGTAAGCTGGTGAACCGGGTTCGCATCTCTGCTCCTCCACATGCAGCTGCTGGGTGACCTTGGGCTAGTCAAACTTCTGTGAAGTCTCTCAGGCTCACTCACCTCACAGAGTGTTTGTTGTGGGGGAGGAAGGGAAAGGAGATTGTTAGCCACTTTGAGACTCCTTAAGGGGAGTGAAAGGTGGGATATCAAATCCAAACTCCTCCTCTTCTTCTTCTTTTTCTTCTTTGGCGATCACTCTTAGCCAAGTAAGATTGTCTTCCATGAACGCAGTCTTAACAGTGAGTCCATAAATGACTGTGAAGGCCAATTCTGGATCCACACGTCTCCACAGTGGAAACATAGGTTTCTGGGCAGGAGTTGATCACGGTGAAGGTTTGCCAAGCATGCCTTCCTCTTAGCACGTTTCTCCCTTTTGCCCTGAGTTTGATCGTCTTCAAAGTCCATGGCGCCTTTGGTAGAGACTGTTCTCCAACTGGAGCGCTCACAGGCCAGTGTTTCCCAGCTGTTGGTGTTTTTTAAGATTTACCTTGAGAGCATCTTTAAATCTCTTTTGTTGCCCACTGGCTTTCCATTTTTAAGTTAGAGTCTACAGAGAGAAAGGGACTGGACAAAAATCCTATTGTTGGTCCATGGATAATTTGTAACTGTGCATCTCACCCACACACCTAACATGCTTTCCTTCTTAGAGGAAAAAGTGCTACAATTGGTTGACTTTTATTTCATTCCCTGCCCTATATTCTGAAGCTAAGTCTGAGGACCTAATATTTTTTCAGAGGTTTTCGGCAATTGCAAAATGTACAACAATATATAGAGTTTCCCTTCTCTCATTAGGAACAATGGCTAAGAGTGTTATGGTACAGCATATACTTCATGGGAATTATTAATGTTTAAGACTGAAGAGATTTTTTTGGTGCGTGTTTGGGAGAAATTTACTTCATAATCCCATTTTGAATATTCCCACACATTCACATACAACAATGCAGAGGAAGCTGGTATGAAAGCAGTTAAAAATAAACTCAGAAGTTAACTCAAAATTTGAAATATTGGTATCTAAATTTTGAATCTGAAAACATAGGTTCTGAGATTTGGCTATCTGTGTGCAGAAATCTGTATGGGAACACAAACAAACAAAATCATGCGCCCATGTAATTAGCATGTGGTCTTTCACACAACTCTTCAAAAACCTTTTAAGCTCTTATGTTAATGCACAAAATCATCTAGAATTTTTCTTTTCCCTGGATACATTAGCAGCTCTCCCGACCCACTCACTCAACTTTTAGCCATCTAGAAACTTGTGCTTCTTTTCCATGTTATGCCTCAGTCAAGCATAAAAAATACAGCACTTTGAAAAGCACTTCAATTATTATTATCATTATTTTAAAAAGATTAATTTTAGCAAAAGTTGAAAAGGAAAGGATTAGCCTTGAGAGACAGCAAAGAGGATCCAGTCGCATTATATTACGTGCCCTAAGGACTGGATGGCATTTATCCAAGAATTGCAGGCAAACCGGAGAACAAATGAGCTGAGCTGTTAACCAAAACATGTAATTTATTATTAAATGCAATTATGATACTGCACAACTGGAGAGCAGCCAACGTGGAGGCCATCTTTCAAAAGGTAGGCAAGGCAGGCTGACCGGTGAATATCCTTTCAGCACTGATAAGTGAAGGTAATTATGAATAAAGCTGGAGAGATAATAGCAAACGGAGCAAAGCATTTACAAGATCCCAGTTTCAACTTCAGTGGAGGGCTACACTGCCTATCCCTCAGCGGATTTTGTATATTTTCCTTCAGTAAAACCCTTCAGTTTTTTCCACAGAGGGAAGTTTCCATGCTATTTCGCGCTGAAAATGTGTCTACGTTACAGACCAAAATTGGTTTTGTAGAGTTATATCCTATGGTGGGGTTTTGTCCTAGCACGGAGGTGCGTAACGTGTGGACTTTCAGATGTGTTGGATCCTGAGAAACATAGTTGTTGGAAGAGAGAGCCATCAGAGACTGATAGTTGTAAGGTAATGAATGCCCAAGGTTCAATTGTGTGACCAGGCGGTGACAGCCCCAGCCCCCAGGGACCATAGGTAAAGGTAAAGGGACCCCTGACCATTAGGTCCAGTCGTGACCGACTCTGGGGTTGCGGCGATCATCTCGCTTTATTGGCCGAGGGAGCCAACATACAGCTTCTGGGTCATGTGGCCAGCATGACTAAGCTGCTTCTGGCGAACCAGAGCAGCACATGAAAACACTGTTTACCTTCCCGCCAGAGCGGTATCTATTTATCTACTTGCACTTTGACGTGCTTTTGAACTGCTAGGTTGGCAGGAGCTGGGACCGAACAACGGGAGCTCACCCCGTCGTGGGGATTCGAACCACCGACCTTCTGATCGGCAAGTTCTAGGCTCTGTGGTTTAACCCACAGAAAGGAATAAAGACTCTGACAATGTTATGGAATTAAAATTAACCCCCTTAAGAGAGGGACGCGATTTCACGTATGTGTGCAGGGTCCCAGAATGGAACCCCCACATAAATGGGGGTCACTTGTACTACTAGTACAAATTTCTGTTGTCAGCGAGTTTCTGTACCTTTTCTCTAGAAAAAAAGCACTGCATATTGAGAAGCACTGAACACTACTGTGAGTATAGGGGGTGCCCAGGATTGCACCCCAGATGTTTAAAGCCAGGAATCAGATCTTGGAGTGCTGAAGGAGCTGAGCATTCACCTAGGTCCTAGGCAAATGTTGTATTAAGAAAACACAACACTTATCCGATAATCGACAGAAGATTCAAAGCAGCGAAGAAGTGATGGATACAAGAGTGGAAAAATGCATGAATGTGAAGAATGATTTATTCAAAGTTGGCTTTTAAGATTGAGCATTCGGAAGGAACTCTATTTGCATCCATCTATTTCACAGAGAGAAGAAAAATGTGTCCCTGAGTGTATAACAACCCTAATGGCTCTTGGAATACAAGGTGCGCTCCGTTCAAGTTGTACTAAAAGCCGTGGGGAAACATAAGTGATCAGGTTGTAACAATGGGCCCTAGGTCTTGGGTTTTATTTTTTTTCATCCCCTGAAATCTATGGAATTCATCTCACAGCATCTAAATGAAACATTCATTAAGAGCTGGTGGCATAAATTTTTTATGTACAAAGTTCAATAACACCACGAGATTTCTGCCATCAGGTTACCATTTAGTATTTTAATGGAAGTGCTAATTGGATGTCAGAAAAAGAAACAATGTGATGCAGGCTTGAGTTTCACCACTACTCCTGAGAAACTACTACTCCTGAGAAAAGAGAGCAAAGAGAGGAGATAATAATCAGAAGGGGGAAACATCTTTTGCATATGAGTCAGTATCTCTTCCTATGTAAAGGTTGCCATTTTTTTTTTTTACTGCAGTATTTCATAGGGAAATGCTGTATGATTGTGAAATAAAGCCTTTTACATTCAGATACATACAAGGAGACTTTCTGCATGGTCTCTGAAACCAGGATTTGTATGTTCAAATATTTTCAAATATCTCATGAAATTAGGAATTCAATGTGGTAAGAGCCCTTTCCACCCCAATCCTGCAGATATCAGTGGGTGCTTCTAGGAGGTCAGGATTTTGCAGGAGGGGTTTTAGTTCAAACTAGAACTTGGGGTTTTCACAGTTTGTTGCACTGCACCGTGGGTGCAGTGCAACAAATCTAAGAATCAGACGTTTTGCGGTTAGGAAAGTGAAATGCGAAAAAGGACTAACAGGCAGATGTAAAAACACCTCACAAGCCAATCAGGATGAATTCAAGACCAATGCTCATTGCGTGTCTAGACCCCGCAACCACCCCTCGTTGAGGAATAAAACACACCAAGACACAGATATTAGGTTAATGTAACTGGGCAAATTTTGGCCACAACTTTATTGATTACAGAATGTGAGCAGTAATTGGCTTAGGCATTGAATGAACCTGACTATATCTGACTCCTGCCCGTTGCGCAGGAAGTCCGGTAAGGGTAAACCACAGGAAGGGGGAGCCCTGTCGATGCAAACCAACTCAAGCTCCCCCAGGTGTCCCCGCCAGGGTCATGGCATGGCCCTAGCCCAGCCCCAGACTTTGGACAAGATCCACACCCCTGGATTCCTTTAATGGAATACGCTTAAGCTTGGAGGGGCAGGTGATGGCCACACCTCCCCTCCCCCATCAAAAGGTCAAACAATGCCTAATCACAAAACCTTACAAAGTTCAGATGATTTGCTATGAGGTAGGTGAAAACCAAATGGCCCGTGCCAATTTTGCCAAATGGAAAAATTCCTACCAGGCCCCTCAACGGCGACCAACCAAGGTCCATAGCAAGGCCAATGAAAACCTGCAAAAAGGGAGGGAGGGCAGCCCTCCGGCTCGCGCCTCCATTTAAATGGTCCCAGCCATGCCCCCACCAGCCAGCAGATTAGCTGGTTGAGTGCTGACATGGCTGGGATCCCCAGGGCAATGTGGGACTTCGTCCCCCACCCCCTGGGGAGAGTGGGTGGCTACCTGGTCCACTGCAACTCCTCCCCACAAGGAAGTGGAGCGGACTTGTTGTATAACCACCATGTGAACAAATCAGAACAAATGCTCAGTAAAGACATGATATGATCTAACCTCCTTGGGTAAGCTTTGTGTAATCAAATCAGGATGAATACTCACTGAACAACTCACTAAGAGGGGCCTAGGATCACAGACCTCCTCCCATTTAGGAATAGGCAGCCACTCTCATGCAACTCTCTCCAGACAGGGGCAGAGGAAGGGGGTGCGGTAGGTGCGGGCCGCCTCAGGTGTCACCACTGAGGGGGGAGTGACAAAATGTCGGGCAGCACTCACCACAGGGCCTGCAGCACGCCTGAGCCAAACGTCTCTCCTGGGCAAACGGTCCACCCGCTGCCTCCCCCCCCCAGCTGTAGGGTGGCTGAGTGGGAGGAGGCAGGCAGACTCCAGAGGCCCTGGAGTGAACCCTGCCCCTATGGGTGGCTCGCCCTGCCCTTGGGCACGCCGCCCCAGGAGCCCGAGCAGCTTCCTCTGCCGCTGCCTCCAGACTGCTTATTCTGATGTCTCCACTCTCAATTACTCTACATCAGCAGTTCTCAACCTGTGGGTCCCCAGATGTTGTTGGACTACAACTCCCATCATCCCTGAGCTCTGGCCTCCCATAACTCTAGGGGTGATGGGAGTCGTAGTTCAACAACACCTGGGGACCCACAGGTTGAGAAAGGCTGCTCTACATATCTTGATTCTCCTGCTGGCTATGTTCTGTAGCTGCGGGCATCTCTGAACAGTACCAAGAACAAAGGGTTCAGAAAGAAGCAGAAGCAAGTGCATCAAAGCAGACATTCTAAGCTTTTGCTACACAAAAGGCTTTTGCATATGCACCCATTTAGACCCCCTGCTCTCAGTGTCAACATGCATGCTTGGCCATGCTCCCAGGTCAATGGGCAATCGGTGTCAGTCGCATCTTGGTATCTGGGATGGGGCTGGTGTGTTTGTGAGAGCTCCTTCAGGAATAATGCTCCTTTCCTGGATCCCAAATGCCCAGGGGTCAAGACTACTAATATCAAGTTTGCTGTATTTGCTCAAGGGATCAGACATGCTAAAGATTCTAGAGTCTGCTAGAAGACTGACATTTTTGAAAGTGGCACATTTCTTTCTTGTTCTCGGCTGGCAAGGGGAGTAAGTACAGAACTGGGCACCAACTGTTTGTAGTTTCCACCATTATTATTTTTTTCTACCTTCCTGTAAGCAATTTCAAAACTATTCCACAATAGTTTGCTGCTAGGCTGCTAGAGAGGCTGCTTGATCATCATTTGGTGCTCAGGCTGCACTTTGGAATATGAGAGACAATGCTAGACAAGTGAGAGACTTGCCTTCCAAGTTATGTGTTAAAGAATGAACTGTTGAGTATTGAGTTTGCTCCCCACCCGCCAAAGCAATAAAAGTCTGTACTTTGCCAGATTGAAATTCTCAAGTTCTCTAACAAAATGTGCTGTTCCTTTCAAGAAGAAGAGGAAGGAAGGAAGAAAGCAAGAGCCCAATTTCCGATCTTTGGAAAACAAATCTCATGGCACGGCCATCAATAATCATGGGGGAAGGGGAATAATAGCAGCCTAACTTACACCTAACCTTTCCTTTTAATGATTAATGGATACTATTTATGTAAACTGTTTCTTCTGCATTCCTGCAGGAAATGAAATTTGAATTGCAAATTTTACAGTGGTATGTTTTTAAAGGGTGACCCCTTTCCCCAATCACAAATAAAAGAAAACCAATTACCGGTACATTTGTAATAAAGATGCTAATGCGTTTCTTGTTTCTAAGTTGTTTTTCCTAGTAGCAACTGTCCATTGCCCTGCCCCACCTACACATAACTCCACTCCTACACACATTTTGGAATCAAGAAATACCTCCCTGTAATGCGTGAAGACATGCATACACATTTGCTATTTAATCAAAAGAGCCATTCTCGACTTTCACACTAAGAAATAACATTCACAGCCAAGTGAGTCCGTACTGCATCAGTGTTATGATCTTCTATTTCCCTCATTAAAGAACAGATCAATAGCTCTGAATCACAAAAAGGAACCCACAGTCCTTGTAGTAGCCTTGTAGTAGCGGCTCTCTTGGGGCCAGTTTAATATATTAACCCAGTGGCATGAGAGTTGCTATCTGGTGATATCATGGTGATTCCTCCCATGTTTCATCTGTAATGTACAGAAAGAGGAACCACACAGGTATTTATCTCTGTCCTGTGTCCATTCTGTGTACGTCCAGCTATGGTTTTGTCTCATTTTGCTGTTTTTTTAAATGGAAGAATCCCATACAGTTCTTCAGTTTTCCTGTATGTTGCAAGCAAAATACTGTACTTATATGGCATCTGGGATGCGGGTGGCGCTGTGGTCTAAACCACTGAGCCTCTTAGGCTTGTCGATCGGAAGGTCGGCAGTTTGAATCCCTGCAACGGGGTGAGCTCCCATTGCTTTGTCCCAGCTCCTGCCAACCTAGCAGTTCGAAAGCACATCAAAGTGCAAGTAGATAAATAGGTACCGCGCTGGCGGGAAGGTAAATGGGGTTTCCATGCGCTCTGGTTTCCATCACGGTGTCCCGTTGCACCAGAAGCGGTTTAGTCCTGCTGGCCACATGACCCGGAAGCTGTCTGTGGACAAACGCTGCTTCCCTCACCTGAAAGTGAGATGAGCGCCGCAACCCCATAGTCGCCTTTGACTGGACTTAACTGTCCAGGGGTCCTTTACTTTTACCCTTACATCATTAGGGTAGAATAGGAAGAACTTTTAAGGAGTGGCTTGCTTGAGTTGAGAATACATTGGCTGACACACCCCACACCCATTAAATTAGCAATTATTATGCCTGTGTCGTGTCCACCTGATCTTGTATTGTGTCACTAATGAGAATGCAGGGGACTGTCTAGGTATCCCAGTTAAGCATTTTGTTTATAGTCTCATGCTTTAAATGCATGCCTCTTACTGAAATCACAAGAACTTTTAAAATGCTACAACTTGGCTGGAACATGTCCATGATTTCCATTAGGCAATGTGGTCCTTGTGTTTGGGAAGCATGCCATCATGTCTCTGGGGAGCTCAGACTGAGTGATTTATTGGAATTTGTGGAGTCTAGCAATTCAGGAGAGCTTGTGCTCTAGGGGGCACTTGGCTACTCAGACTGGTGACAGGTTTCATCACTGTCTTTTCACGTCGACTCTCCTGTTTATCTTCTCTCCCATTGCTTCTTAGATTGCTTGGCTGTTGCTGACTTCTAAGTGCTCTCCTCTTTTATCCATATCAAGTGCAAAAGCTCATAACTGTTGTTGGAAGGTTGAGTCACATATTGTGTTTTTAGGTGCGCATGCAAGATCATTGTCTTGGTTTAAAAAGAAGTGCACACCTAAAAATGTACACTGCAGCTTTGTGCTGCTGCTACATTATTTTGATTTGGTTTGTTTGGTTTTAGTTTTGAAAATATGATTTTCACTGTACACATTTTAATTGTTGTATTTCTGTACATTGCCCTGAGTCCATCTGGTGAACGGCAGGCTAAGCAGTCAAACGACAACTAATGTGCAAATGAGACAAACTTACAGGTACACACACCAGTTAGAGAGCTAGGGCTGGCTGTTGAGGGTACATGCTGTTGCCAATCTGCATTTGCTGTCTTTATGGGAAAGGCTTTAAATTTGTAAATTCATCTGTGCCTGGATAGCTCAGTTGGTTAGAGTGTGGTGCTGATAATGTCAAGGATGCAGGTTTGATCCCTGCATGAGACAGTTGCATATTCCTGCATTGCAGGGGGTTGGAAAATATTATCGTCAGGGTCCCTTCCAACTTGACAATTCTATGATTCTACGATTGTCCATAAGCAGCTATATTAAATTGACTTTGCTAATTGCAATGACTTTATTTTCCATAGTGCATCTCATCTGGTTGCCCAAGGTACAAATGGGCTGGGCTACTCGTTAGAAGCATCTGTCCAAGGAAAGGATTGGGTGACCTATTTTACAGGAATATATGGCCCCAGTCCTGACTCACCCTCATAAGTTTACCATACTCAGTTATTAGAACTGGCAGAATGGCCAGACGTCATGCCCAATCAGATTAAGAGGCTAATCGTAAACCAACTAGCCAATAAAGCTCCAGGAGAAGACATGATCCCAATGGAGATTTATAAGATAAGACCTGATTTCTGGTCACCCATTTTTGCAAAACTGTTTTCACACATTAACAGCTCAGGACGCATACCAGAAGTGTGGAAGCTGAGTATAATTTTTTTGCATAGTGCATCTCATATACACAGTTTTGGGTATCTTATATCTACCAAATTTATAGACTATGCATCTGACATGGTAAGCATTTGTTTGCAAAGGCTTTCACCCCAACGAATATGTGCTGAATGTTACATGATGCTTTGTTGCTATTATGATAAGGCAGGCACAGCCATGCTCCCTGGGTTTCTCATATGCTATGCATCCTATACTATGCACCCTATGCTATGCATCCTATGCTACTCTCGAGTAGGACACTGGCAGAGACACATGCCCGACTGGCATGTTCTCTCTCTCCTGGTTGATTGTTCGGGAGCTTCAAAAGCTTTCTTCAGCCCGAACATCACAGCGACCAATGCCAACAGACATCGGCACACTTAGGGATCCGCAGAGTCTTCGCAGCTTGTGTAACAGACCTCAGCAACTCAGCATTTTGGCTAATCTACTTTATTTACATATAAACACACACGGAGCACTGGGTTTCTCATATGCTATGCATCCTATGCTACGCAATGAATCTAGGAGGTTGCATCACATATTAATTTGACAATAAGATTTGGGAAGCCTGTTGTTTCAACAGGTCCTCATTTTGAGAACCCAAGCGAGGAAATTATCTCTTATGTGTGATTCTTAGTCCCAAACCCTTCTTGACTGGCTACCACTTCATCCAAGCCACCTGGCAGGTAGTGAATTGGCATACACATAAAGAAGGTAATTCAAACAGTCACCAGCGCTCTGGCAGGTTTGTTTATTTCATCCTTCAAGCCTGAGGCAGGAGGAAAGCTGTTGTTTTCATCCTATATACTTCCCATCCCCTGTGTTAAGTTTCATATATAGTGCTGACAAAAGAAGTAAGAGTAAGAGCACCGTGAAGAGATGAGATGTGGCGGGCTGAGCATGTCAGCTTCCTCCTCACAGAGCACCGATGGAAAACTCAAACTGAGCCGAATATTCACGGCAAAGTTTACAGCTGTCAAAGTGGCATTAGCTGGAAATGAAGATTTCTTGTCATTTTAAAACAAAAGCAAATTCCAGAGCAACCTTGTCTGGAAGCAGGCAGGGTTACTATGTGTATGCAGATTTTGTTGGGGACCATGGCAGGTCTGATTCCTACCTTATGACGGAAGTACCGCAGTATTCAGGTTCCCTCCACACCGTAAAAGTACATGGCAACCCCAGAAAAAATCATGGGAATAGTAGATCATAAAGGTTTCTGGGAATTGTAGCTCAGGGAGGGGGCAATTCTTTGGGGATAGAAATGTGCTTTAAATGTGTGCTAGGTAAAGGTAAAGAGACCCCTGACCATTAGGTCCAGTCGTGGCCGACTCTGGGGTTGCAGCGCTCATCTTGCTTTATTGGCCGGGGGAGCCGGCGTACAGCTTTCAGGTCATGTGGCCAGCATGACTAAGCCGCTTCTGGCGAACCAGAGCGGTGCACGGAAACACCATTTACCTTCCCACCGGAGTGGTACCTATTTATCTACTTGCACTTTGACGTGCTTTCGAACTGCTAGGTTGGCAGGAGCTGGAACCAAGCAACGGGAGCTCACCCAGTTGTGGGGATTTGAACAGCCGACCTTCTGATCGGTAAGTCCTAGGCTCTGTGGTTTAACCCACAGCGACGCCCGCGTCCCAGCACCGTGGGTTTTAAATCTATAGTAGGGATGTGACCACTTAGGTGACAGGAGACAGCCAGCCAGCAAGTTGGAGTTAACTCTTTGCTAGCAAAACCAGAATCTGCACAAGAGTGTTGGGCCTAATGAGCAAAGCAACTCATCTGCAGCTCTTGTCCCCAAGATGCAGCTGCTGAGACTGAAGGTCTCTGCCTCTCCACAGCTGTCCAAGTCCCCGCCTCTCCAGGGCTTTTCCCAAGAAACTTGAGACTGTGTCTGCATGAAGATAACTTCTCCTTCACCCTATTCATGCCTATTCATCCTGGTGGGATGCAGGTGGTGCTGTGGTCTAAACCACTGAGCCTCTTGGGCTTGCCAATCAGAAGGTCGGCGGTTTGAATCCCTGTGACGAAGTGAGCTCCTGTTGCTCTGTCCCAACTCCTGCCAACCTAGCAGTTCAAAAGCATGCCAGTGCAAGTAGATAAATAGGTACCACTGTGGTGAGAAGGTAAATGGCATTTCTGTGCGCTCAGGTTTCCATGACGGTGTCCCGTTGCACCAGAAGCGGTTCAGTCCTGCTGGCCACACGACATGGAAAGCTGTCTGTGGACAAATGCCGGCTCCCTCGGCCTGAAAGCGAGATGAGCGCCACAACCCCATAGTCACCTTTCACTGGACTTAACCGTCCAGGGGTCCTTTACCTTTTTTTACCTTACCTCTCCTGGTTCTAGGAAAGGAGGGAGGAGGGGAGCTTATCCCAGCAGGAGAGGGAGACACCCATGCCTCTTCCCCAGCCAGACCTTGACCTGCCCAACTGGTATTTGACAAATCACAGGGAGCTCCACCTCCCAGGGTTGCAAGGGGGGTAGGGAAATTTGGGCACCAACTGTGGGCCACATGGAAGGCTGGTGAGATCCAGTTGTGGCCTGTGGGCCATAGGTTGGCCACATGTGCCTTGGACCATATACAGACACCTGAATTTGTGGATGCTGCAATAAAAATGGTGTCTGTGAGGCACCCAGTGGAACTCTGAGTAATTTCTTCCTGTTTACAAAGAGACCTGGGGAGCTGCTTAAATAGTTTATTAAAGCATCTTGTTGGGAGGCTAATGTTGTTAGTTTGCTAATTAAATGGTTAGTGTTGGCACTAATCATGACTGACAAGCAATTTAAACGGTGCTTCTCAATCTGTTTCAAGAGAGTTCCAAACGAGTGCAGCAAAAACACCCACCTGAAAACCAAGTTCCGTGTGTGCTTAATGGCAAATACCAAAAGTAGCTCAAATATGAATCCTTTCAGCATCATATTTCTTGGGTAACTCTACTAGCAAAATTGGGGGTGAGGGTTCAATAAAGAAATACAGAATTAAATTAAAATAGTCTGATAGCAAAAGTATCGTTATAGTATTTTATTTCTGCTATTGCACTAGACACTTTGTTTTCTTCTGTGTAAACTAGAAATAGCACCCACTGTTCAAGCATTAACGTGCTCCATTGTTTCTTGGATTTTGTTTGGCATTTTGGATTTGTTTGTTTGTCTGTCTTGGGAGACAATAGGGGAGTTTTCTCCATAACATCTGTGCAGAACCGCATGACATTTGTGCATCAATGGGATTTTAAAAATCTGAGTCCCTTATACAACTTTCAGAAAACATTTGAAGGCAGCCCTGTTCAGAGAAGTTTTTAATGTCTGGTGTTTCATTATTTTTTATATTTTGATGGAAGCCTCCCAGGGTAGCTGGGGAACCCCAGCCAGATGTGTGGGGTATAAACAATAAAGTTGTTGTTGTTGTTGTTGTTGTTGTTGTTGTTGTTGTTGTTGTTGTTGTTAGCTTTGTTGTAGTTGTTAGCTGTTGAATCTGCTGTTCAGACAGAGGGCTTACTTTTGAAACTTAGGTGTGTCACTGTATAGTTTCACTGTATAGTTTCATGCCCATTTTTTTGGCTTAAAATTCACAACCAACTGAGTGGTGTAGCTATCTAGGGTGGGTTTAGGTTGTTAGGAAACTCACCATGACCTGAAGAATGACACATTTAGATCCGTTCATACTCTTGCCTCAGCATACATCATCAGCAACATGTCAGATGGAAATTTAATTTCCGAGAGATACTGCCCCCCCACACTCCCACCCCATTCAAGAGGCATAAAATTGAACACTTGGCTGGCATTCTTGACAGCTGAGGAACAAAAATCTTTACATGCCTTGTGGCTGATTTTGACATGCAAACTAAATAAACAAGTTCAGATGTGCTTTCACTTGCTTTACACCACAAACGTCGGCGGAAACTAATTCTGTCTTGCAGATCAATCCTAAACAAGGTGTTGTTACAAGACCTTTTGGGGTATCATCTCAGCATAACAGGGTGAGTTTGGAAGCTATGCCAGATGCAGCTAATTTGCACAGTGAAATTTCCCATGCTAATCCGCATGGATTTCAAACTTTGAGGGTGGATGAAACATGAAACCTTTGTCTATGTGGGACAAAAATACTCACCCTTGCATCAACCCAACCTCTGTGTCCAGGGTGTTGTTAAATCTAGTGGCTGGTGCCTAATAGATCTGTTGGGCTTCCTAGACTTTTCTGGGGGCACAGTGGCCATTGAGTGGCCACAGGACTGTGGTTAGGTTGTCCCAGTTTTCTCCACCCTTGCTGAGATACTATGGACACTTAAGCATTGAAATTATATTTATTGTCAGGAGCTCAGCCTACACTCGAGTAGGACCCTGGCAGAGACACATGCCCGACCGGCATGTTCTCTCCCTCCTGGTCAATCGTTCGGGAGCTTTAAAAGCTTTCTTCTGCCTGAACATCACAGCAACCGATGTCTTAGGGATCTGCAGAGTCTTTGCAGCTTGCATAACAGACCTCAACAACTCAGATTTTGGCTAATCTACTTTATTTACATATAAAAATACACCGAGAGCACTGCAACATGGCTCCCTCTCTCTCTAGCATCAGGCAGCAAAGAGAATGAAGAAAGGACAATAGTCCCACTTCACGGAACACAGTAACACAAACATCCTGTCTCCATCACTTCCCACTTTGTGGAGTCAAAACATACACCGTCATGTGATAGACAGCAATCCCATAACTGCAATCATGGAGCAGGAATTCTAACATTTATATCACTTAGCTAAAATGAAAAGTGTAAGGGTGCCCCACAAGGGACCAAGTAAATTTCCAAACCCATAGGAGAAGAATATTCTCCTCCTCCAGCTTATTCACTGCTATGTCTTCTTTCCAAAATGTGGAATAAGGTGGAGGAATACCAAGTGGACTAGAAGCAGGCAGTCCAGGGTTAAAATCAGTCACAAAACTCACGGTGTGACCTGGACCGGTCATTGTCTCTCAGCCTGACATACCTCACAGTTTTGCTGTGAAGATAGCATTGGGGGAAGTGACCCATAAATGTCATCTTGAGCCCCATGAAGGAAAGGTGGAATGGGTATAAATGCAATACTTAAAAAGAATGAATGAACAAAATAAAAAAGACTCTCTCCAGAAGCGGTTGAGTCATGCTGGCCCACATGACCCAGAAAGCTGTCTGCAGACAAACGCTGGCTCCCTCGGCCTGAAAGCGAGATGAGCACCACAACACCCTAATCGCCTTTGACGGACTTAACCGTGTAAGGGTCCTTTACCTTTAAAGGTAAAGGTAAAGGGACCCCTGACCATTAGGTCCAGTCGCAGACAACTCTGAGGTTGAGGTGCTCATCTCGCTTTACTGGCCGAGGGAGCCGGCATACAGCTTCCGGGTCATGTGGCCAGCATGACTAAGCCACTTCTGGTGAACCAAAGCAGCACACGGAAATGCCGTTTACCTTCCCACCGGAGCAGTACCTCTTTATCTACTTGCACTTTGATGTGCTTTCGAAATGCTAGGTTGGCAGGAGCAGGGACCGAGCAACTGGAGCTCACCCCATCATGGGGATTTGAACCGCCGACCTTCTGATCGGCAAGCCCTAGGCTCTATGGTTTAACCCACAATGCCACCCATGCTTCATCCAATAGCAGGCAGCATGATAGGACAGAGGAGCTTACTTGATCTTCTAGTGGGTGAAGATCCCACTTTTGCTTACCCAGTGGAGTGATATGGAGGCAAGATCAGTGCTGTGCAGTACCCTGGCTGAACCAACTTGGCACCCCTTCAGGTAGGTTTGCAATGTGTGTCCCTCCAGCTCTCTGTCCCAGGAAGCAGCAGTGACTTATCTGCTTGGGAGATTAGGTAAGCACCTCTGCCCCACCATGCAATCTGCTGCTGCCCTACTCGTGTTGCGATTCCCTGCACAGAGGCAATCCCTCAACAGGGCTTTATTTTTTTAAAAAAATAATAATGCATGAAAGCTCTATTAAAAAATGTATTTTGTCAACATGCTTCTTTGCACTGCTAGGAAGAGAGGGGGTAAGAAGCAGTCATTTAAGCATTGTGAACAAGTAGCAGACAAAATTTACCTTTTGCAGAATCTGCGCATGGGCTGTATCGTGGCATCCTGGCACATGCCCAGCAGCTTCTCTCTTCCAAATGCTGCTTCAAAAATTTACAAGGGCCTAGAAAGCAGCACAGCAGGGCAGCTGAGCCTCTCCATTTTGGCAAATTAGCATATTCATTGGGCGCCATCAATAATTAATGTGCCACTTGCATGGAAACATATGGATTAAATTACAGCTCTGATCATACTTATTCAGAAAGGAGTAATACGTGTTTGGCTCCATTATTTATTACATAAACCTTTGCTTCCAGAACTTCCGGAGTGCTAATGGTAATTCAACTGAATGCCTCTCCCTTATGTGCACAAATACATAATTCACATTCAGAAAAAGTTGCAATAGCAGACGGTAATTTAACTCTAAAGTGTACTTGCATTTGGGATCTCCTGAAGTTGTGGGAGTTATTTCTTTAGAATAGTAGTTTTCAGATCTATTTTGTTATATTTTTCCCCAAGCAACTGGAAGAGAAGAAAGTTTTACCCGATCTCTGTGGAGCTCTGGGTATCACCAGTTATTACAAGAGCACAATGGAAACAAAGTTCCACCATGTTCGTATCTGAACATCCTGCTACTTATAGAAACAGGACCATTTGTCCATGGGAAAACTAGGCAACACAATTTCATTCACATGCTGAAGATGCATCAGTTTAAACATTTTTCTTTGAAAGCAGAAGATCTACAGTTACCGGCCAGATCTTTGTTGTGTAAGAGCACTATGCTTCTTTTACCTTTCCCTCATATATACCAGAACAAAACAAAAACAAAAAACTACAAGTCATTCTGATGGATTGTCCTTCCATTGGCTGGCAAAAGAACCTATGTGCAGTTTTCAAACTATAAGTCTCCTTGTAATTTCTGTATCTGTTGATAATTTGAGTTGCCCAGAGGGCTAGCATGACAGTAAGAGGCTGTGTACACACCATCCATTCAAAACACCCAAAAAACCCCTTTTGGAAATACACAGCTGGAGGAAAGAGATTTGAAAGAGGCTGTGAACTCACACAACAGCCAGGTCAATACGGTAAACAGATAAAGAGTTTTCCAAGAATCAGATGCACTAATCGACATGAGCCAGACAGGGACTTTGCCATTCCTTGTACAGTGGTACCTCATGTTACAGACACTTCAGGTTACAGACGCTTCAGGTTCCGGACTCCGGAACCCAGAAATAGTACCTCAGGTTAAGAACTTTGCTTCAGGATGAGAACAGAAATCGTGCGGCAGCTGCGCAGCAGCAGCAGGAGGCCCCATTAGCTAAAGTGGTGCTTCAGGTTAAGAACAGTTTCAAGTTAAGAACGGACCTCCAGAACAAATTAAGTTCTTAACCCGAGGTGCCACTGTACTGATCAAATAGATTTCCTAAGCAACTATAGCTTCTCCTTTTGATGACATGATAGCAAAAGTATCTTTCTTCAAATCTAAGCTAGGAAAGTGTCAGTATTTTTACACAGGTAATTTTCCAGGTTCCTAGAATAAACCTTTTTGTTTAAGAATAATCTTGAGATTTGTCTTGAAATTTGAAACCTCCCATATAAGCTCTTCTAAGCCTTTGCCAATTGACTCCTGCACTTCCTACATGAGTGCTATTGCACCGAAGTCCTGCTTTGAAGGTTCCAATAACAATTCTTCCATGGTAAGAACAGACTCAATAGGGCTTTGGTCTGATTCATCGGGACTCTTATTATGTCAATATAGTCCTAGATAGTTGCAAGGAGAGTGGAAACCCCAATATATTAAGAAAGAAACGATGCAGAGACTTCATATTATTCTTCTGGTGTTCATATTTTTGTGATAAACACATACCTAGCTCTGACATTAATATTTGCAGAAAAGTGAGCATCATGGTGAGACATCTTACATGTTTGAAACTTGTACTGAACAAATAATACAAGGTATACTTGAATAGGGACACGGGTGGCACTGTGGTCTAAACCACAGAGCCTAGGGCTTGCCATCAGAAGGTCGGCGGTTCGAATCCCTGCGACGGGGTGAGCTCCCATTGTTCTGTCCCAGCTACTACTCACCTAGCAGTTCGAAAGCATGTAAAAGTGCAAGTAGATAAATAGGTACCGCTCCGGCGGGAAGGTAAACGGCGTTTCCGTGCACTGCTCTGGTTCTCCAGAAGTGTCTTAGTCATGCTGATCACATGACCCGGAAGCTGTCTGCGGACAAATGCCGATTCCCTCGGCCTATAGAGCAAGATGAGCGCCAACCCCAGAGTCGTCCGTGACTGGACCTAATGGTCAGGGGTACCTTTACCTTTATACTTGAATAGGTTATACGGCAGAGTTTGGGAAGCACATATGATTAGAGACAAGCTGATCATTTCATTATTTATTAGAAGATGGCATTTGGCAGAAAGGCAGTGCGAGTCTTTGTTAATTGTTCATTAGTTTGTAGACCTAAAACCTGTCTCAGACTGATTGACATTTTCACCATCTGCTACAAGCCTTCCTTAAATTAAAACTGATCCTGAAACACAGTTCACAAAGGCTGCTGTTTAAAGAATGCTTTGAGCTCCCCTATTAATGCCAATCCAATTCCTTTTGGCACATCAGCATTTTATCATGAAGAAACCTCTGCTATTCTAGGGTGGTACCATTTTTAAAAAATTACATTGCCCAACCCACTCCCTGTTGAAATTAAAGTTGGACCAAACACACACACAGAGAGAGAGACCCTCCAAATGTCCCTATTTTCCAGGGACAGCCCTAGATTTGCAGAAGCTGTATCAGTTTCTGATTTGATCTTGGAATGTTCTGCTTTTCCTTAGGACATCCCTATTTTCATCAGAGAATGTTGGAGAGTATGGAGTTGTGTGACTCCCCCAAGCTAAGGAGATAAGATACAACCTTTAGAAGACACCCGAAGGCAGCCCTGTATAATTTGACTGTATGTTGGAAGCCACCCAGAGTGGCTGGGGAAACCCAGTATAAACATCCCTATTTTCATCGGAGAAATGTTGGAGGGTATGCACACAAGACACACACACACCAGGAACCATTTGTTTCCCATGAAAGTGGCAGGTGGCAACGGTGCAGGGTCTCTAGTGATGCTGCTGAAGGGAAGATGGTGCCAGATTGTCAGCGGTTATATTTGGAGAAAAATATCTTTTCCCAGTGAGAGCTGGACCATAAAGAAGGCTGATCGCCGAAGAATCGATGCTTTTGAATTATGGTGCTGGAGAAGACTCTTGAAAGGCCCATGGACTGCAAGAAGATCAAACCTATCCATTCTTAAGGAAATCAGCCCTGAGTGCTCACTGGAAGGACAGATCGTGAAGCTGAGACTCCAATACTTTGGCCACCTCATGAGAAGAGAAGACTTCCTGGAAAAGACCCTGATGTTGGGAAAGATGGAGGGCACAAGAAGAAGGGGACAACAGAGGACGAGATGGTTGGACAGTGTTCTCAAAGGTACAAACATGAGTCTGACCAAACTGCGGGAGGCAGTGGAAGACCGGAGTGCCTGGCGTGCTCTGGTCCATGGGGTCACAAAGAGTCGGACACAACTAAACGACTAAACAACAACAACATCTTTCCCTTTCTAGACTGGGGAAGAAAATGGCTGGACCTTGAAACTTGTTGATTCAGTCAACTAACGGAAAGGAGAGGACTGTTGCTTCTTTGGAATTTCCTGAGTATTATGGGTTGAAGGGACAAGCTGAGCAGAGGAGGAATGGCGTTAACCTTGAGATTTCCACTCGCCCCTTGACCGCAATGGAACAACAATACTGTGAGCAGCCAGCGAAGAAGCAGCCAGCCCAAAGTCATTGATGGAAACGGGAAGAAAGCATCAGCAGCAGATTCACAAAGCCAATGAAGTCAAACTTGGAAATGCTAGATTCGACACACAGAGACTGAAAAGAAAAGAACTATTGCACCCACACTATGGAAAGTCCATCAACGGGATTTTACCACAAGAGCGCTCTCCCCTCCTGTGGTCTCCAGCAACTTTGGTGGAGAAAAGATGACTGCAGGGCAGCCATATTTCATCCCTCATGATGCAGCACTGTTCTCATGGGTCATTCTGTCCAGGCCACTGCCAAGATGATGAAGGCAATCAAAGCTATCACTATTTGAGACATATGGTGCCATAAGAGGTGGGGAGTAGTAGAAGTTTAACTGATGTGTATTCACATTTCTCCAATTTGAACAGCATTTCTTTGTCATAATACCTTTATCCCCACCACCACCACCACCACCACCACCTTTCTCCTAAAAAGATTCAGACCCTATACTTGAAGTGAGCTCATTTTATCTTTACAACCAACCTGTGAGGTAAAGGTAAAGGGTAAAGGGACCCCTGACCATTAGGTCCAGTCGTGGCCGACTCTGGGGTTGCGGCGCTCATCTCGCTTTACTGGCCGAGGGAGCCGGCATACAGCTTCCGGGTTATGTGGCCAGCATGACTAAGCCACTTCTAGCGAACCAGAACAGTGCACGGAAACGCTGTTTACCTTCCCGACGGAGTGGTACCGATTTATCTACTTCAACTTTGACGTGCTTTCAAACTGCTAGGTTGGCAGGAGCAGGGACCGAACACCGGGAGCTCACCCTGTTGTGGGGATTCGAACCGCCGACCTTCTGATCGGCAAGTCCAAGGCTCTGTGGTTTAACCCACTGCGCCACCCATGTCCCATAACCTGTGAGGTAGCAGGGACTAAATAATAAGGACCTGCCAAGACTACCCAGGTAGCTTCTCGGCTAAGTAGAATTTGAATCTGTATTTCACAATAACTTGGCTGTAGAAGTAATATTGTTTTTGGTGTCCTTTTTACTGTTTATATAAAGATGTAAACTATTCATGAACAGATGTCAATTTAGAATGCCGTGGGAGATTTTAAGCACACGAGATGGAGAACCTAATGGAAAGATCGCATAACAGACCCTGGTTGTCCTTCTAAGAAATCCATTTGCATTGAATTATTAGCTTGGAGGAATGAAATATTTCTGAAAGATGATTTAATTTCACCAGGAGTTATTGGTCTGTACTTGAAATAGGATATTGGGTTCTTTGGCACATGATTAATTGGAATGTGATGAACAGTATCAGATAAAGAAGTTGTACTTGGCATACATTAATAATATTACAACATAGTCGCTTGTTCCACTGCAAAAGGAATAGTGACATCTGGAAAATAGAAGAAACCCAAAGTGTACAATGCAAAACAAATTTATGGCAAACTCTACCCATCCCCCAATGCAATCCTAACCTTAGGTTTTGCCTGCTGGATAAGCATAGAATTGTGATCTTCTATTATTTATTTATTAAATTTGTATACTGCTCTCCATCCCTAGATCTCAGGGCAGTTCACAACATAAAAATACAAGATAAAAAAAATACATAATATGTCACACACACCCCAACTTTATTACCTGAGTTATGAAGGCGCCCCAAAGACGTGAAAGCAAAGATTACGGGATAATACACACAGTGACTTGTGATCTTGATCACACGCAGTCTGTAGTCCGCTGGCAGTAGGAGTACAATATGGGCATGTCTTTAAGTTAACACCTTACATTAAAAACCTGACAGTACCAAATTATAGAAGGTTATTCACTAAACGTCTTTCCTTCTGTAGTGTTGGATGGCAGGTTGAGAGGAGTTCCCTACCAGGACAGACTTTGCTCGTGTGCTCATGACATTGATTCTATAAAACATATTTTCCTGCACTGTGCGAAATATGAGCAAGCCAGGGCTGAACTGATATTACCCTTGCTGGTACCTTTCCTGGGAAAATCAGAGGCTAACTATGTCAGGTTCCTATTGGAAGACCAGACAAATGCTAGAACATTAGCATTGGTGAAGTTTTTATCAGTGGTTGCAAGAACCAATGATCCCTATCTTTAAGTCTGAACAAAATGCTTGTTTAACCTGGAGGTAGGCTGTCTGAATTGTGCATTGCTTTGTAATGATTTGTTGGGTCTCTGGACCATAATAAAGATTGATTGATTGATTGATTGATTGATAAAAACAAGAACAAACCAATAACCCCCACTACCTTGTTTGCACAGAACAAATTATTGCATCAACATAATGGATGAATCATAGCGATACATTGCACTATCCGAGTTCACATGTGACACTAAGTTAAGCCATGGCTCAGCACAAATAAATAAATATGCGAGTTTCCAAAGTGAAGATCATGGCTGCTTTGTTTCTCCTCTGCTCCTGCTCTTGTCATCCTATCTATCACTAGGTCATATTTTAATCATCGGGAAGAGCTTTCTGACACTAGGAGCTGTTTGACAGCTGTTTGACTCCCCTGAAAGGTAAGGGACTATCCTTCACTGGAGATTTTAAAGCAGAGGTTAGATGGCCATCCAACATGGATGTTTTAGTTGCTATTCCAACAGTGCAGTGATTTGGACCAGATTATCCTTTGTTGACCCTTGCCAACAAAGGTCCGCATAGTAAAAGCTATGGTTTTCCCAGTAGTGAAGTATGGAAGTGAAAGCTGGACCATAAAGAAAGCTGATTGCCGAAGAATTGATGCTTTTGAATTATGGTGCTGGAGGAGACTTTTGAGAGTCCCATGGACTGCAAGAAGATCAAACCTCTCCATTCTGAAGGAAATCAGCCCTGAGTGCTCACTGGAAGGACAGATCGTGAAGCTGAGGCTCCAGTACTTTGGCCACCTCATGAGAAGAGAAGACTCCCTGGAAAAGACCCTGATGTTGGGAAAGATGGAGGGCACAAGGAGAAGGGGACGACAGAGGACGAGATGGTTGGATAGTGTTCTTGAAGCTACCAGCATGAGTTTGACCAAACTGCGGGAGGCAGTGGAAGACAGGAGTGCCTGGCGTGCTCTGGTCCATGGGGTCACGAAGAGTCGGACACGACTAAACGACTAAACAACAACAACAACAACAACAACAACAACAACAACAACATTCTTGGAGTCCCTTCCAGCTATGATTCTATGATTCTAAGCATTACATCCAAACCTGGGCCCATTGTTGGACTAATCCACACAAACCAGGAGGAGTAAACCAAGAACAAACCTTAGTTACAACTTATCCTTTGCCTGGAGCAAGACAAACGGCAAGCCTGAATTTTGACATAATGCTATGTCAAACTATGGCTCAACCAAAAGATGCATGGCTGGGATACCACTGTGGCCACAATCTTCCCTCCAGGAAATGACACGTTTGCTAGTTTGTGCTAAACCATGGGTTGTGTTTGTCACGAAATTCTACTAAATATTGATCCAGAGCAGATTCCAACGTATAATTAGCAGAGTAAAAACTTAAACACGTTGCAGGATTCCCCCCAAAATAGACCTGAGGCAATTGTATTTCATCCAGCAGAGCTTTACTGCTACTGAAGGCAAATGGGCATCATGGTCACAAATCCAATACATTTGGGATTAGCACTGTCCATAAGAAATCCAGTTATTTTCAGTAGCATATGCACTTTATAGCACAACTTTACCCTAGTATATGCCTTGCTCTGCACGTTACCGGGCTAGACAACTACATTGCAAAATTCAGAGTGAATTTTGAATGATGTTTGTGTTCCGGTTTGCATATTGTTTTAGAAATTGCTAATAAGGTGAGTTCCCTCATCCCTATTCTGAATACCAGCTGCTGGGAAACACAACTAGGAAAGATCACTGTTTTACTCAGATCCTACACGGGGTTTTTCCATAGGCATCTTATGTTCTCATCCCGCCCCTCGCCACAAGATATAATATCTGAAGCACTGGGCCAAAGCACTAGATTGTTAGGGGAGAGCAAGACAGGTGAAATATTGTTGTTGTTGTTTTAGAACACAACTGCAATAATGCTAGGGGGTAAATAGCACATTTTTTATATTATGGTTGAAAATTAAAAAATGTGAAATTCTTTACCCATCATGGAAGTAAATTCACACAAAGTTATACCTAAGACAGGACTGCCATCTGACGCACTAAGCAACTACAATTGTGCTAGCATCATGTTCCACGTGGGAAACTATAAGGATAAGTAATCAATACATAGAATAAAGAACTGCAGTATGTATTGATGGGTGTTGGTATGAATATGGTTTGGTGGGTGCATGTGTGTACATGTTTGAAATTCATTTCAGATATGTCCCATTTAGATTGCAAAATGTTTCCCCCCAATCTCAAATAATACTGGGGACATCGGTATTAAAGAATTCATTAGCTTTAATATATTATTTATACAAAATTATTAGGTTTTTTTGCAACAACAAAAAAGTAGCAAGAGAAACTCTGCAATCTTTTTAAAGGAAAGCACAGCTAGGAAAATGATTGAATTAGACATTGGTAATTCAGTTAATAATCTCACTACATTTCTTTAGCATAGATTTTATAGCTGTTCTCCAGCCATAATATTTTAGTCTCTCTTTTTCCTTGATTAAAATTATACACCAATATATTGCACTGCAAAGCTCTAAGAGCTACTGCTAATTATAATTCATTAAATATTGATCAAATTAAAGCCAAAATGGCTTGAATCCCATACATTTGCCAGGCATAAAACTTTTTTTTTTAAAGTCCTATAATTCTTTTTAAAAAGGATTTAAAATGCTACTGCCTTTATAAATAAGCAAACTAATAAAATGGAAAATATGAATTCTTAATAATAGTTATCAGCAAGATAATGGCCTTAGTCACATTTTTTAAATGAGCTATTACGGTGTCCTTGTGCTAGGTGTCAAAGCAATCACTTGACCAAAAAAAAAAAAAACCCTGTACAATTGGGTTGGGTTATTTTCTAGCAGGCGAATCACCGATCCAGTTCTCCAGGTGTGCTAAGAAGCACACAACAGCACACATGGCTTTTCTGTTTCACTTTAATGTGGAGCTAATCTGCACTGCAGGGGAATCAACATCAAAAAAGACTGGGTCATACAAACATCTTCCTCACAAGTTAAAAGTACAGCGGTACCTCGGGTTACGGGACAGGGGTAGCGCTGTGGGTTAAACCACAGAGCCTAGGACTTGCTGATCAGAAGGTCGGTGGTTTGAATCCCTGTGATGGTGTGAGCTCCCGTTGCTCAGTCCCTGCTCCTGCCAACCCAGCACTTTGAAAGCACCTCAAAGTGCAAGTAGATAAATAGGTACCACTCTGGCGGGAAGGTAAACGGCGTTTCCATGCGCTGCTCTGGTTCGCCAGAAGCGGCTTAGTCATGCTGGCCACATGACCCGGAAGCTGTATGCCGGCTCCCTCGGCCAATAAAGCGAGATGAGCACCGCAACCCCAGAGTTGGTCATGACTGGAACCTAATGGTCAGGGGTCCCTTTACCTTTACCTCGGGTTACATACGCTTCAGGTTAGAGACTCCGCTAACCCCGAAATAGTACCTCGGGTTGAGAACTTTGCTTCAGAATGAGAACAGAAATCGTGCTCCGGCGGCATGGCAGCAGCAGGAGGCCCCATTAGCTAAAGTGGTGCTTCAGGTTAAGAACAGTTTCAGGTTAAGAACGGACCTCCAGAACGAATTAAGTTCTTAACCCGAGGTACCACTTTATAAGACTAAGTTGTTTTCTTTAAAAACCATTCCCCCAAGTGGTAGTCGTCTTATACATGGGTAGTGCATAGGATGGACGTTTGATTGGTTACTGCTGCGGCTCTTAGCAGCTATAGTGCATGCTATTGGTTGCTGTGTCAATGGGTGGTGTTGATTGCCTGACGCTCCAGCAGCTGGGTGGGAGATTTGCAGCTTCTGCGGGTGATGCTACAGACTGGAGGCAGATCTAGAGATGTGTGCGGGTGAGCTACTTTTGGCTCAACAACAAAAGCTCAACAACTCTGTGCCATATCCCCCCATTTTAGTCCCCCAAAATAGGGATAGTCTTGTACATGGGGGCGTCTTATGGACGGAAAAGTACGGTACATACACCAGTATATTCACAGAGTTCTTCCATGTCAGTGAGGAATCCTGGACCACGGGCCAATCAAGATTCGTCCTTGCGTGGAGGAGACATATATGTGTGGGGGATCCCTTCGCACTACCATAGAACTATTGCAGGTATTAATATTATGCAGTTTGAAGCAACTGGATGCATAAAAATTAACTCCTCTTGGAAATGAAGCTTTGTCCAGACTCATTAGATATTATTCAAAACTTTACTTGCAGAGCTTTCTTCAAAACATAACAAAAACATCAGATGAGATATCCAAATAGTTCCAAAAGATCCAACAGTTCCATAAGACCCATCCAACATATAGGCTCAGCTTCTCAGAAAATATGAAATATGCCAAACAGACCTATAAGCAAAGGTTTCTCTCCTTACAGCATCCATTTCGCCTGGAGCCAGTTTCCTGGAGAGCTTCATTTACATCCTCACTCTCAAAGAGCCTGGGAACAAAAGACTCAGTCACCACCCTTCCAAGATGGTGAATTTGCAATTCAATACCTCTCATGTGATCTAAGGTTAAACACTCGTGTGTTAGCTAGCAGAGAACAACAATAGTCCATTATCAACTCAGCTACAGCTCAGAGTCCTATTCTTGGCTTCAATATAGCCCCGTGGAAAATCTCCATGCTAAAACCTTCATTAATACACATAGCCATTCCCATTTCCGTTTCAATTAAACCAATTACACTTAACAAGAACAAAATTCAGATCAAGTTTCTGCATGCAAAAGATGAACTCTGCAGCTAAGCTCCATAATGATAAAAGCACAGCTTCTTCTGCTCCTCTGCTAGGAAGATCCTAACCTTAGCCGTAACCCTAACCCTAACATCCACATTATTGTATAAAATGCACCATTTATTGAAATCTATTTTCAACAAAAAGTTTCAGCAGATTTCACAAAATAGTACTAAGCATTACAACAAATCTCTACAGTTCATCACACAAGGGCCATTACTTCTCTACCGCTAACCATATTGCTACTGTCCCACTGTTCCTAGACCTAGACAACCAGGATTGGAAGGGGTTCAACACTGAAAGTAGCAGTAGTCCTCTGCACTTCTGCAGCCATAGCATCATTGTTGACAATACCAAAGAGTTAAGAGCAGAAAATAGCACTCCTTGACTTCAGACCCTGAACTCACCACTCAATGAATACAATATCAAGTGATGGCTTCCATGTCTGAATGGGCGTTCTAAAACACCTCAGACAGAGGTTTCATATCATCTCCCATCACTTCAAACACAATCTTTTCTAATACAGCCAGTTCATGTGTATGCTGTACCTGCAAACAGTTGTAAGTTAGTTCAGATGCTTCTCCAGCCAACTATCTCCCTCAGAAGGTGGTTGACTCTCCTTCACTGGAGGTTTTTCACTGGGTGGCTATCTGTCATGGATTCTTTAGTGTGATTCCAGCATTGCATGTCAGGAGTGCATGCAGGAGCCATGCCCTGTGACCGGTAGGGCTTCGCAGGACTGGGGCTTTCCTAAGTTTGTTCTCAAGAAGCAAGGCGTGGCTGCACAGGTGAGGCCGATTAGTAACTCACAGCACCTGGTGCCAAGAGCAGGGAAGGGATATAAGGTCAGCATTTCCCTTTGGCTCTTTACGACAGCAACACGCTTCCTGCCTTCCTGTGTTTGGCTTCTTGACCCCTGGCTCTCTGACCCCTGGCTTCCGGACTCTCATTCCTGCTCCCACCCCGCCGTCTTGCTCCCGCCAGGACTTCAACCGCCCATAAACCAGACTGTCACATTGCAGAGGGTTGGAATTGATGACCTGTTGGATCCCTCCCAACTCTACAATTCTGATTCTGATTCTATGATTCTACCATAGAGCAAGTGTGCAGTATGCCTCCCCTCCCAGTCTGTACTGTATGACTCCACGTGGAAGCCAATTTCTGAGGAATCATGATTTTCACAATAATTGCAAAAACCAGGTTTCCATCTATATCTATCTATATATGATCCATCAATCAATCAATCATCTATCTATATCTATCTATCTATCTATCTATCTATCTATCTATCTATCATCTATCTCTCTATCATCTATCATCTAGATCTATCTATCTATATCTATCTATCTATCTATCTATCTATCATCTATCTATCTATCATCTGTCTGTCTATCATCTATCTACATGGAATGCCTATGTCCCATTTTTTAATATATAATGGGCATGGCAGAAGGGGAGATCACAATGAATGCTACTTCAAGTCTGGCAAGAGGATTGATGGCCATGTAAGCATGTGAACCATGCTCTAGCACTGAGAAATCAAAGAAAGAAAGAAAGAAAGAAAGAAAGAAAGAAAGAAAGAAAGAAAGAAAGAAAGATGTATATATTTACAAACTATCTCCCCCATGAGCTCTGACAAAGCAGCGCTACAAAGAGTGTGATATATGTTCTATTGTATTTTAATATTTTGTTGGAAGCCACCCAGAGTGGACAGGGTATAAATAAATCAATATTAATATTAATATTAATATTATATAAATTATTATTATTATTATTATTATTCAGTTGGAAATTCAGCCCACAAATGCAGTGACCCCCCACATTGTTTCTAGCAGAGCTGAGTTGAGCATCACTTTTCAAATGCTCTTAACTGCACGGAAACGTCTCTGTTGGGTTCCAAAAATGTACTTGCTAATTCTCCAGTTGTTTCCATTTCTCCCCCTCCCAGTTTTACAGCATCATAGAAATTAATAGCCTAAATGTTAAAAACCCACTATTAAACGTGTTACATTTAATTTAATGGGGAATCATGTTTGGTTGTAGAAATTATTACCATACACATTCTGCTGAGTGTGGGGCCTAGGTAAGATGGGTGCGTTTTAGTGCAGGCCATTAATGAACTTGAGCCATTAGAATGAATGTATGGTGTATCTTTGTTTCTAAGTGTTTTATTGAACGGCAGACTGTGATCCTAATCCTGCAGCCTCTCAGGGATATACTGGCAGTTAAACTACTATTTAGCGAAAGCAGCTGGCCCTTAATATGAGCTTACCCGCCCAGCGCATTGCCCATTCAAAGCAAAGAATATCCTATCTTCACTACTAACCTACAAAAAATATAAGGGTTTTTATAACAGCCACATTTGAAATTTGGTGAAAGCCTCAGGAGTTGAAGTCTGTGCTTATCCGCCAAAAGTAATAGGATCTTCCCTGCAAAAGGGTTGCAGAGCAATCTATAGACTGGTCTTCTTCCAACTTCAGTACAGAACTAGTATAAAGCACAGGGTTTCAGAGACTTTACTTCAGGTGTCACATTACAAATATGTCCTACGTCACCCCCTCAAAATGGCAGACAAGTCACTCTTCAGAACTGAAAATAAGGAAAGATGTCCTGACCACGCAGACGAACTTTCATTTCAATGTCCTTAAGGGAGATACCAACTTTATGTTCAGTTTTAAACCTTTTCTGGCCTTGGAAATGAGTATTGGGGTCACTAGAGTTTGTTCTAAATTCTGACCGTGTCCTGTGCACTTTCATTCTACTACATCTGTCTTTATGGAAGACAAGGCCTTACATTCTAGTTTGTATTTTCCTTCTTGTTAGAAGTGGGCCTTGAGACCCTCAAAATAAAATCTGAACAATACTGGTGAAGCAGCAAAGAGTTTATTGATTACAGAATGTTCTTGCAAGAGCGGGTGTCCAAAGTAGGCACACCCCAGCTTTGGCAAATCATAATCTTATATTCCCTATACCCGAAGTGCAGGTTCCCTCCCTTGTCTCCCCATTGGTTGGGTACTACAAGGTTTACAGCCTATCACAACCACCTAATTACCCTACTAACATTTCCGCTTCTGTTTACATCTCCCATCACTCTTGATTTCGATGCCCACCCCTCTTGTTTGCCTTATCCCTTATTTGGTCTATGTTTCTACGCATTTCCATACTGGCACAAGCAAAAGAGCCACATCCTGACCACTAGTTGTCCCAGTTACGAAGAGTTACGAAGAGTCCCAGTTACGCAAGCTGTCCTATTCTAGGAGCATCCTAACCACAAGCTGTTCTCACTATGAGTGTAAGCAAGTCTGGGCTGTCTGAGGTTGTCCAGCAGTTGCAGTGCTGTGGCTTATGTGAAAATGCAACATTATCTGTTGGGTTGAAATAACGACAGACAGGTAGCGAGTGTCATCTGGGAGGCATCTCTTGAGCAAGTCTCAAGGAGCCTCTTTTATTGAATATTACAGCATCAGTGGCGTAGCGTGGGGGGTGCAGGGGGGGCCAGCCGCACCGGGTGCAACATCTGGGGGGGCGCACTCGCACTTGCAGCTCTCTGCCCCTACCTGGCTCACTCACTCTCTCTCACTGCAGTGCGAATCCGATCCGAGCCGCCGGGTCGCCGCCCGCTGTGGAGGGGGTGGGTGCCAGGCGTGCGGTGTGGAGAGAGAGCGAGGTACTATCTGGGGGAGGGACAGTGCAGCGGCCGCCCAGCGCAGCGCTGAGCGCGGGAGAGAACCACACCAGACCAGCCCAGGCAGCAGCAAGAAGAAGCTGGCAGCGGCGGCAGGTTAGGGGTTAGGGGGCGCAAATTACTTGCCTTGCCCCGGATTAGGGGGCGCAAATTACTTGCCTTGCCCCGGGTTAGGGGGCGCAAATTATTTGCCTTGCCCCGGGTGCTGACAACCCACGCTACGCCGCTGTACAGCATTGCCACATATGTGCTTATTGCTGATTGGTTAACACAAGTACAAAGCAAAAGGTTGCATATAGGCATTAATCACCGATAGATTAAAGGCTGGGAAAGGGAACACAGAATTGGACAGGCATGAAAACCTCCTTATTAAACTTTTACTAGTGACTGATATAGCATTCATCCGTAGATGTGGTCAACTATGCATTAAGAACAAGTCAGGTACGAACTCAATGTGAACTGAACATTCTAGGAATGTTTCAGCTTAGAACGGTTTGTGCAGCATCATATGCAGAAGCGAAGCTTAAAAGCAAGACTTCCCATCAGGCCACAGTCATGTACAAGACTTCCCATCAGGCCGCAGTCATGTGTAGGATCATAGCATCCAGCATCCCATCAATTATCATTTCTCACACTTCTCCCCATTAAAAGCAGGAGCAGAGACAGTTCTGGAATGAAAACATACAGTTATGTTCTGAATGTTTGTACTGAATTTCATTCCTATGTCTCCATGCTCAAGATATTTATGAGCTGTGTTCACATAAACTGTGGTTTAGCAATTTGAGAATGAGCCTTTGTGGGCCTCAAGTTTGCACATTTCCTCTCCCAAGATGGCAGGATGGACAACACTGGCTCTGTCACGGATGCTTGAGGAATTTTATTTGTGTGACTTCTAAAGTGAATTGACCTGATTACCAGCTTCCGGACTAATGAATACACCAGAGCATAATTCTCCAACAGATTTTGCAATACCAGTCTTGAATCAAAAAAACATACTAAAACACATTTTAAGAGGGGGTTTTTAATGGTGAAATAAGTGCATACATTGAGATAAGGTATATTCATAAATTTCTGTTTTTTGATGAAATGTGCATTTAAATGTTATTTAAATATATATTTAAATGCGAAATTTTGTTTCACATTTTAAAAAAGAATGACAGATTAATGAGGAAATGGGATGGACAGACTTATGAATGAACTATTCCAACATGCGCATGGTCTTGAAATAATTCCCTGCCTCCCTAGTCATATCACAGTGAACTAAAGCGGATTCTCTTTCAGGGAGAGCACGTGTTGCGGTGGGGGCAACCAAGACATCCCTCTGTTGCTGGGTGGGTTAGTTTGGATGGCCACGAATCTGATAGGGCACCTTCAATTGTTGCTGGGGAGAATTTGGTGTTGCAAAGTTGAATGACTGTTTGGGTGCAATTTATTCTCTTTTCGCTGTGCACATCGGATCACCCGCCCACCCTCCCTATATTTAGGGTTGTTTGCGTTGTCCTTGCTATGCCTTGTCATGGGGTCGTCTGCTTTGGGGCAGGGGCCTGGTAGGAATTTTTACCATTTGGCTGATTGGCTGGTGCCATTTGGTTTTTGCCTACTGCGAAGCAAATCGTCACAACTTGTAAGATTGTGGTTAGGCATTGGTTAATTTTGGTTGGTGGAGGGGATGTGATGCTGCTGCAAGGGTATTCCATTAAAGGAATCCAGGGGCTCGCCATGCTTTTGTCCGAACCCCTGGCAAGGGGCTAGGGTCATGCAAGAGCCCCTGGGAGCATTTGGGGAGAGGTGAGAGCCTGATGCCCAGCTCTATGCTCTCCCCAAAAATGTTTTCCCTTACTGACTTTCGCAGGCTTGCGGATGTCATTTCTGTTCCTACCTCTAAGTGGGAACAGGTAGTCGCTAACCAATGCCTAAATAACCACTCACATACTGTAATCAATAAAGTTGTGGACAAAATTATGCCCAAAACTAAAAACAAAATTCTGTGTGAACTGTGTTTTTATTTGAAGGTGTTTGGGGGGTCCTTGACATGCAAAAAGAAAAAAAATCCATATCAAAAGAACAGTGTCACCAAGATGGCACTATATGAAGAAAACTCTGAAGACTGAATAGAAGTAGGTTCTAACCACTAGGCTAGGTCCAAGATAAAGACTAGGAGATTCCTAACTCAGGATCCAGACCTCCTGGGAACTGAAAGTGTTGCAGTTGTAATCTTCTTGTCTTTTTTCTCAGCCTTAATTGTGCCATTCTGGCAAGAAAAAAAAAATATCTAAATCACTCCATTCATATCTGCTTTACCTGCCAGACATTTATGTCCTGTAAAAATATCACTTTCTGCTCATTTACAAGTATCTTGTTTAAGGGTCTGGTAACAAACAGGTAAATGCTCAAATTATGTAGCCATTTAGAGATGCGAAATGGTAGGCAGAACTGTTAAGCACTTTGCTAATGCTGTAATTTGAAAGCATTCACTGCTTGCATGTCCATAAAATGACATTATCCGAACTTTCTGCCGTTCAGCGCAGCTAATACGGTCAAATCTAACATGGTAAATTTGTTAATACTGCCAAATGCATGCTGTTGATTCAAGAGCTGCTTATCTCCAATGCACAAAATGTTTACATTATCATCCATTTTTGAGTTATGCCTCATTTTATACATACCAAGCTATCCGTGATTTTTATTTTTAAAGACAGCTGATTATGTTTCACTCCAGGAATTGGGTAACTAATAATTCAAATCCTCTGGAATTAATCCACCATTCCAGTTTGGATGTTTATTATTATTAAAAACACCTCTCTTAAATACCAGAATCTTACACCCTTCAACAGCATTACAGACATGTTACTTTATTATATTTATTTATTTAGAAGATTTATACCCTGCTTTTCAATCAAATTATCTTCAAGGCAGCTTACAGCAAATTACAATACACACATGAATAGCATTTACAAAATCAGGGTGCAGTTAAAGCAGGATTACATATGCATATGAACAAGTTTTGAAAAATGTGGCTCCACCATGAAATAATAAAATCCATGGTATTTACAGAGAGCATTTCAACTGTCTATGTTACACACATATTGGCTGAAGACCAAAGTAGGTGTTATTCTAAATAAATAGTAAACAGAAATGTACAAGTATTAGAAAATTTGCAAGCTCTGTTTTTCCTCTACATGCTATGCACATTACTTTATACCAAGGGTCCCCAAGCTGTGGCCCATGGGCCAGAAGCAGCCCATGGAGGCCATTTAACCGGCCCACAAGCCACTCCCGAACCGAGTCGCCCGCTTGACGAGTCCCTTCGCGCTGCGTTAAACCAGCGCAGTGCAGTGCGGTGACTCTCTTCCGCAGCTCCAGAAATCGCTTCTGCTCATACCCAGACACCAGAAATCGTGTTTGTGCATGTCCGCGGCGCCGGAAATTGCTTCTGCGCAGGCCCAGTTTTCGGTGTCCGGGCATGCGCAGAAGCAATTTGTGGTGCCACGGACATGCACAGACGCGATTTCCAGCATCATGTTGCACCAGTCCGGCCCACAGAGGATCTCCGCGGGAATGATCCGGCCCATGCCCGGTAAGCCTTGCCGACCCCTGCTTTATATAGTTACATATACAAAAATCAGTTTGTTGATTTCAGGGTGACATTTGTTCAAAAGATTCGGAAATGACAGTCCATTCCTTTGTTTTTAGGCAAATGTTCATCTAACTAAGGTACAGGAACATGAGGCTGTAAAAAAGTTATAACCCTAGTACAGTGGTTGTTGTTGTTGTTTAGTCGTTTAGTCGTGTCTGACTCTTCGTGACCCCATGGACCAGAGCACGCCAGACTCCTGTCTTCAGTACAGTGGTACCTCAGGTTAAATACTTAATTCGTTCTGGAGGTCCATTCTTAACCTGAAACTGTTCTTAACCTGAAGCATCACTTTATCTAATGGGGCCTCCCGCTGCTGCACCGCCGCCGGAGCACGATTTCTGTTCTCATCCTGAAGCAAAGTTCTTAACCCGAGGTAATATTTCTGGGTTAGCGGAGTCTGAAACCTGAAGCGTATGTAACCTGAAACATATGTAACCTGAGGTACCACTGTAGATATACGACCTGAACAATTGTCTGCAGGCACTGTGGTTGTCTTCAAAGGATTTCCACACAGTGGGGTTGATGCTGACAGCCTTCACGTCATGTCTGCAGGCACCTTTGTAGTGCAGAGTTGATCTGCCAACAGGCTTTGTGCCTGAAGCCAGTTCCCTGTCCCTGGGGATCCTGCCATCTTCCATGCTGTGGACATGACCATGGATTGCACCCAAGAAGTGGCATGGGTCTGACAGGAATTTTTAAGAGCAAGTCATTGTAAGAAAAACCATGGGGCATGAGGCAGCAAACACATTAAACAGTTTTCTAACCCACTGATTTTTGTATAAGCAGGTATATGTATAAGGGATGTGGGTGGCGCTGTGGTCTAATTCAGCCTCTTGGACTTGCCAATCGGAAGGTCAGCAGTTCAAATCCCCATGACGGGGTGAGCTCCCATTGCTCTGTCCCAGGTCCTGCCAACCTAGCAGTTCAAAAGCACACCAGTGCAAGTAGATAAATAGGTACCACTGTGGTGGGAAGGCAAACGGCATTTACATGCGCTCTGGTTTCCGTCACGGTGTCCCATTGTGCCAGAAGCGGTTGAGTCCTGCTGGCCACATGACCTGGAAAGCTGTCTGTGGACAAATGCCGGCTCCCTCGGCCTGAAAGCGAGATGAGCGCCGCAACCCCATAGTTGCCTTTTACTGGACTTAACCATCCAGGGATCCTTTACCTACCTTTTACCTTTATGTATATGCATCATCTATATAAAAAGGTAAAGGTAAAGGACCCCTGACAGTTAAGTCCAGTCACAGACAACTCTGGGGTTGCAGCGCTCATTCTCTCTTTATTGGCTAAGGGAGCCAGCGTACAGCGAGGACTTCCGGGTTGGCGCCATTGTTTAATGGCGGATTCCCTCCGAGCTCCGGAGGGAATCGGCTCCGTAGCGTCTGGGTCTGGCCGCTGCGGCGAAGCGGGGACCCTTAAAATCACAGGCGCGGATGCCTGTGAGCACAGAGACTCGGCGGGCACCATTTGCGCCCCCCCAATCCGCGACGGAGCCTTTTTAAAGGCTTCGGAACAGAGGCAGGGTGGGGCGTGGTGCTGAGAGTACTCCCTCGTCTACGGAGTGAAGCCGCAAGCCATTGACAGAGAGCGCCAACTTCCTCTTTTGATCGATTGGACTACAAACATCAACCCGTGAGTAATACGGAGATTGGAACTTTAAAAAAATTTTCTATTCCGGATCTGGAACGAGCGGGAAGGGGCTAAAAAGGAAGTCCACCCCCCCTCTTTGTAAACAACTTAAAGCAAAGGACCGAGTAGCTAAGGTCGAGAGAATCTGTTTCTTGTTTGTTAAAAAAGATCTTGACTTCACGGTTTTAACATTATAAGAAGATTTACCGGAGGATTAAAAGAATTTTTGGGAAACTGAAGTTTTACCCCCCCCATAGACCCGGGAACGTCCTAGGAGAAAGCCTGCTGTATTGAAGAGTTTGACAGCTGTCAAGTTAGCTGTCAGTCAACTAGCTGTCAGCTGGAAAAAGAGAACATTGTTTTTGCTGTTTCTGCTGGCTCATTCGGTATAACTTGTTGAAAATAAGGAGGGCTGATACAAAATAACTGGACTTTTGGTTTTTGAGCTGAAAGGAATATCAAGGAACTAAAATCCCCCTAGAGGGGTAATAGGGACATTACATTACAAAAATGGCTGGAGCACGTAAATTTCAAGCAGAATTGGACAGAGCACTTGTTCTCTTGGGAAAGTTACAGGAGGAGTACAGTGCTTTGTCTACAGAGGTCTCAGCACTACACTTAACAGTAAATAACTGTCTTGAGCCTGATAAGGATTTGAAACAGGGAGCCCATTCTATTGAACAAATAAATGAAACTGAAAGTGTAGACACGATGGAACAACATGTTGCTTTTGAAGAAAATGAAGGAGGAGCTGGAATTCTGCACGAGTCAAAGGAGAGTGGTAATAGGAGGCCTGACATGATAACAAAAAAGGACAATAAAAATTGGATGTGGAAAGCCCGGTCTGAATGGGAGTCTGAAAAATGGAGAGATCCCCTTTGGAGGAGATCTGAAGACCTGAGGATCACAGAATTGTTGAAGGCGAAAGTTGGCGCTTCGGGGACATATGGATTTGTAAGAAATTTGAAGCAAGAGCTAGAATACCCCGTAGGCTTCGCTTTTAAGTGTGGAGGACGGGCTGGAAGTAACATGGATCTTGTCAGGCCGGAGCCTCTCCGAGACTTGGGGTTCAACATCAAGGACTATCAAAGAGGCCGGCAGAAAGGAACTGAGAGAGATATAAGGGCCTCGGACGTGAGATCTCCAGGCTAAAAGAACATAAAGACTGATGGGTTGGTTGGGGACTGGAACCGGGAAAAGGGTGGGTGGAGGTTGGGAATCCAAAGGGTATATAAGTATAATCTGCCTTTTATTCTTCTTTTCTTGCTATATTTTTTGTTAGTTGTATGGAAATTGGGGAAACCGTGGAAGGGAAATTTTGGTCGACTTTAGGAAAAAGGGTTAAGAATAAGTAAGGAGGTATAAGTATTGATGTGTAATTTTGATAAGGTAAAATTGGTCTTTCCTCTTTTTTTTTTTTTTAATTAAAAGGTTGGTAAAAATAAATTGAGGAAATGGAAAAAAGAAGCAAAGCAAAATAATAGCATGTTAGAATAAATGTTTAAGTTAGGGTGAAGAAATAGTTAAGGACTTGCTGAATTGACAATTTAAATTGGAATACAAGAAGGGGAGGTGTGAGGAGGTCTGAGAAATAAGGTTAAGGGAAATAAGTATTTGAAACTTTATGTGTGTTTTTTTCTATTTTTCTGTTAAGTTTGGATTTTATTGTTGTTTTTAATTTGTTTACTTTTGTGTTTTTGTTTGATATATGTTTCTTGAAAATACCAATAAATATTTAATTAAAAAAAAATAAAAAATAAGGGAGCCAGCGTACAGCTTCCGGGTCATGTGGCCAGCATGACTAAGCTGCTTCTGGCAAAGCAGAGCAGTGCATGGAAACACTGTTTACCTTCCCACCAGAGCGGTACCTATTTATCTACTTGCACTTTTTGCTGTGCTTTCAAACTGCTAGGTTGGCAGGAGCTGGGGCAGAGCAACGGGAGCTCACCCCGTCACGGGGATTCGAACCGCCAACATTCTGATTGGCAAGCCCAAGAGGCTCAGTGGTTTAGACCACAGCGCCACCCGCGTCCCACTATCATCTATATAGTGCTTCTCATATGTGTGGTGCCTTACAGATTTGTAGTATTATTAATACTACAAAAAAGATTTGACTGAGTCTACAATCTACATTTTGATTGAGGAGAGAAGGCAAAAGAAGGTCTGGGTAATTCAAAGCATATGAGCCAATGCCTTTACACATTTTCAGGTTTCATTTCCATCGGGGACAAGAACAAGAGACTTAAGCCCAAGGATTTCAGTGGGAAAATGTGCTTAATTGGTTGCCATTGAAATCAATGGTGCTTAAAACGGCTTCAATTTGGCTGTGTCGTGTCCCATGTTCCTAAGAGGCATTCTTCCGGGGAACTGAAGAGCTTGCTTACTTTAGTCGATAGTTATAATGTACAGATGCCCTTCACATCCCCATCACTTGGGGATAGTTCTACATCTGCCAGGTAGCAGGTGGCTTGCAAGTCATTATAATTTCCAGTTCTTTAGCTGACAACATGTGTAATTTGACTGAGGAATTACATGCTTAGCATTTTCCTTCTGTGCCCCATTAGGATTAAATAATACTACTGCAATATGCGACCAGAAGTTGTCCTTTTCCAGCTGCACCGCTAAGCTTTTCCATTTTAAGTTTCCCATTATAGGCAGAGATCTTAGGCCCAGTTGCGTGTCGAGGTCCCCAAGCCACCCCCCAATAATTCACACATCACACGTCAATTTTTGTTTAAGGTTTTTGGCATGATTTTGGCCACAACTTTATTTAAATACACACATGGGAGTGGTTGCTTAGGCATTGGTTACGACTAACTGTCCTTGCCCCAGGGACAGAACTGACTTCCGGATTCCAGCAGAAGCCAGTGAGGGAAACAATTTTGGGGAGAAAATGAAGCTGGGCCTCAGTCCCTCACTTCTCACCCTCATGCTCCTGGTGGCTTGCACGGCCCAAGTCCGATGCCAGGGACAAGGACGAAAAGAATGGCAAGCCCCTGGATTCCTTTAACGGAATTCCCTTTCCGCACCACCATTGGAGGGGTAGGCACTTACCCCTCCACCAACCAATTTTAACCAATGCCTAACAGCCAACCTTGCAAGTTGTGACGATTTGCTACGCAGTAGGCAAAAACCAAATGGCCCCAGCCAATCAGCCAGATGGACAAAATTCCTACCAGGCCCCTGCCTCAAAAGCAGACGACTCTATGACAGGCATAGCAAGGTCAAGCGAACAACGCCCCCCCCCCCCAATACAGGGAGGCTGGGCGGGTGATCCGGTGCAAGCAGCCAAGAGGACGCCCAAAGTTGGGCATCCAGCATTTAAAAGCTCTGACCCCTCCTCCAAAATTGGCAAAACAAGCAAATCTCCCCAGCGACCCAATTAACCAATTCACTCCCTGGGTCTCTCTAAACATCCGCCCAGCAACAATGGGGTGGCCTGTATCCCCCACCGCAACACGTGCTCTCTGCTAGGGAGAACACATTTTCTCACCAATAAGGCAAGCTGCTGTCAGACCTCATGGTCTAAGTGGAAGCTCATGGGACTGAATAAACAGCGGTTGGTGACATTTTTGTTTGGGCAAGCATTTCCAGCTGGGTCTCTTTGCCTTAGGTGTTCATTTTGTGCTATTTGAAGACCTAAAAATGGTAGGTATTCTCCTGTTTTTAAAGCTACTTTTAGCTGTATTTAAGGATATGTCTGTAAATTGCCTTGGGACATAGATGCAGAAGGTGAGCCACAAATAAATAAATAATAATGAAACTAATAATGGGTTCTATCCAACTAAGTTTTAGCCAGGGTAGGCCCACAGAACTTAATGGACCTAAGCTATTTGTGTTCATTCATTTCAATGGGTCTGCTCCAAGTAGGAGTCGCAGAGAATACAACTCTTTTTATTTAATTTTTTTATCAAGACTATTTTAACTGAAGAAAATAAAAAGTGAATGAAGAAAAAAAGGTATATTATATCACTATATATATGCAAACTACAATTCCATATATGCTTGTCAAGTATATAAATGTTGTTATTATCCAAATACATATATGGTTATTTACAACCTATATATTTTATAAATGTGTTCCAAATATTGTTATTTTTGCCTATACAAATTCTACGTCTTAAGCAATCTGTTTATAAGTTGGGAGAATACAAGTGAATAAATAATAACAACAACTACTGAAGTAGCAGCAAAACAGATGTCCAAGAGAAAGCTTCTAGCCGATCCTTCTCCCTGACATGTTTTATGTGTAGGGAATTTTATTTTATTATATTTAAATGTTGTACAGATGAACAATATGGGCCAAACTGAAAATTCACCTATACATATCATTCAGTGACATACCTAGTTTTCTCTCGTTTATTTACAGGAAGGGGGGGATTAATGTTACTGGGAAGGAAGTAGCATGAAAGGAAAGCAGGTTCATTTTTTCCTTTCCCACCATGACAAACAGAGAAAGAAAGAGAGAGAGAGAGAGAGAGAGAGAATGAGAGAGAGAGAGAGACCCAATGCAGCAAGGCATCTTACGGGGAAAATTACCACTAGTGTCCTAGATGGCTAATTGAATGGGGCTGAGAATTGTTACTTTGCGTTTGTTTTTTTAAAAAAACAACACACACACACACACAGAGTTCCATTTTCAGATAGATTCATCTAAACCAGTCTTCCATAATTAAATTTGTTAGGCAGTTGTTATGACAGATCTTATAAATTAGTTCATCAATGAGCTAAAATAACAGGGAGAGAAATTCTAATCAAACTGGGCACTTCACAAAGATAATACCCTTTCTGAAAAGGTTCCCTCGGATAGATGAAATACCCTGTCTAAAATTGACACTTTCTGAAAAGAGGGAGAATATGAAGCAGCAGAAATTAATTTCAAAAAGCCTCTTTTTCCACAGCGATAGGGGAAAAACCTGCCTCCAAATAATAACATCCCCCAACTAAAATTAATGGCTTTGAGAGCCTGCAAAAGTCTAATTATGTACCACAGGTTGTAAACGTCATGCTATGCTTGAGTGGTTTTATGGAAGAACTCGCTTGCAGGCTAAATTTAATATACATTTGTAAGTGGCACTAATACGGGGAGAAAACTAAGGGCATGATCCCTCCTCCGACAGATGCAGCTACACCTGCAGGAAGCAACCACCATAGGTCAGGATGTGCACCCTAGGGAGCATTGATGTGGAGGTGCTGCTGCTCAGTGAACAGGAGATGGTGTACTGGCCTCCCACTTTAAATAAAGGCCTGGGGGCTGCCTTGTGTGCAAATCTTAGAGCCAGGTGGTGTGGGGATAGAGCCCTGTGGAGCCCTGTAGCAATCTTATCATATAGATGAAGCTCCACCAGCACATCCAGGGTGCTCCAAGGATGCTAGTGAGTCACAGGCCTCAACAGTTGCCTGAAATTGCAGACCTGATTGTGATACACTAGAGATGGCTACCTGCAGCATTACGTGCGTGTGAAGACCCCCCAAAGCCACCCCCATAGATAAATACACAATAGACAAAGAATTTTAGATTAAGGTTCTTGGCAATACTTTATTGAAAGACCTACATTGGCTCCCAGTACATTTCCGAGCACAATTCAAAGTGTTGGTGTTGACCTTCAAAGCCCTAAACGGCCTCGGCCCAGTATACCTGAAGGAGTGTCTCCACCCCCATCATTCTGCCTGGACACTGAGGTCCAGCTCCAAGGGCCTTCTGGCAGTTCCCTCACTGCAAGAAGTGAAGCTACAGGGAACCAGGCAGAGGGCTTTCTCGATAGTGGCGCCCACCCTGTGGAACGCCCTCCCATCAGATGTCAAAGAGATAAACAACTACCTGACATTTAGAAAACATCTGAAGGCAGCCCTGTTCAGGGAAGTTTTTAATGTGTGACATTTTAATGTATTCTTAATCTTTGTTGGAAGCTGCCCAGAGTGGCTGGGAAAACCCAGCCAGGTGGGTGGGGTACAAATAATAAATTAGTATTATTATTTATTGAATTACAGCATGTGAGTGGTTGCCTAGGCATTGGTTCCTGACTACCTGACCCTGCACTGTGGCAGGACAGGACTGACAACTGGACTCCACCAGTAAGGGAAAACTTACTGGGGGAGCACGGAGTTGAGTGCAGGCTCCATGAAATATACTCAGAGTTGCAAAGTGATTTCATGCTCTTTATTCAGCTCATAGTGGTGAGGAGGAATGAATGAAAGTCCCCTCAAAGTATCTGCTTTATATACATTATTTACACAATGGGCTGCACATGACTGGCTAATTCCGGAATTCTACTGTAAGCCGATCAGGTTGTGGATTCACTTCTATCTGGAGCATGATTGGGTGGTTCCTGCCAACCAGTCATACTGCTGCATTGTTCTAGGACCAATCAGACTGCTGCATTCTGAATCCTATTGTTCTAGGACCAATCAGACTGCTGCCTTTTGGATCCTATTGTTCTAGGACCAATCAGACTGCTGCAGTTTGGATCCTATTCAACTCAGTACATAACACTCCAGTTCACCCTATATGCTCCCAGGGACTCTGGCATGGCCCTAACCCCTGAATGGGGATTGGACAAAAGCAAGGCGAATCCCTGGATTCCTTTAACGGAATTCCCTAGCAGCAGCAATGGAGGGGCCGGCACAGCTAACCACTTCCCCTCCACAAAACATTGAACCAATGCCTAACCGCCAACCTTACAAAGTTGTGATGATTTGCTACACGGCAGGCAAAAACCAAGCGGCACCAGCCAATCAGCCCAATGGCGAAATTCCTACCAGGCCCCTGCTCCAAAACAGACAACCCCTAGACAGGCATACCAAGGTCAAAGAACAGCCCTAAATATAGGGTGGGAGGGCGGGTGATCTGATGCACATCGCAAGATAGAGAAAGCTCCCAGCGATGTGCAGCAGCTTAAATAGCCCTTCGGTAGCCAATAGATGACCCAACAGGCCAAATTTCTGCCCCAGCAACCAAGAGGCAACCAATGGGGAGTTGAGGCTATCCAAACGGACGCGCCCCACAACAGGGAGGCAGTTTAGGTGATCTCAACACGGATGCCGTTAGGCAGTTGAGTACGCATGTGTCCTCCATCCATTTCCCTCCATTCCACCCTGCTGTCCACGCAGCCTGAGCGCTGCCAACCTACGCTACACCACTGGTGTCAATCATGTGCCACACAGATTCAACAAAATGAGCTGAAATGTTGCAGGCAGAATCGAAACCTGATAGTTTGCACTCAAAATTAAGAAGGCATGTGTGTGCTCTTAGCTAGCAATAATAATAATAAAAACATCATTAAGACACCATGCACTTTTTACAGGATGCATGCCCCAAAGAGATGATAGGCAATTTATGACTCAAAGCCCTGCACATTCTCATTGCCACTGGCCCTTTTATAAGCATCATAAACCAAGTAGTGATAGATGATTGATCCACTTTGCTGATCAGGGGAACTGTCATTGTTTTATTATTTGCTCAAGGTTAAATATCAGAGGTCTACCAGTTAAAACATTTCTCTGCAAGCTTCTGATTTGTGTAAGTGGAGCATCTATAATGTATTCTACCAAGTGTAGCCAAATAAGCCGCTAATTCTTTTTAAGATTGACTAATGAAGCCGTCCAGATAAAATAGAGGTTCTGAAGGGATTGCGTATCCTAATACTCTTCCTACAATGTTATTGCTATATAAGGCATTTTCATCAAATATGGTACAAATCTCCTGTTTGTTTGTTTTTTGGCATTTCCAACAATTCTTTGCATAGTTCCCATTTATCTTGTTTATTATAACAGGGGTTGCAAACCGTCTCATCATAGCTTTGCAACACTTTCCCCTAATTCCCACATGTAACAAACATTGATCATCTTTATTTGAAATACTTTATTCTGTGTCTTCAGAGAAGTATTTCTTCCTGTGTTTCAGTGCCCACGCTATCATTTATTCCTAAACGTGTTCCAGTTTTGTTCCATATTTCAGCAATAATTTTTATAATTGTAATACTAGCTGCTTTTCATCTTTTACCATTAGCTTCTGAAATTCTGCTGTATCTTGCGTTTCTTTATTTGATGTAATGGAATCAATTAAAAGGGCATGGATTTGTACATATATCCCTTTCTCGGCCTCGCTGGTGTGGAACTATCTGTCTGCTGGTTCTAAAGATCTCATATTAAACTTCTTGACTTGGCTTTTGGACCTCAACCAAGTATTTGGCTCCAAGTCACCACTGTCTGCCGTCTCCAGTTTTATTTCATGTGACTCAAGGGCCTTGTGGACTTCAACCAGCATAGAAAATTATGCTGGGGTGCATGAATAAATGAATAAAACTTTATTTGCATCAGCCATTGGCTATAGCAACAAAAGAACATTGCAGTATACACAGAACAAAATAAAAAGACGAGTACCGTATTTTTTGCTCTATAAGACGCACCCAACCATAAGGCACACCTAGTTTTTAGAGGAGGAAAACAAGAAAAAAATATTCTGAATCAAATGTTGTTGAAGTGGCTTTGCGGGGCTATCCTTGAAGCCAGAAGAGCAAGAAGGATTGCTGTGCAGCGATCCCTCTTGCTGTTCTGGCTTCTGGGATAGCTGCGCAGCCTGCATTCGCTCCATAAGACGCACACACATTTCCCCTTACTTTTTAGGAGGGAAAGGGTGTGTCTTATAGAGCAAAAAATACGGTATATAAAACACAGTTTAGGGTCCTGAATCAGCAGTCAAATAGAGTTACCACTTGTTTATCAAGTAAAAAAGTGTGGAAGGTGGCTGAACTTGATATTCTTAACTATTGAGATTCTGGGGTGAGATAACTCAGCCCTGGATAGATTGGTCATGTGATTGCTAAATATCACTGACACCTAAATATCCCTTCTCCAATAAATAAATAAACAAATCACTTCATAAAGTTGCATTCCTATAAGACTCTCTGAAGTCAGCCATTTTGAACACAGTGGAAATCACTTCTGAGTAAACATGCTTGACAAAGTGCATTTTTTTAAAAAAGCAGGTATTGTATGCATCAAAGAAAAAATATATAGGATCATCTTAAAATAGCAACCATGGATTACAGGAAAGTCTTCAAAGGCAAACGTCAAGTTTCTAGGTTTCTATCATTTCCTGTTTGAATTATACATTCATCTAAAAGGGGTTTAGGATGGAGTTCTCAGAAATCAATGCGATCTATTTGGGCTTACGATTTAGCCATTTGTGTTGCCGGATCATTTTTTAAAGGAGCATTATGGAATTATTTGTATTCTGTTTGGCCAGCTGCCTAGTTTAGATGGCCAGACTATAATTAAGGACATCCTTTAGGAGATGGATATCTTCAGAATTTCAGCTATAATTAGAATTAGATTCCTCCTCCCAACATTAGATAATTAATGCCACCTCATCATGGGAATGTGCCTGAATATGCCTAGTGAATCAAATGTTTGGAGGCAATAGATGAGAAAAACTAAATCATATATAGATGAGAAAAATTAAATCATAACTAGGGTGTCTTTTCATCTAAAACAGATGAAAGGTATTAGCGGTTTAAGAATGGCATTTTAAATGTTTAGCTTTTAAAAATATTTATAACTAAAAGGTCTCACCTTCAGATTTCTGATTTACTAAAAAAAGACCCTTGTATTTCTTCCAACCTTTCAGCAGTAAGAGTATTTTTAAGGCAAAGGCGCTATCAGGGCAGATCTTTGGGGGCAGAACTCCAAGACTCCATTCAGTAGAATGAGCAAGGGGATGTTGTGCGGATGCCTGATGATCGTCTTCCAAAGCAACTACTCTATTCCGAACTTAAAAATGGAAAGCGTAATGCTGGTGGTCAACAAAAGAGGTTTAAAGACTGTCTCAAGGTAAAATCTTTAAAAATGTAGTATAAACACTGACAACTGGGAAACACTGGCCTGCCAGCACTCCAGTTGGAGAACAGCCTTTACCAAAGGTGTCATGGGCTTTGAAGACACTCGAACACCGTGATCAATTCCCGCCCGGAAACCAATGTCCCCACTGTGGAAGGATGTGTGGATCCAGAATTGGCCTCCACAGTCACCTACAGACTCATTGTTAAAACCATGTTTATGGAAGACAATCTTACTTGGCTACGAGTGATCGCCTAAGAAGAAGAAGAGGAAGAGACCATTCTCCATGGTCAGGGATCCGTGAAGGAGCAATGTGTCTCTCTACGAAAAGTGCATAAAGATAATAGTGCCCACACTCCAAATTGTGCCCACATCCCAAATATATATATATATATATCTGAAATATACAGGCCTGCCATCTACATCCCTCTCATCATAACATTGGGCTTCTCAAAAGTAATGATAATAAGATAAAATATGCAGAAACTTGTTCTATCATTCCCTTTCCATAAGGAATAAGATTATGTATGCTGCTGAATTAACAAGTTCAAACCGAGTGTGTGGGAAATGCAGTAAACGAACCTCTGTGTCACAGAGTCAAAGGCACTCATTTGTTTGGTTTGCCTCCTGTTCACATTTAGCCATGACTGAAATTATACCAGCTCACCTCCAGTTCAGACCAAGGTTACTGAACCAGCTCTACTCATCTTCAGAACTGATTCAGTTTTACTTCTTAGAGTGGGTCAAGTTAATGGGTTTACAAGTTTTACTTGGAAGTATAAAAACAACTATGTTCAAGTGTGCTTACACCCAAGTAAGTATTATTATTATTATTATTATTATTATTATTATTATTATTAACCCCACCCATCTGGCTGGGCGGCTTCCAACAAAATATTAAAAATACAATAAAACATCAGACATTAAAAACTTCCCTAAACAGTCGAAATAAATTTAAAAATAATAAATAAAAAAATTAAAACATTGTCCAGTAGCACCTTAGAGACCAACTAAGTTTCTTCTGGGTATAAGCTTTCGTGTGCATACACACTTCTTCACAAATAATAAAGGCTTGATTCATGGTTCAGTTTCAGTCTGACTCTCTGCTCGGTTCGCCCAGGAGAGTGGCGATGTCGTCTCTTGGGCTTGCCAGTGGAAGGTTGGTGGTTTGAATCCCCAAGACAGTGTGAGCTCCCGTTGCTCTGTCCCAGCTTCAGCCAACCTAGCAATTCAAAAGCACGCCAGTGCAAGTAGATAAATAGGTACTGCTGTGGCGGGAAGGTAAACTCTGGTTTCCGTCACGGTGTCCCGTTGCACCAGAATCAGTTTAGTCCTGCTGGCCACATGACCCAGAAAGCTGTCTGTGGACAAATGTTGGCTCCCTTGGCCTGAAAGCGAGATGAGCGCCGCAACCCTATAGTCGCCTTTGACTGAACTTAACCATCCAGGGGTCCTTTACCTTTACCTTACTCACTAGATAGAATTTTATCTTCCATTACCTGATCCAGTCCTGGAAGAATTTTGTAGCGGTCACACTCTTGATTTTAAAACGGGAGTTAAATTAGGCTTTTAGAGGCTTTCTGAACATTTTAAACGTAGCTCATACAAAAATACATTCCTTGTGTTATAGTCGAGCTTAGCACCATAACAGCACATTTATAAAGCCAATGAATTTCGGTTGTACATTTCTTTTCCCCCTTTGCTTCCCCCCACTCCCCCACCATGGATGGTATTCCAGTAGCAATAAATGAAAAGCATGTGGCAGCGTGATTTTAAAATGTAATAAGAAAATGCCTCTTAAATTTAGAGGTCAAATTATACTGTGGATATCGCAAAGCAAAGTGAACTGTTTAAGGGGAGAAGAATGTGTGTAGGAAACAGATATTTTGTAAACTGCTTCCAAGAGCAAGCACACCCTCAGGGATAAACACCAAGATTATAAATTGAACCTTAGGCGGAATTGGCATTGTTTTTAGAAGGGGGAAAGGAGAAAATCTATTGTGCTTTTTTTAATATTTGAAAGTATGTTTCAGACCATCAGGCACTATAGCCCCGATGTATTGTGTGTTCACTTAAATATATCCACCTTCAAGTAGATTCCAGCAAGATAAAAAGGTCCCTTATGACTTTTCAAAACTTTTTATGAGTGAGCTTAATAAGAAACCATTATTCTTGCATCAAGGTTGAAAGGTATATATGTAGAACTGAACTGTGACTGAGACTGGGCTCCCCAGTGTAGTATTAAGTACTACAATCATGTTAACAACCAATAAAGAAAGGAAGATCTCGTTACATCTTGGTTCCATAAAATGTTTATGATATAGTTATAGGTTCATTTTTGCAAAAGCAGAGACCGAGCTATTGTTATGCTTCTATAAAGCGAGGCCGGTGACATTGAAGGATCCTTTTCATATGCTCAGGGTGGTGGGAAGTGATCTGGTGCAGGAAAAAAACTGCGCTAAAACAATGTTAAAATATCAACCGATTATTGCCCAACACTAAGCCAAAATAACTCACATTTTTCATTCTCTCGACAGACTTCATTCATTCTCAGTTTATGTCGTCAACGTGGGATTGGCTACAAAGCACAGTGACATCATCTGCTCACTGCTTTGGCAGGATAATCTAAGTGAGGAATCAAGGAAGAACTGCCTTCACTCGCAACTGGCTTTGTTTGCCTTCCGTGATGTCATCGCACAGGCAAAACCTGGTTATTATATGTTTACGTATCACAAGGACTGAGCAAAAAGATTCTCAAGAGCTTTCACCTTGAAAGTGAAGAGACTTTAAGAGGCGCAAAAAACCCCAGAATTTTTTGACAAGTTTTGAGGCCCTCGTTGGATAGCATCAGCCATGTATATATTTTTTTGCTTTTATTTTATTTTGCTGCTGCTGCTGCTTTCTTCTTTGGTGATCACTCATAGCTGAGTAAAATTGTCTTCCATAAACACGGTTTTAACAATGAGTCTGTAAGGATCCACACGTCCTATGACTAACATGGTGCTTAAGAAATACGAAGTAACCTTATAGTATTATCACCATGACCCACCTACAACATTAGCACACTCCTCCATTGTCTCTCACTGTGGTCCCCTGCTTTGACCTCCCCTGCCTCAAAATTGTATAACAACAACAATAACAATTTATGGCTTATACTCCACCCATCTGGCTGGGTTTCCCCAGCCACTCTGGGCAGCTCCCAACAGAATATTAAAAATATGATAAAACATCAGACATTCAAAATTTCCCTAAACAGGGCTGCATTCAGATGTCTTCTAAAAGTCTGACAGTTGTTTATTTCTTTGACATCTGATGGGAGGGCGTTCCACAGGGCAGGTGCCACTATCGAGAAGGCACTCTGCCTGGTTCCCTGTAACTTTGCTTCTCACAGTGAGGGAATTGCCAGAAGACACTCGGCGCTGGACCTCAGTGTCTGGGCTGAATGATGGGGGTGGAGACGCTCCTTCAGGTATACTGGGCTTTAAAGGTCAGCACCAACACTTTGAATTGTGCTCGGAAACATACTGGGAGCCAATGAAGGTCTTTCAGGACCGGTGTTATATGGTCTCGCTGGCCACTCCCAGTCACTAGTCTAGCTGCCACATTCTAGATTAATTGTAGTTTCTGGGTCACCTTCAAAGGTATCCCCACGTAGACCGCATTGCAGTAGTCCAAGTGGGAGACAACCAGAGCATGCACCACTCTGGCAAGACAGTCTGCAGGCAGGTAGGGTCTCAGCCGGTGTACCAGATGGAGCTGGTAGACAGCTGCTCTGGAAACAAAATTGACTTGCGCCTCCATGGAAAAGCTGTGAATCCAAAATGACTCCCAGGCTGTGCACCTGGTCCTTCAGGTGCTTTAAAGTTTATTGCATTCTCACCACCTCTGACCATAACATTGCAGGTTCCCCCTTCTAACTATGACTGACATTCTCTTCCTTTTGAAGTTCTGATCACTAACATTAGCACACATGTCAGAAGACACATTGTGGTTGGATTTATTGTTTCTTTTCCTTTGTGTTGGGTGGGGGAAAAGAAGAGAACACCTTGCCACATCTTCCCCGGGGCTGCCAAAGCTCCAGAGGTAGATTGGACGATGCAATAAGAAGCAAGGTAACCATACTTCAACAACATGGTGACTGAACTGTGCTTCTATCTCTAAAAATGCCCTCTGTTTGTAATTACTTGAAGTAAGAAATGGAAAAAATTCAATCTATTTTTAGCTTTAATTTTAAAAAATGTGGCTTGCATATTCTAAGCAGTGCAATAAATCATTTTTCCCAAAGTACGGTTTGCAGGTAAGCTACTTTTTTCTTTTAGGTAATCTCCTAAAAATATCTGAGGTTGACAGATTATTAGCATCATATATTATTGTCCAGCTAGCTGGGGGAATGGGAAATGATAAAAAGAAAAGAATAGAATGTATCCTGGAATAGGAAAGTAAAACCATAACACCCTTCCAAACATTCATCAAAATACATTAGTCATAAATCCTAATCAACTCTGTGTCACTTTCTATTGAGTACGAATTCGGCTCCTTTCCCGTTTGCAGTGGGAGAGCAAGCAGAGAGTTGAGGAGGGGTTGGTATCATTGGGCTTGCAGCTAAAGTCTGCATTTTAGATCCAAGCCAACTAACATCAAATGCAACTCGTTCCCCACAATCTTGCAGCATGCATCAACTAAAAATGTTGCCTTCATTTGCTTTTTAATTTAGAGCTCACCATCCGGCAGACAGTTGTCCAAGGTGGTTGCAAACATATTGATAAGGCCACCAAGTAAGGAGGCAACATTTCTTATAGTAGTTTTGTGTTTGTGTGTTTGTGTGTTTGTGTGTTTGTGTGTGTGTGTGTGTGTGTGTGTGTGTGTGGCTAAGATGCTTGCTTACAGCAGCACTGGTGGCGTATAGCTGTTCTCTGCTATCCAGTTATCGAATGCCAATGGCATGCATGATGCTTTATGGAGTCCTTGTCCGGGAGGACCTTGCAATCAAAAATGAAACACAAAAGAAACACATTTGCATTTTTAAATCTTGCACAATAAATGCAAAGAGATGCATTTCATTTCTTGTCTAGTTTGACCCTGATTCTCCATGCACGAATGCTTCAGATTCACAGTTGAGGCTCTGCCCCTTTAAGCAATACAGGACTGTTAACATTTCCATGGCAAATTATCTGAATCGTATCCAAAGCATTACCGCTCATTGTCTTTCATGACTTTGGGAAGACAATTTCATTTCAGGATTATTAATCAAAAGTAAGGATTTCTGAGCTGCAGCCTGCCAAGGAGTCATATGCCTTAGAATTAATAATTACAATATGAACTAAATTACCAGAGACATTATTAATACTAACTCAGCTACTTTATATCCAGTAGGTTATAAAAATGGTCTTTAAATGATAACCCAGTTTGAATTATTTGATTATTTGCAGACTGTTTGGGCACATAATCAGAAAATGATGAGTAACGGAAGACTTTCACCGTGACTTATGTTGAGATGAGAGGGTGCAACAAGGACAGCTAGAAGGGTTGGACCAATACATTTTTCTGCCTGAGATGGACGACAAGAGGGTATGCCCTCTTTATCCCATAAAGCGTGTTCTCCTTCATGGAGAGCACGTGTTGCGGTGGGGTCTGCTGAGCCACCCCTCTGTTACCAGGCAGGGTCTCTAAAGATGGCCTGGGGCAGTGATTGGTTCACTGGGTTGCTGGGGTAAAAGTTATGTTGCAATTTTGGTGGGAGGGGTAAAATGTTTAAATACTCTGCACGCAGCCTGGAGCTTTCTCTTTGCTGCATGCAACGGATCACCCGCCCACCCGCCTTTGAGTAAGGGGTTGTTGCATTGACCTTGCTATGCCTGTCATGGGGTCGTCTGCCGTTGGGGCAGGGGCCTGGTAGGAATTTTGTCCATCTGGCTGATTGGCTGGGCAATTTGGTTTTTGCCTACTGCGTAGCAAATCGTCACAACTTGTAAGGTTGCAGTTAGGCATTGGTTATAAATTGGTGGAGGAGGGGTTAGGATAGGCTGGGCCTGCCCCTCCATGGTTGCTGCGGAAAGGGAATTCCGTTAAAGGAATCCTGGGGCTTGCCATCTTTTTGTCCAATCCCTGGAATGGGGACTAGGGCCGGCAAGCCTTCGGGGAGCATGCGGATGAGAATTGAGGGTCTGTGACTCAGCTCCATTTCTCCCCGACTTGCTTTCCCCCGCACTGTCTTTCGGTGGTGCCCGGAAGTCAGTTCTGTCCCCAGGCGGGGGGACAGATAGTCTTAACCAATGCTTAAACAACCACTCACGGTTTTGTATTTAAATAAAGTTGTGGCCAAAATTATGCCAAAAACCTTAAACAAAAATTAAGTGTGCGTTGTGAGTTATTTGGGGGGGTGGCTTGGGGACCTCGACACGCAAACAGATGCCAACTGAACCGGCAGCTGAAAGTCACTTCACTGCAATGGAGGGCAGCAGGCTATGTAGTTTACTGGTGGCAGGGGGGCGGGGAGAGCAGTTAAGGACAGGCCTTGTAGCATACACAGCTGTACCCTCCAACAGATACTGACCCCCAGCATCTGACACCTAAAGTAGTTGCCTCATTTTTTCTAATGGTAGGGCCGGTAAATGTACTATCTATTAGTGAAAGAGGAGAGCACAAAATATGGTCTGAAGCTCAACCTTAAAAAACCTAAGATCATGGCCACTGGTCCCATCACCTCCTGGCAAATAGAAGGGGAAGAAATGGAGGCATTAGCTAAGATTTATAGATTGAAGAATAAGAAATGCTGGAAATGCGGAGAGGTAGAAGGTGACTTCTACCATATGTGGTGGACATGCAGTAAGGTGAAAGGCTTTTGGGAACTGATTTACAATGAGCTTAAAAAAAAATTGAAATATACTTTTCCAAAAAAGCCTGAAGCCTTCCTGCTAGGAATAACTGGCAAAGAAATTAAAAAAGAAGATAAAAATCTATTTTTATATGCCACAACGGCCGCAAGAACCATGTTAGCACAAAACTGGAAAATGGAGGTAATACCTACTGTTAGTGACTGGCAAGTCAAGATGATAAACTATGCTGAGCTAGCTAAAATAACAGGAAGATTAAGGGATCAGGACGAACAGAAATTTCATGACAATTGGAACAAATATTTGACGTATATAAGAACTAATTGTAGAACTTTGACGACACTGGCGGGACTGGAATAACTCTAACAGCGAACGACTAATAAGTAAAGGAGATAAAATACGTGATTCCAGAATTTATCTGATACTTACCAAAGGAGTGGAGGGAAGTCTAAGGCTCGGTGGAGCTTAAAACAACTATGTAATATATGTATGATTCATGGACTGAATATGACACATGTAATTTATGTATTATACTTTGTATTTGCTTATATGTATATATAATGATAAACCAATAAAAACTCATTTGGAAAAAAAAGAAAGAAATGGAGGCAGTGAGAGATTTTACTTTCTTGGGCTCCATGATCACTGCAGATGGTGACAGCAGTCACAAAATTAAAAGACGCCTGCTTCTTAGGAGAAAAGCAATGACAAACCTAGACAGCATCTTAAAAAGCAGAGACACCACCTTGCCAACAAAGGTCCGTATAGTTAAAGCTATGGTATTCCCTGTAGTGGTGTATGGAAGTGAGAGCTGGACCATAAAGAAGGCTGATGGCCGAAGAATTGATGCTTTTGAATTACAGTGCTGGAGGAGACTCTTGAGAGTCCCATGGACTGCAAGAAGATCAAACCTATCCATTCTGAAGGACAGATCCTGAAGCTGAGGCTCCAATACTTTGGCCACCTCATGAGAAGAGAAGACTCCCTGGAAAAGAACCTGATGTTGGGAAAGATGGAGGGCACAAGGAGAAGGGGACGACAGAGGACGAGATGGTTGGACAGTGTTCTCGAAGCTACCAGCATGAGTTTGACCAAACTGTGGGAGGCAGTGGAAGACAGAAGTGCCTGATGTGCTCTGGTCCGTGGGGTCACGAAGAGTCGGACATGACTAAACGACTAAACAACAACAACCCCACAGCACAAGTCTTTTCAACTAACTATATATATATATATTTTTTATAATATTTTTATTTTTCCATATAAACACAATACAACAAACATAAACATACAAAAACAAAAACAAAACAAAAAACATGTATCATTTCATATCCTAATTTCATATCCTATCTTCCCCGACTTCCTCATGCCTCCCCTTTCTGTATTCCAAATTCTTATCGATTGTTCAGCAAATCTTCCCTTATTTTAATTTAAATTTAGACTATTCTTCCTTATTCTCCTTGTCTTAACCATTACTAATAGTAACCATTTACTTTCCAGTCCAACATCATTCTAACTTTCATTAACTTTGTAATATTTCTTTAAATAGTCCTTGAATTTTTTCCATTCTTCTTGCGCTGCTTCTCTTCCCTGGTTTCGGATTCTGCTCGTCATTTCTGCCAAGCCCATATAGTCTATCACCTTCATCTGCCATTCTTCCAGTGTGGGTAGTTCTTGCGTCTTCCAGTACTTCGCAATGAGTATTCTAGCTGCTGTTGTAGCATACATAAAGAAAGTTATATCCGTCTTTAACACCCCTTGGCCGACAATACCCAAGAGAAAGGCCTCTGGTTTCTTGGGGAAAGTATATTTAAATACCTTTTTAAGTTCATTATAGATCATTTCCCAGAATGCCTTAATCTTCGGGCAAGTCCACCAAAGATGAAAAAATGTACCTTCAGTTTCTTTACATTTCCAACATTTATTGTCAGGCAAATGGTAAATCTTTGCAAGCTTGACTGGGGTTATGTACCACCTATATATCATTTTCATAATGTTTTCTCTTAAGGCATTACATGCCGTAAATTTCATCCCGGTGGTCCACAACTTTTCCCAATCAGCAAACAAAATATTATGACCAATGTCCTGAGCCCATTTAATCATAACCGATTTAACTGTTTCATCTTGTGTATTCCATTTCAGCAGCAAATTGTACATTTTGGACAAATTCTTAGTACTGGGTTCTAACAGTTCTGTCTCCAATTTTGATTTTTCCACCTGGAAGCCAATTTTACTGTCCAGTTTAAACGCTTCATTTATTTGATGATAGTGCAACCAGTCTCTCACCTTCCCTTTTAATTTCTCAAAACTCTGCAATCTCAATTTGTCCCCTTCCTTTTCCAAAATTTCCCCGTATCTTGGCCACTTGGACTCCATATTTAACTTTTTAACTGCCTTAGCTTCCATTGGCGACAGCCACCTTGGAGTTTTATTTTCCAGCAAGTCTTTATATCTGACCCAGACATTTAATAGTGCTTTTCTGACAATATGATTTTTGAAACTTTTATGTGCTTTAACCTTGTCATACCACAAATATGCATGCCACCCAAAAATGTTATTAAAACCTTCCAAATCCAAAATGTCTGTGTTTTCAAGAAGTAGCCATTCTTTCAGCCAGCAGAAAGCTGCCGCTTCATAGTAAAGTTTAAAGTCTGGCAGGGCAAACCCCCCTCTTTCCTTTGAATCTGTTAATATCTTAAATTTAATTCTGGGCTTTTTGCCCTGCCAGACAAATTTAGATATGTCTTTTTGCCACCTCTTGAAACAATCCATTTTATCAATTATTTGCAATGCTTGGAACAAAAACAACATTCTTGGCAATACATTCATTTTTATAGCTGCAATACGGCCTAACAAGGAAAGCTTTAAGTTGGACCAAATCTCCAAATCTTTTTTCACTTCTCTCCAAGTTTTTTCATAATTATCTTTAAACAAATTCACATTTTTAGCTGTCATATTTATACCCAAATATTTCACTTTTTTAACCACAGTTAACCCTGTCTCGTTCTGAAACCTTTCCTTTTCTATCTGTGTCAAATTTTTCTCCAAAACCTTTGTCTTAGACTTATTCAATTTAAATCCTGCCATTTGACCAAACTCTTGAATTATTTCCAAAACTCTTTTCGTGCTAGCTTCTGGCTCTTGTAATGTAAGTACTAAGTCATCTGCAAATGCTCTCAGTTTATATTGTTTAGCTCCGACCTGAATCCCTTTAACCAACTGGTCCCTCCTAATCATATTAAGCAAAACCTCCAGGACCGATATAAAAAGTAATGGGGAGATAGGGCACCCCTGACGTGTCCCTTTTTCAATCTTGAACTCTTCTGTAACCACATTATTTACAATTAGTTTGGCTTTCTGTTCAGAGTATATTGCACCTATACCATTCTCAAACCCTTGGCCTACCCCCATCCCCCGGAGGTTCTTCAACATAAAACTCCAAGAAATGTTGTCAAAGGCTTTCTCGGCATCCACAAATATCAAAACAGCTTTAGTGTTTATGTTCACTTCCAGCTTTTCCAAAATGTCAATTATATTCCTTACATTGTTCGACAAATGCCTTTTTGGGAGAAAGCCCGCTTGGTCCCCGTGAATCTCCTCCATCAAAACTCTTTTCAGTCTCTTTGCTAAAATGTCAGCAAAGATTTTGTAATCCACATTCAATAACGAGATGGGTCGGTAGTTTTTAAGTTGGGTCTTTTCAGTCTCTGTCTTTGGTATAAGTGTAATATAGGCCTCTCTCCACGTATCGGGTGCCCTTTTCCCCTCCATAATCTCATTGCAGACTTCCTTCAGAGGTTGTATCAACCCTTCCTTCAAAACTTTGTAATATTTGGAAGTCAGTCCATCCGGTCCGGGGGATTTGCCCAGCGTCATGCCTTGAATGGCATCTTCTATTTCTTGTGCTGATATCTCCTGGTTCAATATTGTCTTACTTTCTTGCGAAACCTTTTTCAGCCCATTTTCCTCGAGGAACTGTTGTATGTCCATTTCTTTCTGCGGCCCTTGTGTGTAAAGTTGTCTAAAGTAGTTCTGAAAACAATTCCTAATTTCCGCTGGGTTGCTTATGTTTTTTCCTTCCACTTCTATATTTGTTACCGTGTTGAGTTTTTGTCTCTTCTTTATTTGCCAAGCCAGTAACTTGCCACATTTATCAGCAGATTCAAAGGTCTTTTGTCTCATTTGTTTAATTTTCCACTCTAATTCTTGATTCATCAGTTCCATATATTGTGTTTGATGAAATTTGATTTCTCTTAAAATCTCTTGGGATTTTGGCTTCGATCTTAATTGTTTTTCCCCTTCTTTTATCTTTTCCAGAATTCTCTCCTTTTTCTCATTTTGCTTTCACTTCTTTAAAGTATTTTGCTGAATCAAAAACCCTCTCATCACGGCTTTGCTTGCGTCCCATACTATTCTTTTTTCTACTTCAGACCTTAAGTTGATTTCAAAATAGTCTTTCAAGGTTTTTTGGGCCTTCTTGCAGATCTCCTCATCTCTGAATAAGGTGTCATTCATTCTCCATCTGAAGGAACCAGTTGTTGTTTGCCTCATCACCATCTTTACAGCATTATGGTCGGAGAAAGTTTTTGGGCAGATTTCTACTTTTTTTATGTTCGGAGCCATACTGCTAGTCACCCAGATTTGGTCAATCCTTGTCCATGTCATTTTGGCTTCAGAAAAGAAGGTTCCCTCTCTTTCTAATGGGTGTTTTGTTCTCCAAATATCAATCAAGTCCATATTGTCAGTCATTTCAAAAAAAGTCTTTGGTAGTCTTCCATCTTTTGTTATTACCTGTCTTTGTGCCTTATCCATATTTGTTGAAACTACTCCATTCATATCTCCCATCAAAATTAAGTTGTAATCCATATGGTCCATCAAGATTTCATGCAACTTCTTAAAAAATTCAGCTTTCCCTTCGTTTGGTGCATAGATTCCCACTATCAAATACTTCTCTCCTTGAGATTGAATTTCAATTGCCAAATATCTTCCTTGATCATCTTTAAAGATTTGTTTCGGTTGCAATTTTTCTTTTGCATAGATCACCACTCCTCTCTTTTTTACTCTGTCTGAAGATATAAATTCCTGTCCCAGTCTTTTATTTATTAGTAATTTTCTGTGTGCTCTTGTCACGTGGGTCTCTTGTAGGCAAATCAAGTCCAATTGGTCTTTCTTTAAGGCATGAAATATACTTTTTCTCTTCCTGGGAATGTTTAAGCCGTTACAATTCCAGGTTAGAAGTTGCAGAGCCATGATGGGATTATTTACTCCTTCCTCCTACAGCTCCCTGTTTTTGTTCCTCGTCCGTCGGTGGTGCCGTGTTCGTGTCCAATGATGGATGCCCCTGTCCTGGAAATGTCTCTTTCTGTAGGTCTTCTTCGTGCTCTCCCAAGAACTTGTCTTTATCACTTACAGTCTTTATTCTTCTCTTCTTTCCCTTATATTTAAAAGACAAGCCTTGGGGAAATTCCCACCTGAATGGTATGTAGTTCTTCTTCAGCAGTGTCACCAGGTCCTTATAATGTCCTCTTGCGTCCAAGATACTCTTAGGGATGTCTTTAAAAATCTCAATAAAAAAGTCTTCAATTCGAAGGGCTGTTTGGTAGTGCAGGTTCAGTATTTTATCTCGCTCCTCCTTTGATCTTAAAGTAATAAGACAATCTCTGGGTCGATTCTTCTTCTGTCTTATTCCCAATCTAAATGCACTTTCTATCTTAAAGTCCTCTTTCTTCAACTCCTGCTTCCAAAAATCAGAAAATTCTTTTGTCAAATAATCCACCAAGTTGTCTCCTTCCTTTTCCGGCACAAGTCTGATCCTTAGGTTCCTCTCCTTGCGTTGCATATCCTGCATAGAGAGTGCCAGTTCATATTCGTCCAATTTCTTGTAAACTGGTGGAAATTTTTCCTCCGCAGCAGTTGCAATTTCCTTAGCTTCCTCAGCTATCTTTCGTGTTATAGATGAATCTTCCAATAATTTCCCAATTGCTTCTGCATTTGAGTTCACTTTATTCCCTAGGTCAGTTATACTTTTAGTATTTAGGTCAATTTTCCCAGAGATTTCTTCAATTTTTTTATTTGTTTCAGCAACTTGTACTTTAGTTTCAGCAACTTGCAATTTAGTCTCCGCACCTTGCTTTTTTAGTTCCTCCAAAGAGTCATTTATCTTCTCCAATACCTTAGCAAATGATTCTTCTGTAGACATTGCTTTCACTTTTGGCTTTGCAGCCACTATAGTTCCAGAGGCTCCTGTTACAGAAGCCCTTCTTTGCATGAAAGGGTCAATTTTGTATTGTCTGCCAGATCTCAAGGTTGTTTCTTGTAAATCCCCTTTCTCTTTACCATCTGCCATAACAAAGTCTTTTAGTCAAGGTCATTCCCAGACTTTGGAGCTCACAAACAAAAGTTCTCAAATTTTAAACTCCACTTGTTGCTGAAACAATTTGTAGGTCCTCTAGAGGGCGTAGAGTCAGTTCTATGCTTCTCAAAATAATCCCACACTCTTCAAAAAAGAAGGAATAAAAGTTTCCTAGTCCCTTTCAATTTTTCTTTTCTCTTTCAAGGGGATCCCAATCAATAGTGTCCTGTAAGTAACTTTGTAATACCACAGAAACAGTGTTTCAAATTGGAAGTAACCAAAGTCAATTTAAGATACTTTTTAGCTTCTTATAGCAACAGTCCTTAGCCGGTTCCTTTTCTCCGGCAGTCCGATCCCAGGTTAAAGAGCAGCGGTACTTAATCCAATTCTTTTAAATTGGCAGGGAAACACTTTTAAAATCTTCTTTCCCCCCCTCCTGCCTTCGGGGGGGGGAGTTCTTTGCTTTGGTGGTGGATTTCTTAAATCCCGCAAGTTTCCTCTCAAGCAGTTACAGCTAGAGTGCCTTTCGCTTTGATCTTGCTACAGAACGGAAAGCAGACTTCCTTTTTAGTGCTTATCCGTCTCGGTGCCCAATTTCTTTATTTTAGAGTCCAGTTTATACTTTAGCAGTCAATCCTACTCACGGATAGTTGTTCTTTTAATCCAATTTCACGGGAAGAAGTCAGCGCTCTCCGCTAATGGCGACGCGGCTTCGCTTCGCAGGCTGGGTGAAGACGACTCTCAGCACCGCTCCAAGACCCCTCCGCTGATCCGCAGCCTTTAAAAAGGCTATTTCGCAGCGTCGGGGGGGCGCAAAGGTGCCCGCCGAGTCTCCAGTTCACAGGCAACGCGCCTGTGATTTTTAAGGGTCCCCGCTTCGCCGTAGCTGACAGGACCCGAACCCGCGAAGCAGATCTCTCCCGGAGCTCCGGTTGAGATCCGCCATTAAGCGCCGGCGCTAACCGGAAGTCCTCTCTTTTCAACTAACTATAGACCAAAAGCATATTGACATAGGGTGTTCTTTTTTAACAACCAAAATTGTTTTTAGTCATAAAACATAGCTTACAAAATTCAGAACCAAAAACATCAAGCAAACTTATTTAAAAATCATCAGAACTTCATAGCCATGACCGTTTCTTAAAAAATGGGAAACATTATCATTTTGCTAAGATAGGGTTAAGTGTCAGGTTCCACTGATTGTAAAACTACTTTGGTATTTTGAATCTGTTTCTAGGCATGATAATTCTGCAGCCAGCTAATGGTGTGCATTAAATGCCTGCACTATTCCTAAACTGGGAATGCCCAGACTTGTGTCTGCAATTCCATTGTCTCCTCTGCTTCAATAGATTACCATAGTTTAAGTCATTCCTTCTCCCCAAGAAACTGAAATTCTCTTATGAGGGGTAAGGTGATTCAGATGAACTTCCCTCATGTGTTAAAGGTATGCGGGTTAGCCCCACTCTTCACTGGCCATTATTTGATGACCAGGAGTAGGTAAAGTTAAAGGACCCCTGGATGGTTACATCCAGTCAAAGGCGACAATGGGGTTGTGGTGCTCATCTCGCTTTCAGGCTGAGGAAGCCAGCATTTGTCCTCAGACAGATTTCCGGGTCATGTGGCCAGCAGGACTAAATTGCTTCTGGTGCAACAGGACACCATGACGGAAACCAGAGCACACGGAAATGCTGTTTACCTTCCCGCTGCAGTGGTACCTATTTATCTACTTGCACTGGCATGCTTTTGAACTGCTAGGTTGGCAGAAACTGGGACAGAACAATGGGAGCTCACTCTGTCGTGGGGATTCGAACCAGTGACCATCTGATTGGCAAGCCCAGGAGACTCAGTGGTTTAGACCACAGCACCACCCATGTCCTTTGACCAGGAGTGAGGGCTCTTCATGCATAGAGCTCTTCCGTGCAATAAGGGGATCATGACTGGCCCAGCATCTCCTCTTCATATGTACATATATAGCCCCTTCTCCCAGTTGTCAAATATGCATCTGGAGGGGGAGATCAGCATGTGATCAGAGCTAGACCACATAGCCCATGGCCTCCTCACATGCACTTTTAATATGCACTGGGGTTCCTATGAACTTTCCTTTAGTCTCTCGAAATGAGACTTTCCAGAGCCCTCATCTGCAGTATGTCCAACTGAGAGATGGTGACTGACCCAAGGCCACCTAGTGACTGAGTGAAGATACAAACTGAGTTGTGGTCCCAAAGTCTTGTTGGCAACAGCCTTTAATTGATACGCATTGTATTGAGGAGGAGAAATCAAGCAGAATCTCCTGTTGGCTTGCTTCTGTTTGCAGTGTGTAATGGCTGACCATTCAAACCTTACTGTTGTGTCCGTCTTCCTTGGAGGATGATAAAGAACCCATTCTGCAACAACTCTAACCACTACACCACACTGATATTGCAGATACCTGACCAGGAGTAAATATTCTGAGCCCATGTAAGGTGGGGATAGGATAATATTCTAAGACTGGGCTAGCCAATCTTGTGCCCCCCAGATTTTATGTACTCCAACTTGATGGGAGTTGCAATCCAGTGGCGTAGCGTGGGTTGTCAGCACCCGGGGCAAGGCAAGTAATTTGCGCCCCCTAACCCGTGGATTTGCCCTAACCCCAGATGTTGCGCCCAGTGCGGCCGGCCCCCCCTGCACCCCCCACGCTACGCCACTGTTGCAATCCACAAGGTCTGGGGAGCTTCACATTGGCAAGCCACCCTAACGCTTAAATTGGCTTAATGTGCTCAACAAGTAGATCTCATAGCACCATACATTGTATTTTTCATTTGCCTGCCAACAATAGCATAGGCTTTTTTCTATGCTTCATTTACCAGAGACCGCGTGTTACCCGAAGGGGTAGCTTCTGATAACCTGTAGCACTGAGACACATACTCCCAGGGACATCTCATCAATACTCTTGTTTTGACAGTCCGCTAGGCTAACAATAGCATTTGATGTATCAATAGTAAATAACTTAAAACAGGCAGGAATCAGAGAAATTGATTGGTTTCACCCCTATTGTTCTCCACCTGATCATATCTGCCATTTGCAAGATGTTCCAGGTTTTGATGTCAAAACGCTTCTCCGTAGTGCTGCCACGTAGTACCACTTTTATCAGCTAAATAAATGGTCTGAAGAAAAGATGGCATGCCATTTTGAAATACCATAGCATATTATATATTGATTACCACATCAGAACAATATAGTATAATTGACCATTTTGCTTCAAAAATAATGTCTATTTTTTTCTCTCTTTCAGCACAGGTGAAATTTATAATAGTTTTAGTGGTATAATTGTCTTTTTAGGTCAGCAGAGCACTTTTTCCTCTTCTGTGGAAATCTCTAAGATCAATAATGCCTTTTAAATGTTTATATGCAATGCACTGTGTTTCAATCCCGCCTTTCCTCTTAAGAGTTCAGAGCAGTGTATAGAGTTTATTTATTTATTAAAATATTTGTAAACCTCTGCGTCATAAAATATATATATGAAAGTGGTTTACAGTAATAAAAACGTAAAACCATACAATAAAAAGCAAGAAAAAGACAGAGACATCAATTATCTTCTCTTCAATTTATTCTCACAATGTAGGTCTTGGCTCCCAGTACGTTTCTGAGCACAATTCAAAGTGTTGGTGCTGACCTTTAAAGCCCTAAATGGCCTCAGCCCAGTATACCTGAAGGTATACCTCCATCCCCATTGTCCAGCCCAGACACTGAGGTCCAGCGCCAAGGACCTTCTGGCGGTTCCCTCACTGCAAGAAGTGAAATTACAGGGAACCAGGCAGAGGGCCTTCTCGGTAGTGGCGCCTGCCCTATGGAACGCTCTCCCATCAGATGTCAAGGAAATAAACAAGTATCTGACTTTTAGAAGACATCTGAAGGCAGCCCTGTTTAAGGAAGTTTTTAGTGTTTGTTGGGTGATATAACAACAAGAACAACAACATTGGTTAATTACAGAAAAAAGGGGTCTCCACCCCCATTGTTCAGCCCAGACAGTGAGGTCCTGCTCCAAGGGCCTTCTGGCGGTTCCCTCACTGCGAAAGGTGAGGTTACAGGGAACCAGGCAGAGGGTCTTCTTGGTAGTGGCCCCTGCCCTGTGGAATGCCCTCCCTTCAAATGTCAAGAAAATAAAGAACTGCACAACTTTTAGAAGCTATCTGAAGGCAGCCCTGTATATGAAGCTTTTAATGTTTGGTATTTTATTGTACTTTATATATGCTGTAAGCAGAGCAGTCCCCAGCTGAGCCTGAGCAAAGAAACCCACAATAAACAAACAAACAAACAAGCCCCCACCCACCCAGACCTTGCCTTTAAAATGTAAACATCCTCCTGGATGGGCATGTTGCCCCCCCCAAAAAAAGGGACACATCCAGGATTTCATGGACATATGGCAACCCTAGGCTAAGCACATCTCGGGTCACCCAATGAGTTTTCTGACAAAGCGGGGACTTTAAAACATTTTTGCCCACTCCTTTTTCAGTGCACTAACCACTACATCCACCGGGACATCACCTTTCTATACCACATTTCAATTGTCCAAAGCACTTCGCAAGCATTCTCTGAGGAGTCTTTACAGCAGGCGTGAAAGTAGACCATTAGTATTATTCTCATGAGATGAGAGATCAACCGTTTGCCCAAGGACAACCAGTGAGTGCTGAAGCAAAGTTTGAAAAACAGACTCCCTGGCTCACATATCATTATTTTAAAGTATACCTTTATTGACTTTCAAGATAAAAATACAAATATAAAGAAAAAAAGGAAAAGAAAACATATAACCAAATTTAGTCCTTCCAAAATGTCCTCTCATTTTTATTTGTTTTAAGAATGGTATAGTTGTGTTTCAGCTATGATAACAAAGAGGAAGTGGGACAATCACCAAAAATCTGTGTGCCTGATCTATGGTGTCCATATAGATTTGGCTATTTTCGGCAAAGAGTGGACATATTTTGTTCCACAGTAAGTTGAGAAAAATCCCACCATATTGCATAGAAATCTTGTGGTTTTACTTACCAGTCTTAGGTTGTATCAGTCTTAGGTTGAACACTAGACCAAATGTTCTTATACCAAGATTGAATAGAAAGATTGACTAATTCCTTCCAGTGCTGCCCTGTGGTCCATCTAGCTATGATTAGTAAATACGTTAGCTGTTCTTTAGATAGAATACCCTTGTTTGAGTCTTGAAATATTAAATAAAAAAGTTCTGGAGTACCATTGATTGATTTCTTCCGTATTTCTTTCAATTTCTGTGTGTATCAATGTCCAAAATGCTCATATGTGTGGGCAGTTCCACCACAAGTGGAAATAGGTTCCTTTTGTGTTCCATCCACACCAGCACTTGGGATTTGTAGTTGATGTAATATATGCTGATTGCACTGGTGTCCTGTCCCAGCCATGGAGAATTTTAAGTTACAGTTTAATTAGAGGAGAAAAAGGACCCCTCCAATGTCCTTCTAAAGCCACCTGCAAGATCCCTTCCATCCCTGAACTTTGCATATATATCCCAAGGTGTCCTCTGCATGAGAACCTAAGACTTAATTGAGATGGATTCTTAAGTAAATGACAGGAACCTGGAGCAAATTAGGTAGGTATTTACTTTAGTATATGCAGTACTCCAGCTTGAAGCAAACATTGTGTGAGTTCCTATGTCCCATTGGGATGTGTCAGTGTACTGGATTCAAACACGTCCCCTTAATTAGGACTGGTTCTGAAGGTTCAGTATGTGATCATTCCTGTGTTTGTCTGAAACACACTTTACATAACTGCGGTCTTTATTCCAGCCTGAGAAGGAGAAGAGGCTTCCCTTTCTAGAAGCATATTTCCCAATTTCTATTAACTTACACAACTTTTTTTTTTTTTTCCGCGCCTGGCTCACATCATTTAATATCTTAAGCAAGTCAATAAATTAGTAGAAGTCTCCTGAGTACAGTTGTCTTAATTTGCCTTCTGGTACTCTCCCAAATAAATTTTATTCTTAAAAGTTTTCTGCTTCTGCATGGTGTTACTCAGAAACTTTGAAGTAACCTCTTGCTACTTAGAACATGCTGTTGAATCAGTACAAAAGGCCATTTGGTCAGTGGTTTCTGGGGAAACCAAAGAAGTTGTCCATAGAATTATATCAGGTTTACTTGCATCAGTTGTGGAAACCCAAAAACCTCCTTTATTTTTTATTCTAAATAAAGAAGCTGGCACCAACCGTGGGAGAGCTGTCAGTACGCAGTGTGAACACTTGTTGATAGCCTACTCATGAAGATGTGTCACCCCATATGGATCACCCAGTCAAAAGTGCTACAGATAGTTCCTTTCTTATATCATAAGGGTGAGCTGAAAGTGTTCAGTAATGAGCACTCACACTTTACATTGTGGGTGCCCTTTGTGGGATCCCGCACGGTGCTACAGTTCCCAGGGAACTTACTGGCAAACAGGGGCTGGCTTGCCTCTCAGTGTTAATTTTGGGAGGTTCACACCCAGCCTCAGTAATCAAATTTCTTGCTGGGAGGTGGGGCCAGCCCCATTTATAAATAGGGGGTGGAGCTGACAATAGCCAGGCAGTTGGCTCTGGAGATTCACCCTCCCTACCCTCCCTTTGTTTAATGTTTCTTGTGTGCAGCTTAACTTTTTCTTCCTGTTTAGCAGGCGCTGCTATGGTCTTTGACTGGTTGCTGTTGAAAGACCAGGAAGAAATTTTCCTGCATTGGCAGGTTTTGTCTTCCCCATAGCAATTTGTCACAACTTTGGTGGTTATAGCCTTGGGTGGAATCCTTTAGTCTTTTCTTCCGTATATGGAGGGGGGCATGAAGGGGTGACTCACCCCCTGAGGCAGCGATGCCAGGGTCCCCCTCTTAAAGGGGTTATATTTACGGATGTCACTGGCCATATACGGAAAGGTTGTCAGTGAACTACCCTGCATGTGGGCATATGGGCTGGGCTGCCTGCTACACTTACGTCTCGCAGAGCACCCCCATATCCCATTTACCGTGATGAGCCTTAGTTCCCCGTGGCTGGGGGGCTGGGAGTGATACACTCTCAAGGCCTAAGCCAAGGCCTGCATTCGGAAGTTTAATAAAGTTATGGCCTAATTTTAATTCCATATAACATTAGCAGAGTCTTTATTCCTTCCTTATGATCCCTGGGGGCTGGAGCAGTCGCCGCCTGGACACGCAATAGGACTAACCAACGTGCCATGAAGAGTTTTGAACACTAGCCTTGGATCCAAAAGTATTAATTCTGCATTGTCATTTCCCTTCTGTTAACTGATATCTATATAATTGCTAATTGTAGACAGTTAAAGGTAAAGTCCAGGGACGCGGGTGGTGCTGTGGGTTAAACCACAGAGCCTAGGACTTGCCGATCAGAAGGTCGGCTGTTCGAATCCCCGCGATGGGGTGAGCTCCCGTTGCTCGGTCCCTGCTCCTGCCAACCTAACAGTTCAAAAGCACCTCAAAGTGCAAGTAGATAAATAGGGACTGCTCCAGTGGGAAGGTAAATGGCGTTTCCGTACACTGCTCTGGTTCGCCAGAAGCGGCTTAGTCATGCTGGCCACATGACCTGGAAGCTGTATGCCGGCTCCCTCGGCCAATAAAGCGAGATGAACGCCGCAACCCCAGAGTCGGTCACGACTGGATCTAATGGTCAGGGGTCCCTTTACCTTTACCAAAGGTAAAGTCCAGTCAAAGGTGACTATGGAGTTGCAGCGCTCATCTCACTTTCAGGCCAAGGGAGCCAGCATTTGTCCACAGACAGCTTTCCGGGTCATGTGGCCAGCATGAGTAAACCATTTCTGGCGCAACAGGACACCGTGACAGAAACCAGAGCGCACACAAACACTGTTTACCTTCCCGCCGCAGTGGTACCCATTTATCTACTTGCACTGGCATGCTTTTGAACTGCTAGGTTGGCAGGAGCTGAGACAGAGCAACAGGAACTCAGCCCGTCTCAGGGTTTCAAACTGCTGACCTTCCAATCAGCAAGCCCAAGAGGTTCAGTGGTTTAACAACAGCAATTGCACAGCAAACTTTGAGATTGTTGGCTTAAACTAAATACAGTCACCCTATCTGAGTTGCAGCCAAGCAGTTTACACAGTACTCAGTATCTCGGTGCTTGGCTATAAATGACGTGAGGTATTTTAATAAGACTCTACAGCTATGCCTGCGGTAAGGATTATTTACTTGTCCCCTGGTGGTGATTAAAAATTCAATAGCCGCCCTATATTATGGCTCATATTTTATTTTCAAGTGGCCATTAAACACTCCCTCTCAGCTAGCCTGCAGAACAAGGACCAGAATTGTGGCAGCTCTCATTATAAAAGCATTACCAAAGACATGGGTAACTAAAGGAGGGTGGAAAGGAACTTTGTGGCCTGCAGATGCCAGGATCTGCCGGAGAAAACATGGGTGGAAAGGAAATGTCACATAAACTCAATCCTGCAGTGTGTTTTGGAGATTTTGTGCTAACTGGATGCACAATTCTGCTTCCCACTCCAGATGAATGGACACCCTATGGAGGAAAGGTAGGAGGAAGCAACAAGGAAGGAGGAGATGAGGAACAAATGGAACTACCAGAAGAGGGAGAAGATTGTAGCATCAGAGAGCAAATAGTGGCTAAGAGATGGTACTATAAATCAGGATATCCTCAGCCAACCTCAGCTGTAAACATTTTAAGTGGCCTTAGGGACAACATTTTCATTATCTGCCTTTGTCCACCTCACAGACACACCCCACCATCACCGTGTCTGCAAAAGGGAGTCTACCTTTCCAATCATTTTTAGGAATTGCAGCAAATAATATATATACAAAATTATTTGAGCACACTAAAGCACTAACTACAGTTATCTATTGTCAGGATGCTGTCAGTGGCTCCCGGCTGGTTGCCCAGGAAAGTATAAAGACAAGGCGAAGTTTCTTACCTTTTTATTTCAATTTTTACAGAGAGAGGCTTAGAAATGCAGCTTCTTGGAGTAATGGCATTGCTTCAAGTAATCTCCACCCCCCATCTCTCCCACTTCCTCATTATCTCCTCTATGGGTGCTGCTATGTGCCCTCTGTCTTTGAGCTCTTTGCTCTCCTACTTTTAAGGCTCGCCAAGTTCTGGGAGTTGGAGGGTCTGGGATGCTTTCTAATGACAACGTGTCAGCCAGCTGCCGTTCTGGTCCTGCCTCCTCCTTGCCCATTATTTCCCAACTTTTCCCCTTATTTGCCTCTAAGCTATGACCTCCCCCAACCCCTGTTGTAATTCTGAACTGTCTTCTTCTTCTCTGGAAGGGTCAGGCTGAGGAGGCGGTCTCCACCTTTCCTCCTCTGCCCAGTCCCTTATACTACAAAAAATAAAGCCATTAAAGCTGGTCACATAATCAACCAACCTACACTTGTAATTAAAAACACCTTCTTCTTATTATTTTTTAAATGGAGTCAAACCGTTTATTTTTTAACAAATTAAAATAACAATGAGGTGTATTTGACCATTACTCCAAGGTAATCAAACTTTATTTAGGATTATTGTTCATAGTATAGAGGTACACTTATCCGGGTGGGATAATTCAAGGTCTGTCCCAATCCTTTTAACTGTTAACTCTGGGGTGGGGGTAGGGGTCTCACAGACCCCTGATAGATCAATTTATAGGTACATAGAAAACCACCTTCAGTGAGAGGTTTTACTTTCTTGGGCTCCACGATCACTGCAGATGGTGACAGCAGCCATGAAATTAAAAAACGTCTGCTTATTGGGAGAAAAATAATGACAAACCTAGACAGCATCTTAAAAAGCAGAGACATCACCTTGCCAACAAAGGTCCGTATAGTTAAAGCTATGTTTTTCCCAGTAGTAATGTATGGAAGTGAGAGCTGGACCATAAACAAGGCTGATCACTGAAGAATTGATGCTTTTGAATTATGGTGCTGGAGGAGACTCTTGAGAGTCCCATGGACTGCAAGAAGATCAAACCTCTCCATTCTCAAGGAAATCAGCCCTGAGTGCTCACTGGAAGGACAGATTGTGAAGCTGAGGCTCCAATACTTTGGCCACCTCATGAGAAGAGAAGACTCCCTGGAAAAGACCCTGATGTTGGGAAAGATGGAGGGCACAAGGAGAAGGGGACGACAGAGGACGAGATGGTTGGACAGTGTTCTCGAAGATACCAACATGAGTTTGACCAAACTGCGGGAGAAAGTGGAGGACAGGAGTGCCTGGCGTGCTCTGGTCCATGGGGTCAAGAAGAGTCGGACACGACTAAACAACTAAACAAGAAGAAGAAGAAGAAGAAGAAGAAGAAGAAGAAGAAGAAGAAGAAGAAAACCACCTTAAACTGAATCAGAACATGGGCCCTTACAACTCAATATTGCCTACATTGACTGGCAACAACCCTCTGGGATTTGAGACCAAGTCTCTCTCAGCATTATTTGGAGATTCCTGGGATTGAACCAGGGCCCTTTTGTGCACAAAAGAGATACAGTGGTACCTCAGGCTACAGACGCTTCAGGTTAAAGACTCCACTAACCCAGAAATAGTAGCTCGGGTTAAGAACTTTACCTCAGGATGAGAACAGAAATCGTGCGGCAGCGGCAGGAGGCCCCATTAGCTAAAGTAGTACCTCATGTTAAGAACAGTTTCAGGTTAAGAACAGACCTCCAGAACGAATTAATTTCTTAACCCGAGATACCACTGTATTCTGCCACTGAGCCCAGCCCTTAGTCCAATAAGTGATTAAGGACACATACATTTGCTGTGTCTTTAAGTTGATTTTAATTTAACTTTTACATTGACTATTTTTGTGAGCCACTTTGAACAGAATTTGGAAAAGCACTATATATATCCTCAACATCCTCTTTCAACTCACAGCAGGCTGGAGATATGATTTTTAAAAAGGGAAAAAAAGATGAATAATTGGGCAATTTAACTGCTGCTTTAGCAAATCTGTTTTAGCAAAAGAGAATTTGAGCTTAGAAATCTGTTTTAGAAAAAGAGAGCTTTTGCCATGTTGGAGTCATTTATATTCCCCAGCACCATGGATTCAAAAGGTAAAATCCAGGGCTTTTGATCCAACAGAGGTGTACGCTATTGTGAGGGAGACGATTTCTGCTGATGTGGAAAAAAATACCACACACTCTTAGCCCTTTGAGTCTCATTCAAAGCAAACAATTGTCATAGGGAAATAGGAAAAGTTCGGTGGCAAGTATAATGTTCAGACCAGTCCTGACTCAGTCATTAAACACATATTAAGTTGCTGAAAATGCATTGCTGAAATCTTCCATGATCCAAAAGCCAGCTCATTCATCTATCTATCTATCTATCTATCTATCTATCCCTTCGCTCTTTTGTTCCTCCTGTACTTGCACATTTACCTGGGGCTTTTCTGATAACACATTGACAAAGACAGTTTTGAGAATGAAAACCCATCCAGAACAATGTGCTAAAGGAAGGTCATGATTTCAGAGACTTCCACTGTACAATAAAGAACAAGTAGACTTAGGATAATTCATTCTCCTGACAGAGGTTGTAGCAGGAATAAGAAATGGAGGGAATTAATTCTTCATATGGGAAACAGTAAAACTTTAATTCATTCTGATTGCAGTCTTAAGATTTTAATTTTGTGGTTCCCTCGGGTTCCCCCACACAAGAAACTAAAAGGAGTTTGTGGCAGCCGGGTAGGGGGAAAGATCTATATCAAAGAGACAAATTGACTCATAAATGGTGGCAAAATATACTGCTAGCTCTTGGGGGACAATGGTTGGAAACACAAAAGCCATATAAAGCTACTGTTTCCATCAAGGACTTTTAAAAAAATGTATCAAATTATTCTAAGACCCATTGGACCACATTTGAAGGCTTTGTGTCCCGATTCAGGTTGCACACAAACAGAGCAGCTGGGAGTTAACAGAGGTGGCCTCCGAACCACAGCCTTCCGGCAGCTCAAAACAGAGGAGCATCGCAATAAGTGGTCTTGAGCCCAAGCACAGGGTCAGCAGAAGAAGCAAGGCCCAGAAACAGCTCAAGTTCCAAACACAGGAGCTCCAGTAGGTGAGCTAGTGCAAGCATGTTGTTCTAGCACTCTGTGCCAGGAAGTGAAGGCTATTATGAAGGAATGGGTTTCTGTGCAGTCAGTTTGAAACGGGACCCAAAATCCACATTTCCAAGGGAGCATTTCTAAAATGCTTTAACTTGAGCTCTTGAGCCAAAACCCAGCTGTATAAACAAGTGCTCAAAGCTCTCTCCTTTATCAGTCCATGACGCCTAATGAGTGGCCTTGTGCATTCCAAAGTGGAGCAGGGATGACACATCTGGGTCTTATCTTACCCTGAGGCACAGACCTTGTCAGGTCTGACAAGAGACCCGGGAACGGCGCCAGGAGTGTTCTTAGAGTTGGTGACCTCCTGCCCCAAGATAAGACTATAGGAACAGGAACAACCTTTTATGGTCAAGAGTGCCAGAACAGGAATATCTGTTTATGGTCATGGATGTCAACTTACATGTATAAGCTGACGTGGTTGAATTCCTGGGGAGGGGGGGAGAGGGTGCCTGGAGGATATATATATACTGCATGAAATTTCTCATTTCTTTGGACTTGCTGTGACTGACCACGCAAGTGCCTTCTGCTATCCGGATAGCAGAATAAACTCTTTCTCTGAATCAACCTCGGTGTCATTTGACTTCCTTTCTCCCTCCTGGGAGCAACGCAGACCCCACCACTTTAGACTGGTAAAGTCTAAAAAGGCTACAATTAAACCTGGGCCTTCAAAGCCCCAGGACACAGATGCAAGGAATCCATGTTGTTTGCAGATTTGGGCTTCTTGTGAGGAGCACCTTCCTCAGCAATAATCCATTATTCCCAAGGAATCCTTGTTCCTCTGACAGGCACTTCAGCATCTGGCAGCTGCATAAGCCTACATTTTGAGGCACCTGTGCTCCCCAGGACAGGGGCGGAATGCCCTGTTTCTCTACCACACGGCCTCCACCATTGGAGGACAAGCAGTACTGGCATCCATGCCGATTCAAAGCAAGATATATCATGTTCCGTGAGATCTCATAATCCACAAGATGTCACGAGATTTCAGCGAGATCCTGCTGAAAATCAGCACTTATGCTGAGGCAGTGAGGCAGGAGGGGTGGCCTGAAGCTGCTGTGTTACCCCATTGCATGGGTGGGCCATAGATAGATATTCACCTATCTAATCTAGAAAATGGAGGCAGTGAGAGATTTTACTTTCTTGGGCTCCATGATCACTGCAGATGGTGACAGCAGTCACGAAATTAAAAGACACCTGCTCCTTGGGAGAAAGGCGATGACAAACCTAGACAGCATCTTAAAAAGCAGAGACATCACCTTGCCAACAAAGGTCCGTATAGTTAAAGCTATGGTTTTCCCAGTAGTGATGTATGGAAGTGAGAGCTGGACCATAAACAAGGCTGATCGCTGAAGAATTGATGTTTTTGAATTATGGTGCTAGAGGAGACTCTTGAGAGTCACATGGACTGCAAGAAGATCAAACCTCTCCATTCTGAAGGAAATCAGCCCTGAGTGCTCACTGGAAGGACAGATCATGAAGCTGAGGCTCCAATACTTTGGCCACCTCATGAGAAGAGAAGAGTCCCTGGAAAAGACCCTGATGTTGGGAAAGACGGAGGGCACAAGGAGAAGGGGACGACAGAGGACGAGATGGTTGGACAGTGTTCTCGAAGCTACCAACATGAGTTTGACCAAACTGCGGGAGGCAGTGAAAGATAGGAGTGCCTGGCGTGCTCTGGTCCGTGGGGTCACGAAGAGTTGGACATGACTAAACAACTAAACAACAACAAATCTAGAAAAAAGCATATTGCTATACTACTATAAATATTATGTCAAGACAAAGGTATTTCAGAATATTATTTCAAGAAGCTATATATATAGCTATTTATTATTAATTTGATTAACTCATTTACTCTAGTTTGTATGGGAGTGTAATTTCTTCTCTTTTTTGAAAAAAAAAAAAAACAGTTCATGTTCACAAAAAAGGAACGTATTTCTTTTAATGGTTTAATTCTATGCCAATACCTGGCTGCATCTAACAAAGCAACTGTCCCTACTTCAGACACCTCCTTTTATCTCAGGGCAAGACCAGGGTATTACCTTAGAGAGTTTGCATAAGATCTCATTAGCCTATTGATCCCGCTTCTAAAACCTTTCCTTGTACTTCATTACCAGAGAGACAGAGCTTTTGTGGGCAGAAAGGAGAGTCTTATTATTATTATTATTATTATTATTATTATTATTATTATTTGGACATGGAGATAGTTCATACTAATCTTCAAGATGATCAGTGTTTTCGCATAGCAGACAAAAATGCACACTGGGCATCTGGACTTATTTTTAATATTACAAATGGAAAGAAGATAATCTTATAAAGAATACTAACCCAAAAGAGGGGGAAAGGAAAGGAAAAGAATAATGGGAATGGGAATACATCTATTCTTTCCAAGCTGTAAAATAGTATTTGAGAGGAGCATATTCAGTGCTGCTGTCACACAAGTGGGACACACGTTTGTTCACACAATGTGATTTCCCCTTCTCCTCTGCAGCTTGAAAACATGGATTATGAAAGAATATGCAGTTGAAAAGGATGTCAATAGGACCCATGGAGGGGAAGGTGGGATTCCGGGAAATCTCTAATTATGGATATGCATATTATTATTATTATTATTATTATTATTATTATTATTATTTATACCCCGCCCATCTGGCTGAGTTTCCCCAGCCACTCTGGGCAGCTCCCAATCAAATGTTAAAAACAGTACAGCATTAAATATTAATAACTTCCCTAAACAGGGCTGCCTTCAGATGTCTTTTAAAGATAGGATAGCTGCTTATTTCCTTCACATCTGAAGGGAGGGTGTTCCACAGGGTGGGTGCCACTACCAAGAAGGCCCTCTGTCTGGTTCCCTGTAACCTCACTTCTCGCAATGAGGGAACCGCCAGAAGGCCCTCAAAGCAGGACCTCAGTGTCCGGGCTGAATGATGGGGGTGGAGACGCTCCTTCAGGTATACAGGACCGAGGCTGTTTAGGGCCTTAAAGGTCAGCACCAACACTTTGAATTGTGCTCAGAAACATACTGGGAGCCAATGCAGATCTCTCAGGACCGGTGTTATGTGGTCCCGGCGGCCACTCCCAGTCACCGTTCTAGCTGCCGCATTCTGGATTAATTGCAGTACAATTTTGTATTGTACTGTTATGATTCTATATTTGTAAAACCAAATAAAAATTATTTCCCCAAAAATTAAATAAAGAAATACATCAGGAATATTATAAAGTCAAGGTCAGGGGAATGCTTGCCTCTTGTATTCCAGCAGGGAGGGCATACCATAACACTGGTACCACCAGTGAAAAGCCCACCTCTGTGTTACTGCAGGATGATAATGCTCAGGCCTTGGCAAAATTATTATTAATAATAATAATATAAAATAAAAATATTATCTATACCCCGCCCTCCCCAGCCAAGACTGGTCTCAGGGAGGCTAACACCAGGTATGAAAACAATTGATTAAAATACAACTTAAAAACAAGATTAAGTACAACATTAAAATGCAGCCTCTTTTCAGTAGAAACTCAAATCAAAAACTTTTTGGGGATGAAAACGTCAAATCTTCACCAAGGCCAACTATCCAGACTGGTCCTACGTGGGCCAGAAAAAAGCCAGGGAAATCCCCAAATAGGAGTTCCATCACAGAAGGAAAAAGGAAAAAGGAAAGAGGGGAAGGGGTTCCATGGGCTGACCATTATGCACTTAGTCGGAAATGGAGCGGAAGACAGTTTTTCAGGAAACCTGACTATGGTGCACTCAGTGACACAAGCAAACTTGCAACCTGCCAACCCACCCACCCCAACGCTTGTCTTCTACTTGTCACCATTTGCTGTCAGATAAAAAACAACAACCAGGTAATTAGTTGAGGCAAGCGGCAAGTGATTTCCTTAATTAATTGGTGGGGAAGACGCTTGGAAAGGAAAGATCGTTCTCATGCAGAAACAATGGGCAGCTTTTGTTCAATGCGCAGAATAATGTTCTCAAGCCATTGCCAGCTGGGAAGGAACGGGGAAGATCGGGTTTGCTAAATAATTCAGTTTGATTTATTTGATTGCTGATTCCTGCATTCCTTCTCTTCCACCCCAATCCAGCAAAACAGGCAACTTCCCTAAGCAGAGGCACTGTAAAGAAAAAGGGGAAGAAGAAGAAAAAGACAGTTTTCTTTGAGCTCCTAGACTCAGAGGCAAATCAGAATAAGTATAATAATAGAAAATTCAGGTTTACTAGGCAGGTATCCCCTTTTCTCCCCACTGAAGAGAGAGTGACTTTTGCAGTTCAAGCGAATTATGTTGTAGTCAAGTGTCTAAAAATATTGGACAGGCAGTGGGAAGAGAGTATAAGCATATTGATAAGAAAAGAAAATGCTCCATTTTCTGAAAAAGCAGTTCTAATGAATCACAGAAATACACTTGGAGAGGCTGTCACTTGAACTTCACGTACACTGCAGAACAAAAATCTAATTAACCTCTCTGATTAAATAGACTAGGATTGCTTACTTATTAATATTCCTGTCACAATTATCATAATCTAAACTTTTTCTGTCAGGAAGCAAATGAGTAAACAATTAAACCCCTGTGTTGCTAGCAAATATCAGTAATATCCAAAGGCAACACGATGACCAAGTACAACAATGCGATATCAATATAAACTCTTTATATAATCTATACAGAACAAAGAACAATATGAATTATATGAAATATGCACTCTCTGCAAAACCAAATAAACAGAAATCTTCTAAATCTCTGAAAGTCACAGAATATGCGCTCTTGATGGATTCTCTTGAAAACATAGAACCAAATAAACATAAGTCTTATAGGTCTCTGAAAGTCTTTGTGGGCTATGCAAGTCTCTGAAAGAAGCAGTGGGTCAGATTCTTATCTGAAGAAAACAAGCCGTAAAGCTTTGTTTTATGATGTCCAACGCTGCCAAAGTGGTCCACAAACAGACGTAGAGAACAGTGATTCCGGATATACCCACATAAAGTGATATTTGACATTGACCCAGGGTTATCGTGTAGTATTGTTTGCAGAAAGCGTGTTCTCCTTCATGGAGAGCACGTGTTGCGGTGGGGGCCGCCAGGACACTCCAAAGTTGGGGGCGGGCTAATTGACCGTTGGCCACTGATGCGATTGGACTTCCCTTGTTGTTGGGAAGAAGTTATTGTTGCCATTTGTTGATTGACAGCCAGAAATGCTAAAACTCCTAGCCTCGTGCAATTATGGAAGAATTGGGGGTCCCCTTGGCGATGGATAAAACTGAAGGCCCAGCGACCCAATTGACATATTTGGGCATCCGGTTGGATACCAATGCCCAAACATCCTGCTTACCTCCAGATAAGATAATTACGTTGCATAAGGTTATTTGGGAAATTCTTCCTTTGTGGAAGGTTACTCTGAGGCAGCTTCAGTCATTATTGGGTCATTTGAATTTTGCATGCAGAGTGGTGGCGCCTGGTCGCCCCTTCTGCTCCCGTCTGGCCAGGCTCATGGCTGGACTACGGGCCCCACAGCATCGGGTGCGATTGTCCGCGCAGGTACAGGCGGACTTGCAGGTCTGGCTGGAATTCCTAGAGGAATTCAATGGTGTATCCTTGTGGCAGGACGTTTTGAACCTCCACAATGATTTTCAAGTGCACTCTGATGCTGCTGGTTCCTTAGGCTTTGGATTGTACTGGAATGGAAGATGGTGTGCCATGCGTTGGCCGCCTGAATGGCAAGGGGAAGCGATTACGCGAGACTTAACATTTCTCGAGTTTTTTCCCATTGCAGTAGCAGTGCATTTATGGGTCGCTGAATTCAGGGATTGTCGGATATGTTTCTGGTCCGACAACCAGGCGGTGGTGAACGTGCTGGCAAAACAGTCGTCCCATTCTCCCAGGGTATCGGCCCTTCTCCGGGCCTTCGTACTTTATTGTCTTGAGGTTTAACATTGTGTTTTCGGCACGCTTCATCCCCAGTATATCTAACGAGATTGCTGATGCTCTATCCCGTTTTCAGATGGAGCGATTCTGGTCCCTGGCTCCAGAAGCTCAGAAACTTCCAGAGTATTTTCCACCGCACCTCTGGAATCTTGGCAACACTTAGTCATGCAGGGAGTAGCAGCTTCCATTTCTACGTCCGCTTTGCGATCCTATAAAAAAGCTTGGGCTGACTTTTTAAAATTCACGCAGACGGCGTCCAGCAATTTTAAACCCCCTCCTACCACTTCTCAGGTCTTGCAATACTTAGCTCATTTGTTTCAGCTGGGCCGCGCTGCCAGAACTTTGAGAATTCATTCTGCAGCAATTTCTTTTTTCAGCAAGTCCTTGTATGACAAGGATCCTTGTAAAAGGTTTGTGGTGCGTAAGGCCATGGAAGGGTGGGGCAGACTTGCCCCCCCCCCCAGGACGGCTGCCAGGCGTCCTGTCACCTTTGAGTTGTTGTCCAGAATGCGCTCCAAGTTGAGGAGTGTGTGCTGGTCTAAATATGAAGCACGCCTTTTTTCAGCGGCGTTTTCATTAGCATTTTTTGGAGCCCTCCGGGTGGGAGAGGTTGTAGTGGAGTGCAATTCTGCTGGCGGTTCCTGTGGGTTGCTCTTCCAGGATATTAGCGTATTCCCCCCTGGAGTTGAGACTATTAGTGCACAACTCAAAAACTGACCAGTTGGGTCGGGGGGAGGTTATCCGCCTCCCCGCCACTGGGGAGGCAGGCCCATGCCCGGTCAAGGACATAAGGAGGTACTTATCCTTGAGGCCTCCTGGGGATGGTCCCTTGCTCTTGCATGAAGGTGGTCGCCCTCTGGCGCGTCACCAGTTCGCAAAAATCATGCGTAAGGTTATCGTGGCGTGTGGAATCTCGGCATCTGGTTTTGCCCCTCATTCTTTTCGCATAGGGGCAGCGACCATGGCAGCCCATTGGGGTTTGTCAGCCGCCAGAATTAAGGATCTGGGGAGGTGGAAATCTGATGCCTTCAAGGGTTATGTGCGTAACAAATGTTGATTTTGTTACTAATGCTTGTTGTTTCCACTTGTAGATCCCTCGCTGGTCCGCGTCTGGATAGTGGGACACAGCATTATTCATTGGGCTGGCATCAGAGCGAGGCAATCTGCCAGGGGATCGTGTCTCGGCCTCCCCCAGCACTTGCAAGTGTCATGGATTTCCAGACACGGAATGCTGTGGGAAGAGTTTTGGCCGCTTATTGAGCGTCGGCTGCTTTCTTCCCCTCCCCCTTCGGCCATGGTAGTACAGCTGGGGGGAAATGACGTGGCAACTGTTGATTGCCTTCTTTGCGCTCCATTATCATGAGGGACTTGGAGCATTTGGCTGCCTTGCTTCCTTCTGTGAGAATTATTTGGTCTCACTTGTTGCAGAGGCAATCCTGGCGCAGCGTTCCCCGCCCGGAGGCTGCTGAGAAGGCCAGGAAACGCATTAACTCTGCAGTGTGCAAGAAGGTTTTGGAGCTGGGTGGTTTGGTGATTCCCCACCCCAGCATTTATTTTAAGGTGGTAGCCCTTTACCGGGCGGATGGAGTGCACCTTTCTGATTTGGGGAATGATATTTGGTTGGATGCTGTGGCTGAAAAATTAGGTTCCTGGTTGGGTTTGTGAGTGGTTGGCGGCGAGCGTTAAAGCTCGGGTGGCGGTTAGGCATTGGTTATAATATGCTGGTGGTGGAAGGGTCAGGTTAGGCCGTGCCTGCCCCTCCCGTTGCGCTGAAGGGAATTCCGTTAAAGGAATCCTGGGGCTTGCCATGATTTCGTCCAATCCCTGTCATGGGACCAGGGCTGCCCAATCCCTGTCATGGGAATCCTTGTCATAGGACCGGGCCGGCAAGCTTTCGGGGAGCTGCTGGGGTGAGCGGCGTGGGTCCGACGCTTAGCTCAAATGATCCCCAAGTTAGACTTTCCCTTCTACTAGCTACCAATCAGACCTCGGGATGTCAGTTCTGTCCCAGGCGGGGGGACAGATAGTCATAACCAATGTCTAAACAACCACTCACTGATTTTGTATTTTAATAAAGTTGTGGCCAAAATAGTGCCCAAAAACCAAAACTAAATTATGTGTTATGTGTGAAGTTATTTGAGGGGTGGCCTGGGGACCTACACACGCAAGCAAGTTTTGCAGAGCATAAACCCAATGTTGTTCTCATGGAAGCACAATGGCACATTATTTTCCCGTTTAATCCAGATTTACTGTCTTCGTGGAAAATGCAATGAATTTAAAATGTTAAAAAGACATAAATCATATGTGGTGGACTTGTAAAAGGGTAAAAGAGAATTGGGAAATGATACATAATGAATTGAAAAAAAGTTCAAAAGTACTCCCCCTCCACCAAAAAACAGAGCCCTTTCTGTTAGGGATAATTCAGATTGAAATTCCCAGTGTGTCAAAAAATGTTATTGATGTATGCCACTACTGCGGCCCGGGGTTTGTTAGCCCCCAAATGGAAAACGAGCGAGGTTCCAACTAAAGAAGAATGGCAACTTAAATTGACAGAATATTTGCAGCTTGCAGACTTAACCTATAGAATAAGAGAACAAGAAGAACATACGTTTAGAGAATATTGGAAAATGTTTCTTGAATATGTGGGGTAAAATTGTGTACAGCTGAAAACGGTGGTAGCATTAAGATAAATTCAACAGGGTAAATAAGTTTTGATGGAAGTCATAATGGATGGTACGGTTTTTATAAAGTATGCAGGGGTTTATGATACACAAAATGAATGATGGAATGAGAAGAATGGAAGTCACTGATATCTTAAGGAGGTAAAAATGAGTCCTTTCAATTGCAAAACAGAAAATTTAATAAAAATTAGATTAAAAATAAAGAACACACGGAGAGAAGTTGTAAATACATTTTGGTGAGGAGCAAGTAGTGTGGACGATGTGAAAAACTTTCATCAATGAGCCGCAGAAACGGCTTAGTATATGGTATGCAAAGCATTAGTAATGTTTAACAAGCATAGCTTGTCGAAGAGAACAATCCAAAACACAAGCTGGGACATGAGTTTACGGATGATCAGGACTTTGACTGCCATCCAGATTCTAGGTTAGGGTATGCAAAAGTCCTAACAGGCCCAACTAATGCTGTACAATAACAAATTTGGCTCTAGAATATATTCTAAAAGTGTTATTTAAAGGACCAGTCAACAAAAACATAGTTGCATCAAAGACAGAAAGTTAGAAAAATATTAGCTTGGGATAGTGGGGAGTTCTCTCCCCCCCCCCCATCTGAAGACATTTGTCTGGTATTTATCTATATTCTTGATTGTGAGCACTGAATTAAGATTCAGGGTCAGTGGAATTTTTTCCAAAGGATGTGAATTTGTTGTTAGGTTTAGTGTCAGAATTATTTAAGTACCATTAGCTTGTGTTTCCCATAGTTTTAAAGCTTGATTGCTGTTTAATGATGTGTGAAATGGTATGTCTTGTTTTGTATTCCATTTAGCATCCTTCAGTATAAGTTAATGAAGTTTTTGGTGCAGGAATTATTATCTTCCTGTCAGATTAGTCCTTGGCCTTCCTCCTGAGAGTTTTAACCAACACACAAATACAATCCCAGTTTTGCTTTCTGTAGGTACCTTTCCAATACTCTTCTTATTTGTCGTTAACATTTTTGCGTGGACAGGCGGAGTCCCCAGATCCCGCGCGGTCCCCCCGTCATGTGGAATAACGACTCAAGACAACGTGCTATGGGATTAAATTGGCCACAACTTTATTAAATTTCAAATGTGGGTAGACCTTGGCTCAGGCATTGGGCGTTCTCCCTCCCCAGTCCCCAGCCGGGGACCTACGGAGCATCAGGGTTATCCAGTGTGTGTGGGGGGGATGGGCCGGCTCTGGAGAACATATGTTCAAGCAGAGATAGCCGCCCCCGTAACGCCGCCGCCGCAGGGGAGAGCAATGACGACCTTTTGGCGTACGGTCAAAGCCTCCCTTCATAAAACCCCTTTAACGGGGAACCCTGGTATCGCCGCCGCAAAGAGGAAGATGGACAAAAGGATTCCGCCCAAGGCCTGATACCGCCAAAGTTGTGACGTTTTGCTACGGGAAAGGCGAAACCTGCCAATGCAGGGAAATTCCTTTCCGGCCCTTTAACAGCGACCTTAACGTAGCAGCACCCGCATACCTGTGGAGAAAAGTTAACCTGCAAAACCTGTGAAGAAAAATTAACCTGTAAAATAAGACATTAACTGAGGGTGGGTAGGGTGGGAGAAGCTCTGGAGCCAAGTGAGGATTCCCAGGTAAGATCCTCCCTCTATTGTGTGGGCAGGTAATCCCTCCCCTACCTTGCCCCTCCTTGGCAACGCTTCCCCCAGGTGGGATTGGACGACTGACTGAGGTAGGCGGAGACCTCCAGGCATCCCACCTGAGGGAAGGCAAAGCCAAGCCTATGCTGTTGGAGCCGCTCCAGATCTAGGGGCTGCACGCGTCCACGCAAAGGGCGCCCCCCGTTTTAAGCGGGGAGCGGTCATTATCCTGCCCTTCCACCGTCAAGGTACGTCATAAAGGTATAGTTAAAGTCCAGTAAAATGTGGGCATTAAAAATAGAACAATCCCAAAAATAAGTTGTAAAAACACATCAGCAGCATTAATCATATTGGATAACTCATTTAAGGGTCTTTGCAATAAAGATGTTTTAGGCCAGTCTCCTAAAGGCCATGATGGAATCAGCCTGATAAGCCTTTGAAGGAGTTCCATATTTAAGTTACTACAAACAAGAAAGACCTTAGCAAGTAACTAGGCCATTAAATCCTTGCTGTAGCAAATTACAATGGATGGAAAAGTGCTTGTGCACAGCATTAGACCCCATATACTAGGGGACGCGGGTGGCGCTGTGGGTTAAACCACAGAGCCTAGGACTTGCTGATCAGAAGGTTGGCGGTTCGAATCCCCGCGACGGGGTGAGCTCCCGTTGTTCGGTCCCTGCTCCTGCCAACCTAGCAGTTCAAAAGCACGTCAAAGTGCAAGTAGATAAATAGGTACCGCTCCGGCGGGAAGGTAAACGGCGTTTCCATGTGCTGCTCTGGTTCGCCAGAAGCGGCTTAGTCATGCTGGCCACATGACCCGGAAGCTGTACACCGGCTCCCTTGGCCAATAAAGTGAGATGAGCGCCGCAACCCCAGAGTCGGCCACGACTGGACCTAATGGTCAGGGGTCCCTTTACCTTTACCTTTACAGTACTCCCTGCCTAGCAGGCAGGTGATGGACAAGAGAATCCAGCAGTCTTCACCAATTTAACTCGTCCCCATGAAATACAAAGCTCCCCAGTCCCTACTCTCCAGCCAAGTCCTGATCTGTTAGAACCTCAGTTGCCCAGAGTGCCTTCCATTAGCTTCAGCTGGTGGCCCAGCTACGTCCCTATCTGGACAGGGATAGCCTAACTACTGTTGTCTATGCTCTGGTAAACTCTAGGTTTGATTACTGCAATGCGTTATATGTAGGGCTGTCTCTGAACACAGTGCAGAAGCTTCAGCTGATGCAGTATTCAGCAGCCAGGTTGCTCCCCTCCCCACCAGGGAAGAGGGGATGAGTGGAGTGAAGATTTACATCAGGAACAAGGGAGGGACTAAAGATCTACATCAAAGTCTGTTGCGCTTTTGGACTGGCCCTGGAGGCAGATATTGACCAAACTGTCAAGGAATCAACTGTTTCCACCCCAGATACCATCAGTGGGTTCTCAGCTGCCATAAGATGATCACTCTTCATTGCCCCACAGAAAATAGGAGTGTGACTATTGCTGAGAAGGTAGTTGAGAAAAAGGATCATACAGCATCCATCTAAGATGATAACAGAAGAGCAAAAGGTGCTTGCTGCCCTACCCAAACTTTCTCAAGTGAAATAATCAACAAATGATTTATGATTCTCTTTTGCTATGTTACTCTATGCACACTTGGACAACTTTCACTTACAGAATTGTTGGAGCTTTGAATCCTCACACAGGAATAGTTATTAATGTCAGTATCACGCTGGGATAAAACCTCATTTTTTAATCTTATAGTACTTAAGGTATATAAAGCCCCACTGCTGCTAAGAGATTTATAGGGCCCCCCACTGTTCACGTTTACATTGTCAGAGGAAATTCTGTTTTTAGTTCTTTAGGAAAGAAAAAGAAATAATATGGATGGTGAGGAATGGTACAGAAGAACTTTTCTTTGGTGCTCAGTGGGGCTTACATCCAGATAACAGTGCACAGGATTGCAGCCTGTTATTGTTTAGTCGTTTAGTTGTGTCCGACTCTTCGTGACCCCATGGACCAGATCACTCCAGGCACTCCTGTCTTCCACTGCCTCCCACAGTTTGGTCAGACTCATGTTTGTAGCTTCGAGAACACTGTCCAACCATCTCGTCCTCTGTCGTCCCCTTCTCCTTGTGCCCTCCATCTTTCCCAACATCAGGGTCTTTTCCAGGGAGTCTTCTCTTCTCATGAGGTGGCCAAAGTATTGGAGCCTCAGCTTCAGGATCTGTCCTTCCAGTGAGCACTCAGGGCTGATTTCCTTCAGAATGGATAGGTTTGATCTTCTTGCAGTCCATGGGACTCTCAAGAGTCTCCTCCAGCACCATAATTCAAAAGCATCAATTCTTCGGCGATCAGCCTTCTTTATGGTCCATACACTATTTTGCAGCCTAGCTAACTCTTTGTTTGTGGACCACTCAATGATAGGACAGCACAAACTGTTTTCTGGCAGTACACAATTTAGAAGGACTGGACTGAAAAAGTGAGCTTCATCAACCACCTAAAGCCCCATCCCAATTATCATTCTGGACTTGAAGCTATTATTATTATTATTATTATTATTATTATTATTATTATTATTATTATTAGAAATTAGCTCTATCTACTCCCCACTGCTGTCCTCCAAAACCCCACAAGAGAATTACCCCACAAGTACTTCTCTCTCTCTCTTTTCAGCTGCACAGCTTGAGTACATACATAGATGGGTTTCCATGTCCTTTTGGGTCATTTATTATTTCAGCTGTATCTGAAGCATGTCAACAAGCAACATGCTTGCCAATTAGTTATGAAAAATGTTTCCAGGGGCATTCTAAACCGCCCACATTCCAGACTATCACTTACTTTGCAGCATATTCCTAAGCAAAACTAGCTGGCTAGGAGCAGCGTGGGTTTTTCTTTCTTTCTTTCTTTTTGACAAAATGCAGATAAACAAAAAGTAACACGGGGGGGGGGGGGGGAGAGAGATAAGATTGGAAAACAAATGTCCAAACAGTAGACAGGCTGTTGAGTCTCTTTGCACATTAGGTACACATCTGAAAATGTGAAGTGGAGAAGTGGCAAACATGTGTTGGAAAACACAATGTTTCTTATATCTGCATGCATCCGAGAGCCAGAAAATTATTTCAGCTGCACTTTGAGTGCATGCCAGGTAGCAAACCTGGATTTGTTGTTGCTGTATAAAATATGTAAAATGGACCAAGCAGCTTATTTATTTATTTTTTTGCAAAAAGGGGGGTAAGGATTGGAATTTGGGGGCCCAAAACTCTTTTGGGTGTCCAGTACTGCAGTGTTCACAGTCTTGTGATGCTCTGCCTGACTTGTCAGATTTGAAGATCAGGAATTCAAGAAACAATTCGTGGAACTCAGTAAAAGTGTTAAGAAGCAGATCTTTTGTCTTCATTGATTAGTTGTGGAATCTGATGTCATATCCTGCTGAAATTATTAGGAATCCCAATTCTTCAGGTGACTCAGTCTCAGGGACAGCATGTGAGGAGGTCCTGGCTCAGGACCTCAATGTTCTAGCCCACCAACCTCAGTGCCATGGACTTGTTGGACACAAGAGGAGCGGTGGGAAGAACCAGCTGGGGAGCCAGCAAGGGAAGAAGGCTCAGAGCCCAGAGATTGGTGGTGGGACAGCAATGAGCGGTCAGAGGGAGAAGACTGGGAGGAGGAGGTGTTGGGTGCTGAAGAGGTAACAGGGCTTAGTGAGCTGGGGGAATCTGTGGCAGAGGAAAGTCTAGAATCAGAGGCAGAGACTGAAGCAGGAGAGTGAGATGAGGGAGGACAAGAGGCAGAGATGAGTCAGGCTGGTGCAGAGGCACAGTTGTTTTCTCCTGCTTCGGCAAGCTGCTAGCCCCACTTGTCTCCCAGAACCAGAAGAGGCATGAAAAAAGTGAATTGTTGGCTTCATGCAGGCAGAGTCTCCGATTGCTTATAAAAAGCCCTGGAGAGGTGGGAATTAAATGGCTGTGGGGAGGCGGGGACTTTCAGTTTTGGCAACTGATTTATGGGGTAAAACCTATCAGGGATGAGCTGCTGGGCCAGGTCTGTGCAGATCATTTTCTTGCTAAGAAAGAGTTAACTGCAATGTGAACAGTGTGATTTACTGCTGTCTGGACCTCAAAGAACCTGAGCGTCCAGATCCAAACCATGAGCCTCAGCTCCATCAGCTCCAAACTACCATAATCAGGAGCCTGGTTCAGTTCCTCAGCTGGTGCTAGACTCAGCCCTCCTCAAATCAGCCAGTTTCTCCTCCAACTCTGGGCCTGAGGTTTACCTATGTATTTGTATCCCACTGTTTCACATACCAGTGGAAACAGAAAAGTCTGGTCAAATTAAAAGTCTGGAACCAAATGGCAATGTCAACACCTAGTATCTGAGTCTCATCTGCATCACATATCCAGCTTTCTCCACAGCTAACAGTTGATCCTATATTTTTATTTATCTCAGAAAGCTGCATAGAGAAAAATCCTTGCATTTTCACTATTTTCCTTGCGTAGCTTTCAATTAAGAAGGCGATGTGCAATATTATCTGGGAGAAATGGTTGTCCACTTCCTATGGCTGATGTCACAGTGACCTTTATGATCCCAGTGAGTCTATTGTAATGGAGGATATGGAGACCTAGTCTTATTATTTATCTGGTCTAGGAAGGCATAATCTCTTCACATGAATGGTAGGTCTTCTGTTGTAAAAGGAGTCAAGGCCAGTGACGAGAGATCCCTCATCTAGATGCCTGCCTAGGAACCATGTCCTGTCGAAAGGCAACTCTTGAATGAAATTTATTGCTACCAAGTTTCCCAGCTACAAATAGAGTGACTGTCTTCCTTGTCCCAGGGCTAGTCGCATCAACATATGAGACTTCTAATAATATTGCTACAATGAAAAAAGGGGGGAAGATGTGTATTCCACACCCATCTTTCACATATGTAGATGTAGCAGTAGTCAACTTTTTAACAATCAATCTGAGTTTTTAGTCAATGAAGGCTCTAGCACATTGAAAGAGCATTTCCTTTGATTTCATCAATCAGAAGGAAAGCCTTGTTGGGGCAAACAGCATCAGCTCACAGAACTTTTTTGCATTCCTGATGGAAGAGGCCCTGAAGGAGATCAATTAACAATTTCTCAGATATGTGCCGTGGCAATTTAAAAATGATCAGCATATGCAGCAGTACGGGGCTTTTAACATTTCCTAAGTATACCTAATCAATCAAGTATATTAAAATCTTTAGGTGGAACTACAGGAATATTAGCATGCAGGAGTAATCTAAATGAAAAATGTAACAACTCCACTCTGCTCAATATTTTACACAGTTGCACTCTTGCTTTACCGCTGCTAGAAATTCTACCCTAAGAAATATTATATGCTATTTCTAGAAGAACAGAATTTGTTTATAACTTGAAGCCTCTTGCAATCCATTATAACAATCCATTAGACATCTTTAGATTTCCCAACACTTTGGACTATGTTCTCAGTTGTCAGGCAGGTGAGCTATGAGATGATGCGAGTTAAAGGCACAGGATATACGAAATCGGAATGTGCAGTTCGGGGTTCCAGCAGCAACCCCACCACCATGACCTCAAAAATGTACATAACCACAATGTGATTTCAACAAATTCCAGAGGGAATTTCAGAACTCTTCATCAGGCCAGACGTTAAGCAGAACAGGGGCAGAAGGAAAGCTGGCCCAATGTTAGAGCAAGGAAGTTTGTAGTTGTAAAAGTAGGACAGGATTCCAGAAAAGACCAGTAGACTTAAGTTGCAATCCTAAGCACATGAGTTTCAGCAGTGCTTTCTAGAAAAAAAGATGCCACAACTCACCATGAATGCCTCCCTTGTTCTCTTATAATGGCAATAGCGCCCACCAGAGAGGTGACAGAACTGAGTTCCAGTGAGTTTCGGCTGAAAAAAACAACCCGGGTTTCAACATGTACTAATGCTGTTGGGACAAAAACAATTATAGAAAATTTCACTTTTTCTTCTTCTCAAAAGCCTTGGTGCAGACTGAAAGCATCTAACAAAGCTTAGTCATAGAAGCTTCCTCTCCCTCTGCCCCATTTTGCTTAACATCCAGCCTGATTAACAGTTTTGAAGAATTCAAAATCTTGCTCACTTATTTTCTGGCACTTTGGTTTGATCCTAAAAAGGGTAACTGCCCTCCGGTAGATTTTAGATGGCGCTCTAGCAGCCTCCCAACTCTTAGGAGTGGCCTATGATAGGCAGAAGAACCTGAAATGATCCAGTGTGGGTGCGTTGGAGTACCATATATCTATAAGATTATATATATCAACAATTTCCAACAGAACTGGAAGAATGTTCTGGCTTAGCCTTTTCAGCAGTTGATGCCTTTATAGATCGATATATTTGCACAGTAGACAAAACATAAATAACCATCTCTTAGCTCACTCTGCAATGCAGAAATAAAAAGGAAGGTGTAAAAGGATTGCTTGCTGAAGCAGAAGAGAAAACTTCCCAGCCATGTGGCATAAAGCAGAGATTTACTTGATTCCCAGGAACATGGGGTGCATTTTAATTTGGACTACTAAATGCAGTGGCCCCCACTGATATTCTCAGTCACAAATCCAGAATAAAACTCAGGCTTAATCTGGTTCATTGTGTTTCTTTAAACATAGCTGACAGCTATGGTGCAAGTAAGCTATCTCCAAAAGATAAAATGATGTAACGAAATCTGGGTGGGCAACTGGTTGTTGGAAGAATGTTTTAAAATTGCTGTTCTAATTTTTTTTTTAAAAAAAACACTGTTTTTCAGTGTGCTTTTGGTGTACTGAACATCAGAAGATAAAAGCAAAGATAAAGGGACGCAGGTGGCGCTGTGGGTTAAACCACAGAGCCTAGGGCTTGCCGATCAGAAGGTCGGCGGTCCGAATCCCTGCAACGGGGTGAGCTCCCGTTGCTCAGTCCCAGCTCCTGCCAACCTAGCAGTTCGAAAGCACGTCAAAGTGCAAGTAGATAAATATGTACCACTCTGGCAAGAAGGTAAATGGCATTTCCGTGCGCTGCTCTGGTTCGCCAGAAGTGGCTTAGTCATGCTGGCCACATGACCCAGACGCTGTACGCCGACTCCCTCTGCCAATAAAGCAAGATGAGCGCCGCAACCCCAGAGTCGTCCATGACTGGACCTAATGGTCAAGGGTCCCTTTACCTTTACTTTAAAGGACCTGATGCTATAAAGATCTAGGGAAGGCAGAGGCAGTGATCAACTGACTGATACAGGTCTTGGTGAAGACATAAATTCTGTTTATGCTTGCATATTAAGTTGCATTATACTGAGCTGAGATAGCCAGTTGATCTAGTATTGTCTATTGGTCTAGAATCATTATAGTGATTCCAGCACCCATGTCAGAGAATGGAGATAGCTTTTTCAATAAGCATGCATTGGAAAATCAAGACACCATGTTAGGTATAGCCATCTTTCCATATATGCCCTTCAGAGCAGAGAAGGGAATTCGTCCACCTGTCTCTGCCAATGAGTAGGTCAACTCAATAAAGTGAGAATGCTCAGAGATCTCCTGTTCCAGCCAAAAAAACACAGAGAGATCACCGAACCATCCCAATTTGCCAGAAAGCACAGCTCTCTTCAATCCCTGACTAACTAGGCAGGACATTTGAAAGTGATCTTAGATGAGCTCCTCTTCAGTTAAATCACAGACACCTGTCCGTTATTCTGGAGTTGACTGAGGAAATACATGCGTATATTTTAAGTATAGAATAAAGGAGGCCTAAGAATTTAAGAAGAACTTTGCTTGGTCAAATTGTAAAGGCCTTTCTGATCCTGCATGTTGTAATTACAGTGAACATCCAGCTACTTATGGGAAGTCTACAAGCGTAACACCAGGGCAGCAGCTGTTATTCCCTATCAACTGATTTTCAGAGTAGTAACTGACAGCCTTGTCTTCCAAGAATTAGTCTAATTGCCTTTTAAAGCTACCTGAGTCAGTGGCCATCATATTTTACGGTAGGACATTCCATGAAGAATTACATCCTTTTGTCTGTTCTCAGTCTCCCACCATTCCATTTCATTGGATGACTCTGGGATGAGAGAGGTAGAAATTATCTCTCTCTCTCTCTCCCTCTCCTTCATGCAATGCAGTAAAAAACAAAAACAAAAAAATGTCTCTAGAATCAAAATTTGCAAAACTCTACTCCAGGCTGGCCTCACAAGCTGTTCCTAAAGTTGAGATTATTCCTGAGATCCATTTAGGTTAACATGCCAGGAACTGAATCTCAGGCATTATGCATGTAAAACACATACCCTAGGTCCATACTCAGCTATGGGCCTCCCCATAGTTTGTAAATTACAGCTAGAAAATAATTCTGTTGAAGTCTAGACCAATGTAACCGCACCCAATATAGTCATGCTGAACAGAAATTACGCTTTTTCAATCTGCATAATTGCTTCTGTTTATTCCTGCTGTCTGGCATCCATTCTTAAGTGGACAAGGAAGGTTAGCAGTAAAGCCTAATGTAATTTCAAAATTTAATGCAACTCTAGAAGAATGTCCTTTCCATTTATCACATTTAACTCTGAGAGATCCCACTGAGCTGGTAATATCTAATTAATCCATTTACAGAAGCTGTACTTACCTGTTAAAATTAAATTGTTTACATTCATATTGCCTTAGTGTAAATACAAATTTCATGTTATTTCAGTCCTCTCTTCCACACACACACACACACACACACACACACTGCACCACATTAAAAAGTCAAATAAAGCCATATGCAATCTGCCCCTACCCCTGCTCTCTCACACACATGCAAAAGTTTGCTAGAGATTCTTTAGCACCATCTTTTGGCTAAATTGCACATTCTTTCAGCCATGAACCTACATAACTTCTGAGCCAAAGGCATAATCTATGAAAATAAATCACTTAAATCCAAGACACAGGCAAACACGTGCTGTATAGATTATTGGTTTATGGGCTAGAATACTTGGCAGTGCCTCAGTCATAGAAACCAACTTGTAGGGGCTGAGGTCCCTTCGCCACCCCACCCCCAATAAAATATTTGCCTTCACCTCCAAAGTTGATGGGCATTGCCATTTAAATGGTGTGCATGCACCGTGTCTTGTGATTGATTATGTGGGGCTGGGCTTACCTGCCCCCCCACCAATATTTTATTCAAGCTGGCACCCCCGGTCTCAGTACTTGTTGGAGTCATATTAGAAAATATCTCAAAAAACAACAACAAGCCACCACCCTACACTGACTAACTCAATAAATGCAGCCTTTTCAGGGATGGGCAAGATGTAGTGTTCTGTCTCTTAATGCAATATTCGAGTATCTTGATGGAATAACACTGATCTATATATTCAATTTGGGACATTATTTTGAATAAAAGATGCATAATCTTTCATAGCCATGTGACTCTACAGACGAAGATGCATCATGATTTGCCCCTGGTAAGGAATGTTATACCTTTCTTAATCTACACTAGGGCAATATATTAAGCGGTAGCAGCAATAGCAATGTAAAACCTAATAGAAAAAGAGAAGCAGTAACACTTCGAGAGAAATATGCATTGCACTGGTAGATAACATGTACATAGTGAGATCTTTTGGCTTGCAACCCTTTACCAATTCCTAGCGTATATTCTAGTATATGTGGTAATTGTGCGTGTGTTTACACAAATTCTGTAAAATAGATTCTGCCCACATTTTCCCCACAACCCAACTACCATTCTAGTGTCATCACCATCATTTTGCAGCATGAACAATAAGCACAATGCTTTGCAAAGTAGAAAAAGCTAATGGCAACTCCCTGCTCCAAGGGGTTTGCAACCTAAATTCACATAGATGGTAGAGAGAAAGAGAAAACAAAGCAAAGTGGGAAAGACATTTGGGCAGCAAAGGGTAGATGCAAGCATTTCAGTTGGAGATAGGACTAAAACGTCTTAAGAACATTAACGTGCTTCCCTGTTTTTCTGCAGGGTGAATCAACTGGCATGTTAAACCAGAGTTCAAATGTTCCAAGAATCAAGATGCCACCAACCGTTCAAAAAGAACAAGCGCATCAAGTAGCCTTATTGGTCATCTTCTTGTTGACATTTCCATTCTACCTTAAGGAACAGGCATGAGATTGTTACATGTCACATATCTGTTTACATTCCAGTACTGTATGCTGGGAACTTCCCTTGTGTGTATAGCTTTTGCTTTTAGCTGTTCTCTCTGAGACGACATGAGAGAGAGACGACATGTTTCTTTGTCCTGATTTATGATTAATAAATCTGTAGTTGTAGTATGCTTCCACAAGCCTCATGCCTATTCTGTGTGCGCAGTTCTCTCTGCTGATAGTGTGCCCTGGCTTTGAAGTCTGGGTCGCTGGTTTATGTTGGAGCATGGGCCAGTGGAAGGAGACGTCCGAGCTGGGGCTTGCCAGCTGGCCTCCCGGCCCTCTGCATGCCAAAACTTCTATGGTCAGATTAAGCATGTCAGTTTATTAGCCAGAATGTTTAATGGATTCTACTTGATGCTGTTGGTTTTACTGACCATTTTAGGTTGCATTTGTATTTTAATAGCTGTCATGTGCAGTGCGTTTTTTCCCTGGGGGGACGCAGGGGGACGCATACCCCTAAACATTTTGTGAATCTTTGTACTTTTGTCCATTTACTGTATTTATTTTTCCCGATTTGAACTATAAAATGGTGACTTTCCTGAGATAAAATGAGAGTACCCCTAAACATTTTTTATAGGTCATGTGACTATCTTTTGTGTTAGATGGCTTGCTGCCCCTTGCCTCCTGCTTGAGAGCCCCTTGCCTCCTGCCAGAGAGACAGGGCCAATTGCAGAGCTGAGGCGCAGAAAGGTTTCTTCTTCCACATCAGCTGTTAGCCCGGGAGGCTGAAGAGCCTCATTAAAGACCCGCTGCGCCTCTGGCTCATGAGAAAACCCTCTCCAGTACTCATAGAGCAGTGATGGCCAAACTTGGCCCTCCAGCTGTTTTGGGACTACAATTCCCATCATCCCTGACCACTGGTCCTGTTAGCTAGGGATGATGGAAGTTGTAGTCCCAAAACAGCTGGAGGGCCAAATTTGGCCATCACTGCCATAGAGGGTGTCCTCTTTGCGCTCCAGGGGGAGTCTTCTCATGAGCCAAAGGCGTGGGGAAAGGTACCAGAACTGCATTCCAGCTGGGGAAAAAACCCCTGATGGAAACCATGACACACTGATGTGGAAGCATTTGCCAAATATCACTCCTTCGCAACTAACATCTTGGGAGAAAGGAGGTGGGTTAGCAGAGCAGATTGGCTCAGCTCTCTTTGAAGCTTTCCCCAATAGTATTGCTGTCCAGTTATTATTCAGGGCCTTCATTTAGCCGAAGTATATGCACTACCTCTACATTCCTATTAGAAGTTAATGTCAGGAACAATTTCTTTGTTTAAAAGGACATAGTGACATCTTTTGGAGCTCAGCGGAAGAAAAATGCATTGCGTGAAGATCATGGTTGTCAACTTGGTTAAATGTTTTAATCAGAGATTTTAATTGCATTCTGATTGGGGAGCCTGTTATTTCCATAATAAAAGCTCTTTAACCAGAAGTAGGGAGCATAGCTAAAACTGACTGGGGGCAAGGGGGCAGAATTTGCCAGCTTCTGAGTTTGAAAGGGGAGCAGTTAGAGAGAGTGCTGATTACTTTAGCTAAAGAGCCAGAAGTGTTAAAAGCTCAGGCTAAATTAAAGTTCTGATTGCTCCAGTGAAAGGAAAGGCTATATCTCCACTGGTGACAAAAGACAGACTTTGAACTTGTAGCCAAAGCTAAGTGCATGCTACAATTTTGCACAAGAGCTAGAGAAAAAGAAGTGCAGAATGGTGGCACAGGCTGTGACAACACATGCAAAATAAATCAGGCACATATTGCATAATTTGCAGAATTTATACAGGCTGCAGAAACTAGGTTCATGTGATGAGGAATTCTGAGTACACATATTTTGAGTGTAGCATACAGGTGCAGAAAGCACACAAAAGCCACAAGCTCTTGTCCAAGATAGCATAACAGGAAGCACAGCATTCCCAATATTGGGAATAGTATCAGGAAGTCTAAAGGAAGAAGACAAGACATTTTATTTATACGCAACAGTAGCCACAAGGCGATGGTTGGACAGTGTTCTCGAAGCTACAAACATGAGTCTGTCCAAACTGCGGGAGGCAGTGAAAGACAGGAGTGCCTGGCGTGCTCTGGTCCATGGGGTCACGAAGAGTCGGACACGACTAAACGACTAAACAACAACAACAACAAAGCCACAAGGCTATCGATTGCGAAAAATTGGAAACGTGGTATTATACCGACAAAAACAGAGTGGTTTGCCAAATTATTGGAGCCAGCATACAGCTTTCAGGTCATGTGGCCAACATGACTAAGCCGCTTCTGGCAAACCAGAGCAGCGCACGGAAACGCCGTTTACCTTCCCACCGGAGCGGTACCTATTTATCTACTTGCACTTTGATGTGCTTTCCAACTGCTAGGTTGGCAGGAGCAGGGACCGAACAATGGAAGCTCACCCCGTTGTGGGGATTCGAACCACCAACCTTCTGATCAGCAAGTCCTAGGCTCTGTGGTTTAACCCACAGTGCCACCCGCGTCCCTTTTAATCCTCACAAAAGCCCTTGAAAGGAATGCGTAGCTTTGCAAGGCAAGCAAGTTAAAGGCTGTGGAGCCCGGTGTGGAACGATGGTTCAATGAAGAATGTAGATAGAATGAAAAAGCAACCTGAAAGAAAGGTAGGTGATCTGAAGGCATCTGGAAGAATAAAGTCCACAGGTTGCTAAAAGGGAACTGAAGCAAGAAGGTAAATGAAAAGGGGGCCTCTGCAGAAGCATAACAGCACATAAAGTCAGGAAGGTCTGTAGATTGCAGGGAAGGGATGGGGGGAAAGAAAGAGAGAAGAACTCTAGATAGGAGTTGAGGACAGACCAGGGCCACTGTCAAATCTGCCATCTTTAATTCCACAGAGTGACTCTTGGCTCAGAGGCATCAGAAGAAATGAAAATGGCAGATAAGACTGCCTGGAGTCCCAATCCAGTGGCAGCAGCACATCTGCTATTAAAAATGTTGTTTTTTCAGCCATTGGAGGGACTACCACTTGGATAACCAGAGGATCATTGGGGGGGGGTGACTAACCAGGGAATGACTGACCAGACAGGCAGGAGTAGTGGGGTTGAAGGGGTCCTTTTTCCTAAACTTTTTTCAACGCTTTTTTTACAGAGGTTTCAGGAGTGCTAAACAAACCTTTTGCTGCTGAAGTTCCTATGTTGTTCAGATGCAAAATTGGGCTAAAAGCCCCTTGTTGGTGTAGAAATCTCAATACATTCATACATTTAAAAACCCCGCAAGTGATACTTCTCCCAAGAGACTTCATCCCAGTTTGAGGGAAAGAACCCCAAAGCACTGTGTTTTCAGGTATATGAATAATCTGAAAGACACATCCTGCTCTTTAACTGAGGGCAACATTCATTTCCTTCAAATTAATACAAAAGAAAGAAGGAAAGGTCAGAGATGCACATCCATAAACAGAGATGTTCCCACCCACTGTGTTATTGAGAAATCAAGCGCGACCCAGTTGGTTGACCCATGTCTGATTGTATATTAATTGTGTGCATTAATGTGTTCTGAAAATAGCATGTCACTTGTGGCTCACCTACACCCGCTGAATAATTTGCATGAAAATTCAGGGGTGTCAGAAACAATGCTTTAGTAGGGCAGACCATAAATTTCTGCTGTTTTGCATTCTTAAAAACTTTACAATGCAGGTGGTTGTACAGATGAATCCCGAAGGGGCTAATTAAAATCATCCCCTGGACCTCCTGCTGAACATATCCTGGGACTGGAGAGCCATCAAACCCACTGGCAGCCAAACCTTTGCTAAGAGTGCTGAAACTCAAGTCCACAGTATCAGATAATACAACTCTGATGCACACTCTTATACAGCTAAGAACGGAGGAGGCATCTGATTCAGTTTGCGTTTAAAAGCAAACTTACCCAATACACACTTTCCGAAACAATACGCAAGCTAAAACTCAGCCATCCTTTGAAATTCACGCTTCTCCTAATTCTGCTGGTGCTTCTTTGGCGATCCCTCGTAGCCGAGTAAGATTGTCTTCCATGAACACGGTCTTAACAGTGTGTCCATAAGTGACTGTGGAGGCCAATTCTGGATCCACATGTCCTTCCACAGTGGGGACATCGGTTTCTGGGAGGGAGTTGATCACGGTAAGGGTTTGCCAAGCGTGCCTTCCTCTTAGCGCATTTCTCCCTTTCATTCTGAGTTCGAGCGTTTTCCAAGCCCATGACACCTTTGGTAAAGGCTGTTCTCCAACTGGAGCGCTCGCAGGCCAGTGTTTCCCATTTGTCAGTGTTTATACTACATTTTTAAAAATTTGCCTTGAGAAAGTCTTTGAACTTCTTTTGTTGACCACCAGCATCACACTTTCCATTTTTAAGTTCGGAATAGAGTACCGTATTTTTCCCTCTATAACACGCAGATTTTTTCTCCTAAAAAGGAAGGGGAAATGTCTGTGCGTGTTATTGAGCGAATGTGTGGTCCCTGGAGCCAAATGGCAAAAAAAATCAGGCAAAAATCAAATCGCGCGTCTCGGAGAAGGGAAACCTGAAAAGAGGAAGTGGCTGCTTTCCTGCATTCTGCCTCAGGGTCTTACTGCCCACCCTCCTCTGTTTCCTTGCTGTGTTTGCTCAAACGGAACAAAGAGCAGGGAAAGCCCCTCCCCTCCAGGCAAGCAGAGGGGAAAGCAGAGTGTCGTCTCTGTGCTCCGGTGCTGCTGAAAACATGCAGGAGGGAGAGAGAGAGAGAGAGAGAGAGAGAGAGAGAGAGAGCGCTGGCTGGCTTGGGTGGGTAGGTGAGGGAAAACTTTTGCCTTCCTTTCCTCCCTCCCGTTATACCCCTCTCCTGCATTCTTAGCCAGCTGCTTCTCTGCACACCCCTCTCGTGCTCCTTGTCCATTCTGTATTTTTCCTTCCTTCCCCACTTAAAATGTGGTTAAAAAGCATGGATCCACATGGATCCTCAGGATCTTTGCATTGGGTCACCCCAAATTCACCATCAGATCACATAGCATGTCCATGGCTACAGCCTGCTCCCCAAAAATCACACACGCACTGTTGCCTGGGGCTGCAATGGTGCAAAAATGTGGTTAAAAAGCATGGATCCACATGGATCCTCAGGATCTTTGCATTGGGTCACCCCAAATTCACCATCAGATCACATAGCATGTCCATGGCTACAGCCTGCTCCCCAAAAATCACACACGCACTGTTGCCTGGGGCTGCAATGGTGCAAAAATGTGGTTAAAAAGCATGGATCCACATGGATCCTCAGGATCTTTGCATTGGGTCACCCCAAATTCACCATCAGATCACATAGCATGTCCATGGCTACAGCCTGCCCCCCCCCAAATCACGCACCCACTGTTGCCTGGGGCTGCAATGGTGCAAAAACGTGGTTACAAAACATGGATCCTCAGGATCTTTGCATTGGGTCACCCCAAATTCACCATCAGAGCACATAGCATGTCCATGGCTACAGCCTGCCCCCCCCAAAATCACACACCCACTGTTGCCTGGGGCTGCAATGGTGCAAAAACGTGGTTACAAAGCATGGATCCACAGGGATTCTCAGGATTTTTGCATTGGGTCACCCCAAATTCACCATCAGATCACATGTCTGTGGCCACACATGAAGCACAAAAATGATACATCCACTGTTTCATTCAGAATGTTTTTTCCCTTGTTTTCCTCCTCTAAAAACGATGTGCGTGTTATGGTCAGGTGCGTGTTATCGAGCGAAAAATACGGTAGTTGCTTTGGAAGATGATAATCAGGCATCTGCACAACATGACCAGTCCAAGTAAGTTGATGTTGAAGAATCATTGCTTTGACACTGGTGATCTTTGCTGCTTCCAGTACACTGGCACTAGTTTGCCTGTCTTCCCAAGTGATCTGTAAAAAATTTCGGAGACACCATTGATGGAATCTTTGAAGGAGTTGGAGATGGCATTTATAAGTGGTCGACGTTTCCAAAAACTGCAATGCAGTCCTGACTCACAGAGTAGGAATGGACCCTGAGAATCATCTAGTCCAACCCTCTGCAATGCTGGAGTATGCAGTTGTCCCTTACGGGGAATTGAACCTGCAATCCTGGCATTACCGGTACCATGCTCCAACCAACTGAGCTATCCATCGGTGCTGACAGATGATGGCATACAACTCACTGGAAGATGAACAGATGAATGGGTCTATCATGTTGTGGATGTAATATTAGTGCCGTAAGAATTGCAGCTTTAGGCTGTGAGAGGAGTGGCAGTCTGTAAGCAAGTATAGGCCAACCAAAAAATCTCTTTGAAAGGGATACATCATTGTCCAGCGAGGGCTGAAGACCACTGATTAAAGGTTTGAGTGGTTTTAGCTGTAGATGACAAGTGGGTGGTCTGTCATCATCTTTTTAAAGTCCAGAGTGCAGCAGATCATTCTTGGGTACCCATCTAGTCTTGTCAATCTGCTTTTTCCCTTCACGGAAAGGACCAAGAAATGGAATCTCCTGTATTTTCTATTTTCTGTTGATTTCCCTCCGTGGCTTCAGGAACAGCTTCTTCACAGAGTCACTTCCCTGTGTAGTGTATCTCCAAGGGTAGCCAAATATAATTCCCATTCCAGATTTGCTGCTGTGCAAAGCCACTCAGAAGCACTCAGGATAAAAATGGGATAAATCTCATCTAATCTACTAGATTATGCTCAACGTGTTAAAATGAAATCTTACCCCTTCCTTCCAGCATTGCTTTATTTTCAGTTTCCTGGGTAACCGTAAAGTGAAAGGATTCTAGAGCTGCATGCTTGGTGATACAGGAAGTAATTCTATTCTGTGGCAAACGAGTCACCATGCGACTGCATTTATTTTGCCAGCTGCACCTGCCAATTGAGCAATAAGGAGAAACGCAAAGTAATGGCTGCCTTTTTCATAACAACCAGTACAGCAGTCATAAGAGCCCCATCCTCAGTAGTATTAAAAGTTTATAGTAAGTTTACAGCTTCCGAAGGGAGCTAAAAACGTGTCTTCTTTGCTCAGACTTTACACTCTGATTTACTTTAAATAGAAAGTAAATAGAAAGTTCCAAGTAAGTTATTGGCCCATAATTGATATTGTGTCTATCCCTGATGTTGCTCATTGTTTGTTGTTGGTTTTAACTAGGTTTTTTAATACTTATTATTTGGATTTTATGTTTTCAACATTTTAGTGTTGTTATTTTAGTCTGTATACTGCTTCAGCATCCTTGAATGGGAAACAGTCTATAATCAATTAATAACAAAAACAATAATGGCATTTGAAGGCATTTGAAGATACTTTTCCCGACAATGCTGCAATTATTAGTTATGAAGGTATGTGTCTCTTTTAAGAACTTTCAAATTGTTTTTAAATGTTTTAAATATGTTTTATTTTATGTTGCATCATGCTTTGTTATTTGCTGCCTTGGGCTCCTTTGGGAAGAAAGGCAGGATAGATATTTAATTAATAAATAAAGTTGCATATTAACAAAACTTCAAAGGATGTCATTTCAAAATGCAGAAGAAAGTACAGAAGGACCTGCAATTTAATAAATGCTATCATTTGTGATTGAAAGGCAAGGCCATCTGCCTTATTTCTTTTAATTTCTCTTAGGCTGTTTCGGTTCGAGAATAATTCTGTAATGAGTGAATGAAAAAAGTTATGCCCTTAAGTTGCAACCCCATTGATTAATGCCCCTGCCCAGTGGCGTAGCGTGGGGGGTGCAGGGGGGGCCGGCCGCACCGGGCGCAACATCTGGGGTTAGGGCAAATCCACGGGTTAGGGGGCGCAAATCCACGGGTTAGGGGGCGCAAATTACTTGCCTTGCCCCGGGTGCTGACAACCCACGCTACACCACTGCCCCTGCCCAATCAATCAACCCAACATTGGGTTGATTAATCTACTGATTAGGGGCACTTCCGGGTTGACGCCTCCGGCAATGGCGGAGCTCCTCCAATCGGGAGGAACTTGCTCCGTGAAAAGCAGGGTCTGACCGCCACGGCGAAGGCGGAGACCCACAGAAATTACAGGCAGGAGAAGCCTGTGAACTTGGGATTCGGCTGGCACCTTTTGCACCTCCCCTACTCGCGGGGAAACCCTGTTTTGGGGATCCAGAGCAACGTGGGGTGAGTGGCGCGGTGCTTTGAATCGACTGCTTCTTTCACGGAGTGAAGCCGCATTGCTGTTGCCGGAGAGCGCTGACTTTTTCCTGTGGACAATTGGACTTTAAACAACTACCCGTGAGTAGACTGGAAAATTTGGATCTTCAAATATTCTAATTTGGCAAAGTAGCGGGAAGGCTCTAAACAGGAAGTCCGCCTCCCGTTTTTATAAATATATTGAAGCAAAGGTGTTACAAACTAAAGTCTCTGAAAGTTTTTGGATAAAGGATTAAAATTCCACTGGTTAAAAATATCAAACCCCCCTTGGAAACAGGAGAAGAGGGGGGAAGCCGTGGACCTAGGGAGAACCTGCAGGAGAGAGGGAAAAGTAAACTATAACTGCTCTGAACCTGGGGACGGTCTGCCTGATGACGTTTGGGGAAGGTTCACTGACAGAACGGATTTGACAGATATTTAAAATTAGAAAGATACTGTTTCCATTGATCTCTTCTGAGTTTATTAAAGGGTGAAAAATAACTGAAAATCGAAACTGTTTCTGTGACTGAAAGAACTGATACAATTTGAAACTGCTTCCCACTAGAGGGAGCATGTGAAACTGTTACAGGAGTGTAACAGGGTAAACTCCAGCTGCAAGATAAAGTTTCTGAGAATCAGAGATTGACCTTGGACTATTCAAAATGCTGATAGGAGAAGGTATTGTGACTGCATTACTCAAAATAAATCATTCACTTGAACAGCTGCACAAAAATGTAGATGGCATGATCCTCAAACTTGACAGCCGGGAACAGAAAGTGACTAACTTGAATCAAAAAGCAAGCAACAACATGGACTTGGTACAGGAAAATATCTTGGTAAGACAAATGGTGGAGGAAAAGGAGAAAGATGTCGTTGTGAAACTTAAAGTAACTCAAGAAGGATCCTCAGTTCTACAGAGGCAAATCGAGGATTACAAATGGAGGCCCTGCATGATTGATTTTAGCAAAAACCAGAGCTTGAGCATGGGACCCTGGCTTGGACTGAAGAACGAAAGTTGGAAAGACCCCTTCATCCAGGGATTAACCGACATCTGGGACATGGGTTGGGGCCTGGAGGAGCTCGAATCTGTGGGGGCCTATGGACTTGGAGGAATCCTGAAATACGTTCTGAAATACCCTATGGACCTTAGTTTCAAGTATGGAAATTTGGCTGAGCTGTTCAGAAAGAACAAAAGTTCTGTTTGGTTTGAGTTTTCCCGAGATTTGCTCCTGAGCATCAAAGAATATGAAGAAGATCCGCAGAAGGGACTTGGAAAAGAATTAAGAGCCTCGGACATAAGATCTCCAGGTTGATGGAATATATGGATTTGACGGAAAGGACTGGCAGAATCCGAAACCAGGGAGAGGAGAGGGTGGAGGAAGATTGGGAAGCTAAAGCTTATATTTAGAAATTTTGCAAAATTAATGACTGTTAGAAAAATCGTGGAATGTTATTATATGGATTTAGTGGAAATGTTAGAAGAAGTTAAGAATAGATAAGTAATTTAGTTTTAAAGGGAAATAAGGTTAAAAAATATGTTATTTACAAGACGATAAAAAACAGAGAAAGGTGGAAAGGATTTGCTGAAATAATTAGAAGAATGGGAATACAAAAAGGGAGATATGAGGAAGTCGAAGAAACAAGGAAATGAAAGATAGAATATAGAAAAGGAGAGATGTATTTTAAACTGTTTTGTTTTAGATTTATTTATGTGTTTAGCTTAATGGGATTGGGTTGGGGTTTATATTATTTGTATACTGTATTGTATTGTGGTGTTTTTCCCTTTTTTGTTTTTTTGTTTTTTTTTTCTTTCTTCATCTGTCTTTAAATTTTCTCTTTTCTTCTTTTTCTGTAATCTTTAAAAGCAATAAATATTGTTTTTTTAAAAAAAGGGATTAATCTACTGATTAGGCTGGCATGTTGAAAATGAAGTCAGGGTTCCTGAACCACTAATAGTTGTGAAGAAGATAGGGTTTCACAATCCTATCCCATTTTTCACCTAGTCAAAATAGACTTCTATAGCCTATGTTGCATATAATTGTTTAATGTCCATTGAAATAGAAAATAAATATAGAATGTGCTTGTTTTGAATACTGTGGCGCATGACTAGAAATTTCCACTGAAGCTGAAGAACAGCCTAACAGGTTGATCATTAGTAGGGCTGTATCATGGGACGGTATACCTGCTGGCTCAGTCACAGGAAAGAAATTGTGTTACAGGCCTACAGTATGCATATGCTAATCTTGGTTGCATAAGCTTTTTGTTCTAAGCTACTGAAGAGAATGGACTTGTTCATCTCTGTTCTCCAGTAAACAGCCTCAGGCTAATGGAGGCTGTATGGGGAAGAGACAGAGCTTTGATTTTTAGCTCAGGATTCAAGAGGTTTGTAATCGAAGATAATTATGTTTTATGGAACAAGTATAAGAAATTATGCAACTAAGTGAATGTAACTATTTGTTTTAAGTTGTTTTGGAGTTAAGTTCTGCAAGTAAAGCTTTGGAACCATATTTTTGGACTGGATAATTTTTATTTCAAAGAAGAGCCAGTTTTTATTCACCCAACGGCTGCCATATGCGCAGTATTAATTACCTCAATACTCTGTGCCAGCTTCTGCCTCTGCTGTGATATGTGGCACCACAACATTCTACTCTGTGCATGCAGTAGTGTACAGGATTGTACCCAGGGCTTTTTTCAGCTGGAACTCACCAGAACTCAGTTCTGGAATCTCTCAGGTGAGTTCTAAAAGAATGAGGGAGGTGTTCATGGTGAGTTCCAGAACCTCTTTTTCTAGGGGGGGAAAAACCAGCATTGATTTCACCGTAAAAGTATTCTTAAACTGGGAATTGTCCTACATTTCAACTACTTAGATAATATTAATGAATGCAAGAAACTGGACCAATTCAATAAGTTTTAATACATCAGGCATTTGCTTCTTAATGAATTGATTAAATTTAAATTAACTTACAGGCTACCCAACCGTCAATGTGCCTTTCTGAGATGAAGGAAGTATGGAATGCTGTGTAATTTAATTAACACAAGCTACTTATACTTCAATAAAAATTATTTTAAACATTTTAAAAATAAGCACAAGCTACTGTTAAAGGAAGAAAAGGCCACCTTTAATATTTTAACATTCGTTTCTTACTATACTTACAAACCAGACCCAAATGGACTTCCAAAAAAAGGGGGGGAGAAAAAAAATGCTCTTAACTCACAAACCCACTGTATATTTCAGGTTGGATACACCATTTAAAAGTCAATGGTGTCTCCGAAAAAAATTACCCATCACTTGAGAAGACAGGCACACTAATGTCAGTGTACTGGAAGTAGCAAATATCACCAGTGTCAAAGCAATGATTCTTCCACATCAACTTCATTGGACTGGTCATGTTGTGCAGATGCCTGATTATCGTCTTGCAAAGCAACTACACTACTCTGAACTTAAAAATGGAAAGTGTAATGCTGGTGGTCAACAAAAGAGGTTCAAAGACTCTCTCAAGGCAAATCTAAAAAACATGTAGTATAAACACAGGCAACTGGGAAACACTGGCCTGCGAGCGCTCCAGTTGGAGAACAGCCTTTACCACAGGTATCATGTGCTTGGAAGACGCTCAAACTCAGGACAAAAGGGAGAAACGTGCTAAGAGGCAGGGAGAACCCTCACCATGATCAACTCCCACCTGGAAACCAATGTCCCCACCGTGGAAAGACGTGTGGATCCAGAATTAGCCTCCCCAATCGCTTACGGACTCACTGTTAAAACCATGTTTATGGAAGGCAATCTTACTCGGCTACAAGGGATCGCCAAAGAAGAAGACACCATTTTAAAATGGTATGCTTCTGAGGCGGCAATTTACATACTTCTTCAGGTGTCCTCCTACTGCTTAAGTGACTTGTGGATTGCAGGTTTACAAAGCAAGCTGTGTTTGTGTGTGCATATTCGCCTTCACTATTATAAAAGAGACAGTATGCTCTTTTTGCTAACTCACCGTTACTGAACCTAAATGTGTTCTATAAAAGTAATTACTCTGTCAGTTCTTCCATCCCCACACCTAAATGTGTTTTGCACTGAGCTGTCTCCTGCTCTCTCCCTTCCCCCTCCCCGCTCAAGAGCTGCATCTTCAAAGTTTAATTAACCAAGTCGGGAAAATTCATTTCACCCTGAACGCACAGTACCAAAACCACATTAAAGTCAGGAGTCATAGAGAAATTGTCATTTTAAAAGATTAAATATTCTGCAACTACCTCTGTTACATTGGTGCTTCCCCCCCCCCCCTTGATTCAGATAAAATGTAAATATCTTTATGTGATCAAAGGGAGCGATTCTATCTTTTTTTATGTCTTCCTTTGACTGGAACAAAAAACACTGAGATCTGAGAATACTTTATACTTGGTAGTGCTGTTTTCAGAACATTGATTGCTGTGTGTGTCAGATTTCACTTTTCTGAAGTGAGATACAAAGGTTTTCCCCTCCTCAGTGGATGGCTACTTACTTCGATATTAACATACATAGATAATCTCATTAATGCTTTAAAAAAGAATTGGTTCCATAATCATCACTGTACAAACTAAAGATGTCTATTTCTAGTGGAACATTGTCAGTTGACAATTAAATGGTTTTCCTTTAATTGAAGCCAATCTGTAGAAATAGATTTAGGAAGCCATTTTAAAGCTGGGGAGAAGGAGGACCAAAGTCAATTTTGTCCCCTGCGTTCAGTGCCCAGCCAGACTCTTGCCATCAGGGTTAAAGTGAAGGCAGAGAAGTGGTCTTGTATTCCTTTATTTGTGGTTTGGTTTAAACTATCCACTCCATTAGGAAAAATATACAGGAACAAACTACAGCAGCTCTGGAGTTAGCATCATTAGGGGTTATACAGGGGGACTAAGAAGAAGGCAGACATTGAGTCCTTGGTAAGGCAAGGACACCAGAAATTTCAGAAGTGGTGAGGAAGGAGGAATCTGACAATACATCTTCTCCAAGGTTGGAACAATCTCTTCACCCTCAGAGAGAGAGATCCAGTGCTTCCTGTGGCCCCATGGGCCATGACATTTTTGGTTTAACTATCTTTTCACATGGTTCTCCACAAGTTGAAGGCCACAGTTCAGAGGACCAACTTACACACGGCCAATAATTCTTGTGCCCTCTCCAGGAGGTGAAGGAAAAAACAGGGTTGCCTTGTGCCAATCTTATCTTTGGAGTATGGCTGCTTTGTCTGATGAATCAATTAAAACTTTTCTCGAGCTATCATCCAATATGTATAAGAGATAAACAAGAAAGCATTAAAGATAGCCTTCCATTCTAAGAATAGGTGCTTGCTTCCATACCCTCCAACATTCCTCAGATGAAAATAAGGACATTTCTCACCTCTCCTCCTACTGACCCTCCTAGACCGCCCCCCCCCCATTTTTCACACACCCCAAGCATTTCCACCACCACGACGCCAATGGAACACAGCATGCAAACCCTCCACCATTCTGAGAAAACCCCTTAATCTCGATTTTATTTCATGCTCCTCCATGAGCTTTGTAGCAGCAATGGCAGGGTAAATAGGAACATTCCAGAATGGCATTCATAATTCTGGTACTGCCCCCAGAACACAGGGATACTTGGAGGGCATGCTTTTGTTCATTAAAATTGTAAGCTATCCGAGTTTCAATATCCAGAAACTCTTTGACATTTTCTTCAGTATCTCAAAAGCTTTCGGTGATCTATAAAGTTATTTAAACTCAATTGACCAGCCACTTGAAATGCAGGTGATTATTCACTAAATGCTCTTTTTTCATTTGACTGCTCTACTTTGGATCATAGGCAAAGGGAAGACAATTTATTACACTCTTGGAGTGACAGAAAGCAACTGAAAGTTAAATAAGGGGAACTAACTAACTAACATTATTTACAACCCTCTCCTTCTAAAGAAATTTATGTTCCTAAGGCAGCTAACAAACAAGTAAGATACAATAAATAAAAGTACAATAAAAATGGGAAAGAATAAATGGCAAACAGCAACAGTCCATTGAGCGGCAGGCTCCTTATAGAGAACAATGATCAAGGTGTCTCCCCTGTCAGGTAAGTTTTTGAAGGAATGGGTTTCCCAAACCCAAAACTGACTGTGCAGGCAGTTTGAAACTGCACCAAAATCCCTATTTTTCCTTCGCTAAAATCCATTAACTTGAGCTCTGAGCTCAATGCATAAACAAAAGCTCAGCTGTATCAACAAGTGCTCAGAGCCCTCTCCTTTATCAGTTGTGACGGCAAGTATGGCCTTCACTGTACCAGTAGAACAGAGAAGACACGTCTGTGCTTTATCTTATATCCAGACCACAAAAGATGCACAGACCTAAGTTGCCAGAGCGTGTTCTCGGAGATGATGACCTCTTCCTCCAAGATAAGAGTAGGAAGAGGAAGCTCCTTTTATGGTCAGAAGTGCAAGAAAGAATTCCCTTTTATGGTTAAGAATACCAGAGCAAGAACATATGTGATGTCAACCTGCGTACATAGGCTGACGTGGTTGGACTCCTGGGGAAGGAGGGAGAGGGTGTCTGGAGGGTATATATACTGCATGAAATTTCTCATTTCTTTGGACTTGCTGTGGACTTGATCACGCAAGTGCCTTCTGCTATCCGGAGAGCAGAATAAACTCTTTCTTTGAATCAACCTCGGTGTCATTTGACTTCCTTCCTCCTGTCCCGGAGCAACGCAGACCCAATAGGTGAACTCCAATAAGGCTACATTTTTTCAGCAAGAAACATCCAGTTGCATCTCACATCCATTTCCCCCCAAAATAATACCTGCCCTTGCACGAAGGCCCCTGTACATCACCAACTTAGCACACACTATTTCTGGATTGCCCCATTGTGTAATAACTCCAACCCAAATTCACCCACATCATTCCCCCCATAGAAGTTCCATTTCCAAGCAGCCAAATTTTCCCCATTCCAATGCAACCTATTCAAGTGGCAAACTGCTCCCCATTCACATACCCCACCCCCCACATTTTTGCACCGTGGAGTCCCTGACATATAACCAGTGTTTTTTTCCATTAAAAAATGTTTAAGGGTGCTCTCATTTTGACTCAAGAAAATCACCATTTTATAGTTCAAATTGGGGGAAAGAAATACAGTAAATGGACAAAAGTACGAAGAACATGCATTACCTCATATCACACAGCTGACAGCTCACAGTAACTTTAAGAGAATGAAGATACAAGGGGAAGCAACTGAGCTCGGGGCCACCCTCTTTGCTGCAGTGATAAGCATTTTCCTTTTCATCTGGAAAAACATTTCCTTTAGTTCGGGTTTTGAAAGCGGCCCCTGTGCCAATTTTATGAGACAGTGTCTTACAGCTTAACAGGGGATCCAAAACGAGATGGTCAGGGATGATGGACACATTTCCCTGAAAAACACTGCCAGTCTCTACCAAAGGCACCATGGACTTTGAAGACGCTCAAACTCAGGGCGAAAAGGAGAAATGTGCTAAGAGGAAGGCATGCTTGGCAAACCCTCACCGTGATCAACTCCCACCTGGAAACCTATGTCTCCACTGGGAAAAGACGTGTGGATCCAGAATTGGCCTCCACAGTCACTTATGGAATCACTGTTAAGCCTGCGTTCATGGAAGACAATCTTACTTGGCTATGAGTGATCGCCGAAGAAGAAAAAGAAGAAGAGGAGGAGTTTGGATTTGATATCCCACCTTTCACTCCCCTTAAGGAGTCTCAAAGTGGCTAACAATCTCCTTTCCCTTCCCCCACAACAAACACTCTGTGAGGTGAGTGAGGCTGAGAGACTTCAGAGAAGTGTGACTAGCCCAAAGTCACCCAGCAGCTGCATGTGGAGGACCGGAGACGCGAACCCAGTTCCCCAGATTACGAGTCTACTGCTCTTAATCACTACACCACACTGGCTCTCAGGACTTCGGGGAGGAGGAAGAGGATCCTGGTGAGGGGTGCAGCTGGGAGTGGGACGCACGGTGGCAAGCTGGGGATGGGGAAGGAGGGCTGGTTTAGGTAAGGATGAGGGGCCAGGGGCCAGTGCACAGGAAGCCGAACAGCGGGACCCCTTGCCAGAGCCAGAGGAGCCCCTGCCCTCACAAACACGGTGGGTCCTGAGGCATAGCGAACAGCGGGTGCATCACTCCAGGAAGCAGAGGCAGGCCAGGGCCTGCAGCCTAGTTCACTAGCTGGCCAGGTGGGGAAGGAGGCATGTGATTCCTCAGCTGGGGCAAGCTGAGAGCAAGTGAGGCTCATCTGCCTCATCAAGCCCAAATGAGGCAGTCAGCAGACACAGTATCAGCAAGCAGCAGAACTGAGGTGCTATGTGGACTTCATCTTGCATTCTCCTGGACCTTCACGGATTTCTACCTCGGGCTTGACGCTGGACTGGATCCTGACCTCAGACTTGGGTTGACCCTGAACCTGATTCCTTGACCTTCACCTTTGGATCTCGGATCGTGGATTTTACTGATGGAACCTCAGATTTTGGACTTTGTCTTGGCACAAAGGCTGGCTGCCAGGCAGGCCAGGGGATCAGGGCAGACACTTTGTTACCTATGACAAATCTTTGCTCGCAATGGACAGCGGCAAAACAGAGTTAGAGGCATGCGGGGGGAGAAGGTAAAGGACCCCTGGATGGCTAAGTCCAGTCAAAGGTGACTATGGGGTTGTGGTGCTCATCTCTGGGGGAGCTGGCGTTTGTCCACAGGTTGTGTGGCCAGCATGACTAAACCGCTTCTGGCGCAACAGAACACCATGATGGAAACCAGAGTGCATGGAAATGCCGTTTGCCTTCCCGCTGCAGCAGTACCTATTTATCTGCTTGCACTGGTGTGCTTTCGAACTGCTAGGTTGGCAGGAACTGGGACAGAGCAACGGGATCTCACCCCGTCACGAGGATTCGAACCGCCAACCTTCTGATCGGCAAGCCCAAGAGGCTCAGTGGTTTAGACCCCAGTGCCACCCACATCCCACTGATGTAAATGAAGCATCAGCAAAGCTAGGCTGGTGCTGATTGGCTGGCCTACTGTGTTAACTGAGTCACTTTGCAGAGAGATAGAATCCTCCACAGTATGCCAGTGTTAGGTATGTAGAAAGCAAACAAGGGTTTCTCCACAGACAAATCAATGTGGAAAGCATTCCCTCAGGGCAGGTGATTTGGAGGAAAATAATAATGCTATAAAACTTAATAACCTATTGCAAAATGTAAACACATCCCTGTATATTTCCTCCCGATACCAATCCTTCCCACACTTGAGGCCATTGTCCAGTTGCATTTGTCATTTTTCATTCTGCTATAAGCTTGGTTTGTTCAGGTGAATCTGTGGCCCAAGCCACTAGAACAGAAATTCCATTTCGGTTTCAAAGAAACAAATCCATCTCATGCAGTAATCATTTAGAATAAATTTTATAAATCTTTTTAAGAATAGCCAAATATAAGTATGGCTTCCCGGACCAGCTATTTGTATGCATGCTGCTGTCCAGTGGATTTCTCTCCTGAGCCATCCCAAACTATTGGACGGCGTTTCAACTCCTCTAAGTCACCAACAAAACCCCCGGGGGAAACGGCCACACACTGGCACTATTCCCTCCTGGCTGCGGCCTCGACTGAAAGCTTAAATCACAAATCTCTTCAGGACGCCTCATGGGAAGTGATTTATAAATGAAGTGAAATAATGTTGCGCAGCAGCACCTTGTCAAATGTATACAACATTGGCTTGAGCCATTGGCTTGAGCCAACTGTAAACTAAGTCCGTAACAAATTATATCAGTATGTGTTATGAGTTGGAAATCGGCCACAACCCAAAGTCAGGCAATTTTCTCAAGTATGCAGTGGTTTTTTTCTAAAGAAAAAATGTTTAGGGGTACTTTCATTTTCCTACTCATATTGAAATACTGCCTCTCAATGAGGCCAAATTTAGATTCACAAAATGTTTAGGGGTACGCGTACCCCTGTGTACTCCCAGAAAAAAAAAGATTCTCTCTCTCTCTGTGTGTGTGCAAATCTTTTATTTTTATTATTTGTTTTATAATTTAAAGTATTCGTTTTTACATCCTTAAGATCTCAATGACTTCACTTCTTCTCTTTCCGTGGTTTATTTTGCATATCATAAATCCCTGCATATTTTACAAAAACTATACCATTCAGTATTCCATTATTCCATCCACCAAAACTTATTTACCCTGTTGAATTTATCTTAATGCTGCCAGCGTTTTCAGCTGTACACAGTTATTTGCCATATATTCAATAAACGTTTTCCAGTCTTCTCTAAATGTATGTTCTTCTTGTTCTGTTATTCTATATGTTAGGTCTGCAAGCTGAGCATATTCTGTTAACTTAAGCTGCCACTCTTCTTTGGTTGGGACTTCGCTCATTTTCCATTTGGGGGCTAACAAAACATGGTCTGCAGTAGTGGCATACATAAATAACCTTTTTTGACACCTGGGAACACTCCATCCCCATGGCTTGCTGATGGGAAGGGGTTTTTCCTCAAAGTGAGGCATTCCGGGCAAGGTGATTTGGGACAGGGGTGGACTCTGGTATTTCAAATTTCAGCGGCGCCCTGTGTGAGGCCAAAATTCAGTGCCGCCCCTTCACTCAATTCACAAGGTCATAATTGTAACATCCTGCAGCATGCCCTAGACTCAGTGCCCAGTGTGGGGAAAACAGTTGTGCTGCCCTATATCGGCCTATGCTGGATTTAGAAGGCCTGTGCTGCTACCGCTTATGTACAGTAGAGACTCTCCTCCCTGGAAGAGAGGGGAGTGGTTGTGGGCGGGAGCCCAAGCTCCGCCCCTAGCAGGGGGCGTTAGCCCCCTGCCTCCTCCTCTCACCTGGCTGGCACCCATGCCCCTCGGCAGGCACCCAACCAGGTGCCTCCGAGGGGGCGTTTACAGCACCCTTTTGCTGCGGCGCCAGCTCCTCCTCAGCCTCATTCTTCTCTCCATCGTCTCGTCGCCATTAACCTTAAAAAAATAATAAAATGGGTCACCCTTATTGAGACACCAATTCACCAGGGTACTCCGCAAAGCTATTCAGGCTTGTGGTTTATCTTCCCAGGAGTATGCTGCGCACTCATTCAGGATTGGCGCCGCAACAACAGCCGCACACTTGGGTCTGCCTGCCGCGCACTTGGGTCTGCGCTCTGCTATATTACCCCTACTTACCTGTTTTTCTGTCCTTTCATCCTCAGCTGTGCTCAGGACAAGTGTGTGGATTTGCGGCCACAGTATAGTCCATTGGGCCCGCGTACAGGCGGTCAGCTGTGGCCTCGCGCCTAATCTTGGTTCGCCACCTGGAGTTCGAGTTTCCTGGTTTTCGAGAAGAGGCATGCATTGGGAAGAGCTTATGCCATTGCTGTTGGAGAAAGTAGTCACGTTCGGCCCTCCCGACATCCTTGTCATTCAATTAGGGGGAAATGACCTTGCTAACAGAAGGAGTGCGGACTTGTTGTGGAACATAAAAAGAGACTTGGATGCGTTTGCTGCCTTGTGTCCCAGAACGACGGTGTTCTGGTCCTCCTTCCTGAAGAGAATTTTTTTGGCGCGGTGCGCAGAGCTGTATGGCCATTGAAAAAACCAGGAAACTCGTAAATCGGGCAGTGGCCCGTTGGGTGCGCTTCATGAATGGCCGAGTCATTTATCATGACCGTATCCGGATCGGCGACCAGGCCTTATACCGGAATGACGGGGTGCATCTCTCAGACCAGGGGAACGACATTTGGCTAGATAGTGTCATCAACAGCATTTGGGATTGGTTACAGCTGTGAGGGTATTGGCGGCAAGCCTTTTTCGGCTCAGGTGGCGGTTAGGCATTGGAATAATGTTTTTGTGGTGTGTCGAAGGGCTAGGTGTGGCCATCGCCTATGCCTTCAATTTTTGGGTATTCCGTTAAAGGAATCTGGCGGTTGTGTACTCTGTCCGATTCCTGCTTGGCGGGAGGCCATGGCACGACCCTCAGTGACATCAGGGGAGAGCCTATAGTTGGATTAGCATCAACAGGCTCCACCTACTGGTGAATAAACCCCCTTGTTTTAGACATCCAATGCCTAAGCCAATACCTTTTCATTGCTGTAATCAATAAAGTTGTGGCCTTTCCTTGCCCATTAACCTTATATCACGTGTCCTTGCGTATTCATTTCACATTGCGGGGGTCGGGTCCTCGAACCACAACTAAAAATTCTATGTAAAAAAGTATTAAATGTTTAAATAAATTAAAACAATTCTTTAAAAAGGACTCATCTTAAAAACCTAAAAACTCCCTTAAAAAAATCAAGCCTTCAAAAAAGTTATATGATCTAAGAAAGTCTTTAAAAGAATCCTTCCAAAAGAATTAAGAAATTATAATGTAGCACCTTAGAGGCCAACTGAGTAGTTTTAGGTATAAGCTTTTGTGTGCGTGCACACTTCTTCAGATACATTTAACGTTATGGACTGGGTTTATTATATTTCATATGCTGTCCACCACACAGCATCTTGCACTAGACCTTTTCACAAGCATTTCAGACTGGTAAGAAAGACAGCCATTATGGTACTCATAATTAACTCGTGTATCCAAAACTTGCAGTTTACTTCTGATGGGCCTGCTTTCACATGAGGAAACCTGCGACAGGAATGACATGAAAATGGAAGGAAAGGCTGAAATTGCATCACACCGAAGAGGAAGAGTTTCTCAAATCTAAATCTGCAGCTGGAGGGAAGGAGAACGTGAGGTTGTGGGTTTTGAAGTGACAGCTACATACAGATCAGTTCAGTCATTCAGGGACATTTATCCCCCCCCCCCCCCGCGTTTATGTCCATGGGTCTCATACTCTGTGCTGACATACCAGCTGAAAAGTGGAACATTCTCTTAGGATACATATATATTTACTGAGAACCAATTATACCTCTTGTCTAGGTACATGTTCTTCCTGTGAACAGATAGAACACAGGATATAAGTTACCAGAAACTTGTAAATGGACCAAGGATGGCATCCGAAAACTGGAAACTTCTCAAAAATAGGATATATGTTTCCAGAGCTATAGGGAAGCTTGAATTTTGTTGTTCCTTATATCAGTTAAAGAGTCGCAGTTCTGTGAACTCTAGGTAAGGCACCAGCAAATCAATTACTATTTTTGAAGTTGCTGTAGGTGGAGGAACGTGAGGCTGAGGCAAACCATCACACACCGTTTAAAAGCAGAACATAACACTGTAGTTACCGTACTTAGAAATAGATGTCTGCATGGCTAGAATGACACCTAGTGGCTTTCATCGAAATTTCAATTTACATCTATCTGGGCAATTATGTCTGTTGCCTCATTCAAAACAGGACTGTAAATTTAATTGGACTTCTTCCATGCCATATCAGCACATTATAATACTACAGAAACATGGAATTATAGAGTTGTAAGAGACCCAAGAGTGATCTGGTCCAATCTTTCTATCAAGGGGAAATCTATCTTGCCCCCTCACCCTATTAGGTATTATTATTTCACTCTTCTTCTCTTTTAACTGGCTAGTGTTGTCCGACATTTTCCCAATGATTCTAGTGTTTATATTATTATTATACAGGCTGGCTACTTTTATTGTGTATTTATTATTGCTGGCCCCCGCCCCCTTGGATATTTTATTTGGAAATGCAGGCTATAAATTTAACAAACCAAAACTGGATAGCTAATTCTCCTGAATCCCATTGTTGTTGTTTAGTTGTTTAGTCGTGTCCGACTCTTCCTGACCCCATGGACCAGAGCACGCCAGGTACTTCTGTCTTCTACTGCCTCCCGCAGTTTGGTCAAACTCATGCTGGTAGCTTCGAGAACACTGTCCAACCATCTCATCCTCTGTCGTCCCCTTCTCCTTGTGCCCTCCATCTTTCCCAACATCAGGGTCTTTTCCAGGGAGTCTTCTCTTCTCATGAGATGGCCAAAGTATTGGAGTCTCAGCTTCAGGATCTGTCCTTCCAGTGAGCACTCAGGGCTGATTTCCTTCAGAATGGATAGGTTTGATCTTCTTGCAGTCCATGGGACTCTCAAGTGTCTCCTCTAGCACCATAATTCAAAAGCATCAATTCTTCGGCAATCAGCCTTCTTTATGGTCCAGCTCTCACTTCCAACTATAGCTTTAACTATACGGACCTTTGTTGGCAAGGTGATGTCTCTGCTTTTTAAGATGCTGTCTAGGTTTGTCATTGCTTTTCTCCCAGGAACCAGGAGTCTTTTAATTTCGTGGCTGCTGTCACCATCTGTAGTGATCACGAAGCCCAAGAAAGTAAAATCTCTCACTGCCTCCATTTCTTCCCCTTCTATTTGCCAGGAGGTGATGGGACCAGCGGCCATGATCTTCGTTTTTTTTTATATTGAGCTTCAAACCATATTTTGCGCTCTCCTCTTTCACCCTCATTAAAAGGTTCTTTAATTCCTCCTCACTTTCTGCCATCAGTGTTGTGTCTGAATCCCATTAGTACACCTGCAAAGTTTGCATAATGAAAACAACATGCGAACATGTGAAGCTTCCTTGCACTCAGTCAGACCATGGACCCAGAATTGTCTATATTGCAATGTAGACTAGCTCCCCAAAGTCTTTTCCAGCTCTCATTCCCAAGACAGAACCTGAAGTCTTCTGCATTTAAAACATGGGCATATACCACTGAGCTATGATGCTCCCCGCTCAGGAAGTTTTATTAATATTTGTAAAATGCCAAGGGCTGTGTCTCTGCTTACTTTGCTTGCCAACCTCACTTATCCCATCCCCTCACCAGCCCCTCTCTTTAAACCTCACCTATCCCTTAATCTTAGACCTCACTAAACATCCCCCTTGGACCTCTTCCCACCTTCTTCTGCTCATATTGCCTGCCTCCTACTGATGCTGCCATTTCAGCCTCACTGGCAGAGAGCAAGGAGGAGTAAAGAAGAGTTTGGATTTGATATCCCGCCTTTCACTCCCTTTAAGGAGTCTCAAAGTGGCTAACATTCTCCTTTCCCTTCCTCCCCCACAACAAACACTCTGTGAGGTGAGTGGGGCTGAGAGACTTCAAAGAAGTGTGACTGGCCCAAGGTCACCCAGCAGCTGCATGTGGAGGAGTGGAGACGCGAACCCGGTTCACCAGATTACGAGACTACCGCTCTTAACCACTACACCACACTGGCTCTCTAAAGCAGTAGGCAGGGGGGAAGCAGGATCCTCTCTGGGGAGTTGCCCCAGTCTGTCCTGACAATTCCTCCAAGGTTCACCTCAGATTTGCCCACCTCCATCTCCCTCCCCTGCTTCCATTCTCCTTGACCTCCAACAATAATTTATTATTTATACCCCGCCCATCTGGCTGGGCTTCCCCAGCCACTCTGAGCGGCTTCCAAAAAAAATATTAAAATACTGTAATACATCAAACATTAAAAGCTTCCCTAAACAGGGCTGCCTTCAGATGTTTTCTAAAAGTCTGGTAGTTGTTGTTCTCTTTGACATCTGGTGGGAGGGCGTTCCAAGGGCGGGCGCCACTACTGAGAAGGCCCTCTGCCTGGTTCCCTGTAACTTGGCTTCCAACAGTGAGGGAACCGCCAGAAGGCCTTTGGAGCTGGACCTCAGTGTCTGGGCAGAACGATGGGGGTGGAGACGCTCCTTCAGATATACTAGACCGAGGCCGTTTAGGGCTTTAAAGGTCAGCATCGACACTTTGAATTGTGCTCGGAAACGTACTGGGAGACAATGTTGCTCTTTCAAGACCGGTGTTATATGGTCTCGGCGGCCACTCCCAGTCACCAGTCTAGCTGCCGCGTTCTGGATTAGTTGTAGTTTCCGGGTCACCTTTAAAGGTAGCCCCACGTAGAGCGCATTGCAGTAGTCCAAGCGGGAGATAACCAGAGCATGCACCACTCTGGCGATAGCTCTCAGAAGTCTGTCATCATGCTGTGGTTCAAAGCATCACCTCTGACAGTCAAGTAAGGTGCAGCATGATGACAGCCTTGTATTTTTATTATATGCTAAGAGAAATCTGTAGGTCAAAACATTCTGAATATGTAGGCCTATTAATCTGTTGAAGCAAAACCGAAAGTGTCTTGCGGCACTTGAAATGGTAGCAGATTTATTGCAGAAGAAGCTTTTGTAGACTAGAGCCCACCTCGTCAGATGCATTATGTTATCCTCAGTTGGCAAACTGTGTCTGTGTTCATGCTTGAATGCATCTGATGATGTGGGCCCCAGTCTACAAAATTTAAGTGACTATAAATCGGTTAGTATTAATTGCTGTTTGCAATCAAAAAAAGAAATTGTTAAATCAGTATAATGAGATTGTAATTCAAATCTCAAGTGGTATCTCGGGTTAAGAACTTAATTCGTTCTGGAGATCCGTTCTTAACCTGAAACTGTTCTTAACCTGGGGTACCACTTTAGCTAATGGAGCCTCCCGCTGCCACCACGCGATTTCTGTTCTCATCCTGAAGCAAATTTCTTAACCCGAGGTACAATTTCTGGGTTAGCGGCGTCTGTAACCTTAAGCATCTGTAACCTGAAGCATCTGTAACCCAAGGTGCCACTATAACTATCTGACTTTTAAAAGACATCGGAAGGCAACCCTGTTTAGGGAATTTTGTAATGTTCATTTTTCTTTTTTTGTATTTTTCATATTCTTTTGGGAGCCGCCCAGAGTGGGCAGGGTATAAATGATTTATTATTATTATTATTATTATTATTATTATTATTATTATTATTATTAAAACCAGCCCCACCCACTCACATCTGGTGACATACAAGAGGAGGAGGAGCTACCCCTAACATGAGGGGCACTGGCATGGGGGTGCACAAATGAGCCCATTGCTGAAGGGCCCCTCAAACTGGGAGTCAATCCATGGTTCCCTTAAGACACAGTAAGAAGTGTCCTTAGGCTCAGCTCTTCAAAATACTATCCTCTAGCCTTTATATGTGGAAGACAGAAGTGCCTGGCGTGCTCTGGTCCATGGGATCATGAAGAGTCGGACACGACTAAACGACTAAACAACAACAAGCCTTTATATAGGTAAAGGTAAAGGGACCCCTGACCATTAGGTCCAGTCGTGACCGACTCTGGGGTTGCAGCGCTCATCTCGCTTTATTGGCCGAGGGAGCCGGCGTACAGCTTCCAGGTCATGTGGCCACCATGACTAAGCCACTTCTGGTGAACCAGAGCAGCGCACGGAAACACCGTTTACCTTCCTACCGGAGCGGTACCTATTTATCTACTTGCACTTTGACGTGCTTTCGAACTGCTAGGTTGGCAGGAGCAGGGACCGAGCAACGGGAGCTCACCCTGTTGCGGAGATTTGAACCGCAAACCTTCTGATCAGCAAGTCCTAGACTCTGTGGTTTAACCCACAGCGCCACCCGTGTCCCTTAGCCTTTATATATCCTGTTACAATTTTTTTGTTGGAGATTTTATTCTCCCTCCTTAATTTGCTTCACTTCTTCAACCAAGATACATATGGTGTTTTTTTTAAAGAAAGCACCCCATGTCAATATTCAGGCAATTCATTTTGCTATTGATCTGCACACCAAGAGTCTATTTCTGCTCATTCAAGCATTTGAATCCCAAGAAGGGAAAATGATATTATGCATTAATCTCCCACATGCACACAATTTCAAACACTCATTTCCAGTGTTCTTCTGACATTTGTCACAGAAGCCCATGAATGTGACTAAACACTTACACGCATACTTCCTACGGATAAGAAAACCCTCATTAACATTTCCACAAAGATTTTTCCCTTGGGGAACAAACCAGAAATGACTTTCTCAAATAAAAATCAACTCTGCTAGCAAGTTAGGCTCAGGAGACAGGCCGGCTGTCATTTTGATATAATATACTTGCTTGCCCACAGATAACTGGGAATAAACTAAACAAATGTGCTTGGTCTCTGAAATCAGACTGAGGAAGCTAAGCAAACAGAAGCAGGTCAAAAACAATACTAAAGTCAAAGGAAACCAAGGCTGGAATACGGTTCTGCTGTATCACTAAGTTGTTTCAGTCTGGCAGAATATAACATGGTCCAGTTCAGACATAACAGCGATAATGACACAGGAACAAGCAACCTCTCCTCTGCATAACCATGGTTAAAGGTAGAAAAAGGTAAAGGACCCCTGGACGGCTAAGTCCAGTTACTATGGGGTTGTGGCGCTCAACTCGCTTTCAGGCTGAGGTAGCTGGCGTTTGTCCACAGACAGCTTTCTGCGTGGTGTGGCCAGAATGACTAAACCACTTCTGGCACAACAGAACACCATGATGGAAAGCAGAGTGCGTGGAAATGACGTTTACCTTCCTGCCGGTTAAGTTGTCGAGGGCTGATTTCTTTTCCTGTGATAAAAAGACTTCTGTTTCAACCGCCAAACCTTTCAGGTGAGCATTTGCAACCGTTTGGCACCATTTTTGAGTGAATTGCCGAAAGTCAGATTTTTGATGAAATTGTGACCCCGGGGCTTAGGGATTTTTTTCAAAAAAATCATTCTCTTCCGGTTAAGTTTTCGAGGGCTGATTCCTTTTCCTGAGATAAAAAGCCTTCTGATTCAACCGCCAAACCTCTCAGAGCATTTGCACCATTTTTGAAAAAATGGCGGTTAAGTCAGATTTTTGATGAAATTGTGAACCCGGGGATTAGGGATTCTTTCAAAAAAATCTTTTTCTGCCAGTTAAGTTGTCGAGGGCTGATTTCTTGTCCTGTGATAAAAAGCCTTCTGATTCGACCGCCAAACCTCTCAGGAGAGCATTTGCACTATTTCTGAAAAAATGCCGGTTAAGTCAGATTTTTGATTAAATTGTGAACCCGGGGCTTAGGGATTTTTTCAAAAAGAACTTTTTCTGCCAGTTAAGTTCTCGAGGACTGATTTCTTGTCCTGTGATAAAAAGCCTTCTGTTTCGACCGCCAAAACTCTCAGGGGAGCATTTGCAACCGTTTGGCACCATTTTTGAGTGAACTGCCGAAAGTCAGATTTTTGATGAAATTGTGACCCCGGGGCGTAGGGATTTTTTCAAAAAAAATCTTTTTTCTGCCGGTTAAGTTATCGAGGGCTGCTTTCTTTTCCTGTGATAAAAAGGCTTCTGATTCGACCGCCAAACCTCTCAGGAGAGCAATTGCACCATTTTTGAAAAAATGCCGGTTAAGTCAGATTTTTGATGAAATTGTGACCCCGGAGATTAGGGATTTTTTCAAAAAAATCTTTTTCTGACAGTTAAGTTATCGAGGGTTGATTTCTTGTCCTGTGATAAAAAGCCTTCTGATTCGACCACCAAACCTCTCATGGGAGCATTTGCAACCGTTTGGCACCATTTTTGAGTGAACTGCTGAAAGTCAGATTTTTGATGAAATTGTGACCCCGGGGCTTAGGGATTTTTTCAAAAAAATATTTTTCTGACACTTAAGTTGTCGAGGGCTGATTTCATGTCCAGTGTTAAAAAAACACTTCTGTTTCGACCGCCAAACTTCTCATGGCAGAATTGGCAACCGTTTGGCACCATTTTTGAGTGAATTGCCCAAAGTCAGATTTTTGATGAAATTGTGACCCCGGGGCTCAGGGATTTTTTCAAAAAAATCTTTTTCTGCCGGTTAATTTGTCGAGGGCTGATTTCTTGTCCTGTGATAAAAAGCCTTCAGTTTCGACCGCCAAACCTTTCAGGGGAGCATTTGCAACCGTTTGGCACCATTTTAGAGTGTATTGGAGAACGTCACATTTTTGATGAAATTGTGACCCCGGGGCTTAGGGATTTTTTCAAAAAAAATCTTTTTCTGCCTGTTAAGTTGTCAAGGACTGATTTCTTGTCCTGTAGTAAAAAGCCTTCTGCTTCGACCGCCAAACCTCTAAGGGGAGAATTTGCAACCGTTTGGCAACATTTTTCAGTGAATTGGAGAACGTCAGATTTTTTATGAAACTGTGACCCCGGGGCTTAGGGATTTTTTCAAAAAAATCTTTTTCTGCCAGTTAAGTTGTCGAGGGCTGATTTCTTGTCCTGTGATAAAAAGCCTTCTGTTTCAACCGCCAAAACTCTCAGAGGAGCATTTGCAACCGTTTGGCACCATTTTTGATTGAATGGCCCAAAGTCAGATTTTTTATGAAATTGTGACCCCGGGGCTTAGGGATTTTTTCAAAAAAATCTTTTTCTGCCGGTTAAGTTGTCGAGGGCTGATTTCTTGTCCTGTGATATAAACCTTCTGTTTCGACCGCTAAACCTCTCAGGGGAGCATTTGCCACCGTTTGGCACCATTTTTCAGTGAATTGGAGAACGTCAGATTTTTGATGAAACTGTGACCCCGGGGCTTAGGGATTTTTTCAAAAAAAATCTTTTTCTGCCGGATAAGTTGTCGAGGGCTGATTTCCTGTCTTGTGATAAGAAGACTTCTGTTTCGACCGCCAAACGTTTCAGGGGAGCATTTGCAACCGTTTGGCACCATTTTTGAGTCAATGGGAGAATGTCAGATTTTTGATGAAATTGTGACCCCGGGGCTTAGGGATTTTTTCAAAAAAATCTTTTTCTGCCGGTTAAGTTGTCGAGGGCTGATTTCCTGTCTTGTGATAAGAAGACTTCTGTTTCGACCGCCAAACGTTTCAGGGGAGCATTTGCAACCGTTTGGCACCATTTTTGAGTCAATGGGAGAACGTCAGATTTTTCATGAAATTGTGACCCCGGGGCTTAGGGATTTTTTCAAAAAAATCTTTTTCTGCCAGTTAAGTTGTCGAGGGCTGATTTCTTGTCCTTTGATATAAACCTTCTGTTTCAACCGCCACACCTTTCAGAGGAGCATTTGCAACCGTTTGGCACCATTTTTGATTGAATTGCCCAAAGTCAGATTTTTTATGAAATTGTGACCCCGGAGCTTAGGGATTTTTTCAAAAAAAAATCTTTTTCTGCCGGTTAAGTTGTCGAGGGCTGATTTCTTGTCCTGTGATAAAAAGACTTCTGTTTCGACCGCCAAACGTTTCAGGGGAGCATTTGCAACCGTTTGGCACCATTTTTGAGTCAATTGGAGAACGTCAGCTTTTTCATGAAATTGTGACCCCAGGGCTTAGGGATGTTTTCAAAAAAATCTTTTTCTGCCAGTTACGTTGTGGAGGGCTGATTTCTTGTCCTGTGATAAAAAGCCTTCTGTTTCAACCGCCAAAACTCTCAGAGGAGCATTTACAACCGTTTGGCACCATTTTTGTGTGAATGGCCCAAAGTCAGATTTTTTATGAAATTGTGACCCCGGGGCTTAGGGATTTTTTCAAAAAAATCTTTTTCTGCCGGTTAAGTTGTCGAGGGCTGATTTCTTGTCCTGTGATATAAACCTTCTGTTTCGACCGCCAAACGTTTCAGGGGAGCATTTGCAACCGTTTGGCACCATTTTTGAGTCAATTGGAGAACGTCAGCTTTTTCATGAAATTGTGACCCCAGGGCTTAGGGATGTTTTCAAAAAAATCTTTTTCTGCCAGTTACGTTGTGGAGGGCTGATTTCTTGTCCTGTGATAAAAAGCCTTCTGTTTCAACCGCCAAAACTCTCAGGGGAGCATTTGCAACCGTTTGGCACCATTTTTGAGTGAACTGCCGAAAGTCAGATTTTTGATGGAATTGTGACCCCGGGGCTTAGGGATTTTTTTTAAAAAAATCTTTTTCTGCTGGTTAAGTTGTCGACGGCTGATGTCCTGTCCTGTGATAAAAAGACTTCTGTTTCGACCGCCAAACGTTTCAGGGGAGCATTTGCAACCGTTTGGCACCATTTTTGAGTCAATTGGAGAACATCAGCTTTTTCATGAAATTGTGACCCCAGGGCTTAGGGATGTTTTCAAAAAAATCTTTTTCTGCCATTTAAGTTGTGGAGGGCTGATTTCCTGCCCTGTGATAAAAAGCCTTCTGTTTCGACCGCCAAAACTCTCAGGGGAGCATTTGCAACCGTTTGGCACCATTTTTGAGTGAATTGCCGAAAGTCAGATTTTTGATGAAATTGTGACCCCGGGGCTTAGGGATTTTTTCAAAAAAATCTTTTTCTGCCGGTTAAGTTGTCGAGGGCTGATTTCCTGTCTTGTGATAAGAAGACTTCTGTTTCGACCGCCAAACGTTTCAGGGGAGCATTTGCAACCGTTTGGCACCATTTTTGAGTGAATTGCCGAAAGTCAGATTTTTGATGAAATTGTGACCCCGGGGCTTAGGGATTTTTTCAAAAAAAATCTTTTTCTGCTGTTTAAGTTGTCGACGGCTGATGTCCTGTCCTGTGATAAAAAGACTTCTGTTTCGACCGCCAAACGTTTCAGGGGAGCATTTGCAACCGTTTGGCACCATTTTTGAGTCAATTGGAGAACGTCAGCTTTATCATGAAATTGTGACCCCAGGGCTTAGGGATGTTTTCAAAAAAATCTTTTTCTGCCATTTAAGTTGTGGAGGGCTGATTTCTTGCCCTGTGATAAAAAGCCTTCTGTTTCGACCGCCAAAACTCTCAGGGGAGCATTTACAACCATTTGGCACCATTTTTGAGTGAATTGCCCAAAGTCAGATTTTTTTATGAAATTGTGACCCCGGGGCTTAGGGATTTTTTCAAAAAAATCTTTTTCTGCCAGTTACGTTGTGGAGGGATGATTTCTTGTCCTGTGATAAAAAGCCTTCTGTTTCAACCGCCAAAACGCTCAGGGGAGCATTTGCAACCGTTTGGCACCATTTTTGAGTGAATTGCCGAAAGTCAGATTTTTGATGAAATTGTGACCCCGGGGCTTAGGGATTTTTTCAAAAAAATCTTTTTCTGCCGGTTAAGTTGTCAAGGGCTGATTTCTTGTCCTGTGATCTAAACGTTCTGTTTCGACCGCCACACCTTTCAGCGGAGCATTTGCAACCGTTTGGCACCATTTTTGAATGAATTGGAGAACGTCAGATTTTTGATGAAACTGTGACCCCGGGGCTTAGGGATTTTTTTTAAAAAAATCTTTTTCTGCTGGTTAAGTTGTCGACGGCTGATGTCCTGTCCTGTGATAAAAAGACTTCTGTTTCGACCGCCAAACGTTTCAGGGGAGCATTTGCAACCGTTTGGCACCATTTTTGAGTCAATTGGAGAACATCAGCTTTTTCATGAAATTGTGACCCCAGGGCTTAGGGATGTTTTCAAAAAAATCTTTTTCTGCCATTTAAGTTGTGGAGGGCTGATTTCCTGCCCTGTGATAAAAAGCCTTCTGTTTCGACCGCCAAAACTCTCAGGGGAGCATTTGCAACCGTTTGGCACCATTTTTGAGTGAATTGCCGAAAGTCAGATTTTTGATGAAATTGTGACCCCGGGGCTTAGGGATTTTTTCAAAAAAATCTTTTTCTGCCGGTTAAGTTGTCAAGGGCTGATTTCTTGTCCTGTGATCTAAACGTTCTGTTTCGACCGCCACACCTTTCAGCGGAGCATTTGCAACCGTTTGGCACCATTTTTGAATGAATTGGAGAACGTCAGATTTTTGATGAAACTGTGACCCCGGGGCTTAGGGATTTTTTCAAAAAAAATCTTTTTCTGCTGGTTAAGTTGTCGACGGCTGATGTCCTGTCCTGTGATAAAAAGACTTCTGTTTCGACCGCCAAACGTTTCAGGGGAGCATTTGCAACCGTTTGGCACCATTTTTGAGTCAATTGGAGAACGTCAGCTTTATCATGAAATTGTGACCCCAGGGCTTAGGGATGTTTTCAAAAAAATCTTTTTCTGCCATTTAAGTTGTGGAGGGCTGATTTCCTGCCCTGTGATAAAAAGCCTTCTGTTTCGACCGCCAAAACTCTCAGGGGAGCATTTACAACCATTTGGCACCATTTTTGAGTGAATTGCCCAAAGTCAGATTTTTTTATGAAATTGTGACCCCGGGGCTTAGGGATTTTTTCAAAAAAATCTTCTTCTGCCGGTTACGTTGTGGAGGGATGATTTCTTGTCCTGTGATAAAAAGCCTTCTGTTTCAACCGCCAAAACGCTCAGGGGAGCATTTGCAACCGTTTGGCACCATTTTTGAGTGAATTGCCGAAAGTCAGATTTTTGATGAAATTGTGACCCCGGGGCTTAGGGATTTTTTCAAAAAAATCTTTTTCTGCCGGTTAAGTTGTCAAGGGCTGATTTCTTGTCCTGTGATCTAAACGTTCTGTTTCGACTGCCACACCTTTCAGCGGAGCATTTGCAACCGTTTGGCACCATTTTTGAATGAATTGGAGAACGTCAGATTTTTGATGAAACTGTGATCCCGGGGCTTAGGGATTTTTTCAAAAAAAATCTTTTTCTGCCGGTTAACTTGTCGAGGGCTGATTTCCTGTCTTGTGATAAGAAGACTTCTGTTTCGACCGCCAAACGTTTCAGGGGAGCATTTGCAACCGTTTGGCACCATTTTTGAGTCAATGGGAGAACGTCAGATTTTTCATGAAATTGTGACCCCGGGGCTTAGGGATTTTTTCAAAAAAATCTTTTTCTGCCGGTTAAGTTGTCGAGGGCTGATTTCTTGTCCTGTGATATAAACCTTCTGTTTCAACCGCCACACCTTTCAGAGGAGCATTTGCAACCGTTTGGCACCATTTTTGATTGAATTGCCCAAAGTCAGATTTTTTATGAAATTGTGACCCCGGGGCTTAGGGATTTTTTCAAAAAAATCTTTTTCTTCCGGTTAGGTTTTCGAGGGCTGATTTCTATTCCTGATATAAAAAGCCTTCTGATTCGACCACCAAACCTCTCAGGGGAGCATTTGCAACTGTTTGGCACCATTTTTGAGTGAACTGCCGAAAGTCAGATTTTTGATGGAATTGTGACCCCGGGGCTTAGGGATTTTTTCAAAAATTCTATTTCTGCCGGTTAAGTTGTCGAGGGCTGATTTCTTGTCCTGTGATAAAAAGCCTACTGTTTCAACCGCCAAAACTCTCAGAGGAGCATTTGCAACCGTTTGGCACCATTTTTGATTGAATTGCCCAAAGTCAGATTTTTTATGAAATTGTGACCCCGGAGCTTAGGGATTTTTTCAAAAAAAAATCTTTTTCTGCCGGTTAAGTTGTCGAGGGCTGATTTCTTGTCCTGTGATAAAAAGACTTCTGTTTCGACCGCCAAACATTTCAGGGGAGCATTTGCAACCGTTTGGCACCATTTTTGAGTCAATTGGAGAACGTCAGCTTTATCATGAAATTGTGACCCCAGGGCTTAGGGATTTTTTCAAAAAAATCTTTTTCTGCCGGTTAACTTGTCGAGGGCTGATTTCCTGTCTTGTGATAAGAAGACTTCTGTTTCGACCGCCAAACGTTTCAGGGGAGCATTTGCAACCGTTTGGCACCATTTTTGAGTCAATGGGAGAACGTCAGATTTTTCATGAAATTGTGACCCCGGGGCTTAGGGATTTTTTCAAAAAAATCTTTTTCTGCCGGTTAAGTTGTCGAGGGCTGATTTCTTGTCCTGTGATATAAACCTTCTGTTTCAACCGCCACACCTTTCAGAGGAGCATTTGCAACCGTTTGGCACCATTTTTGATTGAATTGCCCAAAGTCAGATTTTTTATGAAATTGTGACCCCGGAGCTTAGGGATTTTTTCAAAAAAAAATCTTTTTCTGCCGGTTAAGTTGTCGAGGGCTGATTTCTTTTCCTGTGATAAAAAGACTTCTGTTTCGACCGCCAAACGTTTCAGGGGAGCATTTGCAACCGTTTGGCACCATTTTTGAGTCAATTGGAGAACGTCAGCTTTTTCATGAAATTGTGACCCCAGGGCTTAGGGATGTTTTCAAAAAAATCTTTTTCTGCCAGTTACGTTGTGGAGGGCTGATTTCTTGTCCTGTGATAAAAAGCCTTCTGTTTCGACCGCCAAACGTTTCAGGGGAGCATTTGCAACCGTTTGGCACCATTTTTGAGTCAATGGGAGAACGTCAGATTTTTCATGAAATTGTGACCCCGGGGCTTAGGGATTTTTTCAAAAAAATCTTTTTCTGCCGGTTAAGTTGTCGAGGGCTGATTTCTTGTCCTGTGATATAAACCTTCTGTTTCAACCGCCACACCTTTCAGAGGAGCATTTGCAACCGTTTGGCACCATTTTTGATTGAATTGCCCAAAGTCAGATTTTTTATGAAATTGTGACCCCGGAGCTTAGGGATTTTTTCAAAAAAAAATCTTTTTCTGCCGGTTAAGTTGTCGAGGGCTGATTTCTTGTCCTGTGATAAAAAGACTTCTGTTTCGACCGCCAAACGTTTCAGGGGAGCATTTGCAACCGTTTGGCACCATTTTTGAGTCAATTGGAGAACGTCAGCTTTTTCATGAAATTGTGACCCCAGGGCTTAGGGATGTTTTCAAAAAAATCTTTTTCTGCCAGTTACGTTGTGGAGGGCTGATTTCTTGTCCTGTGATAAAAAGCCTTCTGTTTCAACCGCCAAAACTCTCAGAGGAGCATTTACAACCGTTTGGCACCATTTTTGAGTGAATTGCCCAAAGTCAGATTTTTTATGAAATTGTGACCCCGGGGCTTAGGGATTTTTTCAAAAAAATCTTTTTCTTCCGGTTAGGTTTTCGAGGGCTGATTTCTATTCCTGATATAAAAAGCCTTCTGATTCGACCACCAAACCTCTCAGGGGAGCATTTCCAACTGTTTGGCACCATTTTTGAGTGAACTGCCGAAAGTCAGATTTTTGATGGAATTGTGACCCCGGGGCTTAGGGATTTTTTCAAAAAAAAATCTTTTTCTGCTGGTTAAGTTGTCGACGGCTGATGTCCTGTCCTGTGATAAAAAGCCTTCTGTTTCAACCGCCAAAACTCTCAGAGGAGCATTTACAACCGTTTGGCACCATTTTTGTGTGAATGGCCCAAAGTCAGATTTTTTATGAAATTGTGACCCCGGGGCTTAGGGATTTTTTCAAAAAAATCTTTTTCTGCCGGTTAAGTTGTCGAGGGCTGATTTCTTGTCCTGTGATATAAACCTTCTGTTTCGACCGCTAAACCTCTCAGGGGAGCATTTGCCACCGTTTGGCACCATTTTTCAGTGAATTGGAGAACGTCAGATTTTTGATGAAACTGTGACCCCGGGGCTTAGGGATTTTTTCAAAAAAAATCTTTTTCTGCCGGTTAAGTTGTCGAGGGCTGATTTCCTGTCTTGTGATAAGAAGACTTCTGTTTCGACCGCCAAACGTTTCAGGGGAGCATTTGCAACCGTTTGGCACCATTTTTGAGTCAATGGGAGAACGTCAGATTTTTCATGAAATTGTGACCCCGGGGCTTAGGGATTTTTTCAAAAAAATCTTTTTCTGCCATTTAAGTTGTGGAGGGCTGATTTCTTGTCCTGTGATATAAACCTTCTGTTTCAACCGCCACACCTTTCAGAGGAGCATTTGCAACCGTTTGGCACCATTTTTGAGTGAATTGCCCAAAGTCAGATTTTTTATGAAATTGTGACCCCGGGGCTTAGGGATTTTTTCAAAAAAATCTTTTTCTTCCGGTTAGGTTTTCGAGGGCTGATTTCTATTCCTGATATAAAAAGCCTTCTGATTCGACCACCAAACCTCTCAGGGGAGCATTTCCAACTGTTTGGCACCATTTTTGAGTGAACTGCCGAAAGTCAGATTTTTGATGGAATTGTGACCCCGGGGCTTAGGGATTTTTTCAAAAAAAAATCTTTTTCTGCTGGTTAAGTTGTCGACGGCTGATGTCCTGTCCTGTGATAAAAAGACTTCTGTTTCGACCGCCAAACGTTTCAGGGGAGCATTTGCAACCGTTTGGCACCATTTTTGAGTCAATTGGAGAACGTCAGCTTTTTCATGAAATTGTGACCCCAGGGCTTAGGGATGATTTCAAAAAAATCTTTTTCTGCCATTTAAGTTGTGGAGGGCTGATTTCCTGCCCTGTGATAAAAAGCCTTCTGTTTCGACCGCCAAAACTCTCAGGGGAGCATTTACAACCATTTGGCACCATTTTTGAGTGAATTGCCCAACGTCAGATTTTTTTATGAAATTGTGACCCCGGGGCTTAGGGATTTTTTCAAAAAAATCTTTTTCTGCCAGTTACGTTGTGGAGGGCTGATTTCTTGTCCTGTGATAAAAAGCCTTCTGTTTCAACCGCCAAAACTCTCAGGGGAGCATTTGCAACTGTTTGGCACCATTTTTGAGTGAACTGCCGAAAGTCAGATTTTTGATGGAATTGTGACCCCGGGGCTTAGGGATTTTTTCAAAAATTCTATTTCTGCCGGTTAAGTTGTCGAGGGCTGATTTCTTGTCCTGTGATAAAAAGCCTACTGTTTCAACCGCCAAAACTCTCAGAGGAGCATTTGCAACCGTTTGGCACCATTTTTGATTGAATTGCCCAAAGTCAGATTTTTTATGAAATTGTGACCCCGGAGCTTAGGGATTTTTTCAAAAAAAAATCTTTTTCTGCCGGTTAAGTTGTCGAGGGCTGATTTCTTTTCCTGTGATAAAAAGACTTCTGTTTCGACCGCCAAACGTTTCAGGGGAGCATTTGCAACCGTTTGGCACCATTTTTGAGTCAATTGGAGAACGTCAGCTTTTTCATGAAATTGTGACCCCAGGGCTTAGGGATGTTTTCAAAAAAATCTTTTTCTGCCAGTTACGTTGTGGAGGGCTGATTTCTTGTCCTGTGATAAAAAGCCTTCTGTTTCAACCGCCAAAACTCTCAGAGGAGCATTTGCAACCGTTTGGCACCATTTTTGTGTGAATGGCCCAAAGTCAGATTTTTTATGAAATTGTGACCCCGGGGCTTAGGGATTTTTTCAAAAAAATCTTTTTCTGCCGGTTAAGTTGTGGAGGGCTGATTTCTTGTCCTGTGATATAAACCTTCTGTTTCGACCGCTAAACCTCTCAGGGGAGCATTTGCCACCGTTTGGCACCATTTTTCAGTGAATTGCCGAAAGTCAGATTTTTGATGAAATTGTGACCCCGGGGCTTAGGGATTTTTTCAAAAAAAATCTTTTTCTGCTGGTTAAGTTGTCGACGGCTGATGTCCTGTCCTGTGATAAAAAGACTTCTGTTTCGACCGCCAAACGTTTCAGGGGAGCATTTGCAACCGTTTGGCACCATTTTTGAGTCAATTGGAGAACGTCAGCTTTATCATGAAATTGTGACCCCAGGGCTTAGGGATGTTTTCAAAAAAATCTTTTTCTGCCATTTAAGTTGTGGAGGGCTGATTTCCTGCCCTGTGATAAAAAGCCTTCTGTTTCGACCGCCAAAACTCTCAGGGGAGCATTTACAACCATTTGGCACCATTTTTGAGTGAATTGCCCAAAGTCAGATTTTTTTATGAAATTGTGACCCCGGGGCTTAGGGATTTTTTCAAAAAAATCTTTTTCTGCCGGTTAAGTTGTCAAGGGCTGATTTCTTGTCCTGTGATCTAAACGTTCTGTTTCGACCGCCACACCTTTCAGCGGAGCATTTGCAACCGTTTGGCACCATTTTTGAATGAATTGGAGAACGTCAGATTTTTGATGAAACTGTGACCCCGGGGCTTAGGGATTTTTTCAAAAAAAATCTTTTTCTGCTGGTTAAGTTGTCGACGGCTGATGTCCTGTCCTGTGATAAAAAGACTTCTGTTTCGACCGCCAAACGTTTCAGGGGAGCATTTGCAACCGTTTGGCACCATTTTTGAGTCAATTGGAGAACGTCAGCTTTATCATGAAATTGTGACCCCAGGGCTTAGGGATGTTTTCAAAAAAATCTTTTTCTGCCATTTAAGTTGTGGAGGGCTGATTTCCTGCCCTGTGATAAAAAGCCTTCTGTTTCGACCGCCAAAACTCTCAGGGGAGCATTTACAACCATTTGGCACCATTTTTGAGTGAATTGCCCAAAGTCAGATTTTTTTATGAAATTGTGACCCCGGGGCTTAGGGATTTTTTCAAAAAAATCTTTTTCTGCCAGTTACGTTGTGGAGGGATGATTTCTTGTCCTGTGATAAAAAGCCTTCTGTTTCAACCGCCAAAACGCTCAGGGGAGCATTTGCAACCGTTTGGCACCATTTTTGAGTGAATTGCCGAAAGTCAGATTTTTGATGAAATTGTGACCCCGGGGCTTAGGGATTTTTTCAAAAAAATCTTTTTCTGCCGGTTAAGTTGTCAAGGGCTGATTTCTTGTCCTGTGATCTAAACGTTCTGTTTCGACCGCCACACCTTTCAGCGGAGCATTTGCAACCGTTTGGCACCATTTTTGAATGAATTGGAGAACGTCAGATTTTTGATGAAACTGTGACCCCGGGGCTTAGGGATTTTTTCAAAAAAAAATCTTTTTCTGCCGGTTAACTTGTCGAGGGCTGATTTCCTGTCTTGTGATAAGAAGACTTCTGTTTCGACCGCCAAACGTTTCAGGGGAGCATTTGCAACCGTTTGGCACCATTTTTGAGTCAATGGGAGAACGTCAGATTTTTCATGAAATTGTGACCCCGGGGCTTAGGGATTTTTTCAAAAAAATCTTTTTCTGCCGGTTAAGTTGTCGAGGGCTGATTTCTTGTCCTGTGATATAAACCTTCTGTTTCAACCGCCACACCTTTCAGAGGAGCATTTGCAACCGTTTGGCACCATTTTTGATTGAATTGCCCAAAGTCAGATTTTTTATGAAATTGTGACCCCGGAGCTTAGGGATTTTTTCAAAAAAAAATCTTTTTCTGCCGGTTAAGTTGTCGAGGGCTGATTTCTTGTCCTGTGATAAAAAGACTTCTGTTTCGACCGCCAAACGTTTCAGGGGAGCATTTGCAACCGTTTGGCACCATTTTTGAGTCAATTGGAGAACGTCAGCTTTTTCATGAAATTGTGACCCCAGGGCTTAGGGATGTTTTCAAAAAAATCTTTTTCTGCCAGTTACGTTGTGGAGGGCTGATTTCTTGTCCTGTGATAAAAAGCCTTCTGTTTCAACCGCCAAAACTCTCAGAGGAGCATTTACAACCGTTTGGCACCATTTTTGAGTGAATTGCCCAAAGTCAGATTTTTTATGAAATTGTGACCCCGAGGCTTAGGGATTTTTTCAAAAAAATCTTTTTCTTCCGGTTAGGTTTTCGAGGGCTGATTTCTATTCCTGATATAAAAAGCCTTCTGATTCGACCACCAAACCTCTCAGGGGAGCATTTCCAACTGTTTGGCACCATTTTTGAGTGAACTGCCGAAAGTCAGATTTTTGATGGAATTGTGACCCCGGGGCTTAGGGATTTTTTCAAAAAACAATCTTTTTCTGCTGGTTAAGTTGTCGACGGCTGATGTCCTGTCCTGTGATAAAAAGCCTTCTGTTTCAACCGCCAAAACTCTCAGAGGAGCATTTACAACCGTTTGGCACCATTTTTGTGTGAATGGCCCAAAGTCAGATTTTTTATGAAATTGTGACCCCGGGGCTTAGGGATATTTTCAAAAAAATCTTTTTCTGCCGGTTAAGTTGTCGAGGGCTGATTTCTTGTCCTGTGATATAAACCTTCTGTTTCGACCGCTAAACCTCTCAGGGGAGCATTTGCCACCGTTTGGCACCATTTTTCAGTGAATTGGAGAACGTCAGATTTTTGATGAAACTGTGACCCCGGGGCTTAGGGATTTTTTCAAAAAAAATCTTTTTCTGCCGGTTAAGTTGTCGAGGGCTGATTTCCTGTCTTGTGATAAGAAGACTTCTGTTTCGACCGCCAAACGTTTCAGGGGAGCATTTGCAACCGTTTGGCACCATTTTTGAGTCAATGGGAGAACGTCAGATTTTTCATGAAATTGTGACCCCGGGGCTTAGGGATTTTTTCAAAAAAATCTTTTTCTGCCATTTAAGTTGTCGAGGGCTGATTTCTTGTCCTGTGATATAAACCTTCTGTTTCAACCGCCACACCTTTCAGAGGAGCATTTGCAACCGTTTGGCACCATTTTTGAGTGAATTGCCCAAAGTCAGATTTTTTATGAAATTGTGACCCCGGGGCTTAGGGATTTTTTCAAAAAAATCTTTTTCTTCCGGTTAGGTTTTCGAGGGCTGATTTCTATTCCTGATATAAAAAGCCTTCTGATTCGACCACCAAACCTCTCAGGGGAGCATTTCCAACTGTTTGGCACCATTTTTGAGTGAACTGCCGAAAGTCAGATTTTTGATGGAATTGTGACCCCGGGGCTTAGGGATTTTTTCAAAAAAAAATCTTTTTCTGCTGGTTAAGTTGTCGACGGCTGATGTCCTGTCCTGTGATAAAAAGACTTCTGTTTCGACCGCCAAACGTTTCAGGGGAGCATTTGCAACCGTTTGGCACCATTTTTGAGTCAATTGGAGAACGTCAGCTTTTTCATGAAATTGTGACCCCAGGGCTTAGGGATGATTTCAAAAAAATCTTTTTCTGCCATTTAAGTTGTGGAGGGCTGATTTCCTGCCCTGTGATAAAAAGCCTTCTGTTTCGACCGCCAAAACTCTCAGGGGAGCATTTACAACCATTTGGCACCATTTTTGAGTGAATTGCCCAACGTCAGATTTTTTTATGAAATTGTGACCCCGGGGCTTAGGGATTTTTTCAAAAAAAAATTTTTCTGCCAGTTACGTTGTGGAGGGCTGATTTCTTGTCCTGTGATAAAAAGCCTTCTGTTTCAACCGCCAAAACTCTCAGGGGAGCATTTGCAACTGTTTGGCACCATTTTTGAGTGAACTGCCGAAAGTCAGATTTTTGATGGAATTGTGACCCCGGGGCTTAGGGATTTTTTCAAAAATTCTATTTCTGCCGGTTAAGTTGTCGAGGGCTGATTTCTTGTCCTGTGATAAAAAGCCTACTGTTTCAACCGCCAAAACTCTCAGAGGAGCATTTGCAACCGTTTGGCACCATTTTTGATTGAATTGCCCAAAGTCAGATTTTTTATGAAATTGTGACCCCGGAGCTTAGGGATTTTTTCAAAAAAAAATCTTTTTCTGCCGGTTAAGTTGTCGAGGGCTGATTTCTTTTCCTGTGATAAAAAGACTTCTGTTTCCACCGCCAAACGTTTCAGGGGAGCATTTGCAACCGTTTGGCACCATTTTTGAGTCAATTGGAGAACGTCAGCTTTTTCATGAAATTGTGACCCCAGGGCTTAGGGATGTTTTCAAAAAAATCTTTTTCTGCCAGTTACGTTGTGGAGGGCTGATTTCTTGTCCTGTGATAAAAAGCCTTCTGTTTCAACCGCCAAAACTCTAAGAGGAGCATTTGCAACCGTTTGGCACCATTTTTGTGTGAATGGCCCAAAGTCAGATTTTTTATGAAATTGTGACCCCGGGGCTTAGGGATTTTTTCAAAAAAATCTTTTTCTGCCGGTTAAGTTGTGGAGGGCTGATTTCTTGTCCTGTGATATAAACCTTCTGTTTCGACCGCTAAACCTCTCAGGGGAGCATTTGCCACCGTTTGGCACCATTTTTCAGTGAATTGCCGAAAGTCAGATTTTTGATGAAATTGTGACCCCGGGGCTTAGGGATTTTTTCAAAAAAAATCTTTTTCTGCTGGTTAAGTTGTCGACGGCTGATGTCCTGTCCTGTGATAAAAAGACTTCTGTTTCGACCGCCAAACGTTTCAGGGGAGCATTTGCAACCTTTTGGCACCATTTTTGAGTCAATTGGAGAACGTCAGCTTTATCATGAAATTGTGACCCCAGGGCTTAGGGATGTTTTCAAAAAAATCTTTTTCTGCCATTTAAGTTGTGGAGGGCTGATTTCCTGCCCTGTGATAAAAAGCCTTCTGTTTCGACCGCCAAAACTCTCAGGGGAGCATTTACAACCATTTGGCACCATTTTTGAGTGAATTGCCCAAAGTCAGATTTTTTTATGAAATTGTGACCCCGGGGCTTAGGGATTTTTTCAAAAAAATCTTTTTCTGCCGGTTAAGTTGTCAAGGGCTGATTTCTTGTCCTGTGATCTAAACGTTCTGTTTCGACCGCCACACCTTTCAGCGGAGCATTTGCAACCGTTTGGCACCATTTTTGAATGAATTGGAGAACGTCAGATTTTTGATGAAACTGTGACCCCGGGGCTTAGGGATTTTTTCAAAAAAAATCTTTTTCTGCTGGTTAAGTTGTCGACGGCTGATGTCCTGTCCTGTGATAAAAAGACTTCTGTTTCGACCGCCAAACGTTTCAGGGGAGCATTTGCAACCGTTTGGCACCATTTTTGAGTCAATTGGAGAACGTCAGCTTTATCATGAAATTGTGACCCCAGGGCTTAGGGATGTTTTCAAAAAAATCTTTTTCTGCCATTTAAGTTGTGGAGGGCTGATTTCCTGCCCTGTGATAAAAAGCCTTCTGTTTCGACCGCCAAAACTCTCAGGGGAGCATTTACAACCATTTGGCACCATTTTTGAGTGAATTGCCCAAAGTCAGATTTTTTTATGAAATTGTGACCCCGGGGCTTAGGGATTTTTTCAAAAAAATCTTTTTCTGCCAGTTACGTTGTGGAGGGATGATTTCTTGTCCTGTGATAAAAAGCCTTCTGTTTCAACCGCCAAAACGCTCAGGGGAGCATTTGCAACCGTTTGGCACCATTTTTGAGTGAATTGCCGAAAGTCAGATTTTTGATGAAATTGTGACCCCGGGGCTTAGGGATTTTTTCAAAAAAATCTTTTTCTGCCGGTTAAGTTGTCAAGGGCTGATTTCTTGTCCTGTGATCTAAACGTTCTGTTTCGACCGCCACACCTTTCAGCGGAGCATTTGCAACCGTTTGGCACCATTTTTGAATGAATTGGAGAACGTCAGATTTTTGATGAAACTGTGACCCCGGGGCTTAGGGATTTTTTCAAAAAAAATCTTTTTCTGCCGGTTAACTTGTCGAGGGCTGATTTCCTGTCTTGTGATAAGAAGACTTCTGTTTCGACCGCCAAACGTTTCAGGGGAGCATTTGCAACCGTTTGGCACCATTTTTGAGTCAATGGGAGAACGTCAGATTTTTCATGAAATTGTGACCCCGGGGCTTAGGGATTTTTTCAAAAAAATCTTTTTCTGCCGGTTAAGTTGTCGAGGGCTGATTTCTTGTCCTGTGATATAAACCTTCTGTTTCGACCGCTAAACCTCTCAGGGGAGCATTTGCCACCGTTTGGCACCATTTTTCAGTGAATTGCCGAAAGTCAGATTTTTGATGAAATTGTGACCCCGGGGCTTAGGGATTTTTTCAAAAAAAATCTTTTTCTGCTGGTTAAGTTGTCGACGGCTGATGTCCTGTCCTGTGATAAAAAGACTTCTGTTTCGACCGCCAAACGTTTCAGGGGAGCATTTGCAACCTTTTGGCACCATTTTTGAGTCAATTGGAGAACGTCAGCTTTATCATGAAATTGTGACCCCAGGGCTTAGGGATGTTTTCAAAAAAATCTTTTTCTGCCATTTAAGTTGTGGAGGGCTGATTTCCTGCCCTGTGATAAAAAGCCTTCTGTTTCGACCGCCAAAACTCTCAGGGGAGCATTTACAACCATTTGGCACCATTTTTGAGTGAATTGCCCAAAGTCAGATTTTTTTATGAAATTGTGACCCCGGGGCTTAGGGATTTTTTCAAAAAAATCTTTTTCTGCCGGTTAAGTTGTCAAGGGCTGATTTCTTGTCCTGTGATCTAAACGTTCTGTTTCGACCGCCACACCTTTCAGCGGAGCATTTGCAACCGTTTGGCACCATTTTTGAATGAATTGGAGAACGTCAGATTTTTGATGAAACTGTGACCCCGGGGCTTAGGGATTTTTTCAAAAAAAATCTTTTTCTGCTGGTTAAGTTGTCGACGGCTGATGTCCTGTCCTGTGATAAAAAGACTTCTGTTTCGACCGCCAAACGTTTCAGGGGAGCATTTGCAACCGTTTGGCACCATTTTTGAGTCAATTGGAGAACGTCAGCTTTATCATGAAATTGTGACCCCAGGGCTTAGGGATGTTTTCAAAAAAATCTTTTTCTGCCATTTAAGTTGTGGAGGGCTGATTTCCTGCCCTGTGATAAAAAGCCTTCTGTTTCGACCGCCAAAACTCTCAGGGGAGCATTTACAACCATTTGGCACCATTTTTGAGTGAATTGCCCAAAGTCAGATTTTTTTATGAAATTGTGACCCCGGGGCTTAGGGATTTTTTCAAAAAAATCTTTTTCTGCCAGTTACGTTGTGGAGGGATGATTTCTTGTCCTGTGATAAAAAGCCTTCTGTTTCAACCGCCAAAACGCTCAGGGGAGCATTTGCAACCGTTTGGCACCATTTTTGAGTGAATTGCCGAAAGTCAGATTTTTGATGAAATTGTGACCCCGGGGCTTAGGGATTTTTTCAAAAAAATCTTTTTCTGCCGGTTAAGTTGTCAAGGGCTGATTTCTTGTCCTGTGATCTAAACGTTCTGTTTCGACCGCCACACCTTTCAGCGGAGCATTTGCAACCGTTTGGCACCATTTTTGAATGAATTGGAGAACGTCAGATTTTTGATGAAACTGTGACCCCGGGGCTTAGGGATTTTTTCAAAAAAAATCTTTTTCTGCCGGTTAACTTGTCGAGGGCTGATTTCCTGTCTTGTGATAAGAAGACTTCTGTTTCGACCGCCAAACGTTTCAGGGGAGCATTTGCAACCGTTTGGCACCATTTTTGAGTCAATGGGAGAACGTCAGATTTTTCATGAAATTGTGACCCCGGGGCTTAGGGATTTTTTCAAAAAAATCTTTTTCTGCCGGTTAAGTTGTCGAGGGCTGATTTCTTGTCCTGTGATATAAACCTTCTGTTTCAACCGCCACACCTTTCAGAGGAGCATTTGCAACCGTTTGGCACCATTTTTGATTGAATTGCCCAAAGTCAGATTTTTTATGAAATTGTGACCCCGGAGCTTAGGGATTTTTTCAAAAAAAAATCTTTTTCTGCCGGTTAAGTTGTCGAGGGCTGATTTCTTGTCCTGTGATAAAAAGACTTCTGTTTCGACCGCCAAACGTTTCAGGGGAGCATTTGCAACCGTTTGGCACCATTTTTGAGTCAATTGGAGAACGTCAGCTTTTTCATGAAATTGTGACCCCAGGGCTTAGGGATGTTTTCAAAAAAATCTTTTTCTGCCAGTTACGTTGTGGAGGGCTGATTTCTTGTCCTGTGATAAAAAGCCTTCTGTTTCAACCGCCAAAACTCTCAGAGGAGCATTTACAACCGTTTGGCACCATTTTTGAGTGAATTGCCCAAAGTCAGATTTTTTATGAAATTGTGACCCCGGGGCTTAGGGATTTTTTCAAAAAAATCTTTTTCTTCCGGTTAGGTTTTCGAGGGCTGATTTCTATTCCTGATATAAAAAGCCTTCTGATTCGACCACCAAACCTCTCAGGGGAGCATTTCCAACTGTTTGGCACCATTTTTGAGTGAACTGCCGAAAGTCAGATTTTTGATGGAATTGTGACCCCGGGGCTTAGGGATTTTTTCAAAAAAAAATCTTTTTCTGCTGGTTAAGTTGTCGACGGCTGATGTCCTGTCCTGTGATAAAAAGCCTTCTGTTTCAACCGCCAAAACTCTCAGAGGAGCATTTACAACCGTTTGGCACCATTTTTGTGTGAATGGCCCAAAGTCAGATTTTTTATGAAATTGTGACCCCGGGGCTTAGGGATATTTTCAAAAAAATCTTTTTCTGCCGGTTAAGTTGTCGAGGGCTGATTTCTTGTCCTGTGATATAAACCTTCTGTTTCGACCGCTAAACCTCTCAGGGGAGCATTTGCCACCGTTTGGCACCATTTTTCAGTGAATTGGAGAACGTCAGATTTTTGATGAAACTGTGACCCCGGGGCTTAGGGATTTTTTCAAAAAAAATCTTTTTCTGCCGGTTAAGTTGTCGAGGGCTGATTTCCTGTCTTGTGATAAGAAGACTTCTGTTTCGACCGCCAAACGTTTCAGGGGAGCATTTGCAACCGTTTGGCACCATTTTTGAGTCAATGGGAGAACGTCAGATTTTTGATGAAACTGTGACCCCGGGGCTTAGGGATTTTTTCAAAAAAAATCTTTTTCTGCTGGTTAAGTTGTCGACGGCTGATGTCCTGTCCTGTGATAAAAAGACTTCTGTTTCGACCGCCAAACGTTTCAGGGGAGCATTTGCAACCGTTTGGCACCATTTTTGAGTCAATTGGAGAACGTCAGCTTTATCATGAAATTGTGACCCCAGGGCTTAGGGATGTTTTCAAAAAAATCTTTTTCTGCCATTTAAGTTGTGGAGGGCTGATTTCCTGCCCTGTGATAAAAAGCCTTCTGTTTCGACCGCCAAAACTCTCAGGGGAGCATTTACAACCATTTGGCACCATTTTTGAGTGAATTGCCCAAAGTCAGATTTTTTTATGAAATTGTGACCCCGGGGCTTAGGGATTTTTTCAAAAAAATCTTTTTCTGCCAGTTACGTTGTGGAGGGATGATTTCTTGTCCTGTGATAAAAAGCCTTCTGTTTCAACCGCCAAAACGCTCAGGGGAGCATTTGCAACCGTTTGGCACCATTTTTGAGTGAATTGCCGAAAGTCAGATTTTTGATGAAATTGTGACCCCGGGGCTTAGGGATTTTTTCAAAAAAATCTTTTTCTGCCGGTTAAGTTGTCAAGGGCTGATTTCTTGTCCTGTGATCTAAACGTTCTGTTTCGACCGCCACACCTTTCAGCGGAGCATTTGCAACCGTTTGGCACCATTTTTGAATGAATTGGAGAACGTCAGATTTTTGATGAAACTGTGACCCCGGGGCTTAGGGATTTTTTCAAAAAAAATCTTTTTCTGCCGGTTAACTTGTCGAGGGCTGATTTCCTGTCTTGTGATAAGAAGACTTCTGTTTCGACCGCCAAACGTTTCAGGGGAGCATTTGCAACCGTTTGGCACCATTTTTGAGTCAATGGGAGAACGTCAGATTTTTCATGAAATTGTGACCCCGGGGCTTAGGGATTTTTTCAAAAAAATCTTTTTCTGCCGGTTAAGTTGTCGAGGGCTGATTTCTTGTCCTGTGATATAAACCTTCTGTTTCAACCGCCACACCTTTCAGAGGAGCATTTGCAACCGTTTGGCACCATTTTTGATTGAATTGCCCAAAGTCAGATTTTTTATGAAATTGTGACCCCGGAGCTTAGGGATTTTTTCAAAAAAAAATCTTTTTCTGCCGGTTAAGTTGTCGAGGGCTGATTTCTTGTCCTGTGATAAAAAGACTTCTGTTTCGACCGCCAAACGTTTCAGGGGAGCATTTGCAACCGTTTGGCACCATTTTTGAGTCAATTGGAGAACGTCAGCTTTTTCATGAAATTGTGACCCCAGGGCTTAGGGATGTTTTCAAAAAAATCTTTTTCTGCCAGTTACGTTGTGGAGGGCTGATTTCTTGTCCTGTGATAAAAAGCCTTCTGTTTCAACCGCCAAAACTCTCAGAGGAGCATTTACAACCGTTTGGCACCATTTTTGAGTGAATTGCCCAAAGTCAGATTTTTTATGAAATTGTGACCCCGGGGCTTAGGGATTTTTTCAAAAAAATCTTTTTCTTCCGGTTAGGTTTTCGAGGGCTGATTTCTATTCCTGATATAAAAAGCCTTCTGATTCGACCACCAAACCTCTCAGGGGAGCATTTCCAACTGTTTGGCACCATTTTTGAGTGAACTGCCGAAAGTCAGATTTTTGATGGAATTGTGACCCCGGGGCTTAGGGATTTTTTCAAAAAAAAATCTTTTTCTGCTGGTTAAGTTGTCGACGGCTGATGTCCTGTCCTGTGATAAAAAGCCTTCTGTTTCAACCGCCAAAACTCTCAGAGGAGCATTTACAACCGTTTGGCACCATTTTTGTGTGAATGGCCCAAAGTCAGATTTTTTATGAAATTGTGACCCCGGGGCTTAGGGATATTTTCAAAAAAATCTTTTTCTGCCGGTTAAGTTGTCGAGGGCTGATTTCTTGTCCTGTGATATAAACCTTCTGTTTCGACCGCTAAACCTCTCAGGGGAGCATTTGCCACCGTTTGGCACCATTTTTCAGTGAATTGGAGAACGTCAGATTTTTGATGAAACTGTGACCCCGGGGCTTAGGGATTTTTTCAAAAAAAATCTTTTTCTGCCGGTTAAGTTGTCGAGGGCTGATTTCCTGTCTTGTGATAAGAAGACTTCTGTTTCGACCGCCAAACGTTTCAGGGGAGCATTTGCAACCGTTTGGCACCATTTTTGAGTCAATGGGAGAACGTCAGATTTTTGATGAAACTGTGACCCCGGGGCTTAGGGATTTTTTCAAAAAAAATCTTTTTCTGCTGGTTAAGTTGTCGACGGCTGATGTCCTGTCCTGTGATAAAAAGACTTCTGTTTCGACCGCCAAACGTTTCAGGGGAGCATTTGCAACCGTTTGGCACCATTTTTGAGTCAATTGGAGAACGTCAGCTTTATCATGAAATTGTGACCCCAGGGCTTAGGGATGTTTTCAAAAAAATCTTTTTCTGCCATTTAAGTTGTGGAGGGCTGATTTCCTGCCCTGTGATAAAAAGCCTTCTGTTTCGACCGCCAAAACTCTCAGGGGAGCATTTACAACCATTTGGCACCATTTTTGAGTGAATTGCCCAAAGTCAGATTTTTTTATGAAATTGTGACCCCGGGGCTTAGGGATTTTTTCAAAAAAATCTTTTTCTGCCAGTTACGTTGTGGAGGGATGATTTCTTGTCCTGTGATAAAAAGCCTTCTGTTTCAACCGCCAAAACGCTCAGGGGAGCATTTGCAACCGTTTGGCACCATTTTTGAGTGAATTGCCGAAAGTCAGATTTTTGATGAAATTGTGACCCCGGGGCTTAGGGATTTTTTCAAAAAAATCTTTTTCTGCCGGTTAAGTTGTCAAGGGCTGATTTCTTGTCCTGTGATCTAAACGTTCTGTTTCGACCGCCACACCTTTCAGCGGAGCATTTGCAACCGTTTGGCACCATTTTTGAATGAATTGGAGAACGTCAGATTTTTGATGAAACTGTGACCCCGGGGCTTAGGGATTTTTTCAAAAAAAATCTTTTTCTGCCGGTTAACTTGTCGAGGGCTGATTTCCTGTCTTGTGATAAGAAGACTTCTGTTTCGACCGCCAAACGTTTCAGGGGAGCATTTGCAACCGTTTGGCACCATTTTTGAGTCAATGGGAGAACGTCAGATTTTTCATGAAATTGTGACCCCGGGGCTTAGGGATTTTTTCAAAAAAATCTTTTTCTGCCGGTTAAGTTGTCGAGGGCTGATTTCTTGTCCTGTGATATAAACCTTCTGTTTCAACCGCCACACCTTTCAGAGGAGCATTTGCAACCGTTTGGCACCATTTTTGATTGAATTGCCCAAAGTCAGATTTTTTATGAAATTGTGACCCCGGAGCTTAGGGATTTTTTCAAAAAAAAATCTTTTTCTGCCGGTTAAGTTGTCGAGGGCTGATTTCTTGTCCTGTGATAAAAAGACTTCTGTTTCGACCGCCAAACGTTTCAGGGGAGCATTTGCAACCGTTTGGCACCATTTTTGAGTCAATTGGAGAACGTCAGCTTTTTCATGAAATTGTGACCCCAGGGCTTAGGGATGTTTTCAAAAAAATCTTTTTCTGCCAGTTACGTTGTGGAGGGCTGATTTCTTGTCCTGTGATAAAAAGCCTTCTGTTTCAACCGCCAAAACTCTCAGAGGAGCATTTACAACCGTTTGGCACCATTTTTGAGTGAATTGCCCAAAGTCAGATTTTTTATGAAATTGTGACCCCGGGGCTTAGGGATTTTTTCAAAAAAATCTTTTTCTTCCGGTTAGGTTTTCGAGGGCTGATTTCTATTCCTGATATAAAAAGCCTTCTGATTCGACCACCAAACCTCTCAGGGGAGCATTTCCAACTGTTTGGCACCATTTTTGAGTGAACTGCCGAAAGTCAGATTTTTGATGGAATTGTGACCCCGGGGCTTAGGGATTTTTTCAAAAAAAAATCTTTTTCTGCTGGTTAAGTTGTCGACGGCTGATGTCCTGTCCTGTGATAAAAAGCCTTCTGTTTCAACCGCCAAAACTCTCAGAGGAGCATTTACAACCGTTTGGCACCATTTTTGTGTGAATGGCCCAAAGTCAGATTTTTTATGAAATTGTGACCCCGAGGCTTAGGGATATTTTCAAAAAAATCTTTTTCTGCCGGTTAAGTTGTCGAGGGCTGATTTCTTGTCCTGTGATATAAACCTTCTGTTTCGACCGCTAAACCTCTCAGGGGAGCATTTGCCACCGTTTGGCACCATTTTTCAGTGAATTGGAGAACGTCAGATTTTTGATGAAACTGTGACCCCGGGGCTTAGGGATTTTTTCAAAAAAAATCTTTTTCTGCCGGTTAAGTTGTCGAGGGCTGATTTCCTGTCTTGTGATAAGAAGACTTCTGTTTCGACCGCCAAACGTTTCAGGGGAGCATTTGCAACCGTTTGGCACCATTTTTGAGTCAATGGGAGAACGTCAGATTTTTCATGAAATTGTGACCCCGGGGCTTAGGGATTTTTTCAAAAAAATCTTTTTCTGCCATTTAAGTTGTGGAGGGCTGATTTCTTGTCCTGTGATATAAACCTTCTGTTTCAACCGCCACACCTTTCAGAGGAGCATTTGCAACCGTTTGGCACCATTTTTGAGTGAATTGCCCAAAGTCAGATTTTTTATGAAATTGTGACCCCGGGGCTTAGGGATTTTTTCAAAAAAATCTTTTTCTTCCGGTTAGGTTTTCGAGGGCTGATTTCTATTCCTGATATAAAAAGCCTTCTGATTCGACCACCAAACCTCTCAGGGGAGCATTTCCAACTGTTTGGCACCATTTTTGAGTGAACTGCCGAAAGCCAGATTTTTGATGGAATTGTGACCCCGGGGCTTAGGGATTTTTTCAAAAAAAAATCTTTTTCTGCTGGTTAAGTTGTCGACGGCTGATGTCCTGTCCTGTGATAAAAAGACTTCTGTTTCGACCGCCAAACGTTTCAGGGGAGCATTTGCAACCGTTTGGCACCATTTTTCAGTCAATTGGAGAACGTCAGCTTTTTCATGAAATTGTGACCCCAGGGCTTAGGGATGATTTCAAAAAAATCTTTTTCTGCCATTTAAGTTGTGGAGGGCTGATTTCCTGCCCTGTGATAAAAAGCCTTCTGTTTCGACCGCCAAAACTCTCAGGGGAGCATTTACAACCATTTGGCACCATTTTTGAGTGAATTGCCCAAAGTCAGATTTTTTTATGAAATTGTGACCCCGGGGCTTAGGGATTTTTTCAAAAAAATCTTTTTCTGCCAGTTACGTTGTGGAGGGCTGATTTCTTGTCCTGTGATAAAAAGCCTTCTGTTTCAACCGCCAAAACTCTCAGGGGAGCATTTGCAACTGTTTGGCACCATTTTTGAGTGAACTGCCGAAAGTCAGATTTTTGATGGAATTGTGACCCCGGGGCTTAGGGATTTTTTCAAAAATTTTATTTCTGCCGGTTAAGTTGTCGAGGGCTGATTTCTTGTCCTGTGATAAAAAGCCTACTGTTTCAACCGCCAAAACTCTCAGAGGAGCATTTGCAACCGTTTGGCACCATTTTTGATTGAATTGCCCAAAGTCAGATTTTTTATGAAATTGTGACCCCGGAGCTTAGGGATTTTTTCAAAAAAAAATCTTTTTCTGCCGGTTAAGTTGTCGAGGGCTGATTTCTTTTCCTGTGATAAAAAGACTTCTGTTTCGACCGCCAAACGTTTCAGGGGAGCATTTGCAACCGTTTGGCACCATTTTTGAGTCAATTGGAGAACGTCAGCTTTTTCATGAAATTGTGACCCCAGGGCTTAGGGATGTTTTCAAAAAAATCTTTTTCTGCCAGTTACGTTGTGGAGGGCTGATTTCTTGTCCTGTGATAAAAAGCCTTCTGTTTCAACCGCCAAAACTCTCAGAGGAGCATTTGCAACCGTTTGGCACCATTTTTGTGTGAATGGCCCAAAGTCAGATTTTTTATGAAATTGTGACCCCGGGGCTTAGGGATTTTTTCAAAAAAATCTTTTTCTGCCGGTTAAGTTGTGGAGGGCTGATTTCTTGTCCTGTGATATAAACCTTCTGTTTCGACCGCTAAACCTCTCAGGGGAGCATTTGCCACCGTTTGGCACCATTTTTCAGTGAATTGCCGAAAGTCAGATTTTTGATGAAATTGTGACCCCGGGGCTTAGGGATTTTTTCAAAAAAAATCTTTTTCTGCTGGTTAAGTTGTCGACGGCTGATGTCCTGTCCTGTGATAAAAAGACTTCTGTTTCGACCGCCAAACGTTTCAGGGGAGCATTTGCAACCGTTTGGCACCATTTTTGAGTCAATTGGAGAACGTCAGCTTTATCATGAAATTGTGACCCCAGGGCTTAGGGATGTTTTCAAAAAAATCTTTTTCTGCCATTTAAGTTGTGGAGGGGTGATTTCCTGCCCTGTGATAAAAAGCCTTCTGTTTCGACCGCCAAAACTCTCAGGGGAGCATTTACAACCATTTGGCACCATTTTTGAGTGAATTGCCCAAAGTCAGATTTTTTTATGAAATTGTGACCCCGGGGCTTAGGGATTTTTTCAAAAAAATCTTTTTCTGCCAGTTACGTTGTGGAGGGATGATTTCTTGTCCTGTGATAAAAAGCCTTCTGTTTCAACCGCCAAAACGCTCAGGGGAGCATTTGCAACCGTTTGGCACCATTTTTGAGTGAATTGCCGAAAGTCAGATTTTTGATGAAATTGTGACCCCGGGGCTTAGGGATTTTTTCAAAAAAATCTTTTTCTGCCGGTTAAGTTGTCAAGGGCTGATTTCTTGTCCTGTGATCTAAACGTTCTGTTTCGACCGCCACACCTTTCAGCGGAGCATTTGCAACCGTTTGGCACCATTTTTGAATGAATTGGAGAACGTCAGATTTTTGATGAAACTGTGACCCCGGGGCTTAGGGATTTTTTCAAAAAAAATCTTTTTCTGCTGGTTAAGTTGTCGACGGCTGATGTCCTGTCCTGTGATAAAAAGACTTCTGTTTCGACCGCCAAACGTTTCAGGGGAGCATTTGCAACCGTTTGGCACCATTTTTGAGTCAATTGGAGAACGTCAGCTTTATCATGAAATTGTGACCCCAGGGCTTAGGGATGTTTTCAAAAAAATCTTTTTCTGCCATTTAAGTTGTGGAGGGCTGATTTCCTGCCCTGTGATAAAAAGCCTTCTGTTTCGACCGCCAAAACTCTCAGGGGAGCATTTACAACCATTTGGCACCATTTTTGAGTGAATTGCCCAAAGTCAGATTTTTTTATGAAATTGTGACCCCGGGGCTTAGGGATTTTTTCAAAAAAATCTTCTTCTGCCAGTTACGTTGTGGAGGGATGATTTCTTGTCCTGTGATAAAAAGCCTTCTGTTTCAACCGCCAAAACGCTCAGGGGAGCATTTGCAACCGTTTGGCACCATTTTTGAGTGAATTGCCGAAAGTCAGATTTTTGATGAAATTGTGACCCCGGGGCTTAGGGATTTTTTCAAAAAAATCTTTTTCTGCCGGTTAAGTTGTCAAGGGCTGATTTCTTGTCCTGTGATCTAAACGTTCTGTTTCGACCGCCACACCTTTCAGCGGAGCATTTGCAACCGTTTGGCACCATTTTTGAGTCAATGGGAGAACGTCAGATTTTTCATGAAATTGTGACCCCGGGGCTTAGGGATTTTTTCAAAAAAATCTTTTTCTGCCAGTTACGTTGTGGAGGGCTGATTTCTTGTCCTGTGATAAAAAGCCTTCTGTTTCAACCGCCAAAACTCTCAGAGGAGCATTTACAACCGTTTGGCACCATTTTTGTGTGAATGGCCCAAAGTCAGATTTTTTATGAAATTGTGACCCCGGGGCTTAGGGATTTTTTCAAAAAAATCTTTTTCTGCCGGTTAAGTTGTCGAGGGCTGATTTCTTGTCCTGTGATATAAACCTTCTGTTTCGACCGCTAAACCTCTCAGGGGAGCATTTGCCACCGTTTGGCACCATTTTTCAGTGAATTGGAGAACGTCAGATTTTTGATGAAACTGTGACCCCGGGGCTTAGGGATTTTTTCAAAAAAAATCTTTTTCTGCCGGTTAAGTTGTCGAGGGCTGATTTCCTGTCTTGTGATAAGAAGACTTCTGTTTCGACCGCCAAACGTTTCAGGGGAGCATTTGCAACCGTTTGGCACCATTTTTGAGTCAATGGGAGAACGTCAGATTTTTCATGAAATTGTGACCCCGGGGCTTAGGGATTTTTTCAAAAAAATCTTTTTCTGCCGGTTAAGTTGTCGAGGGCTGATTTCTTGTCCTGTGATATAAACCTTCTGTTTCAACCGCCACACCTTTCAGAGGAGCATTTGCAACCGTTTGGCACCATTTTTGAGTGAATTGCCCAAAGTCAGATTTTTTATGAAATTGTGACCCCGGGGCTTAGGGGTTTTTTCAAAAAAATCTTTTTCTTCCGGTTAGGTTTTCGAGGGCTGATTTCTATTCCTGATATAAAAAGCCTTCTGATTCGACCACCAAACCTCTCAGGGGAGCATTTCCAACTGTTTGGCACCATTTTTGAGTGAACTGCCGAAAGTCAGATTTTTGATGGAATTGTGACCCCGGGGCTTAGGGATTTTTTCAAAAAAATCTTTTTCTGCCAGTTACGTTGTGGACGGCTGATTTCTTGTCCTGTGATAAAAAGCCTTCTGTTTCAACCGCCAAAACTCTCAGGGGAGCATTTGCAACCGTTTGGCACCATTTTTGAGTGAATTGCCGAAAGTCAGATTTTTGATGAAATTGTGACCCCGGGGCTTAGGGATTTTTTCAAAAAAATCTTTTTCTGCCGGTTAAGTTGTCAAGGGCTGATTTCTTGTCCTGTGATATAAACGTTCTGTTTCGACCGCCACACCTTTCAGCGGAGCATTTGCAACCGTTTGGCACCATTTTTCAGTGAATTGGAGAACGTCAGATTTTTGATGAAACTGTGACCCCGGGGCTTAGGGATTTTTTCAAAAAAAATCTTTTTCTGCCGGTTAACTTGTCGAGGGCTGATTTCCTGTCTTGTGATAAGAAGACTTCTGTTTCGACCGCCAAACGTTTCAGGGGAGCATTTGCAACCATTTGGCACCATTTTTGAGTCAATGGGAGAACGTCAGATTTTTCATGAAATTGTGACCCGGGGCTTAGGGATTTTTTCAAAAAAATCTTTTTCTGCCGGTTAAGTTGTCGAGGGCTGATTTCTTGTCCTGTGATATAAACCTTCTGTTTCGACCGCCACACCTTTCAGCGGAGCATTTGCAACCGTTTGGCACCATTTTTCAGTGAATTGGAGAACGTCAGATTTTTGATGAAACTGTGACCCCGGGGCTTAGGGATTTTTTCAAAAAAAATCTTTTTCTGCCGGTTAAGTTGTCGAGGGCTGATTTCCTGTCTTGTGATAAGAAGACTTCTGTTTCGACCGCCAAACGTTTCAGGGGAGCATATGCAACTGTTTGGCACCATTTTTGAGTCAATGGGAGAACGTCAGATTTTTCATGAAATTGTGACCCCGGGGCTTAGGGATTTTTTCAAAAAAATCTTTTTCTGCCGGTTAAGTTGTCGAGGGCTGATTTCTTGTCCTGTGATATAAACCTTCTGTTTCAACCGCCACACCTTTCAGAGGAGCATTTGCAACCGTTTGGCACCATTTTTGATTGAATTGCCCAAAGTCAGATTTTTTATGAAATTGTGACCCCGGGGCTTAGGGATTTTTTCAAAAAAATCTTTTTCTTCCGGTTAGGTTTTTGAGGGCTGATTTCTATTCCTGATATAAAAAGCCTTCTGATCCGACCACCAAACCTCTCAGGGGAGCATTTGCAACTGTTTGGCACCATTTTTGAGTGAATTGCCAAAGTCAGATTTTTGATGGAATTGTGACCCCGGGGCTTAGGGATTTTTTCAAAAAAAAATCTTTTTCTGTCGGTTAAGTTGTCGAGGGCTGATTTCTTGTCCTGTGATAAAAAGACTTCTGTTTCGCCCGCCAAACGTTTCAGGGGAGCATTTGCAACCGTTTGGCACCATTTTTGAGTCAATTGGAGAACGTCAGCTTTTTCATGAAATTGTGACCCCAGGGCTTAGGGATGTTTTCAAAAAAATCTTTTTCTGCCAGTTACGTTGTGGAGGGCTGATTTCTTGTCCTGTGATAAAAAGCCTTCTGTTTCAACCGCCAAAACTCTCAGAGGAGCATTTGCAACCGTTTGGCACCATTTTTGATTGAATTGCCCAAAGTCAGATTTTTTATGAAATTGTGACCCCGGAGCTTAGGGATTTTTTCAAAAAAAATCTTTTTCTTCCGGTGAAGTTGTCGAGGGCTGATTTCATGTCCTGTGTTAAAAAACCCTTCTGTTTCGACCACCAAAACTCTCAGGGGAGAATTTGCAACCGTTTGGCACCATTTTTGTGTGAATTGCCAAAGTCAGATTTTTTAGGAAACTGTGACCCCGGGTGGGATTTTTTCAAAAAAATCTTTTTCTGCCGGTTAAGTTGTCGAGGGCTGATTTCTTGTCCTGTAATTAAAAGCCTTCTATTTCGATCGCCAAAACTCTGAGGGGAGCATTTGCAACCGTTTGGCACCATTTTTGAGTCAATTGGAGAACGACAAATATTTGATGAAATTGTGACCTTGGGGCTTAGGGATTTTTTTCAAAAAAATCTTTTTCTGCTGGTTAAGTTGTCGAGGGCTGATTTCTTGTCCTGTGATAAAAAGCCTTCCATTTCTACCACCAAAACTCTCACGGGAGCATTTGCAACCGTTTGCCAACATTTTTGACTGAATTGTCGAAGGTAAGATTTTTGATGGAATTCTGACCCCGAGGCTTAGGAAATTTTTTCAAAAAATCTTTTTCTGCCGGTAGAGTTGTCAAGGGCTGATTTCCTGTCCTGTTTTAAAAAGCCGTCTGTTTCGACCGCCAAAACTCTGAGGGAAGCATTTAAAACCGTTTGGCACCATTTTTGAGTGAACTGCCGAAAGTCAGATTTTTGATGCAATTGTGACCCCGGGGCTTAGGGATTTCTTCAAAAAAATCTTTTTCTGCCGGTTAAGTTGTCGAGGGCTGATTTCTTGTCCTGTGATAAAAAGACTTCTGTTTCGACCGCCAAACGTTTCAGGGGAGCATTTGCAACCGTTTGGCACCATTTTTGAGTCAATTGGAGAACGTCAGCTTTTTCATGAAATTGTGACTCCAGGGCTTAGGGATGTTTTCAAAAAAATCTTTTTCTGCCAGTTACGTTGTGGAGGGCTGATTTCTTGTCCTGTGATAAAAAGCCTTCTGTTTCAACCGCCAAAACTCTCAGGGGAGCATTTGCAACAGTTTGGCACCATTTTTGAGTGAATTGCCCAAAGTCAGATTTTTGATGAAATTGTGACCCCGGGGCTTAGGGATTTTTTCAAAAAAATCTTTTTCTGCCGGTTAAGTTGTTGAGGGCTGATTTCTTGTCCTGTGATATAAACCTTCTGTTTCGACCGCCACACCTTTCAGCGGAGCATTTGCAACCGTTTGGCACCATTTTTGAGTGAATTGGAGAACGTCAGATTTTTGATGAAACTGTGACCCCGGGGTTAGGGATTTTTTCCAAAAAATCTTTTTCTGCCGGTAAAGTTGTCAAGGGCTGATTTCCTGTCCTGTTTTAAAAAGCCGTCTGTTTCGACCGCCAAAACTCTCAGGGGAGCATTTGCAACCGTTTGGCATCATTTTTGTGTGAATTGCACAAAGTCAGATTTTTTAGGAAATTGTCACCTCGAGGCTTAGGGATTTTTTCAAAAATTCTTTTTCTGCCGGTTAAGTTGTCGAGGGCTGATTTCCTGTCCTGTTTTAAAAAGCCATCAGTTTCGACCGCCAAAACTCTGAGGGGAGCATTTGCAAGCGTTTGGCACCATTTTTGAGTCAATTGGAGAACGAGAAATTTTTGATGAAATTGTGACCCCAGAGTTTAGGGATTTTTTCAAAAAAAAATCTTTTTCTGCCGGTTAAGTTGTCGAGGGCTGATTTCATGTCCAGTGTTAAAAAAAACACTTCGGTTTCGACCGCCAAACCTCTAATGGGAGCATTGGCAACCGTTTGGCACCATTTTTGAGTGAACTGCCAAAAGTCAGATTTTTGATGGAATTGTGACCCCGGGGCTTAGGGATTTTTTCAAAAAAATCTTTTTCTGCCGGTTAAGTTGTCGATTGATGATTTCTTGTCCTGTGATATAAACCTTCTGTTTCGATCGCCAAACCTCTCAGGGGAGCATTTGCAACCGTTTGGCACCACTTTTGAGCGAATTGCCCAAACGCAGATTTTTAATGAAATTGTGACCCCGGGGCTTAGGGATTTTTTCAAAAAAAATCTTTTTCTGCCGGTTAAGTTGTTGAGGGCTATTTTCTTGTCCTGTGATATAAACCTTCTGTTTCGACCGCCAAACCTCTCAGGGGAGCACTGGCAACCGTTTGGCACCATTTTGGAGTGAATTCTCCAAAGTCAGATTTTTGATGAAATTGTGATTAGGGATTTTTTCAAAAAAATCTTTTTCTTCCGGTTAAGTTGTCGAGGGCTGATTCCTTGTCCTGCGTTAAAAATCCCTTTGTTTCGACCGCCAAACCTTTCAGGGGAGCATTTGCAACCGTTTGGCTCCATTTTTAAGTGAATTGGAGAATGTCAGATTTTTGATGAAATTGTGACAACGGGGCTTAGGGATTTTTTCAAAAAAATCTTTTTCTGCCTGTTAAGTTATTGAGGGCTGATTTCTTCTCCTGTGATAAAAAGCCTTCTGTTTCGATCGCCAAACCTCTCAGGGGAGCATTTGCAACCGTTTGGCACCACTTTTGAGCGAATTGCCCAAACGCAGATTTTTAATGAAATTGTGACCCCGGGGCTTAGGGATTTTTTCAAAAAAAATCTTTTTCTGCCGGTTAAGTTGTCGAGGGCTGATTTCATGTCCTGTGTTAAAAAACCCTTCTGTTTCGACCACCAAAACTCTCAGGGGAGAATTTGCAACCGTTTGGCACCATTTTTGTGTGAATTGCCAAAGTCAGATTTTTGATGGAATTGTGACCCCGGAATTTAGATATTTTTTCAAAAAAATCTTTTTCTGCCGGTTAAGTTGTCGAGGGCTGATTTCTTGTCCTGTGATATAAACCTTCTGTTTCGACCGCCAAACCTTTCAGGGGAGCATTTGCAACCCTTTGGAACCATTATTGAGTGAATTGCCGAAAGTCAGATTTTTGATGAAATTGTAACCCCGGGGTTTAGATATTTTTTCAAAAAAATCTTTTTCTGCCGGTTAAGTTGTCGAGGGCTGATTTCTTGTCCTGTGATATAAACCTTCTGTTTCAACCGCCAAAGCTTTTAGCGGAGCATTTGCAACCGTCTGGCAACATTTTTGAGTGAATTGCCCAAAGTCACATTTTTGATGAAACTGTGACCCCGGGGATTAGGGATTTTTTCAAAAAAATCTTTTTCTGCCGGTTAAGTTGTTGAGGGCTGATTTCTTGTCCTGTGATATAAACCTTCTGTTTCGACCGCCACACCTTTCAGCGGAGCATTTGCAACCGTTTGGCACCATTTTTGAGTGAATTGGAGAACGTCAGATTTTTGATGAAACTGTGACCCCGGGGTTAGGGATTTTTTCCAAAAAATCTTTTTCTGCCGGTAAAGTTGTCAAGGGCTGATTTCCTGTCCTGTTTTAAAAAGCCGTCTGTTTCGACCGCCAAAACTCTCAGGGGAGCATTTGCAACCGTTTGGCATCATTTTTGTGTGAATTGCACAAAGTCAGATTTTTTAGGAAATTGTCACCTCGAGGCTTAGGGATTTTTTCAAAAATTCTTTTTCTGCCGGTTAAGTTGTCGAGGGCTGATTTCCTGTCCTGTTTTAAAAAGCCGTCAGTTTCGACCGCCAAAACTCTGAGGGGAGCATTTGCAAGCGTTTGGCACCATTTTTGAGTCAATTGGAGAACGAGAAATTTTTGATGAAATTGTGACCCCAGAGCTTAGGGATTTTTTCAAAAAAAAATCTTTTTCTGCCGGTTAAGTTGTCGAGGGCTGATTTCATGTCCAGTGTTAAAAAAAACACTTCGGTTTCGACCGCCAAACCTCTAATGGGAGCATTGGCAACCGTTTGGCACCATTTTTGAGTGAACTGCCAAAAGTCAGATTTTTGATGGAATTGTGACCCCGGGGCTTAGGGATTTTTTCAAAAAAATCTTTTTCTGCCGGTTAAGTTGTCGATTGATGATTTCTTGTCCTGTGATATAAACCTTCTGTTTCGATCGCCAAACCTCTCAGGGGAGCATTTGCAACCGTTTGGCACCACTTTTGAGCGAATTGCCCAAACGCAGATTTTTAATGAAATTGTGACCCCGGGGCTTAGGGATTTTTTCAAAAAAAATCTTTTTCTGCCGGTTAAGTTGTTGAGGGCTATTTTCTTGTCCTGTGATATAAACCTTCTGTTTCGACCGCCAAACCTCTCAGGGGAGCACTGGCAACCGTTTGGCACCATTTTGGAGTGAATTCTCCAAAGTCAGATTTTTGATGAAATTGTGATTAGGGATTTTTTCAAAAAAATCTTTTTCTTCCGGTTAAGTTGTCGAGGGCTGATTCCTTGTCCTGCGTTAAAAATCCCTTTGTTTCGACCGCCAAACCTTTCAGGGGAGCATTTGCAACCGTTTGGCTCCATTTTTAAGTGAATTGGAGAATGTCAGATTTTTGATGAAATTGTGACAACGGGGCTTAGGGATTTTTTCAAAAAAATCTTTTTCTGCCTGTTAAGTTATTGAGGGCTGATTTCTTCTCCTGTGATAAAAAGCCTTCTGTTTCGATCGCCAAACCTCTCAGGGGAGCATTTGCAACCGTTTGGCACCACTTTTGAGCGAATTGCCCAAACGCAGATTTTTAATGAAATTGTGACCCCGGGGCTTAGGGATTTTTTCAAAAAAAATCTTTTTCTGCCGGTTAAGTTGTTGAGGGCTATTTTCTTGTCCTGTGATATAAACCTTCTGTTTCGACCGCCAAACCTCTCAGGGGAGCACTGGCAACCGTTTGGCACCATTTTGGAGTGAATTCTCCAAAGTCAGATTTTTGATGAAATTGTGATTAGGGATTTTTTCAAAAAAATCTTTTTCTTCCGGTTAAGTTGTCGAGGGCTGATTCCTTGTCCTGCGTTAAAAATCCCTTTGTTTCGACCGCCAAACCTTTCAGGGGAGCATTTGCAACCGTTTGGCTCCATTTTTAAGTGAATTGGAGAATGTCAGATTTTTGATGAAATTGTGACAACGGGGCTTAGGGATTTTTTCAAAAAAATCTTTTTCTGCCTGTTAAGTTATTGAGGGCTGATTTCTTCTCCTGTGATAAAAAGCCTTCTGTTTCGATCGCCAAACCTCTCAGGGGAGCATTTGCAACCGTTTGGCACCACTTTTGAGCGAATTGCCCAAACGCAGATTTTTAATGAAATTGTGACCCCGGGGCTTAGGGATTTTTTCAAAAAAAATCTTTTTCTGCCGGTTAAGTTGTCGAGGGCTGATTTCATGTCCTGTGTTAAAAAACCCTTCTGTTTCGACCACCAAAACTCTCAGGGGAGAATTTGCAACCGTTTGGCACCATTTTTGTGTGAATTGCCAAAGTCAGATTTTTGATGGAATTGTGACCCCGGAATTTAGATATTTTTTCAAAAAAATCTTTTTCTGCCGGTTAAGTTGTCGAGGGCTGATTTCTTGTCCTGTGATATAAACCTTCTGTTTCGACCGCCAAACCTTTCAGGGGAGCATTTGCAACCCTTTGGAACCATTATTGAGTGAATTGCCGAAAGTCAGATTTTTGATGAAATTGTAACCCCGGGGTTTAGATATTTTTTCAAAAAAATCTTTTTCTGCCGGTTAAGTTGTCGAGGGCTGATTTCTTGTCCTGTGATATAAACCTTCTGTTTCAACCGCCAAAGCTTTTAGCGGAGCATTTGCAACCGTCTGGCAACATTTTTGAGTGAATTGCCCAAAGTCACATTTTTGATGAAACTGTGACCCCGGGGATTAGGGATTTTTTCAAAAAAATCTTTTTCTGCCGGTTAAGTTGTTGAGGGCTGATTTCTTGTCCTGTGATATAAACCTTCTGTTTCGACCGCCACACCTTTCAGCGGAGCATTTGCAACCGTTTGGCACCATTTTTGAGTGAATTGGAGAACGTCAGATTTTTGATGAAACTGTGACCCCGGGGTTAGGGATTTTTTCCAAAAAATCTTTTTCTGCCGGTAAAGTTGTCAAGGGCTGATTTCCTGTCCTGTTTTAAAAAGCCGTCTGTTTCGACCGCCAAAACTCTCAGGGGAGCATTTGCAACCGTTTGGCATCATTTTTGTGTGAATTGCACAAAGTCAGATTTTTTAGGAAATTGTCACCTCGAGGCTTAGGGATTTTTTCAAAAATTCTTTTTCTGCCGGTTAAGTTGTCGAGGGCTGATTTCCTGTCCTGTTTTAAAAAGCCGTCAGTTTCGACCGCCAAAACTCTGAGGGGAGCATTTGCAAGCGTTTGGCACCATTTTTGAGTCAATTGGAGAACGAGAAATTTTTGATGAAATTGTGACCCCAGAGCTTAGGGATTTTTTCAAAAAAAAATCTTTTTCTGCCGGTTAAGTTGTCGAGGGCTGATTTCATGTCCAGTGTTAAAAAAAACACTTCGGTTTCGACCGCCAAACCTCTAATGGGAGCATTGGCAACCGTTTGGCACCATTTTTGAGTGAACTGCCAAAAGTCAGATTTTTGATGGAATTGTGACCCCGGGGCTTAGGGATTTTTTCAAAAAAATCTTTTTCTGCCGGTTAAGTTGTCGATTGATGATTTCTTGTCCTGTGATATAAACCTTCTGTTTCGATCGCCAAACCTCTCAGGGGAGCATTTGCAACCGTTTGGCACCACTTTTGAGCGAATTGCCCAAACGCAGATTTTTAATGAAATTGTGACCCCGGGGCTTAGGGATTTTTTCAAAAAAAATCTTTTTCTGCCGGTTAAGTTGTTGAGGGCTATTTTCTTGTCCTGTGATATAAACCTTCTGTTTCGACCGCCAAACCTCTCAGGGGAGCACTGGCAACCGTTTGGCACCATTTTGGAGTGAATTCTCCAAAGTCAGATTTTTGATGAAATTGTGATTAGGGATTTTTTCAAAAAAATCTTTTTCTTCCGGTTAAGTTGTCGAGGGCTGATTCCTTGTCCTGCGTTAAAAATCCCTTTGTTTCGACCGCCAAACCTTTCAGGGGAGCATTTGCAACCGTTTGGCTCCATTTTTAAGTGAATTGGAGAATGTCAGATTTTTGATGAAATTGTGACAACGGGGCTTAGGGATTTTTTCAAAAAAATCTTTTTCTGCCTGTTAAGTTATTGAGGGCTGATTTCTTCTCCTGTGATAAAAAGCCTTCTGTTTCGATCGCCAAACCTCTCAGGGGAGCATTTGCAACCGTTTGGCACCACTTTTGAGCGAATTGCCCAAACGCAGATTTTTAATGAAATTGTGACCCCGGGGCTTAGGGATTTTTTCAAAAAAAATCTTTTTCTGCTGGTTAAGTTGTCGAGGGCTGATTTCATGTCCTGTGTTAAAAAACCCTTCTGTTTCGACCACCAAAACTCTCAGGGGAGAATTTGCAACCGTTTGGCACCATTTTTGTGTGAATTGCCAAAGTCAGATTTTTGATGGAATTGTGACCCCGGAATTTAGATATTTTTTCAAAAAAATCTTTTTCTGCCGGTTAAGTTGTCGAGGGCTGATTTCTTGTCCTGTGATATAAACCTTCTGTTTCGACCGCCAAACCTTTCAGGGGAGCATTTGCAACCCTTTGGAACCATTATTGAGTGAATTGCCGAAAGTCAGATTTTTGATGAAATTGTAACCCCGGGGTTTAGATATTTTTTCAAAAAAATCTTTTTCTGCCGGTTAAGTTGTCGAGGGCTGATTTCTTGTCCTGTGATATAAACCTTCTGTTTCAACCGCCAAAGCTTTTAGCGGAGCATTTGCAACCGTCTGGCAACATTTTTGAGTGAATTGCCCAAAGTCACATTTTTGATGAAACTGTGACCCCGGGGATTAGGGATTTTTTCAAAAAAATCTTTTTCTGCCGGTTAAGTTGTCGAGGGCTCATTTCTTGTCCTGTGATATAAACCTTCTGTTTCGACCGCCAAACCTTTCAGGGGAGCATTTGCAACCGTTTGGCACCATTTTTGAGTCAATTGGAGAACGACAAATTTTTGATGAAATTGTGACCTCGGGGCTTAGGGATTTTTTCCATAAAATCTTTTTCTGCCGGTTAAGTTGTCGAGGGCTGATATATTGTCCTGTGTTAAAAAACCCTTCTGTTTCGACTGCCAAACCTCTCAGGGGAGCATTGGCAACCGTTTGGCGCCATTTTTGAGTGAATTGCCCAAAGTCAGATTTTTGAGGAAACTGTGACCCCGGGGATTAGGGATTATTTCAAAAAATTCTTTTTCTGCCGGTTAAATTGTCGAGGGCTGGTTTCTTCTCCGGTGTTAAAAAACCTTCTGTTTCGACTGCCAAAACTCTCAGGGGAGCATTTGCAACCCTTCGGCAACATTTTTGAGTTAATTGGAGAATGTCAGATTTTTGATGAAATTGTGACCCCAGGGCTTAGGGATTTTTTCAAAAAAAAAAATTTTCTGCCGGTTAAGTTGTTGAGGGCTATTTTCTTGTCCTGTGATATAAACCTTCTGTTTCGACCGCCAAACCTCTCAGGGGAGCACTGGCAACCGTTTGGCACCATTTTGGAGTGAATTCTCCAAAGTCAGATTTTTGATGAAATTGTGATTAGGGATTTTTTCAAAAAAATCTTTTTCTTCCGGTTAAGTTGTCGAGGGCTGATTCCTTGTCCTGTGTTAAAAATCCCTTTTGTTTCGACCGCCAAACCTTTCAGGGGAGCATTTGCAACCGTTTGGCTCCATTTTTAAGTGAATTGGAGAATGTCAGATTTTTGATGAAATTGTGACAACGGGGCTTAGGGATTTTTTCAAAAAAATCTTTTTCTGCCTGTTAAGTTATTGAGGGCTGATTTCTTCTCCTGTGATAAAAAGCCTTCTGTTTCGACCGCCAAAACTCTCAGGGGAACATTTGCAACCTTTCGGCACCATTTTTGAGTGAATTGCAGAACGTCAGATTTTTTATGAAATTGTGACGCCAGGGCTTAGGGATTTTTTCAAAAAAATCTTTTTCTGCTGGTTAACTTGTTGAGGGCTTATTTCTTGTCCTGTATTATAAACCTTCTGCTTCGCCCGCAAAACCTTTCAGCAGATCGTTTGCAACAGCTTGGCACCATTTTTGAGTGAATTGCAGAACGTCAGATTTTTGCTGAAATTGTGACCGCGCGGCTTAGGGATTTTTTTCAAAAAAAGTTGGTCAGACGTCGAGGGCTAAGTCTGTTTCCGATAATAAAGAGCATCTGTTTCCCCCGAAAAACCTTTCGGGGGATCGTTTGCAACAGTTTGGCACCATTTTTGAATGAATTGCAGAAGGTCAGATTTTTGCTGAAATTGTGACCGCGCGGCTTAGGGATATTTTCAAAAAAAGTTGTTCAGACGTCGAGGGCTAAGTCTGTTTCCAATGATAAAAACCCATCTTTTTACACCGAAAAACCTTTCAGGGGATCGTTTGCAACAGCTTGGCACCATTTTTGAGTGAATTGCAGAACGTCAGATTTTTGCTGAAATTGTGACCGCGCGGTTTAGGGATTTTTTCAAAAAAAGTTTTTCAGACGTCGAGGGCTAATTCTGTTTCCGATGATAAAAACCCATCTGTTTCCCCCGAGAAACCTTTCAGGGGATCGTTTGCAACAGCTTGGCACCATTTTTGAGTGAATTGCAGAACGTCAGATTTTTGCTGAAATTGTGACCGCGCGGTTTAGGGATTTTTTCAAAAAAAGTTGTTCAGACGTCGAGGGCTAAGTCTGTTTCCGATAATAAAGAGCATCTGTTTCCCCCGAAAAACCTTTCAGGGGATCGTTTGCAACAGTTTGGCACCATTTTTGAATGAATTGCAGAAGGTCAGATTTTTGCTGAAATTGTGACCGCGCGGCTTAGGGATATTTTCAAAAAAAGTTGTTCAGACGTCGATGGCTAAGTCTGTTTCCAATGATAAAAACCCATCTTTTTACACCGAAAAACCTTTCAGGGGATCGTTTGCAACAGCTTGGCACCATTTTTGAGTGAATTGCAGAACGTCAGATTTTTGCTGAAATTGTGACCGCGCGGTTTAGGGATTTTTTTCAAAAAAAGTTGTTCAGACGTCGAGGGCTAATTCTGTTTCCGATGATAAAAACCCATCTGTTTCCCCCGAAAAACATTTCAGGGAATCGTTTGCAACAGCTTGGCAGCATTTTTGAGTGAGTTGCAGAACTTCAGATTTCTGCTGAAATTGTGACCGCGAGGCTTAGGGATTTTTTCAAAAAAAGTTGTTCAGACGTCGACGGCTAGTTCTGTTTCTGATGATATGGAGAGAGTCAGAACTTACAGGGTTAAGAAGTTCTGAGTGACGTCTCACATTCTTGGAGGCGGGCATAGAACACTGAGAAAGGGGAGTGTTTTACTGTGTCTCTGAGAGAGAGAGAGAGAGACACACACAGTGTGAGCTGAGTCGCTCAAGGAACGCACCGAGAATGAGCGCGCTGTCGCCGGGAAAATTATGATCTGTTGATTTGTACGAGATTACAGCTCTTTGTAAGATAAGGAAAGACACCGAGCGTCTGACTGATTTACTGCATAAGGCATCATCGCATTGCTTCTACCGCTGTGTACTTAACTCTGCTAACTGCAGCTGGAGGCCCGGAGCGACAGAGACACGCAGGCGGAAGCGTGTGGGCTCCGTGGGCAAGCGAAGCTGCCAGTCAATTTCACCAAAGGTTATGGAAGGTCAGCTGACGCTGTGAAGCAAGCCAAGTCCGTGCCGGTGTGTGCTGTGGTCTCCTGCCAGGGAGGGCAGTGGAGAAAAGCTGAAAGCCAAGACGCTGGAGAAGCTGGAAGCCAGCTGGGAAGCTGTGCCTTTGATCGTGAGGCAAGGAGCTAGCTGGGAGCAGCTGTGCTGTACCGGGTGCTGGAGAAGCTACTACTGTTCGTAAGTAAGCTGGGCCCCGAGGGAGAAGATGGCAGACAGCCATGAATCGTGTGCAGTCCCTTTTGAAGAGGTGGACGGGAAGGAGCCCTGGGTCGCATGGCATTTCCCATGGGGACCAGCCAGGTTTCCATGGCAGCCAGCCCGGCAGGAGAGGCCAGCGTGGGAAGACGCAGAGACGGCCGGAGGGGGAAGGAGATGCTTATCAGCTGTCTGCTTCAATGGCTGTTTTGAAAGACACCTGCAAAGGCCCCAAAGGAGGGGGCAGAAGGAACTCTGTTGCTAAGGACAGCACCAGTGAGGGCAGAGTGCTGTGTTGGATAATTGACTCTGCTGCAAATAGACATCTCGTGCCTGAGACACCTGGTGTCCAGATAAAGAACTGCAGAGCTGTTTCAGCTGGGAAATCAGTGTGTTTTGCTGATGGGTCACAGAGGCTTGTAACAAAAGCTGGGAATGTTTTTGTTTCTCTTTTGCAGGCGCAGCTGGAAGTCTACGTGGCGCTGGGAATGAATTGTTGTCTTTTATCTGTACCGTGTCTTTTACAGGAGGGGTATATGGTTTGTTTTGAGAACAATGTCTGTACAATTTCCAGAGGGGGGAAGCAACTGGTACGTGTTGAAAAAAGTCAGAACAACCTCTTTGTTCTAGAAACACCTCTGCAAGTGGGAGTGGGGAATGCTGGGAAAGCTAACATTCACACTCATGTTTCATGTGCATGCGTGTGGCACAAGAGGATTGCACATGGGTCTTGTGAAAACATTAAGATGTTATCAGCATGCACCGTTCGTTTGGTTGCAGAGCCTTGGTGCCTGTACCAAAGTGTTTGCAGCAAGAGGGTGGTCCAAAATACCAGGAAATGATCTTCTGTGGGTATGAGCCTACGACAAAGGGGTGGAGATTTGCATACCCAGAAGGTGATCACACCAAGCTTCTGATCAGTAAACATGCTGAGTTCCATGAACAGCAGGAAAGTAGGGCAAGGGGCAAAGCGAGCCATGACATTGTCTCAGATTGTCTGTCTGAATCTGAGGAGGAGGGAGAGCCAGGTAATGGTGATCTGATCGATGATCAGGATCAGCACCAGGGGAAGGCGTCTCCACAGGTTGTGAAAGGAGTGTGCAAGAGTGAGCCCTCATCTCCTGTTAGAGTAACGGAGAAAGCTCACAGACGAGTCAAGTCAGAGGGGGAGTCGTCTGATGAGAGAGACGCACTTGCTGGCCCCAGTGGGTCAGAAGAAGCACCCCAGTTTGTGCCCAGGCGGTCTTCTCGGGCAACAAAGGGAATTCCACCTGAAAGGTTTCGAGTCACAAATGCGCTTGCAACAGTTTGGAACCATTTTTGAGTGAATTGCAGAACGTCAGATTTTTGCTGAAATTGTGACCGCGCGGCTTAGGGATTTTTTCAAAAAAAGTTGTTCAGACGTCGATGGCTAGTTCTGTTTCTGATGATAAAAACCCATCTGTTTCCACCGAAAAACCTTTCAGGGGATCGTTTGCAACAACTTGGCACCATTTTTGAGTGAGTTGCAGAACGTCAGATTTCTGCTGAAATTGTGACCGCGCAGCTTAGGGATTTTTTCAAAAAAAGTTGTTCAGACGTCGAGGGCTAATTCTGTTTCCGATGATAAAAACCCATCTGTTTCCCCCGAGAAAGCTTTCAGGGGTTCGTTTGCAAAAGCTTGGCAGCATTTTTGAGTGAATTGCAGAACGTCAGATTTTTAATGAAATTGTGACCGCGCGGCTTAGGGATTTTTTCAAAAAAAGTTGTTCAGACGTCGAGGGCTAATTCTGTTTCCGATGATAAAGAGCATCTGTTTCCCCCAAAAAACATTTCAGGGGATCGCTTGCAACAGTTTGGAACCATTTTTGAGTGAATTGCAGAACGTCAGATTTTTGCTGAAATTGTGACCGCGCGGCTTAGGGATTTTTTCAAAAAAAGTTGTTCCGACGTCGATGGCTAGTTCTGTTTCTGATGATAAAAACCCATCTGTTTCCACCGAAAAACCTTTCAGGGGATCGTTTGCAACAACTTGGCACCATTTTTGAGTGAGTTGCAGAACGTCAGATTTCTGCTGAAATTGTGACCGCGCGGCTTAGGGATTTTTTCAAAAAAAGTTGTTCAGACGTCGAGGGCTAATTCTGTTTCCGATGATAAAAACCCATCTGTTTCCCCTGAGAAAGCTTTCAGGGGTTCGTTTGCAAAAGCTTGGCACCATTTTTGAGTGAATTGCAGAATGTCAGATTTTTAATGAAATTGTGACCGCGCGGCTTAGGGATTTTTTCAAAAAATGTTGTTCAGACGTCAAGGGCTAATTCTGTTTCCGATGATAAAAACCCATCTGCTTCCCCCGAGAAACCTTTCAGGGGATCGTTTGCAACAGCTTGGCACCATTTTTCAGTGAATTGCAGAACGTCAGATTTTTACTGAAATTGTGACCGCGCGGCTTAGGGATTTTTTCAAAAAAAGTTGTTCAGACGTCGAGGGATAATTCTGTTTCCGATGATAAAAACCCATCTGTTCCCCCGAGAAACCTTTCAGGGGATCGTTTGCAACAGCTTGGTACCATTTTTGAGTGAATTGCAGAACGTCAGATTTTTGCTGAAATTGTGACCGCGCGGCTTAGGGATTTTTTCAAAAAAAGTTGTTCAGATGTCGACGGCTAGTTCTGTTTCTGATGATAAAATCCCATCTGTTTCCACTGAAAAACCTTTCAGGGGATCCTTTGCAACAGCTTGGCACCATTTTGAGTGAATTGCAGAAGGTCAGATTTTTGCTGAAATTGTGACCGCGCGGCTTAGGGATTTTTTAAAAAAAAGTTGTTCAGACGTCGAGGGCTAATTCTGTTTCTGATGATAAAATCCCATCTGTTTCCACCGAAAAACCTTTCAGGGGATCCTTTGCAACAGCTTGGCACCATTTTTGAGTGAATTGCAGAACGTCAGATTTTTGCTGAAATTGTGACCGCGCGGCTTAGGGATTTTTTCAAAAAAAGTTGTTCAGACGTCGAGGGCTAATTCTCTTTCCGATGATAAAAACCCATCTGTTTCCACTGAAAACCTTTCAGGGGATCGTTTGCAACAGCTTGGCATCATTTTTGAGTGAATTGCAGAACGTCAGATTTTTGCTGAAATTCTGACTGCGCGGCTTAGGGATTCTTTCAAAAAAAAGTTGTTCAGACGTCGAGGGTTAAGTCTGCTTCCGATGATAAAAACCCATCTGTTTCCACCGAAAAACCTTTCAGGGGATCCTTTACAACAGCATGGCATCATTTTTGAGTGAATTGCAGAACGTCACATTTTGCTGAAATTGTGACCGCGCGGCTTAGGGATTTTTTCAAAAAAAGTTGTTCAGACGTCGAGGGCTATCTGTGTTTCCGATGATAAGAACCCATCTTTTTCCACCGAAAAACCTTTCAGGGCATCGTTTACAACAGCTTGGCACCATTTTTGAGTGAATTGCAGAACGTCAGATTTTTCCTGAAATTGTGACCGCGCGGCTTAAGGATTTTTTTAAAAAAAGTTGTTCAGACGTCGAGGGCTAATTCTGTTTTCGATGATAAAAGCCCATCTGTTTCCACCGAAAAACCTTTCAGGGGATCCTTTGCAACAGCTTGACACCATTTTTTAGTGAATTGCAGAACGTCAGATTTTTGCTGAAATTGTGACCGCGCGGCTTAGGGATTTTTTCAAAAAAAGTTGTTCAAACGTCGAGGGCTAATTCTGTTTCCGATGATAAAAACCCATCTGCATCCACCGAAAAACCTTTCAGGGGATCGTTTGCAACAGCTTGGCATCATTTTTGAGTGAATTGCAGAACGTTAGATTTTTGCTGAAATTGTGACCACGCGGATTAGGGATTTTTTCAAAAAAAGTTGTTCAGACGTCAACGGCTAGTTCTGTTTCTGATGATAAAAACCCATCCGTTTCCACTGAAAAACCTTTCAGGGGATCGTTTGCAACAGCTTGGCATCATTTTTGAGTGAATTGCAGAACGTCAGATTTTTGCTGAAATTGTGACCGCGCGGCTTAGGGATTTTTTCAAAAAAAGTTGTTCAGACGTCGAGGGTTAAGTCTGCTTCCGATGATAAAAACCCATCTGTTTCCACCGAAAAACCTTTCAGGGGATCCTTTACAACAGCATGGCATCATTTTTGAGTGAATTGCAGAACGTCACATTTTGCTGAAATTGTGACCGCGCGGCTTAGGGATTTTTTCAAAAAAAGTTGTTCAGACGTCGAGGGCTAAGTCTGTTTCCGATGATAAAAACCCATCTGTTTCCCCCGAGAAACGTTTCAGGGGATCGTTTGCAACAGCTTGGCACCATTTTTGAGTGAATTGCAGAACGTCAGATTTTTGCTGAAATTGTGACCGCGCGGCTTAGGGTTTTTTAAAAAATTTGTTCAGACGTCGAGGGCTAATTCTGTTTTCGATTATAAAAACCCATCTGTTTCCACCGAAAAACCTTTCAGGGGATCCTTTACAACAGCATGGCATCATTTTTGAGTGAATTGCAGAACGTCACATTTTGCTGAAATTGTGACCGCGCGGCTTAGGGATTTTTTCAAAAAAAGTTGTTCAGACGTCGAGGGCTATTTGTGTTTCCGATGATAAGAACCCATCTTTTTCCACCGAAAAACCTTTCAGGGCATCGTTTACAACAGCTTGGCACCATTTTTGAGTGAATTGCAGAACGTCAGATTTTTCCTGAAATTGTGACTGCGCGGCTTAGGGATTTTTTCAAAAAAAGTTGTTCAGACGTCGAGGGCTAAGTCTGTTTCCGATGATAAAAACCCATATGTTTCTACCGAAAAACCTTTCAGGGGATCGTTTGCAACAGCTTGGCATCATTTTTGAGTGAATTGCAGAACGTCAGATTTTTGCTGAAATTGTGACCGCGCGGCTTAGGGATTTTTTCAAAAAAAGGTGTTCAGACGTCGAGGGCTATTTCTGTTTCCGATGATAAGAACCCATCTTTTTCGACCGAAAAACCTTTCAGGGCATCGTTTACAACAGCTTGGCACCATTTTTGAGTGAATTGCAGAACGTCAGATTTTTGCTGAAATTGTGACCGCGCGGCTTAGGGATTTTTTCAAAAAAAGGTGTTCAGACGTCGAGGGCTATTTCTGTTTCCGATGATAAGAACCCATCTTTTTCCACCGAAAAACCTTTCAGGGCATCGTTTACAACAGCTTGGCACCATTTTTGAGTGAATTGCAGAACGTCAGATTTTTGCTGAAATTGTGACCGCGCGGCTTAGGGATTTTTTCAAAAAAAGTTGTTCAAACGTCGAGGGCTAATTCTGTTTCCGATGATAAAAACCCATCTGCTTCCACCGAAAAACCTTTCAGGGGATCCTTTGCAACAGCTTGGCATCATTTTTGAGTGAATTGCAGAACGTTAGATTTTTGCTGAAATTGTGACCACGCGGATTAGGGATTTTTTCAAAAAAAGTTGTTCAGACGTCAACGGCTAGTTCTGTTTCTGATGATAAAAACCCATCCGTTTCCACTGAAAAACCTTTCAGGGGATCGTTTGCAACAGCTTGGCATCATTTTTGAGTGAATTGCAGAACGTCAGATTTTTGCTGAAATTGTGACCGCGCGGCTTAGGGATTTTTTCAAAAAAAGTTGTTCAGACGTCGAAGGTTAAGTCTGCTTCCGATGATAAAAACCCATCTGTTTCCACCGAAAAACCTTTCAGGGGATCGTTTGCAACAGCTTGGCATCATTTTTGAGTGAATTGCAGAACGTCACATTTTGCTGAAATTGTGACCGCGCGGCTTAGGGATTTTTTCAAAAAAAGGTGTTCAGACGTCGAGGGCTATTTCTGTTTCCGATGATAAGAACCCATCTTTTTCCACCGAAAAACCTTTCAGGGCATCGTTTACAACAGCTTGGCACCATTTTTGAGTGAATTGCAGAACGTCAGATTTTTGCTGAAATTGTGACCGCGCGGCTTAAGGATTTTTTTAAAAAAAGTTGTTCAGACGTCGAGGGCTAATTCTGTTTTCGATGATAAAAACCCATCTGTTTCCACCGAAAAACCTTTCAGGGAATCGTTTGCAACAGCTTGGCACCATTTTTGAGTGAATTGCAGAACGTCAGATTTTTGCTGAAATTGTGACCGCGCGGCTTAGGGATTTTTTCAAAAAAAGTTGTTCAGACGTCGAGGGCTAATTCTGTTTCCGATTGTAAAGAGCATCTGTTTCCCCCGAGAAACCTTTCAGGGGATCGCTTGCAACAGCTTGGCACCATTTTTGAGTGAATTGCAGAACGTCAGATTTTTGCTGAAATTGTGACCGCGCGGCTTAGGGATTTTTTAAAAAATTTGTTCAGACGTCGAGGGCTAATTCTGTTTTCGATGATAAAAACCCATCTGTTTCCACCGAGAAACCTTTCAGGGGATCGTTTCCAACAGCTTGGCACCATTTTTGAGTGAATTGCAGAACGTCAGATTTTTTCTGAAATTGTGACCGCGCGGCTTTGTGATTTTTTCAAAAAAAGTTGTTCAGACGTCGAGGGCTAAGTCTGTTTCCGATGATAAAAACCCATCTGTTTCCACTGAAAAACCTTTCAGGGGATCGTTTGCAACAGCTTGGCACCATTTTTGAGTGAATTGCAGAACGTCAGATTTTTGCTGAAATTGTGACTGCGCGGCTTAGGGATTTTTTCAAAAAAAGTTGTTCAGACGTCGAGGGCTAATTCTGTTTCCGATGATAAGAACCCTTCTTTTTCCACTGAAAAACCTTTCAGGGGATCGTTTGCAACAGCTTGGCACCATTTTTGAGTGAATTGCAGAACGTCAGATTTTTGCTGAAATTGTGACTGCGTGGCTTAGGGATTTTTTCAAAAAAAGTTGTTCAGACGTCGAGGGCTAAGTCTGTTTCCGATGATAAAAACCCATATGTTTCTACCGAAAAATATTCCAGGGGATCGTTTGCAACAGCTTGGCATCATTTTTGAGTGAATTGCAGAACATCAGATTTTTGCTGAAATTGTGACCGCGCGGCTTAGTGTTTTTTTAAAAAAATGTTCAGACGTCGAGGGCTAATTCTGTTTCCGATGATAAAAACCCATCTGTTTCCACCGAAAAACCTTTCAGGGGATCCTTTGCAACAGCTTGGCACCATTTTTGAGCGAATTGCAGAACGTCAGATTTTTGCTGAAATTGTGACCGCGCGGCTTAGGGATTTTTTCAAAAAAAGGTGTTCAGACGTCGAGGGCTATTTCTGTTTCCGATGATAAGAACCCATCTTTTTCCACCGAAAAACCTTTCAGGGCATCGTTTACAACAGCTTGGCACCATTTTTGAGTGAATTGCAGAACGTCAGATTTTTGCTGAAATTGTGACCGCTCGGCTTAGGGATTTTTTTAAAAAAAGTTGTTCAGACGTCGAGGGCTAATTCTGTTTTCGATGATAAAAACCCATCTGTTTCCACCGAAAAACCTTTCAGGGGATCCTTTGCAACAGCTTGGCACCATTTTTTAGTGTATTGCAGAACGTCAGATTTTTGCTGAAATTGTGACCGCGCGGCTTAGGGATTTTTTCAAAAAAAGTTGTTCAGACGTCAACGGCTAGTTCTGTTTCTGATGATAAAAACCCATCTGTTTCCACCGAAAAACCTTTCAGGGGATCCTTTGCAACAGCTTGGCGCCATTTTTGAGTGAATTGCAGAACGTCAGATTTTAGCTGAAATTGTGACCGCGCGGTTTAGGGATTTTTTCAAAAAAAGTTGTTCAGACGTCGAGGGCTAATTCTGTTTCCGATGATAAAAACCCATCTGTTTCCCCCGAGAAACCTTTCAGGGGATCGTTTGCAACAGCTTGGCACCATTTTTGAGTGAATTGCAGAACGTCAGATTTTTGCTGAAATTGTGACCGCGCGGCTTAGGGATTTTTTCAAAAATTTGTTCAGACGTCGAGGGCTAATTATGTTTTCGATGATAAAAACCCATCTGTTTCCACCGAGAAACCTTTCAGGGGATCGTTTGCAACAGCTTGGCACCATTTTTGAGTGAATTGCAGAACGTCAGATTTTTGCTGAAATTGTGACCGCGCGGCTTAGGAATTTTTTCAAAAAAAGTTGTTCAGACGTCGAGGGCTAAGTCTGTTTCCGATGATAAAAACCCATCTGTTTCCACTGAAAAACCTTTCAGGGGATCGTTTGCAACAGCTTGGCATCATTTTTGAGTGAATTGCAGAACGTCAGATTTTTGCTGAAATTGTGACCGCGCTGCTTAGGGATTCTTTCAAAAAAAGTTGTTCAGACGTCAACGGCTAGTTCTGTTTCTGATGATAAAAACCCATCTGTTTCCACCGAAAAACCTTTCAGGGGATCCTTTGCAACAGCTTGGCGCCATTTTTGAGTGAATTGCAGAACGTCAGATTTTTGCTGAAATTGTGACCGCGCGGCTTAGGGATTTTTTCAAAAAAAGTTGTTCAGACGTCGAGGGCTAAGTCTGCTTCCGATGATAAAAACCCATCTGTTTCCCCCGAAAAACCTTTCAGGGGATCCTTTACAACCGCATGGCATCATTTTTGAGTGAATTGCAGAACGTCAGATTTTTGCTGAAATTGTGACCGCGCGGCTTAGGGATTTTTTCAAAAAAAGTTGTTCAGACGTCGAGGGCTAAGTCTGTTTCCGATGATAAGAACCCATCTTTTTCCTCCGAAAAACATTTCAGGGCATCGTTTACAACAGCTTGGCACCATTTTTGAGTGAATTGCAGAACGTCAGATTTTTGCTGAAATTGTGACCGCGCGGCTTAGGGATTTTTTCATAAAAGGTTGTTCAGACGTCGAGGGCTAATTCTGTTTTCGATGATAAAAACCCGTCTGTTTCCACCGAAAAACCTTTCAGGGGATCCTTTGCAACAGCTTGGCACGATTTTTGAGTGAATTGCAGAACGTCAGATTTTTGCTGAAATTCTGACCGCGCGGCTTAGGGATTTTTTAAAAAATTTGTTCAGACGTCGAGGGCTAATTCTGTTTTCGATGATAAAAACCCATCTGTTTCCACCGAGAAACCTTTCAGGGGATCGTTTGCAACAGCTTGGCACCATTTTTGAGTGAATTGCAGAACGTCAGATTTTTTCTGAAATTGTGACCGCGCGGCTTAGGGATTTTTTCACAAATTTGTTCAGACGTCGAGGGCTAATTCTGTTTTCGATGATAAAAACCCATCTGTTTCCACCGAGAAACCTTTCAGGGGATCGTTTGCAACAGCTTGGCACCATTTCTGAGTGAATTGCAGAACGTCAGATTTTTGCTGAAATTGTGACCGCGCGGCTTAGGGATTTTTTCAAAAAAAGTTGTTCAGACGTCGAGGGCTAAGTCTGTTTCCGATGATAAAAACCCATCTGTTTCCACTGAAAAACCTTTCAGGGGATCCTTTGCAACAGCTTGGCACCATTTTTGAGTGAATTGCAGAACGTCAGATTTTTTCTGAAATTGTGAACGCGCGGCTTAGGGATTTTTTCAAAAAAAGTTGTTCAGACGTCGAGGGCTAATTCTGTTTCCGATGATAAAAACCCATCTGTTTCCACTGAAAAACCTTTCAGGGGATCGTTTGCAACAGCTTGGCACCATTTTTGAGTGAATTGCAGAACGTCAGATTTTTGCTGAAATTGTGACCGCGCTGCTTAGGGATTCTTTCAAAAAAAGTTGTTCAGACGTCAACGGCTAGTTCTGTTTCTGATGATAAAAACCCATCTGTTTCCACCGAAAAACCTTTCAGGGGATCCTTTGCAACAGCTTGGCGCCATTTTTGAGTGAATTGCAGAACGTCAGATTTTTGCTGAAATTGTGACCCCGCGGATTAGGGATTTTTTTAAAAAATTGTTCAGACGTCGAGGGCTAATTCTGTTTTCGATGATAAAAACCAATCTGTTTCCACAGAAAAACCTTTCAGGGGATCGCTTGCAACAGCTTGGCACCATTTTTGAGTGAATTGCAGAACGTCAGATTTTTGCTGAAATTGTGACCGCGCGGCTTAGGGATTTTTTCAAAAAAAGTTGTTCAGACGTCGAGGGCTAAGTCTGCTTCCGATGATAAAAACCCATCTGTTTCCCCCGAAAAACCTTTCAGGGGATCCTTTACAACCGCATGGCATCATTTTTGAGTGAATTGCAGAACGTCAGATTTTTGCTGAAATTGTGACCGCGCGGCTTAGGGATTTTTTCAAAAAAAGTTGTTCAGACGTCGAGGGCTAAGTCTGTTTCCGATGATAAGAACCCATCTTTTTCCTCCGAAAAACATTTCAGGGCATCGTTTACAACAGCTTGGCACCATTTTTGAGTGAATTGCAGAACGTCAGATTTTTGCTGAAATTGTGACCGCGCGGCTTAGGGATTGTTTCATAAAAGGTTGTTCAGACGTCGAGGGCTAATTCTGTTTTCGATGATAAAAACCCGTCTGTTTCCACCGAAAAACCTTTCAGGGGATCCTTTGCAACAGCTTGGCACGATTTTTGAGTGAATTGCAGAACGTCAGATTTTTGCTGAAATTCTGACCGCGCGGCTTAGGGATTTTTTAAAAAAATTGTTCAGACGTCGAGGGCTAATTCTGTTTTCGATGATAAAAACCAATCTGTTTCCACCAAGAAACCTTTCAGGGGATCGTTTGCAACAGCTTGGCACCATTTCTGAGTGAATTGCAGAACGTCAGATTTTTGCTGAAATTGTGACCGCGCGGCTTAGGGATTTTTTCAAAAAAAGTTGTTCAGACGTCGAGGGCTAAGTCTGTTTCCGATGATAAAAACCCATCTGTTTCCACTGAAAAACCTTTCAGGGGATCCTTTGCAACAGCTTGGCACCATTTTTGAGTGAATTGCAGAACGTCAGATTTTTTCTGAAATTGTGAACGCGCGGCTTAGGGATTTTTTCAAAAAAAGTTGTTCAGACGTCGAGGGCTAATTCTGTTTCCGATGATAAAAACCCATCTGTTTCCACTGAAAAACATTTCAGGGGATCGTTTGCAACAGCTTGGCATCATTTTTTAGTGAATTGCAGAACGTCAGATTTTTGCTGAAATTGTGACCGCGCTGCTTAGGGATTCTTTCAAAAAAAGTTGTTCAGACGTCAACGGCTAGTTCTGTTTCTGATGATAAAAACCCATCTGTTTCCACCGAAAAACCTTTCAGGGGATCCTTTGCAACAGCTTGGCGCCATTTTTGAGTGAATTGCAGAACGTCAGATTTTTGCTGAAATTGTGACCCCGCGGATTAGGGATTTTTTTAAAAAATTGTTCAGACGTCGAGGGCTAATTCTGTTTTCGATGATAAAAACCAATCTGTTTCCACAGAAAAACCTTTCAGGGGATCGCTTGCAACAGCTTGGCACCATTTTTGAGTGAATTGCAGAACGTCAGATTTTTGCTGAAATTGTGACCGCGCGGCTTAGGGATTTTTTCAAAAAAAGTTGTTCAGACGTCGAGGGCTAAGTCTGCTTCCGATGATAAAAACCCATCTGTTTCCCCCGAAAAACCTTTCAGGGGATCCTTTACAACCGCATGGCATCATTTTTGAGTGAATTGCAGAACGTCAGATTTTTGCTGAAATTGTGACCGCGCGGCTTAGGGATTTATTCAAAAAAAGTTGTTCAGACGTCGAGGGCTAAGTCTGTTTCCGATGATAAGAACCCATCTTTTTCCTCCGAAAAACATTTCAGGGCATCGTTTACAACAGCTTGGCACCATTTTTGAGTGAATTGCAGAACGTCAGATTTTTGCTGAAATTGTGACCGCGCGGCTTAGGGATTTTTTCATAAAAGGTTGTTCAGACGTCGAGGGCTAATTCTGTTTTCGATGATAAAAACCCGTCTGTTTCCACCGAAAAACCTTTCAGGGGATCCTTTGCAACAGCTTGGCACGATTTTTGAGTGAATTGCAGAACGTCAGATTTTTGCTGAAATTCTGACCGCGCGGCTTAGGGATTTTTTTGAAAATTGTTCAGACGTCGAGGGCTAATTCTGTTTTCGATGATAAAAACCAATCTGTTTCCACCAAGAAACCTTTCAGGGGATCGCTTGCAACAGCTTGGCACCATTTTTGAGTGAATTGCAGAACGTCAGATTTTTGCTGAAATTGTGACCGCGCGGCTTAGTGTTTTTTAAAAAAATTGTTCAGACGTCGAGGGCTAATTCTGTTTTCGATGATAAAAACCCATCTGTTTCCACCGAAAAACCTTTCAGGGGATCCTTTGCAACAGCTTGGCACCATTTTTGAGTGAATTGCAGAACGTCAGATTTTTGCTGAAATTGTGACCGCGCGGCTTAGGGATTTTTTCAAAAAAAAGTTGTTCAGACGTCGAGGGCTAAGTCTGCTTCCGATGATAAAAACCCATCTGTTTCCCCCGAAAAACCTTTCAGGGGATCCTTTACAACCGCATGGCATCATTTTTGAGTGAATTGCAGAACGTCAGATTTTTGCTGAAATTGTGACAGGGATTGCTTAGGGATTTTTTCAAAAAAAGGTGTTCAGACGTCGAGGGCTATTTCTGTTTCCGATGATAAGAACCCATCTTTTTCCTCCGAAAAACATTTCAGGGCATCGTTTACAACAGCTTGGCACCATTTTTGAGTGAATTGCAGAACGTCAGATTTTTGCTGAAATTGTGACCGCGCGGCTTAGGGATTTTTTCATAAAAGGTTGTTCAGACGGCGTGGGCTAATTCTGTTTTCGATGATAAAAACCTGTCTGTTTCCACCGAAAAACCGTTCAGGGGATCCTTTGCAACAGCTTGGCACGATTTTTGAGTGAATTGCAGAACGTCAGATTTTTGCTGAAATTCTGACCGCGCGGCTTAGGGATTTTTTGAAAAAAAGTTGTTCAAACGTCGAGGGCTAATTCTGTTTCCGATGATAAAAACCCATCTGTTTCCACTGAAAAACCTTTCAGGGGATCGTTTGCAACAGCTTGGCACCATTTTTGAGTGAATTGCAGAACGTCAGATTTTTGCTGAAATTGTGACCGCGCGGCTTAGGGATTTTTTCAAAAAAAGTTGTTCAGACTTCGAGGGCTAAGTCTGTTTCCGATGATAAAAACCCATCTGTTTCCACTGAAAAACCTTTCAGGGGATCGTTTGCAACAGCTTGGCACCATTTTTGAGTGAATTGCAGAACGTCAGATTTTTGCTGAAATTCTGACTGCGCGGCTTAGGGATTTTTTCAAAAAAAGTTGTTCAGACGTCGAGGGCTAATTCTGTTTCCGATGATAAGAACCCATCTTTTTCCACTGAAAAACCTTTCAGGGGATCGTTTGCAACAGCTTGGCGCCATTTTTGAGTGAATTGCAGAACGTCAGATTTTTGCTGAAATTGTGACTGCGCGGCTTAGGGATTTTTTCAAAAAAAGTTGTTCAGACGTCGAGGGCTAAGTCTGTTTCCGATGATAAAAACCCAAATGTTTCTACCGAAAAACCTTTCAGGGGATCCTTTACAACCGCATGGCATCATTTTTGAGTGAATTGCAGAACGTCAGATTTTTGCTGAAATTGTGACCGCGCGGCTTAGGGATTTTTTCAAAAAAAGTTGTTCAGACGTCGAGGGCTAAGTCTGTTTCCGATGATAAGAACCCATCTTTTTCCTCCGAAAAACATTTCAGGGCATCGTTTACAACAGCTTGGCACCATTTTTGAGTGAATTGCAGAACGTCAGATTTTTGCTGAAATTGTGACCGCGCGGCTTAGGGATTTTTTCATAAAAGGTTGTTCAGACGTCGAGGGCTAATTCTGTTTTCGATGATAAAAACCCGTCTGTTTCCACCGAAAAACCTTTCAGGGGATCCTTTGCAACAGCTTGGCACGATTTTTGAGTGAATTGCAGAACGTCAGATTTTTGCTGAAATTCTGACCGCGCGGCTTAGGGATTTTTTTAAAAAATTGTTCAGACGTCGAGGGCTAATTCTGTTTTCGATGATAAAAACCAATCTGTTTCCACCAAGAAACCTTTCAGGGGATCGCTTGCAACAGCTTGGCACCATTTTTGAGTGAATTGCAGAACGTCAGATTTTTGCTGAAATTGTGACCGCGCGGCTTAGTGTTTTTTAAAAAAATTGTTCAGACGTCGAGGGCTAAGTCTGCTTCCGATGATAAAAACCCATCTGTTTCCCCCGAAAAACCTTTCAGGGGATCCTTTACAACCGCATGGCACCATTTTTGAGTGAATTGCAGAACGTCAGATTTTTGCTGAAATTGTGACCGCGCGGCTTAGGGTTTTTTAAAAAATTTGTTCAGACGTCGAGGGCTAATTCTGTTTTCGATGATAAAAACCCATCTGTTTCCACCGAAAAACCTTTCAGGGAATCCTTTACAACAGCATGGCATCATTTTTGAGTGAATTGCAGAACGTCAGATTTTTGCTGAAATTGTGACCGCGCGGCTTAGGGATTTTTTCAAAAAAAGTTGTTCAGACGTCGAGGGCTATTTCTGTTTCCGATGATAAGAACCCATCTTTTTCCACCGAAAAACCTTTCAGGGGATCGTTTGCAACAGCTTGGCACCATTTTTGAATGAATTGCAGAACGTCAGATTTTTGCTGAAATTGTGACCGCGCGGCTTAGGGATTTTTTCAAAAAAAGTTGTTCAGACGTCGAGGGTTAAGTCTGCTTCCGATGATAAAAACCCATCTGTTTCCACCGAAAAACCTTTCAGGGGATCCTTTACAACAGCATGGCATCATTTTTGAGTGAATTGCAGAACGTCACATTTTTGCTGAAATTGTGACCGCGCGGCTTAGGGATTTTTTCAAAAAAAGTTGTTCAGACGTCGAGGGCTATTTCTGTTTTCGATGATAAAAACCCATCTGTTTCCACCGAAAAACCTTTCAGGGGATCGTTTGCAACAGCTTGGCACCATTTTTGAGTGAATTGCAGAACGTCAGATTTTTGCTGAAATTCTGACTGCGCGGCTTAGGGATTTTTTCAAAAAAAGTTGTTCAGACGTCGAGGGCTAATTCTGTTTCCGATGATAAGAACCCATCTTTTTCCACTGAAAAACCTTTCAGGGGATCGTTTGCAACAGCTTGGCACCATTTTTGAGTGAATTGCAGAACGTCAGATTTTTGCTGAAATTGTGACTGCGCGGCTTAGGGATTTTTTCAAAAAAAGTTGTTCAGACGTCGAGGGCTAAGTCTGTTTCTGATGATAAAAACCTATATGTTTCTACCGAAAAACCTTTCAGGGGATCGTTTGCAACAGCTTGGCATCATTTTTGAGTGAATTGCAGAACGTCAGATTTTTGCTGAAATTGTGACCGCGCAGCTTAGTGTTTTTTAAAAAAATTCTTCAGACGTCGAGGGCTAATTCTGTTTTCGATGATAAAAACCCATCCGTTTCCACCGAAAAACCTTTCAGGGGATCCTTTGCAACAGCTTGGCACCATTTTTGAGTGAATTGCAGAACGTCAGATTTTTGCTGAAATTGTGACCGCGCGGCTTAGGGATTTTTTCAAAAAAAGTTGTTCAGACGTCGAGGGTAAGTCCGCTTCCGATGATAAAAACCCATCTGTTTCCACTGAAAAACCTTTCAGGGGATCGTTTGCAACAGCTTGGCATCATTTTTGAGTGAATTGCAGAACGTCAGATTTTTGCTGAAATTGTCACCCCGCGGCTTAGTGTTTTTTAAAAAAATTGTTCAGACGTCGAGGGCTAATTCTGTTTTCGATGATAAAAACCCATCTGTTTCCACCGAAAAACCTTTCAGGGGATCCTTTACAACCGCATGGCATCATTTTTGAGTGAATTGCAGAACGTCAGATTTTTGCTGAAATTGTGACCGCGCGGCTTAGGGATTTTTTCAAAAAAGGGTGTTCAGACGTCGAGGGCTATTTCTGTTTCTGATGATAAGAACCCATCTTTTTCCACAGAAAAACATTTCAGGGCATCGTTTACAACAGCTTGGCACCATTTTTGAGTGAATTGCAGAACGTCAGATTTTTGCTGAAATTGTGACCGCGCGGCTTAGGGATTTTTTCATAAAAGGTTGTTCAGACGTCTAGGGCTAATTCTGTTTTCGATGATAAAAACCCGTCTGTTTCCACCGAAAAACCTTTCAGGGGATCCTTTGCAACAGCTTGGCACGATTTTTGAGTGAATTGCAGAACGTCAGATTTTTGCTGAAATTCTGACCGCGCGGCTTAGGGATTTTTTGAAAAAAAGTTTATCAAACGTCGAGGGCTAATTCTGTTTCCGATGATAAAAACCCATCTGTTTCCACTGAAAAACCTTTCAGGGGATCGTTTGCAACAGCTTGGCATCATTTTTGAGTGAATTGCAGAACTTCAGATTTTTTCTGAAATTGTGACCGCGCGGCTTAGGGATTTTTTCAAAAAAAGTTGTTCAGACGTCAACGGCTAGTTCTGTTTCTGATGATAAAAACCCATCTGTTTCCACCGAAAAACCTTTCAGGGGATCCTTTGCAACAGCTTGGCACCATTTTTGAGTGAATTGCAGAACGTCAGATTTTTGCTGAAATTGTGACCGCGCGGTTTACGGATTTTTTCAAAAAAAGTTGTTCAGACGTCGAGGGCTAAGTCTGTTTCCGATGATAAAAACCCATCTGTTTCCCCCGAGAAACCTTTCAGGGGATCGTTTGCAACAGCTTGGCACCATTTTTGAGTGAATTGCAGAACGTCAGATTTTTGCTGAAATTGTGACCGCGCGGCTTAGGGTTTTTTAAAAAATTTGTTCAGACGTCGAGGGCTAATTCTGTTTTCGATGATAAAAACCCATCTGTTTCCACCGAAAAACCTTTCAGGGAATCCTTTACAACAGCATGGCATCATTTTTGAGTGAATTGCAGAACGTCAGATTTTTGCTGAAATTCTGACTGCGCGGCTTAGGGATTTTTTCAAAAAAAGTTGTTCAGACGTCGAGGGCTAATTCTGTTTCCGATGATAAGAACCCATCTTTTTCCACCGAAAAACCTTTCAGGGGATCGTTTGCAACTGCTTGGCACCATTTTTGAGTGAATTGCAGAACGTCAGATTTTTGCTGAAATTGTGACTGCGCGGCTTAGGGATTTTTTCAAAAAAAGTTGTTCAGACGTCGAGGGCTAAGTCTGTTTCTGATGATAAAAACCCATATGTTTCTACCGAAAAACCTTTCAGGGGATCGTTTGCAACAGCTTGGCATCATTTTTGAGTGAATTGCAGAACGTCAGATTTTTGCTGAAATTGTGACCGCGCGGCTTAGTGTTTTTTAAAAAAATTCTTCAGACGTCGAGGGCTAATTCTGTTTTCGATGATAAAAACCCATCTGTTTCCACCGAAAAACCTTTCAGGGGATCCTTTGCAACAGCTTGGCACCATTTTTGAGTGAATTGCAGAACGTCAGATTTTTGCTCAAATTGTGACCGCGCGGCTTAGGGATTTTTTCAAAAAAAGTTGTTCAGACGTCGAGGGCTAAGTCTGCTTCCGATGATAAAAACCCATCTGTTTCCCCCGAAAAACCTTTCAGGGGATCCTTTACAACCGCATGGCATCATTTTTGAGTGAATTGCAGAACGTCATATTTTTGCTGAAATTGTGACAGCGCGGCTTAGGGATTTTTTCAAAAAAAGGTGTTCAGACGTCGAGGGCTATTTCTGTTTCCGATGATAAGAACCCATCTTTTTCCTCCGAAAAACATTTCAGGGCATCGTTTACAACAGCTTGGCACCATTTTTGAGTGAATTGCAGAACGTCAGATTTTTGCTGAAATTGTGACCACGCGGCTTAGGGATTTTTTCAAAAAAAGTTGTTCAGACTTCGAGGGCTAAGTCTGTTTCCGATGACAAAAACCCATCTGTTTCCACTGAAAAACCTTTCAGGGGATCGTTTGCAACAGCTTGGCATCATTTTTGAGTGAATTGCAGAACGTCAGATTTTTGCTGAAATTGTGACCGCGCGGCTTAGTGTTTTTTAAAAAAATTCTTCAGACGTCGAGGGCTAATTCTGTTTTCGATGATAAAAACCCATCTTTTTCCACCGAAAAACCTTTCAGGGGATCGTTTGCAACAGCTTGGCGCCATTTTTGAGTGAATTGCAGAACGTCAGATTTTTTCTGAAAATGTGACTGCGCGGCTTAGGGATTTTTTCAAAAAAAGTTGTTCAGACGTCGAGGGCTAAGTCTGTTTCCGATGATAAAAACCCGTCTGTTTCCACCGAAAAACCTTTCAGGGGATCCTTTGCAACAGCTTGGCACGATTTTTGAGGGAATTGCAGAACGTCAGATTTTTGCTGAAATTCTGACCGCGCGGCTTAGGGATTTTTTGAAAAAAAGTTTATCAAACGTCGAGGGCTAATTCTGTTTCCGATTGTAAAGAGCATCTGTTTCCCCCGAGAAACCTTTCAGGGGATCGCTTGCAACAGCTTGGCACCATTTTTGAGTGAATTGCAGAACGTCAGATTTTTGCTGAAATTGTGACCGCGCGGCTTAGGGATTTTTTAAAAAATTTGTTCAGACGTCGAGGGCTAATTCTGTTTTCGATGATAAAAACCCATCTGTTTCCACCGAGAAACCTTTCAGGGGATCGTTTGCAACAGCTTGGCACCATTTTTGAGTGAATTGCAGAACGTCAGATTTTTTCTGAAATTGTGACCGCGCGGCTTAGGGATTTTTTCAAAAAAAGTTGTTCAGACGTCGAGGGCTAAGTCTGTTTCCGATGATAAAAACCCATCTGTTTCCACTGAAAAACCTTTCAGGGGATCGTTTGCAACAGCTTGGCACCATTTTTGAGTGAATTGCAGAACGTCAGATTTTTGCTGAAATTGTGACCGCGCGGTTTAGGGATTTTTTCAAAAAAAGTTGTTCAGACGTCGAGGGCTAATTCTGTTTCCGATGATAAAAACCCATCTGTTTCCCCCGAGAAACCTTTCAGGGGATCGTTTGCAACAGCTTGGCACCATTTTTGAGTGAATTGCAGAACGTCAGATTTTTGCTGAAATTGTGACCGCGCGGCTTAGGGATTTTTTCAAAAATTTGTTCAGACGTCGAGGGCTAATTCTGTTTTCGATGATAAAAACCCATCTGTTTCCACCGAGAAACCTTTCAGGGGATCGTTTGCAACAGCTTGGCACCATTTTTGAGTGAATTGCAGAACGTCAGATTTTTGCTGAAATTGTGACCGCGCGGCTTAGGAATTTTTTCAAAAAAAGTTGTTCAGACGTCGAGGGCTAAGTCTGTTTCCGATGATAAAAACCCATCTGTTTCCACTGAAAAACCTTTCAGGGGATCGTTTGCAACAGCTTGGCATCATTTTTGAGTGAATTGCAGAACGTCAGATTTTTGCTGAAATTGTGACCGCGCTGCTTAGGGATTCTTTCAAAAAAAGTTGTTCAGACGTCAACGGCTAGTTCTGTTTCTGATGATAAAAACCCATCTGTTTCCACCGAAAAACCTTTCAGGGGATCCTTTGCAACAGCTTGGCGCCATTTTTGAGTGAATTGCAGAACGTCAGATTTTTGCTGAAATTGTGACCGCGCGGCTTAGGGATTTTTTCAAAAAAAGTTGTTCAGACGTCGAGGGCTAAGTCTGCTTCCGATGATAAAAACCCATCTGTTTCCCCCGAAAAACCTTTCAGGGGATCCTTTACAACCGCATGGCATCATTTTTGAGTGAATTGCAGAACGTCAGATTTTTGCTGAAATTGTGACCGCGCGGCTTAGGGATTTTTTCAAAAAAAGTTGTTCAGACGTCGAGGGCTAAGTCTGTTTCCGATGATAAGAACCCATCTTTTTCCTCCGAAAAACATTTCAGGGCATCGTTTACAACAGCTTGGCACCATTTTTGAGTGAATTGCAGAACGTCAGATTTTTGCTGAAATTGTGACCGCGCGGCTTAGGGATTTTTTCATAAAAGGTTGTTCAGACGTCGAGGGCTAATTCTGTTTTCGATGATAAAAACCCGCCTGTTTCCACCGAAAAACCTTTCAGGGGATCCTTTGCAACAGCTTGGCACGATTTTTGAGTGAATTGCAGAACGTCAGATTTTTGCTGAAATTCTGACCGCGCGGCTTAGGGATTTTTTAAAAAAATTGTTCAGACGTCGAGGGCTAATTCTGTTTTCGATGATAAAAACCCATCTGTTTCCACCGAAAAACCTTTCAGGGAATCGTTTGCAACAGCTTGGCACCATTTTTGAGTGAATTGCAGAACGTCAGATTTTTGCTGAAATTGTGACCGCGCGGCTTAGGGATTTTTTCAAAAAAAGTTGTTCAGACGTCGAGGGCTAATTCTGTTTCCGATTGTAAAGAGCATCTGTTTCCCCCGAAAAACCTTTCAGGGGATCGCTTGCAACAGCTTGGCACCATTTTTGAGTGAATTGCAGAACGTCAGATTTTTGCTGAAATTGTGACCGCGCGGCTTAGGGATTTTTTCACAAATTTGTTCAGACGTCGAGGGCTAATTCTGTTTTCGATGATAAAAACCCATCTGTTTCCACCGAGAAACCTTTCAGGGGATCCTTTGCAACAGCTTGGCGCCATTTTTGAGTGAATTGCAGAACGTCAGATTTTTGCTGAAATTGTGACCACGCGGATTAGGGATTTTTTTAAAAAATTGTTCAGACGTCGAGGGCTAATTCTGTTTTCGATGATAAAAACCAATCTGTTTCCACAGAAAAACCTTTCAGGGGATCGCTTGCAACAGCTTGGCACCATTTTTGAGTGAATTGCAGAACGTCAGATTTTTGCTGAAATTGTGACCGTGCGGCTTAGGGATTTTTTCAAAAAAAGTTGTTCAGACGTCGAGGGCTAAGTCTGCTTCCGATGATAAAAACCCATCTGTTTCCCCCGAAAAACCTTTCAGGGGATCCTTTACAACCGCATGGCATCATTTTTGAGTGAATTGCAGAACGTCAGATTTTTGCTGAAATTGTGACCGCGCGGCTTAGGGATTTTTTCAAAAAAAGTTGTTCAGACGTCGAGGGCTAAGTCTGTTTCCGATGATAAGAACCCATCTTTTTCCTCCGAAAAACATTTCAGGGCATCGTTTACAACAGCCTGGCACCATTTTTGAGTGAATTGCAGAACGTCAGATTTTTGCTGAAATTGTGACCGCGCGGCTTAGGGATTTTTTCATAAAAGGTTGTTCAGACGTCGAGGGCTAATTCTGTTTTCGATGATAAAAACCCGTCTGTTTCCACCGAAAAACCTTTCAGGGGATCCTTTGCAACAGCTTGGCACGATTTTTGAGTGAATTGCAGAACGTCAGATTTTTGCTGAAATTCTGACCGCGCGGCTTAGGGATTTTTTTAAAAAATTGTTCAGACGTCGAGGGCTAATTCTGTTTTCGATGATAAAAACCAATCTGTTTCCACCAAGAAACCTTTCAGGGGATCGCTTGCAACAGCTTGGCACCATTTTTGAGTGAATTGCAGAACGTCAGATTTTTGCTGAAATTGTGACCGCGCGGCTTAGTGTTTTTTAAAAAAATTGTTCAGACGTCGAGGGCTAATTCTGTTTTCGATGATAAAAACCCATCTGTTTCCACCGAAAAACCTTTCAGGGGATCCTTTGCAACAGCTTGGCACCATTTTTGAGTGAATTGCAGAACGTCAGATTTTTGCTGAAATTGTGACCGCGCGGCTTAGGGATTTTTTCAAAAAAAAGTTGTTCAGACGTCGAGGGCTAAGTCTGCTTCCGATGATAAAAACCCATCTGTTTCCCCCGAAAAACCTTTCAGGGGATCCTTTACAACCGCATGGCATCATTTTTGAGTGAATTGCAGAACGTCAGATTTTTGCTGAAATTCTGACAGCGCGGCTTAGGGATTTTTTCAAAAAAAGGTGTTCAGACGTCGAGGGCTATTTCTGTTTCCGATGATAAGAACCCATCTTTTTCCTCCGAAAAACATTTCAGGGCATCGTTTACAACAGCTTGGCACCATTTTTGAGTGAATTGCAGAACGTCAGATTTTTGCTGAAATTGTGACCGCGCGGCTTAGGGATTTTTTCATAAAAGGTTGTTCAGACGTCGAGGGCTAATTCTGTTTTCGATGATAAAAACCCATCTTTTTCCACCGAAAAACCGTTCAGGGGATCCTTTGCAACAGCTTGGCGCCATTTTTGAGTGAATTGCAGAACGTCAGATTTTTGCTGAAATTGTGACTGCGCGGCTTAGGGATTTTTTGAAAAAAAGTTGTTCAGACGTCGAGGGCTAAGTCTGTTTCCGATGATAAAAACCCATATGTTTCTACCGAAAAACCTTTCAGGGGATCGTTTGCAACAGCTTGGCATCATTTTTGAGTGAATTGCAGAACGTCAGATTTTTGCTGAAATTGTGACCGCGCGGCTTAGTGTTTTTTTCATAAAAGGTTGTTCAGACGTCGAGGGCTAATTCTGTTTTCGATGATAAAAACCCGTCTGTTTCCACCGAAAAACCTTTCAGGGGATCCTTTGCAACAGCTTGGCACGATTTTTGAGTGAATTGCAGAACGTCAGATTTTTGCTGAAATTCTGACCGCGCGGCTTAGGGATTTTTTAAAAAAATTGTTCAGACGTCGAGGGCTAATTCTGTTTTCGATGATAAAAACCCATCTGTTTCCACCGAAAAACCTTTCAGGGAATCGTTTGCAACAGCTTGGCACCATTTTTGAGTGAATTGCAGAACGTCAGATTTTTGCTGAAATTGTGACCGCGCGGCTTAGGGATTTTTTCAAAAAAAGTTGTTCAGACGTCGAGGGCTAATTCTGTTTCCGATTGTAAAGAGCATCTGTTTCCCCCGAAAAACCTTTCAGGGGATCGCTTGCAACAGCTTGGCACCATTTTTGAGTGAATTGCAGAATGTCAGATTTTTGCTGAAATTGTGACCGCGCGGCTTAGGGATTTTTTCACAAATTTGTTCAGACGTCGAGGGCTAATTCTGTTTTCGATGATAAAAACCCATCTGTTTCCACCGAGAAACCTTTCAGGGGATCCTTTGCAACAGCTTGGCGCCATTTTTGAGTGAATTGCAGAACGTCAGATTTTTGCTGAAATTGTGACCCCGCGGATTAGGGATTTTTTTAAAAAATTGTTCAGACGTCGAGGGCTAATTCTGTTTTCGATGATAAAAACCAATCTGTTTCCACAGAAAAACCTTTCAGGGGATCGCTTGCAACAGCTTGGCACCATTTTTGAGTGAATTGCAGAACGTCAGATTTTTGCTGAAATTGTGACCGTGCGGCTTAGGGATTTTTTCAAAAAAAGTTGTTCAGACGTCGAGGGCTAAGTCTGCTTCCGATGATAAAAACCCATCTGTTTCCCCCGAAAAACCTTTCAGGGGATCCTTTACAACCGCATGGCATCATTTTTGAGTGAATTGCAGAACGTCAGATTTTTGCTGAAATTGTGACCGCGCGGCTTAGGGATTTTTTCAAAAAAAGTTGTTCAGACGTCGAGGGCTAAGTCTGTTTCCGATGATAAGAACCCATCTTTTTCCTCCGAAAAACATTTCAGGGCATCGTTTACAACAGCTTGGCACCATTTTTGAGTGAATTGCAGAACGTCAGATTTTTGCTGAAATTGTGACCGCGCGGCTTAGGGATTTTTTCATAAAAGGTTGTTCAGACGTCGAGGGCTAATTCTGTTTTCGATGATAAAAACCCGTCTGTTTCCACCGAAAAACCTTTCAGGGGATCCTTTGCAACAGCTTGGCACGATTTTTGAGTGAATTGCAGAACGTCAGATTTTTGCTGAAATTCTGACCGCGCGGCTTAGGGATTTTTTTAAAAAATTGTTCAGACGTCGAGGGCTAATTCTGTTTTCGATGATAAAAACCAATCTGTTTCCACCAAGAAACCTTTCAGGGGATCGCTTGCAACAGCTTGGCACCATTTTTGAGTGAATTGCAGAACGTCAGATTTTTGCTGAAATTGTGACCGCGCGGCTTAGTGTTTTTTAAAAAAATTGTTCAGACGTCGAGGGCTAATTCTGTTTTCGATGATAAAAACCCATCTGTTTCCACCGAAAAACCTTTCAGGGGATCCTTTGCAACAGCTTGGCACCATTTTTGAGTGAATTGCAGAACGTCAGATTTTTGCTGAAATTGTGACCGCGCGGCTTAGGGATTTTTTCAAAAAAAAGTTGTTCAGACGTCGAGGGCTAAGTCTGCTTCCGATGATAAAAACCCATCTGTTTCCCCCGAAAAACCTTTCAGGGGATCCTTTACAACCGCATGGCATCATTTTTGAGTGAATTGCAGAACGTCAGATTTTTGCTGAAATTCTGACAGCGCGGCTTAGGGATTTTTTCAAAAAAAGGTGTTCAGACGTCGAGGGCTATTTCTGTTTCCGGTGATAAGAACCCATCTTTTTCCTCCGAAAAACATTTCAGGGCATCGTTTACAACAGCTTGGCACCATTTTTGAGTGAATTGCAGAACGTCAGATTTTTGCTGAAATTGTGACCGCGCGGCTTAGGGATTTTTTCATAAAAGGTTGTTCAGACGTCGAGGGCTAATTCTGTTTTCGATGATAAAAACCCATCTTTTTCCACCGAAAAACCGTTCAGGGGATCCTTTGCAACAGCTTGGCGCCATTTTTGAGTGAATTGCAGAACGTCAGATTTTTGCTGAAATTGTGACTGCGCGGCTTAGGGATTTTTTGAAAAAAAGTTGTTCAGACGTCGAGGGCTAAGTCTGTTTCCGATGATAAAAACCCATATGTTTCTACCGAAAAACCTTTCAGGGGATCGTTTGCAACAGCTTGGCATCATTTTTGAGTGAATTGCAGAACGTCAGATTTTTGCTGAAATTGTGACCGCGCGGCTTAGTGTTTTTTAAAAAAAGTTGTTCAGACGTCGAGGGCTAAGTCTGTTTCCGATGATAAAAACCCATATGTTTCTACCGAAAAACCTTTCAGGGGATCCTTTACAACCGCATGGCACCATTTTTGAGTGAATTGCAGAACGTCAGATTTTTGCTGACATTGTGACCGCGCGGCTTAGGGATTTTTTCAAAAAAAGGTGTTCAGACGTCGAGGGCTATTTCTGTTTCCGATGATAAGAACCCATCTTTTTCCTCCGAAAAACATTTCAGGGCATCGTTTACAACAGCTTGGCACCATTTTTGAGTGAATTGCAGAACGTCAGATTTTTGCTGAAATTGTGACCGCGCGGCTTAGGGATTTTTTCATAAAAGGTTGTTCAGACGTCTAGGGCTAATTCTGTTTTCGATGATAAAAACCCGTCTGTTTCCACCGAAAAACCTTTCAGGGGATCCTTTGCAACAGCTTGGCACGTTTTTTGAGTGAATTGCAGAACGTCAGATTTTTGCTGAAATTCTGACCGCGCGGCTTAGGGATTTTTTGAAAAAAAGTTGTTCAGACGTCAACGGCTAGTTCTGTTTCTGATGATAAAAACCCATCTGTTTCCACCGAAAAACCTTTCAGGGGATCCTTTGCAACAGCATGGCATCATTTTTGAGTGAATTGCAGAACGTCAGATTTTTGCTGAAATTGTGACCGCGCGGCTTAGGGATTTTTTCAAAAAAAGTTGTTCAGACGTCGAGGGCTATTTCTGTTTCCGATGATAAGAACCCATCTTTTTCCACCGAAAAACCTTTCAGGGGATCGTTTGCAACAGCTTGGCACCATTTTTGAATGAATTGCAGAACGTCAGATTTTTGCTGAAATTGTGACCGCGCGGCTTAGGGATTTTTTCAAAAAAAGTTGTTCAGACGTCGAGGGTTAAGTCTGCTTCCGATGATAAAAACCCATCTGTTTCCACCAAAAAACCTTTCAGGGGATCCTTTACAACAGCATGGCATCATTTTTGAGTGAATTGCAGAACGTCAGATTTTTGCTGAAATTCTGACTGCGCGGCTTAGGGATTTTTTCAAAAAAAGTTGTTCAGACGTCGAGGGCTAATTCTGTTTCCGATGATAAGAACCCATCTTCTTCCACTGAAAAACCTTTCAGGGGATCGTTTGCAACAGCTTGGCACCATTTTTGAGTGAATTGCAGAACGTCAGATTTTTGCTGAAATTGTGACTGCGCGGCTTAGGGATTTTTTCAAAAAAAGTTGTTCAGACGTCGAGGGCTAAGTCTGTTTCTGATGATAAAAACCTATATGTTTCTACCGAAAAACCTTTCAGGGGATCGTTTGCAACAGCTTGGCATCATTTTTGAGTGAATTGCAGAACGTCAGATTTTTGCTGAAATTGTGACCGCGCGGCTTAGTGTTTTTTAAAAAAATTCTTCAGACGTCGAGGGCTAATTCTGTTTTCGATGATAAAAACCAATCTGTTTCCACAGAAAAACCTTTCAGGGGATCGCTTGCAACAGCTTGGCACCATTTTTGAGTGAATTGCAGAACGTCAGATTTTTGCTGAAATTGTGACCGTGCGGCTTAGGGATTTTTTCAAAAAAAGTTGTTCAGACGTCGAGGGCTAAGTCTGCTTCCGATGATAAAAACCCATCTGTTTCCCCCGAAAAACCTTTCAGGGGATCCTTTACAACCGCATGGCATCATTTTTGAGTGAATTGCAGAACGTCAGATTTTTGCTGAAATTGTGACCGCGCGGCTTAGGGATTTTTTCAAAAAAAGTTGTTCAGACGTCGAGGGCTAAGTCTGTTTCCGATGATAAGAACCCATCTTTTTCCTCCGAAAAACATTTCAGGGCATCGTTTACAACAGCCTGGCACCATTTTTGAGTGAATTGCAGAACGTCAGATTTTTGCTGAAATTGTGACCGCGCGGCTTAGGGATTTTTTCATAAAAGGTTGTTCAGACGTCGAGGGCTAATTCTGTTTTCGATGATAAAAACCCGTCTGTTTCCACCGAAAAACCTTTCAGGGGATCCTTTGCAACAGCTTGGCACGATTTTTGAGTGAATTGCAGAACGTCAGATTTTTGCTGAAATTCTGACCGCGCGGCTTAGGGATTTTTTTAAAAAATTGTTCAGACGTCGAGGGCTAATTCTGTTTTCGATGATAAAAACCAATCTGTTTCCACCAAGAAACCTTTCAGGGGATCGCTTGCAACAGCTTGGCACCATTTTTGAGTGAATTGCAGAACGTCAGATTTTTGCTGAAATTGTGACCGCGCGGCTTAGTGTTTTTTAAAAAAATTGTTCAGACGTCGAGGGCTAATTCTGTTTTCGATGATAAAAACCCATCTGTTTCCACCGAAAAACCTTTCAGGGGATCCTTTGCAACAGCTTGGCACCATTTTTGAGTGAATTGCAGAACGTCAGATTTTTGCTGAAATTGTGACCGCGCGGCTTAGGGATTTTTTCAAAAAAAAGTTGTTCAGACGTCGAGGGCTAAGTCTGCTTCCGATGATAAAAACCCATCTGTTTCCCCCGAAAAACCTTTCAGGGGATCCTTTACAACCGCATGGCATCATTTTTGAGTGAATTGCAGAACGTCAGATTTTTGCTGAAATTCTGACAGCGCGGCTTAGGGATTTTTTCAAAAAAAGGTGTTCAGACGTCGAGGGCTATTTCTGTTTCCGATGATAAGAACCCATCTTTTTCCTCCGAAAAACATTTCAGGGCATCGTTTACAACAGCTTGGCACCATTTTTGAGTGAATTGCAGAACGTCAGATTTTTGCTGAAATTGTGACCGCGCGGCTTAGGGATTTTTTCATAAAAGGTTGTTCAGACGTCGAGGGCTAATTCTGTTTTCGATGATAAAAACCCATCTTTTTCCACCGAAAAACCGTTCAGGGGATCCTTTGCAACAGCTTGGCGCCATTTTTGAGTGAATTGCAGAACGTCAGATTTTTGCTGAAATTGTGACTGCGCGGCTTAGGGATTTTTTGAAAAAAAGTTGTTCAGACGTCGAGGGCTAAGTCTGTTTCCGATGATAAAAACCCATATGTTTCTACCGAAAAACCTTTCAGGGGATCGTTTGCAACAGCTTGGCATCATTTTTGAGTGAATTGCAGAACGTCAGATTTTTGCTGAAATTGTGACCGCGCGGCTTAGTGTTTTTTTCATAAAAGGTTGTTCAGACGTCGAGGGCTAATTCTGTTTTCGATGATAAAAACCCGTCTGTTTCCACCGAAAAACCTTTCAGGGGATCCTTTGCAACAGCTTGGCACGATTTTTGAGTGAATTGCAGAACGTCAGATTTTTGCTGAAATTCTGACCGCGCGGCTTAGGGATTTTTTAAAAAAATTGTTCAGACGTCGAGGGCTAATTCTGTTTTCGATGATAAAAACCCATCTGTTTCCACCGAAAAACCTTTCAGGGAATCGTTTGCAACAGCTTGGCACCATTTTTGAGTGAATTGCAGAACGTCAGATTTTTGCTGAAATTGTGACCGCGCGGCTTAGGGATTTTTTCAAAAAAAGTTGTTCAGACGTCGAGGGCTAATTCTGTTTCCGATTGTAAAGAGCATCTGTTTCCCCCGAAAAACCTTTCAGGGGATCGCTTGCAACAGCTTGGCACCATTTTTGAGTGAATTGCAGAATGTCAGATTTTTGCTGAAATTGTGACCGCGCGGCTTAGGGATTTTTTCACAAATTTGTTCAGACGTCGAGGGCTAATTCTGTTTTCGATGATAAAAACCCATCTGTTTCCACCGAGAAACCTTTCAGGGGATCCTTTGCAACAGCTTGGCGCCATTTTTGAGTGAATTGCAGAACGTCAGATTTTTGCTGAAATTGTGACCCCGCGGATTAGGGATTTTTTTAAAAAATTGTTCAGACGTCGAGGGCTAATTCTGTTTTCGATGATAAAAACCAATCTGTTTCCACAGAAAAACCTTTCAGGGGATCGCTTGCAACAGCTTGGCACCATTTTTGAGTGAATTGCAGAACGTCAGATTTTTGCTGAAATTGTGACCGTGCGGCTTAGGGATTTTTTCAAAAAAAGTTGTTCAGACGTCGAGGGCTAAGTCTGCTTCCGATGATAAAAACCCATCTGTTTCCCCCGAAAAACCTTTCAGGGGATCCTTTACAACCGCATGGCATCATTTTTGAGTGAATTGCAGAACGTCAGATTTTTGCTGAAATTGTGACCGCGCGGCTTAGGGATTTTTTCAAAAAAAGTTGTTCAGACGTCGAGGGCTAAGTCTGTTTCCGATGATAAGAACCCATCTTTTTCCTCCGAAAAACATTTCAGGGCATCGTTTACAACAGCTTGGCACCATTTTTGAGTGAATTGCAGAACGTCAGATTTTTGCTGAAATTGTGACCGCGCGGCTTAGGGATTTTTTCATAAAAGGTTGTTCAGACGTCGAGGGCTAATTCTGTTTTCGATGATAAAAACCCGTCTGTTTCCACCGAAAAACCTTTCAGGGGATCCTTTGCAACAGCTTGGCACGATTTTTGAGTGAATTGCAGAACGTCAGATTTTTGCTGAAATTCTGACCGCGCGGCTTAGGGATTTTTTTAAAAAATTGTTCAGACGTCGAGGGCTAATTCTGTTTTCGATGATAAAAACCAATCTGTTTCCACCAAGAAACCTTTCAGGGGATCGCTTGCAACAGCTTGGCACCATTTTTGAGTGAATTGCAGAACGTCAGATTTTTGCTGAAATTGTGACCGCGCGGCTTAGTGTTTTTTAAAAAAATTGTTCAGACGTCGAGGGCTAATTCTGTTTTCGATGATAAAAACCCATCTGTTTCCACCGAAAAACCTTTCAGGGGATCCTTTGCAACAGCTTGGCACCATTTTTGAGTGAATTGCAGAACGTCAGATTTTTGCTGAAATTGTGACCGCGCGGCTTAGGGATTTTTTCAAAAAAAAGTTGTTCAGACGTCGAGGGCTAAGTCTGCTTCCGATGATAAAAACCCATCTGTTTCCCCCGAAAAACCTTTCAGGGGATCCTTTACAACCGCATGGCATCATTTTTGAGTGAATTGCAGAACGTCAGATTTTTGCTGAAATTCTGACAGCGCGGCTTAGGGATTTTTTCAAAAAAAGGTGTTCAGACGTCGAGGGCTATTTCTGTTTCCGGTGATAAGAACCCATCTTTTTCCTCCGAAAAACATTTCAGGGCATCGTTTACAACAGCTTGGCACCATTTTTGAGTGAATTGCAGAACGTCAGATTTTTGCTGAAATTGTGACCGCGCGGCTTAGGGATTTTTTCATAAAAGGTTGTTCAGACGTCGAGGGCTAATTCTGTTTTCGATGATAAAAACCCATCTTTTTCCACCGAAAAACCGTTCAGGGGATCCTTTGCAACAGCTTGGCGCCATTTTTGAGTGAATTGCAGAACGTCAGATTTTTGCTGAAATTGTGACTGCGCGGCTTAGGGATTTTTTGAAAAAAAGTTGTTCAGACGTCGAGGGCTAAGTCTGTTTCCGATGATAAAAACCCATATGTTTCTACCGAAAAACCTTTCAGGGGATCGTTTGCAACAGCTTGGCATCATTTTTGAGTGAATTGCAGAACGTCAGATTTTTGCTGAAATTGTGACCGCGCGGCTTAGTGTTTTTTAAAAAAAGTTGTTCAGACGTCGAGGGCTAAGTCTGTTTCCGATGATAAAAACCCATATGTTTCTACCGAAAAACCTTTCAGGGGATCCTTTACAACCGCATGGCACCATTTTTGAGTGAATTGCAGAACGTCAGATTTTTGCTGACATTGTGACCGCGCGGCTTAGGGATTTTTTCAAAAAAAGGTGTTCAGACGTCGAGGGCTATTTCTGTTTCCGATGATAAGAACCCATCTTTTTCCTCCGAAAAACATTTCAGGGCATCGTTTACAACAGCTTGGCACCATTTTTGAGTGAATTGCAGAACGTCAGATTTTTGCTGAAATTGTGACCGCGCGGCTTAGGGATTTTTTCATAAAAGGTTGTTCAGACGTCTAGGGCTAATTCTGTTTTCGATGATAAAAACCCGTCTGTTTCCACCGAAAAACCTTTCAGGGGATCCTTTGCAACAGCTTGGCACGTTTTTTGAGTGAATTGCAGAACGTCAGATTTTTGCTGAAATTCTGACCGCGCGGCTTAGGGATTTTTTGAAAAAAAGTTGTTCAGACGTCAACGGCTAGTTCTGTTTCTGATGATAAAAACCCATCTGTTTCCACCGAAAAACCTTTCAGGGGATCCTTTGCAACAGCATGGCATCATTTTTGAGTGAATTGCAGAACGTCAGATTTTTGCTGAAATTGTGACCGCGCGGCTTAGGGATTTTTTCAAAAAAAGTTGTTCAGACGTCGAGGGCTATTTCTGTTTCCGATGATAAGAACCCATCTTTTTCCACCGAAAAACCTTTCAGGGGATCGTTTGCAACAGCTTGGCACCATTTTTGAATGAATTGCAGAACGTCAGATTTTTGCTGAAATTGTGACCGCGCGGCTTAGGGATTTTTTCAAAAAAAGTTGTTCAGACGTCGAGGGTTAAGTCTGCTTCCGATGATAAAAACCCATCTGTTTCCACCAAAAAACCTTTCAGGGGATCCTTTACAACAGCATGGCATCATTTTTGAGTGAATTGCAGAACGTCAGATTTTTGCTGAAATTCTGACTGCGCGGCTTAGGGATTTTTTCAAAAAAAGTTGTTCAGACGTCGAGGGCTAATTCTGTTTCCGATGATAAGAACCCATCTTCTTCCACTGAAAAACCTTTCAGGGGATCGTTTGCAACAGCTTGGCACCATTTTTGAGTGAATTGCAGAACGTCAGATTTTTGCTGAAATTGTGACTGCGCGGCTTAGGGATTTTTTCAAAAAAAGTTGTTCAGACGTCGAGGGCTAAGTCTGTTTCTGATGATAAAAACCTATATGTTTCTACCGAAAAACCTTTCAGGGGATCGTTTGCAACAGCTTGGCATCATTTTTGAGTGAATTGCAGAACGTCAGATTTTTGCTGAAATTGTGACCGCGCGGCTTAGTGTTTTTTAAAAAAATTCTTCAGACGTCGAGGGCTAATTCTGTTTTCGATGATAAAAACCCATCTGTTTCCACCGAAAAACCTTTCAGGGGATCCTTTGCAACAGCTTGGCACCATTTTTGAGTGAATTGCAGAACGTCAGATTTTTGCTGAAATTGTGACCGCGCGGCTTAGGGATTTTTTCAAAAAAAGTTGTTCAGACGTCGAGGGCTAAGTCTGCTTCCGATGATAAAAACCCATCTGTTTCCACTGAAAAACCTTTCAGGGGATCGTTTGCAACAGCTTGGCATCATTTTTGAGTGAATTGCAGAACGTCAGATTTTTGCTGAAATTGTGACCGCGCGGCTTAGGGATTTTTTCAAAAAAAGTTGTTCAGACTTCGAGGGCTAATTCTGTTTTCGATGATAAAAACCCATCTGTTTCCACTGAAAAACCTTTCAGGGGATCGTTTGCAACAGCTTGGCATCATTTTTGAGTGAATTGCAGAACGTCAGATTTTTGCTGAAATTGTGACCGCGCGGCTTAGTGTTTTTTAAAAAAATTCTTCAGACGTCGAGGGCTAATTCTGTTTTCGATGATAAAAACCCATCTTTTTCCACCGAAAAACCTTTCAGGGGATCGTTTGCAACAGCTTGTTTTTTTTTTTAAATAATATTTATTGAAGTTTCCAAAATACAGAAAGAGAAGAAAAGAAATTATGAAGATACATTCAGAACCTTATTTTCAAACATCCACTTTCTGGGACTCCCCCCTTCCCCCACCCCTACCGTATTCCCCTTTCATATTGTTGTTTCCACAAGTTCTGTTTCTAATTTAAAGCACAATTTATATACCCCATTGTTCAAATTTAAATTTATACAAACCTTATGCAACACCCTTGATAAAAAAAAAAGCAAAAGATCTCTCCCCATAGCCCGCCCCCTTTTCTTTCCACAATGTCCCCCTTTTTTCCCATTAAAGTAAAAGCACACAGAATAAAAGTATAAAAAAATAAGAAATATATTAGAAAAAAGAAAACCAATTCAGAAAATAGTTGCAAGCCTTTGGATTCTAATTCTCCCTCCCCTTCCCCGGTTTAATTTCCCTTATCCTCCAATCTATGTTTCCAGCCTGGAAGTCTTAAGTCCATCAATCCCATTTTTCCCCCAACTCCTTGCAGAATTATTTCCCATTTTTAGGATTACTTTTTAAAAATTAATTCCTAAATCTTTAAAAATGTCAAATTATAAAATTCCCCCCATTGTTCTTTCAAGGTTATAGTCCAGCTTCCTCTTGTTCCGCTGCTAAAACTTTCTTATTCAGAAGTTTAGTAACTCTACATGGGTTGTTGTTATTCAGGAACAAAAACTTGCGTTCAGTCCCTTCCTTCTTCAGTAAAGTATTCTGTTGTCTCCTTTTAGTCTAAACACCCTGTAGACGAGATTCAGTTTCAGTTTTGCAGCTTTCCCAGGAGATAACCAGTTCTGTGAAATTCCGAAGTGTTGTATTTTTCCCGGCTTACGCCCATCTTTGTAATGTCCCGAAGCTCCTCTAGGGGGGTTGTTGTAACTTTGTTTCCAAAAATCCGATTGTTCTCCGTATTTTCGCCATTTTGTATTCAAGTCTTAACAAATTATATCAAGTTGTAACAAATTTGACCAGCAAGGTCCTTGTAATAAAATCCTCTTTAAAATTCCGACTTTGACAGCTACTTTGACAGCTGTCAAAATCACCGGCTCTTTTCACCAGGCTCACTCCTCAATCGCCCCGGTTCCCAGGGAGGGGGGTGCATTTTCCTTCTCCTTCAATTCTTCCTCCAGCACAATTCTTGTACTTTCCCATCATGGAATTCTTAATTTTAGCAAAGATACCGTTCTTTTTGGGCCTTGGCTTCCCAATCCTTGTTTTAAAATGTCTACAATAGGGAGGGGGACTGACTTCCTTTTTAGATCCCCCCCCGCTCGTCTCAAATCCAAAAAATTTTTCTTCTTTTAAACCCGATTTCCAATTTACTCACGGGTTGTTGTTAAAAGTCCAAATTCTCAATGGAAGAAGTCAGCGCTCTCCGCCGGATGGCATGCGGCTTCGCTCGGCAGGGATGGCAGAGGACTCAAAGCACCACGCTTCTCCCCGGCACCCGATCCGTAGCCTTTAAAAAGGCTCCTTCACGAGTCGGGAGGGCGCTAGCGGTGCTAGCCGAGTCTCCAAGTCCACGGCCCCCGTGGCCGTGGTTTCTAAGGGTCCCCGCATCGCCGGTGCGGTAAAACCCAGCCCCTGCCGAGCCGGCTCCCTCCGGAGCTCGGAGGGAGTCCGCCATTCGGCGATGGCGCCAACCCGTTTGCAACAGCTTGGCGCCATTTTTGAGTGAATTGCAGAACGTCAGATTTTTGCTGAAAATGTGACTGCGCGGCTTAGGGATTTTTTCAAAAAAAGTTGTTCAGACGTCGAGGGCTAAGTCTGTTTCCGATGATAAAAACCCATATGTTTCTACCGAAAAACCTTTCAGGGGATCGTTTGCAACAGCTTGGCATCATTTTTGAGTGAATTGCAGAACGTCAGATTTTTGCTGAAATTGTGACTGCGCCGCTTAGGGATTTTTTTAAAAAAAGTTGTTCATACATAGCGGGCTAAGTCTGTTTCCGATGATAAAAACCCATCTGTTTCCACCGAAAAACCTTTCAGGGGATCCTTTACAACCGCATGGCATCATTTTTGAGTTAATTGCAGAACGTCAGATTTTTGCTGAAATTGTCACCGCGCGGCTTAGTGTTTTTTAAAAAAATTGTTCAGACGTCGAGGGCTAATTCTGTTTTCGATGATAAAAACCCATCTGTTTCCACCGAAAAACCTTTCAGAGGATCCTTTACAACCGCATGGCATCATTTTTGAGTGAATTGCAGAACGTCAGATTTTTGCTGAAATTGTGACCGCGCGGCTTAGGGATTTTTTCAAAAAAAGGTGTTCAGACGTCGAGGGCTATTTCTGTTTCCGATGATAAGAACCCATCTTTTTCCTCCGAAAAACATTTCAGGGCATCGTTTACAACAGCTTGGCACCATTTTTGAGTGAATTGCAGAACGTCAGATTTTTGCTGAAATTGTGACCGCGCGGCTTAGGGATTTTTTCATAAAAGGTTGTTCAGACGTCTAGGGCTAATTCTGTTTTCGATGATAAAAACCCATCTGTTTCCACTGAAAAACCTTTCAGGGGATCGTTTGCAACAGCTTGGCATCATTTTTGAGTGAATTGCAGAACGTCAGATTTTTGCTGAAATTGTGACCGCGCGGCTTAGGGATTTTTTCAAAAAAAGTTGTTCAGACGTCAACGGCTAGTTCTGTTTCTGATGATAAAAACCCATCTGTTTCCACCGAAAAACCTTTCAGGGGATCCTTTGCAACAGCTTGGCACCATTTTTGAGTGAATTGCAGAACGTCAGATTTTTGCTGAAATTGTGACCGCGCGGTTTACGGATTTTTTCAAAAAAAGTTGTTCAGACGTCGAGGGCTAAGTCTGTTTCCGATGATAAAAACCCATCTGTTTCCCCCGAGAAACCTTTCAGGGGATCGTTTGCAACAGCTTGGCACCATTTTTGAGTGAATTGCAGAACGTCAGATTTTTGCTGAAATTCTGACCGCGCGGCTTACGTATTTTTTGAAAAAAAGTTTATCAAACGTCGAGGGCTAATTCTGTTTCCGATGATAAAAACCCATCTGTTTCCACTGAAAAACCTTTCAGGGGATCGTTTGCAACAGCTTGGCATCATTTTTGAGTGAATTGCAGAACGTCAGATTTTTGCTGAAATTGTGACCGCGCGGCTTATGGATTTTTTCAAAAAAAGTTGTTCAGACGTCAACGGCTAGTTCTGTTTCTGATGATAAAAACCCATCTGTTTCCACCGAAAAACCTTTCAGGGGATCCTTTGCAACAGCTTGGCACCATTTTTGAGTGAATTGCAGAACGTCAGATTTTTGCTGAAATTGTGACCGCGCGGTTTACGGATTTTTTCAAAAAAAGTTGTTCAGACGTCGAGGGCTAAGTCTGTTTCCGATGATAAAAACCCATCTGTTTCCCCCGAGAAACCTTTCAGGGGATCGTTTGCAACAGCTTGGCACCATTTTTGAGTGAATTGCAGAACGTCAGATTTTTGCTGAAATTGTGACCGCACGGCTTAGGGTTTTTTAAAAAATTTGTTCAGACGTCGAGGGCTAATTCTGTTTTTCGATGATAAAAACCCATCTGTTTCCACCGAAAAACCTTTCAGGGAATCCTTTACAACAGCATGGCATCATTTTTGAGTGAATTGCAGAACGTCAGATTTTTGCTGAAATTGTGACAGCGCGGCTTAGGGATTTTTTCAAAAAAAGGTGTTCAGACGTCGAGGGCTATTTCTGTTTCCGATGATAAGAACCCATCTTTTTCCTCCGAAAAACATTTCAGGGCATCGTTTACAACAGCTTGGCACCATTTTTGAGTGAATTGCAGAACGTCAGATTTTTGCTGAAATTGTGACCGCGCGGCTTAGGGATTTTTTCAAAAAAAGTTGTTCAGACTTCGAGGGCTAAGTCTGTTTCCGATGATAAAAACCCATCTGTTTCCACTGAAAAACCTTTCAGGGGATCGTTTGCAACAGCTTGGCATCATTTTTGAGTGAATTGCAGAACGTCAGATTTTTGCTGAAATTGTGACCGCGCGGCTTAGTGTTTTTTAAAAAAATTCTTCAGACGTCGAGGGCTAATTCTGTTTTCGATGATAAAAACCCATCTTTTTCCACCGAAAAACCTTTCAGGGGATCGTTTGCAACAGCTTGGCGCCATTTTTGAGTGAATTGCAGAACGTCAGATTTTTGCTGAAAATGTGACTGCGCGGCTTAGGGATTTTTTCAAAAAAAGTTGTTCAGACGTCGAGGGCTAAGTCTGTTTCCGATGATAAAAACCCATATGTTTCTACCGAAAAACCTTTCAGGGGATCGTTTGCAACAGCTTGGCATCATTTTTGAGTGAATTGCAGAACGTCAGATTTTTGCTGAAATTGTGACCGCGCCGCTTAGGGATTTTTTTTAAAAAAGTTGTTCATACATAGCGGGCTAAGTCTGTTTCCGATGATAAAAACCCATCTGTTTCCACCGAAAAACCTTTCAGGGGATCCTTTACAACCGCATGGCATCATTTTTGAGTGAATTGCAGAACGTCAGATTTTTGCTGAAATTGTGACCGCGCGGCTTAGGGATTTTTTCAAAAAAAGGTGTTCAGACGTCGAGGGCAATTTCTGTTTCCGATGATAAGAACCCATCTTTTTCCTCCGAAAAACATTTCAGGGCATCGTTTACAACAGCTTGGCACCATTTTTGAGTGAATTGCAGAACGTCAGATTTTTGCTGAAATTGTGACCGCGCGGCTTAGGGATTTTTTCATAAAAGGTTGTTCAGACGTCTAGGGCTAATTCTGTTTTCGATGATAAAAACCCGTCTGTTTCCACCGAAAAACCTTTCAGGGGATCCTTTGCAACAGCTTGGCACGATTTTTGAGTGAATTGCAGAACGTCAGATTTTTGCTGAAATTCTGACCGCGCGGCTTAGGGATTTTTTGAAAAAAAGTTTATCAAACGTCGAGGGCTAATTCTGTTTCCGATGATAAGAACCCATCTGTTTCCACTGAAAAACCTTTCAGGGGATCGTTTGCAACAGCTTGGCATCATTTTTGAGTGAATTGCAGAACGTCAGATTTTTGCTGAAATTGTGACCGCGCGGCTTAGGGATTTTTTCAAAAAAAGTTGTTCAGACGTCAACGGCTAGTTCTGTTTCTGATGATAAAAACCCATCTGTTTCCACCGAAAAACCTTTGAGGGAATCGTTTGCAACAGCTTGGCACCATTTTTGAGTGAATTGCAGAACGTCAGATTTTTGCTGAAATTGTGACCGCGCGGCTTAGGGATTTTTTCACAAATTTGTTCAGACGTCGAGGGCTAATTCTGTTTTCGATGATAAAAACCCATCTGTTTCCACCGAGAAACCTTTCAGGGGATCGTTTGCAACAGCTTGGCACCATTTCTGATTGAATTGCAGAACTTCAGATTTTTGCTGAAATTGTGACCGCGCGGCTTAGGGATTTTTTAAAAAAATTGTTCAGACGTCGAGGGCTAATTCTGTTTTCGATGATAAAAACCCATCTTTTTCCACCGAAAAACCTTTCAGGGGATCGTTTGCAACAGCTTGGCGCCATTTTTGAGTGAATTGCAGAACGTCAGATTTTTGCTGAAAATGTGACTGCGCGGCTTAGGGATTTTTTCAAAAAAAGTTGTTCAGACGTCGAGGGCTAAGTCTGTTTCCGATGATAAAAACCCATATGTTTCTACCGAAAAACCTTTCAGGGGATCGTTTGCAACAGCTTGGCATCATTTTTGAGTGAATTGCAGAACGTCAGATTTTTGCTGAAATTGTGACTGCGCCGCTTAGGGATTTTTTTTAAAAAAGTTGTTCATACATAGCGGGCTAAGTCTGTTTCCGATGATAAAAACCCATCTGTTTCCACCGAAAAACCTTTCAGGGGATCCTTTACAACCGCATGGCATCATTTTTGAGTGAATTGCAGAACGTCAGATTTTTGCTGAAATTGTGACCGCGCGGCTTAGGGATTTTTTCAAAAAAAGGTGTTCAGACGTCGAGGGCAATTTCTGTTTCCGATGATAAGAACCCATCTTTTTCCTCCGAAAAACATTTCAGGGCATCGTTTACAACAGCTTGGCACCATTTTTGAGTGAATTGCAGAACGTCAGATTTTTGCTGAAATTGTGACCGCGCGGCTTAGGGATTTTTTCATAAAAGGTTGTTCAGACGTCTAGGGCTAATTCTGTTTTCGATGATAAAAACCCGTCTGTTTCCACCGAAAAACCTTTCAGGGGATCCTTTGCAACAGCTTGGCACGATTTTTGAGTGAATTGCAGAACGTCAGATTTTTGCTGAAATTCTGACCGCGCGGCTTAGGGATTTTTTGAAAAAAAGTTTATCAAACGTCGAGGGCTAATTCTGTTTCCGATGATAAGAACCCATCTGTTTCCACTGAAAAACCTTTCAGGGGATCGTTTGCAACAGCTTGGCATCATTTTTGAGTGAATTGCAGAACGTCAGATTTTTGCTGAAATTGTGACCGCGCGGCTTAGGGATTTTTTCAAAAAAAGTTGTTCAGACGTCAACGGCTAGTTCTGTTTCTGATGATAAAAACCCATCTGTTTCCACCGAAAAACCTTTGAGGGAATCGTTTGCAACAGCTTGGCACCATTTTTGAGTGAATTGCAGAACGTCAGATTTTTGCTGAAATTGTGACCGCGCGGCTTAGGGATTTTTTCACAAATTTGTTCAGACGTCGAGGGCTAATTCTGTTTTCGATGATAAAAACCCATCTGTTTCCACCGAGAAACCTTTCAGGGGATCGTTTGCAACAGCTTGGCACCATTTCTGATTGAATTGCAGAACTTCAGATTTTTGCTGAAATTGTGACCGCGCGGCTTAGGGATTTTTTAAAAAAATTGTTCAGACGTCGAGGGCTAATTCTGTTTTCGATGATAAAAACCCATCTGTTTCCACCGAGAAGCCTTTCGGGGGATCGTTTGCAACAGCTTAGCACCATTTTTGAGTGAATTGCAGAACGTCAGATTTTTGCTGAAATTGTGACCGCGCGGCTTAGGGATTTTTTCAAAAAAAGTTGTTCAAACGTAGAGGGCTAAGTTTGTTTCCGATTATAAAATCCGTCTGTTTCCATTGAAAAACCTTTCAGGGGATCGTTTGCAACAGCTTGGCACCATTTTTGTGTGAATTGCAGAACGTCAGATTTTTGCTGAAATTGTGACCGCGCGGCTTAGGGATTTTTTCAAAAAAAGTTGTTCATACGTAGAGAGCTAAGTCAGTTTCTGATTATAAAATCCATCTGTTTCCGCTGAAAAACCTTTCAGGGGATCGTTTGCAACAGCTTGGCACCATTTTTGAGTGAATTGCAGAACGTCAGATTTTTGCTGAAATTGTGACCGCGCGGCTTAGGGTTTTTTTCAAAAAAAGTTGTTCAGACGTAGAGGGCTAAGTCTGTTTCCGATTATAAAAACCCATCTGTTTCCACTTGAAAACCTTTCAGGGGATCGTTTGCAACAGCTTGGCACCATTTTTGAGTGAATTGCAGAACGTCAGATTTTTGCTGAAATTGTGACCGCTCGGCTTAGGGATTTTTTCAAAAAAAGTTGTTCAGACGTCGAGGGCTAATTCTGTTTCCGATTGTAAAGAGCATCTGTTTCCCCCGAAAAACCTTTCAGGGGTTCGCTTGCAACAGCTTGGCACCATTTTTGAGTGAATTGCAGAACGTCAGATTTTTGCTGAAATTGTGACCGCGCGGCTTAGGGATTTTTTCAAAAAAAGTTGTTCAGACGTAGAGGGCTAAGTCTGTTTCCGATTATAAAAACCCATCTGTTTCCACTGAAAAACCTTTCAGGGGATCGTTTGCAACAGCTTGACACCATTTTTGAGTGAATTGCAGAACGTCAGATTTTTGCTGAAATTGTTACCGTGCGGCTTAGGGATTTTTTCAAAAAAAGTTGTTCAGACGTCGAGGGCTATTTCTGTTTCCAATGATAAGAACCCATCTTTTTCCACCGAAAAACCTTTCAGGGCATTGTTTACAACAGCTTGGCACCATTTTTGAGTGAATTGCAGAACGTCAGATTTTTGCTGAAATTGTGACCGCGCGGCTTAGGGATTTTTTAAAAAAGTTGTTCAAACGTCGAGGGCTAAGTTTGTTTCCGATTATAAAATCCATCTGTTTCCACTGAAAAACCTTTCAGGGGATCGTTTGCAACAGCTTGGCACCATTTTTGTGTGAATTGCAGAACGTCAGATTTTTGCTGAAATTGTGACCGCGCGGCTTAGGGATTTTTTCAAAAAAAGTTGTTCAGACGCCGAGGGCTATTTCTGTTTCCAATGATAAGAACCCATCTTTTTCCACCGAAAAACCTTTCAGGGCATTGTTTACAACAGCTTGGCACCATTTTTGAGTGAATTGCAGAACGTCAGATTTTTGCTGAAATTGTGACCGCGCGGCTTAGGGATTTTTTCAAAAAAAGTTGTTCAGACGTCGAGGGCTAATTCTGTTTCCGATGATAAAGAGCATCTGTTTCCCCCGAAAAACCTTTCAGGGGATCGCTTGCAACAGCTTGGCACCATTTTTGAGTGAATTGCAGAACGTCAGATTTTTGCTGAAATTGTGACCGCGCGGCTTAGGGATTTTTTTAAAAAATTGTTCATACGTAGAGGGCTAAGTCTGTTTCTGATTATAAAAACCCATCTGTTTCCACCGAGAAGCCTTTCGGGGGATCGTTTGCAACAGCTTAGCACCATTTTTGAGTGAATTGCAGAACGTCAGATTTTTGCTGAAATTGGGGATTTTTTCAAAAAAAGTTGTTCAAACGTAAAGGGCTAAGTTTGTTTCCGATTATAAAATCCATCTGTTTCCACTGAAAAACCTTTCAGGGGATCGTTTGCAACAGCTTGGCACCATTTGTTTCCGATTTTTTTTAAAAATTGTTTGTTTCCGAATTTTTAAAAAATTGTTCAGACGTCGAGGGCTAATTCTGTTTTCGATGATAAAAACCCATCTGTTTCCACCGAGAAGCCTTTCAGGGGATTGTTTGCAACAGCTTAGCACCATTTTTGAGTGAATTGCAGAACGTCAGATTTTTGCTGAAATTGGGGATTTTTTCAAAAAAAGTTGTTCAAACGTAGAGGGCTAAGTTTGTTTCCGATTATAAAATCCATCTGTTTCCACTGAAAAACCTTTCAGGGGATCGTTTGCAACAGCTTGGCACCATTTTTGTGTGAATTGCAGTACGTCAGATTTTTGCTGAAATTGTGACCGTGCGGCTTAGGGTTTTTTTCAAAAAAAGTTGTTCAGACGTCGAGGGCTAATTCTGTTTCCGATGATAAAAACCCATCTGTTTCCACTGAAAAACCTTTCAGGGGATCCTTTGCAACAGCTTGGCACCATTTTTGAGCGAATTGCAGAACTTCAGATTTTTGCTGAAATTGTGACCGCGCGGCTTAGGGATTTTTTTAAAAAATTGTACAGACGTCGAGGGCTAATTCTGTTTCCGATTATAAAATCCATCTGTTTCCACTGAAAAACCTTTCAGGGGATCGTTTGCAACAGCTTGGCACCATTTTTGTGTGAATTGCAGAACGTCAGATTTTTGCTGAAATTGTGACCGCGCGGCTTAGGGATTTTTTCAAAAAAAGTTGTTCATACGTAGAGGGCTAAGTTTGTTTCCGATTATAAAATCCATCTGTTTCCACTGAAAAACCTTTCAGGGGATCGTTTGCAACAGCTTGGCACCATTTTTGTGTGAATTGCAGAACGTCAGATTTTTGCTGAAATTGTGACCGCGAGGCTTAGGGATTTTTTCAAAAAAAATTGTTCAGACGTCACACGGCTAGTTCTGTTTCCGATGATAAAAACCCATCTGTTTCCACCGAAAAACCTTTCAGGGGATCCTTTGCAACAGCTTGGCACCATTTTTGAGTGAATTGCAGAACTTCAGATTTTTGCTGAAATTGTGACCGCGCGGCTTAGGGATTTTTTAAAAAAATTGTTCAGACGTCGAGGGCTAATTCTGTTTTCGATGATAAAAACCCATCTGTTTCCACCGAGAAGCCTTTCAGGGGATGGTTTGCAACAGCTTAGCACCATTTTTGAGTGAATTGCAGAACGTCAGATTTTTGCTGAAATTGTGACCGCGCGGCTTAGGGATTTTTTCAAAAAAAGTTGTTCAAACGTAGAGGGCTAAGTTTGTTTCCGATTATAAAATCCATCTGTTTCCATTGAAAAACCTTTCAGGGGATCGTTTGCAACAGCTTGGCACCATTTTTGTGTGAATTGCTGAACGTCAGATTTTTGCTGAAATTGTGACCGCGCGGCTTAGGGATTTTTTCAAAAAAAGTTGTTCATACGTAGAGGGCTAAGTCAGTTTCTGATTATAAAATCCATCTGTTTCCACTGAAAAACCTTTCAGGGGATCGTTTGCAACAGCTTGGCACCATTTTTGAGTGAATTGCAGAACGTCAGATTTTTGCTGAAATTGTGACCGCGCGGCTTAGGGTTTTTTTCAAAAAAAGTTGTTCAGACGTAGAGGGCTAAGTCTGTTTCCGATTATAAAAACCCATCTGTTTCCACTTGAAAACCTTTCAGGGGATCGTTTGCAACAGCTTGACACCATTTTTGAGTGAATTGCAGAACGTCAGATTTTTGTTGAAATTGTGACCGCGCGGCTTAGGGTTTTTTTTCAAAAAAAGTTGTTCATACGTCGAGGGCTAATTCTGTTTCCGATGATAAAAACCCATCTGTTTCCACCGAAAAACCTTTCAGGGGATCCTTTGCAACAGCTTGGCACCATTTTTGAGTGAATTGCAGAACTTCAGATTTTTGCTGAAATTGTGACCGCGCGGCTTAGGGATTTTTTTAAAAAATTGTTCAGACGTCGAGGGCTAATTCTGTTTTCGATGATAAAAACCCATCTGTTTCCACCGAGAAGCCTTTCAGGGGATCGTTTGCAACAGCTTAGCACCATTTTTGAGTGAATTGCAGAACGTCAGATTTTTGCTGAAATTGTGACCGCGCGGCATAGGGATTTTTTCAAAAAAAGTTGTTCATATGTAGAGGGCTAAGTTTGTTTCCGATTATAAAATCCATCTGTTTCCACTGAACAACCTTTCAGGGGATTGTTTGGAACAGCTTGGCACCATTTTTGTGTGAATTGCAGAACGTCAGATTTTTGCTGAAATTGTGACCGCGCGGCTTAGGGATTTTTTCAAAAAAAGTTGTTCATACGTAGAGGGCTAAGTCTGTTTCTGATTATAAAATCCATCTGTTTCCACTGAAAAACATTTCAGGGGATCGTTTGCAACAGCTTGCCACCATTTTTGAGTGAATGGCAGAACGTCAGATTTTTGCTGAAATTGTGACCGCGCGGCTTAGGGTTTTGTTCAAAAAAAGTTGTTCAGACGTCGAGGGCTAATTCTCTTTCCGATGATAAAAACCCATCTGTTTCCACCGAAAAACCTTTCAGGGGATCCTTTGCAACAGCTTGGCATCATTTTTGAGTGAATTGCAGAACGTCAGATTTTTGCTGAAATTGTGACCGCGCGGCTTAGGGTTTTGTTCAAAAAAAGTTGTTCAGACGTCGAGGGCTAATTCTCTTTCCGATGATAAAAACCCATCTGTTTCCACCGAAAAACCTTTCAGGGGATCCTTTGCAACAGCTTGGCACCATTTTTGAGTGAATTGCAGAACGTCAGATTTTTGCTGAAATTGTGACCGCGCGGCTTAGGGATTTTTTCAAAAAAAGTTGTTCAGACGTTGAGGGCTAATTCTGTTTCCGATTGTAAAGAGCATCTGTTTCCCCCGAAAAACCTTTCAGGGGTTCGCTTGCAACAGCTTGGCACCATTTTTGAGTGAATTGCAGAACGTCAGATTTTTGCTGAAATTGTGACCGCGCGGCTTAAGGATTTTTTCAAAAAATAAGTTGTTCATACGTAGAGGGCTAAGTCTGTTTCCGATTATAAAAACCCATCTGTTTCCACTGAAAAACCTTTCAGGGGATCGTTTGCAACAGCTTGACACCATTTTTGAGTGAATTGCAGAACGTCAGATTTTTGCTGAAATTGTGACCGCGCGGCTTAGGGATTTTTTCAAAAAAAGTTGTTCAGACGTCGAGGGCTAATTCTGTTTCCGATGATAAAAACCCATCTGTTTCCACTGAAAAACCTTTCAGGGGATCGTTTGCAACAGCTTGACACCATTTTTGAGTGAATTGCAGAACGTCAGATTTTTGTTGAAATTGTGACCGCGCGGCTTAGGGTTTTTTTTCAAAAAAAGTTGTTCATACGTCGAGGGCTAATTCTGTTTCCGATGATAAAAACCCATCTGTTTCCACCGAAAAACCTTTCAGGGGATCCTTTGCAACAGCTTGGCACCATTTTTGAGTGAATTGCAGAACTTCAGATTTTTGCTGAAATTGTGACCGCGCGGCTTAGGGATTTTTTTAAAAAATTGTTCAGACGTCGAGGGCTAATTCTGTTTTCGATGATAAAAACCCATCTGTTTCCACCGAGAAGCCTTTCAGGGGATCGTTTGCAACAGCTTAGCACCATTTTTGAGTGAATTGCAGAACGTCAGATTTTTGCTGAAATTGTGACCGCGCGGCTTAGGGATTTTTTTAAAAAATTGTTCAGACGTCGAGGGCTAATTCTGTTTTCGATGATAAAAACCCATCTGTTTCCACCGAGAAGCCTTTCAGGGGATCGTTTGCAACAGCTTAGCACCATTTCTGAGTGAATTGCAGAACGTCAGATTTTTGCTGAAATTGTGACCGCGCGGCTTAGGGTTTTGTTCAAAAAAAGTTGTTCAGACGTCGAGGGCTAATTCTCTTTCCGATGATAAAAACCCATCTGTTTCCACCGAAAAACCTTTCAGGGGATCCTTTGCAACAGCTTGGCATCATTTTTGAGTGAATTGCAGAACGTCAGATTTTTGCTGAAATTGTGACCGCGCGGCTTACGGATTTTTTCTAAAAAAGTTGTTCAGACGTCGAGGGCTATTTCTGTTTCCGATGATAAAAACCCATCTGTTTCCACTGAAAAACCTTTCAGGGGATCGTTTGCAACAGCTTGGCATCATTTTTGAGTGAATTGCAGAACGTCAGATTTTTGCTGAAATTGTGACCGCGCGCCTTAGGGATTTTTTCAAAAAAAGTTGTTCATTCGTCGAGGGCTAATTCTGTTTCCGATGATAAAATCCATCTGTTTCCACTGAAAAACCTTTCAGGGGATCATTTGCAACAGCTTGGCACCATTTTTGAGTGAATTGCAGAACGTCAGATTTTTGCTGAAATTGTGACCGCGCGGCTTAGGGTTTTTTTCAAAAAAAGTTGTTCAGACGTCGAGGGCTAATTCAGTTTCCGATGATAAAGAGCATCTGTTTCCCCCGAAAAACATTTCAGGGGATCGCTTGCAACAGCTTGGCACCATTTTTGAGTGAATTGCAGAACGTCAGATTTTTGCTGAAATTGTGACCGCGCGGCTTAGGGATTTTTTCAAAAAAAGTTGTTCATACGTAGAGGGCTAAGTCTGTTTCCGATTATAAAATCCATCTGTTTCCACTGAAAAACCTTTCAGGGGATCGTTTGCAACAGCTTGGCACCATTTTTGAGTGAATTGCAGAACGTCAGATTTTTGCTGAAATTGTGACCGCGCGGCTTAGGGTTTTTTTCAAAAAAAGTTGTTCAGACGTCGAGGGCTAATTCTGTTTCCGATGATAAAAACCCATCTGTTTCCCCCGAAAAACCTTTCAGGGGATCGCTTGCAACAGCTTGGCACCATTTTTGAGTGAATTGCAGAACGTCAGATTTTTGCTGAAATTGTGACCGCGCGGCTTAGGGATTTTTTCAAAAAAAGTTGTTCAGACGTCGAGGGCTATTTCTGTTTCCGATGATAAAAACCCATCTGTTTCCACCGAGAAACCTTTCAGGGGATCGTTTGCAACAGCTTGGCACCATTTTTGAGTGAATTGCAGAACGTCAGATTTTTGCTGAAATTGTGACCGCGCGGCTTAGGGATTTTTTCAAAAAAAGTTGTTCATACGTAGAGGGCTAAGTCTGTTACCGATTATAAAATCCATCTGTTTCCACTGAAAAACCTTTCAGGGGATCGTTTGCAACAGCTTGGCACCATTTTTGAGTGAATTGCAGAACGTCAGATTTTTGCTGAAATTGTGACCGCGCGGCTTAGGGTTTTTTTCAAAAAAAAAGTTGTTCAGACGTCGAGGGCTAATTCTGTTTCCGATGATAAAAACCCATCTGTTTCCACTGAAAAACCTTTCAGGGGATCGTTTGCAACAGCTTGGCATCATTTTTGAGTGAATTGCAGAACGTCAGATTTTTGCTGAAATTGTGACCGCGCGGCTTAGGGATTTTTTCTAAAAAAGTTGTTCAGACGTCGAGGGCTATTTCTGTTTCCGATGATAAAAACCCATCTGTTTCCACTTAAAAACCTTTCAGGGGATCGTTTGCAACAGCTTGGCATCATTTTTGAGTGAATTGCAGAACGTCAGATTTTTGCTGAAATTGTGACCGCGCGGCTTAGGGATTTTTTCAAAAAAAGTTGTTCAAACGTCGTGGGCTAATTCTGTTTCCGATGATAAAAACCCATCTGTTTCCACTGAAAAACCTTTCAGGGGATCGTTTGCAACAGCTTGGCATCATTTTTGAGTGAATTGCAGAACGTCAGATTTTTGCTGAAATTGTGACCGCGCGGCTTAGGGATTTTTTCAAAAAAAGTTTTTCAGACGTCGAGGGCTAATTCTGTTTCCAATTTTAAAGAGCATCTGTTTCCCCCGAAAAACCTTTCAGGGGATCGCTTGCAACAGCTTGGCACCATTTTTGAGTGAATTGCAGAACGTCAGATTTTTGCTGAAATTGTGACAGCGCGACTTAGGGATTTTTTCAAAAAAAGTTGTTCAAACGACAAGGGCTAATTCTGTTTCCGATGATAAAAACCCATCTGTTTCCACTGAAAAACCTTTCAGGGGATCGTTTGCAACAGCTTGGCACCATTTTTGAGTGAATTGCAGAACGTCAGATTTTTGCTGAAATTGTGACCGCGCGGCTTAGGGATTTTTTCAAAAAAAGTTTTTCAGACGTCGAGGGCTAATTCTGTTTCCAATTGTAAAGAGCATCTGTTTCCCCCGAAAAACCTTTCAGGGGATCGCTTGCAACAGCTTGGCACCATTTTTGAGTGAATTGCAGAACGTCAGATTTTTGCTGAAATTGTGACCGCGCGACTTAGGGATTTTTTCAAAAAAAGTTGTTCAAACGACAAGGGCTAATTCTGTTTCCGATGATAAAAACCCATCTGTTTCCACTGAAAAACCTTTCAGGGGTTCGCTTGCAACAGCTTGGCACCATTTTTGAGTGAATTGCAGAACGTCAGATTTTTGCTGAAATTGTGACCGCGCGGCTTAAGGATTTTTTCAAAAAATAAGTTGTTCATATGTAGAGGGCTAAGTCTGTTTCCGATTATAAAAACCCATCTGTTTCCACTGAAAAACCTTTCAGGGGATCGTTTGCAACAGCTTGACACCATTTTTGAGTGAATTGCAGAACGTCAGATTTTTGCTGAAATTGTGACCGCGCGGCTTAGGGATTTTTTCAAAAAAAGTTGTTCAGACGTCGAGGGCTAATTCTGTTTCCGATGATAAAAACCCATCTGTTTCCACTGAAAAACCTTTCAGGGGATCGTTTGCAACAGCTTGACACCATTTTTGAGTGAATTGCAGAACGTCAGATTTTTGCTGAAATTGTGACCGCGCGGCTTAGGGTTTTTTTCAAAAAAAGTTGTTCAGACGTCGAGGGCTAATTCAGTTTCCGATGATAAAGAGCATCTGTTTCCCCCGAAAAACCTTTCAGGGGATCGCTTGCAACAGCTTGGCACCATTTTTGAGTGAATTGCAGAACGTCAGATTTTTGCTGAAATTGTGACCGCGCGGCTTAGGGATTTTTTCAAAAAAAGTTGTTCAGACGTCGAGGGCTATTTCTGTTTCCGATGATAAAAACCCATCTGTTTCCACCGAGAATCCTTTCAGGGGATCGTTTGCAACAGCTTGGCACCATTTTTGAGTGAATTGCAGAACGTCAGATTTTTGCTGAAATTGTGACCGCGCGGCTTAGGGATTTTTTCAAAAAAAGTTGTTCATACGTAGAGGGCTAAGTCTGTTTCCGATTATAAAATCCATCTGTTTCCACTGAAAAACCTTTCAGGGGATCGTTTGCAACAGCTTGGCACCATTTTTGAGTGAATTGCAGAACGTCAGATTTTTGCTGAAATTGTGACCGCGCGGCTTAGGGTTTTTTTCAAAAAAAGTTGTTCAGACGTCGAGGGCTAATTCTGTTTCCGATGATAAAAACCCATCTGTTTCCACTGAAAAACCTTTCAGGGGATCGTTTGCAACAGCTTGGCACCATTTTTGAGTGAATTGCAGAACGTCAGATTTTTGCTGAAATTTTGACCGCGCGGCTTAGGGATTTTTTCAAAAAAAGTTGTTCAGACGTCGAGGGCTAATTCTGTTTCCGATGATAAAAACCCATCTGTTTCCCCCGAAAAACCTTTCAGGGGATCGCTTGCAACAGCTTGGCACCATTTTTGAGTGAATTGCAGAACGTCAGATTTTTGCTGAAATTGTGACCGCGCGGCTTAGGGATTTTTTCAAAAAAAGTTGTTCAGACGTCGAGGGCTATTTCTGTTTCCGATGATAAAAACCCATCTGTTTCCACCGAGAAACCTTTCAGGGGATCGTTTGCAACAGCTTGGCACCATTTTTGAGTGAATTGCAGAACGTCAGATTATTGCTGAAATTGTGACCGCGCGGCTTAGGGATTTTTTCAAAAAAAGTTGTTCATACGTAGAGGGCTAAGTCTGTTTCCGATTATAAAATCCATCTGTTTCCACTGAAAAACCTTTCAGGGGATCGTTTGCAACAGCTTGGCACCATTTTTGAGTGAATTGCAGAACGTCAGATTTTTGCTGAAATTGTGACCGCGCGGCTTAGGGTTTTTTTCAAAAAAAAAGTTGTTCAGACGTCGAGGGCTAATTCTGTTTCCGATGATAAAAACCCATCTGTTTCCACTGAAAAACCTTTCAGGGGATCGTTTGCAACAGCTTGGCATCATTTTTGAGTGAATTGCAGAACGTCAGATTTTTGCTGAAATTGTGACCGCGCGGCTTAGGGATTTTTTCTAAAAAAGTTGTTCAGACGTCGAGGGCTATTTCTGTTTCCGATGATAAAAACCCATCTGTTTCCACTGAAAAACCTTTCAGGGGATCGTTTGCAACAGCTTGGCATCATTTTTGAGTGAATTGCAGAACGTCAGATTTTTGCTGAAATTGTGACCGCGCGGCTTAGGGATTTTTTCAAAAAAAGTTGTTCAGACGTCGAGGGCTAATTCTGTTTCCAATTTTAAAGAGCATCTGTTTCCCCCGAAAAACCTTTCAGGGGATCGCTTGCAACAGCTTGGCACCATTTTTGAGTGAATTGCAGAACGTCAGATTTTTGCTGAAATTGTGACAGCGCGACTTAGGGATTTTTTCAAAAAAAGTTGTTCAAACGACAAGGGCTAATTCTGTTTCCGATGATAAAAACCCATCTGTTTCCACTGAAAAACCTTTCAGGGGATCGTTTGCAACAGCTTGGCACCATTTTTGAGTGAATTGCAGAACGTCAGATTTTTGCTGAAATTGTGACCGCGCGGCTTAGGGATTTTTTCAAAAAAAGTTTTTCAGACGTCGAGGGCTAATTCTGTTTCCAATTGTAAAGAGCATCTGTTTCCCCCGAAAAACCTTTCAGGGGATCGCTTGCAACAGCTTGGCACCATTTTTGAGTGAATTGCAGAACGTCAGATTTTTGCTGAAATTGTGACCGCGCGACTTAGGGATTTTTTCAAAAAAAGTTGTTCAAACGACAAGGGCTAATTCTGTTTCCGATGATAAAAACCCATCTGTTTCCACTGAAAAACCTTTCAGGGGTTCGCTTGCAACAGCTTGGCACCATTTTTGAGTGAATTGCAGAACGTCAGATTTTTGCTGAAATTGTGACCGCGCGGCTTAAGGATTTTTTCAAAAAATAAGTTGTTCATATGTAGAGGGCTAAGTCTGTTTCCGATTATAAAAACCCATCTGTTTCCACTGAAAAACCTTTCAGGGGATCGTTTGCAACAGCTTGACACCATTTTTGAGTGAATTGCAGAACGTCAGATTTTTGCTGAAATTGTGACCGCGCGGCTTAGGGATTTTTTCAAAAAAAGTTGTTCAGACGTCGAGGGCTAATTCTGTTTCCGATGATAAAAACCCATCTGTTTCCACTGAAAAACCTTTCAGGGGATCGTTTGCAACAGCTTGACACCATTTTTGAGTGAATTGCAGAACGTCAGATTTTTGCTGAAATTGTGACCGCGCGGCTTAGGGTTTTTTTCAAAAAAAGTTGTTCAGACGTCGAGGGCTAATTCAGTTTCCGATGATAAAGAGCATCTGTTTCCCCCGAAAAACCTTTCAGGGGATCGCTTGCAACAGCTTGGCACCATTTTTGAGTGAATTGCAGAACGTCAGATTTTTGCTGAAATTGTGACCGCGCGGCTTAGGGATTTTTTCAAAAAAAGTTGTTCAGACGTCGAGGGCTATTTCTGTTTCCGATGATAAAAACCCATCTGTTTCCACCGAGAATCCTTTCAGGGGATCGTTTGCAACAGCTTGGCACCATTTTTGAGTGAATTGCAGAACGTCAGATTTTTGCTGAAATTGTGACCGCGCGGCTTAGGGATTTTTTCAAAAAAAGTTGTTCATACGTAGAGGGCTAAGTCTGTTTCCGATTATAAAATCCATCTGTTTCCACTGAAAAACCTTTCAGGGGATCGTTTGCAACAGCTTGGCACCATTTTTGAGTGAATTGCAGAACGTCAGATTTTTGCTGAAATTGTGACCGCGCGGCTTAGGGTTTTTTTCAAAAAAAGTTGTTCAGACGTCGAGGGCTAATTCTGTTTCCGATGATAAAAACCCATCTGTTTCCACTGAAAAACCTTTCAGGGGATCGTTTGCAACAGCTTGGCACCATTTTTGAGTGAATTGCAGAACGTCAGATTTTTGCTGAAATTTTGACCGCGCGGCTTAGGGATTTTTTCAAAAAAAGTTGTTCATACGTAGAGGGCTAAGTCTGTTTCCGATTATAAAATCCATCTGTTTCCACTGAAAAACCTTTCAGGGGATCGTTTGCAACAGCTTGGCACCATTTCTGAGTGAATTGCAGAACGTCAGATTTTTGCTGAAATTGTGACCGCGCGGCTTAGGGTTTTTTTCAAAAAAAGTTGTTCAGACGTCGAGGGCTAATTCTGTTTCCGATGATAAAAACCCATCTGTTTCCACTGAAAAACCTTTCAGGGGATCGTTTGCAACAGCTTGGCACCATTTTTGAGTGAATTGCAGAACGTCAGATTATTGCTGAAATTGTGACCGCGCGGCTTAGGGATTTTTTCAAAAAAAGTTGTTCATACGTAGAGGGCTAAGTCTGTTTCCGATTATAAAATCCATCTGTTTCCACTGAAAAACCTTTCAGGGGATCGTTTGCAACAGCTTGGCATCATTTTTGAGTGAATTGCAGAACGTCAGATTTTTGCTGAAATTGTGACCGCGCGGCTTAGGGATTTTTTCTAAAAAAGTTGTTCAGACGTCGAGGGCTATTTCTGTTTCCGATGATAAAAACCCATCTGTTTCCACTGAAAAACCTTTCAGGGGATCGTTTGCAACAGCTTGGCATCATTTTTGAGTGAATTGCAGAACGTCAGATTTTTGCTGAAATTGTGACCGCGCGGCTTAGGGATTTTTTCAAAAAAAGTTGTTCAAACGTCGTGGGCTAATTCTGTTTCCGATGATAAAAACCCACCTGTTTCCACTGAAAAACCTTTCAGGGGATCGTTTGCAACAGCTTGGCATCATTTTTGAGTGAATGGCAGAACGTCAGATTTTTGCTGAAATTGTGACCGCGCGGCTTTGGGATTTTTTCAAAAAAAGTTCTTCAAACGACAAGGGCTAATTCTGTTTCCGATGATAAAAACCCATCTGTTTCCACTGAAAAACCTTTCAGGGGATCGTTTGCAACAGCTTGGCACCATTTTTGAGTGAATTGCAGAACGTCAGATTTTTGTTGAAATTGTGACCGCGCGGCTTAGGGTTTTTTTCAAAAAAAGTTTTTCAGACGTCGAAGGCTAATTCTGTTTCCAATTGTAAAGAGCATCTGTTTCCCCCGAAAAACCTTTCAGGGGATCGCTTGCAACAGCTTGGCACCATTTTTGAGTGAATTGCAGAACGTCAGATTTTTGTTGAAATTGTGACCGCGCGGCTTAGGGTTTTTTTCAAAAAAAGTTTTTCAGACGTCGAAGGCTAATTCTGTTTCCAATTGTAAAGAGCATCTGTTTCCCCCGAAAAACCTTTCAGGGGATCGCTTGCAACAGCTTGGCACCATTTTTGAGTGAATTGCAGAACGTCAGATTTTTCCTTACATTGTGACCGCGCGACTTAGGGATTTTTTTCAAAAAAAGTTGTTCAAACGACAAGGGCTAATTCTGTTTCCGATGATAAAAACCCATCTGTTTCCACTGAAAAACCTTTCAGGGGATCGTTTGCAACAGCTTGACACCATTTTTGAGTGAATTGCAGAACGTCAGATTTTTGCTGAAATTGTGACCGCGCGCCTTAGGGATTTTTTCAAAAAAAGTTGTTCATACGTCGAGGGCTAATTCTGTTTCCGATGATAAAATCCATCTGTTTCCACTGAAAAACCTTTCAGGGGATCGTTTGCAACAGCTTGGCACCATTTTTGAGTGAGTTGCAGAACGTCAGATTTTTGCTGAAATTGTGACCGCGCGGCTTAGGGTTTTTTTCAAAAAAAGTTGTTCAGACGTCGAGGGCTAATTCAGTTTCCGATGATAAAGAGCATCTGTTTCCCCCGAAAAACCTTTCAGGGGATCGCTTGCAACAGCTTGGCACCATTTTTGAGTGAATTGCAGAACGTCAGATTTTTGCTGAAATTGTGACCGCGCGGCTTAGGGATTTTTTCAAAAAAAGTTGTTCAGACGTCGAGGGCTATTTCTGTTTCCGATGATAAAAACCCATCTGTTTCCACCGAGAAACCTTTCAGGGGATCGTTTGCAACAGCTTGGCACCATTTTTGAGTGAATTGCAGAACGTCAGATTTTTGCTGAAATTGTGACCGCGCGGCTTAGGGATTTTTTCAAAAAAAGTTGTTCATACGTAGAGGGCTAAGTCTGTTTCCGATTATAAAATCCATCTGTTTCCACTGAAAAACCTTTCAGGGGATCGTTTGCAACAGCTTGGCACCATTTTTGAGTGAATTGCAGAACGTCAGATTTTTGCTGAAATTGTGACCGCGCGGCTTAGGGTTTTTTTCCAAAAAAAGTTGTTCAGACGTCGAGGGCTAATTCTCTTTCCGATGATAAAAACCCATCTGTTTCCACTGAAAAACCTTTCAGGGGATCCTTTGCAACAGCTTGGCATCATTTTTGAGTGAATTGCAGAACGTCAGATTTTTGCTGAAATTATGACCACGCGGTTTAGGGATTTTTTCTAAAAAAGTTGTTCAGACGTCGAGGGCTATTTCTGTTTCCGATGATAAAAACCCATCTGTTTCCACTGAAAAACCTTTCAGAGGATCGTTTGCAACAGCTTGGCATCATTTTTGAGTGAATTGCAGAACGTCAGATTTTTGCTGAAATTGTGACCGCGCGGCTTAGGGATTTTTTCTAAAAAAGTTGTTCAGACGTCGAGGGCTATTTCTGTTTCCGATGAGAAAAACCCATCTGTTTCCACTGAAAAACCTTTCAGGGGATCGTTTGCAACAGCTTGGCATCATTTTTGAGTGAATTGCAGAACGTCAGATTTTTGCTGAAATTGTGACCGCGCGCCTTAGGGTTTTTTTCAAAAAAAGTTGTTCAGACGTCGAGGGCTAATTCAGTTTCCGATGATAAAGAGCATCTGTTTCCCCCGAAAAACCATTCAGGGGATCGCTTGCAACAGCTTGGCACCATTTTTGAGTGAATTGCAGAACGTCAGATTTTTGCTGAAATTGTGACCGCGCGGCTTAGGGATTTTTTCAAAAAAAGTTGTTCATACGTAGAGGGCTATTTCTGTTTCCGATGATAAAAACCCATCTGTTTCCACCGAGAATCCTTTCAGGGGATCGTTTGCAACAGCTTGGCACCATTTTTGAGTGAATTGCAGAACGTCAGATTTTTGCTGAAATTGTGACCGCGCGGCTTAGGGATTTTTTCAAAAAAAGTTGTTCATACGTAGAGGGCTAAGTCTGTTTTCGATTATAAAATCCATCTGTTTCCACTGAAAAACCTTTCAGGGGATCGTTTGCAACAGCTTGGCACCATTTTTGAGTGAATTGCAGAACGTCAGATTTTTGCTGAAATTGTGACCGCGCGGCTTAGGGTTTTTTTCAAAAAAAGTTGTTCAGACGTCGAGGGCTAATTCTGTTTCCGATGATAAAAACCCATCTGTTTCCACTGAAAAACCTTTCAGGGGATCGTTTGCAACAGCTTGGCACCATTTTTGAGTGAATTGCAGAACGTCAGATTTTTGCTGAAATTGTGACCGCGCGGCTTAGGGATTTTTTCAAAAAAAGTTGTTCATACGTACAGGGCTAAGTCTGTTTCCGATTATAAAATCCATCTGTTTCCACTGAAAAACCTTTCAGGGGATCGTTTGCAACAGCTTGGCACCATTTCTGAGTGAATTGCAGAACGTCAGATTTTTGCTGAAATTGTGACCGCGCGGCTTAGGGTTTTTTTCAAAAAAAGTTGTTCAGACGTCGAGGGCTAATTCTGTTTCCGATGATAAAAACCCATCTCTTTCCACTGAAAAACCTTTCAGGGGATCGTTTGCAACAGCTTGGCATCATTTTTGAGTGAATTGCAGAACGTCAGATTTTTGCTGAAATTGTGACCGCGCGGCTTAGGGATTTTTTCTAAAAAAGTTGTTCAGACGTCGAGGGCTATTTCTGTTTCCGATGATAAAAACCCATCTGTTTCCACTGAAAAACCTTTCAGGGGATCGTTTGCAACAGCTTGGCATCATTTTTGAGTGAATTGCAGAACGTCAGATTTTTGCTGAAATTGTGACCGCGCGGCTTAGGGATTTTTTCAAAAAAAGTTGTTCATACGTAGAGGGCTAAGTCTGTTTCCGATTATAAAATCCATCTGTTTCCACTGAAAAACCTTTCAGGGGATCGTTTGCAACAGCTTGGCATCATTTTTGAGTGAATTGCAGAACGTCAGATTTTTGCTGAAATTGTGACCGCGCGGCTTAGGGTTTTGTTCAAAAAAAGTTGTTCAGACGTCGAGGGCTAATTCTCTTTCCGATGATAAAAACCCATCTGTTTCCACCGAAAAACCTTTCAGGGGATCCTTTGCAACAGCTTGGCATCATTTTTGAGTGAATTGCAGAACGTCAGATTTTTGCTGAAATTATGACCACGCGGCTTAGGGATTTTTTCTAAAAAAGTTGTTCAGACGTCGAGGGCTATTTCTGTTTCCGATGATAAAAACCCATCTGTTTCCACTGAAAAACCTTTCAGAGGATCGTTTGCAACAGCTTGGCATCATTTTTGAGTGAATTGCAGAACGTCAGATTTTTGCTGAAATTGTGACCGCGCGGCTTAGGGATTTTTTCTAAAAAAGTTGTTCAGACGTCGAGGGCTATTTCTGTTTCCGATGAGAAAAACCCATCTGTTTCCACTGAAAAACCTTTCAGGGGATCGTTTGCAACAGCTTGGCATCATTTTTGAGTGAATTGCAGAACGTCAGATTTTTGCTGAAATTGTGACCGCGCGCCTTAGGGATTTTTTCAAAAAAAGTTGTTCATACGTCGAGGGCTAATTCTGTTTCCGATGATAAAATCCATCTGTTTCCACTGAAAAACCTTTCAGGGGATCGTTTGCAACAGCTTGGCACCATTTTTGAGTGAATTGCAGAACGTCAGATTTTTGCTGAAATTGTGACCGCGCGGCTTAGGGTTTTTTTCAAAAAAAGTTGTTCATACGTCGAGGGCTAATTCAGTTTCCGATGATAAAGAGCATCTGTTTCCCCCGAAAAACCTTTCAGGGGATCGCTTGCAACAGCTTGGCACCATTTTTGAGTGAATTGCAGAACGTCAGATTTTTGCTGAAATTGTGACCGCGCGGCTTAGGGATTTTTTCAAAAAAAGTTGTTCAGACGTCGAGGGCTATTTCTGTTTCCGATGATAAAAACCCATCTGTTTCCACCGAGAATCCTTTCAGGGGATCGTTTGCAACAGCTTGGCACCATTTTTGAGTGAATTGCAGAACGTCAGATTTTTGCTGAAATTGTGACCGCGCGGCTTAGGGATTTTTTCAAAAAAAGTTGTTCATACGTAGAGGGCTAAGTCTGTTTCCGATTATAAAATCCATCTGTTTCCACTGAAAAACCTTTCAGGGGATCGTTTGCAACAGCTTGGCACCATTTTTGAGTGAATTGCAGAACGTCAGATTTTTGCTGAAATTGTGACCGCGCGGCTTAGGGTTTTTTTCAAAAAAAGTTGTTCAGACGTCGAGGGCTAATTCTGTTTCCGATGATAAAAACCCATCTGTTTCCACTGAAAAACCTTTCAGGGGATCGTTTGCAACAGCTTGGCACCATTTTTGAGTGAATTGCAGAACGTCAGATTTTTGCTGAAATTGTGACCGCGCGGCTTAGGGATTTTTTCAAAAAAAGTTGTTCATACGTAGAGGGCTAAGTCTGTTTCCGATTATAAAATCCATCTGTTTCCACTGAAAAACCTTTCAGGGGATCGCTTGCAACAGCTTGGCACCATTTTTGAGTGAATTGCAGAACGTCAGATTTTTGCTGAAATTGTGACCGCGCGGCTTAGGGATTTTTTCAAAAAAAGTTGTTCAGACGTCGAGGGCTATTTCTGTTTCCGATGATAAAAACCCATCTGTTTCCACCGAGAATCCTTTCAGGGGATCGTTTGCAACAGCTTGGCATCATTTTTGAGTGAATTGCAGAACGTCAGATTTTTGCTGAAATTGTGACCGCGCGGCTTAGGGTTTTTTTCAAAAAAAGTTGTTCAGACGTCGAGGGCTAATTCTGTTTCCGATGATAAAAACCCATCTGTTTCCACTGAAAAACCTTTCAGGGGATCGTTTGCAACAGCTTGGCACCATTTTTGAGTGAATTGCAGAACGTCAGATTTTTGCTGAAATTGTGACCGCGCGGCTTAGGGATTTTTTCAAAAAAAGTTGTTCATACGTAGAGGGCTAAGTCTGTTTCCGATTATAAAATCCATCTGTTTCCACTGAAAAACCTTTCAGGGGATCGTTTGCAACAGCTTGGCACCATTTCTGAGTGAATTGCAGAACGTCAGATTTTTGCTGAAATTGTGACCGCGCGGCTTAGGGTTTTTTTCAAAAAAAGTTGTTCAGACGTCGAGGGCTAATTCTGTTTCCGATGATAAAAACCCATCTGTTTCCACTGAAAAACCTTTCAGGGGATCGTTTGCAACAGCTTGGCACCATTTTTGAGTGAATTGCAGAACGTCAGATTTTTGCTGAAATTGTGACCGCGCGGCTTAGGGATTTTTTCAAAAAAAGTTGTTCATACGTAGAGGGCTAAGTCTGTTTCCGATTATAAAATCCATCTGTTTCCACTGAAAAACCTTTCAGGGGATCGTTTGCAACAGCTTGGCACCATTTCTGAGTGAATTGCAGAACGTCAGATTTTTGCTGAAATTGTGACCGCGCGGCTTAGGGTTTTTTTCAAAAAAAGTTGTTCAGACGTCGAGGGCTAATTCTGTTTCCGATGATAAAAACCCATCTGTTTCCACTGAAAAACCTTTCAGGGGATCGTTTGCAACAGCTTGGCACCATTTTTGAGTGAATTGCAGAACGTCAGATTTTTGCTGAAATTGTGACCGCGCGGCTTAGGGATTTTTTCAAAAAAAGTTGTTCATACGTAGAGGGCTAAGTCTGTTTCCGATTATAAAATCCATCTGTTTCCACTGAAAAACCTTTCAGGGGATCGTTTGCAACAGCTTGGCACCATTTCTGAGTGAATTGCAGAACGTCAGATTTTTGCTGAAATTGTGACCGCGCGGCTTAGGGTTTTTTTCAAAAAAAGTTGTTCAGACGTCGAGGGCTAATTCTGTTTCCGATGATAAAAACCCATCTGTTTCCACTGAAAAACCTTTCAGGGGATCGTTTGCAACAGCTTGGCACCATTTTTGAGTGAATTGCAGAACGTCAGATTTTTGCTGAAATTGTGACCGCGCGGCTTAGGGATTTTTTCAAAAAAAGTTGTTCATACGTCGAGGGCTAAGTCTGTTTCCGATTATAAAATCCATCTGTTTCCACTGAAAAACCTTTCAGGGGATCGTTTGCAACAGCTTGGCACCATTTCTGAGTGAATTGCAGAACGTCAGATTTTTGCTGAAATTGTGACCGCGCGGCTTAGGGTTTTTTTCAAAAAAAGTTGTTCAGACGTCGAGGGCTAATTCTGTTTCCGATGATAAAAACCCATCTGTTTCCACTGAAAAACCTTTCAGGGGATCGTTTGCAACAGCTTGACATCATTTTTGAGTGAATTGCAGAACGTCAGATTATTGCTGAAATTGTGACCGCGCGGCTTAGGGATTTTTTCAAAAAAAGTTTTTCAGACGTCGAAGGCTAATTCTGTTTCCAATTGTAAAGAGCATCTGTTTCCCCCGAAAAACCTTTCAGGGGATCGCTTGCAACAGCTTGGCACCATTTTTGAGTGAATTGCAGAACGTCAGATTTTTGTTGAAATTGTGACCGCGTGGCTTAGGGTTTTTTTCAAAAAAAGTTGTTCATACGTCGAGGGCTAATTCTCTTTCCGATGATAAAAACCCATCTGTTTCCACCGAAAAACCTTTCAGGGGATCCTTTGCAACAGCTTGGCACCATTTTTGAGTGAATTGCAGAACGTCAGATTTTTGCTGAAATTGTGACCGCGCGGCTTAGGGATTTTTTCAAAAAAAGTTGTTCATATGTAGAGGGCTAAGTTTGTTTCCGATTATAAAATCCATCTGTTTCCACTGAAAAACCTTTCAGGGGATCGTTTGCAACAGCTTGGCACCATTTTTGTGTGAATTGCAGAACGTCAGATTTTTGCTGAAATTGTGACCGCGCGGCTTAGGGATTTTTTCAAAAAAAGTAGTTCATACGTAGAGGGCTAAGTCTGTTTCTGATTATAAAATCCATCTGTTTCCACTGAAAAACATTTCAGGGGATCGTTTGCAACAGCTTGGCACCATTTTTGAGTGAATTGCAGAACGTCAGATTTTTGCTGAAATTGTGACCGCGCGGCTTAGGGTTTTGTTCAAAAAAAGTTGTTCAGACGTCGAGGGCTAATTCTCTTTCCGATGATAAAAACCCATCTGTTTCCACCGAAAAACCTTTCAGGGGATCCTTTGCAACAGCTTGGCATCATTTTTGAGTGAATTGCAGAACGTCAGATTTTTGCTGAAATTATGACCACGCGGCTTAGGGATTTTTTCTAAAAAAGTTGTTCAGACGTCGAGGGCTATTTCTGTTTCCGATGATAAAAACCCATCTGTTTCCACTGAAAAACCTTTCAGAGGATCGTTTGCAACAGCTTGGCATCATTTTTGAGTGAATTGCAGAACGTCAGATTTTTGCTGAAATTGTGACCGCGCGGCTTAGGGATTTTTTCTAAAAAAGTTGTTCAGACGTCGAGGGCTATTTCTGTTTCCGATGAGAAAAACCCATCTGTTTCCACTGAAAAACCTTTCAGGGGATCGTTTGCAACAGCTTGGCATCATTTTTGAGTGAATTGCAGAACGTCAGATTTTTGCTGAAATTGTGACCGCGCGCCTTAGGGATTTTTTCAAAAAAAGTTGTTCATACGTCGAGGGCTAATTCTGTTTCCGATGATAAAATCCATCTGTTTCCACTGAAAAACCTTTCAGGGGATCGTTTGCAACAGCTTGGCACCATTTTTGAGTGAATTGCAGAACGTCAGATTTTTGCTGAAATTGTGACCGCGCGGCTTAGGGTTTTTTTCAAAAAAAGTTGTTCAGACGTCGAGGGCTAATTCAGTTTCCGATGATAAAGAGCATCTGTTTCCCCCGAAAAACCTTTCAGGGGATCGCTTGCAACAGCTTGGCACCATTTTTGAGTGAATTGCAGAACGTCAGATTTTTGCTGAAATTGTGACCGCGCGGCTTAGGGATTTTTTCAAAAAAAGTTGTTCAGACGTCGAGGGCTATTTCTGTTTCCGATGATAAAAACCCATCTGTTTCCACCGAGAAACCTTTCAGGGGATCGTTTGCAACAGCTTGGCACCATTTTTGAGTGAATTGCAGAACGTCAGATTTTTGCTGAAATTGTGACCGCGCGGCTTAGGGATTTTTTCAAAAAAAGTTGTTCATACGTAGAGGGCTAAGTCTGTTTCCGATTATAAAATCCATCTGTTTCCACTGAAAAACCTTTCAGGGGATCGTTTGCAACAGCTTGGCACCATTTTTGAGTGAATTGCAGAACGTCAGATTTTTGCTGAAATTGTGACCGCGCGGCTTAGGGTTTTTTTCAAAAAAAGTTGTTCAGACGTCGAGGGCTAATTCTGTTTCCGATGATAAAAACCCATCTGTTTCCCCCGAAAAACCTTTCAGGGGATCGCTTGCAACAGCTTGGCACCATTTTTGAGTGAATTGCAGGACGTCAGATTTTTGCTGAAATTGTGACCGCGCGGCTTAGGGATTTTTTCAAAAAAAGTTGTTCAGACGTCGAGGGCTATTTCTGTTTCCGATGATAAAAACCCATCTGTTTCCACCAAGAAACCTTTCAGGGGATCGTTTGCAACAGCTTGGCACCATTTTTGAGTGAATTGCAGAACGTCAGATTTTTGCTGAAATTGTGACCGCGCGGCTTAGGGATTTTTTCAAAAAAAGTTGTTCATACGTAGAGGGCTAAGTCTGTTTCCGATTATAAAATCCATCTGTTTCCACTGAAAAACCTTTCAGGGGATCGTTTGCAACAGCTTGGCACCATTTTTGAGTGAATTGCAGAACGTCAGATTTTTGCTGAAATTGTGACCGCGCGGCTTAGGGTTTTTTTCAAAAAAAGTTGTTCAGATGTCGAGGGCTAATTCTGTTTCCGATGATAAAAACCCATCTGTTTCCACTGAAAAACCTTTCAGGGGATCGTTTGCAACAGCTTGGCATCATTTTTGAGTGAATTGCAGAACGTCAGATTTTTGCTGAAATTGTGACCGCGCGGCTTAGGGATTTTTTCAAAAAAAGTTGTTCAGACGTCTTGGGCTAATTCTGTTTCCGATGATAAAAACCCATCTGTTTCCACTGAAAAACCTTTCAGGGGATCGTTTGCAACAGCTTGGCACCATTTTTGAGTGAATTGCAGAACGTCAGATTTTTGCTGAAATTGTGACCGCGCGGCTTAGGGATTTTTTCAAAAAAAGTTGTTCAGACGTCGAGGGCTATTTCTGTTTCCGATGATAAGAACCCATCTTTTTCCACCGAAAAACCTTTCAGGGGATCTTTTGCAACAGCTTGGCACCATTTTTGAGTGAATTGCAGAACGTCAGATTTTTGCTGAAATTGTGACCGCGCGGCTTAGGGATTTTTTCAAAAAAAGTTGTTCAGACGTTGAGGGCTAAGTCTGTTTCCGATGATAAAAACCCATCTGTTTCCACTGAAAAACCTTTCACGGGATCGTTTGCAACAGCTTGGCACCATTTTTGAGTGAATTGCAGAACTTCAGATTTTTGCTGAAATTGTGACCGCGCGGCTTAGGGTTTTTTTCAAAAAAAAGTTGTTCAGACGTCGAGGGCTAATTCTGTTTCCGATGATAAAAACCCATCTGTTTCCCCCGAAAAATCTTTCAGGGGATCGCTTGCAACAGCTTGGCACCATTTTTGAGTGAATTGCAGAACGTCAGATTTTTGCTGAAATTGTGACCGCGCGGCTTAGGGATTTTTTCAAAAAAAGTTGTTCAGACGTCGAGGGCTATTTCTGTTTCCGATGATAAAAACCCATCTGTTTCCACCGAGAAACCTTTCAGGGGATCGTTTGCAACAGCTTGGCACCATTTTTGAGTGAATTGCAGAACGTCAGATTTTTGCTGAAATTGTGACCGCGCGGCTTAGGGATTTTTTCAAAAAAAGTTTTTCATACGTAGAGGGCTAAGTCTGTTTTCGATTATAAAATCCATCTGTTTCCACTGAAAAACCTTTCAGGGGATCGTTTGCAACAGCTTGGCACCATTTTTGAGTGAATTGCAGAACGTCAGATTTTTGCTGAAATTGTGACCGCGCGGCTTAGGGTTTTTTTCAAAAAAAGTTGTTCAGACGTCGAGGGCTAATTCTGTTTCCGATAATAAAAACCCATCTGTTTCCCCCGAAAAATCTTTCAGGGGATCGCTTGCAACAGCTTGGCACCATTTTTGAGTGAATTGCAGAACGTCAGATTTTTGCTGAAATTGTGACCGCGCGGCTTAGGGATTTTTTATAAAAAAGTTGTTCAGACGTCGAGGGCTATTTCTGTTTCCGATGATAAAAACCCATCTGTTTCCACTGAAAAACCTTTCAGGGGATCGTTTGCAACAGCTTGGCACCATTTTTGAGTGAATTGCAGAACGTCAGATTTTTGCTGAAATTGTGACCGCGCGGCTTAGGGATTTTTTCAAAAAAAGTTGTTCATACGTAGAGGGCTAAGTCTGTTTCCGATTATAAAATCCATCTGTTTCCACTGAAAAACCTTTCAGGGGATCGTTTGCAACAGCTTGGCACCATTTTTGAGTGAATTGCAGAACGTCAGATTTTTGCTGAAATTGTGACCGCGCGGCTTAGGGTTTTTTTCAAAAAAAGTTGTTCAGATGTCGAGGGCTAATTCTGTTTCCGATGATAAAAACCCATCTGTTTCCACTGAAAAACCTTTCAGGGGATCGTTTGCAACAGCTTGGCATCATTTTTGAGTGAATTGCAGAACGTCAGATTTTTGCTGAAATTGTGACCGCGCGGCTTAGGGATTTTTTCAAAAAAAGTTGTTCAGACGTCGTGGGCTAATTCTGTTTCCGATGATAAAAACCCATCTGTTTCCACTGAAAAACCTTTCAGGGGATCGTTTGCAACAGCTTGGCACCATTTTTGAGTGAATTGCAGAACGTCAGATTTTTGCTGAAATTGTGACCGCGCGGCTTAGGGATTTTTTCAAAAAAAGTTGTTCAGACGTCGTGGGCTAATTCTGTTTCCGATGATAAAAACCCATCTGTTTCCACTGAAAAACCTTTCAGGGGATCGTTTGCAACAGCTTGGCACCATTTTTGAGTGAATTGCAGAACGTCAGATTTTTGCTGAAATTGTGACCGCGCGGCTTAGGGATTTTTTCAAAAAAAGTTGTTCAGACGTCGAGGGCTATTTCTGTTTCCGATGATAAGAACCCATCTTTTTCCACCGAAAAACCTTTCAGGGGATCTTTTGCAACAGCTTGGCACCATTTTTGAGTGAATTGCAGAACGTCAGATTTTTGCTGAAATTGTGACCGCGCGGCTTAGGGATTTTTTCAAAAAAAGTTGTTCAGACGTCGAGGGCTAAGTCTGTTTCCGATGATAAAAACCCATCTGTTTCCACTGAAAAACCTTTCACGGGATCGTTTGCAACAGCTTGGCACCATTTTTGAGTGAATTGCAGAACTTCAGATTTTTGCTGAAATTGTGACCGCGCGGCTTAGGGTTTTTTTCAAAAAAAAGTTGTTCAGACGTCGAGGGCTAATTCTGTTTCCGATGATAAAAACCCATCTGTTTCCCCCGAAAAATCTTTCAGGGGATCGCTTGCAACAGCTTGGCACCATTTTTGAGTGAATTGCAGAACGTCAGATTTTTGCTGAAATTGTGACCGCGCGGCTTAGGGATTTTTTCAAAAAAAGTTGTTCAGACGTCGAGGGCTATTTCTGTTTCCGATGATAAAAACCCATCTGTTTCCACCGAGAAACCTTTCAGGGGATCGTTTGCAACAGCTTGGCACCATTTTTGAGTGAATTGCAGAACGTCAGATTTTTGCTGAAATTGTGACCGCGCGGCTTAGGGATTTTTTCAAAAAAAGTTTTTCATACGTAGAGGGCTAAGTCTGTTTTCGATTATAAAATCCATCTGTTTCCACTGAAAAACCTTTCAGGGGATCGTTTGCAACAGCTTGGCACCATTTTTGAGTGAATTGCAGAACGTCAGATTTTTGCTGAAATTGTGACCGCGCGGCTTAGGGTTTTTTTCAAAAAAAGTTGTTCAGACGTCGAGGGCTAATTCTGTTTCCGATAATAAAAACCCATCTGTTTCCCCCGAAAAATCTTTCAGGGGATCGCTTGCAACAGCTTGGCACCATTTTTGAGTGAATTGCAGAACGTCAGATTTTTGCTGAAATTGTGACCGCGCGGCTTAGGGATTTTTTATAAAAAAGTTGTTCAGACGTCGAGGGCTATTTCTGTTTCCGATGATAAAAACCCATCTGTTTCCACTGAAAAACCTTTCAGGGGATCGTTTGCAACAGCTTGGCATCATTTTTGAGTGAATTGCAGAACGTCAGATTTTTGCTGAAATTGTGACCGCGCGGCTTAGGGATTTTTTCAAAAAAAGTTGTTCAAACGACAAGGGCTAATTCTGTTTCCGATGATAAAAACCCATCTGTTTCCTCTGAAAAACCTTTCAGGGGATCGTTTGCAACAGCTTGGCACCATTTTTGAGTGAATTGCAGGACGTCAGATTTTTGCTGAAATTGTGACCGCGCGGCTTAGGGATTTTTTCAAAAAAAGTTGTTCAGACGTCGAGGGCTATTTCTGTTTCCGATGATAAAAACCCATCTGTTTCCACCGAGAAACCTTTCAGGGGATCGTTTGCAGCAGCTTGGCACCATTTTTGAGTGAATTGCAGAACGTCAGATTTTTGCTGAAATTGTGACCGCGCGGCTTAGGGATTTTTTCAAAAAAAGTTGTTCATACGTAGAGGGCTAAGTCTGTTTCCGATTATAAAATCCATCTGTTTCCACTGAAAAACCTTTCAGGGGATCGTTTGCAACAGCTTGGCACCATTTTTGAGTGAATTGCAGAACGTCAGATTTTTGCTGAAATTGTGACCGCGCGGCTTAGGGTTTTTTTCAAAAAAAGTTGTTCAGACGTCGAGGGCTAATTCTGTTTCCGATGATAAAAACCCATCTGTTTCCCCCGAAAAACCTTTCAGGGGATCGCTTGCAACAGCTTGGCACCATTTTTGAGTGAATTGCAGGACGTCAGATTTTTGCTGAAATTGTGACCGCGCGGCTTAGGGATTTTTTCAAAAAAAGTTGTTCAGACGTCGAGGGCTATTTCTGTTTCCGATGATAAAAACCCATCTGTTTCCACCGAGAAACCTTTCAGGGGATCGTTTGCAACAGCTTGGCACCATTTTTTAGTGAATTGCAGAACGTCAGATTTTTGCTGAAATTGTGACCGCGCGGCTTAGGGATTTTTTCAAAAAAAGTTGTTCAGATGTCGAGGGCTAATTCTGTTTCCGATGATAAAAACCCATCTGTTTCCACTGAAAAACCTTTCAGGGGATCGTTTGCAACAGCTTGGCATCATTTTTGAGTGAATTGCAGAACGTCAGATTTTTGCTGAAATTGTGACCGCGCGGCTTAGGGATTTTTTCAAAAAAAGTTGTTCAGACGTCGTGGGCTAATTCTGTTTCCGATGATAAAAACCCATCTGTTTCCACTGAAAAACCTTTCAGGGGATCGTTTGCAACAGCTTGGCACCATTTTTGAGTGAATTGCAGAACGTCAGATTTTTGCTGAAATTGTGACCGCGCGGCTTAGGGATTTTTTCAAAAAAAGTTGTTCAGACGTCGAGGGCTATTTCTGTTTCCGATGATAAGAACCCATCTTTTTCCACCGAAAAACCTTTCAGGGGATCTTTTGCAACAGCTTGGCACCATTTTTGAGTGAATTGCAGAACGTCAGATTTTTGCTGAAATTGTGACCGCGCGGCTTAGGGATTTTTTCAAAAAAAGTTTTTCATACGTAGAGGGCTAAGTCTGTTTTCGATTATAAAATCCATCTGTTTCCACTGAAAAACCTTTCAGGGGATCGTTTGCAACAGCTTGGCACCATTTTTGAGTGAATTGCAGAACGTCAGATTTTTGCTGAAATTGTGACCGCGCGGCTTAGGGTTTTTTTCAAAAAAAGTTGTTCAGACGTCGAGGGCTAATTCTGTTTCCGATAATAAAAACCCATCTGTTTCCACTGAAAAACCTTTCAGGGGATCGTTTGCAACAGCTTGGCACCATTTTTGAGTGAATTGCAGAACGTCAGATTTTTGCTGAAATTGTGACCGCGCGGCTTAGGGATTTTTTCAAAAAAAGTTGTTCAGACGTCGAGGGCTATTTCTGTTTCCGATGATAAGAACCCATCTTTTTCCACCGAAAAACCTTTCAGGGGATCTTTTGCAACAGCTTGGCACCATTTTTGAGTGAATTGCAGAACGTCAGATTTTTGCTGAAATTGTGACCGCGCGGCTTAGGGATTTTTTCAAAAAAAGTTTTTCATACGTAGAGGGCTAAGTCTGTTTTCGATTATAAAATCCATCTGTTTCCACTGAAAAACCTTTCAGGGGATCGTTTGCAACAGCTTGGCACCATTTTTGAGTGAATTGCAGAACGTCAGATTTTTGCTGAAATTGTGACCGCGCGGCTTAGGGTTTTTTTCAAAAAAAGTTGTTCAGACGTCGAGGGCTAATTCTGTTTCCGATAATAAAAACCCATCTGTTTCCCCCGAAAAATCTTTCAGGGGATCGCTTGCAACAGCTTGGCACCATTTTTGAGTGAATTGCAGAACGTCAGATTTTTGCTGAAATTGTGACCGCGCGGCTTAGGGATTTTTTATAAAAAAGTTGTTCAGACGTCGAGGGCTATTTCTGTTTCCGATGATAAAAACCCATCTGTTTCCACTGAAAAACCTTTCAGGGGATCGTTTGCAACAGCTTGGCATCATTTTTGAGTGAATTGCAGAACGTCAGATTTTTGCTGAAATTGTGACCGCGCGGCTTAGGGATTTTTTCAAAAAAAGTTGTTCAAACGACAAGGGCTAATTCTGTTTCCGATGATAAAAACCCATCTGTTTCCTCTGAAAAACCTTTCAGGGGATCGTTTGCAACAGCTTGGCATCATTTTTGAGTGAATTGCAGAACGTCAGATTTTTGCTGAAATTGTGACCGCGCGGCTTAGGGTTTTTTTTCAAAAAAAGTTGTTCAGACGTCGAGGGCTAATTCTGTTTCCGATGATAAAAACCCATCTGTTTCCCCCGAAAAACCTTTCAGGGGATCGCTTGCAACAGCTTGGCACCATTTTTGAGTGAATTGCAGGACGTCAGATTTTTGCTGAAATTGTGACCGCGCGGCTTAGGGATTTTTTCAAAAAAAGTTGTTCAGACGTCGAGGGCTATTTCTGTTTCCGATGATAAAAACCCATCTGTTTCCACCGAGAAACCTTTCAGGGGATCGTTTGCAACAGCTTGGCACCATTTTTGAGTGAATTGCAGAACGTCAGATTTTTGCTGAAATTGTGACCGCGCGGCTTAGGGATTTTTTCAAAAAAAGTTGTTCATACGTAGAGGGCTAAGTCTGTTTCCGATTATAAAATCCATCTGTTTCCACTGAAAAACCTTTCAGGGGATCGTTTGCAACAGCTTGGCACCATTTTTGAGTGAATTGCAGAACGTCAGATTTTTGCTGAAATTGTGACCGCGCGGCTTAGGGTTTTTTTCAAAAAAAGTTGTTCAGACGTCGAGGGCTAATTCTGTTTCCGATGATAAAAACCCATCTGTTTCCCCCGAAAAACCTTTCAGGGGATCGCTTGCAACAGCTTGGCACCATTTTTGAGTGAATTGCAGGACGTCAGATTTTTGCTGAAATTGTGACCGCGCGGCTTAGGGATTTTTTCAAAAAAAGTTGTTCAGACGTCGAGGGCTATTTCTGTTTCCGATGATAAAAACCCATCTGTTTCCACCGAGAAACCTTTCAGGGGATCGTTTGCAACAGCTTGGCACCATTTTTTAGTGAATTGCAGAACGTCAGATTTTTGCTGAAATTGTGACCGCGCGGCTTAGGGATTTTTTCAAAAAAAGTTGTTCATACGTAGAGGCCTAAGTCTGTTTCCGATTATAAAATCCATCTGTTTCCACTGAAAAACCTTTCAGGGGATCGTTTGCAACAGCTTGGCACCATTTTTGAGTGAATTGCAGAACGACAGATTTTTCCTGAAATTGTGACCGCGCGGCTTAGGGTTTTTTTCAAAAAAAGTTGTTCAGACGTCGAGGGCTAATTCTGTTTCCGATGATAAAAACCCATCTGTTTCCCCCGAAAAATCTTTCAGGGGATCGCTTGCAACAGCTTGGCACCATTTTTGAGTGAATTGCAGAACGTCAGATTTTTGCTGAAATTGTGACCGCGCGGCTTAGGGATTTTTTCAAAAAAAGTTGTTCAGACGTCGAGGGCTATTTCTGTTTCCGATGATAAAAACCCATCTGTTTCCACCGAGAAACCTTTCAGGGGATCGTTTGCAACAGCTTGGCACCATTTTTGAGTGAATTGCAGAACGTCAGATTTTTGCTGAAATTGTGACCGCGCGGCTTAGGGATTTTTTCAAAAAAAGTTGTTCATACGTAGAGGGCTAAGTCTGTTTTCGATTATAAAATCCATCTGTTTCCACTGAAAAACCTTTCAGGGGATCGTTTGCAACAGCTTGGCACCATTTTTGAGTGAATTGCAGAACGTCAGATTTTTGCTGAAATTGTGACCGCGCGGCTTAGGGATTTTTTATAAAAAAGTTGTTCAGACGTCGAGGGCTATTTCTGTTTCCGATGATAAAAACCCATCTGTTTCCACTGAAAAACCTTTCAGGGGATCGTTTGCAACAGCTTGGCATCATTTTTGAGTGAATTGCAGAACGTCAGATTTTTGCTGAAATTGTGACCGCGCGGCTTAGGGATTTTTTCAAAAAAAGTTGTTCAAACGACAAGGGCTAATTCTGTTTCCGATGATAAAAACCCATCTGTTTCCTCTGAAAAACCTTTCAGGGGATCGTTTGCAACAGCTTGGCATCATTTTTGAGTGAATTGCAGAACGTCAGATTTTTGCTGAAATTGTGACCGCGCGGCTTAGGGATTTTTTCAAAAAAAGTTGTTCAGACGTCGAGGGCTATTTCTGTTTCCGATGATAAGAACCCATCTTTTTCCACCGAAAAACCTTTCAGGGGATCCTTTGCAACAGCTTGGCACCATTTTTGAGTGAATTGCAGAACGTCAGATTTTTGCTGAAATTGTGACCGCGCAGCTTAGGGATTTTTTCAAAAAAAGTTGTTCGGACGTTGAGGGCTAAGTCTGTTTCCGATGATAAAAACCCATCTGTTTCCACTGAAAAACCTTTCACGGGATCGTTTGCAACAGCTTGGCACCATTTTTGAGTGAATTGCAGAACTTCAGATTTTTGCTGAAATTGTGACCACGCGGCTTAGGGTTTTTTTCAAAAAAAGTTGTTCAGACGTCGAGGGCTAATTCTGTTTCCGATGATAAAAACCCATCTGTTTCCCCCGAAAAATCTTTCAGGGGATCGCTTGCAACAGCTTGGCACCATTTTTGAGTGAATTGCAGAACGTCAGATTTTTGCTGAAATTGTGACCGCGCGGCTTAGGGATTTTTTCAAAAAAAGTTGTTCAGACGTCGAGGGCTATTTCTGTTTCCGATGATAAAAACCCATCTGTTTCCACCGAGAAACCTTTCAGGGGATCGTTTGCAACAGCTTGGCATCATTTTTGAGTGAATTGCAGAACGTCAGATTTTTGCTGAAATTGTGACTTCCGGTTATTGCCGGCGCTTAATGGCGGATCTCAACCGGAGCTCCGGGAGAGATCTGCTTCGTGGGTTCGGGTCCTGTCAGCTACGGCGAAGCGGGGACCCCTAAAAATCACAGGCGCGTTGCCTGTGAACTGGAGACTCGGCGGGCACCTTTGCGCCCCCCCCGACGCTGCGAAATAGCCTTTTTAAAGGCTCCGGAGCAGCGGAGGGGTCTTGGAGCGGTGCTGAGAGTCGTCTTCACCCAGCCTGCGAAGCGAAGCCGCGTCGCCATTAACGGTGAGCGCTGACTTCTTCCCATGAAATTGGATTAAAAGAACAACTATCCGTGAGTAGGATTGACTGCTAAAGTATAAATTGGACTCTAAAATAAAGAAATTGGGCACTGAGACGGATAAGCACTAAAAAGGAAGTCTGCTTTCCGTTCTGTAGCAAGATCAAAGCGAAAGGCACTCTAGCTGTAACTGCTTGAGAGGAAACTTGTGGGATTTAAGAAATCCACCACCAAAGCAAAGAACTCCCCCCCCCCGAAGGCAGGAGGGGGGGAGGAAGATTTTAAAAGTGTTTCCCTGCCAATTTAAAAGAATTGGATTAAGTATCGCTGCTCTTTAACCTGGGACCGGACTGCCGGAGAAAAGGAACCGGCTAAGGACTGTTGCTATAAGAAGCTAAAAAGTATCTTAAATTGACTTTGGTTACTTCCAATTTGAAACACTGTTTCTGTGGTATTACAAAGTTACTTACAGGACACTATTGACTGGGATCCCCTTGAAAAAGGAAAGAAAAATTGAAAGGGACTAGGAAACTTTTATTCCTTCTTTTTTGAAGAGTGTGGGATTATTTTGAGAAGCATAGAACTGTCTCTACGCCCTCTAGAGGACCTACAAATTGTTTCAGCAACAAGTGGAGTTTAAAACTTGAGAACTTTGTTTGTGAGTTTCAAAGTCTGGGAATGACCTTGACTAAAAGACTTTGTTATGGCAGATGGTAAAGAGAAAGGGGATTTACAAGAAACAACCTTGAGATCTGGCAGACAATACAAAATTGACACTTTCATGCAAAGAAGGGCTTCTGTAACAGGAGCCTCTGGAACTATAGTGGCTGCAAAGCCAAAAGTGAAAGCAATGTCTACAGAAGAATCATTTGCTAAGGTATTGGAGAAGATAAATGACTCTTTGGAGGAACTAAAAAAGCAAGGTGCGGAGACTAAATTGCAAGTTGCTGAAACTAAAGTACAAGTTGCTGAAACAAATAAAAAAATTGAAGAAATCTCTGGGAAAATTGACCTAAATACTAAAAGTATAACTGACCTAGGGAATAAAGTGAACTCAAATGCAGAAGCAATTGGGAAATTATTGGAAGATTCATCTATAACACGAAAGATAGCTGAGGAAGCTAAGGAAATTGCAACTGCTGCGGAGGAAAAATTTCCACCAGTTTACAAGAAATTGGACGAATATGAACTGGCACTTTCTATGCAGGATATGCAACGTAAGGAGAGGAACCTGAGGATCAGACTTGTGCCGGAAAAGGAAGGAGAGAACTTGGTGGATTATTTGACAAAAGAATTTTCTGATTTTTGGAAGCAGGAGCTGAAGAAAGAGGACTTTAAGATAGAAAGTGCATTTAGATTGGGAATAAGACAGAAGAGAAATCGACCCAGAGATTGTCTTATTACTTTAAGATCAAAGGAGGAGCGAGATAAAATTTTGAACCTGCACTACCAAACAGCCCTTCGAATTGAAGACTTTTTTATTGAGATTTTTAAAGACATTCCTAAGAGTATCTTGGACGCAAGAGGACATTATAAGGACTTGGTGACACTGCTGAAGAAGAACTACATACCATTCAGGTGGGAATTTCCCCAAGGCTTGTCTTTTAAATATAAGGGAAAGAAGAGAAGAATAAAGACTGTAAGTGATAAAGACAAGTTCTTGGGAGAACACGAAGAAGACCTACAGAAAGAGACATTTCCAGGACAAGGGCATCCATCACTGGACACGAACACGGTACCACCGACAGACGAGGAACAAAAACAGGGAGCTGTAGGAGGAAGGAGTAAATAATCCCATCATGGCTCTGCAACTTCTAACCTGGAATTGTAACGGCTTAAATATTCCCAGGAAGAGAAAAAGTATATTTCATGTCTTAAAGAAAGACCAATTGGACTTGATTTGCCTACAAGAGACCCACGTGACAAGAGCACACAGAAAATTATTAATAAATAAAAGACTGGGACAGGAATTTATATCTTCAGACAGAGTAAAAAAGAGAGGAGTGGTGATCTATGCAAAAGAAAAATTGCAACCGAAACAAATCTTTAAAGATGATCAAGGAAGATATTTGGCAATTGAAATTCAATCTCAAGGAGAGAAGTATTTGATAGTGGGAATCTATGCACCAAACGAAGGGAAAGCTGAATTTTTTAAGAAGTTGCATGAAATTTTGATGGACCATATGGATTACAACTTAATTTTGATGGGAGATATGAATGGAGTAGTTTCAACAAATATGGACAAGGCACAAAGACAGGTAATAACAAAAGATGGAAGACTACCAAAGACTTTTTTTGAAATGACTGACAATATGGACTTGATTGATATTTGGAGAACAAAACACCCATTAGAAAGAGAGGGAACCTTCTTTTCTGAAGCCAAAATGACATGGACAAGGATTGACCAAATTTGGGTGACTAGCAGTATGGCTCCGAACATAAAAAAAGTAGAAATCTGCCCAAAAACTTTCTCCGACCATAATGCTGTAAAGATGGTGATGAGGCAAACAACAACTGGTTCCTTCAGATGGAGAATGAATGACACCTTATTTAGAGATGAGGAGATCTGCAAGAAGGCCCAAAAAACCTTGAAAGACTATTTTGAAATCAACTTAAGGTCTGAAGTAGAAAAAAGAATAGTATGGGACGCAAGCAAAGCCGTGATGAGAGGGTTTTTGATTCAGCAAAATACTTTAAAGAAGAGAAACCAAAATGAGAAAAAGGAGAGAATTTTGGAAAAGATAAAAGAAGGGGAAAAACAATTAAGATCGAAGCCAAAATCCCAAGAGATTCTAAGAGAAATCAAATTTCATCAAACACAATATATGGAACTGATGAATCAAGAATTAGAGTGGAAAATTAAACAAATGAGACAAAAGACCTTTGAATCTGCTGATAAATGTGGCAAGTTACTGGCTTGGCAAATAAAGAAGAGACAAAAACTCAACACGGTAACAAATATAGAAGTGGAAGGAAAAAACATAAGCAACCCAGCGGAAATTAGGAATTGTTTTCAGAACTACTTTAGACAACTTTACACACAAGGGCCGCAAAAAGAAATGGACATACAACAGTTCCTCGAGGAAAATGGGCTGAAAAAGGTTTCGCAAGAAAGTAAGATAATATTGAACCAGGAGATATCAGCACAAGAAATAGAAGATGCCATTCAAGGCATGACGCTGGGCAAATCCCCTGGACCGGATGGACTGACTTCCAAATACTACAAAGTTTTGAAGGAAGGGTTGATACAACCTCTGAAGGAAGTCTGCAATGAGATTATGGAGGGGAAAAGGGCACCCGATACGTGGAGAGAGGCCTACATTACACTTATACCAAAGACAGAGACTGAAAAGACCCAACTTAAAAACTACCGACCCATCTCGTTATTGAATGTGGATTACAAAATCTTTGCTGATATTTTAGCAAAAAGACTGAAAAGAGTTTTGATGGAGGAGATTCACGGGGACCAAGCGGGCTTTCTCCCAAAAAGGCATTTGTCGAACAATGTAAGGAATATAATTGACATTTTGGAAAAGCTGGAAGTGAACATAAACACTAAAGCTGTTTTGATATTTGTGGATGCCGAGAAAGCCTTTGACAATATTTCTTGGAGTTTTATGTTGAAGAACCTCCGGGGGATGGGGGTAGGCCAAGGGTTTGAGAATGGTATAGGTGCAATATACTCTGAACAGAAAGCTAAACTAATTGTAAACAATGTGGTTACAGAAGAGTTCAAGATTGAAAAAGGGACACGTCAGGGGTGCCCTATCTCCCCATTACTTTTTATATCGGTCCTGGAGGTTTTGCTTAATATGATTAGGAGGGACCAGTTGGTTAAAGGGATTCAGGTCGGAGCTAAACAATATAAACTGAGAGCATTTGCAGATGACTTAGTACTTACATTACAAGAGCCAGAAGCTAGCACGAAAAGAGTTTTGGAAATAATTCAAGAGTTTGGTCAAATGGCAGGATTTAAATTGAATAAGTCTAAGACAAAGGTTTTGGAGAAAAATTTGACACAGATAGAAAAGGAAAGGTTTCAGAATGAGACAGGGTTAACTGTGGTTAAAAAAGTGAAATATTTGGGTATAAATATGACAGCTAAAAATGTGAATTTGGTTAAAGATAATTATGAAAAAACTTGGAGAGAAGTGAAAAAAGATTTGGAGATTTGGTCCAACTTAAAGCTTTCTTTGTTAGGCCGTATTGCAGCTATAAAGATGAATGTATTGCCAAGAATGTTGTTTTTGTTCCAAGCATTGCAAATAATTGATAAAATGGATTGTTTCAAGAGGTGGCAAAAAGACATATCTAAATTTGTCTGGCAGGGCAAAAAGCCCAGAATTAAATTTAAGATATTAACGGATTCAAAGGAAAGAGGGGGGTTTGCCCTGCCAGACTTTAAACTTTACTATGAAGCGGCAGCTTTCTGCTGGCTGAAAGAATGGCTACTTCTTGAAAACACAGACATTTTGGATTTGGAAGGTTTTAATAACATTTTTGGGTGGCATGCATATTTGTGGTATGACAAGGTTAAAGCACATAAAAGTTTCAAAAATCATATTGTCAGAAAAGCACTACTAAATGTCTGGGTCAGATATAAAGACTTGCTGGAAAATAAAACTCCAAGGTGGCTGTCGCCAATGGAAGCTAAGGCAGTTAAAAAGTTAAATATGGAGTCCAAGTGGCCAAGATACTGGGAAATTTTGGAAAAGGAAGGGGACAAATTGAGATTGCAGAGTTTTGAGAAATTAAAAGGGAAGGTGAGAGACTGGTTTCACTACCATCAAATAAACGAAGCGTTTAAACTGGACAGTAAAATTGGCTTCCAGGTGGAAAAATCAAAATTGGAGACAGAACTGTTAGAACCCAGTACTAAGAATTTGTCCAAAATGTACAATTTGCTGCTGAAATGGAATACACAAGATGAAACGGTTAAATCGGCCATGATTAAATGGGCTCAGGACATTGGTCATAATATCTTGTTTGCTGATTGGGAAAAGTTGTGGACCACCGGGATAAAATTTACGGCATGTAATGCCTTAAGAGAAAACATTATGAAAATGATATATAGGTGGTACATAACCCCAGTCAAGCTTGCAAAGATTTACCATGTGCCTGATAACAAATGTTGGAAATGTAAAGAAACTGAAGGTACATTTTTTCATCTTTGGTGGACTTGCCCGAAGATTAAGGCATTCTGGGAAACGATCTATAATGAACTTAAAAAGGTATTTAAATATACTTTCCCCAAGAAACCAGAGGCCTTTCTCTTGGGTATTGTCGGCCAAGGGGTGTTAAAGACGGATATAACTTTCTTTATGTATGCTACAAGAGCAGCTAGAATACTCATTGCGAAGTACTGGAAGACGCAGGAACTACCCACACTGGAAGAATGGCAGATGAAGGTGATAGACTATATGGGCTTGGCAGAAATGACGAGCAGAATCCGAAACCAGGGAAGAGAAGCAGCGCAAGAAGAATGGAAAAAAATTCAAGGACTATTTAAAGAAATATTACAAAGTTAATGAAAGTTAGAATGATGTTGGACTGGAAAGTAAATGGTTACTATTAGTAATGGTTAAGACAAGGAGAATAAGGAAGAATAGTCTAAATTTAAATTAAAATAAGGGAAGATTTGCTGAACAATCAATAAGAATTTGGAATACAGAAAGGGGAGGCATGAGGAAGTCGGGGAAGATGGGATATGAAATTAGGATATGAAATGATACATGTTTTTTGTTTCGTTTTCTGTTTTTTGTATGTTTATGTTCGTTGTATTGTGTTTAAATGGAAAATAAAAATATTATATATATAAAAAAAAAAAGATTTTTGCTGAAATTGTGACCGCGCGGCTTAGGGATTTTTTCAAAAAAAGTTGTTCAAACGACAAGGGCTAATTCTGTTTCCGATGATAAAAACCCATCTGTTTCCTCTGAAAAACCTTTCAGGGGATCGTTTGCAACAGCTTGGCATCATTTTTGAGTGAATTGCAGAACGTCAGATTTTTGCTGAAATTGTGACCGTGCGGCTTAGGGATTTTTTCAAAAAAAGTTGTTCAGACGTCGAGGGCTATTTCTGTTTCCGATGATAAGAACCCATCTTTTTCCACCGAAAAACCTTTCAGGGGATCCTTTGCAACAGCTTGGCACCATTTTTGAGTGAATTGCAGAACGTCAGATTTTTGCTGAAATTGTGACCGCGCAGCTTAGGGATTTTTTCAAAAAAAGTTGTTCGGACGTTGAGGGCTAAGTCTGTTTCCGATGATAAAAACCCATCTGTTTCCCCCGAAAAATCTTTCAGGGGATCGCTTGCAACAGCTTGGCACCATTTTTGAGTGAATTGCAGAACGTCAGATTTTTGCTGAAATTGTGACCGCGCAGCTTAGGGATTTTTTCAAAAAAAGTTGTTCGGACGTTGAGGGCTAATTCTGTTTCCGATGATAAAAACCCATCTGTTTCCCCCGAAAAATCTTTCAGGGGATCGCTTGCAACAGCTTGGCACCATTTTTGAGTGAATTGCAGAACGTCAGATTTTTGCTGAAATTGTGACCGCGCGGCTTAAGGATTTTTTCAAAAAAAGTTCAGACGTCGAGGGCTATTTCTGTTTCCGATGATAAAAACCCATCTGTTTCCACCGAGAAACCTTTCAGGGGATCGTTTGCAACAGCTTGGCACCATTTTTGAGTGAATTGCAGAACGTCAGATTTTTGCTGAAATTGTGACCGCGCGGCTTAGGGTTTTTTTCAAAAAAAGTTGTTCAGACGTCGAGGGCTAATTCTGTTTCCGATGATAAAAACCCATCTGTTTCCCCCGAAAAATCTTTCAGGGGATCGCTTGCAACAGCTTGGCACCATTTTTGAGTGAATTGCAGAACGTCAGATTTTTGCTGAAATTGTGACCGCGCGGCTTAGGGATTTTTTCAAAAAAAGTTGTTCAGACGTCGAGGGCTATTTCTGTTTCCGATGATAAGAACCCATCTTTTTCCACCGAAAAACCTTTCAGGGGATCCTTTGCAACAGCTTGGCACCATTTTTGAGTGAATTGCAGAACGTCAGATTTTTGCTGAAATTGTGACCGCGCGGCTTAGGGATTTTTTCAAAAAAAGTTGTTCAGACGTTGAGGGCTAAGTCTGTTTCCGATGATAAAAACCCATCTGTTTCCACTGAAAAACCTTTCACGGGATCGTTTGCAACAGCTTGGCACCATTTTTGAGTGAATTGCAGAACTTCAGATTTTTGCTGAAATTGTGACCGCGCGGCTTAGGGATTTTTTCAAAAAAAGTTGTTCAGACGTCAAACGGCTAATTCTGTTTCCGATGATAAAAACCCATCTGTTTCCACCGAAAAACCTTTCAGGGGATCCTTTGCAACAGCTTGGCACCATTTTTGAGTGAATTGCAGAACTTCAGATTTTTGCTGAAATTGTGACCGCGCGGCTTAGGGATTTTTTTAAAAAATTGTTCAGACGTCCAGGGCTAATTCTGTTTCCGATGATAAAAACCCATCTGTTTCCACTGAAAAACCTTTCAGGGGATCCTTTGCAACAGCTTGGCATCATTTTTGAGTGAATTGCAGAACGTCAGATTTTTGCTGAAATTGTGACCGCGCGGCTTAGGGATTTTTTCAAAAAAAGTTGTTCATACGTAGAGGGCTAAGTTTGTTTCCGATTATAAAATCCATCTGTTTCCACTGAAAAACCTTTCAGGGGATCGTTTGCAACAGCTTGGCACCATTTTTGTGTGAATTGCAGAACGTCAGATTTTTGCTGAAATTGTGACCGCGAGGCTTAGGGATTTTTTCAAAAAAAGTTGTTCAGACGTCGAGGGCTAATTCTGTTTCCGATGATAAAAACCCATCTGTTTCCACTGAAAAACCTTTCAGGGGATCGTTTGCAACAGCTTGGCACCATTTTTGAGTGAATTGCAGAACGTCAGATTTTTGCTGAAATTGTGACCGCGCGGCTTAGGGATTTTTTCAAAAAAAGTTGTTCAGACGTCACACGGCTAGTTCTGTTTCCGATGATAAAAACCCATCTGTTTCCCCCGAGAAACCTTTCAGGGGATCGTTTGGAACAGCTTGGCACCATTTTTGAGTGAATTGCAGAACGTCAGATTTTTGCTGAAATTGTGACCGCGCGGCTTAGGGATTTTTTCAAAAAAAGTTGTTCAGACGTCGAGGGCTATTTCTGTTTCCAATGATAAGAACCCATCTGTTTCCACTGAAAAACCTTTCAGGGGATCGTTTGCAACAGCTTGGCATCATTTTTGAGTGAATTGCAGAACGTCAGATTTTTGCTGAAATTGTGACCGCGCGGCTTAGGGATTTTTTCAAAAAAAGTTGTTCAGACGTCGAGGGCTAATTCTGTTTCCAATTGTAAAGAGCATCTGTTTCCCCCGAAAAACCTTTCAGGGGATCGCTTGCAACAGCTTTGCACCATTTTTGAGTGAATTGCAGAACGTCAGATTTTTGCTGAAATTGTGACCGCGCGGCTTAGGGATTTTTTCAAAAAAAGTTGTTCAGACGTCGAGGGCTAATTCTGTTTCCGATGATAAAGAGCATCTGTTTCCCCCGAAAAACCTTTCAGGGGATCGCTTGCAACAGCTTGGCACCATTTTTGAGTGAATTGCAGAACGTCAGATTTTTGCTGAAATTGTGAGCGCGCGGCTTAGGGATTTTTTCAAAAAAAGTTGTTCAGACGTCGAGGGCTATTTCTGTTTCCGATGATAAGAACCCATATTTTTCCACCGAAAAACCTTTCAGGGGATCCTTTGCAACAGCTTGGCACCATTTTTGAGTGAATTGCAGAACGTCAGATTTTTGCTGAAATTGTGACCGCGCGGCTTAGGGATTTTTTCAAAAAAAGTTGTTCAGACGTTGAGGGCTAAGTCTGTTTCCGATGATAAAAACCCATCTGTTTCCACTGAAAAACCTTTCACAGGATCGTTTGCAACAGCTTGGCACCATTTTTGAGTGAATTGCAGAACTTCAGATTTTTGCTGAAATTGTGACCGCGCGGCTTAGCGATTTTTTCAAAAAAAGTTGTTCAGACGTCAAACGGCTAATTCTGTTTCCGATGATAAAAACCCATCTGTTTCCACCGAAAAACCTTTCAGGGGATCCTTTGCAACAGCTTGGCACCATTTTTGAGTGAATTGCAGAACTTCAGATTTTTGCTGAAATAGTGTCCGCGCGGCTTAGGGATTTTTTTAAAAAATTGTTCAGACGTCGAGGGCTAATTCTGTTTCCGATGATAAAACCCATCTGTTTCCACTGAAAAACCTTTCAGGGGATCCTTTGCAACAGCTTGGCATCATTTTTGAGTGAATTGCAGAACGTCAGATTTTTGCTGAAATTGTGACCGCGAGGCTTAGGGATTTTTTCAAAAAAAGTTGTTCAGACGTCGAGGGCTAATTCTGTTTCCGGTGATAAAAACCCATCTGTTTCCCCTGAAAAACCTTTCAGGGGATCGTTTGCAACAGCTTGGCACCATTTTTGAGTGAATTGCAGAACGTCAGATTTTTGCTGAAATTGTGACCGCGCGGCTTAGGGATTTTTTTAAAAAAAGTTGTTCAGACGTCACACGGCTAGTTCTGTTTCCGATGATAAAAACCCATCTGTTTCCCCCGAGAAACCTTTCAGAGGATCGTTTGGAACAGCTTGGCACCATTTTTGAGTGAATTGCAGAACGTCAGATTTTTGATGAAATTGTGACCGCGCGGCTTAGGGATTTTTTCAAAAAAAGTTGTTCAGACGTCGAGGGATATTTCTGTTTCCAATGATAAGAACCCATCTTTTTCCACCGAAAAACCTTTCAGGGCATTGTTTACAACAGCTTGGCACCATTTTTGAGTGAATTGCAGAACGTGAGATTTTTGCTGAAATTGTGACCACGCGGCTTAGGGATTTTTTTAAAAAATTGTTCAGACGTCGAGGGCTAATTCTGTTTCCGATGATAAAAACCCATCTGTTTCCACCGAGAAGCCTTTCAGGGGATCGTTTGCAACAGCTTAGCACCATTTTTGAGTGAATTGCAGAACGTCAGATTTTTGCTGAAATTGGGGATTTTTTCAAAAAAAGTTGTTCAAACGTAGAGGGCTAAGTTTGTTTCCGATTATAAAATCCATCTGTTTCCACTGAAAAACCTTTCAGGGGATCGTTTGCAACAGCTTGGCAACATTTGTTTCCGATTTTTTTAAAAAATTGTTTGTTTCCGATTTTTTTAAAAAATTGTTCAGACGTCGAGGGCTAATTCTGTTTCCGATGATAAAAACCCATCTGTTTCCACCGAAAAACCTTTCAGGGGATCCTTTGCAACAGCTTGGCATCATTTTTGAGTGAATTGCAGAACGTCAGATTTTTGCTGAAATTGTGACCGCACGGCTTAGGGATATTTTCTAAAAAAGTTGTTCAGACGTCCAGAGTTATTTCTGTTTCCGATGATAAAAACCCATCTGTTTCCACTGAAAAACCTTTCAGGGGATCGTTTGCAACAGCTTGGCATCATTTTTGAGTGAATTGCAGAACGTCAGATTTTTGCTGAAATTTTGACCGCGCGCCTTAGGGATTTTTTCAAAAAAAGTTGTTCATACGTCGAGGGCTAAGTCTGTTTCCGATTATAAAATCCATCTGTTTCCACTGAAAAACCTTTCAGGGGATCGTTTGCAGCAGCTTGGCACCATTTTTGAGTGAATTGCAGAACGTCAGATTTTTGCTGAAATTGTGACCGCGCGGCTTAGGGTTTTTTTCAAAAAAAGTTGTTCAGACGTCGAGGGCTAATTCAGTTTCCGATGATAAAGAGCATCTGTTTCCCCCGAAAAACCTTTCATGGGATCGCTTGCAACAGCTTGGCACCATTTTTGAGTGAATTGCAAAACGTCAGATTTTTGCTGAAATTGTGACCGCGCGGCTTAGGGATTTTTTCAAAAAAAGTTGTTCAGTCGTCGAGGGCTATTTCTGTTTCCGATGATAAAAACCCATCTGTTTCCACCGAGAAACCTTTCAGGGGATCGTTTGCAACAGCTTGGCACCATTTTTGAGTGAATTGCAGAACGTCAGATTTTTGCTGAAATTGTGACCGCGCGGCTTAGGGATTTTTTCAAAAAAAGTTGTTCATACGTCGAGGGCTAAGTCTCTTTCCGATTATAAAATCCATCTGTTTCCACTGAAAAACCTTTCAGGGGATCGTTTGCAACAGCTTGGCACCATTTTTGAGTGAATTGCAGAACGTCAGATTTTTGCTGAAATTGTGACCGCGCGGCTTAGGGATTTTTTCAAAAAAAGTTGTTCAGACGTTGAGGGCTAAGTCTGTTTCCGATGATAAAAACCCATCTGTTTCCACTGAAAAACCTTTCACAGGATCGTTTGCAACAGCTTGGCACCATTTTTGAGTGAATTGCAGAACTTCAGATTTTTGCTGAAATTGTGACCGCGCGGCTTAGGGATTTTTTCAAAAAAAGTTGTTCAGACGTCAAACGGCTAATTCTGTTTCCGATGATAAAAACCCATCTGTTTCCACCGAAAAACCTTTCAGGGGATCCTTTGCAACAGCTTGGCACCATTTTTGAGTGAATTGCAGAACTTCAGATTTTTGCTGAAATAGTGTCCGCGCGGCTTAGGGATTTTTTAAAAAAATTGTTCAGACGTCGAGGGCTAATTCTGTTTCCGATGATAAAACCCATCTGTTTCCACTGAAAAACCTTTCAGGGGATCCTTTGCAACAGCTTGGCATCATTTTTGAGTGAATTGCAGAACGTCAGATTTTTGCTGAAATTGTGACCGCGCGGCTTAGGGATTTTTTCAAAAAAAGTTGTTCATACGTAGAGGGCTAAGTTTGTTTCCGATTATAAAATCCATCTGTTTCCACTGAAAAACCTTTCAGGGGATCGTTTGCAACAGCTTGACACCATTTTTGTGTGAATTGCAGAACGTCAGATTTTTGCTGAAATTGTGACCGCGAGGCTTAGGGATTTTTTCAAAAAAAGTTGTTCAGACGTCGAGGGCTAATTCTGTTTCCGGTGATAAAAACCCATCTGTTTCCCCTGAAAAACCTTTCAGGGGATCGTTTGCAACAGCTTGGCACCATTTTTGAGTGAATTGCAGAACGTCAGATTTTTGCTGAAATTGTGACCGCGCGGCTTACGGATTTTTTTTAAAAAAGGTGTTCAGACGTCACACGGCTAGTTCTGTTTCCGATGATAAAAACCCATCTGTTTCCCCCGAGAAACCTTTCAGGGGATCGTTTGGAACAGCTTGGCACCATTTTTGAGTGAATTGCAGAACGTCAGATTTTTGATGAAATTGTGACCGCGCGGCTTAGGGATTTTTTCAAAAAAAGTTGTTCAGACGTCGAGGGATATTTCTGTTTCCAATGATAAGAACCCATCTTTTTCCACCGAAAAACCTTTCAGGGCATTGTTTACAACAGCTTGGCACCATTTTTGAGTGAATTGCAGAACGTGAGATTTTTGCTGAAATTGTGACCACGCGGCTTAGGGATTTTTTTAAAAAATTGTTCAGACGTCGAGGGCTAATTCTGTTTCCGATGATAAAAACCCATCTGTTTCCACCGAGAAGCCTTTCAGGGGATCGTTTGCAACAGCTTAGCACCATTTTTGAGTGAATTGCAGAACGTCAGATTTTTGCTGAAATTGGGGATTTTTTCAAAAAAAGTTGTTCAAACGTAGAGGGCTAAGTTTGTTTCCGATTATAAAATCCATCTGTTTCCACTGAAAAACCTTTCAGGGGATCGTTTGCAACAGCTTGGCAACATTTGTTTCCGATTTTTTAAAAAAATTGTTTGTTTCCGATTTTTTTAAAAAATTGTTCAGACGTCGAGGGCTAATTCTGTTTCCGATGATAAAAACCCATCTGTTTCCACCGAAAAACCTTTCAGGGGATCCTTTGCAACAGCTTGGCATCATTTTTGAGTGAATTGCAGAACGTCAGATTTTTGCTGAAATTGTGACCGCACGGCTTAGGGATATTTTCTAAAAAAGTTGTTCAGACGTCCAGGGTTATTTCTGTTTCCGATGATAAAAACCCATCTGTTTCCACTGAAAAACCTTTCAGGGGATCGTTTGCAACAGCTTGGCATCATTTTTGAGTGAATTGCAGAACGTCAGATTTTTGCTGAAATTGTGACCGCGCGGCTTAGAGATTTTTTCTAAAAAAGTTGTTCAGACGTCGAGGGCTATTTCTGTTTCCGATGATAAAAACCCATCTGTTTCCACTGAAAAACCCTTCAGGGGATCGTTTGCAACAGCTTGGCATCATTTTTGAGTGAATTGCAGAACGTCAGATTTTTGCTGAAATTTTGACCGCGCGCCTTAGGGATTTTTTCAAAAAAAGTTGTTCATACGTCGAGGGCTAAGTCTGTTTCCGATTATAAAATCCATCTGTTTCCACTGAAAAACCTTTCAGGGGATCGTTTGCAGCAGCTTGGCACCATTTTTGAGTGAATTGCAGAACGTCAGATTTTTGCTGAAATTGTGACCGCGAGGCTTAGGGATTTTTTCAAAAAAAGTTGTTCAGACGTCGAGGGCTAATTCTGTTTCCGATGATAAAAACCCATCTGTTTCCACCGAGAAGCCTTTCAGGGGATCGTTTGCAACAGCTTAGCACCATTTTTGAGTGAATTGCAGAACGTCAGATTTTTGCTGAAATTGGGGATTTTTTCAAAAAAAGTTGTTCAAACGTAGAGGGCTAAGTTTGTTTCCGATTATAAAATCCATCTGTTTCCACTGAAAAACCTTTCAGGGGATCGTTTGCAACAGCTTGGCAACATTTGTTTCCGATTTTTTTAAAAAATTGTTTGTTTCCGATTTTTTTAAAAAATTGTTCAGACGTCGAGGGCTAATTCTGTTTCCGATGATAAAAACCCATCTGTTTCCACCGAAAAACCTTTCAGGGGATCCTTTGCAACAGCTTGGCATCATTTTTGAGTGAATTGCAGAACGTCAGATTTTTGCTGAAATTGTGACCGCACGGCTTAGGGATATTTTCTAAAAAAGTTGTTCAGACGTCCAGAGTTATTTCTGTTTCCGATGATAAAAACCCATCTGTTTCCACTGAAAAACCTTTCAGGGGATCGTTTGCAACAGCTTGGCATCATTTTTGAGTGAATTGCAGAACGTCAGATTTTTGCTGAAATTTTGACCGCGCGCCTTAGGGATTTTTTCAAAAAAAGTTGTTCATACGTCGAGGGCTAAGTCTGTTTCCGATTATAAAATCCATCTGTTTCCACTGAAAAACCTTTCAGGGGATCGTTTGCAGCAGCTTGGCACCATTTTTGAGTGAATTGCAGAACGTCAGATTTTTGCTGAAATTGTGACCGCGCGGCTTAGGGTTTTTTTCAAAAAAAGTTGTTCAGACGTCGAGGGCTAATTCAGTTTCCGATGATAAAGAGCATCTGTTTCCCCCGAAAAACCTTTCATGGGATCGCTTGCAACAGCTTGGCACCATTTTTGAGTGAATTGCAAAACGTCAGATTTTTGCTGAAATTGTGACCGCGCGGCTTAGGGATTTTTTCAAAAAAAGTTGTTCAGTCGTCGAGGGCTATTTCTGTTTCCGATGATAAAAACCCATCTGTTTCCACCGAGAAACCTTTCAGGGGATCGTTTGCAACAGCTTGGCACCATTTTTGAGTGAATTGCAGAACGTCAGATTTTTGCTGAAATTGTGACCGCGCGGCTTAGGGATTTTTTCAAAAAAAGTTGTTCATACGTCGAGGGCTAAGTCTCTTTCCGATTATAAAATCCATCTGTTTCCACTGAAAAACCTTTCAGGGGATCGTTTGCAACAGCTTGGCACCATTTTTGAGTGAATTGCAGAACGTCAGATTTTTGCTGAAATTGTGACCGCGCGGCTTAGGGATTTTTTCAAAAAAAGTTGTTCAGACGTTGAGGGCTAAGTCTGTTTCCGATGATAAAAACCCATCTGTTTCCACTGAAAAACCTTTCACAGGATCGTTTGCAACAGCTTGGCACCATTTTTGAGTGAATTGCAGAACTTCAGATTTTTGCTGAAATTGTGACCGCGCGGCTTAGGGATTTTTTCAAAAAAAGTTGTTCAGACGTCAAACGGCTAATTCTGTTTCCGATGATAAAAACCCATCTGTTTCCACCGAAAAACCTTTCAGGGGATCCTTTGCAACAGCTTGGCACCATTTTTGAGTGAATTGCAGAACTTCAGATTTTTGCTGAAATAGTGTCCGCGCGGCTTAGGGATTTTTTTAAAAAATTGTTCAGACGTCGAGGGCTAATTCTGTTTCCGATGATAAAACCCATCTGTTTCCACTGAAAAACCTTTCAGGGGATCCTTTGCAACAGCTTGGCATCATTTTTGAGTGAATTGCAGAACGTCAGATTTTTGCTGAAATTGTGACCGCGCGGCTTAGGGATTTTTTCAAAAAAAGTTGTTCATACGTAGAGGGCTAAGTTTGTTTCCGATTATAAAATCCATCTGTTTCCACTGAAAAACCTTTCAGGGGATCGTTTGCAACAGCTTGGCACCATTTTTGTGTGAATTGCAGAACGTCAGATTTTTGCTGAAATTGTGACCGCGAGGCTTAGGGATTTTTTCAAAAAAAGTTGTTCAGACGTCGAGGGCTAATTCTGTTTCCGGTGATAAAAACCCATCTGTTTCCCCTGAAAAACCTTTCAGGGGATCGTTTGCAACAGCTTGGCACCATTTTTGAGTGAATTGCAGAACGTCAGATTTTTGCTGAAATTGTGACCGCGCGGCTTACGGATTTTTTTTAAAAAAGGTGTTCAGACGTCACACGGCTAGTTCTGTTTCCGATGATAAAAACCCATCTGTTTCCCCCGAGAAACCTTTCAGGGGATCGTTTGGAACAGCTTGGCACCATTTTTGAGTGAATTGCAGAACGTCAGATTTTTGATGAAATTGTGACCGCGCGGCTTAGGGATTTTTTCAAAAAAAGTTGTTCAGACGTCGAGGGATATTTCTGTTTCCAATGATAAGAACCCATCTTTTTCCACCGAAAAACCTTTCAGGGCATTGTTTACAACAGCTTGGCACCATTTTTGAGTGAATTGCAGAACGTGAGATTTTTGCTGAAATTGTGACCACGCGGCTTAGGGATTTTTTTAAAAAATTGTTCAGACGTCGAGGGCTAATTCTGTTTCCGATGATAAAAACCCATCTGTTTCCACCGAGAAGCCTTTCAGGGGATCGTTTGCAACAGCTTAGCACCATTTTTGAGTGAATTGCAGAACGTCAGATTTTTGCTGAAATTGGGGATTTTTTCAAAAAAAGTTGTTCAAACGTAGAGGGCTAAGTTTGTTTCCGATTATAAAATCCATCTGTTTCCACTGAAAAACCTTTCAGGGGATCGTTTGCAACAGCTTGGCAACATTTGTTTCCGATTTTTTAAAAAAATTGTTTGTTTCCGATTTTTTTAAAAAATTGTTCAGACGTCGAGGGCTAATTCTGTTTCCGATGATAAAAACCCATCTGTTTCCACCGAAAAACCTTTCAGGGGATCCTTTGCAACAGCTTGGCATCATTTTTGAGTGAATTGCAGAACGTCAGATTTTTGCTGAAATTGTGACCGCACGGCTTAGGGATATTTTCTAAAAAAGTTGTTCAGACGTCCAGGGTTATTTCTGTTTCCGATGATAAAAACCCATCTGTTTCCACTGAAAAACCTTTCAGGGGATCGTTTGCAACAGCTTGGCATCATTTTTGAGTGAATTGCAGAACGTCAGATTTTTGCTGAAATTGTGACCGCGCGGCTTAGAGATTTTTTCTAAAAAAGTTGTTCAGACGTCGAGGGCTATTTCTGTTTCCGATGATAAAAACCCATCTGTTTCCACTGAAAAACCCTTCAGGGGATCGTTTGCAACAGCTTGGCATCATTTTTGAGTGAATTGCAGAACGTCAGATTTTTGCTGAAATTTTGACCGCGCGCCTTAGGGATTTTTTCAAAAAAAGTTGTTCATACGTCGAGGGCTAAGTCTGTTTCCGATTATAAAATCCATCTGTTTCCACTGAAAAACCTTTCAGGGGATCGTTTGCAGCAGCTTGGCACCATTTTTGAGTGAATTGCAGAACGTCAGATTTTTGCTGAAATTGTGACCGCGCGGCTTAGGGTTTTTTTCAAAAAAAGTTGTTCAGACGTCGAGGGCTAATTCAGTTTCCGATGATAAAGAGCATCTGTTTCCCCCGAAAAACCTTTCATGGGATCGCTTGCAACAGCTTGGCACCATTTTTGGGTGAATTGCAAAACGTCAGATTTTTGCTGAAATTGTGACCGCGCGGCTTAGGGATTTTTTCAAAAAAAGTTGTTCAGTCGTCGAGGGCTATTTCTGTTTCCGATGATAAAAACCCATCTGTTTCCACCGAGAAACCTTTCAGGGGATCGTTTGCAACAGCTTGGCACCATTTTTGAGTGAATTGCAGAACGTCAGATTTTTGCTGAAATTGTAACCGCGCGGCTTAGGGATTTTTTCAAAAAAAGTTGTTCATACGTCGAGGGCTAAGTCTCTTTCCGATTATAAAATCCATCTGTTTCCACTGAAAAACCTTTCAGGGGATCGTTTGCAACAGCTTGGCACCATTTTTGAGTGAATTGCAGAACGTCAGATTTTTGCTGAAATTGTGACCGCGCGGCTTAGGGATTTTTTCAAAAAAAGTTGTTCAGACGTTGAGGGCTAAGTCTGTTTCCGATGATAAAAACCCATCTGTTTCCACTGAAAAACCTTTCACAGGATCGTTTGCAACAGCTTGGCACCATTTTTGAGTGAATTGCAGAACTTCAGATTTTTGCTGAAATTGTGACCGCGCGGCTTAGGGATTTTTTCAAAAAAAGTTGTTCAGACGTCAAACGGCTAATTCTGTTTCCGATGATAAAAACCCATCTGTTTCCACCGAAAAACCTTTCAGGGGATCCTTTGCAACAGCTTGGCACCATTTTTGAGTGAATTGCAGAACTTCAGATTTTTGCTGAAATAGTGTCCGCGCGGCTTAGGGATTTTTTTAAAAAATTGTTCAGACGTCGAGGGCTAATTCTGTTTCCGATGATAAAACCCATCTGTTTCCACTGAAAAACCTTTCAGGGGATCCTTTGCAACAGCTTGGCATCATTTTTGAGTGAATTGCAGAACGTCAGATTTTTGCTGAAATTGTGACCGCGCGGCTTAGGGATTTTTTCAAAAAAAGTTGTTCATACGTAGAGGGCTAAGTTTGTTTCCGATTATAAAATCCATCTGTTTCCACTGAAAAACCTTTCAGGGGATCGTTTGCAACAGCTTGGCACCATTTTTGTGTGAATTGCAGAACGTCAGATTTTTGCTGAAATTGTGACCGCGAGGCTTAGGGATTTTTTCAAAAAAAGTTGTTCAGACGTCGAGGGCTAATTCTGTTTCCGGTGATAAAAACCCATCTGTTTCCCCTGAAAAACCTTTCAGGGGATCGTTTGCAACAGCTTGGCACCATTTTTGAGTGAATTGCAGAACGTCAGATTTTTCCTGAAATTGTGACCGCGCGGCTTACGGATTTTTTTTAAAAAAGGTGTTCAGACGTCACACGGCTAGTTCTGTTTCCGATGATAAAAACCCATCTGTTTCCCCCGAGAAACCTTTCAGGGGATCGTTTGGAACAGCTTGGCACCATTTTTGAGTGAATTGCAGAACGTCAGATTTTTGATGAAATTGTGACCGCGCGGCTTAGGGATTTTTTCAAAAAAAGTTGTTCAGTCGTCGAGGGCTATTTCTGTTTCCGATGATAAAAACCCATCTGTTTCCACCGAGAAACCTTTCAGGGGATCGTTTGCAACAGCTTGGCACCATTTTTGAGTGAATTGCAGAACGTCAGATTTTTGCTGAAATTGTGACCGCGCGGCTTAGGGATTTTTTCAAAAAAAGTTGTTCATACGTCGAGGGCTAAGTCTCTTTCCGATTATAAAATCCATCTGTTTCCACTGAAAAACCTTTCAGGGGATCGTTTGCAACAGCTTGGCACCATTTTTGAGTGAATTGCAGAACGTCAGATTTTTGCTGAAATTGTGACCGCGCGGCTTAGGGATTTTTTCAAAAAAAGTTGTTCAGACGTTGAGGGCTAAGTCTGTTTCCGATGATAAAAACCCATCTGTTTCCACTGAAAAACCTTTCACAGGATCGTTTGCAACAGCTTGGCACCATTTTTGAGTGAATTGCAGAACTTCAGATTTTTGCTGAAATTGTGACCGCGCGGCTTAGGGATTTTTTCAAAAAAAGTTGTTCAGACGTCAAACGGCTAATTCTGTTTCCGATGATAAAAACCCATCTGTTTCCACCGAAAAACCTTTCAGGGGATCCTTTGCAACAGCTTGGCACCATTTTTGAGTGAATTGCAGAACTTCAGATTTTTGCTGAAATAGTGTCCGCGCGGCTTAGGGATTTTTTTAAAAAATTGTTCAGACGTCGAGGGCTAATTCTGTTTCCGATGATAAAACCCATCTGTTTCCACTGAAAAACCTTTCAGGGGATCCTTTGCAACAGCTTGGCATCATTTTTGAGTGAATTGCAGAACGTCAGATTTTTGCTGAAATTGTGACCGCGCGGCTTAGGGATTTTTTCAAAAAAAGTTGTTCATACGTAGAGGGCTAAGTTTGTTTCCGATTATAAAATCCATCTGTTTCCACTGAAAAACCTTTCAGGGGATCGTTTGCAACAGCTTGGCACCATTTTTGTGTGAATTGCAGAACGTCAGATTTTTGCTGAAATTGTGACCGCGAGGCTTAGGGATTTTTTCAAAAAAAGTTGTTCAGACGTCGAGGGCTAATTCTGTTTCCGGTGATAAAAACCCATCTGTTTCCCCTGAAAAACCTTTCAGGGGATCGTTTGCAACAGCTTGGCACCATTTTTGAGTGAATTGCAGAACGTCAGATTTTTCCTGAAATTGTGACCGCGCGGCTTACGGATTTTTTTTAAAAAAGGTGTTCAGACGTCACACGGCTAGTTCTGTTTCCGATGATAAAAACCCATCTGTTTCCCCCGAGAAACCTTTCAGGGGATCGTTTGGAACAGCTTGGCACCATTTTTGAGTGAATTGCAGAACGTCAGATTTTTGATGAAATTGTGACCGCGCGGCTTAGGGATTTTTTCAAAAAAAGTTGTTCAGACGTCGAGGGATATTTCTGTTTCCAATGATAAGAACCCATCTTTTTCCACCGAAAAACCTTTCAGGGCATTGTTTACAACAGCTTGGCACCATTTTTGAGTGAATTGCAGAACGTGAGATTTTTGCTGAAATTGTGACCACGCGGCTTAGGGATTTTTTTAAAAAATTGTTCAGACGTCGAGGGCTAATTCTGTTTCCGATGATAAAAACCCATCTGTTTCCACCGAGAAGCCTTTCAGGGGATCGTTTGCAACAGCTTAGCACCATTTTTGAGTGAATTGCAGAACGTCAGATTTTTGCTGAAATTGGGGATTTTTTCAAAAAAAGTTGTTCAAACGTAGAGGGCTAAGTTTGTTTCCGATTATAAAATCCATCTGTTTCCACTGAAAAACCTTTCAGGGGATCGTTTGCAACAGCTTGGCACCATTTTTGAGTGAATTGCAGAACTTCAGATTTTTGCTGAAATTGTGACCGCGCGGCTTAGGGATTTTTTCAAAAAAAGTTGTTCAGACGTCAAACGGCTAATTCTGTTTCCGATGATAAAAACCCATCTGTTTCCACCGAAAAACCTTTCAGGGGATCCTTTGCAACAGCTTGGCACCATTTTTGAGTGAATTGCAGAACTTCAGATTTTTGCTGAAATTGTGACCGCGCGGCTTAGGGATTTTTTTAAAAAATTGTTCAGACGTCGAGGGCTAATTCTGTTTCCGATGATAAAAACCCATCTGTTTCCACTGAAAAACCTTTCAGGGGATCCTTTGCAACAGCTTGGCATCATTTTTGAGTGAATTGCAGAACGTCAGATTTTTGCTGAAATTGTGACCGCGCGGCTTAGGGATTTTTTCAAAAAAAGTTGTTCAGACGTTGAGGGCTAAGTCTGTTTCCGATGATAAAAACCCATCTGTTTCCACTGAAAAACCTTTCACAGGATCGTTTGCAACAGCTTGGCACCATTTTTGAGTGAATTGCAGAACTTCAGATTTTTGCTGAAATTGTGACCGCGCGGCTTAGGGATTTTTTCAAAAAAAGGTGTTCAGACGTCAAACGGCTAATTCTGTTTCCGATGATAAAAACCCATCTGTTTCCACCGAAAAACCTTTCAGGGGATCCTTTGCAACAGCTTGGCACCATTTTTGAGTGAATTGCAGAACTTCAGATTTTTGCTGAAATAGTGTCCGCGCGGCTTAGGGATTTTTTTAAAAAATTGTTCAGACGTCGAGGGCTAATTCTGTTTCCGATGATAAAACCCATCTGTTTCCACTGAAAAACCTTTCAGGGGATCCTTTGCAACAGCTTGGCATCATTTTTGAGTGAATTGCAGAACGTCAGATTTTTGCTGAAATTGTGACCGCGCGGCTTAGGGATTTTTTCAAAAAAAGTTGTTCATACGTAGAGGGCTAAGTTTGTTTCCGATTATAAAATCCATCTGTTTCCACTGAAAAACCTTTCAGGGGATCGTTTGCAACAGCTTGGCACCATTTTTGTGTGAATTGCAGAACGTCAGATTTTTGCTGAAATTGTGACCGCGAGGCTTAGGGATTTTTTCAAAAAAAGTTGTTCAGACGTCGAGGGCTAATTCTGTTTCCGGTGATAAAAACCCATCTGTTTCCCCTGAAAAACCTTTCAGGGGATCGTTTGCAACAGCTTGGCACCATTTTTGAGTGAATTGCAGAACGTCAGATTTTTGCTGAAATTGTGACCGCGCGGCTTACGGATTTTTTTTAAAAAAGGTGTTCAGACGTCACACGGCTAGTTCTGTTTCCGATGATAAAAACCCATCTGTTTCCCCCGAGAAACCTTTCAGGGGATCGTTTGGAACAGCTTGGCACCATTTTTGAGTGAATTGCAGAACGTCAGATTTTTGATGAAATTGTGACCGCGCGGCTTAGGGATTTTTTCAAAAAAAGTTGTTCAGACGTCGAGGGATATTTCTGTTTCCAATGATAAGAACCCATCTTTTTCCACCGAAAAACCTTTCAGGGCATTGTTTACAACAGCTTGGCACCATTTTTGAGTGAATTGCAGAACGTGAGATTTTTGCTGAAATTGTGACCACGCGGCTTAGGGATTTTTTTAAAAAATTGTTCAGACGTCGAGGGCTAATTCTGTTTCCGATGATAAAAACCCATCTGTTTCCACCGAGAAGCCTTTCAGGGGATCGTTTGCAACAGCTTAGCACCATTTTTGAGTGAATTGCAGAACGTCAGATTTTTGCTGAAATTGGGGATTTTTTCAAAAAAAGTTGTTCAAACGTAGAGGGCTAAGTTTGTTTCCGATTATAAAATCCATCTGTTTCCACTGAAAAACCTTTCAGGGGATCGTTTGCAACAGCTTGGCAACATTTGTTTCCGATTTTTTAAAAAAATTGTTTGTTTCCGATTTTTTTAAAAAATTGTTCAGACGTCGAGGGCTAATTCTGTTTCCGATGATAAAAACCCATCTGTTTCCACCGAAAAACCTTTCAGGGGATCCTTTGCAACAGCTTGGCATCATTTTTGAGTGAATTGCAGAACGTCAGATTTTTGCTGAAATTGTGACCGCACGGCTTAGGGATATTTTCTAAAAAAGTTGTTCAGACGTCCAGGGTTATTTCTGTTTCCGATGATAAAAACCCATCTGTTTCCACTGAAAAACCTTTCAGGGGATCGTTTGCAACAGCTTGGCATCATTTTTGAGTGAATTGCAGAACGTCAGATTTTTGCTGAAATTGTGACCGCGCGGCTTAGAGATTTTTTCTAAAAAAGTTGTTCAGACGTCGAGGGCTATTTCTGTTTCCGATGATAAAAACCCATCTGTTTCCACTGAAAAACCCTTCAGGGGATCGTTTGCAACAGCTTGGCATCATTTTTGAGTGAATTGCAGAACGTCAGATTTTTGCTGAAATTTTGACCGCGCGCCTTAGGGATTTTTTCAAAAAAAGTTGTTCATACGTCGAGGGCTAAGTCTGTTTCCGATTATAAAATCCATCTGTTTCCACTGAAAAACCTTTCAGGGGATCGTTTGCAGCAGCTTGGCACCATTTTTGAGTGAATTGCAGAACGTCAGATTTTTGCTGAAATTGTGACCGCGCGCCTTAGGGTTTTTTTCAAAAAAAGTTGTTCAGACGTCGAGGGCTAATTCAGTTTCCGATGATAAAGAGCATCTGTTTCCCCCGAAAAACCTTTCATGGGATCGCTTGCAACAGCTTGGCACCATTTTTGGGTGAATTGCAAAACGTCAGATTTTTGCTGAAATTGTGACCGCGCGGCTTAGGGATTTTTTCAAAAAAAGTTGTTCAGTCGTCGAGGGCTATTTCTGTTTCCGATGATAAAAACCCATCTGTTTCCACCGAGAAACCTTTCAGGGGATCGTTTGCAACAGCTTGGCACCATTTTTGAGTGAATTGCAGAACGTCAGATTTTTGCTGAAATTGTGACCGCGCGGCTTAGGGATTTTTTCAAAAAAAGTTGTTCATACGTCGAGGGCTAAGTCTCTTTCCGATTATAAAATCCATCTGTTTCCACTGAAAAACCTTTCAGGGGATCGTTTGCAACAGCTTGGCACCATTTTTGAGTGAATTGCAGAACGTCAGATTTTTGCTGAAATTGTGACCGCGCGGCTTAGGGATTTTTTCAAAAAAAGTTGTTCAGACGTTGAGGGCTAAGTCTGTTTCCGATGATAAAAACCCATCTGTTTCCACTGAAAAACCTTTCACAGGATCGTTTGCAACAGCTTGGCACCATTTTTGAGTGAATTGCAGAACTTCAGATTTTTGCTGAAATTGTGACCGCGCGGCTTAGGGATTTTTTCAAAAAAAGTTGTTCAGACGTCAAACGGCTAATTCTGTTTCCGATGATAAAAACCCATCTGTTTCCACCGAAAAACCTTTCAGGGGATCCTTTGCAACAGCTTGGCACCATTTTTGAGTGAATTGCAGAACTTCAGATTTTTGCTGAAATAGTGTCCGCGCGGCTTAGGGATTTTTTTAAAAAATTGTTCAGACGTCGAGGGCTAATTCTGTTTCCGATGATAAAACCCATCTGTTTCCACTGAAAAACCTTTCAGGGGATCCTTTGCAACAGCTTGGCATCATTTTTGAGTGAATTGCAGAACGTCAGATTTTTGCTGAAATTGTGACCGCGCGGCTTAGGGATTTTTTCAAAAAAAGTTGTTCATACGTAGAGGGCTAAGTTTGTTTCCGATTATAAAATCCATCTGTTTCCACTGAAAAACCTTTCAGGGGATCGTTTGCAACAGCTTGGCACCATTTTTGTGTGAATTGCAGAACGTCAGATTTTTGCTGAAATTGTGACCGCGAGGCTTAGGGATTTTTTCAAAAAAAGTTGTTCAGACGTCGAGGGCTAATTCTGTTTCCGGTGATAAAAACCCATCTGTTTCCCCTGAAAAACCTTTCAGGGGATCGTTTGCAACAGCTTGGCACCATTTTTGAGTGAATTGCAGAACGTCAGATTTTTCCTGAAATTGTGACCGCGCGGCTTACGGATTTTTTTTAAAAAAGGTGTTCAGACGTCACACGGCTAGTTCTGTTTCCGATGATAAAAACCCATCTGTTTCCCCCGAGAAACCTTTCAGGGGATCGTTTGGAACAGCTTGGCACCATTTTTGAGTGAATTGCAGAACGTCAGATTTTTGATGAAATTGTGACCGCGCGGCTTAGGGATTTTTTCAAAAAAAGTTGTTCAGTCGTCGAGGGCTATTTCTGTTTCCGATGATAAAAACCCATCTGTTTCCACCGAGAAACCTTTCAGGGGATCGTTTGCAACAGCTTGGCACCATTTTTGAGTGAATTGCAGAACGTCAGATTTTTGCTGAAATTGTGACCGCGCGGCTTAGGGATTTTTTCAAAAAAAGTTGTTCATACGTCGAGGGCTAAGTCTCTTTCCGATTATAAAATCCATCTGTTTCCACTGAAAAACCTTTCAGGGGATCGTTTGCAACAGCTTGGCACCATTTTTGAGTGAATTGCAGAACGTCAGATTTTTGCTGAAATTGTGACCGCGCGGCTTAGGGATTTTTTCAAAAAAAGTTGTTCAGACGTTGAGGGCTAAGTCTGTTTCCGATGATAAAAACCCATCTGTTTCCACTGAAAAACCTTTCACAGGATCGTTTGCAACAGCTTGGCACCATTTTTGAGTGAATTGCAGAACTTCAGATTTTTGCTGAAATTGTGACCGCGCGGCTTAGGGATTTTTTCAAAAAAAGTTGTTCAGACGTCAAACGGCTAATTCTGTTTCCGATGATAAAAACCCATCTGTTTCCACCGAAAAACCTTTCAGGGGATCCTTTGCAACAGCTTGGCACCATTTTTGAGTGAATTGCAGAACTTCAGATTTTTGCTGAAATAGTGTCCGCGCGGCTTAGGGATTTTTTTAAAAAATTGTTCAGACGTCGAGGGCTAATTCTGTTTCCGATGATAAAACCCATCTGTTTCCACTGAAAAACCTTTCAGGGGATCCTTTGCAACAGCTTGGCATCATTTTTGAGTGAATTGCAGAACGTCAGATTTTTGCTGAAATTGTGACCGCGCGGCTTAGGGATTTTTTCAAAAAAAGTTGTTCATACGTAGAGGGCTAAGTTTGTTTCCGATTATAAAATCCATCTGTTTCCACTGAAAAACCTTTCAGGGGATCGTTTGCAACAGCTTGGCACCATTTTTGTGTGAATTGCAGAACGTCAGATTTTTGCTGAAATTGTGACCGCGAGGCTTAGGGATTTTTTCAAAAAAAGTTGTTCAGACGTCGAGGGCTAATTCTGTTTCCGGTGATAAAAACCCATCTGTTTCCCCTGAAAAACCTTTCAGGGGATCGTTTGCAACAGCTTGGCACCATTTTTGAGTGAATTGCAGAACGTCAGATTTTTCCTGAAATTGTGACCGCGCGGCTTACGGATTTTTTTTAAAAAAGGTGTTCAGACGTCACACGGCTAGTTCTGTTTCCGATGATAAAAACCCATCTGTTTCCCCCGAGAAACCTTTCAGGGGATCGTTTGGAACAGCTTGGCACCATTTTTGAGTGAATTGCAGAACGTCAGATTTTTGATGAAATTGTGACCGCGCGGCTTAGGGATTTTTTCAAAAAAAGTTGTTCAGACGTCGAGGGATATTTCTGTTTCCAACGATAAGAACACATCTTTTTCCACCGAAAAACCTTTCAGGGCATTGTTTACAACAGCTTGGCACCATTTTTGAGTGAATTGCAGAACGTGAGATTTTTGCTGAAATTGTGACCACGCGGCTTAGGGATTTTTTTAAAAAATTGTTCAGACGTCGAGGGCTAATTCTGTTTCCGATGATAAAAACCCATCTGTTTCCACCGAGAAGCCTTTCAGGGGATCGTTTGCAACAGCTTAGCACCATTTTTGAGTGAATTGCAGAACGTCAGATTTTTGCTGAAATTGGGGATTTTTTCAAAAAAAGTTGTTCAAACGTAGAGGGCTAAGTTTGTTTCCGATTATAAAATCCATCTGTTTCCACTGAAAAACCTTTCAGGGGATCGTTTGCAACAGCTTGGCAACATTTGTTTCCGATTTTTTAAAAAAATTGTTTGTTTCCGATTTTTTTAAAAAATTGTTCAGACGTCGAGGGCTAATTCTGTTTCCGATGATAAAAACCCATCTGTTTCCACCGAAAAACCTTTCAGGGGATCCTTTGCAACAGCTTGGCATCATTTTTGAGTGAATTGCAGAACGTCAGATTTTTGCTGAAATTGTGACCGCACGGCTTAGGGATATTTTCTAAAAAAGTTGTTCAGACGTCCAGGGTTATTTCTGTTTCCGATGATAAAAACCCATCTGTTTCCACTGAAAAACCTTTCAGGGGATCGTTTGCAACAGCTTGGCATCATTTTTGAGTGAATTGCAGAACGTCAGATTTTTGCTGAAATTGTGACCGCGCGGCTTAGAGATTTTTTCTAAAAAAGTTGTTCAGACGTCGAGGGCTATTTCTGTTTCCGATGATAAAAACCCATCTGTTTCCACTGAAAAACCCTTCAGGGGATCGTTTGCAACAGCTTGGCATCATTTTTGAGTGAATTGCAGAACGTCAGATTTTTGCTGAAATTTTGACCGCGCGCCTTAGGGATTTTTTCAAAAAAAGTTGTTCATACGTCGAGGGCTAAGTCTGTTTCCGATTATAAAATCCATCTGTTTCCACTGAAAAACCTTTCAGGGGATCGTTTGCAGCAGCTTGGCACCATTTTTGAGTGAATTGCAGAACGTCAGATTTTTGCTGAAATTGTGACCGCGCGGCTTAGGGTTTTTTTCAAAAAAAGTTGTTCAGACGTCGAGGGCTAATTCAGTTTCCGATGATAAAGAGCATCTGTTTCCCCCGAAAAACCTTTCATGGGATCGCTTGCAACAGCTTGGCACCATTTTTGGGTGAATTGCAAAACGTCAGATTTTTGCTGAAATTGTGACCGCGCGGCTTAGGGATTTTTTCAAAAAAAGTTGTTCAGTCGTCGAGGGCTATTTCTGTTTCCGATGATAAAAACCCATCTGTTTCCACCGAGAAACCTTTCAGGGGATCGTTTGCAACAGCTTGGCACCATTTTTGAGTGAATTGCAGAACGTCAGATTTTTGCTGAAATTGTGACCGCGCGGCTTAGGGATTTTTTCAAAAAAAGTTGTTCATACGTCGAGGGCTAAGTCTCTTTCCGATTATAAAATCCATCTGTTTCCACTGAAAAACCTTTCAGGGGATCGTTTGCAACAGCTTGGCACCATTTTTGAGTGAATTGCAGAACGTCAGATTTTTGCTGAAATTGTGACCGCGCGGCTTAGGGATTTTTTCAAAAAAAGTTGTTCAGACGTTGAGGGCTAAGTCTGTTTCCGATGATAAAAACCCATCTGTTTCCACTGAAAAACCTTTCACAGGATCGTTTGCAACAGCTTGGCACCATTTTTGAGTGAATTGCAGAACTTCAGATTTTTGCTGAAATTGTGACCGCGCGGCTTAGGGATTTTTTCAAAAAAAGTTGTTCAGACGTCAAACGGCTAATTCTGTTTCCGATGATAAAAACCCATCTGTTTCCACCGAAAAACCTTTCAGGGGATCCTTTGCAACAGCTTGGCACCATTTTTGAGTGAATTGCAGAACTTCAGATTTTTGCTGAAATAGTGTCCGCGCGGCTTAGGGATTTTTTTAAAAAATTGTTCAGACGTCGAGGGCTAATTCTGTTTCCGATGATAAAACCCATCTGTTTCCACTGAAAAACCTTTCAGGGGATCCTTTGCAACAGCTTGGCATCATTTTTGAGTGAATTGCAGAACGTCAGATTTTTGCTGAAATTGTGACCGCGCGGCTTAGGGATTTTTTCAAAAAAAGTTGTTCATACGTAGAGGGCTAAGTTTGTTTCCGATTATAAAATCCATCTGTTTCCACTGAAAAACCTTTCAGGGGATCGTTTGCAACAGCTTGGCACCATTTTTGTGTGAATTGCAGAACGTCAGATTTTTGCTGAAATTGTGACCGCGAGGCTTAGGGATTTTTTCAAAAAAAGTTGTTCAGACGTCGAGGGCTAATTCTGTTTCCGGTGATAAAAACCCATCTGTTTCCCCTGAAAAACCTTTCAGGGGATCGTTTGCAACAGCTTGGCACCATTTTTGAGTGAATTGCAGAACGTCAGATTTTTGCTGAAATTGTGACCGCGCGGCTTACGGATTTTTTTTAAAAAAGGTGTTCAGACGTCACACGGCTAGTTCTGTTTCCGATGATAAAAACCCATCTGTTTCCCCCGAGAAACCTTTCAGGGGATCGTTTGGAACAGCTTGGCACCATTTTTGAGTGAATTGCAGAACGTCAGATTTTTGATGAAATTGTGACCGCGCGGCTTAGGGATTTTTTCAAAAAAAGTTGTTCAGACGTCGAGGGATATTTCTGTTTCCAATGATAAGAACCCATCTTTTTCCACCGAAAAACCTTTCAGGGCATTGTTTACAACAGCTTGGCACCATTTTTGAGTGAATTGCAGAACGTGAGATTTTTGCTGAAATTGTGACCACGCGGCTTAGGGATTTTTTTAAAAAATTGTTCAGACGTCGAGGGCTAATTCTGTTTCCGATGATAAAAACCCATCTGTTTCCACCGAGAAGCCTTTCAGGGGATCGTTTGCAACAGCTTAGCACCATTTTTGAGTGAATTGCAGAACGTCAGATTTTTGCTGAAATTGGGGATTTTTTCAAAAAAAGTTGTTCAAACGTAGAGGGCTAAGTTTGTTTCCGATTATAAAATCCATCTGTTTCCACTGAAAAACCTTTCAGGGGATCGTTTGCAACAGCTTGGCAACATTTGTTTCCGATTTTTTAAAAAAATTGTTTGTTTCCGATTTTTTTAAAAAATTGTTCAGACGTCGAGGGCTAATTCTGTTTCCGATGATAAAAACCCATCTGTTTCCACCGAAAAACCTTTCAGGGGATCCTTTGCAACAGCTTGGCATCATTTTTGAGTGAATTGCAGAACGTCAGATTTTTGCTGAAATTGTGACCGCACGGCTTAGGGATATTTTCTAAAAAAGTTGTTCAGACGTCCAGGGTTATTTCTGTTTCCGATGATAAAAACCCATCTGTTTCCACTGAAAAACCTTTCAGGGGATCGTTTGCAACAGCTTGGCATCATTTTTGAGTGAATTGCAGAACGTCAGATTTTTGCTGAAATTGTGACCGCGCGGCTTAGAGATTTTTTCTAAAAAAGTTGTTCAGACGTCGAGGGCTATTTCTGTTTCCGATGATAAAAACCCATCTGTTTCCACTGAAAAACCCTTCAGGGGATCGTTTGCAACAGCTTGGCATCATTTTTGAGTGAATTGCAGAACGTCAGATTTTTGCTGAAATTTTGACCGCGCGCCTTAGGGATTTTTTCAAAAAAAGTTGTTCATACGTCGAGGGCTAAGTCTGTTTCCGATTATAAAATCCATCTGTTTCCACTGAAAAACCTTTCAGGGGATCGTTTGCAGCAGCTTGGCACCATTTTTGAGTGAATTGCAGAACGTCAGATTTTTGCTGAAATTGTGACCGCGCGGCTTAGGGTTTTTTTCAAAAAAAGTTGTTCAGACGTCGAGGGCTAATTCAGTTTCCGATGATAAAGAGCATCTGTTTCCCCCGAAAAACCTTTCATGGGATCGCTTGCAACAGCTTGGCACCATTTTTGAGTGAATTGCAGAACGTCAGATTTTTGCTGAAATTGTGACCGCGCGGCTTAGGGATTTTTTCAAAAAAAGTTGTTCAGTCGTCGAGGGCTATTTCTGTTTCCGATGATAAAAACCCATCTGTTTCCACCGAGAAACCTTTCAGGGGATCATTTGCAACAGCTTGGCACCATTTTTGAGTGAATTGCAGAACGTCAGATTTTTGCTGAAATTGTGACCGCGCGGCTTAGGGATTTTTTCAAAAAAAGTTGTTTATACGTCGAGGGCTAAGTCTCTTTCCGATTATAAAATCCATCTGTTTCCACTGAAAAACCTTTCAGGGGATCGTTTGCAACAGCTTGGCACCATTTTTGAGTGAATTGCAGAACGTCAGATTTTTGCTGAAATTGTGACCGCGCGGCTTAGGGTTTTTTTCAAAAAAAGTTGTTCAGACGTCGAGGGCTAATTCAGTTTCCGATGATAAAGAGCATCTGTTTCCCCCGAAAAACCTTTCAGGGGATCGCTTGCAACAGCTTGGCACCATTTTTGAGTGAATTGCAGAACGTCAGATTTTTGCTGAAATTGTGACCGCGCGGCTTAGGGATTTTTTCTAAAAAAGTTGTTCAGACGTCGAGGGCTATTTCTGTTTCCGATGATAAAAACCCATCTGTTTCCACTGAAAAACCCTTCAGGGGATCGTTTGCAACAGCTTGGCATCATTTTTGAGTGAATTGCAGAACGTCAGATTTTTGCTGAAATTTTGACCGCGCGCCTTAGGGATTTTTTCAAAAAAAGTTGTTCATACGTCGAGGGCTAAGTCTGTTTCCGATTATAAAATCCATCTGTTTCCACTGAAAAACCTTTCAGGGGATCGTTTGCAGCAGCTTGGCACCATTTTTGAGTGAATTGCAGAACGTCAGATTTTTGCTGAAATTGTGACCGCGCGGCTTAGGGTTTTTTTCAAAAAAAGTTGTTCAGACGTCGAGGGCTAATTCAGTTTCCGATGATAAAGAGCATCTGTTTCCCCCGAAAAACCTTTCATGGGATCGCTTGCAACAGCTTGGCACCATTTTTGAGTGAATTGCAGAACGTCAGATTTTTGCTGAAATTGTGACCGCGCGGCTTAGGGATTTTTTCAAAAAAAGTTGTTCAGTCGTCGAGGGCTATTTCTGTTTCCGATGATAAAAACCCATCTGTTTCCACCGAGAAACCTTTCAGGGGATCGTTTGCAACAGCTTGGCACCATTTTTGAGTGAATTGCAGAACGTCAGATTTTTGCTGAAATTGTGACCGCGCGGCTTAGGGATTTTTTCAAAAAAAGTTGTTTATACGTCGAGGGCTAAGTCTCTTTCCGATTATAAAATCCATCTGTTTCCACTGAAAAACCTTTCAGGGGATCGTTTGCAACAGCTTGGCACCATTTTTGAGTGAATTGCAGAACGTCAGATTTTTGCTGAAATTGTGACCGCGCGGCTTAGGGTTTTTTTCAAAAAAAGTTGTTCAGACGTCGAGGGCTAATTCAGTTTCCGATGATAAAGAGCATCTGTTTCCCCCGAAAAACCTTTCAGGGGATCGCTTGCAACAGCTTGGCACCATTTTTGAGTGAATTGCAGAACGTCAGATTTTTGCTGAAATTGTGACCGCGCGGCTTAGGGATTTTTTCAAAAAAAGTTGTTCAGACGTCGAGGGCTATTTCTGTTTCCGATGATAAAAACCCATCTGTTTCCACCGAGAAACCTTTCAGGGGATCGTTTGCAACAGCTTGGCACCATTTTTGAGTGAATTGCAGAAAGTCAGATTTTTGCTGAAATTGTGACCGCGCGGCTTAGGGTTTTTTTCAAAAAAAGTTGTTCATACATAGAGGGCTAAGTCTGTTTCCGATTATAAAATCCATCTGTTTCCACTGAAAAACCTTTCAGGGGATCGTTTGCAACAGCTTGGCACCATTTTTGAGTGAATTGCAGAACGTCAGATTTTTGCTGAAATTGTGACCGCGCGGCTTAGGGTTTTTTTCAAAAAAAGTTGTTCAGACGTCGAGGGCTAATTCAGTTTCCGATGATAAAGAGCATCTGTTTCCCCCGAAAAACCTTTCCTGGGATCGCTTGCAACAGCTTGGCACCATTTTTGAGTGAATTGCAGAACGTCAGATTTTTGCTTAAATTGTGACCGCGCGGCTTAGGGTTTTTTTCAAAAAAAGTTGTTCAGACGTCGAAGGCTAATTCTGTTTCCGATGATAAAAACCCATCTGTTTCCCCCGAAAAACCTTTCAGGGGATCGCTTGCAACAGCTTGGCACCATTTTTGAGTGAATTTCAGAACGTCAGATTTTTGCTGAAATTGTGACCGCGCGGCTTAGGGATTTTTTCAAAAAATGTTGTTCAGACGTCGAGGGCTATTTCTGTTTCCGATGATAAAAACCCATCTGTTTCCACCGAGAAACCTTTCAGGGGATCGTTTTCAACAGCTTGGCACCATTTTTGAGTGAATTGCAGAACGTCAGATTTTTGCTGAAATTGTGACCGCGCGGCTTAGGGATTTTTTCTAAAAAAGTTGTTCAGACGTCGAGGGCTAATTCTGTTTCCGATGATAAAGAGCATCTGTTTCCCCCGAAAAACCTTTCAGGGGATCGCTTGCAACAGCTTGGCACCATTTTTGAGTGAATTGCAGAACGTCAGATTTTTGCTGAAATTGTGACCGCGCGGCTTAGGGATTTTTTCAAAAAAAGTTGTTCAGACGTCGAGGGCTAATTCTGTTTCCGATGATAAAAACCCATCTGTTTCCCCCGAAAAACCTTTCAGGGGATCGCTTGCAACAGCTTGGCACCATTTTTGAGTGAATTTCAGAACGTCAGATTTTTGCTGAAATTGTGACTGCGCGGCTTAGGGATTTTTTCAAAAAATGTTGTTCAGACGTCGAGGGCTATTTCTGTTTCCGATGATAAAAACCCATCTGTTTCCACCGAGAAACCTTTCAGGGGATCGTTTGCAACAGCTTGGCACCATTTTTGAGTGAATTGCAGAACGTCAGATTTTTGCTGAAATTGTGACCGCGCGGCTTAGGGATTTTTTCAAAAAAAGTTGTTCATACGTAGAGGGCTAAGTCTGTTTCCGATTATAAAATCCATCTGTTTCCACTGAAAAACCTTTCAGGGGATCGTTTGCAACAGCTTGGCACCATTTTTGAGTGAATTGCAGAACGTCAGATTTTTGCTGAAATTGTGACCGCGCGGCTTAGGGTTTTTTTCAAAAAAAGTTGTTCAGACGTCGAGGGCTAATTCTGTTTCCGATGATAAAAACCCATCTGTTTCCACTGAAAAACCTTTCAGGGGATCGTTTGCAACAGCTTGGCACCATTTTTGAGTGAATTGCAGAACGTCAGATTTTTGCTGAAATTGTGACCGCGCGGCTTAGGGATTTTTTCAAAAAAAGTTGTTCATACGTAGAGGGCTAAGTCTGTTTCCGATTATAAAATCCATCTGTTTCCACTGAAAAACCTTTCAGGGGATCGTTTGCAACAGCTTGGCACCATTTTTGAGTGAATTGCAGAACGTCAGATTTTTGCTGAAATTGTGACCGCGCGGCTTAGGGTTTTTTTCAAAAAAAGTTGTTCAGACGTCGAGGGCTAATTCTGTTTCCGATGATAAAAACCCATCTGTTTCCACTGAAAAACCTTTCAGGGGATCGTTTGCAACAGCTTGGCATCATTTTTGAGTGAATTGCAGAACGTCAGATTTTTGCTGAAATTGTGACCGCGCGGCTTAGGGATTTTTTCTAAAAAAGTTGTTCAGACGTCGAGGGCTATTTCTGTTTCCGATGATAAAAACCCACCTGTTTCCACTGAAAAACCTTTCAGGGGATCGTTTGCAAAAGTTTGGCATCATTTCTGAGTGAATGGCAGAACGTCAGATTTTTGCTGAAATTGTGACCGCGCGGCTTTGGGATTTTTTCAAAAAAAGTTCTTCAAACGTCGTGGGCTAATTCTGTTTCCGATGATAAAAACCCATCTGTTTCCACTGAAAAACCTTTCAGGGGATCGTTTGCAACAGCTTGGCATCATTTTTGAGTGAATTGCAGAACGTCAGATTATTGCTGAAATTGTGACCGCGCGGCTTAGGGATTTTTTCAAAAAAAGTTGTTCATACGTCGAGGGCTAAGTCTGTTTCCGATTATAAAATCCATCTGTTTCCACTGAAAAACCTTTCAGGGGATCGTTTGCAACAGCTTGGCACCATTTTTGAGTGAATTGCATAACGTCAGATTTTTGCTGAAATTGTGACCGCGCGGCTTAGGGTTTTTTTCAAAAAAAAGTTGTTCAGACGTCGAGGGCTAATTCAGTTTCCGATGATAAAGAGCATCTGTTTCCCCCGAAAAACCTTTCAGGGGATCGCTTGCAACAGCTTGGCACCATTTTTGAGTGAATTGCAGAACGTCAGATTTTTGCTGAAATTGTGACCGCGCGGCTTAGGGATTTTTTCAAAAAAAGTTGTTCAGACGTCGAGGGCTATTTCTGTTTCCGATGATAAAAACCCATCTGTTTCCACCGAGAAACCTTTCAGGGGATCGTTTGCAACAGCTTGGCACCATTTTTGAGTGAATTGCAGAAAGTCAGATTTTTGCTGAAATTGTGACCGCGCGGCTTAGGGATTTTTTCAAAAAAAGTTGTTCAGACGTCGAGGGCTAATTCTGTTTCCGATGATAAAAACCCATCTGTTTCCACTGAAAAACCTTTCAGGGGATCGTTTGCAACAGCTTGGCATCATTTTTGAGTGAATTGCAGAACGTCAGATTTTTGCTGAAATTGTGACCGCGCGGCTTAGGGATTTTTTCTAAAAAAGTTGTTCAGACGTCGAGGGCTATTTCTGTTTCCGATGATAAAAACCCACCTGTTTCCACTGAAAAACCTTTCAGGGGATCGTTTGCAAAAGTTTGGCATCATTTCTGAGTGAATGGCAGAACGTCAGATTTTTGCTGAAATTGTGACCGCGCGGCTTTGGGATTTTTTCAAAAAAAGTTCTTCAAACGTCGTGGGCTAATTCTGTTTCCGATGATAAAAACCCATCTGTTTCCACTGAAAAACCTTTCAGGGGATCGTTTGCAACAGCTTGGCATCATTTTTGAGTGAATTGCAGAACGTCAGATTATTGCTGAAATTGTGACCGCGCGGCTTAGGGATTTTTTCAAAAAAAGTTGTTCATACGTCGAGGGCTAAGTCTGTTTCCGATTATAAAATCCATCTGTTTCCACTGAAAAACCTTTCAGGGGATCGTTTGCAACAGCTTGGCACCATTTTTGAGTGAATTGCATAACGTCAGATTTTTGCTGAAATTGTGACCGCGCGGCTTAGGGTTTTTTTCAAAAAAAAGTTGTTCAGACGTCGAGGGCTAATTCAGTTTCCGATGATAAAGAGCATCTGTTTCCCCCGAAAAACCTTTCAGGGGATCGCTTGCAACAGCTTGGCACCATTTTTGAGTGAATTGCAGAACGTCAGATTTTTGCTGAAATTGTGACCGCGCGGCTTAGGGATTTTTTCAAAAAAAGTTGTTCAGACGTCGAGGGCTATTTCTGTTTCCGATGATAAAAACCCATCTGTTTCCACCGAGAAACCTTTCAGGGGATCGTTTGCAACAGCTTGGCACCATTTTTGAGTGAATTGCAGAAAGTCAGATTTTTGCTGAAATTGTGACCGCGCGGCTTAGGGATTTTTTCAAAAAAAGTTGTTCAGACGTCGAGGGCTAATTCTGTTTCCGATGATAAAAACCCATCTGTTTCCACTGAAAAACCTTTCAGGGGATCGTTTGCAACAGCTTGGCATCATTTTTGAGTGAATTGCAGAACGTCAGATTTTTGCTGAAATTGTGACCGCGCGGCTTAGGGATTTTTTCTAAAAAAGTTGTTCAGACGTCGAGGGCTATTTCTGTTTCCGATGATAAAAACCCATCTGTTTCCACTGAAAAACCTTTCAGGGGATCGTTTGCAACAGCTTGGCATCATTTTTGAGTGAATTGCAGAACGTCAGATTTTTGCTGAAATTGTGACCGCGCGGCTTAGGGATTTTTTCAAAAAAAGTTGTTCAAACGTCGTGGGCTAATTCTGTTTCCGATGATAAAAACCCACCTGTTTCCACTGAAAAACCTTTCAGGGGATCGTTTGCAACAGCTTGGCATCATTTTTGAGTGAATTGCAGAACGTCAGATTATTGCTGAAATTGTGACCGCGCGGCTTAGGGATTTTTTCAAAAAAAGTTGTTCATACGTCGAGGGCTAAGTCTGTTTCCGATTATAAAATCCATCTGTTTCCACTGAAAAACCTTTCAGGGGATCGTTTGCAACAGCTTGGCACCATTTTTGAGTGAATTGCAGAACGTCAGATTTTTGCTGAAATTGTGACCGCGCGGCTTAGGGTTTTTTTCAAAAAAAGTTGTTCAGACGTCGAGGGCTAATTCTGTTTCCGATGATAAAGAGCATCTGTTTCCCCCGAAAAACCTTTCAGGGGATCGCTTGCAACAGCTTGGCACCATTTTTGAGTGAATTGCAGAACGTCAGATTTTTGCTGAAATTGTGACCGCGCGGCTTAGGGATTTTTTCAAAAAAAGTTGTTCAGACGTCGAGGGCTAATTCTGTTTCCGATGATAAAAACCCATCTGTTTCCCCCGAAAAACCTTTCAGGGGATCGCTTGCAACAGCTTGGCACCATTTATGAGTGAATTGCAGAACGTCAGATTTTTGCTGAAATTGTGACCGCGCGGCTTAGGGATTTTTTCAAAAAAAGTTGTTCAGACGTCGAGGGCTATTTCTGTTTCCGATGATAAAAACCCATCTGTTTCCACCGAGAAACCTTTCAGGGGATCGTTTGCAACAGCTTGGCACCATTTTTGAGTGAATTGCAGAACGTCAGATTTTTGCTGAAATTGTGACCGCGCGGCTTAGGGATTTTTTCAAAAAAAGTTGTTCATACGTAGAGGGCTAAGTCTGTTTCCGATTATAAAATCCATCTGTTTCCACTGAAAAACCTTTCAGGGGATCGTTTTCAACAGCTTGGCACCATTTTTGAGTGAATTGCAGAACGTCAGATTTTTGCTGAAATTGTGACCGCGCGGCTTAGGGTTTTTTTCAAAAAAAGTTGTTCAGACGTCGAGGGCTAATTCTGTTTCCGATGATAAAGAGCATCTGTTTCCCCCGAAAAACCTTTCAGGGGATCGCTTGCAACAGCTTGGCACCATTTTTGAGTGAATTGCAGAACGTCAGATTTTTGCTGAAATTGTGACCGCGCGGCTTAGGGATTTTTTCAAAAAAAGTTGTTCAGACGTCGAGGGCTAATTCTGTTTCCGATGATAAAAACCCATCTGTTTCCCCCGAAAAACCTTTCAGGGGATCGCTTGCAACAGCTTGGCACCATTTTTGAGTGAATTTCAGAACGTCAGATTTTTGCTGAAATTGTGACTGCGCTGCTTAGGGATTTTTTCAACAAATGTTGTTCAGACGTCGAGGGCTATTTCTGTTTCCGATGATAAAAACCCATCTGTTTCCACCGAGAAACCTTTCATGGGATCGTTTGCAACAGCTTGGCACCATTTTTGAGTGAATTGCAGAACGTCAGATTTTTGCTGAAATTGTGACCGCGCGGCTTAGGGATTTTTTCAAAAAAAGTTGTTCATACGTAGAGGGCTAAGTCTGTTTCCGATTATAAAATCCATCTGTTTCCACTGAAAAACCTTTCAGGGGATCGTTTGCAACAGCTTGGCACCATTTTTGAGTGAATTGCAGAACGTCAGATTTTTGCTGAAATTGTGACCGCGCGGCTTAGGGTTTTTTTCAAAAAAAGTTGTTCAGACGTCGAGGGCTAATTCTGTTTCCGATGATAAAGAGCATCTGTTTCCCCCGAAAAACCTTTCAGGGGATCACTTGCAACAGCTTGGCACCATTTTTGAGTGAATTGCAGAACGTCAGATTTTTGCTGAAATTGTGACCGCGCGGCTTAGGGATTTTTTCAAAAAAAGTTGTTCAGACGTCGAGGGCTATTTCTGTTTCCGATGATAAAAACCCATCTGTTTCCACCGAGAAACCTTTCAGGGGATCGTTTGCAACAGCTTGGCACCATTTTTGAGTGAATTGCAGAAGGTCAGATTTTTGCTGAAATTGTGACCGCGCGGCTTAGGGATTTTTTCAAAAAAAGTTGTTCATACGTCGAGGGCTAAGTCTGTTTCCGATTATAAAATCCATCTGTTTCCACTGAAAAACCTTTCAGGGGATCGTTTGCAACAGCTTGGCACCATTTTTGAGTGAATTGCAGAACGTCAGATTTTTGCTGAAATTGTGACCGCGCGGCTTAGGGTTTTTTTCAAAAAAAGTTGTTCAGACGTCGAGGGCTAATTCTGTTTCCGATGATAAAAACCCATCTGTTTCCCCCGAAAAACCTTTCAGGGGATCGCTTGCAACAGCTTGGCACCATTTTTGAGTGAATTGCAGAACGTCAGATTTTTGCTGAAATTGTGACCGCGCGGCTTAGGGATTTTTTCAAAAAAAGTTGTTCAGACGTCGAGGGCTATTTCTGTTTCCGATGATAAAAACCCATCTGTTTCCACCGAGAAACCTTTCAGGGGATCGTTTGCAACAGCTTGGCACCATTTTTGAGTGAATTGCAGAACGTCAGATTTTTGCTGAAATTGTGACTGCGCGGCTTAGGGATTTTTTCAAAAAAAGTTGTTCATACATAGAGGGCTAAGTCTGTTTCCGATTATAAAATCCATCTGTTTCCACTGAAAAACCTTTCAGGGGATCGTTTGCAACAGCTTGGCACCATTTTTGAGTGAATTGCAGAACGTCAGATTTTTGCTGAAATTGTGACCGCGCGGCTTAGTGTTTTTTTCAAAAAAAGTTGTTCAGACGTCGAGGGCTAATTCAGTTTCCGATGATAAAGAGCATCTGTTTCCCCCGAAAAACCTTTCAGGGGATCGCTTGCAACAGCTTGGCACCATTTTTGAGTGAATTGCAGAACGTCAGATTTTTGCTTAAATTGTGACCGCGCGGCTTAGGGATTTTTTCAAAAAAAGTTGTTCAGACGTCGAGGGCTAATTCTGTTTCCGATGATAAAAACCCATCTGTTTCCCGCGAAAAACCTTTCAGGGGATCGCTTGCAACAGCTTGGCACCATTTTTGAGTGAATTTCAGAACGTCAGATTTTTGCTGAAATTGTGACCGCGCGGCTTAGGGATTTTTTCAAAAAAAGTTGTTCAGACGTCGAGGGCTATTTCTGTTTCCGATGATAAAAACCCATCTGTTTCCACCGAGAAACCTTTCAGGGGATCGTTTGCAACAGCTTGGCACCATTTTTGAGTGAATTGCAGAACGTCAGATTTTTGCTGAAATTGTGACCGCGCGGCTTAGGGATTTTTTCAAAAAAAGTTGTTCATACGTAGAGGGCTAAGTCTGTTTCCGATTATAAAATCCATCTGTTTCCACTGAAAAACCTTTCAGGGGATCGTTTGCAACAGCTTGGCACCATTTTTGAGTGAATTGCAGAACGTCAGATTTTTGCTGAAATTGTGACCGCGCGGCTTAGGGTTTTTTTCAAAAAAAGTTGTTCAGACGTCGAGGGCTAATTCTGTTTCCGATGATAAAAACCCATCTGTTTCCCCCGAAAAACCTTTTAGGGGATCGCTTGCAACAGCTTGGCACCATTTTTGAGTGAATTTCAGAACGTCAGATTTTTGCTGAAATTGTGACCGCGCGGCTTAGGGATTTTTTCAAAAAAAGTTGTTCAGACGTCGAGGGCTATTTCTGTTTCCGATGATAAAAACCCATCTGTTTCCACCGAGAAACCTTTCAGGGGATCGTTTGCAACAGCTTGGCACCATTTTTGAGTGAATTGCAGAACGTCAGATTTTTGCTGAAATTGTGACCGCGCGGCTTAGGGTTTTTTTCAAAAAAAGTTGTTCATACGTAGAGGGCTAAGTCTGTTTCCGATTATAAAATCCATCTGTTTCCACTGAAAAACCTTTCAGGGGATCGTTTGCAACAGCTTGGCACCATTTTTGAGTGAATTGCAGAACGTCAGATTTTTGCTGAAATTGTGACCGCGCGGCTTAGGGTTTTTTTCAAAAAAAGTTGTTCAGACGTCGAGGGCTAATTCAGTTTCCGATGATAAAGAGCATCTGTTTCCCCCGAAAAACCTTTCAGGGGATCGCTTGCAACAGCTTGGCACCATTTTTGAGTGAATTGCAGAACGTCAGATTTTTGCTGAAATTGTGACCGCGCGGCTTAGGGGTTTTTTCAAAAAATGTTGTTCAGACGTCGAGGGCTATTTCTGTTTCCGATGATAAAAACCCATCTGTTTCCACCGAGAAACCTTTCAGGGGATCGTTTGCAACAGCTTGGCACCATTTTTGAGTGAATTGCAGAACGTCAGATTTTTGCTGAAATTGTGACCGCGCGGCTTAGGGTTTTTTTCAAAAAAAGTTGTTCATACGTAGAGGGCTAAGTCTGTTTCCGATTATAAAATCCATCTGTTTCCACTGAAAAACCTTTCAGGGGATCGTTTGCAACAGCTTGGCACCATTTTTGAGTGAATTGCAGAACGTCAGATTTTTGCTGAAATTGTGACCGCGCGGCTTAGGGATTTTTTCAAAAAAAGTTGTTCAGACGTCGAGGGCTAATTCTGTTTCCGATGATAAAAACCCATCTGTTTCCCCCGAAAAACCTTTCAGGGGATCGCTTGCAACAGCTTGGCACCATTTTTGAGTGAATTTCAGAACGTCAGATTTTTGCTGAAATTGTGACCGCGCGGCTTAGGGATTTTTTCAAAAAATGTTGTTCAGACGTCGAGGGCTATTTCTGTTTCCGATGATAAAAACCCATCTGTTTCCACCGAGAAACCTTTCAGGGGATCGTTTGCAACAGCTTGGCACCATTTTTGAGTGAATTGCAGAACGTCAGATTTTTGCTGAAATTGTGACCGCGCGGCTTAGGGATTTTTTCAAAAAAAGTTGTTCATACATAGAGGGCTAAGTCTGTTTCCGATTATAAAATCCATCTGTTTCCACTGAAAAACCTTTCAGGGGATCGTTTGCAACAGCTTGGCACCATTTTTGAGTGAATTGCAGAACGTCAGATTTTTGCTGAAATTGTGACCGCGCGGCTTAGGGTTTTTTTCAAAAAAAGTTGTTCAGACGTCGAGGGCTAATTCAATTTCCGATGATAAAGAGCATCTGTTTCCCCCGAAAAACCTTTCAGGGGATCGCTTGCAACAGCTTGGCACCATTTTTGAGTGAATTGCAGAACGTCAGATTTTTGCTGAAATTGTGACCGCGCGGCTTAGGGATTTTTTCAAAAAAAGTTGTTCAGACGTCGAGGGCTATTTCTGTTTCCGATGATAAAAACCCATCTGTTTCCACCGAGAAACCTTTCAGGGGATCGTTTGCAACAGCTTGGCACCATTTTTGAGTGAATTGCAGAACGTCAGATTTTTGCTGAAATTGTGACCGCGCGGCTTAGGGATTTTTTCAAAAAAAGTTGTTCATACGTCGAGGGCTAAGTCTGTTTCCGATTATAAAATCCATCTGTTTCCACTGAAAAACCTTTCAGGGGATCGTTTGCAACAGCTTGGCACCATTTTTGAGTGAATTGCAGAACGTCAGATTTTTGCTGAAATTGTGACCGCGCGGCTTAGGGTTTTTTTCAAAAAAAGTTGTTCAGACGTCGAGGGCTAATTCTGTTTCCGATGATAAAAACCCATCTGTTTCCCCCGAAAAACCTTTCAGGGGATCGCTTGCAACAGCTTGGCACCATTTTTGAGTGAATTGCAGAACGTCAGATTTTTGCTGAAATTGTGACCGCGCGGCTTAGGGATTTTTTCAAAAAAAGTTGTTCAGACGTCGAGGGCTATTTCTGTTTCCGATGATAAAAACCCATCTGTTTCCACCGAGAAACCTTTCAGGGGATCGTTTGCAACAGCTTGGCACCATTTTTGAGTGAATTGCAGAACGTCAGATTTTTGCTGAAATTGTGACCGCGCGGCTTAGGGATTTTTTCAAAAAAAGTTGTTCATACATAGAGGGCTAAGTCTGTTTCCGATTATAAAATCCATCTGTTTCCACTGAAAAACCTTTCAGGGGATCGTTTGCAACAGCTTGGCACCATTTTTGAGTGAATTGCAGAACGTCAGATTTTTGCTGAAATTGTGACCGCGCGGCTTAGGGTTTTTTTCAAAAAAAGTTGTTCAGACGTCGAGGGCTAATTCAGTTTCCGATGATAAAGAGCATCTGTTTCCCCCGAAAAACCTTTCAGGGGATCGCTTGCAACAGCTTGGCACCATTTTTGAGTGAATTGCAGAACGTCAGATTTTTGCTTAAATTGTGACCGCGCGGCTTAGGGTTTTTTTCAAAAAAAGTTGTTCAGACGTCGAGGGCTATTTCTGTTTCCGATGATAAAAACCCATCTGTTTCCACCGAGAAACCTTTCAGGGGATCGTTTGCAACAGCTTGGCACCATTTTTGAGTGAATTGCAGAACGTCAGATTTTTGCTGAAATTGTGACCGCGCGGCTTAGGGATTTTTTCAAAAAAAGCTGTTCATACATAGAGGGCTAAGTCTGTTTCCGATTATAAAATCCCTCTGTTTCCACTGAAAAACCTTTCAGGGGATCGTTTGCAACAGCTTGGCACCATTTTTGAGTGAATTGCAGAACGTCAGATTTTTGCTGAAATTGTGACCGCGCGGCTTAGGGTTTTTTTCTAAAAAAGTTGTTCAGACGTCGAGGGCTATGTCAGTTTCCGATGATAAAAACCCATCTGTTTCCCCCGAAAAACCTTTCAGGGGATCGTTTGCAACAGCTTGGCATCATTTTTGAGTGAATTGCAGAACGTCAGATTTTTGCTTAAATTGTGACCGCGCGGCTTAGGGTTTTTTTCAAAAAAAGTTGTTCAGACGTCGAGGGCTAATTCTGTTTCCGATGATAAAAACCCATCTGTTTCCCCCGAAAAACCTTTCAGGGGATCGCTTGCAACAGCTTGGCACCATTTTTGAGTGAATTTCAGAACGTCAGATTTTTGCTGAAATTGTGACCGCGCGGCTTAGGGATTTTTTCAAAAAAAGTTGTTCAGACGTCGAGGGCTAATTCTGTTTCCGATGATAAAAACCCATCTGTTTCCCCCGAAAAACCTTTCAGGGGATCGCTTGCAACAGCTTGGCACCATTTTTGAGTGAATTTCAGAACGTCAGATTTTTGCTGAAATTGTGACTGCGCGGCTTAGGGATTTTTTCAAAAAATGTTGTTCAGACGTCGAGGGCTATTTCTGTTTCCGATGATAAAAACCCATCTGTTTCCACCGAGAAACCTTTCAGGGGATCGTTTGCAACAGCTTGGCACCATTTTTGAGTGAATTGCAGAACGTCAGATTTTTGCTGAAATTGTGACCGCGCGGCTTAGGGATTTTTTCAAAAAAAGTTGTTCATACGTAGAGGGCTAAGTCTGTTTCCGATTATAAAATCCATCTGTTTCCACTGAAAAACCTTTCAGGGGATCGTTTGCAACAGCTTGGCACCATTTTTGAGTGAATTGCAGAACGTCAGATTTTTGCTGAAATTGTGACCGCGCGGCTTAGGGTTTTTTTCAAAAAAAGTTGTTCAGACGTCGAGGGCTAATTCTGTTTCCGATGATAAAAACCCATCTGTTTCCACTGAAAAACCTTTCAGGGGATCGTTTGCAACAGCTTGGCACCATTTTTGAGTGAATTGCAGAACGTCAGATTTTTGCTGAAATTGTGACCGCGCGGCTTAGGGATTTTTTCAAAAAAAGTTGTTCATACGTAGAGGGCTAAGTCTGTTTCCGATTATAAAATCCATCTGTTTCCACTGAAAAACCTTTCAGGGGATCGTTTGCAACAGCTTGGCACCATTTTTGAGTGAATTGCAGAACGTCAGATTTTTGCTGAAATTGTGACCGCGCGGCTTAGGGTTTTTTTCAAAAAAAGTTGTTCAGACGTCGAGGGCTAATTCTGTTTCCGATGATAAAAACCCATCTGTTTCCACTGAAAAACCTTTCAGGGGATCGTTTGCAACAGCTTGGCATCATTTTTGAGTGAATTGCAGAACGTCAGATTTTTGCTGAAATTGTGACCGCGCGGCTTAGGGATTTTTTCTAAAAAAGTTGTTCAGACGTCGAGGGCTATTTCTGTTTCCGATGATAAAAACCCACCTGTTTCCACTGAAAAACCTTTCAGGGGATCGTTTGCAAAAGTTTGGCATCATTTCTGAGTGAATGGCAGAACGTCAGATTTTTGCTGAAATTGTGACCGCGCGGCTTTGGGATTTTTTCAAAAAAAGTTCTTCAAACGTCGTGGGCTAATTCTGTTTCCGATGATAAAAACCCATCTGTTTCCACTGAAAAACCTTTCAGGGGATCGTTTGCAACAGCTTGGCATCATTTTTGAGTGAATTGCAGAACGTCAGATTATTGCTGAAATTGTGACCGCGCGGCTTAGGGATTTTTTCAAAAAAAGTTGTTCATACGTCGAGGGCTAAGTCTGTTTCCGATTATAAAATCCATCTGTTTCCACTGAAAAACCTTTCAGGGGATCGTTTGCAACAGCTTGGCACCATTTTTGAGTGAATTGCATAACGTCAGATTTTTGCTGAAATTGTGACCGCGCGGCTTAGGGTTTTTTTCAAAAAAAAGTTGTTCAGACGTCGAGGGCTAATTCAGTTTCCGATGATAAAGAGCATCTGTTTCCCCCGAAAAACCTTTCAGGGGATCGCTTGCAACAGCTTGGCACCATTTTTGAGTGAATTGCAGAACGTCAGATTTTTGCTGAAATTGTGACCGCGCGGCTTAGGGATTTTTTCAAAAAAAGTTGTTCAGACGTCGAGGGCTATTTCTGTTTCCGATGATAAAAACCCATCTGTTTCCACCGAGAAACCTTTCAGGGGATCGTTTGCAACAGCTTGGCACCATTTTTGAGTGAATTGCAGAAAGTCAGATTTTTGCTGAAATTGTGACCGCGCGGCTTAGGGATTTTTTCAAAAAAAGTTGTTCAGACGTCGAGGGCTAATTCTGTTTCCGATGATAAAAACCCATCTGTTTCCACTGAAAAACCTTTCAGGGGATCGTTTGCAACAGCTTGGCATCATTTTTGAGTGAATTGCAGAACGTCAGATTTTTGCTGAAATTGTGACCGCGCGGCTTAGGGATTTTTTCTAAAAAAGTTGTTCAGACGTCGAGGGCTATTTCTGTTTCCGATGATAAAAACCCACCTGTTTCCACTGAAAAACCTTTCAGGGGATCGTTTGCAAAAGTTTGGCATCATTTCTGAGTGAATGGCAGAACGTCAGATTTTTGCTGAAATTGTGACCGCGCGGCTTTGGGATTTTTTCAAAAAAAGTTCTTCAAACGTCGTGGGCTAATTCTGTTTCCGATGATAAAAACCCATCTGTTTCCACTGAAAAACCTTTCAGGGGATCGTTTGCAACAGCTTGGCATCATTTTTGAGTGAATTGCAGAACGTCAGATTATTGCTGAAATTGTGACCGCGCGGCTTAGGGATTTTTTCAAAAAAAGTTGTTCATACGTCGAGGGCTAAGTCTGTTTCCGATTATAAAATCCATCTGTTTCCACTGAAAAACCTTTCAGGGGATCGTTTGCAACAGCTTGGCACCATTTTTGAGTGAATTGCATAACGTCAGATTTTTGCTGAAATTGTGACCGCGCGGCTTAGGGTTTTTTTCAAAAAAAAGTTGTTCAGACGTCGAGGGCTAATTCAGTTTCCGATGATAAAGAGCATCTGTTTCCCCCGAAAAACCTTTCAGGGGATCGCTTGCAACAGCTTGGCACCATTTTTGAGTGAATTGCAGAACGTCAGATTTTTGCTGAAATTGTGACCGCGCGGCTTAGGGATTTTTTCAAAAAAAGTTGTTCAGACGTCGAGGGCTATTTCTGTTTCCGATGATAAAAACCCATCTGTTTCCACCGAGAAACCTTTCAGGGGATCGTTTGCAACAGCTTGGCACCATTTTTGAGTGAATTGCAGAAAGTCAGATTTTTGCTGAAATTGTGACCGCGCGGCTTAGGGATTTTTTCAAAAAAAGTTGTTCAGACGTCGAGGGCTAATTCTGTTTCCGATGATAAAAACCCATCTGTTTCCACTGAAAAACCTTTCAGGGGATCGTTTGCAACAGCTTGGCATCATTTTTGAGTGAATTGCAGAACGTCAGATTTTTGCTGAAATTGTGACCGCGCGGCTTAGGGATTTTTTCTAAAAAAGTTGTTCAGACGTCGAGGGCTATTTCTGTTTCCGATGATAAAAACCCATCTGTTTCCACTGAAAAACCTTTCAGGGGATCGTTTGCAACAGCTTGGCATCATTTTTGAGTGAATTGCAGAACGTCAGATTTTTGCTGAAATTGTGACCGCGCGGCTTAGGGATTTTTTCAAAAAAAGTTGTTCAAACGTCGTGGGCTAATTCTGTTTCCGATGATAAAAACCCACCTGTTTCCACTGAAAAACCTTTCAGGGGATCGTTTGCAACAGCTTGGCATCATTTTTGAGTGAATGGCAGAACGTCAGATTTTTGCTGAAATTGTGACCGCGCGGCTTTGGGATTTTTTCAAAAAAAGTTCTTCAAACGTCGTGGGCTAATTCTGTTTCCGATGATAAAAACCCATCTGTTTCCACTGAAAAACCTTTCAGGGGATCGTTTGCAACAGCTTGGCATCATTTTTGAGTGAATTGCAGAACGTCAGATTATTGCTGAAATTGTGACCGCGCGGCTTAGGGATTTTTTCAAAAAAAGTTGTTCATACGTCGAGGGCTAAGTCTGTTTCCGATTATAAAATCCATCTGTTTCCACTGAAAAACCTTTCAGGGGATCGTTTGCAACAGCTTGGCACCATTTTTGAGTGAATTGCATAACGTCAGATTTTTGCTGAAATTGTGACCGCGCGGCTTAGGGTTTTTTTCAAAAAAAGTTGTTCAGACGTCGAGGGCTAATTCAGTTTCCGATGATAAAGAGCATCTGTTTCCCCCGAAAAACCTTTCAGGGGATCGCTTGCAACAGCTTGGCACCATTTTTGAGTGAATTGCAGAACGTCAGATTTTTGCTGAAATTGTGACCGCGCGGCTTAGGGATTTTTTCAAAAAAAGTTGTTCAGACGTCGAGGGCTATTTCTGTTTCCGATGATAAAAACCCATCTGTTTCCACCGAGAAACCTTTCAGGGGATCGTTTGCAACAGCTTGGCACCATTTTTGAGTGAATTGCAGAACGTCAGATTTTTGCTGAAATTGTGACCGCGCGGCTTAGGGATTTTTTCAAAAAAAGTTGTTCATACGTAGAGGGCTAAGTCTGTTTCCGATTATAAAATCCATCTGTTTCCACTGAAAAACCTTTCAGGGGATCGTTTTCAACAGCTTGGCACCATTTTTGAGTGAATTGCAGAACGTCAGATTTTTGCTGAAATTGTGACCGCGCGGCTTAGGGTTTTTTTCAAAAAAAGTTGTTCAGACGTCGAGGGCTAATTCTGTTTCCGATGATAAAGAGCATCTGTTTCCCCCGAAAAACCTTTCAGGGGATCGCTTGCAACAGCTTGGCACCATTTTTGAGTGAATTGCAGAACGTCAGATTTTTGCTGAAATTGTGACCGCGCGGCTTAGGGATTTTTTCAAAAAAAGTTGTTCAGACGTCGAGGGCTAATTCTGTTTCCGATGATAAAAACCCATCTGTTTCCCCCGAAAAACCTTTCAGGGGATCGCTTGCAACAGCTTGGCACCATTTTTGAGTGAATTTCAGAACGTCAGATTTTTGCTGAAATTGTGACCGCGCGGCTTAGGGATTTTTTCAACAAATGTTGTTCAGACGTCGAGGGCTATTTCTGTTTCCGATGATAAAAACCCATCTGTTTCCACCGAGAAACCTTTCATGGGATCGTTTGCAACAGCTTGGCACCATTTTTGAGTGAATTGCAGAACGTCAGATTTTTGCTGAAATTGTGACCGCGCGGCTTAGGGATTTTTTCAAAAAAAGTTGTTCATACGTAGAGGGCTAAGTCTGTTTCCGATTATAAAATCCATCTGTTTCCACTGAAAAACCTTTCAGGGGATCGTTTGCAACAGCTTGGCACCATTTTTGAGTGAATTGCAGAACGTCAGATTTTTGCTGAAATTGTGACCGCGCGGCTTAGGGTTTTTTTCAAAAAAAGTTGTTTAGACGTCGAGGGCTAATTCTGTTTCCGATGATAAAGAGCATCTGTTTCCCCCGAAAAACCTTTCAGGGGATCGCTTGCAACAGCTTGGCACCATTTTTGAGTGAATTGCAGAACGTCAGATTTTTGCTGAAATTGTGACCGCGCGGCTTAGGGATTTTTTCAAAAAAAGTTGTTCAGACGTCGAGGGCTATTTCTGTTTCCGATGATAAAAACCCATCTGTTTCCACCGAGAAACCTTTCAGGGGATCGTTTGCAACAGCTTGGCACCATTTTTGAGTGAATTGCAGAACGTCAGATTTTTGCTGAAATTGTGACCGCGCGGCTTAGGGATTTTTTCAAAAAAAGTTGTTCATACGTCGAGGGCTAAGTCTGTTTCCGATTATAAAATCCATCTGTTTCCACTGAAAAACCTTTCAGGGGATCGTTTGCAACAGCTTGGCACCATTTTTGAGTGAATTGCAGAACGTCAGATTTTTGCTGAAATTGTGACCGCGCGGCTTAGGGTTTTTTTCAAAAAAAGTTGTTCAGACGTCGAGGGCTAATTCTGTTTCCGATGATAAAAACCCATCTGTTTCCCCCGAAAAACCTTTCAGGGGATCGCTTGCAACAGCTTGGCACCATTTTTGAGTGAATTGCAGAACGTCAGATTTTTGCTGAAATTGTGACCGCGCGGCTTAGGGATTTTTTCAAAAAAAGTTGTTCAGACGTCGAGGGCTATTTCTGTTTCCGATGATAAAAACCCATCTGTTTCCACCGAGAAACCTTTCAGGGGATCGTTTGCAACAGCTTGGCACCATTTTTGAGTGAATTGCAGAACGTCAGATTTTTGCTGAAATTGTGACTGCGCGGCTTAGGGATTTTTTCAAAAAAAGTTGTTCATACATAGAGGGCTAAGTCTGTTTCCGATTATAAAATCCATCTGTTTCCACTGAAAAACCTTTCAGGGGATCGTTTGCAACAGCTTGGCACCATTTTTGAGTGAATTGCAGAACGTCAGATTTTTGCTGAAATTGTGACCGCGCGGCTTAGTGTTTTTTTCAAAAAAAGTTGTTCAGACGTCGAGGGCTAATTCAGTTTCCGATGATAAAGAGCATCTGTTTCCCCCGAAAAACCTTTCAGGGGATCGCTTGCAACAGCTTGGCACCATTTTTGAGTGAATTGCAGAACGTCAGATTTTTGCTTAAATTGTGACCGCGCGGCTTAGGGATTTTTTCAAAAAAAGTTGTTCAGACGTCGAGGGCTAATTCTGTTTCCGATGATAAAAACCCATCTGTTTCCCGCGAAAAACCTTTCAGGGGATCGCTTGCAACAGCTTGGCACCATTTTTGAGTGAATTTCAGAACGTCAGATTTTTGCTGAAATTGTGACCGCGCGGCTTAGGGATTTTTTCAAAAAAAGTTGTTCAGACGTCGAGGGCTATTTCTGTTTCCGATGATAAAAACCCATCTGTTTCCACCGAGAAACCTTTCAGGGGATCGTTTGCAACAGCTTGGCACCATTTTTGAGTGAATTGCAGAACGTCAGATTTTTGCTGAAATTGTGACCGCGCGGCTTAGGGATTTTTTCAAAAAAAGTTGTTCATACGTAGAGGGCTAAGTCTGTTTCCGATTATAAAATCCATCTGTTTCCACTGAAAAACCTTTCAGGGGATCGTTTGCAACAGCTTGGCACCATTTTTGAGTGAATTGCAGAACGTCAGATTTTTGCTGAAATTGTGACCGCGCGGCTTAGGGTTTTTTTCAAAAAAAGTTGTTCAGACGTCGAGGGCTAATTCTGTTTCCGATGATAAAAACCCATCTGTTTCCCCCGAAAAACCTTTTAGGGGATCGCTTGCAACAGCTTGGCACCATTTTTGAGTGAATTTCAGAACGTCAGATTTTTGCTGAAATTGTGACCGCGCGGCTTAGGGATTTTTTCAAAAAAAGTTGTTCAGACGTCGAGGGCTATTTCTGTTTCCGATGATAAAAACCCATCTGTTTCCACCGAGAAACCTTTCAGGGGATCGTTTGCAACAGCTTGGCACCATTTTTGAGTGAATTGCAGAACGTCAGATTTTTGCTGAAATTGTGACCGCGCGGCTTAGGGTTTTTTTCAAAAAAAGTTGTTCATACGTAGAGGGCTAAGTCTGTTTCCGATTATAAAATCCATCTGTTTCCACTGAAAAACCTTTCAGGGGATCGTTTGCAACAGCTTGGCACCATTTTTGAGTGAATTGCAGAACGTCAGATTTTTGCTGAAATTGTGACCGCGCGGCTTAGGGTTTTTTTCAAAAAAAGTTGTTCAGACGTCGAGGGCTAATTCAGTTTCCGATGATAAAGAGCATCTGTTTCCCCCGAAAAACCTTTCAGGGGATCGCTTGCAACAGCTTGGCACCATTTTTGAGTGAATTGCAGAACGTCAGATTTTTGCTGAAATTGTGACCGCGCGGCTTAGGGGTTTTTTCAAAAAATGTTGTTCAGACGTCGAGGGCTATTTCTGTTTCCGATGATAAAAACCCATCTGTTTCCACCGAGAAACCTTTCAGGGGATCGTTTGCAACAGCTTGGCACCATTTTTGAGTGAATTGCAGAACGTCAGATTTTTGCTGAAATTGTGACCGCGCGGCTTAGGGTTTTTTTCAAAAAAAGTTGTTCATACGTAGAGGGCTAAGTCTGTTTCCGATTATAAAATCCATCTGTTTCCACTGAAAAACCTTTCAGGGGATCGTTTGCAACAGCTTGGCACCATTTTTGAGTGAATTGCAGAACGTCAGATTTTTGCTGAAATTGTGACCGCGCGGCTTAGGGATTTTTTCAAAAAAAGTTGTTCAGACGTCGAGGGCTAATTCTGTTTCCGATGATAAAAACCCATCTGTTTCCCCCGAAAAACCTTTCAGGGGATCGCTTGCAACAGCTTGGCACCATTTTTGAGTGAATTTCAGAACGTCAGATTTTTGCTGAAATTGTGACCGCGCGGCTTAGGGATTTTTTCAAAAAATGTTGTTCAGACGTCGAGGGCTATTTCTGTTTCCGATGATAAAAACCCATCTGTTTCCACCGAGAAACCTTTCAGGGGATCGTTTGCAACAGCTTGGCACCATTTTTGAGTGAATTGCAGAACGTCAGATTTTTGCTGAAATTGTGACCGCGCGGCTTAGGGATTTTTTCAAAAAAAGTTGTTCATACATAGAGGGCTAAGTCTGTTTCCGATTATAAAATCCATCTGTTTCCACTGAAAAACCTTTCAGGGGATCGTTTGCAACAGCTTGGCACCATTTTTGAGTGAATTGCAGAACGTCAGATTTTTGCTGAAATTGTGACCGCGCGGCTTAGGGTTTTTTTCAAAAAAAGTTGTTCAGACGTCGAGGGCTAATTCAGTTTCCGATGATAAAGAGCATCTGTTTCCCCCGAAAAACCTTTCAGGGGATCGCTTGCAACAGCTTGGCACCATTTTTGAGTGAATTGCAGAACGTCAGATTTTTGCTTAAATTGTGACCGCGCGGCTTAGGGTTTTTTTCAAAAAAAGTTGTTCAGACGTCGAGGGCTATTTCTGTTTCCGATGATAAAAACCCATCTGTTTCCACCGAGAAACCTTTCAGGGGATCGTTTGCAACAGCTTGGCACCATTTTTGAGTGAATTGCAGAACGTCAGATTTTTGCTGAAATTGTGACCGCGCGGCTTAGGGATTTTTTCAAAAAAAGCTGTTCATACATAGAGGGCTAAGTCTGTTTCCGATTATAAAATCCCTCTGTTTCCACTGAAAAACCTTTCAGGGGATCGTTTGCAACAGCTTGGCACCATTTTTGAGTGAATTGCAGAACGTCAGATTTTTGCTGAAATTGTGACCGCGCGGCTTAGGGTTTTTTTCTAAAAAAGTTGTTCAGACGTCGAGGGCTATGTCAGTTTCCGATGATAAAAACCCATCTGTTTCCCCCGAAAAACCTTTCAGGGGATCGTTTGCAACAGCTTGGCATCATTTTTGAGTGAATTGCAGAACGTCAGATTTTTGCTTAAATTGTGACCGCGCGGCTTAGGGTTTTTTTCAAAAAAAGTTGTTCAGACGTCGAGGGCTAATTCTGTTTCCGATGATAAAAACCCATCTGTTTCCCCCGAAAAACCTTTCAGGGGATCGCTTGCAACAGCTTGGCACCATTTTTGAGTGAATTTCAGAACGTCAGATTTTTGCTGAAATTGTGACCGCGCGGCTTAGGGATTTTTTCAAAAAAAGTTGTTCAGACGTCGAGGGCTATTTCTGTTTCCGATGATAAAAACCCATCTGTTTCCACCGAGAAACCTTTCAGGGGATCGTTTGCAACAGCTTGGCACCATTTTTGAGTGAATTGCAGAACGTCAGATTTTTGCTGAAATTGTGACCGCGCGGCTTAGGGATTTTTTCAAAAAAAGTTCATACGTAGAGGGCTAAGTCTGTTTCCGATTATAAAATCCATCTGTTTCCACTGAAAAACCTTTCAGGGGATCGTTTGCAACAGCTTGGCACCATTTTTGAGTGAATTGCAGAACGTCAGATTTTTGCTGAAATTGTGACCGCGCGGCTTAGGGTTTTTTTCAAAAAAAGTTGTTCAGACGTCAAGGGCTAATTCTGTTTCCGATGATAAAAACCCATCTGTTTCCCCCGAAAAACCTTTTAGGGGATCGCTTGCAACAGCTTGGCACCATTTTTGAGTGAATTTCAGAACGTCAGATTTTTGCTGAAATTGTGACCGCGCGGCTTAGGGATTTTTTCAAAAAAAGTTGTTCAGACGTCGAGGGCTAATTCTGTTTCCGATGATAAAAACCCATCTGTTTCCCCCGAAAAACCTTTTAGGGGATCGCTTGCAACAGCTTGGCACCATTTTTGAGTGAATTTCAGAACGTCAGATTTTTGCTGAAATTGTGACCGCGCGGCTTAGGGATTTTTTCAAAAAAAGTTGTTCAGACGTCGAGGGCTATTTCTGTTTCCGATGATAAAAACCCATCTGTTTCCACCGAGAAACCTTTCAGGGGATCGTTTGCAACAGCTTGGCACCATTTTTGAGTGAATTGCAGAACGTCAGATTTTTGCTGAAATTGTGACCGCGCGGCTTAGGGTTTTTTTCAAAAAAAGTTGTTCATACGTAGAGGGCTAAGTCTGTTTCCGATTATAAAATCCATCTGTTTCCACTGAAAAACCTTTCAGGGGATCGTTTGCAACAGCTTGGCACCATTTTTGAGTGAATTGCAGAACGTCAGATTTTTGCTGAAATTGTGACCGCGCGGCTTAGGGTTTTTTTCAAAAAAAGTTGTTCAGACGTCGAGGGCTAATTCTGTTTCCGATGATAAAAACCCATCTGTTTCCCCCGAAAAACCTTTTAGGGGATCGCTTGCAACAGCTTGGCACCATTTTTGAGTGAATTTCAGAACGTCAGATTTTTGCTGAAATTGTGACCGCGCGGCTTAGGGATTTTTTCAAAAAAAGTTGTTCAGACGTCGAGGGCTATTTCTGTTTCCGATGATAAAAACCTATCTGTTTCCACCGAGAAACCTTTCAGGGGATCGTTTGCAACAGCTTGGCACCATTTTTGAGTGAATTGCAGAACGTCAGATTTTTGCTGAAATTGTGACCGCGCGGCTTAGGGTTTTTTTTCAAAAAAAGTTGTTCATACGTAGAGGGCTAAGTCTGTTTCCGATTATAAAATCCATCTGTTTCCACTGAAAAACCTTTCAGGGGATCGTTTGCAACAGCTTGGCACCATTTTTGAGTGAATTGCAGAACGTCAGATTTTTGCTGAAATTGTGACCGCGCGGCTTAGGGTTTTTTTCAAAAAAAGTTGTTCAGACGTCGAGGGCTAATTCTGTTTCCGATGATAAAAACCCATCTGTTTCCACTGAAAAACCTTTCAGGGGATCGTTTGCAACAGCTTGGCATCATTTTTGAGTGAATTGCAGAACGTCAGATTTTTGCTGAAATTGTGACCACGCGGCTTAGGGATTTTTTCTAAAAAAGTTGTTCAGACGTCGAGGGCTAATTCTGTTTCCGATGATAAAAACCCATCTGTTTCCCCCGAAAAACCTTTCAGGGGATCGCTTGCAACAGCTTGGCACCATTTTTGAGTGAATTTCAGAACGTCAGATTTTTGCTGAAATTGTGACCGCGCGGCTTAGGGATTTTTTCAAAAAAAGTTGTTCAGACGTCGAGGGCTATTTCTGTTTCCGATGATAAAAACCGATCTGTTTCCACCGAGAAACCTTTCAGGGGATCGTTTGCAACAGCTTGGCACCATTTTTGAGTGAATTGCAGAACGTCAGATTTTTGCTGAAATTGTGACCGCGCGGCTTAGGGATTTTTTCAAAAAAAGTTGTTCATACGTAGAGGGCTAAGTCTGTTTCCGATTATAAAATCCATCTGTTTCCACTGAAAAACCTTTCAGGGGATCGTTTGCAACAGCTTGGCACCATTTTTGAGTGAATTGCAGAACGTCAGATTTTTGCTGAAATTGTGACCGCGCGGCTTAGGGATTTTTTCTAAAAAAGTTGTTCAGACGTCGAGGGCTATGTCAGTTTCCGATGATAAAAACCCATCTGTTTCCCCCGAAAAACCTTTCAGGGGATCGTTTGCAACAGCTTGGCATCATTTTTGAGTGAATTGCAGAACGTCAGATTTTTGCTGAAATTGTGACCGCGCGGCTTAGGGTTTTTTTCAAAAAAAGTTGTTCAGACGTCGAGGGCTAATTCTGTTTCCGATGATAAAAACCCATCTGTTTCCCCCGAAAAACCTTTCAGGGGATCGCTTGCAACAGCTTGGCACCATTTTTGAGTGAATTTCAGAACGTCAGATTTTTGCTGAAATTGTGACCGCGCGGCTTAGGGATTTTTTCAAAAAAAGTTGTTCAGACGTCGAGGGCTATTTCTGTTTCCGATGATAAAAACCCATCTGTTTCCACCGAGAAACCTTTCAGGGGATCGTTTGCAACAGCTTGGCACCATTTTTGAGTGAATTGCAGAACGTCAGGTTTTTGCTGAAATTGTGACCGCGCGGCTTAGGGATTTTTTCAAAAAAAGTTCATACGTAGAGGGCTAAGTCTGTTTCCGATTATAAAATCCATCTGTTTCCACTGAAAAACCTTTCAGGGGATCGTTTGCAACAGCTTGGCACCATTTTTGAGTGAATTGCAGAACGTCAGATTTTTGCTGAAATTGTGACCGCGCGGCTTAGGGTTTTTTTCAAAAAAAGTTGTTCAGACGTCAAGGGCTAATTCTGTTTCCGATGATAAAAACCCATCTGTTTCCCCCGAAAAACCTTTTAGGGGATCGCTTGCAACAGCTTGGCACCATTTTTGAGTGAATTTCAGAACGTCAGATTTTTGCTGAAATTGTGACCGCGCGGCTTAGGGATTTTTTCAAAAAAAGTTGTTCAGACGTCGAGGGCTAATTCTGTTTCCGATGATAAAAACCCATCTGTTTCCCCCGAAAAACCTTTTAGGGGATCGCTTGCAACAGCTTGGCACCATTTTTGAGTGAATTTCAGAACGTCAGATTTTTGCTGAAATTGTGACCGCGCGGCTTAGGGATTTTTTCAAAAAAAGTTGTTCAGACGTCGAGGGCTATTTCTGTTTCCGATGATAAAAACCCATCTGTTTCCACCGAGAAACCTTTCAGGGGATCGTTTGCAACAGCTTGGCACCATTTTTGAGTGAATTGCAGAACGTCAGATTTTTGCTGAAATTGTGACCGCGCGGCTTAGGGTTTTTTTCAAAAAAAGTTGTTCATACGTAGAGGGCTAAGTCTGTTTCCGATTATAAAATCCATCTGTTTCCACTGAAAAACCTTTCAGGGGATCGTTTGCAACAGCTTGGCACAATTTTTGAGTGAATTGCAGAACGTCAGATTTTTGCTGAAATTGTGACCGCGCGGCTTAGGGTTTTTTTCAAAAAAAGTTGTTCAGACGTCGAGGGCTAATTCTGTTTCCGATGATAAAAACCCATCTGTTTCCCCCGAAAAACCTTTTAGGGGATCGCTTGCAACAGCTTGGCACCATTTTTGAGTGAATTTCAGAACGTCAGATTTTTGCTGAAATTGTGACCGCGCGGCTTAGGGATTTTTTCAAAAAAAGTTGTTCAGACGTCGAGGGCTATTTCTGTTTCCGATGATAAAAACCTATCTGTTTCCACCGAGAAACCTTTCAGGGGATCGTTTGCAACAGCTTGGCACCATTTTTGAGTGAATTGCAGAACGTCAGATTTTTGCTGAAATTGTGACCGCGCGGCTTAGGGTTTTTTTTCAAAAAAAGTTGTTCATACGTAGAGGGCTAAGTCTGTTTCCGATTATAAAATCCATCTGTTTCCACTGAAAAACCTTTCAGGGGATCGTTTGCAACAGCTTGGCACCATTTTTGAGTGAATTGCAGAACGTCAGATTTTTGCTGAAATTGTTACCGCGCGGCTTAGGGTTTTTTTCAAAAAAAGTTGTTCAGACGTCGAGGGCTAATTCTGTTTCCGATGATAAAAACCCATCTGTTTCCACTGAAAAACCTTTCAGGGGATCGTTTGCAACAGCTTGGCATCATTTTTGAGTGAATTGCAGAACGTCAGATTTTTGCTGAAATTGTGACCACGCGGCTTAGGGATTTTTTCTAAAAAAGTTGTTCAGACGTCGAGGGCTAATTCTGTTTCCGATGATAAAAACCCATCTGTTTCCCCCGAAAAACCTTTCAGGGGATCGCTTGCAACAGCTTGGCACCATTTTTGAGTGAATTTCAGAACGTCAGATTTTTGCTGAAATTGTGACCGCGCGGCTTAGGGATTTTTTCAAAAAAAGTTGTTCAGACGTCGAGGGCTATTTCTGTTTCCGATGATAAAAACCGATCTGTTTCCACCGAGAAACCTTTCAGGGGATCGTTTGCAACAGCTTGGCACCATTTTTGAGTGAATTGCAGAACGTCAGATTTTTGCTGAAATTGTGACCGCGCGGCTTAGGGATTTTTTCAAAAAAAGTTGTTCATACGTAGAGGGCTAAGTCTGTTTCCGATTATAAAATCCATCTGTTTCCACTGAAAAACCTTTCAGGGGATCGTTTGCAACAGCTTGGCACCATTTTTGAGTGAATTGCAGAACGTCAGATTTTTGCTGAAATTGTGACCGCGCGGCTTAGGGTTTTTTTCAAAAAAAGTTGTTCAGACGTCGAGGGCTAATTCTGTTTCCGATGATAAAAACCCATCTGTTTCCCCCGAAAAACCTTTTAGGGGATCGCTTGCAACAGCTTGGCACCATTTTTGAGTGAATTGCAGAACGTCAGATTTTTGCTGAAATTGTGACCGCGCGGCTTAGGGTTTTTTTCAAAAAAAGTTGTTCAGACGTCGAGGGCTAATTCTGTTTCCGATGATAAAAACCCATCTGTTTCCACTGAAAAACCTTTCAGGGGATCGTTTGCAACAGCTTGGCACCATTTTTGAGTGAATTGCAGAACGTCAGATTTTTGCTGAAATTGTGACCGCGCGGCTTAGGGATTTTTTCTAAAAAAGTTGTTCAGACGTCGAGGGCTATGTCAGTTTCCGATGATAAAAACCCATCTGTTTCCACTGAAAAACCTTTCAGGGGATCGTTTGCAACAGCTTGGCATCATTTTTGAGTGAATTGCAGAACGTCAGATTTTTGCTGAAATTGTGACCGCGCGGCTTAGGGTTTTTTTCAAAAAAAGTTGTTCAGACGTCGAGGGCTAATTCTGTTTCCGATGATAAAAACCCATCTGTTTCCCCCGAAAAACCTTTCAGGGGATCGCTTGCAACAGCTTGGCACCATTTTTGAGTGAATTTCAGAACGTCAGATTTTTGCTGAAATTGTGACCGCGCGGCTTAGGGATTTTTTCAAAAAAAGTTGTTCAGACGTCGAAGCTATTTCTGTTTCCGATGATAAAAACCCATCTGTTTCCACCGAGAAACCTTTCAGGGGATCGTTTGCAACAGCTTGGCACCATTTTTGAGTGAATTGCAGAACGTCAGATTTTTGCTGAAATTGTGACCGCGCGGCTTAGGGATTTTTTCAAAAAAAGTTGTTCAGACGTCGAGGGCTAATTCTGTTTCCGATGATAAAAACCCATCTGTTTCCCCCGAAAAACCTTTTAGGGGATCGCTTGCAACAGCTTGGCACCATTTTTGAGTGAATTGCAGAACGTCAGATTTTTGCTGAAATTGTGACCGCGCGGCTTAGGGTTTTTTTCAAAAAAAGTTGTTCAGACGTCGAGGGCTAATTCTGTTTCCGATGATAAAAACCCATCTGTTTCCACTGAAAAACCTTTCAGGGGATCGTTTGCAACAGCTTGGCACCATTTTTGAGTGAATTGCAGAACGTCAGATTTTTGCTGAAATTGTGACCGCGCGGCTTAGGGATTTTTTCTAAAAAAGTTGTTCAGACGTCGAGGGCTATGTCAGTTTCCGATGATAGAAACCCATCTGTTTCCACTGAAAAACCTTTCAGGGGATCGTTTGCAACAGCTTGGCATCATTTTTGAGTGAATTGCAGAACGTCAGATTTTTGCTGAAATTGTGACCGCGCGGCTTAGGGTTTTTTTCAAAAAAAGTTGTTCAGACGTCGAGGGCTAATTCTGTTTCCGATGATAAAAACCCATCTGTTTCCCCCGAAAAACCTTTCAGGGGATCGCTTGCAACAGCTTGGCACCATTTTTGAGTGAATTTCAGAACGTCAGATTTTTGCTGAAATTGTGACCGCGCGGCTTAGGGATTTTTTCAAAAAAAGTTGTTCAGACGTCGAAGCTATTTCTGTTTCCGATGATAAAAACCCATCTGTTTCCACCGAGAAACCTTTCAGGGGATCGTTTGCAACAGCTTGGCACCATTTTTGAGTGAATTGCAGAAAGTCAGATTTTTGCTGAAATTGTGACCGCGCGGCTTAGGGATTTTTTCAAAAAAAGTTGTTCATACGTAGAGGGCTAAGTCTGATTCCGATTATAAAATCCATCTGTTTCCACTGAAAAACCTTTCAGGGGATCGTTTGCAACAGCTTGGCACCATTTTTGAGTGAATTGCAGAACGTCAGATTTTTGCTGAAATTGTGACCGCGCGGCTTAGGGATTTTTTCAAAAAAAGTTGTTCAGACGTCGAGGGCTATTTCTGTTTCCGATGATAAAAACCCATCTGTTTCCACCGAGAAACCTTTCAGGGGATCGTTTGCAACAGCTTGGCACCATTTTTGAGTGAATTGCAGAACGTCAGATTTTTGCTGAAATTGTGACCGCGCGGCTTAGGGATTTTTTCAAAAAAAGTTGTTCATACGTAGAGGGCTAAGTCTGTTTCCGATTATAAAATCCATCTGTTTCCACTGAAAAACCTTTCAGGGGATCGTTTGCAACAGCTTGGCACCATTTTTGAGTGAATTGCAGAACGTCAGATTTTTGCTGAAATTGTGACCGCGCGGCTTAGGGTTTTTTTCAAAAAAAGTTGTTCAGACGTCGAGGGCTAATTCTGTTTCCGATGATAAAAACCCATCTGTTTCCCCCGAAAAACCTTTCAGGGGATCGTTTGCAACAGCTTGGCACCATTTTTGAGTGAATTGCAGAACGTCAGATTTTTGCTGAAATTGTGACCGCGCGGCTTAGGGTTTTTTTCAAAAAAAGTTGTTCAGACGTCGAGGGCTAATTCTGTTTCCGATGATAAAAACCCATCTGTTTCCACTGAAAAACCTTTCAGGGGATCGTTTGCAACAGCTTGGCACCATTTTTGAGTGAATTGCAGAACGTCAGATTTTTGCTGAAATTGTGACCGCGCGGCTTAGGGATTTTTTCTAAAAAAGTTGTTCAGACGTCGAGGGCTATTTCAGTTTCCGATGATAAAAACCCATCTGTTTCCACTGAAAAACCTTTCAGGGGATCGTTTGCAACAGCTTGGCATCATTTTTGAGTGAATTGCAGAACGTCAGATTTTTGCTGAAATTGTGACCGCGCGGCTTAGGGTTTTTTTCAAAAAAAGTTGTTCAGACCTCGAGGGCTAATTCTGTTTCCGATGATAAAAACCCATCTGTTTCCCCCGAAAAACCTTTCAGGGGATCGCTTGCAACAGCTTGGCACCATTTTTGAGTGAATTTCAGAACGTCAGATTTTTGCTGAAATTGTGACCGCGCGGCTTAGGGATTTTTTCAAAAAAAGTTGTTCAGACGTCGAAGCTATTTCTGTTTCCGATGATAAAAACCCATCTGTTTCCCCCGAGAAACCTTTCAGGGGATCGTTTGCAACAGCTTGGCACCATTTTTGAGTGAATTGCAGAACGTCAGATTTTTGCTGAAATTGTGACCGCGCGGCTTAGGGATTTTTTCAAAAAAAGTTTTTCATACGTAGAGGGCTAAGTCTGTTTTCGATTATAAAATCCATCTGTTTCCACTGAAAAACCTTTCAGGGGATCGTTTGCAACAGCTTGGCACCATTTTTGAGTGAATTGCAGAACGTCAGATTTTTGCTGAAATTGGGGATTTTTTCAAAAAAAGTTGTTCAAACGTAGAGGGCTAAGTTTGTTTCCGATTATAAAATCCATCTGTTTCCACTGAAAAACCTTTCAGGGGATCGTTTGCAACAGCTTGGCACCATTTGTTTCCGATTTTTTTAAAAAATTGTTTGTTTCCGATTTTTTTAAAAAAATCTTCAGACGTCGAGGGCTAATTCTGTTTTCGATCATAAAAACCCATCTGTTTCCACCGAAAAACCTTTCAGGGGATCCTTTGCAACAGCTTGGCATCATTTTTGAGTGAATTGCAGAACGTCAGATTTTTGCTGAAATTGTGACCGCGCGGCTTAGGGTTGTTTTCAAAAAAAGTTGTTCAGACGTCGAGGGCTAATTCTGTTTCCGATGATAAAAACCCATCTGTTTCCCTCGAAAAACCTTTCAGGGGATCGCTTGCAACAGCTTGGCACCATTTTTGAGTGAATTGCAGAACGTCAGATTTTTGCTGAAATTGTGACCGCGCGGCTTAGGGATTTTTTCAAAAAAAGTTTTTCATACGTAGAGGGCTAAGTCTGTTTTCGATTATAAAATCCATCTGTTTCCACTGAAAAACCTTTCAGGGGATCGTTTGCAACAGCTTGGCACCATTTTTGAGTGAATTGCAGAACGTCAGATTTTTGCTGAAATTGTGACCGCGCGGCTTAGGGTTTTTTTCAAAAAAAGTTGTTCAGACGTCGAGGGCTAATTCTGTTTCCGATGATAAAAACCCATCTGTTTCCACTGAAAAACCTTTCAGGGGATCGTTTGCAACAGCTTGGCATCATTTTTGAGTGAATTGCAGAACGTCAGATTTTTGCTGAAATTGTGACCGCGCGGCTTAGGGATTTTTTCAAAAAAAGTTCTTCAGACGTCGTGGGCTAATTCTGTTTCCGATGATAAAAACCCATCTGTTTCCACTGAAAAACCTTTCAGGGGATCGTTTGCAACAGCTTGGCACCATTTTTGAGTGAATTGCAGAACGTCAGATTTTTGCTGAAATTGTGACCGCGCGGCTTAGGGATTTTTTCAAAAAAAGTTTTTCATACGTAGAGGGCTAAGTCTGTTTTCGATTATAAAATCCATCTGTTTCCACTGAAAAACCTTTCAGGGGATCGTTTGCAACAGCTTAGCACCATTTTTGAGTGAATTGCAGAACGTCAGATTTTTGCTGAAATTGGGGATTTTTTCAAAAAAAGTTGTTCAAACGTAGAGGGCTAAGTTTGTTTCCGATTATAAAATCCATCTGTTTCCACTGAAAAACCTTTCAGGGGATCGTTTGCAAAAGCTTGGCACCATTTGTTTCCGATTTTTTTTAAAAATTGTTTGTTTCCGATTTTTGCTGAAATTGTGACCGCGCGGCTTAGGGATTTTTTCAAAAAAAGTTGTTCAAACGTCGTGGGCTAATTCTGTTTCCGATGATAAAAACCCATCTGTTTCCACTGAAAAACCTTTCAGGGGATCGTTTGCAACAGCTTGGCATCATTTTTGAGTGAATTGCAGAACGTCAGATTTTTGCTGAAATTGTGACCGCGCGGCTTAGGGTTTTTTTCAAAAAAAGTTGTTCAGACGTCGAGGGCTAATTCTGTTTCCGATGATAAACAGCATCTGTTTCCCCCGAAAAACCTTTTAGGGGATCGCTTGCAACAGCTTGGCACCATTTTTGAGTGAATTGCAGAACGTCGGATTTTTGCTGAAATTGTGACCGCGCGGCTTAGGGATTTTTTCAAAAAAAGTTTTTCATACGTAGAGGGCTAAGTCTGTTTTCGATTATAAAATCCATCTGTTTCCACTGAAAAACCTTTCAGGGGATCGTTTGCAACAGCTTGGCACCATTTTTGAGTGAATTGCAGAACGTCAGATTTTTGCTGAAATTGTGACCGCGCGGCTTAGGGTTTTTTTCAAAAAAAGTTGTTCAGACGTCGAGGGCTATTTCTGTTTCCGATGATAAAAACCCATCTGTTTCCACTGAAAAACCTTTCAGGGGATCGTTTGCAACAGCTTGGCATCATTTTTGAGTGAATTGCAGAACGTCAGATTTTTGCTGAAATTGTGACCGCGCGGCTTAGGGATTTTTTCAAAAAAAGTTGTTCAAACGTCGTGGGCTAATTCTGTTTCCGATGATAAAAACCCATCTGTTTCCACTGAAAAACCTTTCAGGGGATCGTTTGCAACAGCTTGGCATCATTTTTGAGTGAATTGCAGAACGTCAGATTTTTGCTGAAATTGTGACCGCGCGGCTTAGGGATTTTTTCAAAAAAAGTTGTTCAGACGTCGAGGGCTAATTCTGTTTCCAATTGTAAAGAGCATCTGTTTTCCCCGAAAAACCTTTCAGGGGATCGCTTGCAACAGCTTGGCACCATTTTTGAGTGAATTGCAGAACGTCAGATTTTAGCTGAAATTGTGACCGCGCGGCTTAGGGATTTTTTCTAAAAAAGTTGTTCAGACGTCGAGGGCTATTTCTGTTTCCGATGATAAAAACCCATCTGTTTCCACTGAAAAACCTTTCAGGGGATCCTTTGCAACAGCTTGGCACCATTTTTGAGTGAATTGCAGAACGTCAGATTTTTGCTGAAATTGTGACCGCGCGGCTTAGGGATTTTTTCAAAAAAAGTTGTTCAGACGTTGAGGGCTAAGTCTGTTTCCGATGATAAAAACCCATCTGTTTCCACTGAAAAACCTTTCACGGGATCGTTTGCAACAGCTTGGCACCATTTTTGAGTGAATTGCAGAACGTCAGATTTTTGCTGAAATTGTGACCGCGCGGCTTAGGGATTTTTTCAAAAAAAGTTGTTCAGACGTCGAGGGCTAATTCTGTTTCCAATTGTAAAGAGCATCTGTTTTCCCCGAAAAACCTTTCAGGGGATCGCTTGCAACAGCTTGGCACCATTTTTGAGTGAATTGCAGAACGTCAGATTTTTGCTGAAATTGTGACCGCGCGGCTTAGGGATTTTTTCTAAAAAAGTTGTTCAGACGTCGAGGGCTATTTCTGTTTCCGATGATAAAAACCCATCTGTTTCCACTGAAAAACCTTTCAGGGGATCGTTTGCAACAGCTTGGCATCATTTTTGAGTGAATTGCAGAACGTCAGATTTTTGCTGAAATTGTGACCGCGCGGCTTAGGGATTTTTTCAAAAAAAGTTCTTCAAACGTCGTGGGCTAATTCTGTTTCCGATGATAAAAACCCATCTGTTTCCACTGAAAAACCTTTCAGGGGATCGTTTGCAACAGCTTGGCATCATTTTTGAGTGAATTGCAGAACGTCAGATTTTTGCTGAAATTGTGACCGCGCGGCTTAGGGATTTTTTCAAAAAAAGTTTTTCAGACGTCGAGGGCTAATTCTGTTTCCAATTGTAAAGAGCATCTGTTTCCCCCGAAAAACCTTTCAGGGGATCGCTTGCAACAGCTTTGCACCATTTTTGAGTGAATTGCAGAACGTCAGATTTTTGCTGAAATTGTGACCGCGCGGCTTAGGGTTTTTTTCAAAAAAAGTTGTTCAGACGTCGAGGGCTAATTCTGTTTCCGATGATAAAGAGCATCTGTTTCCCCCGAAAAACCTTTCAGGGGATCGCTTGCAACAGCTTGGCACCATTTTTGAGTGAATTGCAGAACGTCAGATTTTTGCTGAAATTGTGACCGCGCGGCTTAGGGATTTTTTCAAAAAAAGTTGTTCAGACGTCGAGGGCTAATTCTGTTTCCGATGATAAGAACCCATCTTTTTCCACCGAAAAACCTTTCAGGGGATCCTTTGCAACAGCTTGGCACCATTTTTGAGTGAATTGCAGAACGTCAGATTTTTGCTGAAATTGTGACCGCGCGGCTTAGGGATTTTTTCAAAAAAAGTTGTTCAGACGTTGAGGGCTAAGTCTGTTTCCGATGATAAAAACCCATCTGTTTCCACTGAAAAACCTTTCACGGGATCGTTTGCAACAGCTTGGCACCATTTTTGAGTGAATTGCAGAACGTCAGATTTTTGCTGAAATTGTGACCGCGCGGCTTAGGGATTTTTTCAAAAAAAGTTGTTCAAACGTCGTGGGCTAATTCTGTTTCCGATGATAAACACCCATCTGTTTCCACTGAAAAACCTTTCAGGGGATCGTTTGCAACAGCTTGGCATCATTTTTGAGTGAATTGCAGAACGTCAAATTTTTGCTGAAATTGTGACTGCGCGGCTTAGGGATTTTTTCTAAAAAAGTTGTTCATACGTAGAGGGCTATTTCTGTTTCCGATGATAAAAACCCATCTGTTTCCACTGAAAAACCTTTCAGGGGATCGTTTGCAACAGCTTGGCATCATTTTTGAGTGAATTGCAGAACGTCAGATTTTTGCTGAAATTGTGACCGCGCGGCTTAGGGATTTTTTCAAAAAAAGTTGTTCAGACGTTGAGGGCTAATTCTGTTTCCGATGATAAAAACCCATCTGTTTCCACTGAAAAACCTTTCACGGGATCGTTTGCAACAGCTTGGCACCATTTTTGAGTGAATTGCAGAACGTCAGATTTTTGCTGAAATTGTGACCGCGCGGCTTAGGGATTTTTTCAAAAAAAGTTGTTCAGACGTCGAGGGCTAATTCTGTTTCCAATAGTAAAGAGCATCTGTTTTCCCCAAAAAACCTTTCAGGGGATCGCTTGCAACAGCTTGGCACCATTTTTGAGTGAATTGCAGAACGTCAGATTTTTGCTGAAATTGTGACCGCGCGGCTTAGGGATTTTTTCTAAAAAAGTTGTTCAGACGTCGAGGGCTATTTCTGTTTCCGATGATAAAAACCCATCTGTTTCCACTGAAAAACCTTTCAGGGGATCGTTTGCAACAGCTTGGCATCATTTTTGAGTGAATTGCAGAACGTCAGATTTTTGCTGAAATTGTGACCGCGCGGCTTAGGGATTTTTTCAAAAAAAGTTCTTCAAACGTCGTGGGCTAATTCTGTTTCCGATGATAAAAACCCATCTGTTTCCACTGAAAAACTTTTCAGGGGATCGTTTGCAACAGCTTGGCATCATTTTTGAGTGAATTGCAGAACGTCAGATTTTTGCTGAAATTGTGACCGCGCGGCTTAGGGATTTTTTCAAAAAAAGTTTTTCAGACGTCGAGGGCTAATTCTGTTTCCAATTGTAAAGAGCATCTGTTTCCCCCGAAAAACCTTTCAGGGGATCGCTTGCAACAGCTTTGCACCATTTTTGAGTGAATTGCAGAACGTCAGATTTTTGCTGAAATTGTGACCGCGCGGCTTAGGGATTTTTTCAAAAAAAAGTTGTTCAGACGTTGAGGGCTAAGTCTGTTTCCGATGATAAAAACCCATCTGTTTCCACTGAAAAACCTTTCACGGGATTGTTTGCAACAGCTTGGCACCATTTTTGAGTGAATTGCAGAACTTCAGATTTTTGCTGAAATTGTGACCGCGCGGCTTAGGGATTTTTTCAAAAAAAGTTGTTCAGACGTCGAGGGCTAATTCTGTTTCCAATTGTAAAGAGCATCTGTTTCCCCCGAAAAACCTTTCAGGGGATCGCTTGCAACAGCTTTGCACCATTTTTGAGTGAATTGCAGAACTTCAGATTTTTGCTGAAATTGTGACCGCGCGGCTTAGGGTTTTTTTCAAATAAAGTTGTTCAGACGTCGAGGGCTAATTCTGTTTGCGATGATAAAAACCCATCTGTTTCCCCCGAAAAACCTTTCAGGGGATCATTTGCAACAGCTTAGCATCATTTTTGAGTGAATTGCAGAACGTCAGATTTTTGCTGAAATTGTGACCGCGCGGCTTAGGGATTTTGTCTAAAAAAGTTGTTCAGACGTCGAGGGCTATTTCTGTTTCCGATGATAAAAACCCATCTGTTTCCACTTAAAAACCTTTCAGGGGATCGTTTGCAACAGCTTGGCATCATTTTTGAGTGAATTGCAGAACGTCAGATTTTTGCTGAAATTGTGACCGCGCGGCTTAGGGATTTTTTCAAAAAAAGTTGTTCAGACGTCGAGGGCTAATTCTGTTTCCAATTGTAAAGAGCATCTGTTTCCCCCGAAAAACCTTTCAGGGGATCGCTTGCAACAGCTTGGCACCATTTTTGAGTGAATTGCAGAACGTCAGATTTTTGCTGAAATTGTGACTGCGCGGCTTAGGAATTTTTGAAAAAAAATTGTTCAGACGTCGAGGGCTAATTCTGTTTTCGATGATAAAAACCCATCTGTTTCCACCGAGAAGCCTTTCAGGGGATCGTTTGCAACAGCTTGGCACCATTTTTGAGTGAATTGCAGAACGTCAGATTTTTGCTGAAATTGTGACCGCGCGGCTTAGGGATTTTTTCAAAAAAAGTTTATCAAACGTCGTGGGCTAATTCTGTTTCCGATGATAAAAACCCATCTGTTTCCACTGAAAAACCTTTCAGGGGATCGTTTGCAACAGCTTGGCATCATTTTTGAGTGAATTGCAGAACGTCAGATTTTTGCTGAAATTGTGACCGCGCGGCTTAGGGATTTTTTCAAAAAAAGTTGTTCAGACGTCGAGGGCTAATTCTGTTTCCGATGATAAAGAGCATCTGTTTCCCCCGAAAAACCTTTCAGGGGATCGCTTGCAACAGCTTTGCACCATTTTTGAGTGAATTGCAGAACGTCAGATTTTTGCTGAAATTGTGACCGCGCGGCTTAGGGATTTTTTCAAAAAAAGTTTTTCAGACGTCGAGGGCTAATTCTGTTTCCAATTGTAAAGAGCATCTGTTTCCCCCGAAAAACCTTTCAGGGGATCGCTTGCAACAGCTTTGCACCATTTTTGAGTGAATTGCAGAACGTCAGATTTTTGCTGAAATTGTGACCGCGCGGCTTAGGGATTTTTTCAAAAAAAAGTTGTTCAGACGTTGAGGGCTAAGTCTGTTTCCGATGATAAAAACCCATCTGTTTCCACTGAAAAACCTTTCACGGGATTGTTTGCAACAGCTTGGCACCATTTTTGAGTGAATTGCAGAACTTCAGATTTTTGCTGAAATTGTGACCGCGCGGCTTAGGGATTTTTTCAAAAAAAGTTGTTCAGACGTCGAGGGCTAATTCTGTTTCCAATTGTAAAGAGCATCTGTTTTCCCCGAAAAACCTTTCAGGGGATCGCTTGCAACAGCTTGGCACCATTTTTGAGTGAATTGCAGAACGTCAGATTTTTGCTGAAATTGTGACCGCGCGGCTTAGGGATTTTTTCTAAAAAAGTTGTTCAGACGTCGAGGGCTAATTCTGTTTGCGATGATAAAAACCCATCTGTTTCCACTGAAAAACCTTTCAGGGGATCGTTTGCAACAGCTTGGCATCATTTTTGAGTGAATTGCAGAACGTCAGATTTTTGCTGAAATTGTGACCGCGCGGCTTAGGGATTTTTTCAAAAAAAGTTGTTCAGACGTTGAGGGCTAAGTCTGTTTCCGATGATAAAAACCCATCTGTTTCCACTGAAAAACCTTTCACGGGATCGTTTGCAACAGCTTGGCACCATTTTTGAGTGAATTGCAGAACTTCAGATTTTTGCTGAAATTGTGACCGCGCGGCTTAGGGTTTTTTTCAAATAAAGTTGTTCAGACGTCGAGGGCTAATTCTGTTTGCGATGATAAAAACCCATCTGTTTCCACTGAAAAACCTTTCAGGGGATCGTTTGCAACAGCTTGGCATCATTTTTGAGTGAATTGCAGAACGTCAGATTTTTGCTGAAATTGTGACCGCGCGGCTTAGGGATTTTTTCAAAAAAAGTTGTTCAGACGTCGAGGGCTAATTCTGTTTCCAATTGTAAAGAGCATCTGTTTCCCCCGAAAAACCTTTCAGGGGATCGCTTGCAACAGCTTGGCACCATTTTTGAGTGAATTGCAGAACGTCAGATTTTTGCTGAAATTGTGACTGCGCGGCTTAGGGATTTTTGAAAAAAAATTGTTCAGACGTCGAGGGCTAATTCTGTTTTCGATGATAAAAACCCATCTGTTTCCACCGAGAAGCCTTTCAGGGGATCGTTTGCAACAGCTTGGCACCATTTTTGAGTGAATTGCAGAACGTCAGATTTTTGCTGAAATTGTGACCGCGCGGCTTAGGGATTTTTTCTAAAAAAGTTGTTCAGACGTCGAGGGCTAATTCTGTTTCCGATGATAAAAACCCATCTGTTTCCACTGAAAAACCTTTCAGGGGATCGTTTGCAACAGCTTGGCATCATTTTTGAGTGAATTGCAGAACGTCAGATTTTTGCTGAAATTGTGACCGCGCGGCTTAGGGATTTTTTCAAAAAAAGTTGTTCAGACGTCGAGGGCTAATTCTGTTTCCGATGATAAAGAGCATCTGTTTCCCCCGAAAAACCTTTCAGGGGATCGCTTGCAACAGCTTGGCACCATTTTTGAGTGAATTGCAGAACGTCAGATTTTTGCTGAAATTGTGACCGCGCGGCTTAGGGATTTTTTCAAAAAAAGTTGTTCAGACGTCGAGGGCTAATTCTGTTTCCAATTGTAAAGAGCATCTGTTTCCCCCGAAAAACCTTTCAGGGGATCGCTTGCAACAGCTTGGCACCATTTTTGAGTGAATTGCAGAACGTCAGATTTTTGCTGAAATGGTGACCGCGCGGCTTAGGGATTTTTTCAAAAAAAGTTGTTCAGACGTCGAGGGCTAAGTCTGTTTCCGATGATAAAGAGCATCTGTTTCCCCCGAAAAACCTTTCAGGGGATCGCTTGCAACAGCTTGGCACCTTTTTGAGTGAATTGCAGAACGTCAGATTTTTGCTGAAATTGTGACCGCGCGGCTTAGGGATTTTTTCTAAAAAAGTTGTTCAGACGTCGAGGGCTATTTCTGTTTCCGATGATAAAAACCCATCTGTTTCCACTGAAAAACCTTTCAGGGGATCGTTTGCAACAGCTTGGCATCATTTTTGAGTGAATTGCAGAACGTCAGATTTTTGCTGAAATTGTGACCGCGCGGCTTAGGGATTTTTTCAAAAAAAGTTGTTCAGACGTCGAGGGCTAATTCTGTTTCCGATGATAAAGAGCATCTGTTTCCCCCGAAAAACCTTTCAGGGGATCGCTTGCAACAGCTTGGCACCATTTTTGAGTGAATTGCAGAACGTCAGATTTTTGCTGAAATTGTGACCGCGCGGCTTAGGGATTTTTTCAAAAAAAGTTGTTCAGACGTCGAGGGCTAATTCTGTTTCCAATTGTAAAGAGCATCTGTTTCCCCCGAAAAACCATTCAGGGGATCGCTTGCAACAGCTTGGCACCATTTTTGAGTGAATTGCAGAACGTCAGATTTTTGCTGAAATTGTGACCGCGCGGCTTAGGGATTTTTTAAAAAATTTGTTCAGACGTCGAGGGCTAATTCTGTTTTCAATGATAAAAACCCATCTGTTTCCACCGAGAAGCCTTTCAGGGGATCGTTTGCAACAGCTTAGCACCATTTTTGAGTGAATTGCAGAACGTCAGATTTTTGCTGAAATTGGGGATTTTTTCAAAAAAAGTTGTTCAAACGTAGAGGGCTAAGTTTGTTTCCGATTATAAAATCCATCTGTTTCCACTGAAAAACCTTTCAGGGGATGGTTTGCAACAGCTTGGCACCATTTTTGTGTGTATTGCAGAACGTCAGATTTTTGCTGAAATTGTGACCGCGCGGCTTAGGGATTTTTTCAAAAAAAGTTGTTCATACGTAGAGGGCTAAGTCTGTTTCTGATTATAAAATCCATCTGTTTCCACTGAAAAACCTTTCAGGGGATCGTTTGCAACAGCTTGGCACCATTTTTGAGTGAATTGCAGAACGTCAGATTTTTGCTGAAATTGTGACCGCGCGGCTTAGGGATTTTTTCAAAAAAAGTTGTTCAGACGTCGAGGGCTAATTTTGTTTCCGATGATAAAGAGCATCTGTTTCCCCCGAAAAACCTTTCAGGGGATCGCTTGCAACAGCTTGGCACCATTTTTGAGTGAATTGCAGAACGTCAGATTTTTGCTGAAATTGTGACCGCGCGGCTTAGGGATTTTTTCAAAAAAAGTTGTTCAGACGTCGAGGGCTAATTCTGTTTCCAATTGTAAAGAGCATCTGTTTCCCCCGAAAAACCATTCAGGGGATCGCTTGCAACAGCTTGGCACCATTTTTGAGTGAATTGCAGAACGTCAGATTTTTGCTGAAATTGTGACCGCGCGGCTTAGGGATTTTTTAAAAAATTTGTTCAGACGTCGAGGGCTAATTCTGTTTTCAATGATAAAAACCCATCTGTTTCCACCGAGAAGCCTTTCAGGGGATCGTTTGCAACAGCTTAGCACCATTTTTGAGTGAATTGCAGAACGTCAGATTTTTGCTGAAATTGGGGATTTTTTCAAAAAAAGTTGTTCAAACGTAGAGGGCTAAGTTTGTTTCCGATTATAAAATCCATCTGTTTCCACTGAAAAACCTTTCAGGGGATGGTTTGCAACAGCTTGGCACCATTTTTGTGTGTATTGCAGAACGTCAGATTTTTGCTGAAATTGTGACCGCGCGGCTTAGGGATTTTTTCAAAAAAAGTTGTTCATACGTAGAGGGCTAAGTCTGTTTCTGATTATAAAATCCATCTGTTTCCACTGAAAAACCTTTCAGGGGATCGTTTGCAACAGCTTGGCACCATTTTTGAGTGAATTGCAGAACGTCAGATTTTTGCTGAAATTGTGACCGCGCGGCTTAGGGATTTTTTCAAAAAAAGTTGTTCAGACGTCGAGGGCTAATTTTGTTTCCGATGATAAAGAGCATCTGTTTCCCCCGAAAAACCTTTCAGGGGATCGCTTGCAACAGCTTGGCACCATTTTTGAGTGAATTGCAGAACGTCAGATTTTTGCTGAAATTGTGACCGCGCGGCTTAAGGATTTTTTCAAAATAAGTTGTTCATACGTAGAGGGCTAAGTCTGTTTCCGATTATAAAAACCCATCTGTTTCCACTGAAAAACCTTTCAGGGGATCGTTTGCAACAGCTTGACACCATTTTTGAGTGAATTGCAGAACGTCAGATTTTTGCTGAAATTGTGACCGCGCGGCTTAGGGTTTTTTTCAAAAAAAGTTGTTCATACGTCGAGGGCTATTTCTGTTTCCGATGATAAAACCCATCTGTTTCCACCAAAAAACCTTTCAGGGGATCCTTTGCAACAGCTTGGCACCATTTTTGAGTGAATTGCAGAACGTCAGATTTTTGCTGAAATTGTGACCGCGCGGCTTAGGGATTTTTTAAAAAAATTGTTCAGACGTCGAGGGCTAATTCTGTTTTCGATGATAAAAACCCATCTGTTTCCACCGAGAAGCCTTTCAGGGGATCGTTTGCAACAGCTTAGCACCATTTTTGAGTGAATTGCAGAACGTCAGATTTTTGCTGAAATTGTGACCGCGCCGCTTAGGGATTTTTTCAAAAAAAGTTGTTCAAACGTAGAGGGCTAAGTTTTTGTATTGTATTGATCTTTATTACGGCCATTGGCCCATCACACGACAGTTTCCCATACCAACATAATGTACTTAAACCTCCAAATTTAAAACCACCAAAAACTTACAAACAGCAGACAAGAACCAAAGCAAAATAAAAAACAAAGGACCAACATCATACATTACAATGAATTTTGTAACATAAATATCGCCCTCTGCTTATAAATTAGTAAAAGACATCCATGGTGATATCACCTAAATACAACCTAAAACATAGATCATAGTTTAAAGGGATTATCCGAGCTGCACAGGAGTCCGTTTCTCTTCTTTAGGGATAGGACGCTGATCAAGAATCTGGCAACCATGAGTGATCTTAGGGGGTCATCATCATTTAATAGATATCTCAGTTTGGCTTCATTCGTATCATCGGCAATTCCCTTTAGATATTGAGCGAGAAACTTGCTCCTGGCCGATGAGTGAAGAGCACAGTCAAGAATTATGTGATGCAACGATTCCGGTGCCCCACAATTACAATCACATAAGAGCGATATCTGTCCATTGGAGAATCTATTTCTCAGCACGTTCGATGGGCTAAGTTTGTTTCCGATTATAAAATCCATCTGTTTCCACTGAAAAACCTTTCAGGGGATCGTTTGCAACAGCTTGGCACCATTTTTGAGTGAATTGAAGAATGTCAGATTTTTGCTGAAATTGTGACCGCGCGGCTTAGGGTTTTTTTCAAAAAAAGTTGTTCAGACGTCGAGGGCTAATTCAGTTTCCGATGATAAAGAGCATCTGTTTCCCCCGAAAAACCTTTCAGGGGATCGCTTGCAACAGCTTGGCACCATTTTTGAGTGAATTGCAGAACGTCAGATTTTTGCTGAAATTGTGACCGCGCGGCTTAGGGATTTTTTCAAAAAAAGTTGTTCAGACGTCGAGGGCTATTTCTGTTTCCGATGATAAAAACCCATCTGTTTCCACCGAGAAACCTTTCAGGGGATCGTTTGCAACAGCTTGGCACCATTTTTGAGTGAATTGCAGAACGTCAGATTTTTGCTGAAATTGTGACCGCGCGGCTTAGGGATTTTGTCTAAAAAAGTTGTTCAGACGTCGAGGGCTAATTCTGTTTCCAATTGTAAAGAGCATCTGTTTCCCCCGAAAAACCTTTCAGGGGATCGCTTACAACAGCTTGGCACCATTTTTGAGTGAATTGCAGAACGTCAGATTTTTGCTGAAATTGTGACCACGCGGCTTAGGGATTTTTTCAAAAAAAGTTTATCAAACGTCGTGGGCTAATTCTGTTTCCGATGATAAAAACCCATCTGTTTCCACTGAAAAACCTTTCAGGGGATCGTTTGCAACAGCTTGGGATCATTTTTGAGTGAATTGCAGAACGTCAGATTTTTGCTGAAATTGTGACCGCGCGGCTTAGGGATTTTTTCAAAAAAAGTTGTTCAGACGTCGAGGGCTAATTCTGTTTCCAATTGTAAAGAGCATCTGTTTCCACCGAAAAACCTTTCAGGGGATCGCTTGCAACAGCTTGGCACCATTTTTGAGTGAATTGCAGAACGTCAGATTTTTGCTGAAATTGTGACCGCGCGGCTTAGGGATTTTTTCAAAAAAAGTTGTTTAGACGTCAAGGGCTATTTCTGTTTCCGATGATAAGAACCCATCTTTTTCCACCAAAAAACCTTTCAGGGGATCCTTTGCAACAGCTTGGCACCATTTTTGAGTGAATTGCAGAACGTCAGATTTTTGCTGAAATTGTGACTGCGCGGCTTAGGGATTTTTTAAAAAATTTGTTCAGACGTCGAGGGCTAATTCTGTTTTCGATGATAAAAACCCATCTGTTTCCACCGAGAAGCCTTTCAGGGGATCGTTTGCAACAGCTTGGCACCATTTTTGAGTGAATTGCAGAACGTCAGATTTTTGCTGAAATTGTAACCGCGCGGCTTAGGGATTTTTTCAAAAAAAGTTTATCAAACGTCGAGGGCTATTTCTGTTTCCGATGATAAGAACCCATCTTTTTCCACCGAAAAACCTTTCAGGGGATCCTTTGCAACAGCTTGGCACCATTTTTGAGTGAATTGCAGAACGTCAGATTTTTGCTGAAATTGTGACCGCGCGGCTTAGGGATTTTTTCTAAAAAAGTTGTTCAGACGTCGAGGGCTATTTCTGTTTCCGATGATAAAAACCCATCTGTTTTCACTGAAAAACCTTTCAGGGGATCGTTTGCAACAGCTTGGCATCATTTTTGAGTGAATTGCAGAACGTCAGATTTTTGCTGAAATTGTGACCGCGCGGCTTAGGGTTTTTTTCAAAAAAAGGGTTTTTTTCAAAAAAAGTTGTTCAGACGTCGAGGGCTAATTCTGTTTCCAATTGTAAAGAGCATCTGTTTCCCCCAGAAAACCTTTCAGGGGATCACTTGCAACAACTTGGCACCATTTTTGAGTGAATTGCAAGAACGTCAGATTTTTGCTGAAATTGTGACCCAGCGGCTTAGGGATTTTTTCAAAAAAAGTTGTTCATAGGTAGAGGGCTAAGTCTGTTTCCGATTATAAAAGCCATCTGTTTCCACTGAAAAACATTTCAGGGGATCGTTTGCAACAGCTTGGCACCATTTTTGAGTGAATTGCAGAACGTCAGATTTTTGCTGAAATTGTGACCGCGCGGCTTAGGGTTTTTTTCAAAAAAAGTTTCTCAAACGTCGTGGGCTAATTCTGTTTCCGATGATAAAAACCCATCTGTTTCCACCGAAAAACCTTTCAGGGGATCGTTTGCAACAGCTTGGCATCATTTTTGAGTGAATTGCAGAACGTCAGATTTTTGCTGAAATTGTGACCGCGCGCCTTAGGGATTTTTTCAAAAAAAGTTGTTCAGACGTCGAGGGCTAATTCTGTTTCCAATTGTAAAGAGCATCTGTTTCCCCCGAAAAATCTTTCAGGGGATCACTTGCAACAACTTGGCACCATTTTTGAGTGAATTGCAGAACGTCAGATTTTTGCTGAAATTGTGACCGCGCGCCTTAGGGATTTTTTCAAAAAAAGTTGTTCATAGGTAGAGGGCTAAGTCTGTTTCCGATTATAAAAGCCATCTGTTTCCACTGAAAAACATTTCAGGGGTTCGTTTGCAACAGCTTGGCACCATTTTTGAGTGAATTGCAGAACGTCAGATTTTTGCTGAAATTGTGACCGCGCGGCTTAGGGATTTTTTCAAAAAAAGTTGTTCAGACGTCGAGGGCTAATTCTGTTTCCGATGATAAGAACCCATCTTTTTCCACCGAAAAACCTTTCAGGGGATCCTTTGCAACAGCTTGGCACCATTTTTGAGTGAATTGCAGAACGTCAGATTTTTGCTGAATTTGTGACCGCGCGGCTTAGGGATTTTTTCTAAAAAAGTTGTTCAGACGTCGAGGGCTATTTCTGTTTCCGATGATAAAAACCCATCTGTTTCCACTGAAAAACCTTTCAGGGGATCGTTTGCAACAGCTTGGCATCATTTTTGAGTGAATTGCAGAACGTCAGATTTTTGCTGAAATTGTGACCGCGCGGCTTAGGGATTTTTTCAAAAAAAGTTGTTCAGACGTCGAGGGCTATTTCTGTTTCCGATGATAAAGAGCATCTGTTTCCCCCGAAAAACCTTTCAGGGGATCGCTTGCAACAGCTTGGCACCATTTTTTAGTGAATTGCAGAACGTCAGATTTTTGCTGAAATTGTGACCGCGCGGCTTAGGGATTTTTTCAAAAAAAGTTGTTCAGACGTCGAGGGCTAATTCTGTTTCCAATTGTAAAGAGCATCTGTTTCCCCCGAAAAACCTTTCAGGGGATCACTTGCAACAACTTGGCACCATTTTTGAGTGAATTGCAGAACGTCAGATTTTTGCTGAAATTGTGACCGCGCAGCTTAGGGATTTTTTCAAAAAAAGTTGTTCATACGTAGAGGGCTAAGTCTGTTTCCGATTATAAAATCCATCTGTTTCCACCGAAAAACCTTTCAGGGGATCGTTTGCAACAGCTTGGCACCATTTTTGAGTGAATTGCAGAACGTCAGATTTTTGCTGAAATTGTGACCGCGCGCCTTAGGGATTTTTTCAAAAAAAGTTGTTCAGACGTCGAGGGCTATTTCTGTTTCCGATGATAAAAACCCACCTGTTTCCACTGAAAAACCTTTCAGGGGATCGTTTGCAACAGCTTGGCATCATTTTTGAGTGAATTGCAGAACGTCAGATTTTTGCTGAAATTGTGACCGCGCGGCTTAGGGTTTTTTTCAAAAAAAGTTTATCAAACGTCGTGGGCTAATTCTGTTTCCGATGATAAAAACCCATCTGTTTCCACCGAAAAACCTTTCAGGGGATCGTTTGCAACAGCTTGGCACCATTTTTGAGTGAATTGCAGAACGTCAGATTTTTGCTGAAATTGTGACCGCGCGGCTTAGGGATTTTTTCAAAAAAAGTTGTTCAGACGTCGAGGGCTAATTCTGTTTCCAATTCTAAAGAGCATCTGTTTCCCCCGAAAAACCTTTCAGGGGATCACTTGCAACAACTTGGCACCTTTTTGAGTGAATTGCAGAACGTCAGATTTTTGCTGAAATTGTGACCGCGTGGCTTAGGGATTTTTTCAAAAAAAGTTGTTCAGACGTCGAGGGCTATTTCTGTTTCCGATGATAAGAACCCATCTTTTTCCACCGAAAAACCTTTCAGGGGATCCTTTGCAACAGCTTGGCACCATTTTTGAGTGAATTGCAGAACGTCAGATTTTTGCTGAAATTGTGACCGCGCGGCTTAGGGATTTTTTCAAAAAAAGTTGTTCAGACGTCGAGGGCTATTTCTGTTTCCGATGATAAAAACCCATCTGTTTCCACTGAAAAACCTTTCAGGGGATCGTTTGCAACATCTTGGCATCATTTTTGAGTGAATTGCAGAACGTCAGATTTTTGCTGAAATTGTGACCGCGCGGCTTAGGGATTTTTTCAAAAAAAGTTGTTCAGACGTCGAGGGCTATTTCTGTCTCCGATGATAAGAACCCATCTTTTTCCACCGAAAAACCTTTCAGGGGATCCTTTGCAACAGCTTGGCACCATTTTTGAGTGAATTGCAGAACGTCAGATTTTTGCTGAAATTGTGACCGCGCGGCTTAGGGTTTTTTTCAAAAAAAGTTGTTCAGACGTCGAGGGCTATTTCTGTTTCCGATGATAAAAACCCATCTGTTTCCACTGAAAAACCTTTCACGGGATCGTTTGCAACAGCTTGGCATCATTTTTGAGTGAATTGCAGAACGTCAGATTTTTGCTGAAATTGTGACTGCACGGCTTAGGGATTTTTTAAAAAATTTGTTCAGACGTCGAGGGCTAATTCTGCTTTCGATGATAAAAACCCATCTGTTTCCACCGAGAAGCCTTTCAGGGGATCGTTTGCAACAGCTTGGCACCATTTTTGAGTGAATTGCAGAACGTCAGATTTTTGCTGAAATTGTGACCGCGCGGCTTAGGGATTTTTTCAAAAAAAGTTTATCAAACGTCGTGGGCCAATTCTGTTTCCGATGATAAAAACCCATCTGTTTCCACTGAAAAACCTTTCAGGGGATCGTTTGCAACAGCTTGGCATCATTTTTGAGTGAATTGCAGAACGTCATATTTTTGCTGAAATTGTGACCCCGCGGCTTAGGGATTTTTTCAAAAAAAGTTGTTCAGACGTCGAGGGCTAATTCTGTTTCCAATTGTAAAGAGCATCTGTTTCCCCCGAAAAACCTTTCAGGGGTTCACTTGCAACAACTTGGAACCATTTTTGAGTGAATTGCAGAACGTCAGATTTTTGCTGAAATTGTGACCGCGCAGCTTAGGGATTTTTTCAAAAAAAGTTGTTCATACGTAGAGGGCTAAGTCTGTTTCCGATTATAAAATCCATCTGTTTCCACCGAAAAACCTTTCAGGGGATCGTTTGCAACAGCTTGGCACCATTTTTGAGTGAATTGCAGAACGTCAGATTTTTGCTGAAATTGTGACCGCGCGCCTTAGGGATTTTTTAAAAAATTTGTTCAGACGTCGAGGGCTAATTCTGTTTTCGATGATAAAAACCCATCTGTTTCCACCGAGAAGCCTTTCAGGGGATCGCTTGCAACAGCTTGGCACCATTTTTGAGTGAATTGCAGAACGTCAGATTTTTGCTGAAATTGTGACGGCGCGGCTTAGGGATTTTTTCAAAAAAAGTTGTTCAGACGTCGAGGGCTAATTCTGTTTCCAATTGTAAAGAGCATCTGTTTCCCCCGAAAAACCTTTCAGGGGATCGCTTGCAACAGCTTGGCACCATTTTTGAGTGAATTGCAGAACGTCAGATTTTTGCTGAAATTGTGACCGCGCGGCTTAGGGATTTTTTCAAAAAAAGTTGTTCAGACGTCAAGGGCTATTTCTGTTTCCGATGATAAGAACCCATCTTTTTCCACCGAAAAACCTTTCAAGGGATCCTTTGCAACAGCTTGGCACCATTTTTGAGTGAATTGCAGAACGTCAGATTTTTGCTGAAATTGTGATTGCGCGGCTTAGGGATTTTTTAAAAAAATTGTTCAGACGTCGAGGGCTAATTCTGTTTTCGATGATAAAAACCCATCTGTTTCCACCGAGAAGCCTTTCAGGGGATCGTTTGCAACAGCTTGGCACCATTTTTGAGTGAATTGCAGAACGTCAGATTTTTGCTGAAATTGTGACCGCGCGGCTTAGGGATTTTTTCAAAAAAAGTTTATCAAACGTCGTGGGCTAATTCTGTTTCCGATGATAAAAACCCATCTGTTTCCTCTGAAAAACCTTTCAGGGGATCGTTTGCAACAGCTTGGCATCATTTTTGAGTGAATTGCAGAACGTCAGATTTTTGCTGAAATTGTGACCGCGCGGCTTAGGGATTTTTTCAAAAAAAGTTGTTCAGACGTCGAGGGCTAAGTCTGTTTCCGATGATAAAGAGCATCTGTTTCCCCCGAAAAACCTTTCAGGGGATCGCTTGCAACAGCTTGGCATCATTTTTGAGTGAATTGCAGAACGTCAGATTTTTGCTGAAATTGTGACCGCGCGGCTTAGGGATTTTTTCAAAAAAAGTTGTTCAGACGTCGAGGGCTATTTCTGTTTCCGATGATAAGAACCCATCTTTTTCCACTGAAAAACCTTTCAGGGGATCCTTTGCAACAGCTTGGCAACATTTTTGAGTGAATTGCAGAACGTCAGATTTTTGCTGAAATTGTGACCGCGCGGCTTAGGGATTTTTTCAAAAAAAGTTGTTCAGACGTCGAGGGCTAATTCTGTTTCCGATGATAAAGAGCATCTGTTTCCCCCGAAAAACCTTTCCGGGGATCGCTTGCAACAGCTTGGCACCATTTTTGAGTGAATTGCAGAACGTCAGATTTTTGCTGAAATTGTGACCGCGCGGCTTAGGGATTTTTTCAAAAAAAGTTGTTCAGACGTCGAGGGCTAATTCTGTTTCCAATTGTAAAGAGCATCTGTTTCCCCCGAAAAACCATTCAGGGGATCGCTTGCAACAGCTTGGCACCATTTTTGAGTGAATTGCAGAACGTCAGATTTTTGCTGAAATTGTGACCGCGCGCCTTAGGGATTTTTTCAAAAAAAGTTGTTCAGACCTTGAGGGCTAAGTCTGTTTCCGATGATAAAAACCAATCTGTTTCCACTGAAAAACCTTTCAGGGGATCGTTTGCAACAGCTTGGCATCATTTTTGAGTGAATTGCAGAACGTCAGATTTTTGCTGAAATTGTGACCGCGCGGCTTAGGGATTTTTTAAAAAATTTGTTCAGACGTCGAGGGCTAATTCTGTTTTCAATGATAAAAACCCATCTGTTTCCACCGAGAAGCCTTTCAGGGGATCGTTTGCAACAGCTTGGCACCATTTTTGAGTGAATTGCAGAACGTCAGATTTTTGCTGAAATTGTGACCGCGCGGCTTAGGGTTTTTTTCAAAAAAAGTTTATCAAACGTCGTGGGCTAATTCTGTTTCCGATGATAAAAACCCATCTGTTTCCACCGAAAAACCTTTCAGGGGATCGTTTGCAACAGCTTGGCATCATTTTTGAGTGAATTGCAGAACGTCAGATTTTTGCTGAAATTGTGACCCCGCGGCTTAGGGATTTTTTCAAAAAAAGTTGTTCAGACGTCAAGGGCTAATTCTGTTTCCAATTGTAAAGAGCATCTGTTTCCCCCGAAAAACCTTTCAGGGGATCACTTGCAACAACTTGGCACCATTTTTGAGTGAATTGCAGAACGTCAGATTTTTGCTGAAATTGTGACCGCGCGCCTTAGGGATTTTTTCAAAAAAAGTTGTTCATAGGTAGAGGGCTAAGTCTGTTTCCGATTATAAAATCCATCTGTTTCCACTGAAAAACATTTCAGGGGATCGTTTGCAACAGCTTGGCACCATTTTTGAGTGAATTGCAGAACATCAGATTTTTGCTGAAATTGTGACCGCGCGGCTTAGGGATTTTTTCAAAAAAAGTTGTTCAGACGTCGAGGGCTAATTCTGTTTCCAATTGTAAAGAGCATCTGTTTCCCCCGAAAAACCTTTCAGGGGATCACTTGCAACAACTTGGCACCTTTTTGAGTGAATTGCAGAACGTCAGATTTTTGCTGAAATTGTGACCGCGCGGCTGAGGGATTTTTTCAAAAAAAGTTGTTCAGACGTCGAGGGCTATTTCTGTTTCCGATGATAAGAACCCATCTTTTTCCACCGAAAAACCTTTCAGGGGATCCTTTGCAACAGCTTGGCACCATTTTTGAGTGAATTGCAGAACGTCAGATTTTTGCTGAAATTGTGACCGCGCGGCTTAGGGATTTTTTCAAAAAAAGTTGTTCAGACGTCGAGGGCTAAGTCTGTTTCCGATGATAAAAACCCATCTGTTTCCACTGAAAAACCTTTCAGGGGATCGCTTGCAACAGCTTGGCACCATTTTTGAGTGAATTGCAGAACGTCAGATTTTTGCTGAAATTGTGACCGCGTGGCTTAGGGATTTTTTCTAAAAAAGTTGTTCAGACGTCGAGGGCTATTTCTGTTTCCGATGATAAAAACCCATCTGTTTCCACTGAAAAACCTTTCAGGGGATCGTTTGCAACAGCTTGGCATCATTTTTGAGTGAATTGCAGAACGTCAGATTTTTGCTGAAATTGTGACTGCGCGGCTTAGGGATTTTTTCAAAAAAAGTTGTTCAGACGTCGAGGGCTATTTCTGTTTCCGATGATAAGAACCCATCTTTTTCCACCGAAAAACCTTTCAGGGGATCCTTTGCAACAGCTTGGCACCATTTTTGAGTGAATTGCAGAACGTCAGATTTTTGCTGAAATTGTGACCGCGCGGCTTAGGGATTTTTTCAAAAAAAGTTGTTCAGACGTCGAGGGCTAATTCTGTTTCCAATTGTAAAGAGCATCTGTTTCCCCCGAAAAACCTTTCAGGGGATCACTTGCAACAACTTGGCACCTTTTTGAGTGAATTGCAGAACGTCAGATTTTTGCTGAAATTGTGACCGCGCGGCTGAGGGATTTTTTCAAAAAAAGTTGTTCAGACGTCGAGGGCTATTTCTGTTTCCGATGATAAGAACCCATCTTTTTCCACCGAAAAACCTTTCAGGGGATCCTTTGCAACAGCTTGGCACCATTTTTGAGTGAATTGCAGAACGTCAGATTTTTGCTGAAATTGTGACCGCGCGGCTTAGGGATTTTTTCACAAAAAGTTGTTCAGACGTCGAGGGCTAAGTCTGTTTCCGATGATAAAAACCCATCTGTTTCCACTGAAAAACCTTTCAGGGGATCGCTTGCAACAGCTTGGCACCATTTTTGAGTGAATTGCAGAACGTCAGATTTTTGCTGAAATTGTGACTGCGCGGCTTAGGGATTTTTTAAAAAATTTGTTCAGACGTCGAGGGCTAATTCTGTTTTCGATGATAAAAACCCATCTGTTTCCACCGAGAAGCCTTTCAGGGGATCGTTTGCAACAGCTTGGCACCATTTTTGAGTGAATTGCAGAACGTCAGATTTTTGCTGAAATTGTGACCGCGCGGCTTAGGGATTTTTTCATAAAAAGTTTATCAAACGTCGTGGGCTAATTCTGTTTCCGATGATAAAAACCCATCTGTTTCCACTGAAAAACCTTTCAGGGGATCGTTTGCAACAGCTTGGCATCATTTTTGAGTGAATTGCAGAACGTCAGATTTTTGCTGAAATTGTGACCGCGCGGCTTAGGGATTTTTTCAAAAAAAGTTGTTCAGACGTCGAGGGCTAATTCTGTTTCCGATGATAAAGAGCATCTGTTTCCCCCGAAAAACCTTTCCGGGGATCGCTTCCAACAGCTTGGCACCATTTTTGAGTGAATTGCAGAACGTCAGATTTTTGCTGAAATTGTGACCGCGCGGCTTAGGGATTTTTTCAAAAAAAGTTGTTCAGACGTCGAGGGCTAATTCTGTTTCCAATTGTAAAGAGCATCTGTTTCCCCCGAAAAACCATTCAGGGGATCGCTTGCAACAGCTTGGCACCATTTTTGAGTGAATTGCAGAACGTCAGATTTTTGCTGAAATTGTGACCGCGCGCCTTAGGGATTTTTTCAAAAAAAGTTGTTCAGACGTTGAGGGCTAAGTCTGTTTTCCGATGATAAAAACCAATCTGTTTCCACTGAAAAACCTTTCAGGGGATCGTTTGCAACAGCTTGGCATCATTTTTGAGTGAATTGCAGAACGTCAGATTTTTGCTGAAATTGTGACCGCGCGGCTTAGGGATTTTTTAAAAAATTTGTTCAGACGTCAAGGGCTAATTCTGTTTCCAATGATAAAAACCCATCTGTTTCCACCGAGAAGCCTTTCAGGGGATCGTTTGCAACAGCTTGGCACCATTTTTGAGTGAATTGCAGAACGTCAGATTTTTGCTGAAATTGTGACCGCGCGGCTTAGGGTTTTTTTCAAAAAAAGTTTATCAAACGTCGTGGGCTAATTCTGTTTCCGATGATAAAAACCCATCAGTTTCCACCGAAAAACCTTTCAGGGGATCGTTTGCAACAGCTTGGCATCATTTTTGAGTGAATTGCAGAACGTCAGATTTTTGCTGAAATTGTGACCGCGCGCCTTAGGGATTTTTTCAAAAAAAGTTGTTCATAGGTAGAGGGCTAAGTCTGTTTCCGATTATAAAATCCATCTGTTTCCACTGAAAAACATTTCAGGGGATCGTTTGCAACAGCTTGGCACCATTTTTGAGTGAATTGCAGAACGTCAGATTTTTGCTGAAATTGTGACCGCGCGGCTTAGGCATTTTTTCAAAAAAAGTTGTTCAGACGTCGAGGGCTAATTCTGTTTCCAATTGTAAAGAGCATCTGTTTCCCCCGAAAAACCTTTCAGGGGATCACTTGCAACAACTTGGCACCTTTTTGAGTGAATTGCAGAACGTCAGATTTTTGCTGAAATTGTGACCGCGCGGCTGAGGGATTTTTTCAAAAAAAGTTGTTCAGACGTCGAGGGCTATTTCTGTTTCCGATGATAAGAACCCATATTTTTCCACCGAAAAACCTTTCAGGGGATCCTTTGCAACAGCTTGGCACCATTTTTGAGTGAATTGCAGAACGTCAGATTTTTGCTGAAATTGTGACCGCGCGGCTTAGGGATTTTTTCAAAAAAAGTTGTTCAGACGTCGAGGGCTAAGTCTGTTTCCGATGATAAAAACCCATCTGTTTCCACTGAAAAACCTTTCAGGGGATCGCTTGCAACAGCTTGGCACCATTTTTGAGTGAATTGCAGAACGTCAGATTTTTGCTGAAATTGTGACCGCGTGGCTTAGGGATTTTTTCTAAAAAAGTTGTTCAGACGTCGAGGGCTATTTCTGTTTCCGATGATAAAAACCCATCTGTTTCCACTGAAAAACCTTTCAGGGGATCGTTTGCAACAGCTTGGCATCATTTTTGAGTGAATTGCAGAACGTCAGATTTTTGCTGAAATTGTGACTGCGCGGCTTAGGGATTTTTTCAAAAAAAGTTGTTCAGACGTCGAGGGCTATTTCTGTTTCCGATGATAAGAACCCATCTTTTTCCACCGAAAAACCTTTCAGGGGATCCTTTGCAACAGCTTGGCACCATTTTTGAGTGAATTGCAGAACGTCAGATTTTTGCTGAAATTGTGACCGCGCGGCTTAGGGATTTTTTCAAAAAAAGTTGTTCAGACGTCGAGGGCTAATTCTGTTTCCAATTGTAAAGAGCATCTGTTTCCCCCGAAAAACCTTTCAGGGGATCACTTGCAACAACTTGGCACCTTTTTGAGTGAATTGCAGAACGTCAGATTTTTGCTGAAATTGTGACCGCGCGGCTGAGGGATTTTTTCAAAAAAAGTTGTTCAGACGTCGAGGGCTATTTCTGTTTCCGATGATAAGAACCCATCTTTTTCCACCGAAAAACCTTTCAGGGGATCCTTTGCAACAGCTTGGCACCATTTTTGAGTGAATTGCAGAACGTCAGATTTTTGCTGAAATTGTGACCGCGCGGCTTAGGGATTTTTTCAAAAAAAGTTGTTCAGACGTCGAGGGCTAAGTCTGTTTCCGATGATAAAAACCCATCTGTTTCCACTGAAAAACCTTTCAGGGGATCGCTTGCAACAGCTTGGCACCATTTTTGAGTGAATTGCAGAACGTCAGATTTTTGCTGAAATTGTGACCGCGTGGCTTAGGGATTTTTTCTAAAAAAGTTGTTCAGACGTCGAGGGCTATTTCTGTTTCCGATGATAAAAACCCATCTGTTTCCACTGAAAAACCTTTCAGGGGATCGTTTGCAACAGCTTGGCATCATTTTTGAGTGAATTGCAGAACGTCAGATTTTTGCTGAAATTGTGACTGCGCGGCTTAGGGATTTTTTCAAAAAAAGTTGTTCAGACGTCGAGGGCTATTTCTGTTTCCGATGATAAGAACCCATCTTTTTCCACCGAAAAACCTTTCAGGGGATCCTTTGCAACAGCTTGGCACCATTTTTGAGTGAATTGCAGAACGTCAGATTTTTGCTGAAATTGTGACCGCGCGGCTTAGGGTTTTTTTCAAAAAAAGTTGTTCAGACGTCGAGGGCTAATTCTGTTTCAGATGATAAAGAGCATCTGTTTCCCCCGAAAAACCTTTCAGGGGATCCTTTGCAACAGCTTGGCACCATTTTTGAGTGAATTGCAGAACGTCAGATTTTTGCTGAAATTGTGACCGCGCGGCTTAGGGATTTTTTCAAAAAAAGTTGTTCAGACGTCGAGGGCTAATTCTGTTTCCAATTGTAAAGAGCATCTGTTTCCCCCGAAAAACCTGTCAGGGGATCACTTGCAACAACTTGGCACCTTTTTGAGTGAATTGCAGAACGTCAGATTTTTGCTGAAATTGTGACCGCGCGGCTGAGGGATTTTTTCAAAAAAAGTTGTTCAGACGTCGAGGGCTATTTCTGTTTCCGATGATAAGAACCCATCTTTTTCCACCGAAAAACCTTTCAGGGGATCCTTTGCAACAGCTTGGCACCATTTTTGAGTGAATTGCAGAACGTCAGATTTTTGCTGAAATTGTGACTGCGCGGCTTAGGGATTTTTTCAAAAAAAGTTGTTCAGACGTCGAGGGCTAAGTCTGTTTCCGATGATAAAAACCCATCTGTTTCCACTGAAAAACCTTTCAGGGGATCGCTTGCAACAGCTTGGCACCATTTTTGAGTGAATTGCAGAACGTCAGATTTTTGCTGAAATTGTGACCGCGTGGCTTAGGGATTTTTTCTAAAAAAGTTGTTCAGACGTCGAGGGCTATTTCTGTTTCCGATGATAAAAACCCATCTGTTTCCACTGAAAAACCTTTCAGGGGATCGTTTGCAACAGCTTGGCATCATTTTTGAGTGAATTGCAGAACGTCAGATTTTTGCTGAAATTGTGACTGCGCGGCTTAGGGATTTTTTCAAAAAAAGTTGTTCAGACGTCGAGGGCTATTTCTGTTTCCGATGATAAGAACCCATCTTTTTCCACCGAAAAACCTTTCAGGGGATCCTTTGCAACAGCTTGGCACCATTTTTGAGTGAATTGCAGAACGTCAGATTTTTGCTGAAATTGTGACCGCGCGGCTTAGGGTTTTTTTCAAAAAAAGTTGTTCAGACGTCGAGGGCTAATTCTGTTTCAGATGATAAAGAGCATCTGTTTCCCCCGAAAAACCTTTCAGGGGATCCTTTGCAACAGCTTGGCACCATTTTTGAGTGAATTGCAGAACGTCAGATTTTTGCTGAAATTGTGACCGCGTGGCTTAGGGATTTTTTCAAAAAAAGTTGTTCAGACGTCGAGGGCTATTTCTGTTTCCGATGATAAAAACCCATCTGTTTCCACTGAAAAACCTTTCAGGGGATCGTTTGAAACAGCTTGGCATCATTTTTGAGTGAATTGCAGAACGTCAGATTTTTGCTGAAATTGTGACTGCGCGGCTTAGGGATTTTTTCAAAAAAAGTTGTTCAGACGTCGAGGGCTATTTCTGTTTCCGATGATAAGAACCCATCTTTTTCCACCGAAAAACCTTTCAGGGGATCCTTTGCAACAGCTTGGCACCATTTTTGAGTGAATTGCAGAACGTCAGATTTTTGCTGAAATTGTGACCGCGCGGCTTAGGGTTTTTTTCAAAAAAAGTTGTTCAGACGTCGAGGGCTAATTCTGTTTCTGATGATAAAGAGCATCTGTTTCCCCCGAAAAACCTTTCAGGGGATCACTTGCAACAGCTTGGCACCATTTTTGAGTGAATTGCAGAACGTCAGATTTTTGCTGAAATTGTGACCGCGCGGCTTAGGGTTTTTTTCAAAAAAAGTTGTTCAGACGTCGAGGGCTAATTCTGTTTCAGATGATAAAGAGCATCTGTTTCCCCCGAAAAACCTTTCAGGGGATCGATTGCAACAGCTTGGCACCATTTTTGAGTGAATTGCAGAACGTCAGATTTTTGCTGAAATTGTGACTTAGGGATTTTTTCAAAAAAAGTTGTTCAGACGTCGAGGGCTATTTCTGCTTCCGATGATAAGAACCCATCTTTTTCCACCGAAAAACCTTTCAGGGGATCCTTTGCAACAGCTTGGCACCATTTTTGAGTGAATTGCAGAACGTCAGATTTTTGCTGAAATTGGGACCGCGCGGCTTAGGGATTTTTTCAAAAAAAGTTGTTCAGACGTTGAGGGCTAAGTCTGTTTCCGATGATAAAAACCCATCTGTTTCCACTGAAAAACCTTTCACGGGATCGTTTGCAACAGCTTGGCATCATTTTTGAGTGAATTGCAGAACGTCAGATTTTTGCTGAAATTGTGACTGCGCGGCTTAGGGATTTTTTAAAAAATTTGTTCAGACGTCGAGGGCTAATTCTGCTTTCGATGATAAAAACCCATCTGTTTCCACCGAGAAGCCTTTCAGGGGATCGTTTGCAACAGCTTGGCACCATTTTTGAGTGAATTGCAGAACGTCAGATTTTTGCTGAAATTGTGACCGCGCGGCTTAGGGATTTTTTCAAAAAAAGTTGTTCAGACTTCGAGGGCTAATTCTGTTTCCAATTGTAAAGAGCATCTGTTTCCCCCGAAAAACCTTTCAGGGGATCGTTTGCAACAGCTTGGCATCATTTTTGAGTGAATTGCAGAACGTCAGATTTTTGCTGAAATTGTGACCCCGTGGCTTAGGGATTTTTTCAAGCAAAGTTGTTCAGACGTCGAGGGCTAATTCTGTTTCCAATTGTAAAGAGCATCTGTTTCCCCCGAAAAACCTTTCAGGGGATCACTTGCAACAACTTGGCACCATTTTTGAGTGAATTGCAGAACGTCAGATTTTTGCTGAAATTGTGACCGCGCGCCTTACGGATTTTTTCAAAAAAAGTTGTTCATACGTAGAGGGCTAAGTCTGTTTCCGATTATAAAATCCATCTGTTTCCACTGAAAAACCTTTCACGGGATCGTTTGCAACAGCTTGGCTCCATTTTTGAGTGAATTGCAGAACGTCAGATTTTTGCTGAAATTGTGACCGCGCGGCTTAGGGATTTTTTAAAAAAGTTGTTCAGACGTCGAGGGCTGATTCTGTTTTCGATGATAAAAACCCATCTGTTTCCACCGAAAAACCTTTCAGGGGATCGTTTGCAACAGCTTGCCACCATTTTTGCGTGAATGGCAGAACGTCAGATTTTTGCTGAAATTGTGACCGCGCGGCTTAGGGTTTTTTTCAAAAAAAGTTGTTCAGACGTTGAGGGCTAATTCTGTTTCAGATGATAAGAACCCATCTTTTTCCACCGAAAAACCTTTCAGGGGATCGCTTGCAACAGCTTGGCACCATTTTTGAGTGAATTGCAGAACGTCAGATTTTTGCTGAAATTGTGACCGCGCGGCTTAGGGATTTTTTCAAAAAAAGTTGTTCAGACGTCGAGGGCGATTTCTGTTTCCGATGATAAGAACCCATCTTTTTCCACCGAAAAACCTTTCAGGGGATCCTTTGCAACAGCTTGGCACCATTTTTGAGTGAATTGCAGAACGTCAGATTTTTGCTGAAATTGTGACCGCGCGGCTTAGGGATTTTTTCAAAAAAAGTTGTTCAGACGTCGAGGGCTAATTCTGTTTCCAATTGTAAAGAGCATCTGTTTCCCCCGAAAAACCTTTCAGGGGATCACTTGCAACAACTTGGCACCTTTTTGAGTGAATTGCAGAACGTCAGATTTTTGCTGAAATTGTGACCGCGCGGCTGAGGGATTTTTTCAAAAAAAGTTGTTCAGACGTCGAGGGCTATTTCTGTTTCCGATGATAAGAACCCATCTTTTTCCACCGAAAAACCTTTCAGGGGATCCTTTGCAACAGCTTGGCACCATTTTTGAGTGAATTGCAGAACGTCAGATTTTTGCTGAAATTGTGACCGCGCGGCTTAGGGATTTTTTCAAAAAAAGTTGTTCAGACGTCGAGGGCTAAGTCTGTTTCCGATGATAAAAACCCATCTGTTTCCACTGAAAAACCTTTCAGGGGATCGCTTGCAACAGCTTGGCACCATTTTTGAGTGAATTGCAGAACGTCAGATTTTTGCTGAAATTGTGACCGCGTGGCTTAGGGATTTTTTCTAAAAAAGTTGTTCAGACGTCGAGGGCTATTTCTGTTTCCGATGATAAAAACCCATCTGTTTCCACTGAAAAACCTTTCAGGGGATCGTTTGCAACAGCTTGGCATCATTTTTGAGTGAATTGCAGAACGTCAGATTTTTGCTGAAATTGTGACTGCGCGGCTTAGGGATTTTTTCAAAAAAAGTTGTTCAGACGTCGAGGGCTATTTCTGTTTCCGATGATAAGAACCCATCTTTTTCCACCGAAAAACCTTTCAGGGGATCCTTTGCAACAGCTTGGCACCATTTTTGAGTGAATTGCAGAACGTCAGATTTTTGCTGAAATTGTGACCGCGCGGCTTAGGGTTTTTTTCAAAAAATGTTGTTCAGACGTCGAGGGCTAATTCTGTTTCAGATGATAAAGAGCATCTGTTTCCCCCGAAAAACCTTTCAGGGGATCCTTTGCAACAGCTTGGCACCATTTTTGAGTGAATTGCAGAACGTCAGATTTTTGCTGAAATTGTGACCGCGCGGCTTAGGGATTTTTTCAAAAAAAGTTGTTCAGACGTCGAGGGCTAATTCTGTTTCCAATTGTAAAGAGCATCTGTTTCCCCCGAAAAACCTTTCAGGGGATCACTTGCAACAACTTGGCACCTTTTTGAGTGAATTGCAGAACGTCAGATTTTTGCTGAAATTGTGACCGCGCGGCTGAGGGATTTTTTCAAAAAAAGTTGTTCAGACGTCGAGGGCTATTTCTGTTTCCGATGATAAGAACCCATCTTTTTCCACCGAAAAACCTTTCAGGGGATCCTTTGCAACAGCTTGGCACCATTTTTGAGTGAATTGCAGAACGTCAGATTTTTGCTGAAATTGTGACCGCGCGGCTTAGGGATTTTTTCAAAAAAAGTTGTTCAGACGTTGAGGGCTAAGTCTGTTTCCGATGATAAAAACCCATCTGTTTCCACTGAAAAACCTTTCAGGGGATCACTTGCAACAACTTGGCACCATTTTTGAGTGAATTGCAGAACGTCAGATTTTTGCTGAAATTGTGACCGCGCGGCTTAGGGATTTTTTCTAAAAAAGTTGTTCAGACGTCGAGGGCTATTTCTGTTTCCGATGATAAAAACCCATCTGTTTCCACTGAAAAACCTTTCAGGGGATCGTTTGCAACAGCTTGGCATCATTTTTGAGTGAATTGCAGAACGTCAGATTTTTGCTGAAATTGTGACTGCGCGGCTTAGGGATTTTTTCAAAAAAAGTTGTTCAGACGTCGAGGGCTATTTCTGTTTCCGATGATAAGAACCCATCTTTTTCCACCGAAAAACCTTTCAGGGGATCCTTTGCAACAGCTTGGCACCATTTTTGAGTGAATTGCAGAACGTCAGATTTTTGCTGAAATTGTGACCGCGCGGCTTAGGGTTTTTTGAAAAAAAGTTGTTCAGACGTCAAGGGCTAATTCTGTTTCAGATGATAAAGAGCATCTGTTTCCCCCGAAAAACCTTTCAGGGGATCGATTGCAACAGCTTGGCACCATTTTTGAGTGAATTGCAGAACGTCAGATTTTTGCTGAAATTGTGACTTAGGGATTTTTTCAAAAAAAGTTGTTCAGACGTCGAGGGCTATTTCTGCTTCCGATGATAAGAACCCATCTTTTTCCACCGAAAAACCTTTCAGGGGATCCTTTGCAACAGCTTGGCACCATTTTTGAGTGAATTGCAGAACGTCAGATTTTTGCTGAAATTGGGACCGCGCGGCTTAGGGATTTTTTCAAAAAAAGTTGTTCAGACGTTGAGGGCTAAGTCTGTTTCCGATGATAAAAAACCATCTGTTTCCACTGAAAAACCTTTCACGGGATCGTTTGCAACAGCTTGGCATCATTTTTGAGTGAATTGCAGAACGTCAGATTTTTGCTGAAATTGTGACTGCGCGGCTTAGGGATTTTTTAAAAAATTTGTTCAGACGTCGAGGGCTAATTCTGCTTTCGATGATAAAAACCCATCTGTTTCCACCGAGAAGCCTTTCAGGGGATCGTTTGCAACAGCTTGGCACCATTTTTGAGTGAATTGCAGAACGTCAGATTTTTGCTGAAATTGTGACCGCGCGGCTTAGGGATTTTTTCAAAAAAAGTTGTTCAGACTTCGAGGGCTAATTCTGTTTCCAATTGTAAAGAGCATCTGTTTCCCCCGAAAAACCTTTTAGGGGATCGTTTGCAACAGCTTGGCATCATTTTTGAGTGAATTGCAGAACGTCAGATTTTTGCTGAAATTGTGACCCCGTGGCTTAGGGATTTTTTCAAGCAAAGTTGTTCAGACGTCGAGGGCTAATTCTGTTTCCAATTGTAAAGAGCATCTGTTTCCCCCGAAAAACCTTTCAGGGGATCACTTGCAACAACTTGGCACCATTTTTGAGTGAATTGCAGAACGTCAGATTTTTGCTGAAATTGTGACCGCGCGCCTTACGGATTTTTTCAAAAAAAGTTGTTCATAGGTAGAGGGCTAAGTCTGTTTCCGATTATAAAATCCATCTGTTTCCACTGAAAAACCTTTCACGGGATCGTTTGCAACAGCTTGGCTCCATTTTTGAGTGAATTGCAGAACGTCAGATTTTTGCTGAAATTGTGACCGCGCGGCTTAGGGATTTTTTAAAAAAGTTGTTCAGACGTCGAGGGCTGATTCTGTTTTCGATGATAAAAACCCATCTGTTTCCACCGAAAAACCTTTCAGGGGATCGTTTGCAACAGCTTGCCACCATTTTTGAGTGAATTGCAGAACGTCAGATTTTTGCTGAAATTGTGACCGCGCGGCTTAGGGTTTTTTTCAAAAAAAGTTGTTCAGACGTTGAGGGCTAATTCTGTTTCAGATGATAAGAACCCATCTTTTTCCACCGAAAAACCTTTCAGGGGATCGCTTGCAACAGCTTGGCACCATTTTTGAGTGAATTGCAGAACGTCAGATTTTTGCTGAAATTGTGACCGCGCGGCTTAGGGATTTTTTCAAAAAAAGTTGTTCAGACGTCGAGGGCTATTTCTGTTTCCGATGATAAGAACCCATCTTTTTCCACCGAAAAACCTTTCAGGGGATCCTTTGCAACAGATTGGCACCATTTTTGAGTGAATTGCAGAACGTCAGATTTTTGCTGAAATTGTGACCGCGCGGCTTAGGGATTTTTTCAAAAAAAGTTGTTCAGACGTCGAGGGCTAATTCTGTTTCCAATTGTAAAGAGCATCTGTTTCCCCCGAAAAACCTTTCAGGGGATCACTTGCAACAACTTGGCACCTTTTTGAGTGAATTGCAGAACGTCAGATTTTTGCTGAAATTGTGACCGCGCGGCTGAGGGATTTTTTCAAAAAAAGTTGTTCAGACGTCGAGGGCTATTTCTGTTTCCAATTGTAAAGAGCATCTGTTTCCCCCGAAAAACCTTTCAGGGGATCACTTGCAACAACTTGGCACCTTTTTGAGTGAATTGCAGAACGTCAGATTTTTGCTGAAATTGTGACCGCGCGGCTGAGGGATTTTTTCAAAAAAAGTTGTTCAGACGTCGAGGGCTATTTCTGTTTCCGATGATAAGAACCCATCTTTTTCCACCGAAAAACCTTTCAGGGGATCCTTTGCAACAGCTTGGCACCATTTTTGAGTGAATTGCAGAACGTCAGATTTTTGCTGAAATTGTGACCGCGCGGCTTAGGGATTTTTTCAAAAAAAGTTGTTCAGACGTCGAGGGCTAAGTCTGTTTCCGATGATAAAAACCCATCTGTTTCCACTGAAAAACCTTTCAGGGGATCGCTTGCAACAGCTTGGCACCATTTTTGAGTGAATTGCAGAACGTCAGATTTTTGCTGAAATTGTGACCGCGTGGCTTAGGGATTTTTTCTAAAAAAGTTGTTCAGACGTCGAGGGCTATTTCTGTTTCCGATGATAAAAACCCATCTGTTTCCACTGAAAAACCTTTCAGGGGATCGTTTGCAACAGCTTGGCATCATTTTTGAGTGAATTGCAGAACGTCAGATTTTTGCTGAAATTGTGACTGCGCGGCTTAGGGATTTTTTCAAAAAAAGTTGTTCAGACGTCGAGGGCTATTTCTGTTTCCGATGATAAGAACCCATCTTTTTCCACCGAAAAACCTTTCAGGGGATCCTTTGCAACAGCTTGGCACCATTTTTGAGTGAATTGCAGAACGTCAGATTTTTGCTGAAATTGTGACCGCGCGGCTTAGGGTTTTTTTCAAAAAATGTTGTTCAGACGTCGAGGGCTAATTCTGTTTCAGATGATAAAGAGCATCTGTTTCCCCCGAAAAACCTTTCAGGGGATCCTTTGCAACAGCTTGGCACCATTTTTGAGTGAATTGCAGAACGTCAGATTTTTGCTGAAATTGTGACCGCGCGGCTTAGGGATTTTTTCAAAAAAAGTTGTTCAGACGTCGAGGGCTAATTCTGTTTCCAATTGTAAAGAGCATCTGTTTCCCCCGAAAAACCTTTCAGGGGATCACTTGCAACAACTTGGCACCTTTTTGAGTGAATTGCAGAACGTCAGATTTTTGCTGAAATTGTGACCGCGCGGCTGAGGGATTTTTTCAAAAAAAGTTGTTCAGACGTCGAGGGCTATTTCTGTTTCCGATGATAAGAACCCATCTTTTTCCACCGAAAAACCTTTCAGGGGATCCTTTGCAACAGCTTGGCACCATTTTTGAGTGAATTGCAGAACGTCAGATTTTTGCTGAAATTGTGACCGCGCGGCTTAGGGATTTTTTCAAAAAAAGTTGTTCAGACGTTGAGGGCTAAGTCTGTTTCCGATGATAAAAACCCATCTGTTTCCACTGAAAAACCTTTCAGGGGATCACTTGCAACAACTTGGCACCATTTTTGAGTGAATTGCAGAACGTCAGATTTTTGCTGAAATTGTGACCGCGCGGCTTAGGGATTTTTTCTAAAAAAGTTGTTCAGACGTCGAGGGCTATTTCTGTTTCCGATGATAAAAACCCATCTGTTTCCACTGAAAAACCTTTCAGGGGATCGTTTGCAACAGCTTGGCATCATTTTTGAGTGAATTGCAGAACGTCAGATTTTTGCTGAAATTGTGACTGCGCGGCTTAGGGATTTTTTCAAAAAAAGTTGTTCAGACGTCGAGGGCTATTTCTGTTTCCGATGATAAGAACCCATCTTTTTCCACCGAAAAACCTTTCAGGGGATCCTTTGCAACAGCTTGGCACCATTTTTGAGTGAATTGCAGAACGTCAGATTTTTGCTGAAATTGTGACCGCGCGGCTTAGGGTTTTTTGAAAAAAAGTTGTTCAGACGTCAAGGGCTAATTCTGTTTCAGATGATAAAGAGCATCTGTTTCCCCCGAAAAACCTTTCAGGGGATCGATTGCAACAGCTTGGCACCATTTTTGAGTGAATTGCAGAACGTCAGATTTTTGCTGAAATTGTGACTTAGGGATTTTTTCAAAAAAAGTTGTTCAGACGTCGAGGGCTATTTCTGCTTCCGATGATAAGAACCCATCTTTTTCCACCGAAAAACCTTTCAGGGGATCCTTTGCAACAGCTTGGCACCATTTTTGAGTGAATTGCAGAACGTCAGATTTTTGCTGAAATTGGGACCGCGCGGCTTAGGGATTTTTTCAAAAAAAGTTGTTCAGACGTTGAGGGCTAAGTCTGTTTCCGATGATAAAAAACCATCTGTTTCCACTGAAAAACCTTTCACGGGATCGTTTGCAACAGCTTGGCATCATTTTTGAGTGAATTGCAGAACGTCAGATTTTTGCTGAAATTGTGACTGCGCGGCTTAGGGATTTTTTAAAAAATTTGTTCAGACGTCGAGGGCTAATTCTGCTTTCGATGATAAAAACCCATCTGTTTCCACCGAGAAGCCTTTCAGGGGATCGTTTGCAACAGCTTGGCACCATTTTTGAGTGAATTGCAGAACGTCAGATTTTTGCTGAAATTGTGACCGCGCGGCTTAGGGATTTTTTCAAAAAAAGTTGTTCAGACTTCGAGGGCTAATTCTGTTTCCAATTGTAAAGAGCATCTGTTTCCCCCGAAAAACCTTTTAGGGGATCGTTTGCAACAGCTTGGCATCATTTTTGAGTGAATTGCAGAACGTCAGATTTTTGCTGAAATTGTGACCCCGTGGCTTAGGGATTTTTTCAAGCAAAGTTGTTCAGACGTCGAGGGCTAATTCTGTTTCCAATTGTAAAGAGCATCTGTTTCCCCCGAAAAACCTTTCAGGGGATCACTTGCAACAACTTGGCACCATTTTTGAGTGAATTGCAGAACGTCAGATTTTTGCTGAAATTGTGACCGCGCGCCTTACGGATTTTTTCAAAAAAAGTTGTTCATAGGTAGAGGGCTAAGTCTGTTTCCGATTATAAAATCCATCTGTTTCCACTGAAAAACCTTTCACGGGATCGTTTGCAACAGCTTGGCTCCATTTTTGAGTGAATTGCAGAACGTCAGATTTTTGCTGAAATTGTGACCGCGCGGCTTAGGGATTTTTTAAAAAAGTTGTTCAGACGTCGAGGGCTGATTCTGTTTTCGATGATAAAAACCCATCTGTTTCCACCGAAAAACCTTTCAGGGGATCGTTTGCAACAGCTTGCCACCATTTTTGAGTGAATTGCAGAACGTCAGATTTTTGCTGAAATTGTGACCGCGCGGCTTAGGGTTTTTTTCAAAAAAAGTTGTTCAGACGTTGAGGGCTAATTCTGTTTCAGATGATAAGAACCCATCTTTTTCCACCGAAAAACCTTTCAGGGGATCGCTTGCAACAGCTTGGCACCATTTTTGAGTGAATTGCAGAACGTCAGATTTTTGCTGAAATTGTGACCGCGCGGCTTAGGGATTTTTTCAAAAAAAGTTGTTCAGACGTCGAGGGCTATTTCTGTTTCCGATGATAAGAACCCATCTTTTTCCACCGAAAAACCTTTCAGGGGATCCTTTGCAACAGATTGGCACCATTTTTGAGTGAATTGCAGAACGTCAGATTTTTGCTGAAATTGTGACCGCGCGGCTTAGGGATTTTTTCAAAAAAAGTTGTTCAGACGTCGAGGGCTAATTCTGTTTCCAATTGTAAAGAGCATCTGTTTCCCCCGAAAAACCTTTCAGGGGATCACTTGCAACAACTTGGCACCTTTTTGAGTGAATTGCAGAACGTCAGATTTTTGCTGAAATTGTGACCGCGCGGCTGAGGGATTTTTTCAAAAAAAGTTGTTCAGACGTCGAGGGCTATTTCTGTTTCCGATGATAAGAACCCATCTTTTTCCACCGAAAAACCTTTCAGGGGATCCTTTGCAACAGCTTGGCACCATTTTTGAGTGAATTGCAGAACGTCAGATTTTTGCTGAAATTGTGACCGCGCGGCTTAGGGATTTTTTCAAAAAAAGTTGTTCAGACGTCGAGGGCTAAGTCTGTTTCCGATGATAAAAACCCATCTGTTTCCACTGAAAAACCTTTCAGGGGATCGCTTGCAACAGCTTGGCACCATTTTTGAGTGAATTGCAGAACGTCAGATTTTTGCTGAAATTGTGACCGCGTGGCTTAGGGATTTTTTCTAAAAAAGTTGTTCAGACGTCGAGGGCTATTTCTGTTTCCGATGATAAAAACCCATCTGTTTCCACTGAAAAACCTTTCAGGGGATCGTTTGCAACAGCTTGGCATCATTTTTGAGTGAATTGCAGAACGTCAGATTTTTGCTGAAATTGTGACTGCGCGGCTTAGGGTTTTTTTCAAAAAAAGTTGTTCAGACGTTGAGGGCTAATTCTGTTTCAGATGATAAGAACCCATCTTTTTCCACCGAAAAACCTTTCAGGGGATCGCTTGCAACAGCTTGGCACCATTTTTGAGTGAATTGCAGAACGTCAGATTTTTGCTGAAATTGTGACCGCGCGGCTTAGGGATTTTTTCAAAAAAAGTTGTTCAGACGTCGAGGGCTATTTCTGTTTCCGATGATAAGAACCCATCTTTTTCCACCGAAAAACCTTTCAGGGGATCCTTTGCAACAGATTGGCACCATTTTTGAGTGAATTGCAGAACGTCAGATTTTTGCTGAAATTGTGACCGCGCGGCTTAGGGATTTTTTCAAAAAAAGTTGTTCAGACGTCGAGGGCTAATTCTGTTTCCAATTGTAAAGAGCATCTGTTTCCCCCGAAAAACCTTTCAGGGGATCACTTGCAACAACTTGGCACCTTTTTGAGTGAATTGCAGAACGTCAGATTTTTGCTGAAATTGTGACCGCGCGGCTGAGGGATTTTTTCAAAAAAAGTTGTTCAGACGTCGAGGGCTATTTCTGTTTCCGATGATAAGAACCCATCTTTTTCCACCGAAAAACCTTTCAGGGGATCCTTTGCAACAGCTTGGCACCATTTTTGAGTGAATTGCAGAACGTCAGATTTTTGCTGAAATTGTGACCGCGCGGCTTAGGGATTTTTTCAAAAAAAGTTGTTCAGACGTCGAGGGCTAAGTCTGTTTCCGATGATAAAAACCCATCTGTTTCCACTGAAAAACCTTTCAGGGGATCGCTTGCAACAGCTTGGCACCATTTTTGAGTGAATTGCAGAACGTCAGATTTTTGCTGAAATTGTGACCGCGTGGCTTAGGGATTTTTTCTAAAAAAGTTGTTCAGACGTCGAGGGCTATTTCTGTTTCCGATGATAAAAACCCATCTGTTTCCACTGAAAAACCTTTCAGGGGATCGTTTGCAACAGCTTGGCATCATTTTTGAGTGAATTGCAGAACGTCAGATTTTTGCTGAAATTGTGACTGCGCGGCTTAGGGATTTTTTCAAAAAAAGTTGTTCAGACGTCGAGGGCTATTTCTGTTTCCGATGATAAGAACCCATCTTTTTCCACCGAAAAACCTTTCAGGGGATCCTTTGCAACAGCTTGGCACCATTTTTGAGTGAATTGCAGAACGTCAGATTTTTGCTGAAATTGTGACCGCGCGGCTTAGGGTTTTTTTCAAAAAATGTTGTTCAGACGTCGAGGGCTAATTCTGTTTCAGATGATAAAGAGCATCTGTTTCCCCCGAAAAACCTTTCAGGGGATCCTTTGCAACAGCTTGGCACCATTTTTGAGTGAATTGCAGAACGTCAGATTTTTGCTGAAATTGTGACCGCGCGGCTTAGGGATTTTTTCAAAAAAAGTTGTTCAGACGTCGAGGGCTAATTCTGTTTCCAATTGTAAAGAGCATCTGTTTCCCCCGAAAAACCTTTCAGGGGATCACTTGCAACAACTTGGCACCTTTTTGAGTGAATTGCAGAACGTCAGATTTTTGCTGAAATTGTGACCGCGCGGCTGAGGGATTTTTTCAAAAAAAGTTGTTCAGACGTCGAGGGCTATTTCTGTTTCCGATGATAAGAACCCATCTTTTTCCACCGAAAAACCTTTCAGGGGATCCTTTGCAACAGCTTGGCACCATTTTTGAGTGAATTGCAGAACGTCAGATTTTTGCTGAAATTGTGACCGCGCGGCTTAGGGATTTTTTCAAAAAAAGTTGTTCAGACGTCGAGGGCTAAGTCTGTTTCCGATGATAAAAACCCATCTGTTTCCACTGAAAAACCTTTCAGGGGATCGCTTGCAACAGCTTGGCACCATTTTTGAGTGAATTGCAGAACGTCAGATTTTTGCTGAAATTGTGACCGCGTGGCTTAGGGATTTTTTCTAAAAAAGTTGTTCAGACGTCGAGGGCTATTTCTGTTTCCGATGATAAAAACCCATCTGTTTCCACTGAAAAACCTTTCAGGGGATCGTTTGCAACAGCTTGGCATCATTTTTGAGTGAATTGCAGAACGTCAGATTTTTGCTGAAATTGTGACTGCGCGGCTTAGGGATTTTTTCAAAAAAAGTTGTTCAGACGTCGAGGGCTATTTCTGTTTCCGATGATAAGAACCCATCTTTTTCCACCGAAAAACCTTTCAGGGGATCCTTTGCAACAGCTTGGCACCATTTTTGAGTGAATTGCAGAACGTCAGATTTTTGCTGAAATTGTGACCTCGCGGCTTAGGGTTTTTTTCAAAAAAAGTTGTTCAGACGTCGAGGGCTAATTCTGTTTCAGATGATAAAGAGCATCTGTTTCCCCCGAAAAACCTTTCAGGGGATCGCTTGCAACAGCTTGGCACCATTTTTGAGTGAATTGCAGAACGTCAGATTTTTGCTGAATTTGTGACCGCGCGGCTTAGGGATTTTTTCAAAAAAAGTTGTTCAGACGTCGAGGGCTATTTCTGTTTCCGATGATAAGAACCCATCTTTTTCCCCCGAAAAACCTTTCAGGGGATCCTTTGCAACAGCTTGGCACCATTTTTGAGTGAATTGCAGAACGTCAGATTTTTGCTGAAATTGGGACCGCGCGGCTTAGGGATTTTTTCAAAAAAAGTTGTTCAGACGTTGAGGGCTAAGTCTGTTTCCGATGATAAAAACCCATCTGTTTCCACTGAAAAACCTTTCACGGGATCGTTTGCAACAGCTTGGCATCATTTTTGAGTGAATTGCAGAACGTCAGATTTTTGCTGAAATTGTGACTGCGCGGCTTAGGGATTTTTTAAAAAATTTGTTCAGACGTCGAGGGCTAATTCTGCTTTCGATGATAAAAACCCATCTGTTTCCACCGAGAAGCCTTTCAGGGGATCGTTTGCAACAGCTTGGCACCATTTTTGAGTGAATTGCAGAACGTCAGATTTTTGCTGAAATTGTGACCGCGCGGCTTAGGGATTTTTTCAAAAAAAGTTGTTCAGACTTCGAGGGCTAATTCTGTTTCAGATGATAAAGAGCATCTGTTTCCCCCGAAAAACCTTTCAGGGGATCGTTTGCAACAGCTTGGCATCATTTTTGAGTGAATTGCAGAACGTCAGATTTTTGCTGAAATTGTGACCCCGCGGCTTAGGGATTTTTTCAAAAAAAGTTGTTCAGACGTCGAGGGCTAATTCTGTTTCCAATTGTAAAGAGCATCTGTTTCCCCCGAAAAACCTTTCAGGGGATCACTTGCAACAACTTGGCACCATTTTTGAGTGAATTGCAGAACGTCAGATTTTTGCTGAAATGGTGACCCCGCGGCTTAGGGATTTTTTCAAGCAAAGTTGTTCAGACGTCGAGGGCTAATTCTGTTTCCAATTGTAAAGAGCATCTGTTTCCCCCGAAAAACCTTTCAGGGGATCACTTGCAACAACTTGGCACCATTTTTGAGTGAATTGCAGAACGTCAGATTTTTGCTGAAATTGTGACCGCGCGCCTTAGGGATTTTTTCAAAAAAAGTTGTTCATACGTAGAGGGCTAAGTCTGTTTCCGATTATAAAATCCATCTGTTTCCACTGAAAAACCTTTCACGGGATCGTTTGCAACAGCTTGGCTCCATTTTTGAGTGAATTGCAGAACGTCAGATTTTTGCTGAAATTGTGACCGCGCGGCTTAGGGATTTTTTAAAAAAGTTGTTCAGACGTCGAGGGCTGATTCTGTTTTCGATGATAAAAACCCATCTGTTTCCACCGAAAAACCTTTCAGGGGATCGTTTGCAACAGCTTGCCACCATTTTTGAGTGAATGGCAGAACGTCAGATTTTTGCTGAAATTGTGACCGCGCGGCTTAGGGTTTTTTTCAAAAAAAGTTGTTCAGACGTTGAGGGCTAATTCTGTTTCAGATGATAAGAACCCATCTTTTTCCACCGAAAAACCTTTCAGGGGATCGCTTGCAACAGCTTGGCACCATTTTTGAGTGAATTGCAGAACGTCAGATTTTTGCTGAAATTGTGACCGCGCGGCTTAGGGATTTTTTCAAAAAAAGTTGTTCAGACGTCGAGGGCTATTTCTGTTTCCGATGATAAGAACCCATCTTTTTCCACCGAAAAACCTTTCAGGGGATCCTTTGCAACAGCTTGGCACCATTTTTGAGTGAATTGCAGAACATCAGATTTTTGCTGAAATTGTGACCGCGCGGCTTAGGGATTTTTTCAAAAATTTGTTCAGACGTCGAGGGCTAATTCTGCTTTCGATGATAAAAACCCATCTGTTTCCACCGAGAAGCCTTTCAGGGGATCGTTTGCAACAGCTTGGCACCATTTTTGAGTGAATTGCAGAACGTCAGATTTTTGCTGAAATTGTGACCGCGCGGCGTAGGGATTTTTTCAAAAAAAGTTGTTCAGACGTCGAGGGCTAATTCTTTTTCCAATTGTAAAGAGCATCTGTTTCCCCCGAAAAACCTTTCAGGGGATCACTTGCAACAACTTGGCACCATTTTTGAGTGAATTGCAGAACGTCAGATTTTTGCTGAAATTGTGACCCCGCGGCTTAGGGATTTTTTCAAGAAAAGTTGTTCAGACGTCGAGGGCTAATTCTGTTTCCAATTGTAAAGAGCATCTGTTTCCCCCGAAAAACCTTTCAGGGGATCACTTGCAACAACTTGGCACCATTTTTGAGTGAATTGCAGAACGTCAGATTTTTGCTGAAATTGTGACCGCGCGCCTTAGGGATTTTTTCAAAAAAAGTTGTTCATACGTAGAGGGCTAAGTCTGTTTCCGATTATAAAATCCATCTGTTTCCACTGAAAAACCTTTCACGGGATCGCTTGCAACAGCTTGGCACCATTTTTGAGTGAATTGCAGAACGTCAGATTTTTGCTGAAATTGTGACCGCGCGGCTTAGGGATTTTTTCAAAAAAAGTTGTTCAGACGTCGAGGGCTATTTCTGTTTCCGATGATAAGAACCCATCTTTTTCCACCGAAAAACCTTTCAGGGGATCCTTTGCAACAGCTTGGCACCATTTTTGAGTGAATTGCAGAACGTCAGATTTTTGCTGAAATTGTGACCGCGCGGCTTAAGGATTTTTTCAAAAAAAGTTGTTCAGACGTCGAGGGCTAAGTCTGTTTCCGATGATAAAAACCCATCTGTTTCCACTGAAAAACCTTTCACGGGATCGTTTGCAACAGCTTGGCATCATTTTTGAGTGAATTGCAGAACGTCAGATTTTTGCTGAAATTGTGACTGCGCGGCTTAGGGATTTTTTAAAAAATTTGTTCAGACGTCGAGGGCTAATTCTGCTTTCGATGATAAAAACCCATCTGTTTCCACCGAGAAGCCTTTCAGGGGATCGTTTGCAACAGCTTGGCACCATTTTTGAGTGAATTGCAGAACGTCAGATTTTTGCTGAAATTGTGACCGCGCGGCTTAGGGATTTTTTCAAAAAAAGTTGTTCAGACGTCGAGGGCTAATTCTTTTTCCAATTGTAAAGAGCATCTGTTTCCCCCGAAAAACCTTTCAGGGGATTGTTTGCAACAGCTTGGCATCATTTTTGAGTGAATTGCAGAACGTCAGATGTTTGCTGAAATTGTGACCCCGCGGCTTAGGGATTTTTTCAAAAAAAGTTGTTCAGACGTCGAGGGCTAATTCTGTTTCCAATTGTAAAGAGCATCTGTTTCCCCCGAAAAACCTTTCAGGGGATCACTTGCAACAACTTGGCACCATTTTTGAGTGAATTGCAGAACGTCAGATTTTTGCTGAAATTGTGACCCCGCGGCTTAGGGATTTTTTCAAGAAAAGTTGTTCAGACGTCGAGGGCTAATTCTGTTTCCAATTGTAAAGAGCATCTGTTTCCCCCGAAAAACCTTTCAGGGGATCACTTGCAACAACTTGGCACCATTTTTGAGTGAATTGCAGAACGTCAGATTTTTGCTGAAATTGTGACCGCGCGCCTTAGGGATTTTTTCAAAAAAAGTTGTTCATACGTAGAGGGCTAAGTCTGTTTCCGATTATAAAATCTATCTGTTTCCACTGAAAAACCTTTCACAGGATCGTTTGCAACAGCTTGGCTCCATTTTTGAGTGAATTGCAGAACGTCAGATTTTTGCTGAAATTGTGACCGCGCGGCTTAGGGATTTTTTAAAAAAGTTGTTCAGACGTCGAGGGCTGATTCTGTTTTCGATGATAAAAACCCATCTGTTTCCACCGAAAAACCTTTCAGGGGATCGTTTGCAACAGCTTGCCACCATTTTTGAGTGAATGGCAGAACGTCAGATTTTTGCTGAAATTGTGACCACGCGGCTTAGGGTTTTTTTCAAAAAAAGTTGTTCAGACGTTGAGGGCTAATTCTGTTTCAGATGATAAGAACCCATCTTTTTCCACCGAAAAACCTTTCAGGGGATCCTTTGCAACAGCTTGGCACCATTTTTGAGTGAATTGCAGAACGTCAGATTTTTGCTGAAATTGTGACCGCGCGGCTTAGGGATTTTTTCAAAAAAAGTTGTTCAGACGTTGAGGGCTAAGTCTGTTTCCGATGATAAAAACCCATCTGTTTCCACTGAAAAACCTTTCACGGGATCGTTTGCAACAGCTTGGCATCATTTTTGAGTGAATTGCAGAACGTCAGATTTTTGCTGAAATTGTGACTGCGCGGCTTAGGGATTTTTTAAAAAATTTGTTCAGACGTCGAGGGCTAATTCTGCTTTCGATGATAAAAACCCATCTGTTTCCACCGAGAAGCCTTTCAGGGGATCGTTTGCAACAGCTTGGCACCATTTTTGAGTGAATTGCAGAACGTCAGATTTTTGCTGAAATTGTGACCGCGCGGCTTAGGGATTTTTTCAAAAAAAGTTGTTCAGACGTCGAGGGCTAATTCTTTTTCCAATTGTAAAGAGCATCTGTTTCCCCCGAAAAACCTTTCAGGGGATTGTTTGCAACAGCTTGGCATCATTTTTGAGTGAATTGCAGAACGTCAGATGTTTGCTGAAATTGTGACCCCGCGGCTTAGGGATTTTTTCAAAAAAAGTTGTTCAGACGTCGAGGGCTAATTCTGTTTCCAATTGTAAAGAGCATCTGTTTCCCCCGAAAAACCTTTCAGGGGATCACTTGCAACAACTTGGCACCATTTTTGAGTGAATTGCAGAACGTCAGATTTTTGCTGAAATTGTGACCCCGCGGCTTAGGGATTTTTTCAAGAAAAGTTGTTCAGACGTCGAGGGCTAATTCTGTTTCCAATTGTAAAGAGCATCTGTTTCCCCCGAAAAACCTTTCAGGGGATCACTTGCAACAACTTGGCACCATTGTTGAGTGAATTGCAGAACGTCAGATTTTTGCTGAAATTGTGACCGCGCGGCTTAGGGATTTTTTCAAAAAAAGTTGTTCATACGTAGAGGGCTAAGTCTGTTTCCGATTATAAAATCTATCTGTTTCCACTGAAAAACCTTTCACAGGATCGTTTGCAACAGCTTGGCTCCATTTTTGAGTGAATTGCAGAACGTCAGATTTTTGCTGAAATTGTGACCGCGCGGCTTAGGGATTTTTTAAAAAAGTTGTTCAGACGTCGAGGGCTGATTCTGTTTTCGATGATAAAAACCCATCTGTTTCCACCGAAAAACCTTTCATGGGATCGTTTGCAACAGCTTGCCACCATTTTTGAGTGAATGGCAGAACGTCAGATTTTTGCTGAAATTGTGACCGCGCGGCTTAGGGTTTTTTTCAAAAAAAGTTGTTCAGACGTTGAGGGCTAATTCTGTTTCAGATGATAAGAACCCATCTTTTTCCACCGAAAAACCTTTCAGGGGATCGCTTGCAACAGCTTGGCACCATTTTTGAGTGAATTGCAGAACGTCAGATTTTTGCTGAAATTGTGACCGCGCGGCTTAGGGATTTTTTCAAAAAAAGTTGTTCAGACGTCGAGGGCTATTTCTGTTTCCGATGATAAGAACCCATCTTTTTCCACCGAAAAACCTTTCACGGGATCGTTTGCAACAGCTTGGCATCATTTTTGAGTGAATTGCAGAACGTCAGATTTTTGCTGAAATTGTGACTGCGCGGCTTAGGGATTTTTTAAAAAATTTGTTCAGAAGTCGAGGGCTAATTCTGCTTTCGATGATAAAAACCCATCTGTTTCCACCGAGAAGCCTTTCAGGGGATCGTTTGCAACAGCTTGGCACCATTTTTGAGTGAATTGCAGAACGTCAGATTTTTGCTGAAATTGTGACCGCGCGGCTTAGGGATTTTTTCAAAAAAAGTTGTTCAGACTTCGAGGGCTAATTCTGTTTCCAATTGTAAAGCGCATCTGTTTCCCCCGAAAAACCTTTCAGGGGATCGTTTGCAACAGCTTGGCATCATTTTTGAGTGAATTGCAGAACGTCAGATTTTTGCTGAAATTGTGACCGCGCGGCTTATGGATTTTTTCAAAAAAAGTTGTTCAGACGTCGAGGGCTAATTCTGTTTCCAATTGTAAAGAGCATCTGTTTCCCCCGAAAAACCTTTCAGGGGATCACTTGCAACAACTTGGCACCATTTTTGAGTGAATTGCAGAACGTCAGATTTTTGCTGAAATTGTGACCGCGCGCCTTAGGGATTTTTTCAAAAAATGTTGTTCATAAGTAGAGGGCTAAGTCTGTTTCCGATTATAAAATCCATCTGTTTCCACTGAAAAACCTTTCAGGGGATCGTTTGCAACAGCTTGGCTCCATTTTTGAGTGAATTGCAGAACGTCAGATTTTTGCTGAAATTGTGACCGCGCGGCTTAGGGATTTTTTAAAAAAGTTGTTCAGACGTCGAGGGCTGATTCTGTTTTCGATGATGAAAACCCATCTGTTTCCACCGAAAAACCTTTCAGGGGATCGTTTGCAACAGCTTGCCACTATTTTTGAGTGAATGGCAGAACGTCAGATTTTTGCTGAAATTGTGACCGCGCGGCTTAGGGATTTTTTCAAAAAAAGTTGTTCAGACGTCGAGGGCTATTTCTGTTTCCGATGATAAGAACCCATCTTTTTCCACCGAAAAACCTTTCAGGGGATCCTTTGCAACAGCTTGGCACCATTTTTGAGTGAATTGCAGAACGTCAGATTTTTGCTGAAATTGTGACCGCGCGCCTTCGGGATTTTTTAAAAAAATTGTTCAGACGTCGAGGGCTAATTCTGTTTTCGATGATAAAAACCCATCTGTTTCCACTGAGAAGCCTTTCAGGGGATCGTTTGCAACAGCTTGGCATCATTTTTGAGTGAATTGCAGAACATCAGATTTTTGCTGAAATTGTGACCGCGCGGCTTAGGGATTTTTTCAAAAAAAGTTTATCAAACGTCGTGGGCTAATTCTGTTTCCGATAATAAAAACCCATCTGTTTCCACTGAAAAACCTTTCAGGGGATCGTTTGCAACAGCTTGGCATCATTTTTGAGTGAATTGCAGAACGTCAGATTTTTGCTGAAATTGTGACCCCGCGGCTTAGGGATTTTTTCAAAAAAAGTTGTTCAGATGTCGAGGGCTAATTCTGTTTCCAATTGTAAAGAGCATCTGTTTCCCCCGAAAAACCTTTCAGGGGATCGCTTGCAACAGCTTGGCACCATTTTTGAGTGAATTGCAGAACGTCAGATTTTTGCTGAAATTGTGACCGCGCGCCTTAGGGTTTTTTTCAAAAAAAGTTGTTCAAACGTTGAGGGCTAATTCTGTTTCCGATGAAGAAACCCATCTGTTTCCACTGAAAAACCTTTCATGGGATCGTGTGCAACAGCTTGGCATCATTTTTGAGTGAATTGCAGAACGTCAGATTTTTGCTGAAATTGTGACCGCGCGGCTTAGGGATTTTTTCAAAAAAAGTTTTTCAGACGTCGAGGGCTGATTCTGTTTTCGATGATAAAAACCCATCTGTTTCCACCGAAAAACCTTTCAGGGGATCGTTTGCAACAGCTTGCCACCATTTTTGAGTGAATGGCAGAACGTCAGATTTTTGCTGAAATTGTGACCGCGCGCCTGAGGGATTTTTTAAAAAATTTGTTTAGACGTCGAGGGCTAATTCTGTTTTCGATGATAAAAACCCATCTGTTTCCACCGAGAAGCCTTTCAGGGGATCGTTTGCAACAGCTTGGCACCATTTTTGAGTGAATTGCAGAACGTCAGATTTTTGCTGAAATTGAGACCGCGCGGCTTAGGGATTTTTCAAAAAAAGTTGTTCATACGTAGAGGGCTAAGTCTGTTTCCGATTATAAAAACCCATCTGTTTAAACTGAAAAAACCTTCAGGGGATCGTGTGCAACAGCTTGGCATCATTTTTGAGTGAATTGCAGAACGTCAGATTTTTGCTGAAATTGTGACCGCGCGGCTTAGGGATTTTTTCAAAAAAAGTTTTTCAGACGTCGAGGGCTGATTCTGTTTTCGATGATAAAAACCCATCTGTTTCCACCGAAAAACCTTTCAGGGGATCGTTTGCAACAGCTTGGCACCATTTTTGAGTGAATGGCAGAACGTCAGATTTTTGCTGAAATTGTGACCGCGCGGCTTAGGGATTTTTTCAAAAAAAGTTGTTCAGACGTCGAGGGCTAAGTCTGTTTCCGATGATAAAAACCCATCTGTTTCCACTGAAAAACTTTTCAGGGGATCGTTTGCAACAGCTTGGCATCATTTTTGAGAGAATTGCAGAACGTCAGATTTTTGCTGAAATTGTGACCGCGCGGCTTAGGGATTTTTTCAAAGAAAGTTATTCAGACGTCGAGGGCTAATTCTGTTTTCAATGATAAAAACCCATCTGTTTCCACCGAAAAACCTTTCAGGGGATCGTTTGCAACAGCTTGGCACCATTTTTGAGTGAATTGCAGAACGTCAGATTTTTGCTGAAATTGTGACCGCGCGCCTTAGGGATTTTTTAAAAAATTTGTTTAGACGTCGAGGGCTAATTCTGCTTTCGATGATAAAAACCCATCTGTTTCCACCGAGAAGCCTTTCAGGGGATCGTTTGCAACAGCTTGGCACCATTTTTGAGTGAATTGCAGAACGTCAGATTTTTGCTGAAATTGTGACCGCGCGGCTTAGGGATTTTTTCAAAAAAAGTTTATCAAACGTCGTGGGCTAATTCTGTTTCCGATGATAAAAACCCATCTGTTTCCACTGAAAAACCTTTCAGGGGATCGTTTGCAACAGCTTGGCACCATTTCTGAGTGAATTGCAGAACGTCAGATTTTTGCTGAAATTGTGACCGCGCGCCTTAGGGATTTTTTCAAAAAAAGTTGTTCATACGTAGAGGTCTAAGTCTGTTTCCGATTATAAAATCCATCTGTTTCCACTGAAAAACCTTTCAGGGGATCGTTTGCAACAGCGTGGCACCATTTTTGAGTGAATTGCAGAACGTCAGATTTTTGCTGAAATTGTGACCGCGCGCCTTAGGGATTTTTTCAAAAAAAGTTGTTCAGACGTCGAGGGCTAAGTCTGTTTCCGATGATAAAAACCCATCTGTTTCCACTGAAAAACCTTTCAGGGGATCGTTTGCAACAGCTTGGCATCATTTCTGAGTGAATTGCAGAACGTCAGATTTTTGCTGAAATTGTGACCGCGCGGCTTAGGGATTTTTTCAAAGAAAGTTGTTCAGACGTCGAGGGCTAATTCTGTTTTCAATGATAAAAACCCATCTGTTTCCACCGAAAAACCTTTCAGGGGATCGTTTGCAACAGCTTGGCACCATTTTTGAGTGAATTGCAGAACGTCAGATTTTTGCTGAAATTGTGACCGCGCGCCTTAGGGATTTTTTAAAAAATTTGTTCAGACGTCGAGGGCTAATTCTGTTTTCGATGATAAAAACCCATCTGTTTCCATCGAGAAGCCTTTCAGGGGATCGTTTGCAACAGCTTGGCACCATTTTTGAGTGAATTGCACAACGTCAGATTTTTGCTGAAATTGTGACCCCGCGGCTTAGGGATTTTTTCAAAAAAAGTTGTTCAGACGTCGAGGGCTAATTCTGTTTCCAATTGTAAAGAGCATCTGTTTCCCCCGAAAAACCTTTCAGGGGATCGCTTGCAACAGCTTGGCACCATTTTTGAGTGAATTGCAGAACGTCAGATTTTTGCTGAAATTGTGACCGCGCGCCTTAGGGATTTTTTCAAAAAAAGTTGTTCAGACGTAGAGGGCTAAGTCTGTTTCCGATTATAAAATCCATCTGTTTCCACTGAAAAACCTTTCAGGGGATCCTTTGCAACAGCTTGGCACCATTTTTGAGTGAATTGCAGAACGTCAGATTTTTGCTGAAATTGTGACCGCGCGACTTAGGGATTTTTCAAAAAAAGTTGTTCATACGTAGAGGGCTAAGTCTGTTTCCGATTATAAAAACCCATCTGTTTAAACTGAAAAAACCTTCAGGGGATCGTTTGCAACAGCTTGGCACCATTTTTGAGTGAATTGCAGAACGTCAGAATTTTGCTGAAATTGTGACCGCGCGGCATAGGGATTTTTTCTAAAAAAGTTGTTCAAACGTTGAGGGCTAATTCTGTTTCCGATGATAAAAACCCATCTGTTTCCACTGAAGAACCTTTCATGGGATCGTGTGCAACAGCTTGGCATCATTTTTGAGTGACTTGCAGAACGTCAGATTTTTGCTGAAATTGTGACCGCGCGGCTTAGGGATTTTTTCAAAAAAAGGTTTTCAGACGTCGAGGGCTGATTCTGTTTTCGATGATAAAAACCCATCTGTTTCCACCGAAAAACCTTTCAGGGGATCGTTTGCAACAGCTTGCCACCATTTTTGAGTGAATGGCAGAACGTCAGATTTTTGCTGAAATTGTGACCGCGCGGCTTAGGGATTTTTTCAAAAAAAGTTTTTCAGACGTCGAGGGCTATTTCTGTTTCCGATGATAAGAACCCATCTGTTTCCATTGAAAAACCTTTCAGGGGATCATTTGCAACAGCTTGGCACCATTTTTGAGTGAATGGCAGAACGTCAGATTTTTGCTGAAATTGTGACCGCGCGGCTTAGGGATTTTTTCAAAAAAAGTTGTTCAGACGTCGAGGGCTAAGTCTGTTTCCGATGATAAAAACCCATCTGTTTCCACTGAAAAACCTTTCAAGGGATCGTTTGCAACAGCTTGGCATCATTTTTGAGTGAATTGCAGAACGTCAGATTTTTGCTGAAATTGTGACCGCGCGGCTTAGGGATTTTTTCAAAGAAAGTTGTTCAGACGTCGAGGGCTAATTCTGTTTTCGATGATAAAAACCCATGTGTTTCCACTGAAAAACCTTTCAGGGGATCGCTTGCAACAGCTTGGCACCATTTTTGAGTGAATTGCAGAACGTCAGATTTTTGCTGAAATTGTGACCGCGCGCCTTAGGGATTTTTTCAAAAAAAGTTGTTCATACGTAGAGGTCTAAGTCTGTTTCCGATTATAAAATCCATCTGTTTCCACTGAAAAACCTTTCAGGGGATCGTTTGCAACAGCTTGGCACCATTTTTGAGTGAATTGCAGAACGTCAGATTTTTGCTGAAATTGTGACCGCGCGGCTTAGGGATTTTTTCAAAAAAAGTTGTTCAGACGTCGAGGGCTGATTCTGTTTTCGATGATAAAAACCCATCTGTTTCCACCGAAAAACCTTTCAGGGGATCGTTTGCAACAGCGTGCCACCATTTTTGAGTGAATGGCAGAACGTCAGATTTTTGCTGAAATTGTGACCGCGCGGCTTAGGGATTTTTTCAAAAAAAGTTGTTCAGACGTCGAGGGCTATTTCTGTTTCCGATGATAAGAACCCATCTTTTTCCACCGAAAAACCTTTCAGGGGATCGTTTTCAACAGCTTGGCACCATTTTTGAGTGAATTGCAGAACGTCAGATTTTTGCTGAAATTGTGACCGCGCGCCTTAGGGATTTTTTAAAAAATTTGTTCAGACGTCGAGGGCTAATTCTGTTTCCGATGATAAAAACCCATCTGTTTCCACTGAAAAACCTTTCAGGGGATCGTTTGCAACAGCTTGGCATCATTTTTGAGTGAATTGCAGAACGTCAGATTTTTGCTGAAATTGTGACCCCGCGGCTTAGGGATTTTTTCAAAAAAAGTTGTTCAGACGTCGAGGGCTAATTCTGTTTCCGATGATAAGAACCCATCTTTTTCCACCGAAAAACCTTTCAGGGGATCTTTTGCAACAGCTTGGCACCATTTTTGAGTGAATTGCAGAACGTCAGATTTTTGCTGAAATTGTGACCCCGCGGCTTAGGGATTTTTTCAAAAAAAGTTGTTCAGACGTAGAGGGCTAAGTCTGTTTCCGATTATAAAATCCATCTGTTTCCACTGAAAAACCTTTCAGGGGATCGTTTGCAACAGCTTGGCACCATTTTTGAGTGAATTGCAGAACGTCAGATTTTTGCTGAAATTGTGACCGCGCGGCTTAGGGTTTTTTTCAAAAAAAGTTGTTCAGACGTCGAGGGCTAATTCTGTTTCCGATGATAAGAACCCATCTTTTTCCACCGAAAAACCTTTCAGGGGATCTTTTGCAACAGCTTGGCACCATTTTTGAGTGAATTGCAGAACGTCAGATTTTTGCTGAAATTGTGACCGCGCGGCTTAGGGTTTTTTTCAAAAAAAGTTGTTCAGACGTCGAGGGCTAATTCTGTTTCCGATGATAAGAACCCATCTTTTTCCACCGAAAAACCTTTCAGGGGATCTTTTGCAACAGCTTGGCACCATTTTTGAGTGAATTGCAGAACGTCAGATTTTTGCTGAAATTGTGACCCCGCGGCTTAGGGTTTTTTTCTAAAAAAGTTGTTCAAACGTTGAGGGCTAATTCTGTTTCCGATGATAAAAACCCATCTGTTTCCACTGAAAAACCTTTCATGGGATCGTGTGCAACAGCTTGGCATCATTTTTGAGTGAATTGCAGAACGTTAGATTTTTGCTGAAATTGTGACCGCGCGGCTTAGGGATTTTTTCAAAAAAAGGTTTTCAGACGTCGAGGGCTGATTCTGTTTTCGATGATAAAAACCCATCTGTTTCCACCGAAAAACCTTTCAGGGGATCGTTTGCAACAGCTTGCCACCATTTTTGAGTGAATGGCAGAACGTCAGATTTTTGCTGAAATTGTGACCGTGCGGCTTAGGGATTTTTTCAAAAAAAGTTGTTCAGACGTCGAGGGCTATTTCTGTTTCCGATGATAAGAACCCATCTGTTTCCACTGAAAAACCTTTCAGGGGATCGTTTGCAACAGCTTGGCACCATTTTTGAGTGAATTGCAGAACGTCAGATTTTTGCTAAAATTGTGACCGCGCGGCTTAGGGATTTTTTCAAAAAAAGTTGTTCAGACGTCGAGGGCTAAGTCTGTTTCCGATGATAAAAACCCATCTGTTTCCACTGAAAAACCTTTCAGGGGATCGTTTACAACAGCTTGGCATCATTTTTGAGTGAATTGCAGAACGTCAGATTTTTGCTGAAATTGTGACCGCGCGGCTTAGGGATTTTTTCAAAAAAAGTTTTTCAGACGTCGATGGCTGATTCTGTTTTCGATGATAAAAACCCATCTGTTTCCACCGAAAAACCTTTCAGGGGATCGTTTGCAACAGCTTGGCACCATTTTTGAATGAATTGCAGAACTTCAGATTTTTGCTGAAATTGTGACCGCGCGGCTTAGGGATTTTTTAAAAAATTTGTTCAGACGTCGAGGGCTAATTCTGTTTTCGATGATAAAAACCCATCTGTTTCCACCGAGAAGCCTTTCAGGGGATCGTTTGCAACAGCTTGGCACCATTTTTGAGTGAATTGCAGAACGTCAGATTTTTGCTGAAATTGTGACCGCGCGGCTTAGGGATTTTTTCAAAAAAAGTTTATCAAACGTCGTGGGCTAATTCTGTTTCCGATGATAAAAACCCATCTGTTTCCACCGAAAAACCTTTCAGGGGATCGTTTGCAACAGCTTGGCACCATTTTTGAATGAATTGCAGAACTTCAGATTTTTGCTGAAATTGTGACCGCGCGGCTTAGGGATTTTTTAAAAAATTTGTTCAGACGTCGAGGGCTAATTCTGTTTTCGATGATAAAAACCCATCTGTTTCCACCGAGAAGCCTTTCAGGGGATCGTTTGCAACAGCTTGGCACCATTTTTGAGTGAATTGCAGAACGTCAGATTTTTGCTGAAATTGTGACCGCGCGGCTTAGGGATTTTTTCAAAAAAAGTTTATCAAACGTCGTGGGCTAATTCTGTTTCCGATGATAAAAACCCATCTGTTTCCACTGAAAAACCTTTCAGGGGATCGTTTGCAACAGCTTGGCATCATTTTTGAGTGAATTGCAGAACGTCAGATTTTTGCTGAAATTGTGACCCCGCGGCTTAGGGATTTTTTCAAAGAAAGTTGTTCAGACGTCGAGGGCTAATTCTGTTTCCGATGATAAGAACCCATCTGTTTCCACCGAAAAACCTTTCAGGGGATCTTTTGCAACAGCTTGGCACCATTTTTGAGTGAATTGCAGAACGTCAGATTTTTGCTGAAATTGTGACCCCGCGGCTTAGGGATTTTTTCAAAAAAAGTTGTTCAGACGTAGAGGGCTAAGTCTGTTTCCGATTATAAAATCCATCTGTTTCCACTGAAAAACCTTTCAGGGGATCGTTTGCAACAGCTTGGCACCATTTTTGAGTGAATTGCAGAACGTCAGATTTTTGCTGAAATTGTGACCGCGCGGCTTAGGGTTTTTTTCAAAAAAAGTTGTTCAGACGTCGAGGGCTAATTCTGTTTCCGATGATAAGAACCCATCTTTTTCCACCGAAAAACCTTTCAGGGGATCTTTTGCAACAGCTTGGCACCATTTTTGAGTGAATTGCAGAACGTCAGATTTTTGCTGAAATTGTGACCGCGCGGCTTAGGGATTTTTTCAAAAAAAGTTGTTCATACGTAGAGGGCTAAGTCTGTTTCCGATTATAAAAACCCATCTGTTTAAACTGAAAAAACCTTCAGGGGATCGTTTGCAACAGCTTGGCACCATTTTTGAGTGAATTGCAGAACGTCAGATTTTTGCTGAAATTGTGACCGCGCGGCTTAGGGATTTTTTCTAAAAAAGTTGTTCAAACGTTGAGGGCTAATTCTGTTTCCGATGATAAAAACCCATCTGTTTCCACTGAAAAACCTTTCATGGGATCGTGTGCAACAGCTTGGCATCATTTTTGAGTGAATTGCAGAACGTTAGATTTTTGCTGAAATTGTGACCGCGCGGCTTAGGGATTTTTTCAAAAAAAGTTTTTCAGACGTCGAGGGCTGATTCTGTTTTCGATGATAAAAACCCATCTGTTTCCACCGAGAAGCCTTTCAGGGGATCGTTTGCAACAGCTTGCCACCATTTTTGAGTGAATGGCAGAACGTCAGATTTTTGCTGAAATTGTGACCGCGCGGCTTAGGGATTTTTTCAAAAAAAGTTTTCAGACGTCGAGGGCTATTTCTGTTTCCGATGATAAGAACCCATCTTTTCCCACCGAAAAACCTTTCAGGGGATCCTTTGCAACAGCTTGGCACCATTTTTGAGTGAATTGCAGAATGTCAGATTTTTGCTGAAATTGTGACCGCGCGGCTTAGGGATTTTTTAAAAAATTTGTTCAGACGTCGAGGGCTAAGTCTGTTTCCGATGATAAAAACCCATCTGTTTCCACTGAAAAACCTTTCAGGGGATCGTTTACAACAGCTTGGCATCATTTTTGAGTGAATTGCAGAACGTCAGATTTTTGCTGAAATTGTGACCGCGCGGCTTAGGGATTTTTTCAAAAAAAGTTTTTCAGACGTCGAGGGCTGATTCTGTTTTCGATGATAAAAACCCATCTGTTTCCACCGAGAAACCTTTCAGGGGATCGTTTGCAACAGCTTGGCACCATTTTTGAGTGAATTGCAGAACGTCAGATTTTTGCTGAAATTGTGACCGCGCGCCTTAGGGATTTTTTCAAAAAAAGTTGTTCATACGTAGAGGGCTAAGTCTGTTTCCGATGATAAAATCCATCTGTTTCCACTGAAAAACCTTTCAGGGGATCGTTTGCAACAGCTTGGCACCATTTTTGAGTGAATTGCAGAACGTCAGATTTTTGCTGAAATTGTGACCGCGCGGCTTAGGGATTTTTTCAAAAAAAGTTGTTCAGACGTCGAGGGCTGATTCTGTTTTCGATGATAAAAACCCATCTGTTTCCACCGAGAAGCCTTTCAGGGGATCGTTTGCAACAGCTTGGCACCATTTTTGAGTGAATTGCAGAACGTCAGATTTTTGCTGAAATTGTGACCGCGCGGCTTAGGGATTTTTTCAAAAAAAGTTTATCAAACGTCGTGGGCTAATTCTGTTTCCGATGATAAAAACCCATCTGTTTCCACTGAAAAACCTTTCAGGGGATCGTTTGCAACAGCTTGGCATCATTTTTGAGTGAATTGCAGAACGTCAGATTTTTGCTGAAATTGTGACCCCGCGGCTTAGGGATTTTTTCAAAAAAAGTTGTTCAGACGTCGAGTGCTAATTCTGTTTCCGAAGATAAGAACCCATCTTTTTCCACCGAAAAACCTTTCAGGGGATCTTTTGCAACAGCTTGGCACCATTTTTGAGTGAATTGCAGAACGTCAGATTTTTGCTGAAATTGTGACCCCGCTGCTTAGGGATTTTTTCAAAAAAAGTTGTTCAGACGTAGAGGGCTAAGTCTGTTTCCGATTATAAAATCCATCTGTTTCCACTGAAAAACCTTTCAGGGGATCGTTTGCAACAGCTTGGCACCATTTTTGAGTGAATTGCAGAACGTCAGATTTTTGCTGAAATTGTGACCGCGCGGCTTAGGGTTTTTTTCAAAAAAAGTTGTTCAGACGTCGAGGGCTAATTCTGTTTCCGATGATAAGAACCCATCTTTTTCCACCGAAAAACCTTTCAGGGGATCTTTTGCAACAGCTTGGCACCATTTTTGAGTGAATTGCAGAACGTCAGATTTTTGCTGAAATTGTGACCGCGCGGCTTAGGGATTTTTTCAAAAAAAGTTGTTCATACGTAGAGGGCTAAGTCTGTTTCCGATTATAAAAACCCATCTGTTTAAACTGAAAAAACCTTCAGGGGATCGTTTGCAACAGCTTGGCACCATTTTTGAGTGAATTGCAGAACGTCAGATTTTTGCTGAAATTGTGACCGCGCGGCTTAGGGATTTTTTCTAAAAAAGTTGTTCAAACGTTGAGGGCTAATTCTGTTTCCGATGATAAAAACCCATCTGTTTCCACTGAAAAACCTTTCATGGGATCGTGTGCAACAGCTTGGCATCATTTTTGAGTGAATTGCAGAACGTTAGATTTTTGCTGAAATTGTGACCGCGCGGCTTAGGGATTTTTTCAAAAAAAGTTTTTCAGACGTCGAGGGCTGATTCTGTTTTCGATGATAAAAACCCATCTGTTTCCACCGAAAAACCTTTCAGGGGATCGTTTGCAACAGCTTGCCACCATTTTTGAGTGAATGGCAGAACGTCAGATTTCTGCTGAAATTGTGACCGCGCGGCTTAGGGATTTTTTCAAAAAAAGTTTTTCAGACGTCGAGGGCTGATTCTGTTTTCGATTATAAAAACCCATCTGTTTCCACCGAAAAACCTTTCAGGGGATCGTTTGCAACAGCTTGGCACCATTTTTGAATGAATTGCAGAACTTCAGATTTTTGCTGAAATTGTGACCGCGCGGCTTAGGGATTTTTTAAAAAAATTGTTCAGACGTCGAGGGCTAATTCTGTTTTCGATGATTAAAACCCATCTGTTTCCACCGAGAAGCCTTTCAGGGGATCGTTTGCAACAGCTTGGCACCATTTTTGAGTGAATTGCAGAACGTCAGATTTTTGCTGAAATTGTGACCGCGCGGCTTAGGGATTTTTTCAAAAAAAGTTTATCAAACGTCGATGGCTAATTCTGTTTCCGATGATAAAAACCCATCTGTTTCCACCGAAAAACCTTTCAGGGGATCGCTTGCAACAGCTTGGCACCATTTTTGAGTGAATTGCAGAACGTCAGATTTTTGCTGAAATTGTGACCGCGCGCCTTAGGGATTTTTTCAAAAAAAGTTGTTCATACGTAGAGGGCTAAGTCTGTTTCCGATGATAAAAACCCATCTGTTTCCACTGAAAAACCTTTCAGGGGATCGTTTGCAACAGCTTGGCATAATTTTTGAGTGAATTGCAGAACGTCAGATTTTTGCTGAAATTGTGACCGCGCGGCTTAGGGATTTTTTCAAAGAAAGTTGTTCAGACGTCGAGGGCTAATTCTGTTTCCGATGATAAAAACCCATCTGTTTCCACTGAAAAACCTTTCAGGGGATCGCTTGCAACAGCTTGGCACCATTTTTGAGTGAATTGCAGAACGTCAGATTTTTGCTGAAATTGTGACCGCGCGCCTTAGGGATTTTTTCAAAAAAAGTTGTTCATACGTAGAGGTCTAAGTCTGTTTCCGATTATAAAATCCATCTGTTTCCACTGAAAAACCTTTCAGGGGATCGTTTGCAACAGCTTGGCACCATTTTTGAGTGAATTGCAGAACGTCAGATTTTTGCTGAAATTGTGACCGCGCGGCTTAGGGATTTTTTCAAAAAAAGTTGTTCAGACGTCGAGGGCTGATTCTGTTTTCGATGATAAAAACCCATCTGTTTCCACCGAAAAACCTTTCAGGGTATCGTTTGCAACAGCTTGCCACCATTTTTGAGTGAATTGCAGAACGTCAGATTTTTGCTGAAATTGTGACCGCGCGGCTTAGGGATTTTTTAAAAAATTTGTTCAGACGTCGAGGGCTGATTCTGTTTCCGATTATAAAAACCCATCTGTTTCCACTGAAAAACCTTTCAGGGGATCGTTTACAACAGCTTGGCATCATTTTTGAGTGAATTGCAGAACGTCAGATTTTTGCTGAAATTGTGACCGCGCGGCTTAGGGATTTTTTCACAAAAAGTTTTTCAGACGTCGAGGGCTGATTCTGTTTTCGATGATAAAAACCCATCTGTTTCCACTGAAAAACCTTTCAGGGGATCGTTTACAACAGCTTGGCATCATTTTTGAGTGAATTGCAGAACGTCAGATTTTTGCTGAAATTGTGACCGCGCGGCTTAGGGATTTTTTCAAAAAAAGTTTTTCAGACGTCGAGGGCTGATTCTGTTTTCGATGATAAAAACCCATCTGTTTCCACCGAAAAACCTTTCAGGGGATCGTTTGCAACAGCTTGGCACCATTTTTGAATGAATTGCAGAACTTCAGATTTTTGCTGAAATTGTGACCGCGCGGCTTAGGGATTTTTTAAAAAATTTGTTCAGACGTCGAGGGCTAATTCTGTTTTCGATGATAAAAACCCATCTGTTTCCACCGAGAAGCCTTTCAGGGGATCGTTTGCAACAGCTTGGCACCATTTTTGAGTGAATTGCAGAACGACAGATTTTTGCTGAAATTGTGACCGCGCGGCTTAGGGATTTTTTCAAAAAAAGTTTATCAAACGTCGATGGCTAATTCTGTTTCCGATGATAAAAACCCATCTGTTTCCACTGAAAAACCTTTCAGGGGATCGCTTGCAACAGCTTGGCACCATTTTTGAGTGAATTGCAGAACGTCAGATTTTTGCTGAAATTGTGACCGCGCGCCTTAGGGATTTTTTCAAAAAAAGTTGTTCATACGTAGAGGGCTAAGTCTGTTTCCGATGATAAAATCCATCTGTTTCCACTGAAAAACCTTTCAGGGGATCGTTTGCAACAGCTTGGCACCATTTTTGAGTGAATTGCAGAACGTCAGATTTTTGCTGAAATTGTGACCGCGCGGCTTAGGGATTTTTTCAAAGAAAGTTGTTCAGACGTCGAGGGCTAATTCTGTTTTCGATGATAAAAACCCATCTGTTTCCACCGAAAAACCTTTCAGGGGATCGTTTGCAACAGCTTGGCACCATTTTTGAATGAATTGCAGAACTTCAGATTTTTGCTGAAATTGTGACCGCGCGGCTTAGGGATTTTTTAAAAAATTTGTTCAGACGTCGAGGGCTAATTCTGTTTTCGATGATAAAAACCCATCTGTTTCCACCGAGAAGCCTTTCAGGGGATCGTTTGCAACAGCTTGGCACCATTTTTGAGTGAATTGCAGAACGTCAGATTTTTGCTGAAATTGTGACCGCGCGGCTTAGGGATTTTTTCAAAAAAAGTTTATCAAACGTCGATGGGTAATTCTGTTTCCGATGATAAAAACCCATCTGTTTCCACTGAAAAACCTTTCAGGGGATCGCTTGCAACAGCTTGGCACCATTTTTGAGTGAATTGCAGAACGTCAGATTTTTACTGAAATTGTGACCGCGCGCCTTAGGGATTTTTTCAAAAAAAGTTGTTCATACGTAGAGGTCTAAGTCTGTTTCCGATTATAAAATCCATCTGTTTCCACTGAAAAACCTTTCAGGGGATCGTTTGCAACAGCTTGGCACCATTTTTGAGTGAATTGCAGAACGTCAGATTTTTGCTGAAATTGTGACCGCGCGGCTTAGGGATTTTTTCAAAAAAAGTTGTTCAGATGTCGAGGGCTGATTCTGTTTTCGATGATAAAAACCCATCTGTTTCCACCGAAAAACCTTTCAGGGGATCGTTTGCAACAGCTTGGCACCATTTTTGAGTGAATTGCAGAACGTCAGATTTTTGCTGAAATTGTGACCGCGCGGCTTAGGGATTTTTTCAAAAAAAGTTGTTCAGACGTCGAGGGCTATTTCTGTTTCCGATGATAAAAACCCATCTGTTTCCACCGAAAAACCTTTCAGGGGATCGTTTGCAACAGCTTGCCACCATTTTTGAGTGAATGGCAGAACGTCAGATTTTTGCTGAAATTGTGACCGCGCGGCTTAGGGATTTTTTCAAAAAAAGTTGTTCAGACGTTGAGGGCTAAGTCTGTTTCCGATGATAAAAACCCATCTGTTTCCACTGAAAAACCTTTCAGGGGATCGTTTGCAACAGCTTGGCATAATTTTTGAGTGAATTGCAGAACGTCAGATTTTTGCTGAAATTGTGACCGCGCGGCTTAGGGATTTTTTCAAAAAAAGTTGTTCAGACGTCGAGGGCTATTTCTGTTTCCGATGATAAGAACCCATCTTTTTCCACCGAAAAACCTTTCAGGGGATCCTTTGCAACAGCTTGGCACAATTTTTGAGTGAATTGCAGAACTTCAGATTTTTGCTGAAATTGTGACCGCGCGGCTTAGGGATTTTTTCAAAAAAAGTTTATCAAACGTCGATGGGTAATTCTGTTTCCGATGATAAAAACCCATCTGTTTCCACTGAAAAACCTTTCAGGGGATCGCTTGCAACAGCTTGGCACCATTTTTGAGTGAATTGCAGAACGTCAGATTTTTACTGAAATTGTGACCGCGCGCCTTAGGGATTTTTTCAAAAAAAGTTGTTCAGACGTCGAGGGCTATTTCTGTTTCCGATGATAAGAACCCATCTTTTTCCACCGAAAAACCTTTCAGGGGATCGTTTGCAACAGCTTGGCACCATTTTTGAGTGAATTGCAGAACGTCAGATTTTTGCTGAAATTGTGACCGCGCGCCTTAGGGATTTTTTAAAAAATTTGTTCAGACGTCGAGGGCTAATTCTGTTTTCGATGATAAAAACCCATCTGTTTCCACCGAGAAGCCTTTCAGGGGATCGTTTGCAACAGCTTGGCACCATTTTTGAGTGAATTGCAGAACGTCAGATTTTTGCTGAAATTGTGACCGCGCGGCTTAGGGATTTTTTCAAAGAAAGTTGTTCAGACCTCGAGGGCTAATTCTGTTTCCGATGATAAAAACCCATCTGTTTCCACTGAAAAACCTTTCAGGGGATCGTTTGCAACAGCTTGGCATCATTTTTGAGTGAATTGCAGAACGTCAGATTTTTGCTGAAATTGTGACCCCGCGGCTTAGGGATTTTTTCAAAAAAAGTTGTTCAGACGTCGAGGGCTAATTCTGTTTTCGATGATAAAAACCCATCTGTTTCCACCGAGAAGCCTTTCAGGGGATCGTTTGCAACAGCTTGGCACCATTTTTGAGTGAATTGCAGAACGTCAGATTTTTGCTGAAATTGTGACCGCGCGGCTTAGGGATTTTTTCAAAAAAAGTTTTTCAGACGTCGAGGGCTGATTCTGTTTTCGATGATAAAAACCCATCTGTTTCCACCGAAAAACCTTTCAGGGGATCGTTTGCAACAGCTTGCCACCATTTTTGAGTGAATGGCAGAACGTCAGATTTTTGCTGAAATTGTGACCGCGCGGCTTAGGGAATTTTTTAAAAAAAGTTGTTCAGACGTCGAGGGCTATTTCTGTTTCCGATGATAAGAACCCATCTTTTTCCACCGAAAAACCTTTCAGGGGATCCTTTGCAACAGCTTGGCACCATTTTTGAGTGAATTGCAGAACGTCAGATTTTTGCTGAAATTGTGACCGCGCGGCTTAGGGATTTTTTCAAAAAAAGTTGTTCAGACGTCGAGGGCTAATTCTGTTTTCGATGATAAAAACCCATCTGTTTCCACCGACAAGCCTTTCAGGGGATCGTTTGCAACAGCTTGGCACCATTTTTGAGTGAATTGCAGAACGTCAGATTTTTGCTGAAATTGTGACCGCGCGGCTTAGGGATTTTTTCAAAAAAAGTTTATCAAACGTCGATGGCTAAGTCTGTTTCCGATGATAAAAACCCCTCTGTTTCCACTGAAAAACCTTTCAGGGGATCGCTTGCAACAGCTTGGCACCATTTTTGAGTGAATTGCAGAACGTCAGATTTTTGCTGAAATTGTGACCGCGCGCCTTAGGGATATTTTCAAAAAAAGTTGTTCATACGTAGAGGGCTAAGTCTGTTTCCGATTATAAAATCCATCTGTTTCCACTGAAAAACCTTTCAGGGGATCGTTTGCAACAGCTTGGCACCATTTTTGAGTGAATTGCAGAACGTCAGATTTTTGCTGAAATTGTGACCGCGCGGCTTAGGGATTTTTTCAAAAAAAGTTGTTCAGACGTCGAGGGCTGATTCTGTTTTCGATGATAAAAACCCATCTGTTTCCACCGAAAAACCTTTCAGGGGATCGTTTGCAACAGCTTGCCACCATTTTTGAGTGAATGGCAGAACGTCAGATTTTTGCTGAAATTGTGACCGCGCGGCTTAGGGATTTTTTCAAAAAAAGTTGTTCATCCGTAGAGGGCGAAGTCTGTTTCCGATTATAAAATCCATCTGTTTCCACTGAAAAACCTTTCAGGGGATCGTTTGCAACAGCTTGGCACCATTTTTGAGTGAATTGCAGAACGTCAGATTTTTGCTGAAATTGTGACCGCGCGGCTTAGGGATTTTTTCAAAAAAAGTTGTTCAGACGTCACACGGCTAGTTCTGTTTCCGATGATAAAAACCCATCTGTTTCCCCCGAGAAACCTTTCAGGGGATCGTTTGCAACAGCTTGGCACCATTTTTGAGTGAATTGCAGAACGTCAGATTTTTGCTGAAATTGTGACCGTGCGGCTTAGGGATTTTTTCAAAAAAAGTTGTTCAGACGTCGAGGGCTTATTCTGTTTTCGATGATAAAAACCCATCTGTTTCCACTAAAAAACCTTTCAGGGGATCGTTTGCAACAGCTTGGCACCATTTTTGAGTGAATTGCAGAACGTCAGATTTTTGCTGAAATTGTGACCGCGCGGCTTAGGGATTTTTTCAAAAAAAGTTGTTCAAACGTCGAGGGATAATTCTATTTCCGATGATAAAGAGCATCTGTTTCCCCCGAAAAACCTTTCAGGGGATCGCTTGCAACAGCTTGGCACCATTTTTGAGTGAATTGCAGAACGTCAGATTTTTGCTGAAATTGTGACCGCGCGGCTTAGGGATTTTTTCAAAAAAAGTTGTTCAGACGTCGAGGGCTAATTCTGTTTTCGTTGATAAAAACCCATCTGTTTCCACCGAAAAACCTTTCAGGGGATCGTTTGCAACAGCTTGGCACCATTTTTGAATGAATTGAAGAACTTGAGATTTTTGCTGAAATTGTGACTGCGCGGCTTAGGGATTTTTAAAAAAAATTGTTCAGACGTCGAGGGCTAATTCTGTTTTCGATGATAAAAACCCATCTGTTTCCACCGAGAAGCCTTTCAGGGGATCGTTTGCAACAGCTTGGCACCATTTTTGAGTGAATTGCAGAACGTCAGATTTTTGCTGAAATTGTGACCGCGCGGCTTAGGGATTTTTTCAAAAAAAGTTTATCAAACGTCGATGGCTAATTCTGTTTCCGATGATAAAAACCCCTCTGTTTCCACTGAAAAACCTTTCAGGGGATCGCTTGCAACAGCTTGGCACCATTTTTGAGTGAATTGCAGAACGTCAGATTTTTGCTGAAATTGTGACCGCGCGCCTTAGGGATTTTTTCAAAAAAAGTTGTTCATACGTAGAGGGCTAAGTCTGTTTCCGATTATAAAATCCATCTGTTTCCACTGAAAAACCTTTCAGGGGATCGTTTGCAACAGCTTGGCACCATTTTTGAGTGAATTGCAGAACGTCAGATTTTTGCTGAAATTGTGACCGCGCGGCTTAGGGATTTTTTCAAAAAAAGTTGTTCAGACGTCGAGGGCTGATTCTGTTTTCGATGACAAAAACCCATCTGTTTCCACCGAAAAACCTTTCAGGGGATCGTTTGCAACAGCTTGCCACCATTTTTGAGTGAATGGCAGAACGTCAGATTTTTGCTGAAATTGTGACCGCGCGGCTTAGGGATTTTTTCAAAAAAAGTTGTTCATCCGTAGAGGGCGAAGTCTGTTTCCGATTATAAAATCCATCTGTTTCCACTGAAAAACCTTTCAGGGGATCGTTTGCAACAGCTTGGCATCATTTTTGAGTGAATTGCAGAACGTCAGATTTTTGCTGAAATTGTGACCCCGCGGCTTAGGGATTTTTTCAAAAAAAGTTGTTCAGACGTCGAGGGCTAATTCTGTTTTCGATGATAAAAACCCATCTGTTTCCACCGAGAAGCCTTTCAGGGGATCGTTTGCAACAGCTTGGCACCATTTTTGAGTGAATTGCAGAACGTCAGATTTTTGCTGAAATTGTGACCGCGCGGCTTAGGGATTTTTTCAAAAAAAGTTTTTCAGACGTCGAGGGCTGATTCTGTTTTCGATGATAAAAACCCATCTGTTTCCACCGAAAAACCTTTCAGGGGATCGTTTGCAACAGCTTGCCACCATTTTTGAGTGAATGGCAGAACGTCAGATTTTTGCTGAAATTGTGACCGCGCGGCTTAGGGAATTTTTTAAAAAAAGTTGTTCAGACGTCGAGGGCTATTTCTGTTTCCGATGATAAGAACCCATCTTTTTCCACCGAAAAACCTTTCAGGGGATCCTTTGCAACAGCTTGGCACCATTTTTGAGTGAATTGCAGAACGTCAGATTTTTGCTGAAATTGTGACCGCGCGGCTTAGGGATTTTTTCAAAAAAAGTTGTTCAGACGTCGAGGGCTAATTCTGTTTTCGATGATAAAAACCCATCTGTTTCCACTAAAAAACCTTTCAGGGGATCGTTTGCAACAGCTTGGCACCATTTTTGAGTGAATTGCAGAACGTCAGATTTTTGCTGAAATTGTGACTGCGCGGCTTAGGGATTTTTAAAAAAAATTGTTCAGACGTCGAGGGCTATTTCTGTTTCCGATGATAAGAACCCATCTTTTTCCACCGACAAGCCTTTCAGGGGATCGTTTGCAACAGCTTGGCACCATTTTTGAGTGAATTGCAGAACGTCAGATTTTTGCTGAAATTGTGACCGCGCGGCTTAGGGATTTTTTCAAAAAAAGTTTATCAAACGTCGATGGCTAAGTCTGTTTCCGATGATAAAAACCCCTCTGTTTCCACTGAAAAACCTTTCAGGGGATCGCTTGCAACAGCTTGGCACCATTTTTGAGTGAATTGCAGAACGTCAGATTTTTGCTGAAATTGTGACCGCGCGCCTTAGGGATATTTTCAAAAAAAGTTGTTCATACGTAGAGGGCTAAGTCTGTTTCCGATTATAAAATCCATCTGTTTCCACTGAAAAACCTTTCAGGGGATCGTTTGCAACAGCTTGGCACCATTTTTGAGTGAATTGCAGAACGTCAGATTTTTGCTGAAATTGTGACCGCGCGGCTTAGGGATTTTTTCAAAAAAAGTTGTTCAGACGTCGAGGGCTGATTCTGTTTTCGATGATAAAAACCCATCTGTTTCCACCGAAAAACCTTTCAGGGGATCGTTTGCAACAGCTTGCCACCATTTTTGAGTGAATGGCAGAACGTCAGATTTTTGCTGAAATTGTGACCGCGCGGCTTAGGGATTTTTTCAAAAAAAGTTGTTCATCCGTAGAGGGCGAAGTCTGTTTCCGATTATAAAATCCATCTGTTTCCACTGAAAAACCTTTCAGGGGATCGTTTGCAACAGCTTGGCACCATTTTTGAGTGAATTGCAGAACGTCAGATTTTTGCTGAAATTGTGACCGCGCGGCTTAGGGATTTTTTCAAAAAAAGTTGTTCAGACGTCACACGGCTAGTTCTGTTTCCGATGATAAAAACCCATCTGTTTCCCCCGAGAAACCTTTCAGGGGATCGTTTGCAACAGCTTGGCACCATTTTTGAGTGAATTGCAGAACGTCAGATTTTTGCTGAAATTGTGACCGTGCGGCTTAGGGATTTTTTCAAAAAAAGTTGTTCAGACGTCGAGGGCTTATTCTGTTTTCGATGATAAAAACCCATCTGTTTCCACTAAAAAACCTTTCAGGGGATCGTTTGCAACAGCTTGGCACCATTTTTGAGTGAATTGCAGAACGTCAGATTTTTGCTGAAATTGTGACCGCGCGGCTTAGGGATTTTTTCAAAAAAAGTTGTTCAGACGTCGAGGGATAATTCTATTTCCGATGATAAAGAGCATCTGTTTCCCCCGAAAAACCTTTCAGGGGATCGCTTGCAACAGCTTGGCACCATTTTTGAGTGAATTGCAGAACGTCAGATTTTTGCTGAAATTGTGACCGCGCGGCTTAGGGATTTTTTCAAAAAAAGTTGTTCAGACGTCGAGGGCTAATTCTGTTTTCGATGATAAAAACCCATCTGTTTCCACCGAAAAACCTTTCAGGGGATCTTTTGCAACAGCTTGGCACCATTTTTGAATGAATTGCAGAACTTGAGATTTTTGCTGAAATTGTGACTGCGCGGCTTAGGGATTTTTAAAAAAATTTGTTCAGACGTCGAGGGCTAATTCTGTTTTCGATGATAAAAACCCATCTGTTTCCACCGAGAAGCCTTTCAGGGGATCGTTTGCAACAGCTTGGCACCATTTTTGAGTGAATTGCAGAACGTCAGATTTTTGCTGAAATTGTGACCGCGCGGCTTAGGGATTTTTTCAAAAAAAGTTTATCAAACGTCGATGGCTAATTCTGTTTCCGATGATAAAAACCCCTCTGTTTCCACTGAAAAACCTTTCAGGGGATCGCTTGCAACAGCTTGGCACCATTTTTGAGTGAATTGCAGAACGTCAGATTTTTGCTGAAATTGTGACCGCGCGCCTTAGGGATTTTTTCAAAAAAAGTTGTTCATACGTAGAGGGCTAAGTCTGTTTCCGATTATAAAATCCATCTGTTTCCACTGAAAAACCTTTCAGGGGATCGTTTGCAACAGCTTGGCACCATTTTTGAGTGAATTGCAGAACGTCAGATTTTTGCTGAAATTGTGACCGCGCGGCTTAGGGATTTTTTCAAAAAAAGTTGTTCAGACGTCGAGGGCTGATTCTGTTTTCGATGACAAAAACCCATCTGTTTCCACCGAAAAACCTTTCAGGGGATCGTTTGCAACAGCTTGCCACCATTTTTGAGTGAATGGCAGAACGTCAGATTTTTGCTGAAATTGTGACCGCGCGGCTTAGGGATTTTTTCAAAAAAAGTTGTTCATCCGTAGAGGGCGAAGTCTGTTTCCGATTATAAAATCCATCTGTTTCCACTGAAAAACCTTTCAGGGGATCGTTTGCAACAGCTTGGCACCATTTTTGAGTGAATTGCAGAACGTCAGATTTTTGCTGAAATTGTGACCGCGCGGCTTAGGGATTTTTTCAAAAAAAGTTGTTCAGACGTCGAGGGCTTATTCTGTTTTCGATGATAAAAACCCATCTGTTTCCACTAAAAAACCTTTCAGGGGATCGTTTGCAACAGCTTGGCACCATTTTTGAGTGAATTGCAGAACGTCAGATTTTTGCTGAAATTGTGACCGCGCGGCTTAGGGATTTTTTCAAAAAAAGTTGTTCAGACGTCGAGGGATAATTCTATTTCCGATGATAAAGAGCATCTGTTTCCCCCGAAAAACCTTTCAGGGGATCGCTTGCAACAGCTTGGCACCATTTTTGAGTGAATTGCAGAACGTCAGATTTTTGCTGAAATTGTGACCGCGCGGCTTAGGGATTTTTTCAAAAAAAGTTGTTCAGACGTCGAGGGCTAATTCTGTTTTCGATGATAAAAACCCATCTGTTTCCACCAAAAAACCTTTCAGGGGATCGTTTGCAACAGCTTGGCACCATTTTTGAATGAATTGCAGAACTTGAGATTTTTGCTGAAATTGTGACTGCGCGGCTTAGGGATTTTTAAAAAAATTTGTTCAGACGTCGAGGGCTAATTCTGTTTTCGATGATAAAAACCCATCTGTTTCCACCGAGAAGCCTTTCAGGGGATCGTTTGCAACAGCTTGGCACCATTTTTGAGTGAATTGCAGAACGTCAGATTTTTGCTGAAATTGTGACCGCGCGGCTTAGGGATTTTTTCAAAAAAAGTTTATCAAACGTCGATGGCTAATTCTGTTTCCGATGATAAAAACCCCTCTGTTTCCACTGAAAAACCTTTCAGGGGATCGCTTGCAACAGCTTGGCACCATTTTTGAGTGAATTGCAGAACGTCAGATTTTTGCTGAAATTGTGACCGCGCGCCTTAGGGATTTTTTCAAAAAAAGTTGTTCATACGTAGAGGGCTAAGTCTGTTTCCGATTATAAAATCCATCTGTTTCCACTGAAAAACCTTTCAGGGGATCGTTTGCAACAGCTTGGCACCATTTTTGAGTGAATTGCAGAACGTCAGATTTTTGCTGAAATTGTGACCGCGCGGCTTAGGGATTTTTTCAAAAAAAGTTGTTCAGACGTCGAGGGCTGATTCTGTTTTTGATGATAAAAACCCATCTGTTTCCACCGAAAAACCTTTCAGGGGATCGTTTGCAACAGCTTGCCACCATTTTTGAGTGAATGGCAGAACGTCAGATTTTTGCTGAAATTGTGACCGCGCGGCTTAGGGATTTTTTCAAAAAAAGTTGTTCATCCGTAGAGGGCGAAGTCTGTTTCCGATTATAAAATCCATCTGTTTCCACTGAAAAACCTTTCAGGGGATCGTTTGCAACAGCTTGGCACCATTTTTGAGTGAATTGCAGAACGTCAGATTTTTGCTGAAATTGTGACCGCGCGGCTTAGGGATTTTTTCAAAAAAAGTTGTTCAGACGTCACACGGCTAGTTCTGTTTCCGATGATAAAAACCCATCTGTTTCCCCCGAGAAACCTTTCAGGGGATCGCTTGCAACAGCTTGGCACCATTTTTGAGTGAATTGCAGAACGTCAGATTTTTGCTGAAATTGTGACCGCGCGGCTTAGGGATTTTTTCAAAAAAAGTTGTTCAGACGTCGAGGGCTAATTCTGTTTCCAATTGTAAAGAGCATCTGTTTCCCCCGAAAAACCTTTCAGGGAATCGCTTGCAACAGCTTGGCACCATTTTTGAGTGAATTGCAGAACGTCAGATTTTTGCTGAAATTGTGACCGCGCGGCTTAGGGATTTTTTCAAAAAAAGTTGTTCAGACGTCGAGGGCTAATTCTGTTTCCGATGATAAAGAGCATCTGTTTCCCCCGAAAAACCTTTCAGGGGATCGCTTGCAACAGCTTAGCACCATTTTTGAGTGAATTGCAGAACGTCAGATTTTTGCTGAAATTGTGACCGCGCGGCTTAGGGATTTTTTCAAAAAAAGTTGTTCAGACGTCGAGGGCTAATTCTGTTTCCGATGATAAAGAGCATCTGTTTCCCCCGAAAAACCTTTCAGGGGATCGCTTGCAACAGCTTGGCACCATTTTTGAGTGAATTGCAGAACGTCAGATTTTTGCTGAAATTGTGACCGCGCGGCTTAGGGATTTTGTCTAAAAAAGTTGTTCAGACGTCGAGGGCTAAGTCTGTTTCCGATGATAAAAACCCATCTGTTTCCACTTGAAATCCTTTCAGGGGATCGTTTGCAACAGCTTGGCACCATTTTTGAGTGAATTGCAGAACGTCAGATTTTTGCTGAAATTTTGACCGCGCGGCTTAGGGATTTTTTCAAAAAAAGTTGTTCAGGCGTCGAGGGCTAATTCTGTTTCCAATTGTAAAGAGCATCTGTTTCCCCCGAAAAACCTTTCAGGGGATCGCTTGCAACAGCTTGGCACCATTTTTGAGTGAATTGCAGAACGTCAGATTTTTGCTGAAATTGTGACCGCGCGGCTTAGGGATTTTTTCAAAAAAAGTTGTTCAGACGTCACACGGCTAGTTCTGTTTCCGATGATAAAAACCCATCTGTTTCCCCCGAGAAACCTTTCAGGGGATCGCTTGCAACAGCTTGGCACCATTTTTGAGTGAATTGCAGAACGTCAGATTTTTGCTGAAATTGTGACCGCGCGGCTTCGGGATTTTTAAAAAAATTTGTTCAGACGTCGAGGGCTAATTCTGTTTTCGATTATGAAAACCTATCTGTTTTCACCGAGAAGCCTTTCAGGGGATCGTTTGCAACAGCTTGGCACCATTTTTGAGTGAATTGCAGAACGTCAGATTTTTGCTGAAATTTTGACCGCGCGGCTTACGGATTTTTTCAAAAAAAGTTGTTCAAACGTCGAGGGCTAATTCTGTTTGCGATGATAAAAACCCATCTGTTTCCACTGAAAAACCTTTCAGGGGATCATTTGCAACAGCTTGGCATCATTTTTGAGTGAATTGCAGAACGTCAGATTTTTGCTGAAATTGTGACCGCGCGGCTTAGGGATTTTTTCAAAAAAAGTTGTTCAGACGTCGAGGGCTAATTCTGTTTCCGATGATAAAGAGCATCTGTTTCCCCCGAAAAACCTTTCAGGGGATCGCTTGCAACAGCTTGGCACCATTTTTGAGTGAATTGCAGAACGTCAGATTTTTGCTGAAATTGTGACCGCGCGGCTTAGGGATTTTTTCAAAAAAAGTTGTTCAGACGTCGAGGGCTAATTCTGTTTCCGATGATAAAGAGCATCTGTTTCCCCCGAAAAACCTTTCAGGGGATCGCTTGCAACAGGTTGGCACCATTTTTGAGTGAATTGCAGAACGTCAGATTTTTGCTGAAATTGTGACCGCGCGGCTTAGGGATTTTGTCTAAAAAAGTTGTTCAGACGTCGAGGGCTAAGTCTGTTTCCGATGATAAAAACCCATCTGTTTCCACTTGAAATCCTTTCAGGGGATCGTTTGCAACAGCTTGGCACCATTTTTGAGTGAATTGCAGAACGTCAGATTTTTGCTGAAATTTTGACCGCGCGGCTTAGGGATTTTTTCAAAAAAAGTTGTTCAGGCGTCGAGGGCTAATTCTGTTTCCAATTGTAAAGAGCATCTGTTTCCCCCGAAAAACCTTTCAGGGGATCGCTTGCAACAGCTTGGCACCATTTTTGAGTGAATTGCAGAACGTCAGATTTTTGCTGAAATTGTGACCGCGCGGCTTAGGGATTTTTTCAAAAAAAGTTGTTCAGACGTCACACGGCTAGTTCTGTTTCCGATGATAAAAACCGATCTGTTTCCCCCGAGAAACCTTTCAGGGGATCGCTTGCAACAGCTTGGCACCATTTTTGAGTGAATTGCAGAACGTCAGATTTTTGCTGAAATTGTGACCGCGCGGCTTCGGGATTTTTAAAAAAATTTGTTCAGACGTCGAGGGCTAATTCTGTTTTCGATTATGAAAACCTATCTGTTTTCACCGAGAAGCCTTTCAGGGGATCGTTTGCAACAGCTTGGCACCATTTTTGAGTGAATTGCAGAACGTCAGATTTTTGCTGAAATTTTGACCGCGCGGCTTACGGATTTTTTCAAAAAAAGTTGTTCAAACGTCGAGGGCTAATTCTGTTTGCGATGATAAAAACCCATCTGTTTCCACTGAAAAACCTTTCAGGGGATCATTTGCAACAGCTTGGCATCATTTTTGAGTGAATTGCAGAACGTCAGATTTTTGCTGAAATTGTGACCGCGCGGCTTAGGGATTTTTTCTAAAAAAGTTGTTCAGACGTCACACGGCTAGTTCCGTTTCCGATGATAAAAACCCATCTGTTTCCCCCGAGAAACCTTTCAGGGGATCGTTTGCAACAGCTTGGCACCATTTTTGAGTGAATTGCAGAACGTCAGATTTTTGCTGAAATTGTGACCGCGCGGCTTCGGGATTTTTAAAAAAATTTGTTCAGACGTCGAGGGCTAATTCTGTTTTCGATTATGAAAACCTATCTGTTTTCACCGAGAAGCCTTTCAGGGGATCGTTTGCAACAGCTTGGCACCATTTTTGAGTGAATTGCAGAACGTCAGATTTTTGCTGAAATTTTGACCGCGCGGCTTACGGATTTTTTCAAAAAAAGTTGTTCAAACGTCGAGGGCTAATTCTGTTTGCGATGATAAAAACCCATCTGTTTCCACTGAAAAACCTTTCAGGGGATCATTTGCAACAGCTTGGCATCATTTTTGAGTGAATTGCAGAACGTCAGATTTTTGCTGAAATTGTGACCGCGCGGCTTAGGGATTTTTTCTAAAAAAGTTGTTCAGACGTCACACGGCTAGTTCCGTTTCCGATGATAAAAACCCATCTGTTTCCCCCGAGAAACCTTTCAGGGGATCGTTTGCAACAGCTTGGCACCATTTTTGAGTGAATTGCAGAACGTCAGATTTTTGCTGAAATTGTGACCGCGCGGCTTCGGGATTTTTAAAAAAATTTGTTCAGACGTCGAGGGCTAATTCTGTTTTCGATTATGAAAACCTATCTGTTTTCACCGAGAAGCCTTTCAGGGGATCGTTTGCAACAGCTTGGCACCATTTTTGAGTGAATTGCAGAACGTCAGATTTTTGCTGAAATTGTGACCGCGCGGCTTAGGGATTTTTTCAAAAAATGTTGTTCAGACGTCGAGGGCTATTTCTGTTTCCAATGATAAGAACCCATCTTTTTCCACCGAAAAACCTTTCAGGGCATTGTTTGCTACAGCTTGGCACCATTTTTGAGTGAATTGCATAACGTCAGATTTTTGCTGAAATTGTGACCGCGCGGCTTAGGGATTTTTTCTAAAAAAGTTGTTCAGACGTCTAGGGGTAATTCTGTTTTTGATGATAAAAACCCATCTGTTTCCACTGAAAAACCTTTCAGGGGATCGTTTGCAACAGCTTGGCACCATTTTTGAGTGAATTGCAGAACGTCAGATTTTTGCTAAAATTGTGACCGCGCGGCTTAGGGATTTTTTCAAAAAAAGGTGTTCAGACGTCGAGGGCTAATTCTGTTTCCGATGTTAAAGAGCATCTGTTTCCCCCGAAAAACCTTTCAGGGGATCGCTTGCAACAGCTTGGCACCATTTTTGAGTGAATTGCAGAACGTCAGATTTTTGCTGAAATTGTGACCGCGCGCCTTAGGGATTTTTTCAAAAAAAGTTGTTCATACGTAGAGGGCTAAGTCTGTTTCCGATTATAAAATCCATCTGTTTCCACTGAAAAACCTTTCAGGGGATCGTTTGCAACAGCTTGGCACCATTTTTGAGTGAATTGCAGAACGTCAGATTTTTGCTGAAATTGTGACCGCGCGGCTTAGGGATTTTTTCAAAAAAAGTTGTTCAGACGTCGAGGGCTGATTCTGTTTTCGATGACAAAAACCCATCTGTTTCCACCGAAAAACCTTTCAGGGGATGGTTTGCAACAGCTTGCCACCATTTTTGAGTGAATGGCAGAACGTCAGATTTTTGCTGAAATTGTGACCGCGCGGCTTAGGGATTTTTTCAAAAAAAGTTGTTCATCCGTAGAGGGCGAAGTCTGTTTCCGATTATAAAATCCATCTGTTTCCACTGAAAAACCTTTCAGGGGATCGCTTGCAACAGCTTGGCACCATTTTTGAGTGAATTGCAGAACGTCAGATTTTTGCTGAAATTGTGACCGCGCGGCTTAGGGATTTTGTCTAAAAAAGTTGTTCAGACGTCGAGGGCTAAGTCTGTTTCCGATGATAAAAACCCATCTGTTTCCACTTGAAATCCTTTCAGGGGATCGTTTGCAACAGCTTGGCACCATTTTTGAGTGAATTGCAGAACGTCAGATTTTTGCTGAAATTGTGACCGCGCGGCTTAGGGATTTTTTCAAAAAATGTTGTTCAGACGTCGAGGGCTATTTCTGTTTCCAATGATAAGAACCCATCTTTTTCCACCGAAAATCCTTTCAGGGCATTGTTTGCTACAGCTTGGCACCATTTTTGAGTGAATTGCATAACGTCAGATTTTTGCTGAAATTGTGACCGCGCGGCTTAGGGATTTTTTCTAAAAAAGTTGTTCAGACGTCACACGGCTAGTTCCGTTTCCGATGATAAAAACCCATCTGTTTCCCCCGAGAAACCTTTCAGGGGATCGTTTGCAGCAGCTTGGCACCATTTTTGAGTGAATTGCAGAACGTCAGATTTTTGCTGAAATTGTGACCGCGCGGCTTAGGGATTTTTTCAAAAAATGTTGTTCAGACGTCGAGGGCTATTTCTGTTTCCAATGATAAGAACCCATCTTTTTCCACCGAAAAACCTTTCAGGGCATTGTTTGCTACAGCTTGGCACCATTTTTGAGTGAATTGCATAACGTCAGATTTTTGCTAAAATTGTGACCGCGCGGCTTAGGGATTTTTTCAAAAAAAGGTGTTCAGACGTCGAGGGCTAATTCTGTTTCCGATGTTAAAGAGCATCTGTTTCCCCCGAAAAACCTTTCAGGGGATCGCTTGCAACAGCTTGGCACCATTTTTGAGTGAATTGCAGAACGTCTGATTTTTGCTGAAATTGTGGCCGCGCGGCTTAGGGATTTTAAAAAAAATTTGTTCAGACGTCGAGGGCTAATTCTGTTTTCGATTATGAAAACCTATCTGTTTTCACCGAGAAGCCTTTCAGGGGATCGCTTGCAACAGCTTGGCACCATTTTTGAGTGAATTGCAGAACGTCAGATTTTTGCTGAAATTGTGACCGCGCGGCTTAGGGATTTTTTCAAAAAAAGTTGTTCAGACGTCGAGGGCTAATTCTGTTTCCGATGATAAAGAGCATCTGTTTCCCCCGAAAAACCTTTCAGGGGATCGCTTGCAACAGCTTGGCACCATTTTTGAGTGAATTGCAGAACGTCAGATTTTTGCTGAAATTGTGACCGCGCGGCTTAGGGATTTTGTCCAAAAAAAGTTGTTCAGACGTCGAGGGCTAAGTCTGTTTCCGATGATAAAAACCCATCTGTTTCCACTTGAAATCCTTTCAGGGGATCGTTTGCAACAGCTTGGCACCATTTTTGAGTGAATTGCAGAACGTCAGATTTTTGCTGAAATTTTGACCGCGCGGCTTAGGGATTTTTTCAAAAAAAGTTGTTCAGACGTCGAGGGCTAATTCTGTTTCCAATTGTAAAGAGCATCTGTTTCCCCCGAAAAACCTTTCAGGGGATCGCTTGCAACAGCTTGGCACCATTTTTGAGTGAATTGCAGAACGTCAGATTTTTGCTGAAATTGTGACCGCGCGGCTTAGGGATTTTTTCAAAAAAAGTTGTTCAGACGTCGAGGGCTAATTCTGTTTCCGATGATAAAGAGCATCTGTTTCCCCCGAAAAACCTTTCAGGGGATCGCTTGCAACAGCTTGGCACCATTTTTGAGTGAATTGCAGAACGTCAGATTTTTGCTGAAATTGTGACCGCGCGGCTTAGGGATTTTTTCAAAAAATGTTGTTCAGACGTCGAGGGCTATTTCTGTTTCCAATGATAAGAACCCATCTTTTTCCACCGAAAAACCTTTCAGGGCATTGTTTGCTACAGCTTGGCACCATTTTTGAGTGAATTGCATAACGTCAGATTTTTGCTGAAATTGTGACCGCGCGGCTTAGGGATTTTTTCTAAAAAAGTTGTTCAGACGTCTAGGGGTAATTCTGTTTTTGATGATAAAAACCCATCTGTTTCCACTGAAAAACCTTTCAGGGGATCGTTTGCAACAGCTTGGCACCATTTTTGAGTGAATTGCAGAACGTCAGATTTTTGCTAAAATTGTGACCGCGCGGCTTAGGGATTTTTTCAAAAAAAGGTGTTCAGACGTCGAGGGCTAATTCTGTTTCCGATGTTAAAGAGCATCTGTTTCCCCCGAAAAACCTTTCAGGGGATCGCTTGCAACAGCTTGGCACCATTTTTGAGTGAATTGCAGAACGTCAGATTTTTGCTGAAATTGTGACCGCGCGGCTTAGGGATTTTTTCAAAAAAAGTTGTTCAGACATCGAGGGCTAATTCTGTTTCCGATGATAAAGAGCATCTGTTTCCCCCGAAAAACCTTTCAGGGGATCGCTTGCAACAGCTTGGCACCATTTTTGAGTGAATTGCAGAACGTTATATTTTTGCTGAAATTGTGACCGCGCGGCTTAGGGATTTTAAAAAAAATTTGTTCAGACGTCGAGGGCTAATTCTGTTTTCGATTATGAAAACCTATCTGTTTTCACCGAGAAGCCTTTCAGGGGATCGTTTGCAACAGCTTGGCACCATTTTTGAGTGAATTGCAGAACGTCAGATTTTTGCTGAAATTGTGACCGCGCGGCTTAGGGATTTTTTCAAAAAAAGTTGTTCAGACGTCGAGGGCTAATTCTGTTTCCGATGATAAAGAGCATCTGTTTCCCCCGAAAAACCTTTCAGGGGATCGCTTGCAACAGCTTGGCACCATTTTTGAGTGAATTGCAGAACGTCAGATTTTTGCTGAAATTGTGACCGCGCGGCTTAGGGATTTTGTCTAAAAAAGTTGTTCAGACGTCGAGGGCTAAGTCTGTTTCCGATGATAAAAACCCATCTGTTTCCACTTGAAATCCTTTCAGGGGATCGTTTGCAACAGCTTGGCACCATTTTTGAGTGAATTGCAGAACGTCAGATTTTTGCTGAAATTTTGACCGCGCGGCTTAGGGATTTTTTCAAAAAAAGTTGTTCAGACGTCGAGGGCTAATTCTGTTTCCAATTGTAAAGAGCATCTGTTTCCCCCGAAAAACCTTTCAGGGGATCGCTTGCAACAGCTTGGCACCATTTTTGAGTGAATTGCAGAACGTCAGATTTTTGCTGAAATTGTGACCGCGCGGCTTAGGGATTTTTTCAAAAAAAGTTTTTCAAACGTCGAGGGCTAATTCTGTTTCCGATGATAAAGAGCATCTGTTTCCCCCGAAAAACCTTGCAGGGGATCGCTTGCAACAGCTTGGCACCATTTTTGAGTGAATTGCAGAACGTCAGATTTTTGCTGAAATTGTGACCGCGCGGCTTAGGGATTTTAAAAAAAATTTGTTCAGACGTCGAGGGCTAATTCTGTTTTCGATTATGAAAACCTATCTGTTTTTACCGAGAAGCCTTTCAGGGGATCGTTTGCAACAGCTTGGCACCATTTTTGAGTGAATTGCAGAACGTCAGATTTTTGCTGAAATTTTGACCGCGCGGCTTACGGATTTTTTCAAAAAAAGTTGTTCAAACGTCGAGGGCTAATTCTGTTTGCGATGATAAAAACCCATCTGTTTCCACTGAAAAACCTTTCAGGGGATCATTTGCAACAGCTTGGCATCATTTTTGAGTGAATTGCAGAACGTCAGATTTTTGCTGAAATTGTGACCGCGCGGCTTAGGGATTTTTTCTAAAAAAGTTGTTCAGACGTCACACGGCTAGTTCCGTTTCCGATGATAAAAACCCATCTGTTTCCCCCGAGAAACCTTTCAGGGGATCGTTTGCAACAGCTTGGCACCATTTTTGAGTGAATTGCAGAACGTCAGATTTTTGCTGAAATTGTGACCGCGCGGCTTAGGGATTTTTTCAAAAAATGTTGTTCAGACGTCGAGGGCTATTTCTGTTTCCAATGATAAGAACCCATCTTTTTCCACCGAAAATCCTTTCAGGGCATTGTTTGCTACAGCTTGGCACCATTTTTGAGTGAATTGCATAACGTCAGATTTTTGCTGAAATTGTGACCGCGCGGCTTAGGGATTTTTTCTAAAAAAGTTGTTCAGACGTCACACGGCTAGTTCCGTTTCCGATGATAAAAACCCATCTGTTTCCCCCGAGAAACCTTTCAGGGGATCGTTTGCAACAGCTTGGCACCATTTTTGAGTGAATTGCAGAACGTCAGATTTTTGCTGAAATTGTGACCGCGCGGCTTAGGGATTTTTTCAAAAAATGTTGTTCAGACGTCGAGGGCTATTTCTGTTTCCAATGATAAGAACCCATCTTTTTCCACCGAAAAACCTTTCAGGGCATTGTTTGCTACAGCTTGGCACCATTTTTGAGTGAATTGCATAACGTCAGATTTTTGCTAAAATTGTGACCGCGCGGCTTAGGGATTTTTTCAAAAAAAGGTGTTCAGACGTTGAGGGCTAATTCTGTTTCCGATGTTAAAGAGCATCTGTTTCCCCCGAAAAACCTTTCAGGGGATCGCTTGCAACAGCTTGGCACCATTTTTGAGTGAATTGCAGAACGTCAGATTTTTGCTGAAATTGTGACCGCGCGGCTTAGGGATTTTTTCAAAAAAAGTTGTTCAGACGTCGAGGGCTAATTCTGTTTCCGATGATAAAGAGCATCTGTTTCCCCCGAAAAACCTTTCAGGGGATCGCTTGCAACAGCTTGGCACCATTTTTGAGTGAATTGCAGAACGTCAGATTTTTGCTGAAATTGTGACCGCGCGGCTTAGGGATTTTTTCAAAAAAAGTTGTTCAGACGTCGAGGGCTAAGTCTGTTTCCGATGATAAAAACCCATCTGTTTCCACTTGAAATCCTTTCAGGGGATCGTTTGCAACAGCTTGGCACCATTTTTGAGTGAATTGCAGAACGTCAGATTTTTGCTGAAATTTTGACCGCGCGGCTTAGGGATTTTTTCAAAAAAAGTTGTTCAGACGTCGAGGGCTAATTCTGTTTCCAATTGTAAAGAGCATCTGTTTCCCCCGAAAAACCTTTCAGGGGATCGCTTGCAACAGCTTGGCACCATTTTTGAGTGAATTGCAGAACGTCAGATTTTTGCTGAAATTGTGACCGCGCGGCTTAGGGATTTTTTCAAAAAAAGTTGTTCAGACGTCGAGGGCTAATTCTGTTTCCGATGATAAAGAGCATCTGTTTCCCCCGAAAAACCTTTCAGGGGATCGCTTGCAACAGCTTGGCACCATTTTTGAGTGAATTGCAGAACGTCAGATTTTTGCTGAAATTGTGACCGCGCGGCTTAGGGATTTTTTAAAAAAATTGTTCAGACGTCGAGGGCTAATTCTGTTTTCGATGATAAAAACCCATCTGTTTCCACTGAAAAACCTTTCAGGGGATCCTTTGCAACAGCTTGGCACCATTTTTGAGTGAATTGCAGAACGTCAGATTTTTGCTGAAATTGTGACCGCGCGGCTTAGGGTTTTTTGAAAAAAAGTTGTTCAGACGTCAAGGGCTAATTCCTTTCAGATGATAAAGAGCATCTGTTTCCCCCGAAAAACCTTTCAGGTGATCGATTGCAACAGCTTGGCACCATTTTCGAGTGAATTGCAGAACGTCAGATTTTTGCTGAAATTGTGACCGCGCGGCTTAGGGATTTTTTCAAAAAAAGTTGTTCAGACGTCACACGGCTAGTTCCGTTTCCGATGATAAAAACCCATCTGTTTCCCCCGAGAAACCTTTCAGGGGATCGTTTGCAACAGCTTGGCACCATTTTTGAGTGAATTGCAGAACGTCAGATTTTTGCTGAAATTGTGACCGCGCGGCTTAGGGATTTTTTCAAAAAATGTTGTTCAGACGTCGAGGGCTATTTCTGTTTCCAATGATAAGAACCCATCTTTTTCCACCGAAAAACCTTTCAGGGCATCGTTTGCTACAGCTTGGCACCATTTTTGAGTGAATTGCATAACGTCAGATTTTTGCTGAAATTGTGACCGCGCGGCTTAGGGATTTTTTCAAAAAAAGTTGTTCAGACGTCTACGGGTAATTCTGTTTTTGATGATAAAAACCCATCTGTTTCCACTGAAAAACCTTTCAGGGGATCGTTTGCAACAGCTTGGCACCATTTTTGAGTGAATTGCAGAACGTCAGATTTTTGCTAAAATTGTGACCGCGCGGCTTAGGGATTTTTTCAAAAAAAGGTGTTCAGACGTCGAGGGCTAAGTCTGTTTCCGATGTTAAAGAGCATCTGTTTCCCCCGAAAAACCTTTCAGGGGATCGCTTGCAACAGCTTGGCACCATTTTTGAGTGAATTGCAGAACGTCAGATTTTTGCTGAAATTGTGACCGCGCGGCTTAGGGATTTTTTCAAAAAAAGTTGTTCAAACGTCGAGGGCTAATTCTGTTTCCGATGATAAAAACCCATCTGTTTCCACTGAAAAACCTTTCAGGGGATCGTTTGCAACAGCTTGGCATCATTTTTGAGTGAATTGCAGAACGTCAGATTTTTGCTGAAATTGTGACCGCGCGGCTTAGGGATTTTTTCTAAAAAAGTTGTTCAGACGTCACACGGCTAGTTCCGTTTCCGATGATAAAAACCCATCTGTTTCCCCCGAGAAACCTTTCAGGGGATCGTTTGCAACAGCTTGGCACCATTTTTGAGTGAATTGCAGAACGTCAGATTTTTGCTGAAATTGTGACCGCGCGGCTTAGGGATTTTTTCAAAAAATGTTGTTCAGACGTCGAGGGCTATTTCTGTTTCCAATGATAAGAACCCATCTTTTTCCACCGAAAAACCTTTCAGGGCATCGTTTACAACAGCTTGGCACCATTTTTGAGTGAATTGCAGAACGTGAGATTTTTGCTGAAATTGTGACCTCGCGGCTTAGGGATTTTTTCAAAAAAAGTTGTTCAGACGTCGAGGGCTAATTCTGTTTTCAATGATAAAAACCCATCTGTTTCCCCCGAAAAACCTTTCAGGGGATCGCTTGCAAAAGCTTGGCACCATTTTTGAGTGAATTGCAGAACGTCAGATTTTTGCTGAAATTGTGACCGCGCGGCTTAGGGATTTTTTAAAAAAATTGTTCAGATGTTGAGGGCTAATTCTGTTTTCGATGATAAAAACCCATCTGTTTCCACCGAAAAACCTTTCAGGGTATCGTTTGCAACAGCTTGGCACCATTTTTGAGTGAATTGCAGAACGTCAGATTTTTGCTGAAATTGTGACCGCGCGGCTTAGGGATTTTTTCAAAAAAAGTTGTTCAGACGTCGAGGGCTAAGTCTGTTTCCGATGATAAAGACCCATCTGTTTCCACTTGAAAACCTTTCAGGGGATCGTTTGCAACAGCTTGGCACCATTTTTGAGTGAATTGCAGAACGTCAGATTTTTGCTGAAATTTTGACCGCGCGGCTTAGGGATTTTTTCAAAAAAAGTTGTTCAGACGTCGAGGGCTAATTCTGTTTCCGATTGTAAAGAGCATCTGTTTCCCCCGAAAAACCTTTCAGGGGATCGCTTGCAACAGCTTGGCACCATTTTTGAGTGAATTGCAGAACGTCAGATTTTTGCTGAAATTGTGACCGCGCGGCTTAGGGATTTTTTTAAAAAAAGGTGTTCAAACGTCGAGGGCTAATTCTGTTTGCGATGATAAAAACCCATCTGTTTCCACTGAAAAACCTTTCAGGGGATCATTTGCAACAGCTTGGCATCATTTTTGAGTGAATTGCAGAACGTCAGATTTTTGCTGAAATTGTGACCGCGCGGCTTAGGGATTTTTTCAAAAAAAGTTGTTCAGACGTCGAGGGCTAATTCTGTTTCCGATTGTAAAGAGCATCTGTTTCCCCCGAAAAACCATTCAGGGGATCGCTTGCAGCAGCTTGGCACCATTTTTGAGTGAATTGCAGAACGTCAGATTTTTGCTGAAATTGTGACCGCGCGGCTTAGGGATTTTTTCAAAAAAAGTTGTTCAGACGTCGAGGGCTAATTCTGTTTTCGATGATAAAAACCCATCTGTTTCCACCGAGAAGCCTTTCAGGGGATGGTTTGCAACAGCTTGGCACCATTTTTGAGTGAATTGCAGAACGTCAGATTTTTGCTGAAATTGTGACCGCGCGGCTTAGGGATTTTTTCAAAAAAAGTTGTTCAAACGTCGAGGGCTAATTCTGTTTCCGATGATAAAAACCCATCTGTTTCCACTGAAAAACCTTTCAGGGGATCGTTTGCAACAGCTTGGCATCATTTTTGAGTGAATTGCAGAACGTCAGATTTTTGCTGAAATTGTGACCGCGCGGCTTAGGGATTTTTTCTAAAAAAGTTGTTCAGACGTCACACGGCTAGTTCCGTTTCCAATGATAAAAACCCATCTGTTTCCCCCGAGAAACCTTTCAGGGGATCGTTTGCAACAGCTTGGCACCATTTTTGAGTGAATTGCAGAACGTCAGATTTTTGCTGAAATTGTGACCGCGCGGCTTAGGGATTTTTTCAAAAAATGTTGTTCAGACGTCGAGGGCTATTTCTGTTTCCAATGATAAGAACCCATCTTTTTCCACCGAAAAACCTTTCAGGGCATCGTTTACAACAGCTTGGCACCATTTTTGAGTGAATTGCAGAACGTCAGATTTTTGCTGAAATTGTGACCTCGCGGCTTAGGGATTTTTTCAAAAAAAGTTGTTCAGACGTCGAGGGCTATTTCTGTTTCCGATGATAAGAACCCATGTTTTTCCACCGAAAAACCTTTCAGGGCATCGTTTACAACAGCTTGGCACCATTTTTGAGTGAATTGCAGAACGTCAGATTTTTGCTGAAATTGTGACCGCGCGGCTTAGGGATTTTTTCAAAAAAAGTTGTTCAAACGTCGAGGGCTATTTCTGTTTCCAATGATAAGAACCCATCTTTTTCCACCGAAAAACCTTTCAGGGCATCGTTTACAACAGCTTGGCACCATTTTTGAGTGAATTGCAGAACGTCAGATTTTTGCTGAAATTGTGACCTCGCGGCTTAGGGATTTTTTCAAAAAAAGTTGTTCAGACGTCGAGGGCTAATTCTGTTTTCGATGATAAAAACCCATCTGTTTCCCCCGAAAAACCTTTCAGGGGATCGCTTGCAACAGCTTGGCACCATTTTTGAGTGAATTGCAGAACGTCAGATTTTTGCTGAAATTGTGACCGCGCGGCTTAGGGATTTTTTAAAAAAATTGTTCAGATGTCGAGGGCTAATTCTGTTTTCGATGATAAAAACCCATCTGTTTCCACCGAGAAACCTTTCAGGGGATCGTTTGCAACAGCTTGGCACCATTTTTGAGTGAATTGCAGAACGTCAGATTTTTGCTGAAATTGTGACCGCGCGGCTTAGGGATTTTTTCAAAAAAAGTTGTTCAGACGTCGAGGGCTAAGTCTGTTTCCGATGATAAAGACCCATCTGTTTCCACTTGAAAACCTTTCAGGGGATCGTTTGCAACAGCTTGGCACCATTTTTGAGTGAATTGCAGAACGTCAGATTTTTGCTGAAATTTTGACCGCGCGGCTTAGGGATTTTTTCAAAAAAAGTTGTTCAGACGTCGAGGGCTAATTCTGTTTCCGATTGTAAAGAGCATCTGTTTCCCCCGAAAAACCTTTCAGGGGATCGCTTGCAACAGCTTGGCACCATTTTTGAGTGAATTGCAGAACGTCAGATTTTTGCTGAAATTGTGACCGCGCGGCTTAGGGATTTTTTTAAAAATTTGTTCAGACGTCGAGGGCTAATTCTGTTTTCGATGATAAAAACCCATCTGTTTCCACCGAGAAGCCTTTCAGGGGATCGTTTGCAACAGCTTGGCACCATTTTTGAGTGAATTGCAGAACGTCAGATTTTTGCTGAAATTGTGACCGCGCGGCTTAGGGATTTTTTCAAAAAAAGTTGTTCAAACGTCGAGGGCTAATTCTGTTTGCGATGATAAAAACCCATCTGTTTCCACTGAAAAACCTTTCAGGGGATCATTTGCAACAGCTTGGCATCATTTTTGAGTGAATTGCAGAACGTCAGATTTTTGCTCAAATTGTGACCGCGCGGCTTAGGGATTTTTTCAAAAAAAGTTTATCAAACGTCGATGGCTAATTCTGTTTCCGATGATAAAAACCCATCTGTTTCCACTGAAAAACCTTTCAGGGGATCGCTTGCAACAGCTTGGCACCATTTTTGAGTGAATTGCAGAACGTCAGATTTTTGCTGAAATTGTGACCGCGCGCCTTAGGGATTTTTTCAAAAAAAGTTGTTCATACGTAGAGGGCTAAGTCTGTTTCCGATGATAAAATCCATCTGTTTCCACTGAAAAACCTTTCAGGGGATCGTTTGCAACAGCTTGGCACCATTTTTGAGTGAATTGCAGAACGTCAGATTTTTGCTGAAATTGTGACCGCGCGGCTTAGGGATTTTTTCAAAAAAAGTTGTTCAGACGTCGAGGGCTGATTCTGTTTTCGATGATAAAAACCCATCTGTTTCCACCGAAAAACCTTTCAGGGGATCGTTTGCAACAGCTTGCCACCATTTTTGAGTGAATGGCAGAACGTCAGATTTTTGCTGAAATTGTGACCGCGCGGCTTAGGGATTTTTTCAAAAAAAGTTGTTCAGACGTCAAGGGCTATTTCTGTTTCCGATGATAAGAACCCATCTTTTTCCACCGAAAAACCTTTCAGGGGATCCTTTGCAACAGCTTGGCACCATTTTTGAGTGAATTGCAGAACGTCAGATTTTTGCTGAAATTGTGACCGCGCGGCTTAGGGATTTTTTCAAAAAAAGTTGTTCAGACGTTGAGGGCTAAGTCTGTTTCCGATGATAAAAACCCATCTGTTTCCACTGAAAAACCTTTCAGGGGATCGTTTGCAACAGCTTGGCATAATTTTTGAGTGAATTGCAGAACGTCAGATTTTTGCTGAAATTTTGACCGCGCGGCTTAGGGATTTTTTCAAAAAAAGTTGTTCAGACGTCGAGGGCTAATTCTGTTTCCGATTGTAAAGAGCATCTGTTTCCCCCGAAAAACCTTTCAGGGGATCGCTTGCAACAGCTTGGCACCATTTTTGAGTGAATTGCAGAACGTCAGATTTTTGCTGAAATTGTGACCGCGCGGCTTAGGGATTTTTTTAAAAAAAGGTGTTCAAACGTCGAGGGCTAATTCTGTTTGCGATGATAAAAACCCATCTGTTTCCACTGAAAAACCTTTCAGGGGATCATTTGCAACAGCTTGGCATCATTTTTGAGTGAATTGCAGAACGTCAGATTTTTGCTGAAATTGTGACCGCGCGGCTTAGGGATTTTTTCAAAAAAAGTTGTTCAGACGTCGAGGGCTAATTCTGTTTCCGATTGTAAAGAGCATCTGTTTCCCCCGAAAAACCATTCAGGGGATCGCTTGCAGCAGCTTGGCACCATTTTTGAGTGAATTGCAGAACGTCAGATTTTTGCTGAAATTGTGACCGCGCGGCTTAGGGATTTTTTCAAAAAAAGTTGTTCAGACGTCGAGGGCTAATTCTGTTTTCGATGATAAAAACCCATCTGTTTCCACCGAGAAGCCTTTCAGGGGATGGTTTGCAACAGCTTGGCACCATTTTTGAGTGAATTGCAGAACGTCAGATTTTTGCTGAAATTGTGACCGCGCGGCTTAGGGATTTTTTCAAAAAAAGTTGTTCAAACGTCGAGGGCTAATTCTGTTTCCGATGATAAAAACCCATCTGTTTCCACCGAAAAACCTTTCAGGGTATCGTTTGCAACAGCTTGCCACCATTTTTGAGTGAATGGCAGAACGTCAGATTTTTGCTGAAATTGTGACCGCGGGGCTTAGGGATTTTTTCAAAAAAAGTTGTTCAGACGTCGAGGGCTATTTCTGTTTCCGATGATAAGAACCCATCTTTTTCCACCGAAAAACCTTTCAGGGGATCCTTTGCAACAGCTTGGCACCATTTTTGAGTGAATTGCAGAACGTCAGATTTTTGCTGAAATTGTGACCGCGCGGTTTAGGGATTTTTTCAAAAAAAGTTGTTCAGACGTCGAGGGCTAAGTCTGTTTCCGATGATAAAAACCCATCTGTTTCCACTGAAAAAACCTTTCAGGGGATCGTTTGCAACAGCTTGGCATCATTTTTGAGTGAATTGCAGAACGTCAGATTTTTGCTGAAATTGTGACCGCGCGGCTTAGGGATTTTTTCAAAGAAAGTTGTTCAGACGTCGAGGGCTAATTCTGTTTTCAATGATAAAAACCCATCTGTTTCCACCGAAAAACCTTTCAGGGGATCGTTTGCAACAGCTTGGCACCATTTTTGAGTGAATTGCAGAACGTCAGATTTTTGCTGAAATTGTGACCGCGCGCCTTAGGTATTTTTTAAAAAATTTGTTCAGACGTCGAGGGCTAATTCTGTTTTCGATGATAAAAACCCATCTGTTTCCACCGAGAAGCCTTTCAGGGGATCGTTTGCAACAGCTTGGCACCATTTTTGAGTGAATTGCTGAACGTCAGATTTTTGCTGAAATTGTGACCGCGCGGCTTAGGGATTTTTTCAAAAAAAGTTTATCAAACGTCGTGGGCTAATTCTGTTTCCGATGATAAAAACCCATCTGTTTCCACTGAAAAACCTTTCAGGGGATCGTTTGCAACAGCTTGGCATCATTTTTGAGTGAATTGCAGAACGTCAGATTTTTGCTGAAATTGTGACCCCGCGGCTTAGGGATTTTTTCAAAAAAAGTTGTTCAGACGTCAAGGGCTAATTCTGTTTCCAATTTTAAAGAGCATCTGTTTCCCCCGAAAAACCTTTCAGGGGATCGCTTGCAACAGCTTGGCACCATTTTTGAGTGAATTGCAGAACGTCAGATTTTTGCTGAAATTGTGACCGCGCGCCTTAGGGATTTTTTCAAAAAAAGTTGTTCAGACGTAGAGGGCTAAGTCTGTTTCCGATTATAAAATCCATCTGTTTCCACTGAAAAACCTTTCAGGGGATCGTTTGCAACAGCTTGGCACCATTTTTGAGTGAATTGCAGAACGTCAGATTTTTGCTGAAATTGTGACCGCGCGGCTTAGGGATTTTTTAAAAAAATTGTTCAGATGTCGAGGGCTAATTCTGTTTTCGATGATAAAAACCCATCTGTTTCCACCGAGAAACCTTTCAGGGGATCGTTTGCAACAGCTTGGCACCATTTTTGAGTGAATTGCAGAACGTCAGATTTTTGCTGAAATTGTGACCGCGCGGCTTAGGGATTTTTTCAAAAAAAGTTGTTCAAACGTCGAGGGCTAATTCTGTTTGCGATGATAAAAACCCATCTGTTTCCACTGAAAAACCTTTCAGGGGATCATTTGCAACAGCTTGGCATCATTTTTGAGTGAATTGCAGAACGTCAGATTTTTGCTGAAATTGTGACCGCGCGGCTTAGGGATTTTTTCAAAAAAAGTTTATCAAACGTCGATGGCTAATTCTGTTTCCGATGATAAAAACCCATCTGTTTCAACTGAAAAACCTTTCAGGGGATCGCTTGCAACAGCTTGGCACCATTTTTGAGTGAATTGCAGAACGTCAGATTTTTGCTGAAATTGTGACCGCGCGCCTTAGGGATTTTTTCAAAAAAAGTTGTTCATACGTAGAGGGCTAAGTCTGTTTCCGATGATAAAATCCATCTGTTTCCACTGAAAAACCTTTCAGGGGATCGTTTGCAACAGCTTGGCACCATTTTTGAGTGAATTGCAGAACGTCAGATTTTTGCTGAAATTGTGACCGCGCGGCTTAGGGATTTTTTCAAAAAAAGTTGTTCAGACGTCGAGGGCTGATTCTGTTTTCGATGATAAAAACCCATCTGTTTCCACCGAAAAACCTTTCAGGGGATCGTTTGCAACAGCTTGCCACCATTTTTGAGTGAATGGCAGAACGTCAGATTTTTGCTGAAATTGTGACCGCGCGGCTTAGGGATTTTTTCAAAAAAAGTTGTTCAGACGTCAAGGGCTATTTCTGTTTCCGATGATAAGAACCCATCTTTTTCCACCGAAAAACCTTTCAGGGGATCCTTTGCAACAGCTTGGCACCATTTTTGAGTGAATTGCAGAACGTCAGATTTTTGCTGAAATTGTGACCGCGCGGCTTAGGGATTTTTTCAAAAAAAGTTGTTCAGACGTTGAGGGCTAAGTCTGTTTCCGATGATAAAAACCCATCTGTTTCCACTGAAAAACCTTTCAGGGGATCGTTTGCAACAGCTTGGCATAATTTTTGAGTGAATTGCAGAACGTCAGATTTTTGCTGAAATTGTGACCGCGCGGCTTAGGGATTTTTTCAAAGAAAGTTGTTCAGACGTCGAGGGCTAATTCTGTTTTCGATGATAAAAACCCATCTGTTTCCACCGAAAAACCTTTCAGGGGATCGTTTGCAACAGCTTGGCACCATTTTTGAATGAATTGCAGAACTTCAGATTTTTGCTGAAATTGTGACCGCGCGGCTTAGGGATTTTTCAAAAAAAGTTGTTCAGACGTCGAGGGCTGATTCTGTTTTCGATGATAAAAACCCATCTGTTTCCACCGAAAAACCTTTCAGGGTATCGTTTGCAACAGCTTGCCACCATTTTTGAGTGAATGGCAGAACGTCAGATTTTTGCTCAAATTGTGACCGCGGGGCTTAGGGATTTTTTCAAAAAAAGTTGTTCAGACGTCGAGGGCTATTTCTGTTTCCGATGATAAAAACCCATCTTTTTCCACCGAAAAACCTTTCAGGGGATCCTTTGCAACAGCTTGGCACCATTTTTGAGTGAATTGCAGAACGTCAGATTTTTGCTGAAATTGTGACCGCGCGGTTTAGGGATTTTTTCAAAAAAAGTTGTTCAGACGTCGAGGGCTAAGTCTGTTTCCGATGATAAAAACCCATCTGTTTCCACTGAAAAAACCTTTCAGGGGATCGTTTGCAACAGCTTGGCATCATTTTTGAGTGAATTGCAGAACGTCAGATTTTTGCTGAAATTGTGACCGCGCGGCTTAGGGATTTTTTCAAAGAAAGTTGTTCAGACGTCGAGGGCTAATTCTGTTTTCAATGATAAAAACCCATCTGTTTCCACCGAAAAACCTTTCAGGGGATCGTTTGCAACAGCTTGGCACCATTTTTGAGTGAATTGCAGAACATCAGATTTTTGCTGAAATTGTGACCGCGCGCCTTAGGTATTTTTTAAAAAATTTGTTCAGACGTCGAGGGCTAATTCTGTTTTCGATGATAAAAACCCATCTGTTTCCACCGAGAAGCCTTTCAGAGGATCGTTTGCAACAGCTTGGCACCATTTTTGAGTGAATTGCTGAACGTCAGATTTTTGCTGAAATTGTGACCGCGCGGCTTAGGGATTTTTTCAAAAAAAGTTTATCAAACGTCGTGGGCTAATTCTGTTTCCGATGATAAAAACCCATCTGTTTCCACTGAAAAACCTTTCAGGGGATCGTTTGCAACAGCTTGGCATCATTTTTGAGTGAATTGCAGAACGTCAGATTTTTGCTGAAATTGTGACCCCGCGGCTTAGGGATTTTTTCAAAAAAAGTTGTTCAGACGTCAAGGGCTAATTCTCTTTCCAATTTTAAAGAGCATCTGTTTCCCCCGAAAAACCTTTCAGGGGATCGCTTGCAACAGCTTGGCACCATTTTTGAGTGAATTGCAGAACGTCAGATTTTTGCTGAAATTGTGACCGCGCGCCTTAGGGATTTTTTCAAAAAAAGTTGTTCAGACGTAGAGGGCTAAGTCTGTTTCCGATTATAAAATCCATCTGTTTCCACTGAAAAACCTTTCAGGGGATCGTTTGCAACAGCTTGGCACCATTTTTGAGTGAATTGCAGAACGTCAGATTTTTGCTGAAATTGTGACCGCGCGGCTTAGGGTTTTTTTCAAAAAAAGTTGTTCAGACGTCGAGGGCTAATTCTGTTTCCGATGATAAGAACCCATCTTTTTCCACCGAAAAACCTTTCAGGGGATCCTTTGCAACAGCTTGGCACCATTTTTGAGTGAATTGCAGAACGTCAGATTTTTGCTGAAATTGTGACCGCGCGGCTTAGGGATTTTTTCAAAGAAAGTTGTTCAGACGTCGAGGGCTAATTCTGTTTTCAATGATAAAAACCCATCTGTTTCCACCGAAAAACCTTTCAGGGGATCGTTTGCAACAGCTTGGCACCATTTTTGAGTGAATTGCAGAACGTCAGATTTTTGCTGAAATTGTGACCGCGCGCCTTAGGGATTTTTTAACAAATTTGTTCAGACGTCGAGGGCTAATTCTGTTTTCGATGATAAAAACCCATCTGTTTCCACCGAGAAGCCTTTCAGGGGATCGTTTGCAACAGCTTGGCACCATTTTTGAGTGAATTGCTGAACGTCAGATTTTTGCTGAAATTGTGACCGCGCGGCTTAGGGATTTTTTCAAAAAAAGTTTATCAAACGTCGTGGGCTAATTCTGTTTCCGATGATAAAAACCCATCTGTTTCCACTGAAAAACCTTTCAGGGGATCGTTTGCAACAGCTTGGCATCATTTTTGAGTGAATTGCAGAACGTCAGATTTTTGCTGAAATTGTGACCCCGCGGCTTAGGGATTTTTTCAAAAAAAGTTGTTCAGACGTCAAGGGCTAATTCTGTTTCCAATTTTAAAGAGCATCTGTTTCCCCCGAAAAACCTTTCAGGGGATCGCTTGCAACAGCTTGGCACCATTTTTGAGTGAATTGCAGAACGTCAGATTTTTGCTGAAATTGTGACCGCGCGCCTTAGGGATTTTTTCAAAAAAAGTTGTTCAGACGTAGAGGGCTAAGTCTGTTTCCGATTATAAAATCCATCTGTTTCCACTGAAAAACCTTTCAGGGGATCGTTTGCAACAGCTTGGCACCATTTTTGAGTGAATTGCAGAACGTCAGATTTTTGCTGAAATTGTGACCGCGCGGCTTAGGGTTTTTTTCAAAAAAAGTTGTTCAGACGTCGAGGGCTAATTCTGTTTCCGATGATAAGAACCCATCTTTTTCCACCGAAAAACCTTTCAGGGGATCCTTTGCAACAGCTTGGCACCATTTTTGAGTGAATTGCAGAACGTCAGATTTTTGCTGAAATTGTGACCGCGCGGCTTAGGGATTTTTTCAAAGAAAGTTGTTCAGACGTCGAGGGCTAATTCTGTTTTCAATGATAAAAACCCATCTGTTTCCACCGAAAAACCTTTCAGGGGATCGTTTGCAACAGCTTGGCACCATTTTTGAGTGAATTGCAGAACGTCAGATTTTTGCTGAAATTGTGACCGCGCGCCTTAGGGATTTTTTAAAAAATTTGTTCAGACGTCGAGGGCTAATTCTGTTTTCGATGATAAAAACCCATCTGTTTCCACCGAGAAGCCTTTCAGGGGATCGTTTGCAACAGCTTGGCACCATTTTTGAGTGAATTGCTGAACGTCAGATTTTTGCTGAAATTGTGACCGCGCGGCTTAGGGATTTTTTCAAAAAAAGTTTATCAAACGTCGTGGGCTAATTCTGTTTCCGATGATAAAAACCCATCTGTTTCCACTGAAAAACCTTTCAGGGGATCGTTTGCAACAGCTTGGCATCATTTTTGAGTGAATTGCAGAACGTCAGATTTTTGCTGAAATTGTGACCCCGCGGCTTAGGGATTTTTTCAAAAAAAGTTGTTCAGACGTCAAGGGCTAATTCTGTTTCCAATTTTAAAGAGCATCTGTTTCCCCCGAAAAACCTTTCAGGGGATCGCTTGCAACAGCTTGGCACCATTTTTGAGTGAATTGCAGAACGTCAGATTTTTGCTGAAATTGTGACCGCGCGCCTTAGGGATTTTTTCAAAAAAAGTTGTTCAGACGTAGAGGGCTAAGTCTGTTTCCGATTATAAAATCCATCTGTTTCCACTGAAAAACCTTTCAGGGGATCGTTTGCAACAGCTTGGCACCATTTTTGAGTGAATTGCAGAACGTCAGATTTTTGCTGAAATTGTGACCGCGCGGCTTAGGGTTTTTTTCAAAAAAAGTTGTTCAGACGTCGAGGGCTAATTCTGTTTCCGATGATAAGAACCCATCTTTTTCCACCGAAAAACCTTTCAGGGGATCCTTTGCAACAGCTTGGCACCATTTTTGAGTGAATTGCAGAACGTCAGATTTTTGCTGAAATTGTGACCGCGCGGCTTAGGGATTTTTTCAAAAAAAGTTGTTCAGACGTCGAGGGCTAAGTCTGTTTCCGATGATAAAAACCCATCTGTTTCCACTGAAAAACCTTTCAGGGGATCGTTTGCAACAGCTTGGCACCATTTTTGAGTGAATTGCAGAACGTCAGATTTTTGCTGAAATTGTGACCGCGCGCCTTAGGGATTTTTTAAAAAATTTGTTCAGACGTCGAGGGCTAATTCTGTTTTCGATGATAAAAACCCATCTATTTCCACCGAGAAGCTTTTCAGGGGATCGTTTGCAACAGCTTGGCACCATTTTTGAGTGAATTGCAGAACGTCAGATTTTTGCTGAAATTGTGACCGCGCGGCTTAGGGATTTTTTCAAAAAAAGTTTATCAAACGTCGTGGGCTAATTCTGTTTCCGATGATAAAAACCCATCTGTTTCCACTGAAAAACCTTTCAGGGGATCGTTTGCAACAGCTTGGCATCATTTTTGAGTGAATTGCAGAACGTCAGATTTTTGCTGAAATTGTGACCCCGCGGCTTAGGGATTTTTTCAAAAAAAGTTGTTCAGACGTCGAGGGCTAATTCTGTTTCCAATTTTAAAGAGCATCTGTTTCCCCCGAAAAACCTTTCAGGGGATCGCTTGCAACAGCTCGGCACCATTTTTGTGTGAATTGCAGAACGTCAGATTTTTGCTGAAATTGTGACCGCGCGCCTTAGGGATTTTTTCAAAAAAAGTTGTTCAGACGTAGAGGGCTAAGTCTGTTTCCGATTATAAAATCCATCTGTTTCCACTGAAAAACCTTTCAGGGGATCGTTTGCAACAGCTTGGCACCATTTTTGAGTGAATTGCAGAACGTCAGATTTTTGCTGAAATTGTGACCGCGCGGCTTAGGGTTTTTTTCAAAAAAAGTTGTTCAGACGTCGAGGGCTAATTCTGTTTCCGATGATAAGAACCCATCTTTTTCCACCGAAAAACCTTTCAGGGGATCCTTTGCAACAGCTTGGCACCATTTTTGAGTGAATTGCAGAACGTCAGATTTTTGCTGAAATTGTGACCGCGCGGCTTAGGGATTTTTCAAAAAAAGTTGTTCATACGTAGAGGGCTAAGTCTGTTTCCGATTATAAAAACCCATCTGTTTAAACTGAAAAAACCTTCAGGGGATCGTTTGCAACAGCTTGGCACCATTTTTGAGTGAATTGCAGAACGTCAGATTTTTGCTGAAATTGTGACCGCGCGGCTTAGGGATTTTTTCTAAAAAAGTTGTTCAAACGTTGAGGGCTAATTCTGTTTCCGATGATAAAAACCCATCTGTTTCCACTGAAAAACCTTTCATGGGATCGTGTGCAACAGCTTGGCATCATTTTTGAGTGAATTGCAGAACGTCAGATTTTTGCTGAAATTGTGACCGCGCGGCTTAGGGATTTTTTCAAAAAAAGTTTTTCAGACGTCGAGGGCTGATTCTGTTTTCGATGATAAAAACCCATCTGTTTCCACCGAAAAACCTTTCAGGGGATCGTTTGCAGCAGCTTGCCACCATTTTTGAGTGAATGGCAGAACGTCAGATTTTTGCTGAAATTGTGACCGCGCGGCTTAGGGAATTTTTCAAAAAAAGTTGTTCAGACGTCGAGGGCTATTTCTGTTTCCGATGATAAGAACCCATCTTTTTCCACCGAAAAACCTTTCAGGGGATCCTTTGCAACAGCTTGGCACCATTTTTGAATGAATTGCAGAACTTGAGATTTTTGCTGAAATTGTGACTGCGCGGCTTAGGGATTTTTAAAAAAATTTGTTCAGACGTCGAGGGCTAATTCTGTTTTCGATGATAAAAACCCATCTGTTTCCACCGAGAAGCCTTTCAGGGGATCGTTTGCAACAGCTTGGCACCATTTTTGAGTGAATTGCAGAACGTCAGATTTTTGCTGAAATTGTGACCGCGCGGCTTAGGGATTTTTTCAAAAAAAGTTTATCAAACGTCGATGGCTAATTCTGTTTCCGATGATAAAAACCCATCTGTTTCCACTGAAAAACCTTTCAGGGGATCGCTTGCAACAGCTTGGCACCATTTTTGAGTGAATTGCAGAACGTCAGATTTTTGCTGAAATTGTGACCGCGCGCCTTAGGGATTTTTTCAAAAAAAGTTGTTCATACGTAGAGGGCTAAGTCTGTTTCCGATTATAAAATCCATCTGTTTCCACTGAAAAACCTTTCAGGGGATCGTTTGCAACAGCTTGGCACCATTTTTGAGTGAATTGCAGAACGTCAGATTTTTGCTGAAATTGTGACCGCGCGGCTTAGGGATTTTTTCAAAAAAAGTTGTTCAGACGTCGAGGGCTGATTCTGTTTTCGATGATAAAAACCCATCTGTTTCCACCGAAAAACCTTTCAGGGGATCGTTTGCAACAGCTTGCCACCATTTTTGAGTGAATGGCAGAACGTCAGATTTTTGCTGAAATTGTGACCGCGCGGCTTAGGGATTTTTTCAAAAAAAGTTGTTCATACGTAGAGGGCGAAGTCTGTTTCCGATTATAAAATCCATCTGTTTCCACTGAAAAACCTTTCAGGGGATCGTTTGCAACAGCTTGGCACCATTTTTGAGTGAATTGCAGAACGTCAGATTTTTGCTGAAATTGTGACCGCGCGGCTTAGGGATTTTTTCAAAAAAAGTTGTTCAGACGTCACACGGCTAGTTCTGTTTCCGATGATAAAAACCCATCTGTTTCCCCCGAGAAACCTTTCAGGGGATCGTTTGCAACAGCTTGGCACCATTTTTGAGTGAATTGCAGAACGTCAGATTTTTGCTGAAATTGTGACCGCGCGGCTTAGGGATTTTTTCAAAAAAAGTTGTTCAGACGTCGAGGGCTTATTCTGTTTCCGATGATAAAGAGCATCTGTTTCCCCCGAAAAACCTTTCAGGGGATCGCTTGCAACAGCTCGGCACCATTTTTGTGTGAATTGCAGAACGTCAGATTTTTGCTGAAATTGTGACCGCGCGCCTTAGGGATTTTTTCAAAAAAAGTTGTTTAGACGTCGAGGGCTGATTCTGTTTTCGATGATAAAAACCCATCTGTTTCCACCGAAAAACCTTTCAGGGGATCGTTTGCAACAGCTTGCCACCATTTTTGAGTGAATGGCAGAACGTCAGATTTTTGCTGAAATTGTGACCGCGCGGCTTAGGGATTTTTTCAAAAAAAGTTGTTCATACGTAGAGGGCGAAGTCTGTTTCCGATTATAAAATCCATCTGTTTCCACTGAAAAACCTTTCAGGGGATCGTTTGCAACAGCTTGGCACCATTTTTGAGTGAATTGCAGAACGTCAGATTTTTGCTGAAATTGTGACCGCGCGGCTTAGGGATTTTTTCAAAAAAAGTTGTTCAGACGTCACACGGCTAGTTCTGTTTCCGATGATAATAACCCATCTGTTTCCCCCGAGAAACCTTTCAGGGGATCGTTTGCAACAGCTTGGCACCATTTTTGAGTGAATTGCAGAACGTCAGATTTTTGCTGAAATTGTGACCGCGCGGCTTAGGGATTTTTTCAAAAAAAGTTGTTCAGACGTCGAGGGCTTATTCTGTTTTCGATGATAAAAACCCATCTGTTTCCACTAAAAAACCTTTCAGGGGATCGTTTGCAACAGCTTGGCACCATTTTTGAGTGAATTGCAGAACGTCAGATTTTTGCTGAAATTGTGACCGCGCGGCTTAGGGATTTTTTCAAAAAAAGTTGTTCAGACGTCGAGGGCTAATTCTGTTTCCAATTTTAAAGAGCATCTGTTTCCCCCGAAAAACCTTTCAGGGGATCGCTTGCAACAGCTCGGCACCATTTTTGTGTGAATTGCAGAACGTCAGATTTTTGCTGAAATTGTGACCGCGCGCCTTAGGGATTTTTTCAAAAAAAGTTGTTCAGACGTAGAGGGCTAAGTCTGTTTCCGATTATAAAATCCATCTGTTTCCACTGAAAAACCTTTCAGGGGATCGTTTGCAACAGCTTGGCACCATTTTTGAGTGAATTGCAGAACGTCAGATTTTTGCTGAAATTGTGACCGCGCGGCTTAGGGTTTTTTTCAAAAAAAGTTGTTCAGACGTCGAGGGCTAATTCTGTTTCCGATGATAAGAACCCATCTTTTTCCACCGAAAAACCTTTCAGGGGATCCTTTGCAACAGCTTGGCACCATTTTTGAGTGAATTGCAGAACGTCAGATTTTTGCTGAAATTGTGACCGCGCGGCTTAGGGATTTTTCAAAAAAAGTTGTTCATACGTAGAGGGCTAAGTCTGTTCCCGATTATAAAAACCCATCTGTTTAAACTGAAAAAACCTTCAGGGGATCGTTTGCAACAGCTTGGCACCATTTTTGAGTGAATTGCAGAACGTCAGATTTTTGCTGAAATTGTGACCGCGCGGCTTAGGGATTTTTTCTAAAAAAGTTGTTCAAACGTTGAGGGCTAATTCTGTTTCCGATGATAAAAACCCATCTGTTTCCACTGAAAAACCTTTCATGGGATCGTGTGCAACAGCTTGGCATCATTTTTGAGTGAATTGCAGAACGTCAGATTTTTGCTGAAATTGTGACCGCGCGGCTTAGGGATTTTTTCAAAAAAAGTTTTTCAGACGTCGAGGGCTGATTCTGTTTTCGATGATAAAAACCCATCTGTTTCCACCGAAAAACCTTTCAGGGGATCGTTTGCAGCAGCATGCCACCATTTTTGAGTGAATGGCAGAACGTCAGATTTTTGCTGAAATTGTGACCGCGCGGCTTAGGGAATTTTTCAAAAAAAGTTGTTCAGACGTCGAGGGCTATTTCTGTTTCCGATGATAAGAACCCATCTTTTTCCACCGAAAAACCTTTCAGGGGATCCTTTGCAACAGCTTGGCACCATTTTTGAGTGAATTGCAGAACGTCAGATTTTTGCTGAAATTGTGACCGCGCGGCTTAGGGATTTTTTCAAAAAAAGTTGTTCAGACGTCGAGGGCTAATTCTGTTTTCGATGATAAAAACCCATCTGTTTCCACCGAAAAACCTTTCAGGGGATCGTTTGCAACAGCTTGGCACCATTTTTGAATGAATTGCAGAACTTGAGATTTTTGCTGAAATTGTGACTGCGCGGCTTAGGGATTTTTAAAAAAATTTGTTCAGACGTCGAGGGCTAATTCTGTTTTCGATGATAAAAACCCATCTGTTTCCACCGAGAAGCCTTTCAGGGGATCGTTTGCAACAGCTTGGCACCATTTTTGAGTGAATTGCAGAACGTCAGATTTTTGCTGAAATTGTGACCGCGCGGCTTAGGGATTTTTTCAAAAAAAGTTTATCAAACGTCGATGGCTAATTCTGTTTCCGATGATAAAAACCCATCTGTTTCCACTGAAAAACCTTTCAGGGGATCGCTTGCAACAGCTTGGCACCATTTTTGAGTGAATTGCAGAACGTCAGATTTTTGCTGAAATTGTGACCGCGCGCCTTAGGGATTTTTTCAAAAAAAGTTGTTCATACGTAGAGGGCTAAGTCTGTTTCCGATTATAAAATCCATCTGTTTCCACTGAAAAACCTTTCAGGGGATCGTTTGCAACAGCTTGGCACCATTTTTGAGTGAATTGCAGAACGTCAGATTTTTGCTGAAATTGTGACCGCGCGGCTTAGGGATTTTTTCAAAAAAAGTTGTTCAGACGTCGAGGGCTGATTCTGTTTTCGATGATAAAAACCCATCTGTTTCCACCGAAAAACCTTTCAGGGGATCGTTTGCAACAGCTTGCCACCATTTTTGAGTGAATGGCAGAACGTCAGATTTTTGCTGAAATTGTGACCGCGCGGCTTAGGGATTTTTTCAAAAAAAGTTGTTCATACGTAGAGGGCGAAGTCTGTTTCCGATTATAAAATCCATCTGTTTCCACTGAAAAACCTTTCAGGGGATCGTTTGCAACAGCTTGGCACCATTTTTGAGTGAATTGCAGAACGTCAGATTTTTGCTGAAATTGTGACCGCGCGGCTTAGGGATTTTTTCAAAAAAAGTTGTTCAGACGTCACACGGCTAGTTCTGTTTCCGATGATAAAAACCCATCTGTTTCCCCCGAGAAACCTTTCAGGGGATCGTTTGCAACAGCTTGGCACCATTTTTGAGTGAATTGCAGAACGTCAGATTTTTGCTGAAATTGTGACCGCGCGGCTTAGGGATTTTTTCAAAAAAAGTTGTTCAGACGTCGAGGGCTTATTCTGTTTTCGATGATAAAAACCCATCTGTTTCCACTAAAAAACCTTTCAGGGGATCGCTTGCAACAGCTTGGCACCATGTTTGAGTGAATTGCAGAACGTCAGATTTTTGCTGAAATTGTGACCGCGCGGCTTAGGGATTTTTTCAAAAAAAGTTGTTCAGACGTCGAGGGCTAATTCTGTTTCCGATGATAAAGAGCATCTGTTTCCCCCGAAAAACCTTTCAGGGGATCGCTTGCAACAGCTTGGCACCATGTTTGAGTGAATTGCAGAACGTCAGATTTTTGCTGAAATTGTGACCGCGCGGCTTAGGGATTTTTTCAAAAAAAGTTGTTCAGACGTCGAGGGCTTATTCTGTTTTCGATGATAAAAACCCATCTGTTTCCACTAAAAAACCTTTCAGGGGATCGTTTGCAACAGCTTGGCACCATTTTTGAGTGAATTGCAGAACGTCAGATTTTTGCTGAAATTGTGACCGCGCGGCTTAGGGATTTTTTCAAAAAAAGTTGTTCAGACGTCGAGGGCTAATTCTGTTTCCGATGATAAACAGCATCTGTTTCCCCCGAAAAACCTTTCAGGGGATCGCTTGCAACAGCTTGGCACCATTTTTGAGTGAATTGCAGAACGTCAGATTTTTGCTGAAATTGTGACCGCGCGGCTTAGGGATTTTGTCTAAAAAAGTTGTTCAGACGTCGAGGGCTAAGTCTGTTTCCGATGATAAAAACCCATCTGTTTCCACTTGAAATCCTTTCAGGGGATCGTTTGCAACAGCTTGGCACCATTTTTGAGTGAATTGCAGAACGTCAGATTTTTGCTGAAATTTTGACCGCGCGGCTTAGGGATTTTTTCAAAAAAAGTTGTTCAGACGTCGAGGGCTAATTCTGTTTCCAATTGTAAAGAGCATCTGTTTCCACCGAAAAACCTTTCAGGGGATCGCTTGCAACAGCTTGGCACCATTTTTCAGTGAATTGCAGAACGTCAGATTTTTGCTGAAATTGTGACCGCGCGGCTTAGGGATTTTTTCAAAAAAAGTTGTTCAGACGTCACACGGCTAGTTCCGTTTCCGATGATAAAAACCCATCTGTTTCCCCCGAGAAACCTTTCAGGGGATCGTTTGCAACAGCTTGGCACCATTTTTGAGTGAATTGCAGAACGTCAGATTTTTGCTGAAATTGTGACCGCGCGGCTTAGGGATTTTTTCAAAAAATGTTGTTCAGACGTCGAGGGCTATTTCTGTTTCCAATGATAAGAACCCATCTTTTTCCACCGAAAAACCTTTCAGGGCATTGTTTGCTACAGCTTGGCACCATTTTTGAGTGAATTGCATAACGTCAGATTTTTGCTGAAATTGTGACCGCGCGGCTTAGGGATTTTTTCTAAAAAAGTTGTTCAGACGTCTAGGGGTAATTCTGTTTTTGATGATAAAAACCCATCTGTTTCCACTGAAAAACCTTTCAGGGGATCGTTTGCAACAGCTTGGCACCATTTTTGAGTGAATTGCAGAACGTCAGATTTTTGCTGAAATTGTGACCGCGCGGCTTAGGGATTTTTTCAAAAAAAGGTGTTCAGACGTCGAGGGCTAATTCTGTTTCCGATGTTAAAGAGCATCTGTTTCCCCCGAAAAACCTTTCAGGGGATCGCTTGCAACAGCTTGGCACCATTTTTGAGTGAATTGCAGAACGTCAGATTTTTGCTGAAATTGTGACCGCGCGGCTTAGGGATTTTTTCAAAAAAAGTTGTTCAGACGTCGAGGGCTAATTCTGTTTCCGATGATAAAGAGCATCTGTTTCCCCCGAAAAACCTTTCAGGGGATCGCTTGCAACAGCTTGGCACCATTTTTGAGTGAATTGCAGAACGTCAGATTTTTGCTGAAATTGTGACCGCGCGGCTTAGGGATTTTAAAAAAAATTTGTTCAGACGTCGAGGGCTAATTCTGTTTTCGATTATGAAAACCTATCTGTTTTCACCGAGAAGCCTTTCAGGGGATCGTTTGCAACAGCTTGGCACCATTTTTGAGTGAATTGCAGAACGTCAGATTTTTGCTGAAATTGTGACCGCGCGGCTTAGGGATTTTTTCAAAAAAAGTTGTTCAGACGTCGAGGGCTAATTCTGTTTCCGATGATAAAGAGCATCTGTTTCCCCCGAAAAACCTTTCAGGGGATCGCTTGCAACAGCTTGGCACCATTTTTGAGTGAATTGCAGAACGTCAGATTTTTGCTGAAATTGTGACCGCGCGGCTTAGGGATTTTGTCTAAAAAAGTTGTTCAGACGTCGAGGGCTAAGTCTGTTTCCGATGATAAAAACCCATCTGTTTCCACTTGAAATCCTTTCAGGGGATCGTTTGCAACAGCTTGGCACCATTTTTGAGTGAATTGCAGAACGTCAGATTTTTGCTGAAATTTTGACCGCGCGGCTTAGGGATTTTTTCAAAAAAAGTTGTTCAGACGTCGAGGGCTAATTCTGTTTCCAATTGTAAAGAGCATCTGTTTCCCCCGAAAAACCTTTCAGGGGATGGCTTGCAACAGCTTGGCACCATTTTTGAGTGAATTGCAGAACGTCAGATTTTTGCTGAAATTGTGACCGCGCGACTTAGGGATTTTTTCAAAAAAAGTTGTTCAGACGTCACACGGCTAGTTCTGTTTCCGATGATAAAAACCCATCTGTTTCCCCCGAGAAACCTTTCAGGGGATCGTTTGCAACAGCTTGGCACCATTTTTGAGTGAATTGCAGAACGTCAGATTTTTGCTGAAATTGTGACCGCGCGGCTTAGGGATTTAAAAAAAAATTTGTTCAGACGTCGAGGGCTAATTCTGTTTTCGATTATGAAAACCTATCTGTTTTCACCGAGAAGCCTTTCAGGGGATCGTTTGCAACAGCTTGGCACCATTTTTGAGTGAATTGCAGGACGTCAGATTTTTGCTGAAATTGTGACCGCGCGGCTTAGGGATTTTTTCAAAAAAAGTTTTTCAAACGTCGAGGGCTAATTCTGTTTCCGATGATAAAGAGCATCTGTTTCCCCCGAAAAACCTTGCAGGGGATCGCTTGCAACAGCTTGGCACCATTTTTGAGTGAATTGCAGAACGTCAGATTTTTGCTGAAATTGTGACCGCGCGGCTTAGGGATTTTTAAAAAAATTTGTTCAGACGTCGAGGGCTAATTCTGTTTTCGATTATGAAAACCTATCTGTTTTCACCGAGAAGCCTTTCAGGGGATCGTTTGCAACAGCTTGGCACCATTTTTGAGTGAATTGCAGAACGTCAGATTTTTGCTGAAATTTTGACCGCGCGGCTTACGGATTTTTTCAAAAAAAGTTGTTCAAACGTCGAGGGCTAATTCTGTTTGCGATGATAAAAACCCATCTGTTTCCACTGAAAAACCTTTCAGGGGATCATTTGCAACAGCTTGGCATCATTTTTGAGTGAATTGCAGAACGTCAGATTTTTGCTGAAATTGTGACCGCGCGGCTTAGGGATTTTTTCTAAAAAAGTTGTTCAGACGTCACACGGCTAGTTCCGTTTCCGATGATAAAAACCCATCTGTTTCCCCCGAGAAACCTTTCAGGGGATCGTTTGCAACAGCTTGGCACCATTTTTGAGTGAATTGCAGAACGTCAGATTTTTGCTGAAATTGTGACCGCGCGGCTTAGGGATTTTTTCAAAAAATGTTGTTCAGACGTCGAGGGCTATTTCTGTTTCCAATGATAAGAACCCATCTTTTTCCACCGAAAAACCTTTCAGGGCATCGTTTACAACAGCTTGGCACCATTTTTGAGTGAATTGCAGAACGTCAGATTTTTGCTGAAATTGTGACCTCGCGGCTTAGGGATTTTTTCAAAAAAAGTTGTTCAGACGTCGAGGGCTAATTCTGTTTTTGATGATAAAAACCCATCTGTTTCCACTGAAAAACCTTTCAGGGGATCTTTTGCAACAGCTTGGCACCATTTTTGAGTGAATTGCAGAACGTCAGATTTTTGCTAAAATTGTGACCGCGCGGCTTAGGGATTTTTTCAAAAAAAGGTGTTCAGACGTCGAGGGCTAATTCTGTTTCCGATGTTAAAGAGCATCTGTTTCCCCCGAAAAACCTTTCAGGGGATCGCTTGCAACAGCTTGGCACCATTTTTGAGTGAATTGCAGAACGTCAGAATTTTGCTGAAATTGTGACCGCGCGGCTTAGGGATTTTTTCAAAAAAAGTTGTTCAGACGTCGAGGGCTAATTCTGTTTCCGATGATAAAGAGCATCTGTTTCCCCCGAAAAACCTTTCAGGGGATCGCTTGCAACAGCTTGGCACCATTTTTGAGTGAATTGCAGAACGTCAGATTTTTGCTGAAATAGTGACCGCGCGGCTTAGGGATTTTAAAAAAAATTTGTTCAGACGTCGAGGGCTAATTCTGTTTTCGATTATGAAAACCTATCTGTTTTCACCGAGAAGCCATTCAGGGGATCGTTTGCAACAGCTTGGCACCATTTTTGAGTGAATTGCAGAACGTCAGATTTTTGCTGAAATTGTGACCGCGCGGCTTAGGGATTTTTTCAAAAAAAGTTGTTCAGACGTCGAGGGCTAATTCTGTTTCCGATGATAAAGAGCATCTGTTTCCCCCGAAAAACCTTTCAGGGGATCGCTTGCAACAGCTTGGCACCATATTTGAGTGAATTGCAGAACGTCAGATTTTTGCTGAAATTGTGACCGCGCGGCTTAGGGATTTTGTCTAAAAAAGTTGTTCAGACGTCGAGGGCTAAGTCTGTTTCCGATGATAAAAACCCATCTGTTTCCACTTGAAATCCTTTCAGGGGATCGTTTGCAACAGCTTGGCACCATTTTTGAGTGAATTGCAGAACGTCAGATTTTTGCTGAAATTTTGACCGCGCGGCTTAGGGATTTTTTCAAAAAAAGTTGTTCAGACGTCGAGGGCTAATTCTGTTTCCAATTGTAAAGAGCATCTGTTTCCCCCGAAAAACCTTTCAGGGGATCGCTTGCAACAGCTTGGCACCATTTTTGAGTGAATTGCAGAACGTCAGATTTTTGCTGAAATTGTGACCGCGCGGCTTAGGGATTTTTTCAAAAAAAGTTGTTCAGACGTCGAGGGCTAATTCTGTTTCCGATGATAAAGAGCATCTGTTTCCCCCGAAAAACCTTTCAGGGGATCGCTTGCAACAGCTTGGCACCATTTTTGAGTGAATTGCAGAACGTCAGATTTTTGCTGAAATTGTGACCGCGCGGCTTAGGGATTTTGTCTAAAAAAGTTGTTCAGACGTCGAGGGCTAAGTCTGTTTCCGATGATAAAAACCCATCTGTTTCCACTTGAAATCCTTTCAGGGGATCGTTTGCAACAGCTTGGCACCATTTTTGAGTGAATTGCAGAACGTCAGATTTTTGCTGAAATTTTGACCGCGCGGCTTAGGGATTTTTTCAAAAAAAGTTGTTCAGACGTCGAGGGCTAATTCTGTTTCCAATTGTAAAGAGCATCTGTTTCCCCCGAAAAACCTTTCAGGGGATCGCTTGCAACAGCTTGGCACCATTTTTGAGTGAATTGCAGAACGTCAGATTTTTGCTGAAATTGTGACCGCGCGGCTTAGGGATTTTTTCAAAAAAAGTTGTTCAGACGTCGAGGGCTAATTCTGTTTCCGATGATAAAGAGCATCTGTTTCCCCCGAAAAACCTTTCAGGGGATCGCTTGCAACAGCTTGGCACCATTTTTGAGTGAATTGCAGAACGTCAGATTTTTGCTGAAATTGTGACCGCGCGGCTTAGGGATTTTAAAAAAAATTTGTTCAGACGTCGAGGGCTAATTCTGTTTTCGATTATGAAAACCTATCTGTTTTAACCGAGAAGCCTTTCAGGGGATCGTTTGCAACAGCTTGGCACCATTTTTGAGTGAATTGCAGAACGTCAGATTTTTGCTGAAATTGTGACCGCGCGGCTTAGGGATTTTTTCAAAAAAAGTTGTTCAGACGTCGAGGGCTAATTCTGTTTCCGATGATAAAGAGCATCTGTTTCCCCCGAAAAACCTTTCAGGGGATCGCTTGCAACAGCTTGGCACCATTTTTGAGTGAATTGCAGAACGTCAGATTTTTGCTGAAATTTTGACCGCGCGGCTTACGGATTTTTTCAAAAAAAGTTGTTCAAACGTCGAGGGCTAATTCTGTTTGCGATGATAAAAACCCATCTGTTTCCACTGAAAAACCTTTCAGGGGATCATTTGCAACAGCTTGGCATCATTTTTGAGTGAATTGCAGAACGTCAGATTTTTGCTGAAATTGTGACCGCGCGGCTTAGGGATTTTGTCTAAAAAAGTTGTTCAGACGTCACACGGCTAGTTCCGTTTCCGATGATAAAAACCCATCTGTTTCCCCCGAGAAACCTTTCAGGGGATCGTTTGCAACAGCTTGGCACCATTTTTGAGTGAATTGCAGAACGTCAGATTTTTGCTGAAATTGTGACCGCGCGGCTTAGGGATTTTTTCAAAAAATGTTGTTCAGACGTCGAGGGCTATTTCTGTTTCCAATGATAAGAACCCATCTTTTTCCACCGAAAAACCTTTCAGGGCATTGTTTGCTACAGCTTGGCACCATTTTTGAGTGAATTGCATAACGTCAGATTTTTGCTGAAATTGTGACCGCGCGGCTTAGGGATTTTTTCTAAAAAAGTTGTTCAGACGTCTAGGGGTAATTCTGTTTTTGATGATAAAAACCCATCTGTTTCCACTGAAAAACCTTTCAGGGGATCGTTTGCAACAGCTTGGCACCATTTTTGAGTGAATTGCAGAACGTCAGATTTTTGCTGAAATTGTGACCGCGCGGCTTAGTGATTTTTTCAAAAAAAGGTGTTCAGACGTCGAGGGCTAATTCTGTTTCCGATGTTAAAGAGCATCTGTTTCCCCCGAAAAACCTTTCAGGGGATCGCTTGCAACAGCTTGGCACCATTTTTGAGTGAATTGCAGAACGTCAGATTTTTGCTGAAATTGTGACCGCGCGGCTTAGGGATTTTTTCAAAAAAAGTTGTTCAGACGTCGAGGGCTAATTCTGTTTCCGATGATAAAGAGCATCTGTTTCCCCCGAAAAACCTTTCAGGGTATCGCTTGCAACAGCTTGGCACCATTTTTGAGTGAATTGCAGAACGTCAGATTTTTGCTGAAATTGTGACCGCGCGGCTTAGGGATTTTTTCAAAAAATGTTGTTCAGACGTCGAGGGCTATTTCTGTTTCCAATGATAAGAACCCATCTTTTTCCACCGAAAAACCTTTCAGGGCATTGTTTGCTACAGCTTGGCACCATTTTTGAGTGAATTGCATAACGTCAGATTTTTGCTGAAATTGTGACCGCGCGGCTTAGGGATTTTTTCTAAAAAAGTTGTTCAGACGTCTAGGGGTAATTCTGTTTTTGATGATAAAAACCCATCTGTTTCCACTGAAAAACCTTTCAGGGGATCGTTTGCAACAGCTTGGCACCATTTTTGAGTGAATTGCAGAACGTCAGATTTTTGCTGAAATTGTGACCGCGCGGCTTAGGGATTTTTTCAAAAAAAGGTGTTCAGACGTCGAGGGCTAATTCTGTTTCCGATGTTAAAGAGCATCTGTTTCCCCCGAAAAACCTTTCAGGGGATCGCTTGCAACAGCTTGGCACCATTTTTGAGTGAATTGCAGAACGTCAGATTTTTGCTGAAATTGTGACCGCGCGGCTTAGGGATTTTTTCAAAAAAAGTTGTTCAGACGTCGAGGGCTAATTCTGTTTCCGATGATAAAGAGCATCTGTTTCCCCCGAAAAACCTTTCAGGGGATCGCTTGCAACAGCTTGGCACCATTTTTGAGTGAATTGCAGAACGTCAGATTTTTGCTGAAATTGTGACCGCGCGGCTTAGGGATTTTTTAAAAAAATTGTTCAGACGTCGAGGGCTAATTCTGTTTTCGATGATAAAAACCCATCTGTTTCCACCGAGAAACCTTTCAGGGGATTGTTTGCAACAGCTTGGCACCATTTTTGAGTGAATTGCAGAACGTCAGATTTTTGCTGAAATTGTGACCGCGCGGCTTAGGGATTTTTTCAAAAAAAGTTGTTCAGACGTCGAGGGCTAAGTCTGTTTCCGATGATAAAAACCCATCTGTTTCCACTTGAAAACCTTTCAGGGGATCGTTTGCAACAGCTTGGCACCATTTTTGAGTGAATTGCAGAACGTCAGATTTTTGCTGAAATTGTGACCGCGCGGCTTACGGATTTTTTCAAAAAAAGTTGTTCAAACGTCGAGGGCTAATTCTGTTTCCGATGATAAAAACCCATCTGTTTCCACTGAAAAACCTTTCAGGGGATCGCTTGCAACAGCTTGGCACCATTTTTGAGTGAATTGCAGGACGTCAGATTTTTGCTGAAATTGTGACCGCGCGGCTTAGGGATTTTTTTAAAAATTTGTTCAGACGTCGAGGGCTAATTCTGTTTTCGATGATAAAAACCCATCTGTTTCCACCGAGAAGCCTTTCAGGGGATCGTTTGCAACAGCTTGGCACCATTTTTGAGTGAATTGCAGAACGTCAGATTTTTGCTGAAATTGTGACCGCGCGGCTTAGGGATTTTTTCAAAAAAAGTTGTTCAGACGTCGAGGGCTAAGTCTGTTTCCGATGATAAAAACCCATCTGTTTCCACTTGAAAACCTTTCAGGGGATCGTTTGCAACAGCTTGGCACCATTTTTGAGTGAATTGCAGAACGTCAGATTTTTGCTGAAATTGTGACCGCGCGGCTTAGGGATTTTTTCAAAAAAAGTTGTTCAAACGTCGAGGGCTAATTCTGTTTCCGATGATAAAAACCCATCTGTTTCCACTGAAAAACCTTTCAGGGGATCGCTTGCAACAGCTTGGCACCATTTTTGAGTGAATTGCAGAACGTCAGATTTTTGCTGAAATTGTGACCGCGCGGCTTAGGGATTTTTTTAAAAATTTGTTCAGACGTCGAGGGCTAATTCTGTTTTCGATGATAAAAACCCATCTGTTTCCACCGAGAAGCCTTTCAGGGGATCGTTTGCAACAGCTTGGCACCATTTTTGAGTGAATTGCAGAACGTCAGATTTTTGCTGAAATTGTGACCGCGCGGCTTAGGGATTTTTTCAAAAAAAGTTGTTCAAACGTCGAGGGCTAATTCTGTTTCCGATGATAAAAACCCATCTGTTTCCACTGAAAAACCTTTCAGGGGATCGCTTGCAACAGCTTGGCACCATTTTTGAGTGAATTGCAGAACGTCAGATTTTTGCTGAAATTGTGACCGCGCGGCTTAGGGATTTTTTTAAAAATTTGTTCAGACGTCGAGGGCTAATTCTGTTTTCGATGATAAAAACCCATCTGTTTCCACCGAGAAGCCTTTCAGGGGATCGTTTGCAACAGCTTGGCACCATTTTTGAGTGAATTGCAGAACGTCAGATTTTTGCTGAAATTGTGACCGCGCGGCTTAGGGATTTTTTCAAAAAAAGTTGTTCAAACGTCGAGGGCTAATTCTGTTTCCGATGATAAAAACCCATCTGTTTCCACTGAAAAACCTTTCAGGGGATCGTTTGCAACAGCTTGGCATCATTTTTGAGTGAATTGCCGAACGTCAGATTTTTGCTGAAATTGTGACCGCGCGGCTTAGGGATTTTTTCAAAAAAAGTTGTTCAGACGTCACACGGCTAGTTCCGTTTCCGATGATAAAAACCCATCTGTTTCCCCCAAGAAACCTTTCAGGGGATCGTTTGCAACAGCTTGGCACCATTTTTGAGTGAATTGCAGAACGTCAGATTTTTGCTGAAATTGTGACCGCGCGGCTTAGGGATTTTTTCAAAAAATGTTGTTCAGACGTCGAGGGCTATTTCTGTTTCCAATGATAAGAACCCATCTTTTTCCACCGAAAAACCTTTCAGGGCATCGTTTACAACAGCTTGGCACCATTTTTGAGTGAATTGCAGAACGTCAGATTTTTGCTGAAATTGTGACCTCGCGGCTTAGGGATTTTTTCAAAAAAAGTTGTTCAGACGTCGAGGGCTAATTCTGTTTTCGATGATAAAAACCCATCTGTTTCCCCCGAAAAACCTTTCAGGGGATCGCTTGCAACAGCTTGGCACCATTTTTGAGTGAATTGCAGAACGTCAGATTTTTGCTGAAATTGTGACCGCGCGGCTTAGGGATTTTTTCAAAAAAAGTTGTTCAGACGTCGAGGGCTAAGTCTGTTTCCGATGATAAAGACCCATCTGTTTCCACTTGAAAACCTTTCAGGGGATCGTTTGCAACAGCTTGGCACCATTTTAGAGTGAATTGCAGAACGTCAGATTTTTGCTGAAATTTTGACCGCGCGGCTTAGGGATTTTTTCAAAAAAAGTTGTTCAGACGTCGAGGGCTAATTCTGTTTCCGATTGTAAAGAGCATCTGTTTCCCCCGAAAAAGCTTTCAGGGGATCGCTTGCAACAGCTTGGCACCATTTTTGAGTGAATTGCAGAACGTCAGATTTTTGCTGAAATTGTGACCGCGCGGCTTAGGGATTTTTTTAAAAATTTGTTCAGACGTTGAGGGCTAATTCTGTTTTCGATGATAAAAACCCATCTGTTTCCACCGAGAAGCCTTTCAGGGGATCGTTTGCAACAGCTTGCCACCATTTTTGAGTGAATGGCAGAACGTCAGATTTTTGCTGAAATTGTGACCGCGCGGCTTAGGGATTTTTTCAAAAAAAGTTGTTCATACGTAGAGGGCGAAGTCTGTTTCCGATTATAAAATCCATCTGTTTCCACTGAAAAACCTTTCAGGGGATCGTTTGCAACAGCTTGGCACCATTTTTGAGTGAATTGCAGAACGTCAGATTTTTGCTGAAATTGTGACCGTGCGGCTTAGGGATTTTTTCAAAAAAAGTTGTGCAGACGTCACACGGCTAGTTCTGTTTCCGATGATAAAAACCCATCTGTTTCCCCCGAGAAACCTTTCAGGGGATCGTTTGCAACAGCTTGGCACCATTTTTGAGTGAATTGCAGAACGTCAGATTTTTGCTGAAATTGTGACCGCGCGGCTTAGGGATTTTTTCAAAAAAAGTTGTTCAGACGTCGAGGGCTTATTCTGTTTTCGATGATAAAAACCCATCTGTTTCCACTAAAAAACCTTTCAGGGGATCGTTTGCAACAGCTTGGCACCATTTTTGAGTGAATTGCAGAACGTCAGATTTTTGCTGAAATTGTGACCGCGCGGCTTAGGGATTTTTTCAAAAAAAGTTGTTCAGACGTCGAGGGCTAATTCTGTTTCCGATGATAAAGAGCATCTGTTTCCCCCGAAAAACCTTTCAGGGGATCGCTTGCAACAGCTTGGCACCATGTTTGAGTGAATTGCAGAACGTCAGATTTTTGCTGAAATTGTGACCGCGCGGCTTAGGGATTTTTTCAAAAAAAGTTGTTCAGACGTCGAGGGCTAAGTCTGTTTCCGATGATAAAAACCCATCTGTTTCCACTTGAAATCCTTTCAGGGGATCGTTTGCAACAGCTTGGCACCATTTTTGAGTGAATTGCAGAACGTCAGATTTTTGCTGAAATTGTGACCGCGCGGCTTAGGGATTTTTTCAAAAAAAGTTTTTCAAACGTCGAGGGCTAATTCTGTTTCCGATGATAAAGAGCATCTGTTTCCCCCGAAAAACCTTGCAGGGGATCGCTTGCAACAGCTTGGCACCATTTTTGAGTGAATTGCAGAACGTCAGATTTTTGCTGAAATTGTGACCGCGCGGCTTAGGGATTTTAAAAAAAATTTGTTCAGACGTCGAGGGCTAATTCTGTTTTCGATTATGAAAACCTATCTGTTTTCACCGAGAAGCCTTTCAGGGGATCGTTTGCAACAGCTTGGCACCATTTTTGAGTGAATTGCAGAACGTCAGATTTTTGCTGAAATTGTGACCGCGCGGCTTAGGGATTTTTTCAAAAAAAGTTGTTCAGACGTCGAGGGCTAATTCTGTTTCCGATGATAAACAGCATCTGTTTCCCCCGAAAAACCTTTCAGGGGATCGCTTGCAACAGCTTGGCACCATTTTTGAGTGAATTGCAGAACGTCAGATTTTTGCTGAAATTGTGACCGCGCGGCTTAGGGATTTTGTCTAAAAAAGTTGTACAGACGTCGAGGGCTAAGTCTGTTTCCGATGATAAAAACCCATCTGTTTCCACTTGAAATCCTTTCAGGGGATCGTTTGCAACAGCTTGGCACCATTTTTGAGTGAATTGCAGAACGTCAGATTTTTGCTGAAATTTTGACCGCGCGGCTTAGGGATTTTTTCAAAAAAAGTTGTTCAGACGTCGAGGGCTAATTCTGTTTCCAATTGTAAAGAGCATCTGTTTCCACCGAAAAACCTTTCAGGGGATCGCTTGCAACAGCTTGGCACCATTTTTCAGTGAATTGCAGAACGTCAGATTTTTGCTGAAATTGTGACCGCGCGGCTTAGGGATTTTTTCAAAAAAAGTTTTTCAAACGTCGAGGGCTAATTCTGTTTCCGATGATAAAGAGCATCTGTTTCCCCCGAAAAACCTTGCAGGGGATCGCTTGCAACAGCTTGGCACCATTTTTGAGTGAATTGCAGAACGTCAGATTTTTGCTGAAATTGTGACCGCGCGGCTTAGGGATTTTTAAAAAAATTTGTTCAGACGTCGAGGGCTAATTCTGTTTTCGATTATGAAAACCTATCTGTTTTCACCGAGAAGCCTTTCAGGGGATCGTTTGCAACAGCTTGGCACCATTTTTGAGTGAATTGCAGAACGTCAGATTTTTGCTGAAATTTTGACCGCGCGGCTTACGGATTTTTTCAAAAAAAGTTGTTCAAACGTCGAGGGCTAATTCTGTTTGCGATGATAAAAACCCATCTGTTTCCACTGAAAAACCTTTCAGGGGATCATTTGCAACAGCTTGGCATCATTTTTGAGTGAATTGCAGAATGTCAGATTATTGCTGAAATTGTGACCGCGCGGCTTAGGGATTTTTTCTAAAAAAGTTGTTCAGACGTCACACGGCTAGTTCCGTTTCCGATGATAAAAACCCATCTGTTTCCCCCGAGAAACCTTTCAGGGGATCGTTTGCAACAGCTTGGCACCATTTTTGAGTGAATTGCAGAACGTCAGATTTTTGCTGAAATTGTGACCGCGCGGCTTAGGGATTTTTTCAAAAAATGTTGTTCAGACGTCGAGGGCTATTTCTGTTTCCAATGATAAGAACCCATCTTTTTCCACCGAAAAACCTTTCAGGGCATTGTTTGCTACAGCTTGGCACCATTTTTGAGTGAATTGCATAACGTCAGATTTTTGCTGAAATTGTGACCGCGCGGCTTAGGGATTTTTTCTAAAAAAGTTGTTCAAACGACAAGGGCTAATTCTGTTTCCGATGATAAAAACCCATCTGTTTCCACTGAAAAACCTTTCAGGGGATCGTTTGCAACAGCTTGGCACCATTTTTGAGTGAATTGCAGAACGTCAGATTTTTGCTAAAATTGTGACCGCGCGGCTTAGGGATTTTTTCAAAAAAAGGTGTTCAGACGTCGAGGGCTAATTCTGTTTCCGATGTTAAAGAGCATCTGTTTCCCCCGAAAAACCTTTCAGGGGATCGCTTGCAACAGCTTGGCACCATTTTTGAGTGAATTGCAGAACGTCAGATTTTTGCTGAAATTGTGACCGCGCGGCTTAGGGATTTTTTCAAAAAAAGTTGTTCAGACGTCGAGGGCTAATTCTGTTTCCGATGATAAAGAGCATCTGTTTCCCCCGAAAAACCTTTCAGGGGATCGCTTGCAACAGCTTGGCACCATTTTTGAGTGAATTGCAGAACGTCAGATTTTTGCTGAAATTGTGACCGCGCGGCTTAGGGATTTTAAAAAAAATTTGTTCAGACGTCGAGGGCTAATTCTGTTTTCGATTATGAAAACCTATCTGTTTTCACCGAGAAGCCTTTCAGGGGATCGTTTGCAACACCTTGGCACCATTTTTGAGTGAATTGCAGAACGTCAGATTTTTGCTGAAATTGTGACCGCGCGGCTTAGGGATTTTTTCAAAAAAAGTTGTTCAGACGTCGAGGGCTAATTCTGTTTCCGATGATAAAGAGCATCTGTTTCCCCCGAAAAACCTTTCAGGGGATCGCTTGCAACAGCTTGGCACCATTTTTGAGTGAATTGCAGAACGTCAGATTTTTGCTGAAATTGTGACCGCGCGGCTTAGGGATTTTGTCTAAAAAAGTTGTTCAGACGTCGAGGGCTAAGTCTGTTTCCGATGATAAAAACCCATCTGTTTCCACTTGAAATCCTTTCAGGGGATCGTTTGCAACAGCTTGGCACCATTTTTGAGTGAATTGCAGAACGTCAGATTTTTGCTGAAATTTTGACCGCGCGGCTTAGGGATTTTTTCAAAAAAAGTTGTTCAGACGTCGAGGGCTAATTCTGTTTCCAATTGTAAAGAGCATCTGTTTCCCCCGAAAAACCTTTCAGGGGATCGCTTGCAACAGCTTCGCACCATTTTTGAGTGAATTGCAGAACGTCAGATTTTTGCTGAAATTGTGACCGCGCGGCTTAGGGATTTTTTCAAAAAAAGTTTTTCAAACGTCGAGGGCTAATTCTGTTTCCGATGATAAAGAGCATCTGTTTCCCCCCAAAAACCTTGCAGGGGATCGCTTGCAACAGCTTGGCACCATTTTTGAGTGAATTGCAGAACGTCAGATTTTTGCTGAAATTGTGACCGCGCGGCTTAGGGATTTAAAAAAAAATTTGTTCAGACGTCGAGGGCTAATTCTGTTTTCGATTATGAAAACCTATCTGTTTTCACCGAGAAGCCTTTCAGGGGATCGTTTGCAACAGCTTGGCACCATTTTTGAGTGAATTGCAGAACGTCAGATTTTTGCTGAAATTGTGACCGCGCGGCTTAGGGATTTTTTCAAAAAAAGTTTTTCAAACGTCGAGGGCTAATTCTGTTTCCGATGATAAAGAGCATCTGTTTCCCCCGAAAAACCTTGCAGGGGATCGCTTGCAACAGCTTGGCACCATTTTTGAGTGAATTGCAGAACGTCGGATTTTTGCTGAAATTGTGACCGCGCGGCTTAGGGATTTTTAAAAAAATTTGTTCAGACGTCGAGGGCTAATTCTGTTTTCGATTATGAAAACCTATCTGTTTTCACCGAGAAGCCTTTCAGGGGATCGTTTGCAACAGCTTGGCACCATTTTTGAGTGAATTGCAGAACGTCAGATTTTTGCTGAAATTTTGACCGCGCGGCTTACGGATTTTTTCAAAAAAAGTTGTTCAAACGTCGAGGGCTAATTCTGTTTGCGATGATAAAAACCCATCTGTTTCCACTGAAAAACCTTTCAGGGGATCATTTGCAACAGCTTGGCATCATTTTTGAGTGAATTGCAGAACGTCAGATTTTTGCTGAAATTGTGACCGCGCGGCTTAGGGATTTTTTCTAAAAAAGTTGTTCAGACGTCACACGGCTAGTTCCGTTTCCGATGATAAAAACCCATCTGTTTCCCCCGAGAAACCTTTCAGGGGATCGTTTGCAACAGCTTGGCACCATTTTTGAGTGAATTGCAGAACGTCAGATTTTTGCTGAAATTGTGACCGCGCGGCTTAGGGATTTTTTCAAAAAATGTTGTTCAGACATCGAGGGCTATTTCTGTTTCCAATGATAAGAACCCATCTTTTTCCACCGAAAAACCTTTCAGGGCATTGTTTGCTACAGCTTGGCACCATTTTTGAGTGAATTGCATAACGTCAGATTTTTGCTGAAATTGTGACCGCGCGGCTTAGGGATTTTTTCTAAAAAAGTTGTTCAGACGTCTAGGGGTAATTCTGTTTTTGATGATAAAAACCCATCTGTTTCCACTGAAAAACCTTTCAGGGGATCGTTTGCAACAGCTTGGCACCATTTTTGAGTGAATTGCAGAACGTCAGATTTTTGCTAAAATTGTGACCGCGCGGCTTAGGGATTTTTTCAAAAAAAGGTGTTCAGACGTCGAGGGCTAATTCTGTTTCCGATGTTAAAGAGCATCTGTTTCCCCCGAAAAACCTTTCAGGGGATCGCTTGCAACAGCTTGGCACCATTTTTGAGTGAATTTCAGAACGTCAGAATTTTGCTGAAATTGTGACCGCGCGGCTTAGGGATTTTTTCAAAAAAAGTTGTTCAGACGTCGAGGGCTAATTCTGTTTCCGATGATAAAGAGCATCTGTTTCCCCCGAAAAACCTTTCAGGGGATCGCTTGCAACAGCTTGGCACCATTTTTGAGTGAATTGCAGAACGTCAGATTTTTGCTGAAATTGTGACCGCGCGGCTTAGGGATTTTAAAAAAAATTTGTTCAGACGTCGAGGGCTAATTCTGTTTTCGATTATGAAAACCTATCTGTTTTCACCGAGAAGCCATTCAGGGGATCGTTTGCAACAGCTTGGCACCATTTTTGAGTGAATTGCAGAACGTCAGATTTTTGCTGAAATTGTGACCGCGCGGCTTAGGGATTTTTTCAAAAAAAGTTGTTCAGACGTCGAGGGCTAATTCTGTTTCCGATGATAAAGAGCATCTGTTTCCCCCGAAAAACCTTTCAGGGGATCGCTTGCAACAGCTTGGCACCATTTTTGAGTGAATTGCAGAACGTCAGATTTTTGCTGAAATTGTGACCGCGCGGCTTAGGGATTTTTTCAAAAAAAGTTGTTCAGACGTCGAGGGCTAAGTCTGTTTCCGATGATAAAAACCCATCTGTTTCCACTTGAAATCCTTTCAGGGGATCGTTTGCAACAGCTTGGCACCATTTTTGAGTGAATTGCAGAACGTCAGATTTTTGCTGAAATTTTGACCGCGCGGCTTAGGGATTTTTTCAAAAAAAGTTGTTCAGACGTCGAGGGCTAATTCTGTTTCCAATTGTAAAGAGCATCTGTTTCCCCCGAAAAACCTTTCAGGGGATCGCTTGCAACAGCTTGGCACCATTTTTGAGTGAATTGCAGAACGTCAGATTTTTGCTGAAATTGTGACCGCGCGGCTTAGGGATTTTTTCAAAAAAAGTTTTTCAAACGTCGAGGGCTAATTCTGTTTCCGATGATAAAGAGCATCTGTTTCCCCCGAAAAACCTTGCAGGGGATCGCTTGCAACAGCTTGGCACCATTTTTGAGTGAATTGCAGAACGTCAGATTTTTGCTGAAATTGTGACCGCGCGGCTTAGGGATTTAAAAAAAAATTTGTTCAGACGTCGAGGGCTAATTCTGTTTTCGATTATGAAAACCTATCTGTTTTCACCGAGAAGCCTTTCAGGGGATCGTTTGCAACAGCTTGGCACCATTTTTGAGTGAATTGCAGAACGTCAGATTTTTGCTGAAATTGTGACCGCGCGGCTTAGGGATTTTTTCAAAAAAAGTTTTTCAAACGTCGAGGGCTAATTCTGTTTCCGATGATAAAGAGCATCTGTTTCCCCCGAAAAACCTTGCAGGGGATCGCTTGCAACAGCTTGGCACCATTTTTGAGTGAATTGCAGAACGTCAGATTTTTGCTGAAATTGTGACCGCGCGGCTTAGGGATTTTTAAAAAAATTTGTTCAGACGTCGAGGGCTAATTCTGTTTACGATTATGAAAACCTATCTGTTTTCACCGAGAAGCCTTTCAGGGGATCGTTTGCAACAGCTTGGCACCATTTTTGAGTGAATTGCAGAACGTCAGATTTTTGCTGAAATTTTGACCGCGCGGCTTACGGATTTTTTCAAAAAAAGTTGTTCAAACGTCGAGGGCTAATTCTGTTTGCGATGATAAAAACCCATCTGTTTCCACTGAAAAACCTTTCAGGGGATCATTTGCAACAGCTTGGCATCATTTTTGAGTGAATTGCAGAACGTCAGATTTTTGCTGAAATTGTGACCGCGCGGCTTAGGGATTTTGTCTAAAAAAGTTGTTCAGACGTCACACGGCTAGTTCCGTTTCCGATGATAAAAACCCATCTGTTTCCCCCGAGAAACCTTTCAGGGGATCGTTTGCAACAGCTTGGCACCATTTTTGAGTGAATTGCAGAACGTCAGATTTTTGCTGAAATTGTGACCGCGCGGCTTAGGGATTTTTTCAAAAAATGTTGTTCAGACGTCGAGGGCTATTTCTGTTTCCAATGATAAGAACCCATCTTTTTCCACCGAAAAACCTTTCAGGGCATTGTTTGCTACAGCTTGGCACCATTTTTGAGTGAATTGCATAACGTCAGATTTTTGCTGAAATTGTGACCGCGCGGCTTAGGGATTTTTTCTAAAAAAGTTGTTCAGACGTCTAGGGGTAATTCTGTTTTTGATGATAAAAACCCATCTGTTTCCACTGAAAAACCTTTCAGGGGATCGTTTGCAACAGCTTGGCACCATTTTTGAGTGAATTGCAGAACGTCAGATTTTTGCTAAAATTGTGACCGCGCGGCTTAGGGATTTTTTCAAAAAAAGGTGTTCAGACGTCGAGGGCTAATTCTGTTTCCGATGTTAAAGAGCATCTGTTTCCCCCGAAAAACCTTTCAGGGGATCGCTTGCAACAGCTTGGCACCATTTTTGAGTGAATTGCAGAACGTCAGATTTTTGCTGAAATTGTGACCGCGCGGCTTAGGGATTTTTTCAAAAAAAGTTGTTCAGACGTCGAGGGCTAATTCTGTTTCCGATGATAAAGAGCATCTGTTTCCCCCGAAAAACCTTTCAGGGGATCGCTTGCAACAGCTTGGCACCATTTTTGAGTGAATTGCAGAACGTCAGATTTTTGCTGAAATTGTGACCGCGCGGCTTAGGGATTTTAAAAAAAATTTGTTCAGACGTCGAGGGCTAATTCTGTTTTCGATTATGAAAACCTATCTGTTTTCACCGAGAAGCCTTTCAGGGGATCGTTTGCAACAGCTTGGCACCATTTTTGAGTGAATTGCAGAACGTCAGATTTTTGCTGAAATTGTGACCGCGCGGCTTAGGGATTTTTTCAAAAAAAGTTGTTCAGACGTCGAGGGCTAATTCTGTTTCCGATGATAAAGAGCATCTGTTTCCCCCGAAAAACCTTTCAGGGGATCGCTTGCAACAGCTTGGCACCATTTTTGAGTGAATTGCAGAACGTCAGATTTTTGCTGAAATTTTGACCGCGCGGCTTACGGATTTTTTAAAAAAAAGTTGTTCAAACGTCGAGGGCTAATTCTGTTTGCGATGATAAAAACCCATCTGTTTCCACTGAAAAACCTTTCAGGGGATCATTTGCAACAGCTTGGCATCATTTTTGAGTGAATTGCAGAACGTCAGATTTTTGCTGAAATTGTGACCGCGCGGCTTAGGGATTTTGTCTAAAAAAGTTGTTCAGACGTCACACGGCTAGTTCCGTTTCCGATGATAAAAACCCATCTGTTTCCCCCGAGAAACCTTTCAGGGGATCGTTTGCAACAGCTTGGCACCATTTTTGAGTGAATTGCAGAACGTCAGATTTTTGCTGAAATTGTGACCGCGCGGCTTAGGGATTTTTTCAAAAAATGTTGTTCAGACGTCGAGGGCTATTTCTGTTTCCAATGATAAGAACCCATCTTTTTCCACCGAAAAACCTTTCAGGGCATTGTTTGCTACAGCTTGGCACCATTTTTGAGTGAATTGCATAACGTCAGATTTTTGCTGAAATTGTGACCGCGCGGCTTAGGGATTTTTTCTAAAAAAGTTGTTCAGACGTCTAGGGGTAATTCTGTTTTTGATGATAAAAACCCATCTGTTTCCACTGAAAAACCTTTCAGGGGATCGTTTGCAACAGCTTGGCACCATTTTTGAGTGAATTGCAGAACGTCAGATTTTTGCTGAAATTGTGACCGCGCGGCTTAGGGATTTTTTCAAAAAAAGGTGTTCAGACGTCGAGGGCTAATTCTGTTTCCGATGTTAAAGAGCATCTGTTTCCCCCGAAAAACCTTTCAGGGGATCGCTTGCAACAGCTTGGCACCATTTTTGAGTGAATTGCAGAACGTCAGATTTTTGCTGAAATTGTGACCGCGCGGCTTAGGGATTTTTTCAAAAAAAGTTGTTCAGACGTCGAGGGCTAATTCTGTTTCCGATGATAAAGAGCATCTGTTTCCCCCGAAAAACCTTTCAGGGGATCGCTTGCAACAGCTTGGCACCATTTTTGAGTGAATTGCAGAACGTCAGATTTTTGCTGAAATTGTGACCGCGCGGCTTAGGGATTTTTTCAAAAAATGTTGTTCAGACGTCGAGGGCTATTTCTGTTTCCAATGATAAGAACCCATCTTTTTCCACCGAAAAACCTTTCAGGGCATTGTTTGCTACAGCTTGGCACCATTTTTGAGTGAATTGCATAACGTCAGATTTTTGCTGAAATTGTGACCGCGCGGCTTAGGGATTTTTTCTAAAAAAGTTGTTCAGACGTCTAGGGGTAATTCTGTTTTTGATGATAAAAACCCATCTGTTTCCACTGAAAAACCTTTCAGGGGATCGTTTGCAACAGCTTGGCACCATTTTTGAGTGAATTGCAGAACGTCAGATTTTTGCTGAAATTGTGACCGCGCGGCTTAGGGATTTTTTCAAAAAAAGGTGTTCAGACGTCGAGGGCTAATTCTGTTTCCGATGTTAAAGAGCATCTGTTTCCCCCGAAAAACCTTTCAGGGGATCGCTTGCAACAGCTTGGCACCATTTTTGAGTGAATTGCAGAACGTCAGATTTTTGCTGAAATTGTGACCGCGCGGCTTAGGGATTTTTTCATAAAAAGTTGTTCAGACGTCGAGGGCTAATTCTGTTTCCGATGATAAAGAGCATCTGTTTCCCCCGAAAAACCTTTCAGGGGATCGCTTGCAACAGCTTGGCACCATTTTTGAGTGAATTGCAGAACGTCAGATTTTTGCTGAAATTGTGACCGCGCGGCTTAGGGATTTTTTAAAAAAATTGTTCAGACATCGAGGGCTAATTCTGTTTTCGATGATAAAAACCCATCTGTTTCCACCGAGAAACCTTTCAGGGGATTGTTTGCAACAGCTTGGCACCATTTTTGAGTGAATTGCAGAACGTCAGATTTTTGCTGAAATTGTGACCGCGCGGCTTAGGGATTTTTTCAAAAAAAGTTGTTCAGACGTCGAGGGCTAAGTCTGTTTCCGATGATAAAAACCCATCTGTTTCCACTTGAAAACCTTTCAGGGGATCGTTTGCAACAGCTTGGCACCATTTTTGAGTGAATTGCAGAACGTCAGATTTTTGCTGAAATTGTGACCGCGCGGCTTAGGGATTTTTTCAAAAAAAGTTGTTCAAACGTCGAGGGCTAATTCTGTTTCCGATGATAAAAACCCATCTGTTTCCACTGAAAAACCTTTCAGGGGATCGCTTGCAACAGCTTGGCACCATTTTTGAGTGAATTGCAGGACGTCAGATTTTTGCTGAAATTGTGACCGCGCGGCTTAGGGATTTTTTTAAAAATTTGTTCAGACGTCGAGGGCTAATTCTGTTTTCGATGATAAAAACCCATCTGTTTCCACCGAGAAGCCTTTCAGGGGATCGTTTGCAACAGCTTGGCACCATTTTTGAGTGAATTGCAGAACGTCAGATTTTTGCTGAAATTGTGACCGCGCGGCTTAGGGATTTTTTCAAAAAAAGTTGTTCAGACGTCGAGGGCTAAGTCTGTTTCCGATGATAAAAACCCATCTGTTTCCACTTGAAAACCTTTCAGGGGATCGTTTGCAACAGCTTGGCACCATTTTTGAGTGAATTGCAGAACGTCAGATTTTTGCTGAAATTGTGACCGCGCGGCTTAGGGATTTTTTCAAAAAAAGTTGTTCAAACGTCGAGGGCTAATTCTGTTTCCGATGATAAAAACCCATCTGTTTCCACTGAAAAACCTTTCAGGGGATCGCTTGCAACAGCTTGGCACCATTTTTGAGTGAATTGCAGAACGTCAGATTTTTGCTGAAATTGTGACCGCGCGGCTTAGGGATTTTTTTAAAAATTTGTTCAGACGTCGAGGGCTAATTCTGTTTTCGATGATAAAAACCCATCTGTTTCCACCGAGAAGCCTTTCAGGGGATCGTTTGCAACAGCTTGGCACCATTTTTGAGTGAATTGCAGAACGTCAGATTTTTGCTGAAATTGTGACCGCGCGGCTTAGGGATTTTTTCAAAAAAAGTTGTTCAAACGTCGAGGGCTAATTCTGTTTCCGATGATAAAAACCCATCTGTTTCCACTGAAAAACCTTTCAGGGGATCGCTTGCAACAGCTTGGCACCATTTTTGAGTGAATTGCAGAACGTCAGATTTTTGCTGAAATTGTGACCGCGCGGCTTAGGGATTTTTTTAAAAATTTGTTCAGACGTCGAGGGCTAATTCTGTTTTCGATGATAAAAACCCATCTGTTTCCACCGAGAAGCCTTTCAGGGGATCGTTTGCAACAGCTTGGCACCATTTTTGAGTGAATTGCAGAACGTCAGATTTTTGCTGAAATTGTGACCGCGCGGCTTAGGGATTTTTTCAAAAAAAGTTGTTCAAACGTCGAGGGCTAATTCTGTTTCCGATGATAAAAACCCATCTGTTTCCACTGAAAAACCTTTCAGGGGATCGTTTGCAACAGCTTGGCATCATTTTTGAGTGAATTGCCGAACGTCAGATTTTTGCTGAAATTGTGACCGCGCGGCTTAGGGATTTTTTCAAAAAAAGTTGTTCAGACGTCACACGGCTAGTTCCGTTTCCGATGATAAAAACCCATCTGTTTCCCCCAAGAAACCTTTCAGGGGATCGTTTGCAACAGCTTGGCACCATTTTTGAGTGAATTGCAGAACGTCAGATTTTTGCTGAAATTGTGACCGCGCGGCTTAGGGATTTTTTCAAAAAATGTTGTTCAGACGTCGAGGGCTATTTCTGTTTCCAATGATAAGAACCCATCTTTTTCCACCGAAAAACCTTTCAGGGCATCGTTTACAACAGCTTGGCACCATTTTTGAGTGAATTGCAGAACGTCAGATTTTTGCTGAAATTGTGACCTCGCGGCTTAGGGATTTTTTCAAAAAAAGTTGTTCAGACGTCGAGGGCTAATTCTGTTTTCGATGATAAAAACCCATCTGTTTCCCCCGAAAAACCTTTCAGGGGATCGCTTGCAACAGCTTGGCACCATTTTTGAGTGAATTGCAGAACGTCAGATTTTTGCTGAAATTGTGACCGCGCGGCTTAGGGATTTTTTAAAAAAATTGTTCAGATGTCGAGGGCTAATTCTGTTTTCGATGATAAAAACCCATCTGTTTCCACCGAGAAACCTTTCAGGGGATCGTTTGCAACAGCTTGGCACCATTTTTGAGTGAATTGCAGAACGTCAGATTTTTGCTGAAATTGTGACTGCGCGGCTTAGGGATTTTTTCAAAAAAAGTTGTTCAGACGTCGAGGGCTAAGTCTGTTTCCGATGATAAAGACCCATCTGTTTCCACTTGAAAACCTTTCAGGGGATCGTTTGCAACAGCTTGGCACCATTTTTGAGTGAATTGCAGAACGTCAGATTTTTGCTGAAATTTTGACCGCGCGGCTTAGGGATTTTTTCAAAAAAAGTTGTTCAGACGTCGAGGGCTAATTCTGTTTCCGATTGTAAAGAGCATCTGTTTCCCCCGAAAAAGCTTTCAGGGGATCGCTTGCAACAGCTTGGCACCATTTTTGAGTGAATTGCAGAACGTCAGATTTTTGCTGAAATTGTGACCGCGCGGCTTAGGGATTTTTTAAAAAATTTGTTCAGACGTCGAGGGCTAATTCTGTTTTCGATGATAAAAACCCATCTGTTTCCACCGAGAAGCCTTTCAGGGGATCGTTTGCAACAGCTTGGCACCATTTTTGAGTGAATTGCAGAACGTCAGATTTTTGCTGAAATTGTGACCGCGCGGCTTAGGGATTTTTTCAAAAAAAGTTGGTCAAACGTCGAGGGCTAATTCTGTTTGCGATGATAAAAACCCATCTGTTTCCACTGAAAAACCTTTCAGGGGATCATTTGCAACAGCTTGGCATCATTTTTGAGTGAATTGCAGAACGTCAGATTTTTGCTGAAATTGTGACCGCGCGGCTTAGGGATTTTTTCAAAAAAAGTTGTTCAGACGTCGAGGGCTAATTCTGTTTCCGATTGTAAAGAGCATCTGTTTCCCCCGAAAAACCTTTCAGGGGATCGCTTTCAGCAGCTTGGCACCATTTTTGAGTGAATTGCAGAACGTCAGATTTTTGCTGAAATTGTGACCGCGCGGCTTAGGGATTTTTTCAAAAAAAGTTGTTCAGACGTCGAGGGCTAATTCTGTTTTCGATGATAAAAACCCATCTGTTTCCCCCGAAAAACCTTTCAGGGGATCGCTTGCAACAGCTTGGCACCATTTTTGAGTGAATTGCAGAACGTCAGATTTTTGCTGAAATTGTGACCGCGCGGCTTAGGGATTTTTTCAAAAAAATTTGTTCAGACGTCGAGGGCTAATTCTGTTTTCGATGATAAAAACCCATCTGTTTCCACCGAGAAGCCTTTCAGGGGATCGTTTGCAACAGCTTGGCACCATTTTTGAGTGAATTGCAGAACGTCAGATTTTTGCTGAAATTGTGACCGCGCGGCTTAGGGATTTTTTCAAAAAAAGTTGTTCAGACGTCGAGGGCTAATTCTGTTTTCGATAATAAAAACCCATCTGTTTCCCCCGAAAAACCTTTCAGGGGATCGCTTGCAACAGCTTGGCACCATTTTTGAGTGAATTGCAGAACGTCAGATTTTTGCTGAAATTGTGACCGCGCGGCTTAGGGATTTTTTAAAAAAATTGTTCAGATGTCGAGGGCTAATTCTGTTTTCGATGATAAAAACCCATCTGTTTCCACCGAGAAACCTTTCAGGGGATCGTTTGCAACAGCTTGGCACCATTTTTGAGTGAATTGCAGAACGTCAGATTTTTGCTGAAATTGTGACTGCGCGGCTTAGGGATTTTTTCAAAAAAAGTTGTTCAGACGTCGAGGGCTAAGTCTGTTTCCGATGATAAAGACCCATCTGTTTCCACTTGAAAACCTTTCAGGGGATCGTTTGCAACAGCTTGGCACCATTTTTGAGTGAATTGCAGAACGTCAGATTTTTGCTGAAATTTTGACCGCGCGGCTTAGGGATTTTTTCAAAAAAAGTTGTTCAGACGTCGAGGGCTAATTCTGTTTCCGATTGTAAAGAGCATCTGTTTCCCCCGAAAAAGCTTTCAGGGGATCGCTTGCAACAGCTTGGCACCATTTTTGAGTGAATTGCAGAACGTCAGATTTTTGCTGAAATTGTGACCGCGCGGCTTAGGGATTTTTTTAAAAATTTGTTCAGACGTCGAGGGCTAATTCTGTTTTCGATGATAAAAACCCATCTGTTTCCACCGAGAAGCCTTTCAGGGGATCGTTTGCAACAGCTTGGCACCATTTTTGAGTGAATTGCAGAACGTCAGATTTTTGCTGAAATTGTGACCGCGCGGCTTAGGGATTTTTTCAAAAAAAGTTGGTCAAACGTCGAGGGCTAATTCTGTTTGCGATGATAAAAACCCATCTGTTTCCACTGAAAAACCTTTCAGGGGATCATTTGCAACAGCTTGGCATCATTTTTGAGTGAATTGCAGAACGTCAGATTTTTGCTGAAATTGTGACCGCGCGGCTTAGGGATTTTTTCAAAAAAAGTTGTTCAAACGTCGAGGGCTAATTCTGTTTCCGATGATAAAAACCCATCTGTTTCCACTGAAAAACCTTTCAGGGGATCGTTTGCAACAGCTTGGCATCATTTTTGAGTGAATTGCAGAACGTCAGATTTTTGCTGAAATTGTGACCGCGCGGCTTAGGGATTTTTTCTAAAAAAGTTGTTCAGACGTCACACGGCTAGTTCCGTTTCCGATGATAAAAACCCATCTGTTTCCCCCGAGAAACCTTTCAGGGGATCGTTTGCAACAGCTTGGCACCATTTTTGAGTGAATTGCAGAACGTCAGATTTTTGCTGAAATTGTGACCGCGCGGCTTAGGGATTTTTTCAAAAAATGTTGTTCAGACGTCGAGGGCTATTTCTGTTTCCAATGATAAGAACCCATCTTTTTCCACCGAAAAACCTTTCAGGGCATCGTTTACAACAGCTTGGCACCATTTTTGAGTGAATTGCAGAACGTCAGATTTTTGCTGAAATTGTGACCGCGCGGCTTAGGGATTTTTTCAAAAAAAGTTGTTCAGACGTCGAGGGCTATTTCTGTTTCCGATGATAAGAACCCATGTTTTTCCACCGAAAAACCTTTCAGGGCATCGTTTACAACAGCTTGGCACCATTTTTGAGTGAATTGCAGAACGTCAGATTTTTGCTGAAATTGTGACCGCGCGGCTTAGGGATTTTTTCAAAAAAAGTTGTTCAGACGTCGAGGGCTAATTCTGTTTCCGATGATAAAAACCCATCTGTTTCCACTGAAAAACCTTTCAGGGGATCGTTTGCAACAGCTTGGCATCATTTTTGAGTGAATTGCAGAACGTCAGATTTTTGCTGAAATTGTGACCACGCGGCTTAGGGATTTTTTCTAAAAAAGTTGTTCAGACGTCACACGGCTAGTTCCGTTTCCGATGATAAAAACCCATCTGTTTCCCCCGAGAAACCTTTCAGGGGATCGTTTGCAACAGCTTGGCACCATTTTTGAGTGAATTGCAGAACGTCAGATTTTTGCTGAAATTGTGACCGCGCGGCTTAGGGATTTTTTCAAAAAAAGTTGTTCAAACGTCGAGGGCTAATTCTGTTTCCGATGATAAAAACCCATCTGTTTCCACCGAAAAACCTTTCAGGGGATCGTTTGCAACAGCTTGGCATCATTTTTGAGTGAATTGCAGAACGTCAGATTTTTGCTGAAATTGTGACCGCGCGGCTTAGGGATTTTTTCTAAAAAAGTTGTTCAGACGTCATACGGCTAGTTCCGTTTCCGATGATAAAAACCCATCTGTTTCCCCCGAGAAACCTTTCAGGGGATCGTTTGCAACAGCTTGGCACCATTTTTGAGTGAATTGCAGAACGTCAGATTTTTGCTGAAATTGTGACCGCGCGGCTTAGGGATTTTTTCAAAAAAAGTTGTTCAAACGTCGAGGGCTAATTCTGTTTCCGATGATAAAAACCCATCTGTTTCCACTGAAAAACCTTTCAGGGGATCGTTTGCAACAGCTTGGCATCATTTTTGAGTGAATTGCAGAACGTCAGATTTTTGCTGAAATTGTGACCGCGCGGCTTAGGGATTTTTTCAAAAAATGTTGTTCAGACGTCGAGGGCTATTTCTGTTTCCAATGATAAGAACCCATCTTTTTCCACCGAAAAACCTTTCAGGGCATCGTTTACAACAGCTTGGCACCATTTTTGAGTGAATTGCAGAACGTCAGATTTTTGCTGAAATTGTGACGTCGCGGCTTAGGGATTTTTTCAAAAAAAGTTGTTCAGACGTCGAGGGCTAATTCTGTTTTCGATGATAAAAACCCATCTGTTTCCACTGAAAAACCTTTCAGGGGATCGCTTGCAACAGCTTGGCACCATTTTTGAGTGAATTGCAGAACGTCAGATTTTTGCTGAAATTGTGACCGCGCGGCTTAGGGATTTTTTCAAAAAAAGTTTATCAAACGTCGATGGGTAATTCTGTTTCCGATGATAAAAACCCATCTGTTTCCACTGAAAAACCTTTCAGGGGATCGCTTGCAACAGCTTGGCACCATTTTTGAGTGAATTGCAGAACGTCAGATTTTTACTGAAATTGTGACCGCGCGCCTTAGGGATTTTTTCAAAAAAAGTTGTTCATACGTAGAGGTCTAAGTCTGTTTCCGATTATAAAATCCATCTGTTTCCACTGAAAAACCTTTCAGGGGATCGTTTGCAACAGCTTGGCACCATTTTTGAGTGAATTGCAGAACGTCAGATTTTTGCTGAAATTGTGACCGCGCGGCTTTGGGATTTTTTCAAAAAAAGTTGTTCAGACGTCGAGGGCTGATTCTGTTTTCGATGATAAAAACCCATCTTTTTCCACCGAAAAACCTTTCAGGGTATCGTTTGCAACAGCTTGCCACCATTTTTGAGTGAATGGCAGAACGTCAGATTTTTGCTGAAATTGTGACCGCGCGGCTTAGGGATTTTTTCAAAAAAAGTTGTTCAGACGTCGAGGGCTATTTCTGTTTCCGATGATAAGAACCCATCTTTTTCCACCGAAAAACCTTTCAGGGGATCCTTTGCAACAGCTTGGCACCATTTTTGAGTGAATTGCAGAACGTCAGATTTTTGCTGAAATTGTGACCGCGCGGCTTAGGGATTTTTTAAAAAATTTGTTCAGACGTCGAGGGCTAAGTCTGTTTCCGATGATAAAAACCCATCTGTTTCCACTGAAAAACCTTTCAGGGGATCGTTTGCAACAGCTTGGCATCATTTTTGAGTGAATTGCAGAACGTCAGATTTTTGCTGAAATTGTGACCGCGCGGCTTAGGGATTTTTTCAAAGAAAGTTGTTCAGACCTCGAGGGCTAATTCTGTTTTCAATGATAAAAACCCATCTGTTTCCACCGAAAAACCTTTCAGGGGATCGTTTGCAACAGCTTGGCACCATTTTTGAGTGAATTGCAGAACGTCAGATTTCTGCTGAAATTGTGACCGCGCGACTTAGGGATTTTTTCAAAAAAAGTTGTTCAGACGTCGAGGGCTATTTCTGTTTTCGATGATAAAAACCCATCTGTTTCCACCGAGAAGCCTTTCAGGGGATCGTTTGCAACAGCTTGGCACCATTTTTGAGTGAATTGCAGAACGTCAGATTTTTGCTGAAATTGTGACCGCGCGGCTTAGGGATTTTTTCAAAAAAAGTTTATCAAACGTTGTGGGCTAATTCTGTTTCCGATGATAAAAACCCATCTGTTTCCACTGAAAAACCTTTCAGGGGATCGTTTGCAACAGCTTGGCATCATTTTTGAGTGAATTGCAGAACGTCAGATTTTTGCTGAAATTGTGACCCCGCGGCTTAGGGTTTTTTTCAAAAAAAGTTGTTCAGACGTCGAGGGCTAATTCTGTTTCCGATGATAAGAACCCATCTTTTTCCACCGAAAAACCTTTCAGGGGATCTTTTGCAACAGCTTGGCACCATTTTTGAGTGAATTGCAGAACGTCAGATTTTTGCTGAAATTGTGACCGCGCGGCTTAGGGATTTTTTCAAAAAAAGTTGTTCATACGTAGAGGGCTAAGTCTGTTTCCGATTATAAAAACCAATCTGTTTCCACTGAAAAACCTTTCAGGGGATCGTTTGCAACAGCTTTGCATCATTTTTGAGTGAATTGCAGAACGTCAGATTTTTGCTGAAATTGTGACCGCGCGGCTTAGGGATTTTTTCAAAGAAAGTTGTTCAGACGTCGAGGGCTATTTCTGTTTTCGATGATAAGAACCCATCTTTTTCCACCGAAAAACCTTTCAGGGGATCCTTTGCAACAGCTTGGCACCATTTTTGAGTGAATTGCAGAATGTCAGATTTTTGCTGAAATTGTGACCGCGCGGTTTAGGGACTTTTTCAAAAAAAGTTGTTCAGACGTCGAGGGCTAAGTCTGTTTCCGATGATAAAAACCCATCTGTTTCCACTGAAAAACCTTTCAGGGGATCGTTTGCAACAGCTTGGCATCATTTTTGAGTGAATTGCAGAACGTCAGATTTTTGCTGAAATTGTGACCGCGCGGCTTAGGGATTTTTTCAAAGAAAGTTGTTCAGACGTCGAGGGCTAATTCTGTTTTCAATGATAAAAACCCATCTGTTTCCACCGAAAAACCTTTCAGGGGATCGTTTGCAACAGCTTGGCACCATTTTTGAGTGAATTGCAGAACGTCAGATTTTTGCTGAAATTGTGACCGCGCGCCTTAGGGATTTTTTAAAAAATTTGTTCAGACGTCAAGGGCTAATTCTGTTTTCGATGATAAAAACCCATCTGTTTCCACCGAGAAGCCTTTCAGGGGATCGTTTGCAACAGCTTGGCACCATTTTTGAGTGAATTGCTGAACGTCAGATTTTTGCTGAAATTGTGACCGCGCGGCTTAGGGATTTTTTCAAAAAAAGTTTATCAAACGTCGTGGGCTAATTCTGTTTCCGATGATAAAAACCCATCTGTTTCCACTGAAAAACCTTTCAGGGGATCGTTTGCAACAGCTTGGCATCATTTTTGAGTGAATTGCAGAACGTCAGATTTTTGCTGAAATTGTGACCCCGCGGCTTAGGGATTTTTTCAAAAAAAGTTGTTCAGACGTCAAGGGCTAATTCTGTTTCCAATTTTAAAGAGCATCTGTTTCCCCCGAAAAACCTTTCAGGGGATCGCTTGCAACAGCTTGGCACCATTTTTGAGTGAATTGCAGAACGTCAGATTTTTGCTGAAATTGTGACCGCGCGCCTTAGGGATTTTTTCAAAAAAAGTTGTTCAGACGTAGAGGGCTAAGTCTGTTTCCGATTATAAAATCCATCTGTTTCCACTGAAAAACCTTTCAGGGGATCGTTTGCAACAGCTTGGCACCATTTTTGAGTGAATTGCAGAACGTCAGATTTTTGCTGAAATTGTGACCGCGCGGCTTAGGGTTTTTTTCAAAAAAAGTTGTTCAGACGTCGAGGGCTAATTCTGTTTCCGATGATAAGAACCCATCTTTTTCCACCGAAAAACCTTTCAGGGGATCCTTTGCAACAGCTTGGCACCATTTTTGAGTGAATTGCAGAACGTCAGATTTTTGCTGAAATTGTGACCGCGCGGCTTAGGGATTTTTTCAAAAAAAGTTGTTCAGACGTCGAGGGCTATTTCTGTTTCCGATTATAAGAACCCATCTTTTTCCACCGAAAAACCTTTCAGGGGATCCTTTGCAACAGCTTGGCACCATTTTTGAGTGAATTGCAGAACGTCAGATTTTTGCTGAAATTGTGACCGCGCGGCTTAGGGATTTTTTCAAAAAAAGTTGTTCAGACGTCGAGGGCTAAGTCTGTTTCCGATGATAAAAACCCATCTGTTTCCACTGAAAAACCTTTCAGGGGATCGTTTGCAACAGCTTGGCATCATTTTTGAGTGAATTGCAGAACGTCAGATTTTTGCTGAAATTGTGACCGCGCGCCTTAGGGATTTTTTCAAAGAAAGTTGTTCAGACGTCGAGGGCTAATTCTGTTTTCAATGATAAAAACCCATCTGTTTCCACCGAAAAACCTTTCAGGGGATCGTTTGCAACAGCTTGGCACCATTTTTGAGTGAATTGCAGAACGTCAGATTTTTGCTGAAATTGTGACCGCGCGCCTTAGGGATTTTTTCAAAAAAAGTTTATCAAACGTCGTGGGCTAATTCTGTTTCCGATGATAAAAACCCATCTGTTTCCACTGAAAAACCTTTCAGGGGATCGTTTGCAACAGCTTGGCATCATTTTTGAGTGAATTGCAGAACGTCAGATTTTTGCTGAAATTGTGACCCCGCGGCTTAGGGATTTTTTCAAAAAAAGTTGTTCAGACGTCGAGGGCTAATTCTGTTTCCAATTTTAAAGAGCATCTGTTTCCCCCGAAAAACCTTTCAGGGGATCGCTTGCAACAGCTCGGCACCATTTTTGTGTGAATTGCAGAACGTCAGATTTTTGCTGAAATTGTGACCGCGCGCCTTAGGGATTTTTTCAAAAAAAGTTGTTCAGACGTCGAGGGCTAAGTCTGTTTCCGATTATAAAATCCATCTGTTTCCACTGAAAAACCTTTCAGGGGATCGTTTGCAACAGCTTGGCACCATTTTTGAGTGAATTGCAGAACGTCAGATTTTTGCTGAAATTGTGACCGCGCGGCTTAGGGTTTTTTTCAAAAAAAGTTGTTCAGACGTCGAGGGCTAATTCTGTTTCCGATGATAAGAACCCATCTTTTTCCACCGAAAAACCTTTCAGGGGATCCTTTGCAACAGCTTGGCACCATTTTTGAGTGAATTGCAGAACGTCAGATTTTTGATGAAATTGTGACCGCGCGGCTTAGGGATTTTTCAAAAAAAGTTGTTCATACGTAGAGGGCTAAGTCTGTTTCCGATTATAAAAACCCATCTGTTTAAACTGAAAAAACCTTCAGGGGATCGTTTGCAACAGCTTGGCACCATTTTTGAGTGAATTGCAGAACGTCAGATTTTTGCTGAAATTGTGACCGCGCGGCTTAGGGATTTTTTCTAAAAAAGTTGTTCAAACGTTGAGGGCTAATTCTGTTTCCGATGATAAAAACCCATCTGTTTCCACTGAAAAACCTTTCATGGGATCGTGTGCAACAGCTTGGCATCATTTTTGAGTGAATTGCAGAACGTCAGATTTTTGCTGAAATTGTGACCGCGCGGCTTAGGGATTTTTTCAAAAAAAGTTTTTCAGACGTCGAGGGCTGATTCTGTTTTCGATGATAAAAACCCATCTGTTTCCACCGAAAAACCTTTCAGGGGATCGTTTGCAGCAGCTTGCCACCATTTTTGAGTGAATGGCAGAACGTCAGATTTTTGCTGAAATTGTGACTGCGCGGCTTAGGGATTTTTAAAAAAATTTGTTCAGACGTCGAGGGCTAATTCTGTTTTCGATGATAAAAACCCATCTGTTTCCACCGAGAAGCCTTTCAGGGGATCGTTTGCAACAGCTTGGCACCATTTTTGAGTGAATTGCAGAACGTCAGATTTTTGCTGAAATTGTGACCGCGCGGCTTAGGGATTTTTTCAAAAAAAGTTTATCAAACGTCGATGGCTAATTCTGTTTCCGATGATAAAAACCCATCTGTTTCCACTGAAAAACCTTTCAGGGGATCGCTTGCAACAGCTTGGCACCATTTTTGAGTGAATTGCAGAACGTCAGATTTTTGCTGAAATTGTGACCGCGCGGCTTAGGGATTTTTTCAAAAAAAGTTGTTCATACGTAGAGGGCTAAGTCTGTTTCCGATTATAAAATCCATCTGTTTCCACTGAAAAACCTTTCAGGGGATCGTTTGCAACAGCTTGGCACCATTTTTGAGTGAATTGCAGAACGTCAGATTTTTGCTGAAATTGTGACCGCGCGGCTTAGGGATTTTTTCAAAAAAAGTTGTTCAGACGTCGAGTGCTGATTCTGTTTTCGATGATAAAAACCCATCTGTTTCCACCGAAAAACCTTTCAGGGGATCGTTTGCAACAGCTTGCCACCATTTTTGAGTGAATGGCAGAACGTCAGATTTTTGCTGAAATTGTGACCGCGCGGCTTAGGGATTTTTTCAAAAAAAGTTGTTCATACGTAGAGGGCGAAGTCTGTTTCAGATTATAAAATCCATCTGTTTCCACTGAAAAACCTTTCAGGGGATCGTTTGCAACAGCTTGGCACCATTTTTGAGTGAATTGCAGAACGTCAGATTTTTGCTGAAATTGTGACCGCGCGGCTTAGGGATTTTTTCAAAAAAAGTTGTTCAGACGTCACACGGCTAGTTCTGTTTCCGATGATAAAAACCCATCTGTTTCCCCCGAGAAACCTTTCAGGGGATCGTTTGCAACAGCTTGGCACCATTTTTGATTGAATTGCAGAACGTCAGATTTTTGCTGAAATTGTGACCGCGCGGCTTAGGGATTTTTTCAAAAAAAGTTGTTCAGACGTCGAGGGCTAATTCTGTTTCCGATGATAAAAACCCATCTGTTTCCACTGAAAAACCTTTCAGGGGATCGCTTGCAACAGCTTGGCACCATTTTTGAGTGAATTGCAGAACGTCAGATTTTTGCTGAAATTGTGACCGCGCGCCTTAGGGATTTTTTCAAAAAAAGTTGTTCATACGTAGAGGGCTAAGTCTGTTTCCGATTATAAAATCCATCTGTTTCCACTGAAAAACCTTTCAGGGGATCGTTTGCAACAGCTTGGCACCATTTTTGAGTGAATTGCACAACGTCAGATTTTTGCTGAAATTGTGACCGCGCGGCTTAGGGATTTTTTCAAAAAAAGTTGTTCAGACGTCGAGGGCTGATTCTGTTTTCGATGATAAAAACCCATCTGTTTCCACCGAAAAACCTTTCAGGGGATCGTTTGCAACAGCTTGCCACCATTTTTGAGTGAATGGCAGAACGTCAGATTTTTGCTGAAATTGTGACCGCGCGGCTTAGGGATTTTTTCAAAAAAAGTTGTTCAGACGTCACACGGCTAGTTCTGTTTCCGATGATAAAAACCCATCTGTTTCCCCCGAGAAACCTTTCAGGGGATCGTTTGCAACAGCTTGGCACCATTTTTGAGTGAATTGCAGAACGTCAGATTTTTGCTGAAATTGTGACCGCGCGGCTTAGGGATTTTTTCAAAAAAAGTTGTTCAGACGTCGAGGGCTTATTCTGTTTTCGATGATAAAAACCCATCTGTTTCCACTAAAAAACCTTTCAGGGGATCGTTTGCAACAGCTTGGCACCATTTTTGAGTGAATTGCAGAACGTCAGATTTTTGCTGAAATTGTGACCGCGCGGCTTAGGGATTTTTTCAAAAAAAGTTGTTCAGACGTCGAGGGCTAATTCTGTTTCCGATGATAAAGAGCATCTGTTTCCCCCGAAAAACCTTTCAGGGGATCGCTTGCAACAGCTTGGCACCATTTTTGAGTGAATTGCAGAACGTCAGATTTTTGCTGAAATTGTGACCGCGCGGCTTAGGGATTTTTTCAAAAAAAGTTGTTCAGACGTCGAGGGCTAAGTCTGTTTCCGATGATAAAAACCCATCTGTTTCCACTTGAAATCCTTTCAGGGGATCGTTTGCAACAGCTTGGCACCATTTTTCAGTGAATTGCAGAACGTCAGATTTTTGCTGAAATTTTGACCGCGCGGCTTACGGATTTTTTCAAAAAAAGTTGTTCAAACGTCGAGGGCTAATTCTGTTTGCGATGATAAAAACCCATCTGTTTCCACTGAAAAACCTTTCAGGGGATCATTTGCAACAGCTTGCCATCATTTTTGAGTGAATTGCAGAACGTCAGATTTTTGCTGAAATTGTGACCGCGCGGCTTAGGGATTTTTTCAAAAAAAGTTTTTCAAACGTCGAGGGCTAATTCTGTTTCCGATGATAAAGAGCATCTGTTTCCCCCGAAAAACCTTGCAGGGGATCGCTTGCAACAGCTTGGCACCATTTTTGAGTGAATTGCAGAACGTCAGATTTTTGCTGAAATTGTGACCGCGCGGCTTAGGGATTTTAAAAAAAATTTGTTCAGACGTCGAGGGCTAATTCTGTTTTCGATTATGAAAACCTATCTGTTTTCACCGAGAAGCCTTTCAGGGGATCGTTTGCAACAGCTTGGCACCATTTTTGAGTGAATTGCAGAACGTCAGATTTTTGCTGAAATTGTGACCGCGCGGCTTAGGGATTTTGTCTAAAAAAGTTGTTCAGACGTCGAGGGCTAAGTCTGTTTCCGATGATAAAAACCCATCTGTTTCCACTGAAAAACCTTTCAGGGGATCGTTTGCAACAGCTTGGCACCATTTTTGAGTGAATTGCAGAACGTCAGATTTTTGCTAAAATTGTGACCGCGCGGCTTAGGGATTTTTTCAAAAAAAGGTGTTCAGACGTCGAGGGCTAATTCTGTTTCCGATGTTAAAGAGCATCTGCTTCCCCCGAAAAACCTTTCAGGGGATCGCTTGCAACAGCTTGGCACCATTTTTGAGTGAATTGCAGAACGTCAGATTTTTGCTGAAATTGTGACCGCGCGGCTTAGGGATTTTTTCTAAAAAAGTTGTTCAGACGTCACACGGCTAGTTCCGTTTCCGATGATAAAAACCCATCTGTTTCCCCCGAGAAACCTTTCAGGGGATCGTTTGCAACAGCTTGGCACCATTTTTGAGTGAATTGCAGAACGTCAGATTTTTGCTGAAATTGTGACCGCGCGGCTTAGGGATTTTTTCAAAAAATGTTGTTCAGACGTCGAGGGCTATTTCTGTTTCCAATGATAAGAACCCATCTTTTTCCACCGAAAAACCTTTCAGGGCATTGTTTGCTACAGCTTGGCACCATTTTTGAGTGAATTGCATAACGTCAGATTTTTGCTGAAATTGTGACCGCGCGGCTTAGGGATTTTTTCTAAAAAAGTTGTTCAAACGTTGAGGGCTAATTCTGTTTCCGATGATAAAAACCCATCTGTTTCCACTGAAAAACCTTTCATGGGATCGTGTGCAACAGCTTGGCATCATTTTTGAGTGAATTGCAGAACGTCAGATTTTTGCTGAAATTGTGACCGCGCGGCTTAGGGAATTTTTCAAAAAAAGTTTTTCAGACGTCGAGGGCTGATTCTGTTTTCGATGATAAGAACCCATCTTTTTCCACCGAAAAACCTTTCAGGGGATCCTTTGCAACAGCTTGGCACCATTTTTGAGTGAATTGCAGAACGTCAGATTTTTGCTGAAATTGTGACCGCGCGGCTTAGGGATTTTTTCAAAAAAAGTTGTTCAGACGTCGAGGGCTAATTCTGTTTTCGATGATAAAAACCCATCTGTTTCCACCGAAAAACCTTTCAGGGGATCGTTTGCAACAGCTTGGCACCATTTTTGAATGAATTGCAGAACTTGAGATTTTTGCTGAAATTGTGACTGCGCGGCTTAGGGATTTTTAAAAAAATTTGTTCAGACGTCGAGGGCTAATTCTGTTTTCGATGATAAAAACCCATCTGTTTCCACCGAGAAGCCTTTCAGGGGATCGTTTGCAACAGCTTGGCACCATTTTTGAGTGAATTGCAGAACGTCAGATTTTTGCTGAAATTGTGACCGCGCGGCTTAGGGATTTTTTCAAAAAAAGTTTATCAAACGTCGATGGCTAATTCTGTTTCCGATGATAAAAACCCATCTGTTTCCACTGAAAAACCTTTCAGGGGATCGCTTGCAACAGCTTGGCACCATTTTTGAGTGAATTGCAGAACGTCAGATTTTTGCTGAAATTGTGACCGCGCGGCTTAGGGATTTTTTCAAAAAAAGTTGTTCATACGTAGAGGGCTAAGTCTGTTTCCGATTATAAAATCCATCTGTTTCCACTGAAAAACCTTTCAGGGGATCGTTTGCAACAGCTTGGCACCATTTTTGAGTGAATTGCAGAACGTCAGATTTTTGCTGAAATTGTGACCGCGCGGCTTAGGGATTTTTTCAAAAAAAGTTGTTCAGACGTCGAGGGCTGATTCTGTTTTCGATGATAAAAACCCATCTGTTTCCACCGAAAAACCTTTCAGGGGATCGTTTGCAACAGCTTGCCACCATTTTTGAGTGAATGGCAGAACGTCAGATTTTTGCTGAAATTGTGACCGCGCGGGTTAGGGATTTTTTCAAAAAAAGTTGTTCATACGTAGAGGGCCAAGTCTGTTTCAGATTATAAAATCCATCTGTTTCCACTGAAAAACCTTTCAGGGGATCGTTTGCAACAGCTTGGCACCATTTTTGAGTGAATTGCAGAACGTCAGATTTTTGCTGAAATTTTGACCGCGCGGCTTACGGATTTTTTCAAAAAAAGTTGTTCAAACGTCGAGGGCTAATTCTGTTTGCTATGATAAAAACCCATCTGTTTCCACTGAAAAACCTTTCAGGGGATCATTTGCAACAGCTTGGCATCATTTTTGAGTGAATTGCAGAACGTCAGATTTTTGCTAAAATTGTGACCGCGCGGCTTAGGGATTTTTTCAAAAAAAGGTGTTCAGACGTCGAGGGCTAATTCTGTTTCCGATGTTAAAGAGCATCTGCTTCCCCCGAAAAACCTTTCAGGGGATCGCTTGCAACAGCTTGGCACCATTTTTGAGTGAATTGCAGAACGTCAGATTTTTGCTGAAATTGTGACCGCGCGGCTTAGGGATTTTTTCTAAAAAAGTTGTTCAGACGTCACACGGCTAGTTCCGTTTCCGATGATAAAAACCCATCTGTTTCCCCCGAGAAACCTTTCAGGGGATCGTTTGCAACAGCTTGGCACCATTTTTGAGTGAATTGCAGAACGTCAGATTTTTGCTGAAATTGTGACCGCGCGGCTTAGGGATTTTTTCAAAAAATGTTGTTCAGACGTCGAGGGCTATTTCTGTTTCCAATGATAAGAACCCATCTTTTTCCACCGAAAAACCTTTCAGGGCATTGTTTGCTACAGCTTGGCACCATTTTTGAGTGAATTGCATAACGTCAGATTTTTGCTGAAATTGTGACCGCGCGGCTTAGGGATTTTTTCTAAAAAAGTTGTTCAGACGTCTAGGGGTAATTCTGTTTTTGATGATAAAAACCCATCTGTTTCCACTGAAAAACCTTTCAGGGGATCGTTTGCAACAGCTTGGCACCATTTTTGAGTGAATTGCAGAACGTCAGATTTTTGCTAAAATTGTGACCGCGCGGCTTAGGGATTTTTTCAAAAAAAGGTGTTCAGACGTCGAGGGCTAATTCTGTTTCCGATGTTAAAGAGCATCTGCTTCCCCCGAAAAACCTTTCAGGGGATCGCTTGCAACAGCTTGGCACCATTTTTGAGTGAATTGCAGAACGTCAGATTTTTGCTGAAATTGTGACCGCGCGGCTTAGGGATTTTAAAAAAAATTTGTTCAGACGTCGAGGGCTAATTCTGTTTTCGATTATGAAAACCTATCTGTTTTCACCGAGAAGCCTTTCAGGGGATCGTTTGCAACAGCTTGGCACCATTTTTGAGTGAATTGCAGAACGTCAGATTTTTGCTGAAATTGTGACCGCGCGGCTTAGGGATTTTTTCAAAAAAAGTTGTTCAGACGTCGAGGGCTAATTCTGTTTCCGATGATAAAGAGCATCTGTTTCCCCCGAAAAACCTTTCAGGGGATCGCTTGCAACAGCTTGGCACCATTTTTGAGTGAATTGCAGAACGTCAGATTTTTGCTGAAATTGTGACCGCGCGGCTTAGGGATTTTGTCTAAAAAAGTTGTTCAGACGTCGAGGGCTAAGTCTGTTTCCGATGATAAAAACCCATCTGTTTCCACTTGAAATCCTTTCAGGGGATCGTTTGCAACAGCTTGGCACCATTTTTGAGTGAATTGCAGAACGTCAGATTTTTGCTGAAATTTTGACCGCGCGGCTTAGGGATTTTTTCAAAAAAAGTTGTTCAGACGTCGAGGGCTAATTCTGTTTCCAATTGTAAAGAGCATCTGTTTCCCCCGAAAAACCTTTCAGGGGATCGCTTGCAACAGCTTGGCACCATTTTTGAGTGAATTGCAGAACGTCAGATTTTTGCTGAAATTGTGACCGCGCGGCTTAGGGATTTTTTCAAAAAAAGTTTTTCAAACGTCGAGGGCTAATTCTGTTTCCGATGATAAAGAGCATCTGTTTCCCCCAAAAAACCTTGCAGGGGATCGTTTGCAACAGCTTGGCACCATTTTTGAGTGAATTGCAGAACGTCAGATTTTTGCTGAAATTGTGACCGCGCGGCTTAGGGATTTTTTCAAAAAAAGTTTTTCAAACGTCGAGGGCTAATTCTGTTTTCGATTATGAAAACCTATCTGTTTTCACCGAGAAGCCTTTCAGGGGATCGTTTGCAACAGCTTGGCACCATTTTTTAGTGAATTGCAGAACGTCAGATTTTTGCTGAAATTTTGACCGCGCGGCTTACGGATTTTTTCAAAAAAAGTTGTTCAAACGTCGAGGGCTAATTCTGTTTGCGATGATAAAAACCCATCTGTTTCCACTGAAAAACCTTTCAGGGGATCATTTGCAACAGCTTGGCATCATTTTTGAGTGAATTGCAGAACGTCAGATTTTTGCTGAAATTGTGACCGCGCGGCTTAGGGATTTTTTCTAAAAAAGTTGTTCAGACGTCACACGGCTAGTTCCGTTTCCGATGATAAAAACCCATCTGTTTCCCCCGAGAAACCTTTCAGGGGATCGTTTGCAACAGCTTGGCACCATTTTTGAGTGAATTGCAGAACGTCAGATTTTTGCTGAAATTGTGACCGCGCGGCTTAGGGATTTTTTCAAAAAATGTTGTTCAGACGTCGAGGGCTATTTCTGTTTCCAATGATAAGAACCCATCTTTTTCCACCGAAAAACCTTTCAGGGCATTGTTTGCTACAGCTTGGCACCATTTTTGAGTGAATTGCATAACGTCAGATTTTTGCTGAAATTGTGACCGCGCGGCTTAGGGATTTTTTCTAAAAAAGTTGTTCAGACGTCTAGGGGTAATTCGGTTTTTGATGATAAAAACCCATCTGTTTCCACTGAAAAACCTTTCAGGGGATCGTTTGCAACAGCTTGGCACCATTTTTGAGTGAATTGCAGAACGTCAGATTTTTGCTGAAATTGTGACCGCGCGGCTTAGGGATTTTTTCAAAAAAAGGTGTTCAGACGTCGAGGGCTAATTCTGTTTCCGATGTTAAAGAGCATCTGTTTCCCCCGAAAAACCTTTCAGGGGATCGCTTGCAACAGCTTGGCACCATTTTTGAGTGAATTGCAGAACGTCAGATTTTTGCTGAAATTGTGACCGCGCGGCTTAGGGATTTTTTCAAAAAAAGTTGTTCAGACGTCGAGGGCTAATTCTGTTTCCGATGATAAAGAGCATCTGTTTCCCCCGAAAAACCTTTCAGGGGATCGCTTGCAACAGCTTGGCACCATTTTTGAGTGAATTGCAGAACGTCAGATTTTTGCTGAAATTGTGACCGCGCGGCTTAGGGATTTTTTCAAAAAAAGTTGTTCAGACGTCGAGGGCTAAGTCTGTTTCCGATGATAAAAACCCATCTGTTTCCACTTGAAAACCTTTCAGGGGATCGTTTGCAACAGCTTGGCACCATTTTTGAGTGAATTGCAGAACGTCAGATTTTTGCTGAAATTGTGACCGCGCGGCTTAGGGATTTTTTTAAAAATTTGTTCAGACGTCGAGGGCTAATTCTGTTTTCGATGATAAAAACCCATCTGTTTCCACCGAGAAGCCTTTCAGGGGATCGTTTGCAACAGCTTGGCACCATTTTTGAGTGAATTGCAGAACGTCAGATTTTTGCTGAAATTGTGACCGCGCGGCTTAGGGATTTTTTCAAAAAAAGTTGTTCAAACGTCGAGGGCTAATTCTGTTTCCGATGATAAAAACCCATCTGTTTCCACTGAAAAACCTTTCAGGGGATCGTTTGCAACAGCTTGGCATCATTTTTGAGTGAATTGCAGAACGTCAGATTTTTGCTGAAATTGTGACCGCGCGGCTTAGGGATTTTTTCTAAAAAAGTTGTTCAGACGTCACACGGCTAGTTCCGTTTCCGATGATAAAAACCCATCTGTTTCCCCCGAGAAACCTTTCAGGGGATCGTTTGCAACAGCTTGGCACCATTTTTGAGTGAATTGCAGAACGTCAGATTTTTGCTGAAATTGTGACCGCGCGGCTTAGGGATTTTTTCAAAAAATGTTGTTCAGACGTCGAGGGCTATTTCTGTTTTTGATGATAAAAACCCATCTGTTTCCACTGAAAAACCTTTCAGGGGATCGTTTGCAACAGCTTGGCACCATTTTTGAGTGAATTGCAGAACGTCAGATTTTTGCTAAAATTGTGACCGCGCGGCTTAGGGATTTTTTCAAAAAAAGGTGTTCAGACGTCGAGGGCTAATTCTGTTTCCGATGTTAAAGAGCATCTGTTTCCCCCGAAAAACCTTTCAGGGGATCGCTTGCAACAGCTTGGCACCATTTTTGAGTGAATTGCAGAACGTCAGATTTTTGCTGAAATTGTGACCGCGCGGCTTAGGGATTTTTTCAAAAAAAGTTGTTCAGACGTCGAGGGCTAAGTCTGTTTCCGATGATAAAAACCCATCTGTTTCCACTTGAAAACCTTTCAGGGGATCGTTTGCAACAGCTTGGCACCATTTTTGAGTGAATTGCAGAACGTCAGATTTTTGCTGAAATTTTGACCGCGCGGCTTACGGATTTTTTCAAAAAAAGTTGTTCAAACGTCGAGGGCTAATTCTGTTTGCGATGATAAAAACCCATCTGTTTCCACTGAAAAACCTTTCAGGGGATCATTTGCAACAGCTTGGCATCATTTTTGAGTGAATTGCAGAACGTCAGATTTTTGCTGAAATTGTGACCGCGCGGCTTAGGGATTTTTTCTAAAAAAGTTGTTCAGACGTCACACGGCTAGTTCCGTTTCCGATGATAAAAACCCATCTGTTTCCCCCGAGAAACCTTTCAGGGGATCGTTTGCAACAGCTTGGCATCATTTTTGAGTGAATTGCAGAACGTCAGATTTTTGCTGAAATTGTGACCGCGCGGCTTAGGGATTTTTTCAAAAAATGTTGTTCAGACGTCGAGGGCTAAGTCTGTTTCCGATGATAAAAACCCATCTGTTTCCACTTGAAAACCTTTCAGGGGATCGTTTGCAACAGCTTGGCACCATTTTTGAGTGAATTGCATAACGTCAGATTTTTGCTGAAATTGTGACCGCGCGGCTTAGGGATTTTTTCAAAAAAAGTTGTTCAAACGTCGAGGGCTAATTCTGTTTCCGATGATAAAAACCCATCTGTTTCCACTGAAAAACCTTTCAGGGGATCGCTTGCAACAGCTTGGCACCATTTTTGAGTGAATTGCAGAACGTCAGATTTTTGCTGAAATTGTGACCGCGCGGCTTAGGGATTTTTTAAAAAATTTGTTCAGACGTCGAGGGCTAATTCTGTTTTCGATGATAAAAACCCATCTGTTTCCACCGAGAAGCCTTTCAGGGGATCGTTTGCAACAGCTTGGCACCATTTTTGAGTGAATTGCAGAACGTCAGATTTTTGCTGAAATTGTGACCGCGCGGCTTAGGGATTTTTTCAAAAAAAGTTGTTCAAACGTCGAGGGCTAATTCTGTTTCCGATGATAAAAACCCATCTGTTTCCACTGAAAAACCTTTCAGGGGATCGTTTGCAACAGCTTGGCACCATTTTTGAGTGAATTGCAGAACGTCAGATTTTTGCTGAAATTGTGACCTCGCGGCTTAGGGATTTTTTCAAAAAAAGTTGTTCAGACGTCGAGGGCTAATTCTGTTTTCGATGATAAAAAACCATCTGTTTCCCCCGAAAAACCTTTCAGGGGATCGCTTGCAACAGCTTGGCACCATTTTTGAGTGAATTGCAGAACGTCAGATTTTTGCTGAAATTGTGACCGCGCGGCTTAGGGATTTTTTAAAAAAATTGTTCAGATGTCGAGGGCTAATTCTGTTTTCGATGATAAAAACCCATCTGTTTCCACCGAGAAACCTTTCAGGGGATCGTTTGCAACAGCTTGGCACCATTTTTGAGTGAATTGCAGAACGTCAGATTTTTGCTGAAATTGTGACCTCGCGGCTTAGGGATTTTTTCAAAAAAAGTTCTTCAGACGTCGAGGGCTAATTCTGTTTCCGATTGTAAAGAGCATCTGTTTCCCCCGAAAAACCTTTCAGGGGATCGCTTGCAACAGCTTGGCACCATTTTTGAGTGAATTGCAGAACGTCAGATTTTTGCTGAAATTGTGACCGCGCGGCTTAGGGATTTTTTAAAAAAATTGTTCAGATGTCGAGGGCTAATTCTGTTTTCGATGATAAAAACCCATCTGTTTCCACCGAGAAACCTTTCAGGGGATCGTTTGCAACAGCTTGGCACCATTTTTGAGTGAATTGCAGAACGTCAGATTTTTGCTGAAATTGTGACCTCGCGGCTTAGGGATTTTTTCAAAAAAAGTTGTTCAGACGTCGAGGGCTAATTCTGTTTCCGATTGTAAAGAGCATCTGTTTCCCCCGAAAAAGCTTTCAGGGGATCGCTTGCAACAGCTTGGCACCATTTTTGAGTGAATTGCAGAACGTCAGATTTTTGCTGAAATTGTGACCGCGCGGCTTAGGGATTTTTTAAAAAATTTGTTCAGACGTCGAGGGCTAATTCTGTTTTCGATGATAAAAACCCATCTGTTTCCACCGAGAAACCTTTCAGGGGATCGTTTGCAACAGCTTGGCACCATTTTTGAGTGAATTGCAGAACGTCAGATTTTTGCTGAAATTGTGACCGCGCGGCTTAGGGATTTTTTCAAAAAAAGTTGTTCAGACGTCGAGGGCTAATTCTGTTTCCGATTGTAAAGAGCATCTGTTTCCCCCGAAAAAGCTTTCAGGGGATCGCTTGCAACAGCTTGGCACCATTTTTGAGTGAATTGCAGAACGTCAGATTTTTGCTGTAATTGTGACCGCGCGGCTTAGGGATTTTTTTAAAAATTTGTTCAGACGTCGAGGGCTAATTCTGTTTTCGATGATAAAAACCCATCTGTTTCCACCGAGAAGCCTTTCAGGGGATCGTTTGCAACAGCTTGGCACCATTTTTGAGTGAATTGCAGAACGTCAGATTTTTGCTGAAATTGTGACCGCGCGGCTTAGGGATTTTTTCAAAAAAAGTTGGTCAAACGTCGAGGGCTAATTCTGTTTGCGATGATAAAAACCCATCTGTTTCCACTGAAAAACCTTTCAGGGGATCATTTGCAACAGCTTGGCATCATTTTTGAGTGAATTGCAGAACGTCAGATTTTTGCTGAAATTGTGACCGCGCGGCTTAGGGATTTTTTCAAAAAAAGTTGTTCAGACGTCGAGGGCTAATTCTGTTTCCGATTGTAAAGAGCATCTGTTTCCCCCGAAAAACCTTTCAGGGGATCGCTTGCAGCAGCTTGGCACCATTTTTGAGTGAATTGCAGAACGTCAGATTTTTGCTGAAATTGTGACCGCGCGGCTTAGGGATTTTTTCTAAAAAAGTTGTTCAGACGTCGAGGGCTAATTCTGTTTTCGATGATAAAAACCCATCTGTTTCCACCGAGAAGCCTTTCAGGGGATCGTTTGCAACAGCTTGGCACCATTTTTGAGTGAATTGCAGAACGTCAGATTTTTGCTGAAATTGTGACCGCGCGGCTTAGGGATTTTTTCAAAAAAAGTTTTTCAAACGTCGAGGGCTAATTCTGTTTCCGATGATAAAGAGCATCTGTTTCCCCCGAAAAACCTTGCAGGGGATCGCTTGCAACAGCTTGGCACCATTTTTGAGTGAATTGCAGAACGTCAGATTTTTGCTGAAATTGTGACCGCGCGGCTTAGGGATTTAAAAAAAAATTTGTTCAGACGTCGAGGGCTAATTCTGTTTTCGATTATGAAAACCTATCTGTTTTCACCGAGAAGCCTTTCAGGGGATCGTTTGCAACAGCTTGGCACCATTTTTGAGTGAATTGCAGAACGTCAGATTTTTGCTGAAATTGTGACCGCGCGGCTTAGGGATTTTTTCAAAAAAAGTTGTTCAGACGTCGAGGGCTAATTCTGTTTCCGATGATAAAGAGCATCTGTTTCCCCCGAAAAACCTTTCAGGGGATCGCTTGCAACAGCTTGGCACCATTTTTGAGTGAATTGCAGAACGTCAGATTTTTGCTGAAATTGTGACCGCGCGGCTTAGGGATTTTGTCTAAAAAAGTTGTTCAGACGTCGAGGGCTAAGTCTGTTTCCGATGATAAAAACCCATCTGTTTCCACTTGAAATCCTTTCAGGGGATCGTTTGCAACAGCTTGGCACCATTTTTGAGTGAATTGCAGAACGTCAGATTTTTGCTGAAATTTTGACCGCGCGGCTTAGGGATTTTTTCAAAAAAAGTTGTTCAGACGTCGAGGGCTAATTCTGTTTCCAATTGTAAAGAGCATCTGTTTCCCCCGAAAAACCTTTCAGGGGATCGCTTGCAACAGCTTCGCACCATTTTTGAATGAATTGCAGAACGTCAGATTTTTGCTGAAATTGTGACCGCGCGGCTTAGGGATTTTTTCAAAAAAAGTTTTTCAAACGTCGAGGGCTAATTCTGTTTCCGATGATAAAGAGCATCTGTTTCCCCCGAAAAACCTTGCAGGGGATCGCTTGCAACAGCTTGGCACCATTTTTGAGTGAATTGCAGAACGTCAGATTTTTGCTGAAATTGTGACCGCGCGGCTTATGGATTTTTAAAAAAATTTGTTCAGACGTCGAGGGCTAATTCTGTTTTCGATTATGAAAACCTATCTGTTTTCACCGAGAAGCCTTTCAGGGGATCGTTTGCAACAGCTTGGCACCATTTTTGAGTGAATTGCAGAACGTCAGATTTTTGCTGAAATTTTGACCGCGCGGCTTACGGATTTTTTCAAAAAAAGTTGTTCAAACGTCGAGGGCTAATTCTGTTTGCGATGATAAAAACCCATCTGTTTCCACTGAAAAACCTTTCAGGGGATCGTTTGCAACAGCTTGGCACCATTTTTGAGTGAATTGCAGAACGTCAGATTTTTGCTAAAATTGTGACCGCGCGGCTTAGGGATTTTTTCAAAAAAAGGTGTTCAGACGTCGAGGGCTAATTCTGTTTCCGATGTTAAAGAGCATCTGCTTCCCCCGAAAAACCTTTCAGGGGATCGCTTGCAACAGCTTGGCACCATTTTTGAGTGAATTGCAGAACGTCAGATTTTTGCTGAAATTGTGACCGCGCGGCTTAGGGATTTTAAAAAAAATTTGTTCAGACGTCGAGGGCTAATTCTGTTTTCGATTATGAAAACCTATCTGTTTTCACCGAGAAGCCTTTCAGGGGATCGTTTGCAACAGCTTGGCACCATTTTTGAGTGAATTGCAGAACGTCAGATTTTTGCTGAAATTGTGACCGCGCGGCTTAGGGATTTTTTCAAAAAAAGTTGTTCAGACGTCGAGGGCTAATTCTGTTTCCGATGATAAAGAGCATCTGTTTCCCCCGAAAAACCTTTCAGGGGATCGCTTGCAACAGCTTGGCACCATTTTTGAGTGAATTGCAGAACGTCAGATTTTTGCTGAAATTGTGACCGCGCGGCTTAGGGATTTTGTCTAAAAAAGTTGTTCAGACGTCGAGGGCTAAGTCTGTTTCCGATGATAAAAACCCATCTGTTTCCACTTGAAATCCTTTCAGGGGATCGTTTGCAACAGCTTGGCACCATTTTTGAGTGAATTGCAGAACGTCAGATTTTTGCTGAAATTTTGACCGCGCGGCTTAGGGATTTTTTCAAAAAAAGTTGTTCAGACGTCGAGGGCTAATTCTGTTTCCAATTGTAAAGAGCATCTGTTTCCCCCGAAAAACCTTTCAGGGGATCGCTTGCAACAGCTTGGCACCATTTTTGAGTGAATTGCAGAACGTCAGATTTTTGCTGAAATTGTGACCGCGCGGCTTAGGGATTTTTTCAAAAAAAGTTTTTCAAACGTCGAGGGCTAATTCTGTTTCCGATGATAAAGAGCATCTGTTTCCCCCGAAAAACCTTTCAGGGGATCGCTTGCAACAGCTTGGCACCATTTTTGAGTGAATTGCAGAACGTCAGATTTTTGCTGAAATTGTGACCGCGCGGCTTAGGGATTTTGTCTAAAAAAGTTGTTCAGACGTCGAGGGCTAAGTCTGTTTCCGATGATAAAAACCCATCTGTTTCCACTTGAAATCCTTTCAGGGGATCGTTTGCAACAGCTTGGCACCATTTTTGAGTGAATTGCAGAACGTCAGATTTTTGCTGAAATTTTGACCGCGCGGCTTAGGGATTTTTTCAAAAAAAGTTGTTCAGACGTCGAGGGCTAATTCTGTTTCCAATTGTAAAGAGCATCTGTTTCCCCCGAAAAACCTTTCAGGGGATCGCTTGCAACAGCTTGGCACCATTTTTGAGTGAATTGCAGAACGTCAGATTTTTGCTGAAATTGTGACCGCGCGGCTTAGGGATTTTTTCAAAAAAAGTTTTTCAAACGTCGAGGGCTAATTCTGTTTCCGATGATAAAGAGCATCTGTTTCCCCCAAAAAACCTTGCAGGGGATCGCTTGCAACAGCTTGGCACCATTTTTGAGTGAATTGCAGAACGTCAGATTTTTGCTGAAATTGTGACCGCGCGGCTTAGGGATTTTAAAAAAAATTTGTTCAGACGTCGAGGGCTAATTCTGTTTTTGATTATGAAAACCTATCTGTTTTCACCGAGAAGCCTTTCAGGGGATCGTTTGCAACAGCTTGGCACCATTTTTGAGTGAATTGCAGAACGTCAGATTTTTGCTGAAATTTTGACCGCGCGGCTTACGGATTTTTTCAAAAAAAGTTGTTCAAACGTCGAGGGCTAATTCTGTTTGCGATGATAAAAACCCATCTGTTTCCACTGAAAAACCTTTCAGGGGATCATTTGCAACAGCTTGGCATCATTTTTGAGTGAATTGCAGAACGTCAGATTTTTGCTGAAATTGTGACCGCGCGGCTTAGGGATTTTTTCTAAAAAAGTTGTTCAGACGTCACACGGCTAGTTCCGTTTCCGATGATAAAAACCCATCTGTTTCCCCCGAGAAACCTTTCAGGGGATCGTTTGCAACAGCTTGGCACCATTTTTGAGTGAATTGCAGAACGTCAGATTTTTGCTGAAATTGTGACCGCGCGGCTTAGGGATTTTTTCAAAAAATGTTGTTCAGACGTCGAGGGCTATTTCTGTTTCCAATGATAAGAACCCATCTTTTTCCACCGAAAAACCTTTCAGGGCATTGTTTGCTACAGCTTGGCACCATTTTTGAGTGAATTGCATAACGTCAGATTTTTGCTGAAATTGTGACCGCGCGGCTTAGGGATTTTTTCTAAAAAAGTTGTTCAGACGTCTAGGGGTAATTCTGTTTTTGATGATAAAAACCCATCTGTTTCCACTGAAAAACCTTTCAGGGGATCGTTTGCAACAGCTTGGCACCATTTTTGAGTGAATTGCAGAACGTCAGATTTTTGCTGAAATTGTGACCGCGCGGCTTAGGGATTTTTTCAAAAAAAGGTGTTCAGACGTCGAGGGCTAATTCTGTTTCCGATGTTAAAGAGCATCTGTTTCCCCCGAAAAACCTTTCAGGGGATCGCTTGCAACAGCTTGGCACCATTTTTGAGTGAATTGCAGAACGTCAGATTTTTGCTGAAATTGTGACCGCGCGGCTTAGGGATTTTTTCAAAAAAAGTTGTTCAGACGTCGAGGGCTAATTCTGTTTCCGATGATAAAGAGCATCTGTTTCCCCCGAAAAACCTTTCAGGGGGTCGCTTGCAACAGCTTGGCACCATTTTTGAGTGAATTGCAGAACGTCAGATTTTTGCTGAAATTGTGACCGCGCGGCTTAGGGATTTTTTCAAAAAAAGTTGTTCAGACGTCGAGGGCTAAGTCTGTTTCCGATGATAAAAACCCATCTGTTTCCACTTGAAAACCTTTCAGGGGATCGTTTGCAACAGCTTGGCACCATTTTTGAGTGAATTGCAGAACGTCAGATTTTTGCTGAAATTGTGACCGCGCGGCTTAGGGATTTTTTCAAAAAAAGTTGTTCAAACGTCGAGGGCTAATTCTGTTTCCGATGATAAAAACCCATCTGTTTCCACTGAAAAACCTTTCAGGGGATCGCTTGCAACAGCTTGGCACCATTTTTGAGTGAATTGCAGAACGTCTAATTTTTGCTGAAATTGTGACCGCGCGGCTTAGGGATTTTTTAAAAAATTTGTTCAGACGTCGAGGGCTAATTCTGTTTTCGATGATAAAAACCCATCTGTTTCCACCGAGAAGCCTTTCAGGGGATCGTTTGCAACAGCTTGGCACCATTTTTGAGTGAATTGCAGAACGTCAGATTTTTGCTGAAATTGTGACCGCGCGGCTTAGGGATTTTTTCAAAAAAAGTTGTTCAAACGTCGAGGGCTAATTCTGTTTCCGATGATAAAAACCCATCTGTTTCCACTGAAAAACCTTTCAGGGGATCGTTTGCAACAGCTTGGCATCATTTTTGAGTGAATTGCAGAACGTCAGATTTTTGCTGAAATTGTGACCGCGCGGCTTAGGGATTTTTTCTAAAAAAGTTGTTCAGACGTCACACGGCTAGTTCCGTTTCCGATGATAAAAACCCATCTGTTTCCCCCGAGAAACCTTTCAGGGGATCGTTTGCAACAGCTTGGCACCATTTTTGAGTGAATTGCAGAACGTCAGATTTTTGCTGAAATTGTGACCGCGCGGCTTAGGGATTTTTTCAAAAAATGTTGTTCAGACGTCGAGGGCTATTTCTGTTTTTGATGATAAAAACCCATCTGTTTCCACTGAAAAACCTTTCAGGGGATCGTTTGCAACAGCTTGGCACCATTTTTGAGTGAAATGCAGAACGTCAGATTTTTGCTAAAATTGTGACCGCGCGGCTTAGGGATTTTTTCAAAAAAAGGTGTTCAGACGTCGAGGGCTAATTCTGTTTCCGATGTTAAAGAGCATCTGTTTCCCCCGAAAAACCTTTCAGGGGATCGCTTGCAACAGCTTGGCACCATTTTTGAGTGAATTGCAGAACGTCAGATTTTTGCTGAAATTGTGACCGCGCGGCTTAGTGATTTTTTAAAAAAATTGTTCAGACGTCGAGGGCTAATTCTGTTTTCGATGATAAAAACCCATCTGTTTCCACCGAGAAACCTTTCAGGGGATCGTTTGCAACAGCTTGGCACCATTTTTGAGTGAATTGCAGAACGTCAGATTTTTGCTGAAATTGTGACCGCGCGGCTTAGGGATTTTTTCAAAAAAAGTTGTTCAGACGTCGAGGGCTAAGTCTGTTTCCGATGATAAAAACCCATCTGTTTCCACTTGAAAACCTTTCAGGGGATCGTTTGCAACAGCTTGGCACCATTTTTGAGTGAATTGCAGAACGTCAGATTTTTGCTGAAATTGTGACCGCGCGGCTTAGGGATTTTTTCAAAAAAAGTTGTTCAAACGTCGAGGGCTAATTCTGTTTCCGATGATAAAAACCCATCTGTTTCCACTGAAAAACCTTTCAGGGGATCGCTTGCAACAGCTTGGCACCATTTTTGAGTGAATTGCAGAACGTCAGATTTTTGCTGAAATTGTGACCGCGCGGCTTAGGGATTTTTTTAAAAATTTGTTCAGACGTCGAGGGCTAATTCTGTTTTCGATGATAAAAACCCATCTGTTTCCACCGAGAAGCCTTTCAGGGGATCGTTTGCAACAGCTTGGCACCATTTTTGAGTGAATTGCAGAACGTCAGATTTTTGCTGAAATTGTGACCGCGCGGCTTAGGGATTTTTTCAAAAAAAGTTGTTCAAACGTCGAGGGCTAATTCTGTTTCCGATGATAAAAACCCATCTGTTTCCACTGAAAAACCTTTCAGGGGACCGTTTGCAACAGCTTGGCATCATTTTTGAGTGAATTGCAGAACGTCAGATTTTTGCTGAAATTGTGACCGCGCGGCTTAGGGATTTTTTCAAAAAAAGTTGTTCAGACGTCACACGGCTAGTTCCGTTTCCGATGATAAAAACCCATCTGTTTCCCCCGAGAAACCTTTCAGGGGATCGTTTGCAACAGCTTGGCACCATTTTTGAGTGAATTGCAGAACGTCAGATTTTTGCTGAAATTGTGACCGCGCGGCTTAGGGATTTTTTCAAAAAATGTTGTTCAGACGTCGAGGGCTATTTCTGTTTCCAATGATAAGAACCCATCTTTTTCCACCGAAAAACCTTTCAGGGCATCGTTTACAACAGCTTGGCACCATTTTTGAGTGAATTGCAGAACGTCAGATTTTTGCTGAAATTGTGACCTCGCGGCTTAGGGATTTTTTCAAAAAAAGTTGTTCAGACGTCGAGGGCTAATTCTGTTTTCGATGATAAAAAACCATCTGTTTCCCCCGAAAAACCTTTCAGGGGATCGCTTGCAACAGCTTGGCACCATTTTTGAGTGAATTGCAGAACGTCAGATTTTTGCTGAAATTGTGACCGCGCGGCTTAGGGATTTTTTAAAAAAATTGTTCAGATGTCGAGGGCTAATTCTGTTTTCGATGATAAAAACCCATCTGTTTCCACCGAGAAACCTTTCAGGGGATCGTTTGCAACAGCTTGGCACCATTTTTGAGTGAATTGCAGAACGTCAGATTTTTGCTGAAATTGTGACCGCGCGGCTTAGGGATTTTTTCAAAAAAAGTTGTTCAGACGTCGAGGGCTAAGTCTGTTTCCGATGATAAAGACCCATCTGTTTCCACTTGAAAACCTTTCAGGGGATCGTTTGCAACAGCTTGGCACCATTTTTGAGTGAATTGCAGAACGTCAGATTTTTGCTGAAATTTTGACCGCGCGGCTTAGGGATTTTTTCAAAAAAAGTTGTTCAGACGTCGAGGGCTAATTCTGTTTCCGATTGTAAAGAGCATCTGTTTCCCCCGAAAAAGCTTTCAGGGGATCGCTTGCAACAGCTTGGCACCATTTTTGAGTGAATTGCAGAACGTCAGATTTTTGCTGAAATTGTGACCGCGCGGCTTAGGGATTTTTTTAAAAATTTGTTCAGACGTCGAAGGCTAATTCTGTTTTCGATGATAAAAACCCATCTGTTTCCACCGAGAAGCCTTTCAGGGGATCGTTTGCAACAGCTTGGCACCATTTTTGAGTGAATTGCAGAACGTCAGATTTTTGCTGAAATTGTGACCGCGCGGCTTAGGGATTTTTTCAAAAAAAGTTGGTCAAACGTCGAGGGCTAATTCTGTTTGCGATGATAAAAACCCATCTGTTTCCACTGAAAAACCTTTCAGGGGATCATTTGCAACAGCTTGGCATCATTTTTGAGTGAATTGCAGAACGTCAGATTTTTGCTGAAATTGTGACCGCGCGGCTTAGGGATTTTTTCAAAAAAAGTTGTTCAGACGTCGAGGGCTAATTCTGTTTCCGATTGTAAAGAGCATCTGTTTCCCCCGAAAAACCTTTCAGGGGATCGCTTGCAGCAGCTTGGCACCATTTTTGAGTGAATTGCAGAACGTCAGATTTTTGCTGAAATTGTGACCGCGCGGCTTAGGGATTTTTTCAAAAAAAGTTGTTCAGACGTCGAGGGCTAATTCTGTTTTCGATGATAAAAACCCATCTGTTTCCACCGAGAAGCCTTTCAGGGGATCGTTTGCAACAGCTTGGCACCATTTTTGAGTGAATTGCAGAACGTCAGATTTTTGCTGAAATTGTGACCGCGCGGCTTAGGGATTTTTTCAAAAAAAGTTGTTCAAACGTCGAGGGCTAATTCTGTTTCCGATGATAAAAACCCATCTGTTTCCACTGAAAAACCTTTCAGGGGATCGTTTGCAACAGCTTGGCATCATTTTTGAGTGAATTGCAGAACGTCAGATTTTGGCTGAAATTGTGACCGCGCGGCTTAGGGATTTTTTCTAAAAAAGTTGTTCAGACGTCACACGGCTAGTTCCGTTTCCGATGATAAAAACCCATCTGTTTCCCCCGAGAAACCTTTCAGGGGATCGTTTGCAACAGCTTGGCACCATTTTTGAGTGAATTGCAGAACGTCAGATTTTTGCTGAAATTGTGACCGCGCGGCTTAGGGATTTTTTCAAAAAATGTTGTTCAGACGTCGAGGGCTATTTCTGTTTCCAATGATAAGAACCCATCTTTTTCCACCGAAAAACCTTTCAGGGCATCGTTTACAACAGCTTGGCACCATTTTTGAGTGAACTGCAGAACGTCAGATTTTTGCTGAAATTGTGACCTCGCGGCTTAGGGATTTTTTCAAAAAAAGTTGTTCAGACGTCGAGGGCTATTTCTGTTTCCGATGATAAGAACCCATCTGTTTCCACCGAAAAACCTTTCAGGGGATCGTTTGCAACAGCTTGGCATCATTTTTGAGTGAATTGCAGAACGTCAGATTTTTGCTGAAATTGTGACCGCGCGGCTTAGCGATTTTTTCAAAAAAAGTTGTTCAAACGTCGAGGGCTAATTCTGTTTTCGATGATAAAAACCCATCTGTTTCCCCCGAAAAACCTTTCAGGGGATCGTTTGCAACAGCTTGGCACCATTTTTGAGTGAATTGCAGAACGTCAGATTTCTGCTGAAATTGTGACCGCGCGGCTTAGGGATTTTTTCTAAAAAAGTTGTTCAGACGTCACACGGCTAGTTCCGTTTCCGATGATAAAAACCCATCTGTTTCCCCCGAGAAACCTTTCAGGGGATCGTTTGCAACAGCTTGGCACCATTTTTGAGTGAATTGCAGAACGTCAGATTTTTGCTGAAATTGTGACCGCGCGGCTTAGGGATTTTTTCAAAAAATGTTGTTCAGATGTCGAGGGCTATTTCTGTTTCCAATGATAAGAACCCATCTTTTTCCACCGAAAAACCTTTCAGGGCATCGTTTACAACAGCTTGGCACCATTTTTGAGTGAATTGCAGAACGTCAGATTTTTGCTGAAATTGTGACCTCGCGGCTTAGGGATTTTTTCAAAAAAAGTTGTTCAGACGTCGAGGGCTATTTCTGTTTCCGATGATAAGAACCCATGTTTTTCCACCGAAAAACCTTTCAGGGCATCGTTTACAACAGCTTGGCACCATTTTTGAGTGAATTGCAGAACGTCAGATTTTTGCTGAAATTGTGACCGCGCGGCTTAGGGATTTTTTCAAAAAAAGTTGTTCAAACGTCGAGGGCTAATTCTGTTTCCGATGATAAAAACCCATCTGTTTCCACTGAAAAACCTTTCAGGGGATCGTTTGCAACAGCTTGGCATCATTTTTGAGTGAATTGCAGAACGTCAGATTTTTGCTGAAATTGTGACCGCGCGGCTTAGGGATTTTTTCAAAAAAAGTTGTTCAAACGTCGAGGGCTAATTCTGTTTCCGATGATAAAAACCCATCTGTTTCCACTGAAAAACCTTTCAGGGGATCGTTTGCAACAGCTTGGCATCATTTTTGAGTGAATTGCAGAACGTCAGATTTTTGCTGAAATTGTGACCGCGCGGCTTAGGGATTTTTTCAAAAAATGTTGTTCAGACGTCGAGGGCTATTTCTGTTTCCAATGATAAGAACCCATCTTTTTCCACCGAAAAACCTTTCAGGGCATCTTTTACAACAGCTTGGCACCATTTTTGAGTGAATTGCAGAACGTCAGATTTTTGCTGAAATTGTGACCTCGCGGCTTAGGGATTTTTTCAAAAAAAGTTGTTCAGACGTCGAGGGCTAATTCTGTTTTCGATGATAAAAACCCATCTGTTTCCCCCGAAAAACCTTTCAGGGGATCGCTTGCAACAGCTTGGCACCATTTTTGAGTGAATTGCAGAACGTCAGATTTTTGCTGAAATTGTGACCGCGCGGCTTAGGGATTTTTTTAAAAAATTGTTCAGATGTCGAGGGCTAATTCTGTTTTCGATGATAAAAACCCATCTGTTTCCACCGAGAAACCTTTCAGGGGATCGTTTGCAACAGCTTGGCACCATTTTTGAGTGAATTGCAGAACGTCAGATTTTTGCTGAAATTGTGACCGCGCGGCTTAGGGATTTTTTCAAAAAAAGTTGTTCAGACGTCGAGGGCTAAGTCTGTTTCCGATGATAAAGACCCATCTGTTTCCACTTGAAAACCTTTCAGGGGATCGTTTGCAACAGCTTGGCACCATTTTTGAGTGAATTGCAGAACGTCAGATTTTTGCTGAAATTTTGACCGCGCGGCTTAGGGATTTTTTCAAAAAAAGTTGTTCAGACGTCGAGGGCTAATTCTGTTTCCGATTGTAAAGAGCATCTGTTTCCCCCGAAAAACCTTTCAGGGTATCGCTTGCAACAGCTTGGCACCATTTTTGAGTGAATTGCAGAACGTCAGATTTTTGCTGAAATTGTGACCGCGCGGCTTAGGGATTTTTTCAAAAAAAGTTGTTCAAACGTCGAGGGCTAATTCTGTTTCCGATGATAAAAACCCATCTGTTTCCACCGAAAAACCTTTCAGGGGATCGTTTGCAACAGCTTGGCATCATTTTTGAGTGAATTGCAGAACGTCAGATTTTTGCTGAAATTGTGACCGCGCGGCTTAGGGATTTTTTCAAAAAAAGTTGTTCAGACGTCGAGGGCTAATTCTGTTTTCGATAATAAAAACCCATCTGTTTCCCCCGAAAAACCTTTCAGGGGATCGTTTGCAACAGCTTGGCACCATTTTTGAGTGAATTGCAGAACGTCAGATTTTTGCTGAAATTGTGACCGCGCGGCTTAGGGATTTTTTCTAAAAAAGTTGTTCAGACGTCACACGGCTAGTTCCGTTTCCGATGATAAAAACCCATCTGTTTCCCCCGAGAAACCTTTCAGGGGATCGTTTGCAACAGCTTGGCACCATTTTTGAGTGAATTGCAGAACGTCAGATTTTTGCTGAAATTGTGACCGCGCGGCTTAGGGATTTTTTCAAAAAATGTTGTTCAGACGTCGAGGGCTATTTCTGTTTCCAATGATAAGAACCCATCTTTTTCCACCGAAAAACCTTTCAGGGCATCGTTTACAACAGCTTGGCACCATTTTTGAGTGAATTGCAGAACGTCAGATTTTTGCTGAAATTGTGACCTCGCGGCTTAGGGATTTTTTCAAAAAAAGTTGTTCAGACGTCGAGGGCTATTTCTGTTTCCGATGATAAGAACCCATGTTTTTCCACCGAAAAACCTTTCAGGGCATCGTTTACAACAGCTTGGCACCATTTTTGAGTGAATTGCAGAACGTCAGATTTTTGCTGAAATTGTGACCGCGCGGCTTAGGGATTTTTTCTAAAAAAGTTGTTCAGACGTCACACGGCTAGTTCCGTTTCCGATGATAAAAACCCATCTGTTTCCCCCGAGAAACCTTTCAGGGGATCGTTTGCAACAGCTTGGCATCATTTTTGAGTGAATTGCAGAACGTCAGATTTTTGCTGAAATTGTGACCGCGCGGCTTAGGGATTTTTTCAAAAAAAGTTGTTCAAACGTCGAGGGCTAATTCTGTTTCCGATGATAAAAACCCATCTGTTTCCACCGAAAAACCTTTCAGGGGATCGTTTGCAACAGCTTGGCATCATTTTTGAGTGAATTGCAGAACGTCAGATTTTTGCTGAAATTGTGACCGCGCGGCTTAGGGATTTTTTCAAAAAATGTTGTTCAGACGTCGAGGGCTATTTCTGTTTCCAATTATAAGAACCCATCTTTTTCCACCGAAAAACCTTTCAGGGCATCGTTTACAACAGCTTGGCACCATTTTTGAGTGAATTGCAGAACGTCAGATTTTTGCTGAAATTGTGACCTCGCGGCTTAGGGATTTTTTCAAAAAAAGTTGTTCAGACGTCGAGGGCTAATTCTGTTTTCGATGATAAAAACCCATCTGTTTCCCCCGATAAACCTTTCAGGGGATCGCTTGCAACAGCTTGGCACCATTTTTGAGTGAATTGCAGAACGTCAGATTTTTGCTGAAATTGTGACCGCGCGGCTTAGGGATTTTTTAAAAAAATTGTTCAGATGTCGAGGGCTAATTCTGTTTTCGATGATAAAAACCCATCTGTTTCCACCGAGAAACCTTTCAGGGGATCGTTTGCAACAGCTTGGCACCATTTTTGAGTGAATTGCAGAACGTCAGATTTTTGCTGAAATTGTGACCGCGCGGCTTAGGGATTTTTTCAAAAAAAGTTGTTCAGACGTCGAGGGCTAAGTCTGTTTCCGATGATAAAGACCCATCTGTTTCCACTTGAAAACCTTTCAGGGGATCGTTTGCAACAGCTTGGCACCATTTTTGAGTGAATTGCAGAACGTCAGATTTTTGCTGAAATTTTGACCGCGCGGCTTAGGGATTTTTTCAAAAAAAGTTGTTCAGACGTCGAGGGCTAATTCTGTTTCCGATTGTAAAGAGCATCTGTTTCCCCCGAAAAACCTTTCAGGGTATCGCTTGCAACAGCTTGGCACCATTTTTGAGTGAATTGCAGAACGTCAGATTTTTGCTGAAATTGTGACCGCGCGGCTTAGGGATTTTTTCAAAAAAAGTTGTTCAGACGTCGAGGGCTAATTCTGTTTTCGATGATAAAAACCCATCTGTTTCCACCGAGAAGCCTTTCAGGGGATCGTTTGCAACAGCTTGGCACCATTTTTGAGTGAATTGCAGAACGTCAGATTTTTGCTGAAATTGTGACCGCGCGGCTTAGGGATTTTTTCAAAAAAAGGTGTTCAGACGTCGAGGGCTAATTCTGTTTCCGATGTTAAAGAGCATCTGTTTCCCCCGAAAAACCTTTCAGGGGATCGCTTGCAACAGCTTGGCACCATTTTTGAGTGAATTGCAGAACGTCAGATTTTTGCTGAAATTTTGACCGCGCGGCTTAGGGATTTTTTCAAAAATTTGTTCAGACGTCGAGGGCTAATTCTGTTTCCGATTGTAAAGAGCATCTGTTTCCCCCGAAAAACCTTTCAGGGGATCGCTTGCAACAGCTTGGCACCATTTTTGAGTGAATTGCAGAACGTCAGATTTTTGCTGAGATTGTGACCGCGCGGCTTAGGGATTTTTTAAAAAAATTGTTCAGACGTCGAGGGCTAATTCTGTTTTCGATGATAAAAACCCATCTGTTTCCACCGAGAAACCTTTCAGGGGATCGTTTGCAACAGCTTGGCACCATTTTTGAGTGAATTGCAGAACGTCAGATTTTTGCTGAAATTGTGACCGCGCGGCTTAGGGATTTTTTCAAAAAAAGTTTTTCAGACGTCGAGGGCTAATTCTGTTTTCGATGATAAAAACCCATCTGTTTCCACCGAGAAGCCTTTCAGGGGATCGTTTGCAACAGCTTGGCACCATTTTTGAGTGAATTGCAGAACGTCAGATTTTTGCTGAAATTGTGACCGCGCGGCTTAGGGATTTTTTCAAAAAAAGGTGTTCAGACGTCGAGGGCTAATTCTGTTTCCGATGTTAAAGAGCATCTGTTTCCCCCGAAAAACCTTTCAGGGGCTCGCTTGCAACAGCTTGGCACCATTTTTGAGTGAATTGCAGAACGTCAGATTTTTGCTGAAATTTTGACCGCGCGGCTTAGGGATTTTTTCAAAAATTTGTTCAGACGTCGAGGGCTAATTCTGTTTCCGATTGTAAAGAGCATCTGTTTCCCCCGAAAAACCTTTCAGGGGATCGCTTGCAACAGCTTGGCACCATTTTTGAGTGAATTGCAGAACGTCAGATTTTTGCTGAGATTGTGACCGCGCGGCTTAGGGATTTTTTAAAAAAATTGTTCAGACGTCGAGGGCTAATTCTGTTTTCGATGATAAAAACCCATCTGTTTCCACCGAGAAACCTTTCAGGGGATCGTTTGCAACAGCTTGGCACCATTTTTGAGTGAATTGCAGAACGTCAGATTTTTGCTGAAATTGTGACCGCGCGGCTTAGGGATTTTTTCAAAAAAAGTTGTTCAGACGTCGAGGGCTAAGTCTGTTTCCGATGATAAAAACCCATCTGTTTCCACTTGAAAACCTTTCAGGGGATCGTTTGCAACAGCTTGGCACCATTTTTGAGTGAATTGCAGAACGTCAGATTTTTGCTGAAATTGTGACCGCGCGGCTTAGGGATTTTTTCAAAAAAAGTTGTTCAAACGTCGAGGGCTAATTCTGTTTCCGATGATAAAAACCCATCTGTTTCCACTGAAAAACCTTTCAGGGGATCGCTTGCAACAGCTTGGCACCATTTTTGAGTGAATTGCAGAACGTCAGATTTTTGCTGAAATTGTGACCGCGCGGCTTAGGGATTTTTTTAAAAATTTGTTCAGACGTCGAGGGCTAATTCTGTTTTCGATGATAAAAACCCATCTGTTTCCACCGAGAAGCCTTTCAGGGGATCGTTTGCAACAGCTTGGCACCATTTTTGAGTGAATTGCAGAACGTCAGATTTTTGCTGAAATTGTGACCGCGCGGCTTAGGGATTTTTTCAAAAAAAGTTGTTCAAACGTCGAGGGCTAATTCTGTTTCCGATGATAAAAACCCATCTGTTTCCACTGAAAAACCTTTCAGGGGATCGTTTGCAACAGCTTGGCATCATTTTTGAGTGAATTGCAGAACGTCAGATTTTTGCTGAAATTGTGACCGCGCGGCTTAGGGATTTTTTCAAAAAAAGTTGTTCAGACGTCGAGGGCTAATTCTGTTTTCGATGATAAAAACCCATCTGTTTCCCCCGAAAAACCTTTCAGGGGATCGCTTGCAACAGCTTGGCACCATTTTTGAGTGAATTGCAGAACGTCAGATTTTTGCTGAAATTGTGACCGCGCGGCTTAGGGATTTTTTAAAAAAATTGTTCAGATGTCGAGGGCTAATTCTGTTTTCGATGATAAAAACCCATCTGTTTCCACCGAGAAACCTTTCAGGGGATCGTTTGCAACAGCTTGGCACCATTTTTGAGTGAATTGCAGAACGTCAGATTTTTGCTGAAATTGTGACCGCGCGGCTTAGGGATTTTTTCAAAAAAAGTTGTTCAGACGTCGAGGGCTAAGTCTGTTTCCGATGATAAAGACCCATCTGTTTCCACTTGAAAACCTTTCAGGGGATCGTTTGCAACAGCTTGGCACCATTTTTGAGTGAATTGCAGAACGTCAGATTTTTGCTGAAATTTTGACCGCGCGGCTTAGGGATTTTTTCAAAAAAAGTTGTTCAGACGTCGAGGGCTAATTCTGTTTCCGATTGTAAAGAGCATCTGTTTCCCCCGAAAAACCTTTCAGGGGATCGCTTGCAACAGCTTGGCACCATTTTTGAGTGAATTGCAGAACGTCAGATTTTTGCTGAAATTGTGACCACGCGGCTTAGGGATTTTTTCAAAAAAAGTTGTTCAGACGTCGAGGGCTAATTCTGTTTTCGATGATAAAAACCCATCTGTTTCCACCGAGAAGCCTTTCAGGGGATCGTTTGCAACAGCTTGGCACCATTTTTGAGTGAATTGCAGAACGTCAGATTTTTGCTGAAATTGTGACCGCGCGGCTTAGGGATTTTTTCAAAAAAAGTTGTTCAAACGTCGAGGGCTAATTCTGTTTCCGATGATAAAAACCCATCTGTTTCCACTGAAAAACCTTTCAGGGGATCGTTTGCAACAGCTTGGCATCATTTTTGAGTGAATTGCAGAACGTCAGATTTTTGCTGAAATTGTGACCGCGCGGCTTAGGGATTTTTTCTAAAAAAGTTGTTCAGACGTCACACGGCTAGTTCCGTTTCCGATGATAAAAACCCATCTGTTTCCCCCGAGAAACCTTTCAGGGGATCGTTTGCAACAGCTTGGCACCATTTTTGAGTGAATTGCAGAACGTCAGATTTTTGCTGAAATTGTGACCGCGCGGCTTAGGGATTTTTTCAAAAAATGTTGTTCAGACGTCGAGGGCTATTTCTGTTTCCAATGATAAGAACCCATCTTTTTCCACCGAAAAACCTTTCAGGGCATCGTTTACAACAGCTTGGCACCATTTTTGAGTGAATTGCAGAACGTCAGATTTTTGCTGAAATTGTGACCTCGCGGCTTAGGGATTTTTTCAAAAAAAGTTGTTCAGACGTCGAGGGCTATTTCTGTTTCCGATGATAAGAACCCATGTTTTTCCACCGAAAAACCTTTCAGGGCATCGTTTACAACAGCTTGGCACCATTTTTGAGTGAATTGCAGAACGTCAGATTTTTGCTGAAATTGTGACCGCGCGGCTTAGGGATTTTTTCAAAAAAAGTTGTTCAGATGTCGAGGGATAATTCTATTTCCGATGATAAAAACCCATCTGTTTCCACTGAAAAACCTTTCAGGGGATCGCTTGCAACAGCTTGGCACCATTTTTGAGTGAATTGCAGAACATCAGATTTTTGCTGAAATTGTGACCGCGCGGTTTAGGGGTTTTTTTAAAAATTTGTTCAGACGTCGAGGGCGAATTCTGTTTCCGATGATAAAAACCCATCTGTTTCCACCGAAAAACCTTTCAGGGGATCCTTTGCAACAGCTTGGCATCATTTTTGAGTGAATTGCAGAACGTCAGATTTTTGCTGAAATTGTGACCGCGCGGCTTAGGGATTTTTTAAAAAATTTGTTCAGACGTCGAGGGGGAATTCTGTTTTCGATGATAAAAACCCATCTGTTTCCACCGAGAAACCTTTCAGGGGATCGTTTGCGACAGCTTGGCACCATTTTTGAGTGAATTGCAGAACCTCAGATTTTTGCTGAAATTGTGACCGCGCGGCTTAGGGATTTTTTCAAAAAAAGTTGTTCAGACGTCAAACGGCTAGTTCTGTTTCTGATGATAAAAACCCATCTGTTTCCACCGAGAAACCTTTCAGGGGATCGTTTGCAACAGCTTGGCACCATTTTTGAGTGAATTGCAGAACGTCAGATTTTTGCTGAAATTGTGACCGCGCGGCTTAGGGATTTTTTTTAAAAAAGTTTTTTAGACGTCGAGGGCTAAGTCTGTTTCCGATGATAAAAACCCATCTGTTTCCACCGAAAAACCTTTCAGGGCATCGTTTACAACAGCTTGGCACCATTTTTGAGTGAATTGCAGAACGTCAGATTTTTGCTGAAATTGTGACCGCGCGGCTTAGTGATTTTTTCAAAAAAAGTTGTTCAGACTTCGAGGGCTAATTCTGTTTTCGATGATAAAAACCCATCTGTTTCCACCGAAAAACTTTCAGGGGATCCGTTGCAACAGCTTGGCACCATTTTTGAGTGAATTGCAGAACGTCAGATTTTTGCTGAAATTGTGACCGCGCGGCTTAGGGATTTTTTCAAAAAAAGTTGTTCATACATAGAGGGCTAAGTCTGTTTCCGATCATAAAAACCCATCTGTTTCCACTGAAAAACCTTTCAGGGGATCGTTTGCAACAGCTTGGCACCATTTTTGAGTGAATTGCAGAACGTCAGATTTTTGCTGAAATTGTGACCGCGCGGCTTAGTGATTTTTTCAAAAAAAGTTGTTCAAACGTCGAGGGCTAATTCTGTTTCCGATGATAAAAACCCATCTGTTTCCACTGAAAAACCTTTCAGGGGATCGCTTGCAACAGCTTGGCACCATTTTTGAGTGAATTGCAGAACGTCAGATTTTTGCTGAAATTGTGACCGCGCGGCTTTGGGATTTTTTCAAAAAAAGTTGTTCATACGTAGAGGGCTAAGTCTGTTTCCGATTATAAAATCCATCTGTTTCCACTGAAAAACCTTTCAGCGGATCGTTTGCAACAGCTTGGCACCATTTTTGAGTGAATTGCAGAACGTCAGATTTTTGCTGAAATTGTGAACGCGCGGCTTAGGGTTTTTTTCAAAAAAAGTTGCTCAGACGTCGAGGGCTAATTCTGTTTCCGATGATAAAGAGCATCTGTATCCGCCGAAAAACCTTTCAGGGGATCGCTTGCAACAGCTTGGCACCATTTTTGAGTGAATTGCAGAACGTCAGATTTTTGCTGAAATTGTGACCGCGCGGCTTAGGGATTTTTTCAAAAAAAGTTGTTCAAACGTCGAGGGCTAATTCTGTTTTCGATGATAAAAACCCATCTGTTTCCACCGAGAAACCTTTCAGGGGATCGTTTGCAACAGCTTGGCACCATTTTTGAGTGAATTGCAGAACGTCAGATTTTTGCTGAAATTGTGACCGCGCGGCTTAGGGATTTTTTCAAAAAAAGTTGTTCAGACGTCGAGGGCTAAGTCTGTTTCCGATGATAAAGACCCATCTGTTTCCACTTGAAAACCTTTCAGGGGATCGTTTGCAACAGCTTGGCACCATTTTTGAGTGAATTGCAGAACGTCAGATTTTTGCTGAAATTTTGACCGCGCGGCTTAGGGATTTTTTCAAAAAAAGTTGTTCAGACGTCGAGGGCTAATTCTGTTTCCGATTGTAAAGAGCATCTGTTTCCCCCGAAAAACCTTTCAGGGGATCGCTTGCAACAGCTTGGCACCATTTTTGAGTGAATTGCAGAACGTCAGATTTTTGCTGAAATTGTGACCACGCGGCTTAGGGATTTTTTCAAAAAAAGTTGTTCAGACGTCGAGGGCTAATTCTGTTTTCGATGATAAAAACCCATCTGTTTCCACCGAGAAGCCTTTCAGGGGATCGTTTGCAACAGCTTGGCACCATTTTTGAGTGAATTGCAGAACGTCAGATTTTTGCTGAAATTGTGACCGCGCGGCTTAGGGATTTTTTCAAAAAAAGTTGTTCAAACGTCGAGGGCTAATTCTGTTTCCGATGATAAAAACCCATCTGTTTCCACTGAAAAACCTTTCAGGGGATCGTTTGCAACAGCTTGGCATCATTTTTGAGTGAATTGCAGAACGTCAGATTTTTGCTGAAATTGTGACCGCGCGGCTTAGGGATTTTTTCTAAAAAAGTTGTTCAGACGTCACACGGCTAGTTCCGTTTCCGATGATAAAAACCCATCTGTTTCCCCCGAGAAACCTTTCAGGGGATCGTTTGCAACAGCTTGGCACCATTTTTGAGTGAATTGCAGAACGTCAGATTTTTGCTGAAATTGTGACCGCGCGGCTTAGGGATTTTTTCAAAAAATGTTGTTCAGACGTCGAGGGCTATTTCTGTTTCCAATGATAAGAACCCATCTTTTTCCACCGAAAAACCTTTCAGGGCATCGTTTACAACAGCTTGGCACCATTTTTGAGTGAATTGCAGAACGTCAGATTTTTGCTGAAATTGTGACCTCGCGGCTTAGGGATTTTTTCAAAAAAAGTTGTTCAGACGTCGAGGGCTATTTCTGTTTCCGATGATAAGAACCCATGTTTTTCCACCGAAAAACCTTTCAGGGCATCGTTTACAACAGCTTGGCACCATTTTTGAGTGAATTGCAGAACGTCAGATTTTTGCTGAAATTGTGACCGCGCGGCTTAGGGATTTTTTCAAAAAAAGTTGTTCAGATGTCGAGGGATAATTCTATTTCCGATGATAAAAACCCATCTGTTTCCACTGAAAAACCTTTCAGGGGATCGCTTGCAACAGCTTGGCACCATTTTTGAGTGAATTGCAGAACATCAGATTTTTGCTGAAATTGTGACCGCGCGGTTTAGGGGTTTTTTTAAAAATTTGTTCAGACGTCGAGGGCGAATTCTGTTTCCGATGATAAAAACCCATCTGTTTCCACCGAAAAACCTTTCAGGGGATCCTTTGCAACAGCTTGGCATCATTTTTGAGTGAATTGCAGAACGTCAGATTTTTGCTGAAATTGTGACCGCGCGGCTTAGGGATTTTTTAAAAAATTTGTTCAGACGTCGAGGGGGAATTCTGTTTTCGATGATAAAAACCCATCTGTTTCCACCGAGAAACCTTTCAGGGGATCGTTTGCGACAGCTTGGCACCATTTTTGAGTGAATTGCAGAACCTCAGATTTTTGCTGAAATTGTGACCGCGCGGCTTAGGGATTTTTTCAAAAAAAGTTGTTCAGACGTCAAACGGCTAGTTCTGTTTCTGATGATAAAAACCCATCTGTTTCCACCGAGAAACCTTTCAGGGGATCGTTTGCAACAGCTTGGCACCATTTTTGAGTGAATTGCAGAACGTCAGATTTTTGCTGAAATTGTGACCGCGCGGCTTAGGGATTTTTTTTAAAAAAGTTTTTTAGACGTCGAGGGCTAAGTCTGTTTCCGATGATAAAAACCCATCTGTTTCCACCGAAAAACCTTTCAGGGCATCGTTTACAACAGCTTGGCACCATTTTTGAGTGAATTGCAGAACGTCAGATTTTTGCTGAAATTGTGACCGCGCGGCTTAGTGATTTTTTCAAAAAAAGTTGTTCAGACTTCGAGGGCTAATTCTGTTTTCGATGATAAAAACCCATCTGTTTCCACCGAAAAACTTTCAGGGGATCCGTTGCAACAGCTTGGCACCATTTTTGAGTGAATTGCAGAACGTCAGATTTTTGCTGAAATTGTGACCGCGCGGCTTAGGGATTTTTTCAAAAAAAGTTGTTCATACATAGAGGGCTAAGTCTGTTTCCGATCATAAAAACCCATCTGTTTCCACTGAAAAACCTTTCAGGGGATCGTTTGCAACAGCTTGGCACCATTTTTGAGTGAATTGCAGAACGTCAGATTTTTGCTGAAATTGTGACCGCGCGGCTTAGTGATTTTTTCAAAAAAAGTTGTTCAAACGTCGAGGGCTAATTCTGTTTCCGATGATAAAAACCCATCTGTTTCCACTGAAAAACCTTTCAGGGGATCGCTTGCAACAGCTTGGCACCATTTTTGAGTGAATTGCAGAACGTCAGATTTTTGCTGAAATTGTGACCGCGCGGCTTTGGGATTTTTTCAAAAAAAGTTGTTCATACGTAGAGGGCTAAGTCTGTTTCCGATTATAAAATCCATCTGTTTCCACTGAAAAACCTTTCAGCGGATCGTTTGCAACAGCTTGGCACCATTTTTGAGTGAATTGCAGAACGTCAGATTTTTGCTGAAATTGTGAACGCGCGGCTTAGGGTTTTTTTCAAAAAAAGTTGCTCAGACGTCGAGGGCTAATTCTGTTTCCGATGATAAAGAGCATCTGTATCCGCCGAAAAACCTTTCAGGGGATCGCTTGCAACAGCTTGGCACCATTTTTGAGTGAATTGCAGAACGTCAGATTTTTGCTGAAATTGTGACCGCGCGGCTTAGGGATTTTTTCAAAAAAAGTTGTTCAAACGTCGAGGGCTAATTCTGTTTTCGATGATAAAAACCCATCTGTTTCCACCGAGAAGCCTTTCAGGGGATCGTTTGCAACAGCTTGGCACCATTTTTGAGTGAATTGCAGAACGTCAGATTTTTGCTGAAATTGTGACCGCGCGGCTTAGGGATTTTTTCAAAAAAAGTTGTTCAAACGTCGAGGGCTAATTCTGTTTGCGATGATAAAAACCCATCTGTTTCCACTGAAAAACCTTTCAGGGGATCATTTGCAACAGCTTGGCATCATTTTTGAATGAATTGCAGAACGTCAGATTTTTGCTGAAATTGTGACCGCGCGGCTTAGGGATTTTTTCAAAAAAAGTTGTTCAGACGTCGAGGGCTAATTCTGTTTCCGATTGTAAAGAGCATCTGTTTCCCCCGAAAAACCTTTCAGGGGATCGCTTGCAGCAGCTTGGCACCATTTTTGAGTGAATTGCAGAACGTCAGATTTTTGCTGAAATTGTGACTGCGCGGCTTAGGGATTTTTTCAAAAAATGTTGTTCAAACGTCGAGGGCTAATTCTGTTTCCGATGATAAAAACCCATCTGTTTCCACTGAAAAGCCTTTCAGGGGATCGCTTGCAACAGCTTGGCACCATTTTTGAGTGAATTGCAGAACGTCAGATTTTTGCTGAAATTGTGACCGCGCGGCTTAGGGATTTTTTCAAAAAAAGTTGTTCAGACGTCAAACGGCTAGTTCTGTTTCTGATGATAAAAACCCATCTGTTTCCACCGAGAAACCTTTCAGGGGATCGTTTGCAACAGCTTGGCACCATTTTTGAGTGAATTGCAGAACGTCAGATTTTTGCTGAAATTGTGACCGCGCGGCTTAGGGATTTTTTTTTAAAAAGTTTTTTAGACGTCGAGGGCTAAGTCTGTTTCCGATGATAAAAACCCATCTGTTTCCACCGAAAAACCTTTCAGGGCATCGTTTACAACAGCTTGGCACCATTTTTGAGTGAATTGCAGAACGTCAGATTTTTGCTGAAATTGTGACCGCGCGGCTTAGTGATTTTTTCAAAAAAAGTTGTTCAGACGTCGAGGGCTAATTCTGTTTTCGATGATAAAAACCCATCTGTTTCCACCGAAAAACTTTCAGGGGATCCGTTGCAACAGCTTGGCACCATTTTTGAGTGAATTGCAGAACGTCAGATTTTTGCTGAAATTGTGACCGCGCGGCTTAGGGATTTTTTCAAAATAAGTTGTTCATACATAGAGGGCTAAGTCTGTTTCCGGTCATAAAAACCCATCTGTTTCCCCCGAAAAACCTTTCAGGGGATCGCTTGCAACAGCTTGGCACCATTTTTGAGTGAATTGCAGAACGTCAGATTTTTGCTGAAATTGTGACCGCGCGGCTTAGGGATTTTTTAAAAAAATTGTTCAGATGTCGAGGGCTAATTCTGTTTCCGATGATAAAAACCCATCTGTTTCCACCGAAAAACCTTTCAGGGGATCGTTTGCAACAGCTTGGCATCATTTTTGAGTGAATTGCAGAACGTCAGATTTTTGCTGAAATTGTGACCGCGCGGCTTAGGGATTTTTTCAAAAAAAGTTGTTCAGACGTCGAGGGCTAATTCTGTTTTCGATGATAAAAACCCATCTGTTTCCCCCGAAAAACCTTTCAGGGGATCGTTTGCAACAGCTTGGCACCATTTTTGAGTGAATTGCAGAACGTCAGATTTTTGCTGAAATTGTGACCGCGCGGCTTAGGGATTTTTTCTAAAAAAGTTGTTCAGACGTCACACGGCTAGTTCCGTTTCCGATGATAAAAACCCATCTGTTTCCCCCGAGAAACCTTTCAGGGGATCGTTTGCAACAGCTTGGCACCATTTTTGAGTGAATTGCAGAACGTCAGATTTTTGCTGAAATTGTGACCGCGCGGCTTAGGGATTTTTTCAAAAAATGTTGTTCAGACGTCGAGGGCTATTTCTGTTTCCAATGATAAGAACCCATCTTTTTCCACCGAAAAACCTTTCAGGGCATCGTTTACAACAGCTTGGCACCATTTTTGAGTGAATTGCAGAACGTCAGATTTTTGCTGAAATTGTGACCTCGCGGCTTAGGGATTTTTTCAAAAAAAGTTGTTCAGACGTCGAGGGCTATTTCTGTTTCCGATGATAAGAACCCATGTTTTTCCACCGAAAAACCTTTCAGGGCATCGTTTACAACAGCTTGGCACCATTTTTGAGTGAATTGCAGAACGTCAGATTTTTGCTGAAATTGTGACCGCGCGGCTTAGGGATTTTTTCTAAAAAAGTTGTTCAGACGTCACACGGCTAGTTCCGTTTCCGATGATAAAAACCCATCTGTTTCCCCCGAGAAACCTTTCAGGGGATCGTTTGCAACAGCTTGGCATCATTTTTGAGTGAATTGCAGAACGTCAGATTTTTGCTGAAATTGTGACCGCGCGGCTTAGGGATTTTTTCAAAAAAAGTTGTTCAAACGTCGAGGGCTAATTCTGTTTCCGATGATAAAAACCCATCTGTTTCCACCGAAAAACCTTTCAGGGGATCGTTTGCAACAGCTTGGCATCATTTTTGAGTGAATTGCAGAACGTCAGATTTTTGCTGAAATTGTGACCGCGCGGCTTAGGGATTTTTTCAAAAAATGTTGTTCAGACGTCGAGGGCTATTTCTGTTTCCAATTATAAGAACCCATCTTTTTCCACCGAAAAACCTTTCAGGGCATCGTTTACAACAGCTTGGCACCATTTTTGAGTGAATTGCAGAACGTCAGATTTTTGCTGAAATTGTGACCTCGCGGCTTAGGGATTTTTTCAAAAAAAGTTGTTCAGACGTCGAGGGCTAATTCTGTTTTCGATGATAAAAACCCATCTGTTTCCCCCGATAAACCTTTCAGGGGATCGCTTGCAACAGCTTGGCACCATTTTTGAGTGAATTGCAGAACGTCAGATTTTTGCTGAAATTGTGACCGCGCGGCTTAGGGATTTTTTAAAAAAATTGTTCAGATGTCGAGGGCTAATTCTGTTTTCGATGATAAAAACCCATCTGTTTCCACCGAGAAACCTTTCAGGGGATCGTTTGCAACAGCTTGGCACCATTTTTGAGTGAATTGCAGAACGTCAGATTTTTGCTGAAATTGTGACCGCGCGGCTTAGGGATTTTTTCAAAAAAAGTTGTTCAGACGTCGAGGGCTAAGTCTGTTTCCGATGATAAAGACCCATCTGTTTCCACTTGAAAACCTTTCAGGGGATCGTTTGCAACAGCTTGGCACCATTTTTGAGTGAATTGCAGAACGTCAGATTTTTGCTGAAATTTTGACCGCGCGGCTTAGGGATTTTTTCAAAAAAAGTTGTTCAGACGTCGAGGGCTAATTCTGTTTCCGATTGTAAAGAGCATCTGTTTCCCCCGAAAAACCTTTCAGGGTATCGCTTGCAACAGCTTGGCACCATTTTTGAGTGAATTGCAGAACGTCAGATTTTTGCTGAAATTGTGACCGCGCGGCTTAGGGATTTTTTCAAAAAAAGTTGTTCAGACGTCGAGGGCTAATTCTGTTTTCGATGATAAAAACCCATCTGTTTCCACCGAGAAGCCTTTCAGGGGATCGTTTGCAACAGCTTGGCACCATTTTTGAGTGAATTGCAGAACGTCAGATTTTTGCTGAAATTGTGACCGCGCGGCTTAGGGATTTTTTCAAAAAAAGGTGTTCAGACGTCGAGGGCTAATTCTGTTTCCGATGTTAAAGAGCATCTGTTTCCCCCGAAAAACCTTTCAGGGGATCGCTTGCAACAGCTTGGCACCATTTTTGAGTGAATTGCAGAACGTCAGATTTTTGCTGAAATTTTGACCGCGCGGCTTAGGGATTTTTTCAAAAATTTGTTCAGACGTCGAGGGCTAATTCTGTTTCCGATTGTAAAGAGCATCTGTTTCCCCCGAAAAACCTTTCAGGGGATCGCTTGCAACAGCTTGGCACCATTTTTGAGTGAATTGCAGAACGTCAGATTTTTGCTGAGATTGTGACCGCGCGGCTTAGGGATTTTTTAAAAAAATTGTTCAGACGTCGAGGGCTAATTCTGTTTTCGATGATAAAAACCCATCTGTTTCCACCGAGAAACCTTTCAGGGGATCGTTTGCAACAGCTTGGCACCATTTTTGAGTGAATTGCAGAACGTCAGATTTTTGCTGAAATTGTGACCGCGCGGCTTAGGGATTTTTTCAAAAAAAGTTTTTCAGACGTCGAGGGCTAATTCTGTTTTCGATGATAAAAACCCATCTGTTTCCACCGAGAAGCCTTTCAGGGGATCGTTTGCAACAGCTTGGCACCATTTTTGAGTGAATTGCAGAACGTCAGATTTTTGCTGAAATTGTGACCGCGCGGCTTAGGGATTTTTTCAAAAAAAGGTGTTCAGACGTCGAGGGCTAATTCTGTTTCCGATGTTAAAGAGCATCTGTTTCCCCCGAAAAACCTTTCAGGGGCTCGCTTGCAACAGCTTGGCACCATTTTTGAGTGAATTGCAGAACGTCAGATTTTTGCTGAAATTTTGACCGCGCGGCTTAGGGATTTTTTCAAAAATTTGTTCAGACGTCGAGGGCTAATTCTGTTTCCGATTGTAAAGAGCATCTGTTTCCCCCGAAAAACCTTTCAGGGGATCGCTTGCAACAGCTTGGCACCATTTTTGAGTGAATTGCAGAACGTCAGATTTTTGCTGAGATTGTGACCGCGCGGCTTAGGGATTTTTTAAAAAAATTGTTCAGACGTCGAGGGCTAATTCTGTTTTCGATGATAAAAACCCATCTGTTTCCACCGAGAAACCTTTCAGGGGATCGTTTGCAACAGCTTGGCACCATTTTTGAGTGAATTGCAGAACGTCAGATTTTTGCTGAAATTGTGACCGCGCGGCTTAGGGATTTTTTCAAAAAAAGTTGTTCAGACGTCGAGGGCTAAGTCTGTTTCCGATGATAAAAACCCATCTGTTTCCACTTGAAAACCTTTCAGGGGATCGTTTGCAACAGCTTGGCACCATTTTTGAGTGAATTGCAGAACGTCAGATTTTTGCTGAAATTGTGACCGCGCGGCTTAGGGATTTTTTCAAAAAAAGTTGTTCAAACGTCGAGGGCTAATTCTGTTTCCGATGATAAAAACCCATCTGTTTCCACTGAAAAACCTTTCAGGGGATCGCTTGCAACAGCTTGGCACCATTTTTGAGTGAATTGCAGAACGTCAGATTTTTGCTGAAATTGTGACCGCGCGGCTTAGGGATTTTTTTAAAAATTTGTTCAGACGTCGAGGGCTAATTCTGTTTTCGATGATAAAAACCCATCTGTTTCCACCGAGAAGCCTTTCAGGGGATCGTTTGCAACAGCTTGGCACCATTTTTGAGTGAATTGCAGAACGTCAGATTTTTGCTGAAATTGTGACCGCGCGGCTTAGGGATTTTTTCAAAAAAAGTTGTTCAAACGTCGAGGGCTAATTCTGTTTCCGATGATAAAAACCCATCTGTTTCCACTGAAAAACCTTTCAGGGGATCGTTTGCAACAGCTTGGCATCATTTTTGAGTGAATTGCAGAACGTCAGATTTTTGCTGAAATTGTGACCGCGCGGCTTAGGGATTTTTTCAAAAAAAGTTTTTCAGACGTCGAGGGCTAATTCTGTTTTCGATGATAAAAACCCATCTGTTTCCACCGAGAAGCCTTTCAGGGGATCGTTTGCAACAGCTTGGCACCATTTTTGAGTGAATTGCAGAACGTCAGATTTTTGCTGAAATTGTGACCGCGCGGCTTAGGGATTTTTTCAAAAAAAGGTGTTCAGACGTCGAGGGCTAATTCTGTTTCCGATGTTAAAGAGCATCTGTTTCCCCCGAAAAACCTTTCAGGGGCTCGCTTGCAACAGCTTGGCACCATTTTTGAGTGAATTGCAGAACGTCAGATTTTTGCTGAAATTTTGACCGCGCGGCTTAGGGATTTTTTCAAAAATTTGTTCAGACGTCGAGGGCTAATTCTGTTTCCGATTGTAAAGAGCATCTGTTTCCCCCGAAAAACCTTTCAGGGGATCGCTTGCAACAGCTTGGCACCATTTTTGAGTGAATTGCAGAACGTCAGATTTTTGCTGAGATTGTGACCGCGCGGCTTAGGGATTTTTTAAAAAAATTGTTCAGACGTCGAGGGCTAATTCTGTTTTCGATGATAAAAACCCATCTGTTTCCACCGAGAAACCTTTCAGGGGATCGTTTGCAACAGCTTGGCACCATTTTTGAGTGAATTGCAGAACGTCAGATTTTTGCTGAAATTGTGACCGCGCGGCTTAGGGATTTTTTCAAAAAAAGTTGTTCAGACGTCGAGGGCTAAGTCTGTTTCCGATGATAAAAACCCATCTGTTTCCACTTGAAAACCTTTCAGGGGATCGTTTGCAACAGCTTGGCACCATTTTTGAGTGAATTGCAGAACGTCAGATTTTTGCTGAAATTGTGACCGCGCGGCTTAGGGATTTTTTCAAAAAAAGTTGTTCAAACGTCGAGGGCTAATTCTGTTTCCGATGATAAAAACCCATCTGTTTCCACTGAAAAACCTTTCAGGGGATCGCTTGCAACAGCTTGGCACCATTTTTGAGTGAATTGCAGAACGTCAGATTTTTGCTGAAATTGTGACCGCGCGGCTTAGGGATTTTTTTAAAAATTTGTTCAGACGTCGAGGGCTAATTCTGTTTTCGATGATAAAAACCCATCTGTTTCCACCGAGAAGCCTTTCAGGGGATCGTTTGCAACAGCTTGGCACCATTTTTGAGTGAATTGCAGAACGTCAGATTTTTGCTGAAATTGTGACCGCGCGGCTTAGGGATTTTTTCAAAAAAAGTTGTTCAAACGTCGAGGGCTAATTCTGTTTCCGATGATAAAAACCCATCTGTTTCCACTGAAAAACCTTTCAGGGGATCGTTTGCAACAGCTTGGCATCATTTTTGAGTGAATTGCAGAACGTCAGATTTTTGCTGAAATTGTGACCGCGCGGCTTAGGGATTTTTTCAAAAAAAGTTGTTCAGACGTCGAGGGCTAATTCTGTTTTCGATGATAAAAACCCATCTGTTTCCCCCGAAAAACCTTTCAGGGGATCGCTTGCAACAGCTTGGCACCATTTTTGAGTGAATTGCAGAACGTCAGATTTTTGCTGAAATTGTGACCGCGCGGCTTAGGGATTTTTTAAAAAAATTGTTCAGATGTCGAGGGCTAATTCTGTTTTCGATGATAAAAACCCATCTGTTTCCACCGAGAAACCTTTCAGGGGATCGTTTGCAACAGCTTGGCACCATTTTTGAGTGAATTGCAGAACGTCAGATTTTTGCTGAAATTGTGACCGCGCGGCTTAGGGATTTTTTCAAAAAAAGTTGTTCAGACGTCGAGGGCTAAGTCTGTTTCCGATGATAAAGACCCATCTGTTTCCACTTGAAAACCTTTCAGGGGATCGTTTGCAACAGCTTGGCACCATTTTTGAGTGAATTGCAGAACGTCAGATTTTTGCTGAAATTTTGACCGCGCGGCTTAGGGATTTTTTCAAAAAAAGTTGTTCAGACGTCGAGGGCTAATTCTGTTTCCGATTGTAAAGAGCATCTGTTTCCCCCGAAAAACCTTTCAGGGGATCGCTTGCAACAGCTTGGCACCATTTTTGAGTGAATTGCAGAACGTCAGATTTTTGCTGAAATTGTGACCACGCGGCTTAGGGATTTTTTCAAAAAAAGTTGTTCAGACGTCGAGGGCTAATTCTGTTTTCGATGATAAAAACCCATCTGTTTCCACCGAGAAGCCTTTCAGGGGATCGTTTGCAACAGCTTGGCACCATTTTTGAGTGAATTGCAGAACGTCAGATTTTTGCTGAAATTGTGACCGCGCGGCTTAGGGATTTTTTCAAAAAAAGTTGTTCAAACGTCGAGGGCTAATTCTGTTTCCGATGATAAAAACCCATCTGTTTCCACTGAAAAACCTTTCAGGGGATCGTTTGCAACAGCTTGGCATCATTTTTGAGTGAATTGCAGAACGTCAGATTTTTGCTGAAATTGTGACCGCGCGGCTTAGGGATTTTTTCTAAAAAAGTTGTTCAGACGTCACACGGCTAGTTCCGTTTCCGATGATAAAAACCCATCTGTTTCCCCCGAGAAACCTTTCAGGGGATCGTTTGCAACAGCTTGGCACCATTTTTGAGTGAATTGCAGAACGTCAGATTTTTGCTGAAATTGTGACCGCGCGGCTTAGGGATTTTTTCAAAAAATGTTGTTCAGACGTCGAGGGCTATTTCTGTTTCCAATGATAAGAACCCATCTTTTTCCACCGAAAAACCTTTCAGGGCATCGTTTACAACAGCTTGGCACCATTTTTGAGTGAATTGCAGAACGTCAGATTTTTGCTGAAATTGTGACCTCGCGGCTTAGGGATTTTTTCAAAAAAAGTTGTTCAGACGTCGAGGGCTATTTCTGTTTCCGATGATAAGAACCCATGTTTTTCCACCGAAAAACCTTTCAGGGCATCGTTTACAACAGCTTGGCACCATTTTTGAGTGAATTGCAGAACGTCAGATTTTTGCTGAAATTGTGACCGCGCGGCTTAGGGATTTTTTCAAAAAAAGTTGTTCAGATGTCGAGGGATAATTCTATTTCCGATGATAAAAACCCATCTGTTTCCACTGAAAAACCTTTCAGGGGATCGCTTGCAACAGCTTGGCACCATTTTTGAGTGAATTGCAGAACATCAGATTTTTGCTGAAATTGTGACCGCGCGGTTTAGGGGTTTTTTTAAAAATTTGTTCAGACGTCGAGGGCGAATTCTGTTTCCGATGATAAAAACCCATCTGTTTCCACCGAAAAACCTTTCAGGGGATCCTTTGCAACAGCTTGGCATCATTTTTGAGTGAATTGCAGAACGTCAGATTTTTGCTGAAATTGTGACCGCGCGGCTTAGGGATTTTTTAAAAAATTTGTTCAGACGTCGAGGGGGAATTCTGTTTTCGATGATAAAAACCCATCTGTTTCCACCGAGAAACCTTTCAGGGGATCGTTTGCGACAGCTTGGCACCATTTTTGAGTGAATTGCAGAACCTCAGATTTTTGCTGAAATTGTGACCGCGCGGCTTAGGGATTTTTTCAAAAAAAGTTGTTCAGACGTCAAACGGCTAGTTCTGTTTCTGATGATAAAAACCCATCTGTTTCCACCGAGAAACCTTTCAGGGGATCGTTTGCAACAGCTTGGCACCATTTTTGAGTGAATTGCAGAACGTCAGATTTTTGCTGAAATTGTGACCGCGCGGCTTAGGGATTTTTTTTAAAAAAGTTTTTTAGACGTCGAGGGCTAAGTCTGTTTCCGATGATAAAAACCCATCTGTTTCCACCGAAAAACCTTTCAGGGCATCGTTTACAACAGCTTGGCACCATTTTTGAGTGAATTGCAGAACGTCAGATTTTTGCTGAAATTGTGACCGCGCGGCTTAGTGATTTTTTCAAAAAAAGTTGTTCAGACTTCGAGGGCTAATTCTGTTTTCGATGATAAAAACCCATCTGTTTCCACCGAAAAACTTTCAGGGGATCCGTTGCAACAGCTTGGCACCATTTTTGAGTGAATTGCAGAACGTCAGATTTTTGCTGAAATTGTGACCGCGCGGCTTAGGGATTTTTTCAAAAAAAGTTGTTCATACATAGAGGGCTAAGTCTGTTTCCGATCATAAAAACCCATCTGTTTCCACTGAAAAACCTTTCAGGGGATCGTTTGCAACAGCTTGGCACCATTTTTGAGTGAATTGCAGAACGTCAGATTTTTGCTGAAATTGTGACCGCGCGGCTTAGGGATTTTTTCAAAAAAAGTTGTTCAAACGTCGAGGGCTAATTCTGTTTCCGATGATAAAAACCCATCTGTTTCCACTGAAAAACCTTTCAGGGGATCGCTTGCAACAGCTTGGCACCATTTTTGAGTGAATTGCAGAACGTCAGATTTTTGCTGAAATTGTGACCGCGCGGCTTTGGGATTTTTTCAAAAAAAGTTGTTCATACGTAGAGGGCTAAGTCTGTTTCCGATTATAAAATCCATCTGTTTCCACTGAAAAACCTTTCAGCGGATCGTTTGCAACAGCTTGGCACCATTTTTGAGTGAATTGCAGAACGTCAGATTTTTGCTGAAATTGTGAACGCGCGGCTTAGGGTTTTTTTCAAAAAAAGTTGCTCAGACGTCGAGGGCTAATTCTGTTTCCGATGATAAAGAGCATCTGTATCCGCCGAAAAACCTTTCAGGGGATCGCTTGCAACAGCTTGGCACCATTTTTGAGTGAATTGCAGAACGTCAGATTTTTGCTGAAATTGTGACCGCGCGGCTTAGGGATTTTTTCAAAAAAAGTTGTTCAAACGTCGAGGGCTAATTCTGTTTTCGATGATAAAAACCCATCTGTTTCCACCGAGAAGCCTTTCAGGGGATCGTTTGCAACAGCTTGGCACCATTTTTGAGTGAATTGCAGAACGTCAGATTTTTGCTGAAATTGTGACCGCGCGGCTTAGGGATTTTTTCAAAAAAAGTTGTTCAAACGTCGAGGGCTAATTCTGTTTGCGATGATAAAAACCCATCTGTTTCCACTGAAAAACCTTTCAGGGGATCATTTGCAACAGCTTGGCATCATTTTTGAATGAATTGCAGAACGTCAGATTTTTGCTGAAATTGTGACCGCGCGGCTTAGGGATTTTTTCAAAAAAAGTTGTTCAGACGTCGAGGGCTAATTCTGTTTCCGATTGTAAAGAGCATCTGTTTCCCCCGAAAAACCTTTCAGGGGATCGCTTGCAGCAGCTTGGCACCATTTTTGAGTGAATTGCAGAACGTCAGATTTTTGCTGAAATTGTGACTGCGCGGCTTAGGGATTTTTTCAAAAAATGTTGTTCAAACGTCGAGGGCTAATTCTGTTTCCGATGATAAAAACCCATCTGTTTCCACTGAAAAGCCTTTCAGGGGATCGCTTGCAACAGCTTGGCACCATTTTTGAGTGAATTGCAGAACGTCAGATTTTTGCTGAAATTGTGACCGCGCGGCTTAGGGATTTTTTCAAAAAAAGTTGTTCAGACGTCAAACGGCTAGTTCTGTTTCTGATGATAAAAACCCATCTGTTTCCACCGAGAAACCTTTCAGGGGATCGTTTGCAACAGCTTGGCACCATTTTTGAGTGAATTGCAGAACGTCAGATTTTTGCTGAAATTGTGACCGCGCGGCTTAGGGATTTTTTTAAAAAAAGTTTTTTAGACGTCGAGGGCTAAGTCTGTTTCCGATGATAAAAACCCATCTGTTTCCACCGAAAAACCTTTCAGGGCATCGTTTACAACAGCTTGGCACCATTTTTGAGTGAATTGCAGAACGTCAGATTTTTGCTGAAATTGTGACCGCGCGGCTTAGTGATTTTTTCAAAAAAAGTTGTTCAGACGTCGAGGGCTAATTCTGTTTTCGATGATAAAAACCCATCTGTTTCCACCGAAAAACTTTCAGGGGATCCGTTGCAACAGCTTGGCACCATTTTTGAGTGAATTGCAGAACGTCAGATTTTTGCTGAAATTGTGACCGCGCGGCTTAGGGATTTTTTCAAAATAAGTTGTTCATACATAGAGGGCTAAGTCTGTTTCCGGTCATAAAAACCCATCTGTTTCCACTGAAAAACCTTTCAGGGGATCGTTTGCAACAGCTTGGCACCATTTTTGAGTGAATTGCAGAACGTCAGATTTTTGCTGAAATTGTGACCGCGCGGCTTAGTGATTTTTTCAAAAAAAGTTGTTCAAACGTCGAGGGCTAATTCTGTTTCCGATGATAAAAACCCATCTGTTTCCACTGAAAAACCTTTCAGGGGATCGCTTGCAACAACTTGGCACCATTTTTGAGTGAATTGCAGAACGTCAGATTTTTGCTGAAATTGTGACCGCGCGGCTTTGGGATTTTTTCAAAAAAAGTTGTTCATACGTAGAGGGCTAAGTCTGTTTCCGATTATAATATCCATCTATTTCCACTGAAAAACCTTTCAGCGGATCGTTTGCAACAGCTTGGCACCATTTTTGAGTGAATTGCAGAACGTCAGATTTTTGCTGAAATTGTGAACGCGCGGCTTAGGGTTTTTTTCAAAAAAAGTTGCTCAGACGTCGAGGGCTAATTCTGTTTCCGATGATAAAGAGCATCTGTATCCGCCGAAAAACCTTTCAGGGGATCGCTTGCAACAGCTTGGCACCATTTTTGAGTGAATTGCAGAACGTCAGATTTTTGCTGAAATTGTGACCGCGCGGCTTAGGGATTTTTTCAAAAAAAGTTGTTCAAACGTCGAGGGCTAATTCTGTTTTCGATGATAAAAACCCATCTGTTTCCACCGAGAAGCCTTTCAGGGGATCGTTTGCAACAGCTTGGCACCATTTTTGAGTGAATTGCAGAACGTCAGATTTTTGCTGAAATTGTGACCGCGCGGCTTAGGGATTTTTTCAAAAAAAGTTGTTCAAACGTCGAGGGCTAATTCTGTTTGCGATGATAAAAACCCATCTGTTTCCACTGAAAAACCTTTCAGGGGATCATTTGCAACAGCTTGGCATCATTTTTGAATGAATTGCAGAACGTCAGATTTTTGCTGAAATTGTGACCGCGCGGCTTAGGGATTTTTTCAAAAAAAGTTGTTCAGACGTCGAGGGCTAATTCTGTTTCCGATTGTAAAGAGCATCTGTTTCCCCCAAAAAACCTTTCAGGGGATCGCTTGCAGCAGCTTGGCACCATTTTTGAGTGAATTGCAGAACGTCAGATTTTTGCTGAAATTGTGACTGCGCGGCTTAGGGATTTTTTCAAAAAATGTTCTTCAAACGTCGAGGGATAATTCTGTTTGCGATGATAAAAACCCATCTGTTTCCACTGAAAAGCCTTTCAGGGGATCGCTTGCAACAGCTTGGCACCATTTTTGAGTGAATTGCAGAACGTCAGATTTTTGCTGAAATTGTGACCGCGCGGCTTAGGGATTTTTTCAAAAAAAGTTGTTCAGACGTCAAACGGCTAGTTCTGTTTCTGATGATAAAAACCCATCTGTTTCCACCGAGAAACCTTTCAGGGGATCGTTTGCAACAGCTTGGCACCATTTTTGAGTGAATTGCAGAACGTCAGATTTTTGCTGAAATTGTGACCGCGCGGCTTAGGGATTTTTTTTAAAAAAGTTTTTTAGACGTCGAGGGCTAAGTCTGTTTCCGATGATAAAAACCCATCTGTTTCCACCGAAAAACCTTTCAGGGCATCGTTTACAACAGCTTGGCACCATTTTTGAGTGAATTGCAGAACGTCAGATTTTTGCTGAAATTGTGACCGCGCGGCTTAGTGATTTTTTCAAAAAAAGTTGTTCAGACGTCGAGGGCTAATTCTGTTTTCGATGATAAAAACCCATCTGTTTCCACCGAAAAACTTTCAGGGGATCCGTTGCAACAGCTTGGCACCATTTTTGAGTGAATTGCAGAACGTCAGATTTTTGCTGAAATTGTGACCGCGCGGCTTAGGGATTTTTTCAAAATAAGTTGTTCATACATAGAGGGCTAAGTCTGTTTCCGATCATAAAAACCCATCTGTTTCCACTGAAAAACCTTTCAGGGGATCGTTTGCAACAGCTTGGCACCATTTTTGAGTGAATTGCAGAACGTCAGATTTTTGCTGAAATTGTGACCGCGCGGCTTAGTGATTTTTTCAAAAAAAGTTGTTCAAACGTCGAGGGCTAATTCTGTTTCCGATGATAAAAACCCATCTGTTTCCACTGAAAAACCTTTCAGGGGATCGCTTGCAACAGCTTGGCACCATTTTTGAGTGAATTGCAGAACGTCAGATTTTTGCTGAAATTGTGACCGCGCGGCTTTGGGATTTTTTCAAAAAAAGTTGTTCATACGTAGAGGGCTAAGTCTGTTTCCGATTATAAAATCCATCTATTTCCACTGAAAAACCTTTCAGCGGATCGTTTGCAACAGCTTGGCACCATTTTTGAGTGAATTGCAGAACGTCAGATTTTTGCTGAAATTGTGAACGCGCGGCTTAGGGTTTTTTTCAAAAAAAGTTGCTCAGACGTCGAGGGCTAATTCTGTTTCCGATGATAAAGAGCATCTGTATCCGCCGAAAAACCTTTCAGGGGATCGCTTGCAACAGCTTGGCACCATTTTTGAGTGAATTGCAGAACGTCAGATTTTTGCTGAAATTGTGACCGCGCGGCTTAGGGATTTTTTCAAAAAAAGTTGTTCAAACGTCGAGGGCTAATTCTGTTTTCGATGATAAAAACCCATCTGTTTCCACCGAGAAGCCTTTCAGGGGATCGTTTGCAACAGCTTGGCACCATTTTTGAGTGAATTGCAGAACGTCAGATTTTTGCTGAAATTGTGACCGCGCGGCTTAGGGATTTTTTCAAAAAAAGTTGTTCAAACGTCGAGGGCTAATTCTGTTTGCGATGATAAAAACCCATCTGTTTCCACTGAAAAACCTTTCAGGGGATCATTTGCAACAGCTTGGCATCATTTTTGAATGAATTGCAGAACGTCAGATTTTTGCTGAAATTGTGACCGCGCGGCTTAGGGATTTTTTCAAAAAAAGTTGTTCAGACGTCGAGGGCTAATTCTGTTTCCGATTGTAAAGAGCATCTGTTTCCCCCGAAAAACCTTTCAGGGGATCGCTTGCAGCAGCTTGGCACCATTTTTGAGTGAATTGCAGAACGTCAGATTTTTGCTGAAATTGTGACTGCGCGGCTTAGGGATTTTTTCAAAAAATGTTCTTCAAACGTCGAGGGATAATTCTGTTTGCGATGATAAAAACCCATCTGTTTCCACTGAAAAGCCTTTCAGGGGATAGCTTGCAACAGCTTGGCACCATTTTTGAGTGAATTGCAGAACGTCAGATTTTTGCTGAAATTGTGACCGCGCGGCTTAGGGATTTTTTCAAAAAAAGTTGTTCAGACGTCAAACGGCTAGTTCTGTTTCTGATGATAAAAACCCATCTGTTTCCACCGAGAAACCTTTCAGGGGATCGTTTGCAACAGCTTGGCACCATTTTTGAGTGAATTGCAGAACGTCAGATTTTTGCTGAAATTGTGACCGCGCGGCTTAGGGATTTTTTTTAAAAAAGTTTTTTAGACGTCGAGGGCTAAGTCTGTTTCCGATGATAAAAACCCATCTGTTTCCACCGAAAAACCTTTCAGGGCATCGTTTACAACAGCTTGGCACCATTTTTGAGTGAATTGCAGAACGTCAGATTTTTGCTGAAATTGTGACCGCGCGGCTTAGTGATTTTTTCAAAAAAAGTTGTTCAGACGTCGAGGGCTAATTCTGTTTTCGATGATAAAAACCCATCTGTTTCCACCGAAAAACTTTCAGGGGATCCGTTGCAACAGCTTGGCACCATTTTTGAGTGAATTGCAGAACGTCAGATTTTTGCTGAAATTGTGACCGCGCGGCTTAGGGATTTTTTCAAAATAAGTTGTTCATACATAGAGGGCTAAGTCTGTTTCCGATCATAAAAACCCATCTGTTTCCACTGAAAAACCTTTCAGGGGATCGTTTGCAACAGCTTGGCACCATTTTTGAGTGAATTGCAGAACGTCAGATTTTTGCTGAAATTGTGACCGCGCGGCTTAGTGATTTTTTCAAAAAAAGTTGTTCAAACGTCGAGGGCTAATTCTGTTTCCGATGATAAAAACCCATCTTTTTCCACTGAAAAACCTTTCAGGGGATCGCTTGCAACAACTTGGCACCATTTTTGAGTGAATTGCAGAACGTCAGATTTTTGCTGAAATTGTGACCGCGCGGCTTTGGGATTTTTTCAAAAAAAGTTGTTCATACGTAGAGGGCTAAGTCTGTTTCCGATTATAAAATCCATCTATTTCCACTGAAAAACCTTTCAGCGGATCGTTTGCAACAGCTTGGCACCATTTTTGAGTGAATTGCAGAACGTCAGATTTTTGCTGAAATTGTGAACGCGCGGCTTAGGGTTTTTTTCAAAAAAAGTTGCTCAGACGTCGAGGGCTAATTCTGTTTCCGATGATAAAGAGCATCTGTATCCGCCGAAAAACCTTTCAGGGGATCGCTTGCAACAGCTTGGCACCATTTTTGAGTGAATTGCAGAACGTCAGATTTTTGCTGAAATTGTGACCGCGCGGCTTAGGGATTTTTTCAAAAAAAGTTGTTCAAACGTCGAGGGCTAATTCTGTTTTCGATGATAAAAACCCATCTGTTTCCACCGAGAAGCCTTTCAGGGGATCGTTTGCAACAGCTTGGCACCATTTTTGAGTGAATTGCAGAACGTCAGATTTTTGCTGAAATTGTGACCGCGCGGCTTAGGGATTTTTTCAAAAAAAGTTGTTCAAACGTCGAGGGCTAATTCTGTTTGCGATGATAAAAACCCATCTGTTTCCACTGAAAAACCTTTCAGGGGATCATTTGCAACAGCTTGGCATCATTTTTGAATGAATTGCAGAACGTCAGATTTTTGCTGAAATTGTGACCGCGCGGCTTAGGGATTTTTTCAAAAAAAGTTGTTCAGACGTCGAGGGCTAATTCTGTTTCCGATTGTAAAGAGCATCTGTTTCCCCCGAAAAACCTTTCAGGGGATCGCTTGCAGCAGCTTGGCACCATTTTTGAGTGAATTGCAGAACGTCAGATTTTTGCTGAAATTGTGACTGCGCGGCTTAGGGATTTTTTCAAAAAATGTTCTTCAAACGTCGAGGGATAATTCTGTTTGCGATGATAAAAACCCATCTGTTTCCACTGAAAAACCTTTCAGGGGATCATTTGCAACAGCTTGGCATCATTTTTGAGTGAATTGCAGAACGTCAGATTTTTGCTGAAATTGTGACCGCGCGGCTTAGGGATTTTTTCAAAAAAAGTTGTTCAGACGTCAAACGGCTAGTTCTGTTTCTGATGATAAAAACCCATCTGTTTCCACCGAGAAACCTTTCAGGGGATCGTTTGCAACAGCTTGGCACCATTTTTGAGTGAATTGCAGAACGTCAGATTTTTGCTGAAATTGTGACCGCGCGGCTTAGGGATTTTTTTTAAAAAAGTTTTTTAGACGTCGAGGGCTAAGTCTGTTTCCGATGATAAAAACCCATCTGTTTCCACCGAAAAACCTTTCAGGGCATCGTTTACAACAGCTTGGCACCATTTTTGAGTGAATTGCAGAACGTCAGATTTTTGCTGAAATTGTGACCGCGCGGCTTAGTGATTTTTTCAAAAAAAGTTGTTCAGACGTCGAGGGCTAATTCTGTTTTCGATGATAAAAACCCATCTGTTTCCACCGAAAAACTTTCAGGGGATCCGTTGCAACAGCTTGGCACCATTTTTGAGTGAATTGCAGAACGTCAGATTTTTGCTGAAATTGTGACCGCGCGGCTTAGGGATTTTTTCAAAATAAGTTGTTCATACATAGAGGGCTAAGTCTGTTTCCGATCATAAAAACCCATCTGTTTCCACTGAAAAACCTTTCAGGGGATCGTTTGCAACAGCTTGGCACCATTTTTGAGTGAATTGCAGAACGTCAGATTTTTGCTGAAATTGTGACCGCGCGGCTTAGTGATTTTTTCAAAAAAAGTTGTTCAAACGTCGAGGGCTAATTCTGTTTCCGATGATAAAAACCCATCTGTTTCCACTGAAAAACCTTTCAGGGGATCGCTTGCAACAGCTTGGCACCATTTTTGAGTGAATTGCAGAACGTCAGATTTTTGCTGAAATTGTGACCGCGCGGCTTTGGGATTTTTTCAAAAAAAGTTGTTCATACGTAGAGGGCTAAGTCTGTTTCCGATTATAAAATCCATCCGTTTCCACTGAAAAACCTTTCAGCGGATCGTTTGCAACAGCTTGGCACCATTTTTGAGTGAATTGCAGAACGTCAGATTTTTGCTGAAATTGTGACCGCGCGGCTTAGTGTTTTTTAAAAAAATTGTTCAGACGTCGAGGGCTAATTCTGTTTTCGATGATAAAAACCCATCTGTTTCCACCGAAAAACCTTTCAGGGGATCCTTTGCAACAGCTTGGCACCATTTTTGAGTGAATTGCAGAACGTCAGATTTTTGCTGAAATTGTGACCGCGCGGCTTAGGGATTTTTTCAAAAAAAGTTGTTCAGACGTCGAGGGCTAATTCTGTTTCCGATTGTAAAGAGCATCTGTTTCCCCCGAAAAACCTTTCAGGGGATCGCTTGCAGCAGCTTGGCACCATTTTTGAGTGAATTGCAGAATGTCAGATTTTTGCTGAAATTGTGACTGCGCGGCTTAGGGATTTTTTCAAAAAATGTTGTTCAAACGTCGAGGGCTAATTCTGTTTCCGATGATAAAAACCCATCTGTTTCCACTGAAAAGCCTTTCAGGGGATCGCTTGCAACAGCTTGGCACCATTTTTGAGTGAATTGCAGAACGTCAGATTTTTGCTGAAATTGTGACCGCGCGGCTTAGGGATTTTTTAAAAAAGCTGCTCAGACGTCGAGGGCTAATTCTGTTTCCGATGATAAAGAGCATCTGTATCCGCCGAAAAACCTTTCAGGGGATCGCTTGCAACAGCTTGGCACCATTTTTGAGTGAATTGCAGAACGTCAGATTTTTGCTGAAATTGTGACCGCGCGGCTTAGGGATTTTTTCAAAAAAAGTTGCTCAGACGTCGAGGGCTAATTCTGTTTCCGATGATATAGAGCATCTGTATCCGCCGAAAAACCTTTCAGGGGATCGCTTGCAACAGCTTGGCACCATTTTTGAGTGAATTGCAGAACGTCAGATTTTTGCTGAAATTGTGACCGCGCTGCTTAGGGATTTTTTCAAAAAAAGTTGTTCAAACGTCGAGGGCTAATTCTGTTTTCGATGATAAAAACCCATCTGTTTCCACCGAGAAGCCTTTCAGGGGATCGTTTGCAACAGCTTGGCACCATTTTTGAGTGAATTGCAGAACGTCAGATTTTTGCTGAAATTGTGACCGCGCTGCTTAGGGATTTTTTCAAAAAAAGTTGTTCAAACGTCGAGGGCTAATTCTGTTTGCGATGATAAAAACCCATCTGATTCCACTGAAAAACCTTTCAGGGGATCATTTGCAACAGCTTGGCATCATTTTTGAGTGAATTGCAGAACGTCAGATTTTTGCTGAAATTGTGACCGCGCGGCTTAGGGATTTTTTCAAAAAAAGTTGTTCAGACGTCGAGGGCTAATTCTGTTTCCGATTGTAAAGAGCATCTGTTTCCCCCGAAAAACCTTTCAGGGGATCGCTTGCAGCAGCTTGGCACCATTTTTGAGTGAATTGCAGAACGTCAGATTTTTGCTGAAATTGTGACTGCGCGGCTTAGGGATTTTTTCAAAAAATGTTGTTCAAACGTCGAGGGCTAATTCTGTTTCCGATGATAAAAACCCATCTGTTTCCACTGAAAAGCCTTTCAGGGGATCCTTTGCAACAGCTTGGCACCATTTTTGAGTGAATTGCAGAACGTCAGATTTTTGCTGAAATTGTGACCGCGCGGCTTAGGGATTTTTTAAAAAAGCTGCTCAGACGTCGAGGGCTAATTCTGTTTCCGATGATAAAGAGCATCTGTATCCGCCGAAAAACCTTTCAGGGGATCGCTTGCAACAGCTTGGCACCATTTTTGAGTGAATTGCAGAACGTCAGATTTTTGCTGAAATTGTGAACGCGCGGCTTAGGGTTTTTTTCAAAAAAAGTTTCTCAGATGTCGAGGGCTAATTCTCTTTCCGATGATAAAGAGCATCTGTATCCGCCGAAAAACCTTTCAGGGGATCGCTTGCAACAGCTTGGCACCATTTTTGAGTGAATTGCAGAACGTCAGATTTTTGCTGAAATTGTGACCGCGCGGCTTAGGGATTTTTTCAAAAAAAGTTGTTCAAACGTCGAGGGCTAATTCTGTTTTCGATGATAAAAACCGATCTGTTTCCACCGAGAAGCCTTTCAGGGGATCGTTTGCAACAGCTTGGCACCATTTTTGAGTGAATTGCAGAACGTCAGATTTTTGCTGAAATTGTGACCGCGCGGCTTAGGGATTTTTTCAAAAAAAGTTGTTCAAACGTCGAGGGCTAATTCTGTTTGCGATGATAAAAACCCATCTGTTTCCACTGAAAAACCTTTCAGGGGATCGCTTGCAGCAGCTTGGCACCATTTTTGAGTGAATTGCAGAACGTCAGATTTTTGCTGAAATTGTGACCGCGCGGCTTAGGGATTTTTTCAAAAAAAAGTTGTTCAAACGTCGAGGGCTAATTCTGTTTCCGATGATAAAGAGCATCTGTATCCGCCGAAAAACCTTTCAGGGGATCGCTTGAAACAGCTTGGCACCATTTTTGAGTGAATTGCAGAACGTCAGATTTTTGCTGAAATTGTGAACGTGCGGCTTAGGGTTTTTTTCAAAAAAAGTTGCTCAGACGTCGAGGGCTAATTCTCTTTCCGATGATAAAGAGCATCTGTATCCGCCGAAAAACCTTTCAGGGGATCGTTTGCAACAGCTTGGCACCATTTTTGAGTGAATTGCAGAACGTCAGATTTTTGCTGAAATTGTGACCGCGCGGCTTAGGGATTTTTTCAAAAAAAGTTGTTCAAACGTTGAGGGCTAATTCTGTTTTCGATGATAAAAACGCATCTGTTTCCACCGAGAAGCCTTTCAGGGGATCGTTTGCAACAGCTTGGCACCATTTTTGAGTGAATTGCAGAACGTCAGATTTTTGCTTTAATTGTGACCGCGCGGCTTAGGGATTTTTTCAAAAAAAGTTGTTCAAACGTCGAGGGCTAATTCTGTTTGCGATGATAAAAACCCATCTGTTTCCACTGAAAAACCTTTCAGGGGATCATTTGCAACAGCTTGGCATCATTTTTGAGTGAATTGCAGAACGTCAGATTTTTGCTGAAATTGTGACCGCGAGGCTTAGGGATTTTTTCAAAAAAAGTTGTTCAGACGTCGAGGGCTAATTCTGTTTCCGATTGTAAAGAGCATCTGTTTCCCCCGAAAAACCTTTCAGGGGATCGCGTGCAGCAGCTTGGCAACATTTTTGAGTGAATTGCAGAACGTCAGATTTTTGCTGAAATTGTGACCGCGCGCCTTAGGGATTTTTTCAAAAAAAGTTGTTCAAACGTCGAGGGCTAATTCTGTTTCCGATGATAAAAACCCATCTGTTTCCACTGAAAAACCTTTCAGGGGATCGCTTGCAACAGCTTGGCACCATTTTTGAGTGAATTGCAGAACGTCAGATTTTTGCTGAAATTGTGACCGCGCGGCTTAGGGATTTTTTAAAAAATTTGTTCAGACGTCGAGGGCTAATTCTGTTTTCGATGATAAAAACCCATCTGTTTCCACCGAGAAGCCTTTCAGGGGATCGTTTGCAACAGCTTGGCACCATTTTTGAGTGAATTGCAGAACGTCAGATTTTTGCTGAAATTGTGACTGCGCTGCTTATGGATTTTTTCAAAAAAAGTTGTTCAAACGTCGAGGGCTAGTTCTGTTTCCGATGATAAAAACCCATCTGTTTCCACTGAAAAACCTATCAGGGAATCGCTTGCAACAGCTTGGCACCATTTTTGAGTGAATTGCAGAACGTCAGATTTTTGCTGAAATTGTGAACGCGCGGCTTATGGATTTTTTCAAAAAAAGTTGTTCAGACGTCGAGGGCTAGTTCTGTTTCCGATGATAAAAACCCATCTGTTTCCACTGAAAAACCTATCAGGGAATCGCTTGCAACAGCTTGGCACCATTTTTGAGTGAATTGCAGAACGTCAGATTTTTGCTGAAATTGTGACCGCGCGGCTTAGTGATTTTTTCAAAAAAAGTTGTTCAAACGTCGAGGGCTAATTCTGTTTCCGATGATAAAAACCCATCTGTTTCCACTGAAAAACCTTTCAGGGGATCGCTTGCAAAAGCTTGGCACCATTTTTGAGTGAATTGCAGAACGTCAGATTTTTGCTGAAATTGTGACCGCGCGGCTTAGGGATTTTTTTAAAAAAATGTTCAGACGTCGAGGGCTAATTCTGTTTTCGATGATAAAAACCCATCTGTTTCCACCGGAAAACCTTTCAGGGGATCCTTTGCAACAGCTTGGTGCCATTTTTGAGTGAATTGCAGAACATCAGATTTTTGCTGAAATTGTGACCGCGCGGCTTAGGGATTTTTTCAAAAAAAGTTGTTCAGACGTCGAGGGCTAATTCTGTTTTCGATGATAAAAACCCATCTGTTTCCACCGAGAAGCCTTTCAGGGGATCGTTTGCAACAGCTTGGCACCATTTTTGAGTGAATTGCAGAACGTCAGATTTTTGCTGAAATTGTGACCGCGCGGCTTAGGGTTTTTTAAAAAATTTGTTCAGACGTCGAGGGCTAATTCTGTTTTCGATGATAAGAACCCATGTTTTTCTACCGAAAAACCTTTCAGGGCATCGTTTACAACAGCTTGGCACCATTTTTGAGTGAATTGCAGAACGTCAGATTTTTGCTGAAATTTTGAACGCGCGGCTTAGGGTTTTTTTCAAAAAAAGTTGTTCAGACGTCGAGGGCTAATTCTGTTTCCGATGATAAAGAGCATCTGTATCCGCCGAAAAACCTTTCAGGGGATCGCTTGCAACAGCTTGGCACCATTTTTGAGTGAATTGCAGAACGTCAGATTTTTGCTGAAATTGTGACCGCGCGGCTTAGGGATTTTTTCAAAAAAAGTTGTTCAGATGTCGAGGGATAATTCTGTTTCCGATGATAAAAACCCATCTGTTTCCACTGAAAAACCTTTCAGGGGATCGCTTGCAACAGCTTGGCACCATTTTTGAGTGAATTGCAGAACATCAGATTTTTGCTGAAATTGTGACCGCGCGGTTTAGGGTTTTTTTAAAAAATTTGTTCAGACGTCGAGGGCTAAGTCTGTTTCCGATGATAAAAACCCATCTGTTTCCACTGAAAAACCTTTCAGGGGATCGTTTGCGACAGCTTGGCACCATTTTTGAGTGAATTGCAGAACGTCAGATTTTTGCTGAAATTGTGACCGCGCGGCTTAGGGATTTTTTAAAAAATTTGTTCAGACGTCGAGGGCGAATTCTGTTTCCGATGATAAAAACCCATCTGTTTCCACCGAAAAACCTTTCAGGGGATCCTTTGCAACAGCTTGGCATCATTTTTGAGTGAATTGCAGAACGTCAGATTTTTGCTGAAATTGTGACTGCGCGGCTTAGGGATTTTTTAAAAAATTTGTTCAGACGTCGAGGGGGAATTCTGTTTTCGATGATAAAAACCCATCTGTTTCCACCGAGAAACCTTTCAGGGGATCGTTTGCAACAGCTTGGCACCATTTTTGAGTGAATTGCAGAACGTCAGATTTTTGCTGAAATTGTGACCGCGCGGCTTAGGAATTTTTTTAAAAAAAGTTTTTTAGACGTCGAGGGCTAAGTCTGTTTCCGATGATAAAAACCCATCTGTTTCCACTGAAAAACCTTTCAGGGGATCGTTTGCGACAGCTTGGCACCATTTTTGAGTGAATTGCAGAACCTCAGATTTTTGCTGAAATTGTGACCGCACGGCTTAGGGATTTTTTCAAAATAAGTTGTTCATACATAGAGGGCTAAGTCTGTTTCCGATCATAAAAACCCATCTGTTTCCACTGAAAAACCTTTCAGGGGATCGTTTGCAACAGCTTGGCACCATTTTTGAGTGAATTGCAGAATGTCAGATTTTTGCTGAAATTGTGACCGCGCGGCTTAGGGATTTTTTCAAAAAAAGTTGTTCATACATAGAGGGCGAAGTCTGTTTCCGACGATAAAAACCCATCTGTTTCCACTGAAAAACATTTCAGGGGATCGCTTGCAACAGCTTGGCACCATTTTTGAGCGAATTGCAGAACGTCAGATTTTTGCTGAAATTGTGACTGCGCTGCTTATGGATTTTTTCAAAAAAAGTTGTTCAAACGTCGAGGGCTAGTTCTGTTTCCGATGATAAAAACCCATCTGTTTCCACTGAAAAACCTATCAGGGAATCGCTTGCAACAGCTTGGCACCATTTTTGAGTGAATTGCAGAACGTCAGATTTTTGCTGAAATTGTGAACGCGCGGCTTATGGATTTTTTCAAAAAAAATTGTTCAGACGTCGAGGGCTAGTTCTGTTTCCGATGATAAAAACCCATCTGTTTCCACTGAAAAACCTATCAGGGAATCGCTTGCAACAGCTTGGCACCATTTTTGAGTGAATTGCAGAAGGTCAGATTTTTGCTGAAATTGTGACCGCGCGGCTTAGGGATTTTTTCAAAAAAAGTTGTTCAGACGTCGAGGGCTAATTCTGTTTTCGATGATAAAAACCCATCTGTTTCCACCGAGAAGCCTTTCAGGGGATCGTTTGCAACAGCTTGGCACCATTTTTGAGTGAATTGCAGAACGTCAGATTTTTGCTGAAATTGTGACCGCGCGGCTTAGGGTTTTTTAAAAAATTTGTTCAGACGTCGAGGGCTAATTCTGTTTTCGATGATAAAAACCTATCTGTTTCCACCGAAAAACATTTCAGGGGATCCTTTACAACAGCTTGGCACCATTTTTGAGTGAATTGCAGAATGTCAGATTTTTGCTGAAATTGTGACCGCGCGGCTTAGGGATTTTTTCAAAAAAAGTTGTTCAGACGTCGAGGGCTATTTCTGTTTTCGATGATAAAAACGCATCTGTTTCCACCGAGAAGCCTTTCAGGCGATCGTTTGCAACAGCTTGGCACCATTTTTGAGTGAATTGCAGAACGTCAGATTTTTGCTGAAATTGTGACCGAGCGGCTTAGGGATTTTTTCAAAAAAAGTTGTTCAGATGTCGAGGGATAATTCTGTTTCCGATGATAAAAACCCATCTGTTTCCACTGAAAAACCTTTCAGGGGATCGCTTGCAACAGCTTGGCACCATTTTTGAGTGAATTGCAGAACATCAGATTTTTGCTGAAATTGTGACTGCGCGGCTTAGGGATTTTTTAAAAAATTTGTTCAGACGTCGAGGGGGAATTCTGTTTTCGATGATAAAAACCCATCTGTTTCCACCGAGAAACCTTTCAGGGGATCGTTTGCAACAGCTTGGCCCCATTTTTGAGTGAATTGCAGAACCTCAGATTTTTGCTGAAATTGTGACCGCGCGGCTTAGGGATTTTTTTAAAAAAAGTTTTTTAGACGTCGAGGGCAAAGTCTGTTTCCGATGATAAAAACCCATCTGTTTCCACTGAAAAATCTTTCAGGGGATCGTTTGCGACAGCTTGGCACCATTTTTGAGTGAATTGCAGAACGTCAGATTTTTGCTGAAATTGTGACCGCGCGGCTTAGGGATTTTTTTTAAAAAAGTTTTTTAGACGTCGAGGGCTAAGTCTGTTTCCGATGATAAAAACCCATCTGTTTCCACCGAGATGCCTTTCAGGGGATCGTTTGCGACAGCTTGGCACCATTTTTGAGTGAATTGCAGAACCTCAGATTTTTGCTGAAATTGTGACCGCGCGGCTTAGCGATTTTTTCAAAAAAAGTTGTTCAGACGTCAAACGGCTAGTTCTGTTTCTGATGATAAAAACCCATCTGTTTCCACTGAAAAACCTATCAGGGAATCGCTTGCAACAGCTTGGCACCATTTTTGAGTGAATTGCAGAACGTCAGATTTTTGCTGAAATTGTGACCGCGCGGCTTAGGGATTTTTTTAAAAAAAGTTTTTTAGACGTCGAGGGCTAAGTCTGTTTCCGATGATAAAAACCCATCTGTTTCCACCGAAAAACCTTTCAGGGCATCGTTTACAACAGCTTGGCACCATTTTTGAGTGAATTGCAGAACGTCAGATTTTTGCTGAAATTGTGACCGCGAGGCTTAGGGATTTTTTCAAAAAAAGTTGTTCAGACGTCGAGGGCTAATTCTGTTTTCGATGATAAAAACCCATCTGTTTCCACCGAAAAACTTTCAGGGGATCCGTTGCAACAGCTTGGCACCATTTTTGAGTGAATTGCAGAACGTCAGATTTTTGCTGAAATTGTGACCGCGCGGCTTAGGGATTTTTTCAAAATAAGTTGTTCATACATAGAGGGCTAAGTCTGTTTCCGATCATAAAAACCCATCTGTTTCCACTGAAAAACCTTTCAGGGGATCGTTTGCAACAGCTTGGCACCATTTTTGAGTGAATTGCAGAACGTCAGATTTTTGCTGAAATTGTGACCGCGCGGCTTAGGGATTTTTTCAAAAAAAGTTGTTCAGACGTCGAGGGATAATTCTGTTTCCGATGATAAAAACCCATCTGTTTCCACTGAAAAACCTTTCAGGGGATCGTTTGCAACAGCTTGGCACCATTTTTGAGTGAATTGCAGAACGTCAGATTTTTGCTGAAATTGTGACCGCGCAGCTTAGGGATTTTTTCAAAAAAAGTTGTTCATACATAGAGGGCTAAGTCTGTTTCCGACGATAAAAACCCATCTGTTTCCACTGAAAAACATTTCAGGGGATCGCTTGCAACAGCTTGGCACCATTTTTGAGTGAATTGCAGAACGTCAGATTTTTGCTGAAATTGTGACCGCGCGGCTTAGGGATTTTTTTAAAAATTTGTTCAGACGTCGAGGGCGAATTCTGTTTTCGATGATAAAAACCCATCTGTTTCCACCGAAAAACTTTCAGGGGATCCGTTGCAACAGCTTGGCACCATTTTTGAGTGAATTGCAGAACGTCAGATTTTTGCTGAAATTGTGACCACGCGGCTTAGGGATTTTTTCAAAAAAAGTTTTTCATATATAGAGGGCTAAGTCTGTTTCCGATTATAAAAACCCATCTGTTTCCACTGAAAAACCTTTCAGGGGATCGTTTGCGACAGCTTGGCACCATTTTTGAGTGAATTGCAGAACGTCAGATTTTTGCTGAAATTGTGACCGGGCGGCTTAGGGATTTTTTCAAAAAAAGTTGTTCAGACGTCAAACGGCTAGTTCTGTTTCTGATGATAAAAACCCATCTGTTTCCACCGAAAAACCTTTCAGGGGATCCTTTGCAACAGCATGGCGCCATTTTTGAGTGAATTGCAGAACCTCAGATTTTTGCTGAAATTGTGACCGCGCGGCTTAGGGATTTTTTCAAAAAAAGTTGTTCAGACGTCGAGGGCTAATTCTGTTTTCGATGATAAAAACCCATCTGTTTCCACTGAGAAGCCTTTCAGGGGATCCTTTGCAACAGCTTGGCACCATTTTTGAGTGAATTGCAGAACGTCAGATTTTTGCTGAAATTGTGACCGCGCGGCTTAGGGATTTTTTCAAAAAAAGTTGTTCAGACGTCAAAGGGCTAGTTCTGTTTCCGATGATAAAAACCCATCTGTTTCCACCGAGAAGCCTTTCAGGGGATCCTTTGCAACAGCTTGGCACCATTTTTGAGTGAATTGCAGAACGTCAGATTTTTGCTGAAATTGTGACCGCGCGGCTTAGGGATTTTTTCAAAAAAGGTTGTTCAGACGTCGAGGGCTAATTCTGTTTCCGATGATAAGAACCCATCTGTTTCCACTGAAAAACCTTTCAGGGGATCGTTTGCAACAGCTTGGCATCATTTTTGAGTGAATTGCATAACGTCAGATTTTTGCTGAAATTGTGACCGTGCGGCTTAGGGATTTTTTCAAAAAAAGTTGTTCAGACGTTGAGGGCTATTTCTGTTTCCGATGATAAGAACCCATGTTTCTCCACCGAAAAACCTTTCAGGGCATCGTTTACAACAGCTTGGCACCATTTCTGAGTGAATTGCAGAACGTCAGATTTTTGCTGAAATTGTGACCGCGCGGCTTAGGGATTTTTTCAAAAAAAGTTGTTCATACGTAGAGGGCTAAGTCTGTTTCGGATTATAAAAACCCATCTGTTTCCACTGAAAAACCTTTCAGGGGATCGTTTGCAACAGCTTGGCACCATTTTTGAGTGAATTGCAGAATGTCAGATTTTTGCTGAAATTGTGACCGCGCGGCTTAGGGATTTTTTTAAAAAAAGTTTTTTAGACGTCGAGGGCTAAGTCTGTTTCCGATGATAAAAACCCATCTGTTTCCACCGAAAAACCTTTCAGGGCATCGTTTACAACAGCTTGGCACCATTTTTGAGTGAATTGCAGAACGTCAGATTTTTGCTGAAATTGTGACCGCGAGGCTTAGGGATTTTTTCAAAAAAAGTTGTTCAGACGTCGAGGGCTAATTCTGTTTTCGATGATAAAAACCCATCTGTTTCCACCGAAAAACTTTCAGGGGATCCGTTGCAACAGCTTGGCACCATTTTTGAGTGAATTGCAGAACGTCAGATTTTTGCTGAAATTGTGACCGCGCGGCTTAGGGATTTTTTCAAAATAAGTTGTTCATACGTAGAGGGCTAAGTCTGTTTCCGATCATAAAAACCCATCTGTTTCCACTGAAAAACCTTTCAGGGGATCGTTTGCAACAGCTTGGCACCATTTTTGAGTGAATTGCAGAACGTCAGATTTTTGCTGAAATTGTGACCGCGCGGCTTAGGGATTTTTTCAAAAAAAGTTGTTCAGACGTCGAGGGATAATTCTGTTTCCGATGATAAAAACCCATCTGTTTCCACTGAAAAACCTTTCAGGGGATCGTTTGCAACAGCTTGGCACCATTTTTGAGTGAATTGCAGAACGTCAGATTTTTGCTGAAATTGTGACCGCGCAGCTTAGGGATTTTTTCAAAAAAAGTTGTTCATACATAGAGGGCTAAGTCTGTTTCCGACGATAAAAACCCATCTGTTTCCACTGAAAAACATTTCAGGGGATCGCTTGCAACAGCTTGGCACCATTTTTGAGTGAATTGCAGAACGTCAGATTTTTGCTGAAATTGTGACCGCGCGGCTTAGGGATTTTTTTAAAAATTTGTTCAGACGTCGAGGGCGAATTCTGTTTTCGATGATAAAAACCCATCTGTTTCCACCGAAAAACTTTCAGGGGATCCGTTGCAACAGCTTGGCACCATTTTTGAGTGAATTGCAGAACGTCAGATTTTTGCTGAAATTGTGACCACGCGGCTTAGGGATTTTTTCAAAAAAAGTTTTTCATATATAGAGGGCTAAGTCTGTTTCCGATTATAAAAACCCATCTGTTTCCACTGAAAAACCTTTCAGGGGATCGTTTGCAACAGCTTGGCACCATTTTTGAGTGAATTGCAGAACGTCAGATTTTTGCTGAAATTGTGACCGCGCGGCTTAGGGATTTTTTTAAAAATTTGTTCAGACGTCGAGGGGGAATTCTGTTTCCGATGATAAAAACCCATCTGTTTCCACTGAAAAACCTTTCAGGGGATCGTTTGCGACAGCTTGGCACCATTTTTGAGTGAATTGCAGAACGTCAGATTTTTGCTGAAATTGTGACCGGGCGGCTTAGGGATTTTTTCAAAAAAAGTTGTTCAGACGTCAAACGGCTAGTTCTGTTTCTGATGATAAAAACCCATCTGTTTCCACCGAAAAACCTTTCAGGGGATCCTTTGCAACAGCTTGGCGCCATTTTTGAGTGAATTGCAGAACCTCAGATTTTTGCTGAAATTGTGACCGCGCGGCTTAGGGATTTTTTCAAAAAAAGTTGTTCAGACGTCGAGGGCTAATTCTGTTTTCGATGATAAAAACCCATCTGTTTCCACTGAGAAGCCTTTCAGGGGATCCTTTGCAACAGCTTGGCACCATTTTTGAGTGAATTGCAGAACGTCAGATTTTTGCTGAAATTGTGACCGCGCGGCTTAGGGATTTTTTCAAAAAAAGTTGTTCAGACGTCAAAGGGCTAGTTCTGTTTCCGATGATAAGAACCCATGTTTCTCCACCGAAAAACCTTTCAGGGCATCGTTTACAACAGCTTGGCACCATTTCTGAGTGAATTGCAGAACGTCAGATTTTTGCTGAAATTGTGACCGCGCGGCTTAGGGATTTTTTCAAAAAAAGTTGTTCATACGTACAGGGCTAAGTCTGTTTCGGATTATAAAAACCCATCTGTTTCCACTGAAAAACCTTTCAGGGGATCGTTTGCAACAGCTTGGCACCATTTTTGAGTGAATTGCAGAATGTCAGATTTTTGCTGAAATTGTGACCGCGCGGCTTAGGGATTTTTTCAAAAAAAGTTGTTCATACGTAGAGGGCTAAGTCTGTTTCCGATTATAAAAACCCATGTGTTTCCACTGAAAAACCTTTCACGGGATCGTTTGCAACAGCTTGGCACCATTTTTGAGTGAAATGCAGAACGTCAGATTTTTGCTGAAATTGTGACCGCGCGGCTTAGGGATTTTTTCAAAAAAAGTTGTTCAGACGTCGAGGGATAATTCTGTTTCCGATGATAAAAACCCATCTGTTTCCACTGAAAAACCTTTCAGGGGATCGCTTGCAACAGCTTGGCACCATTTTTGAGTGAATTGCAGAATGTCAGATTTTTGCTGAAATTGTGACCGCGCGGCTTAGGGATTTTTTCAAAAAAAGTTGTTCATACGTAGAGGGCTAAGTCTGTTTCGGATTATAAAAACCCATCTGTTTCCAATGAAAAACCTTTCAGGGGATCGTTTGCAACAGCTTGGCACCATTTTTGAGTGAATTGCAGAATGTCAGATTTTTGCTGAAATTGTGACCGCGCGGCTTAGGGATTTTTTCAAAAAAAGTTGTTCAGACGTCAAACGGCTAGTTCTGTTTCTGATGATAAAAACCCATCTGTTTCCACCGAAAAACCTTTCAGGGGATCCTTTGCAACAGCTTGGCGCCATTTTTGAGTGAATTGCAGAACCTCAGATTTTTGCTGAAATTGTGACCGCGCGGCTTAGGGTTTTTTAAAAAATTTGTTCAGACGTCGAGGGCTAATTCTGTTTTCGATGATAAAAACCCATCTGTTTCCACCGAAAAACCTTTCAGGGGATCCTTTGCAACAGCATGGCATCATTTTTGAGTGAATTGCAGAACGTCAGATTTTTGCTGAAATTGTGACAATGCGGCTTAGGGATTTTTTCAAAAAAAGTTGTTCAGACGTCGAGGGCTAATTCTGTTTCCGATGATAAAAACCCATCTGTTTCCACTGAAAAACCTTTCAGGGGATCGCTTGCAACAGCTTGGCACCATTTTTGAGTGAATTGCAGAATGTCAGATTTTTGCTGAAATTGTGACCGCGCGGCTTAGGGATTTTTTAAAAAAATTGTTCAGACGTCGAGGGCGAATTCTGTTTTCGATGATAAAAACCCATCTGTTTCCACCGAGAAACCTTTCAGGGGATTGTTTTCAACAGCTTGGCACCATTTTTGAGTGAATTGCAGAACGTCAGATTTTTGCTGAAATTGTGACCGCGCGGCTTAGGGATTTTTTCAAAAAAAGTTGTTCAGACGTCGAGGGCTAAGTTTGTTTCCGATGATAAAAACCCATCTGTTTCCACTGAAAAACCTTTCAGGGGATCGTTTGCAACAGCTTGGCACCATTTTTGAGTGAATTGCAGAACGTCAGATTTTTGCTGAAATTGTGACCGCGCGGCTTAGGGATTTTTTCAAAAAAAGTTGTTCAGACGTCGAGGGCTAATTCTGTTTCCGATGATAAAAACCCATCTGTTTCCACTGAAAAACCTTTCAGGGGATCGCTTGCAACAGCTTGGCACCATTTTTTTTGTGAATTGCAGAATGTCAGATTTTTGCTGAAATTGTGACCGCGCGGCTTAGGGATTTTTTAAAAAAATTGTTCAGACGTCGAGGGCGAATTCTGTTTTCGATGATAAAAACCCATCTGTTTCCACCGAGAAACCTTTCAGGGGATTGTTTTCAACAGCTTGGCACCATTTTTGAGTGAATTGCAGAACGTCAGATTTTTGCTGAAATTGTGACCGCGCGGCTTAGGGATTTTTTCAAAAAAAGTTGTTCAGACGTCGAGGGCTAAGTTTGTTTCCGATGATAAAAACCCATCTGTTTCCACTGAAAAACCTTTCAGGGGATCGTTTGCAACAGCTTGGCACCATTTTTGAGTGAATTGCAGAACGTCAGATTTTTGCTGAAATTGTGACCGCGCGGCTTAGGGATTTTTTCAAAAAAAGTTGTTCAAACGTCGAGGGCTAATTCTGTTTCCGATGATAAAAACCCATCTGTTTCCACCGAGAAACCTTTCAGGGGATTGTTTTCAACAGCTTGGCACCATTTTTGAGTGAATTGCAGAACGTCAGATTTTTGCTGAAATTGTGACCGCGCGGCTTAGGGATTTTTTCAAAAAAAGTTGTTCATACGTAGAGGGCTAAGTCTGTTTCGGATTATAAAAACCCATCTGTTTCCACTGAAAAACCTTTCAGGGGATCGTTTGCAACAGCTTGGCACCATTTTTGAGTGAATTGCAGAATGTCAGATTTTTGCTGAAATTGTGACCGCGCGGCTTAGGGATTTTTTCAAAAAAAGTTGTTCATACGTAGAGGGCTAAGTCTGTTTCCGATTATAAAAACCCATGTGTTTCCACTGAAAAACCTTTCACGGGATCGTTTGCAACAGCTTGGCACCATTTTTGAGTGAAATGCAGAACGTCAGATTTTTGCTGAAATTGTGACCGCGCGGCTTAGGGATTTTTTCAAAAAAAGTTGTTCAGACGTCGAGGGATAATTCTGTTTCCGATGATAAAAACCCATCTGTTTCCACTGAAAAACCTTTCAGGGGATCGCTTGCAACAGCTTGGCACCATTTTTGAGTGAATTGCAGAATGTCAGATTTTTGCTGAAATTGTGACCGCGCGGCTTAGGGATTTTTTCAAAAAAAGTTGTTCATACGTAGAGGGCTAAGTCTGTTTCGGATTATAAAAACCCATCTGTTTCCACTGAAAAACCTTTCAGGGGATCGTTTGCAACAGCTTGGCACCATTTTTGAGTGAATTGCAGAATGTCAGATTTTTGCTGAAATTGTGACCGCGCGGCTTAGGGATTTTTTCAAAAAAAGTTGTTCAGACGTCAAACGGCTAGTTCTGTTTCTGATGATAAAAACCCATCTGTTTCCACCGAAAAACCTTTCAGGGGATCCTTTGCAACAGCTTGGCGCCATTTTTGAGTGAATTGCAGAACCTCAGATTTTTGCTGAAATTGTGACCGCGCGGCTTAGGGTTTTTTAAAAAATTTGTTCAGACGTCGAGGGCTAATTCTGTTTTCGATGATAAAAACCCATCTGTTTCCACCGAAAAACCTTTCAGGGGATCCTTTGCAACAGCATGGCATCATTTTTGAGTGAATTGCAGAACGTCAGATTTTTGCTGAAATTGTGACAATGCGGCTTAGGGATTTTTTCAAAAAAAGTTGTTCAGACGTCGAGGGCTAATTCTGTTTCCGATGATAAAAACCCATCTGTTTCCACTGAAAAACCTTTCAGGGGATCGCTTGCAACAGCTTGGCACCATTTTTGAGTGAATTGCAGAATGTCAGATTTTTGCTGAAATTGTGACCGCGCGGCTTAGGGATTTTTTAAAAAAATTGTTCAGACGTCGAGGGCGAATTCTGTTTTCGATGATAAAAACCCATCTGTTTCCACCGAGAAACCTTTCAGGGGATTGTTTTCAACAGCTTGGCACCATTTTTGAGTGAATTGCAGAACGTCAGATTTTTGCTGAAATTGTGACCGCGCGGCTTAGGGATTTTTTCAAAAAAAGTTGTTCAGACGTCGAGGGCTAAGTTTGTTTCCGATGATAAAAACCCATCTGTTTCCACTGAAAAACCTTTCAGGGGATCGTTTGCAACAGCTTGGCACCATTTTTGAGTGAATTGCAGAACGTCAGATTTTTGCTGAAATTGTGACCGCGCGGCTTAGGGATTTTTTCAAAAAAAGTTGTTCAGACGTCGAGGGCTAATTCTGTTTCCGATGATAAAAACCCATCTGTTTCCACTGAAAAACCTTTCAGGGGATCGCTTGCAACAGCTTGGCACCATTTTTGAGTGAATTGCAGAATGTCAGATTTTTGCTGAAATTGTGACCGCGCGGCTTAGGGATTTTTTAAAAAAATTGTTCAGACGTCGAGGGCGAATTCTGTTTTCGATGATAAAAACCCATCTGTTTCCACCGAGAAACCTTTCAGGGGATTGTTTTCAACAGCTTGGCACCATTTTTGAGTGAATTGCAGAACGTCAGATTTTTGCTGAAATTGTGACCGCGCGGCTTAGGGATTTTTTCAAAAAAAGTTGTTCAGACGTCGAGGGCTAAGTTTGTTTCCGATGATAAAAACCCATCTGTTTCCACTGAAAAACCTTTCAGGGGATCGTTTGCAACAGCTTGGCACCATTTTTGAGTGAATTGCAGAACGTCAGATTTTTGCTGAAATTGTGACCGCGCGGCTTAGGGATTTTTTCAAAAAAAGTTGTTCAAACGTCGAGGGCTAATTCTGTTTCCGATGATAAAAACCCATCTGTTTCCACTGAAAAACCTTTCAGGGGATCGTTTGCAACAGCTTGGCATCATTTTTGAGTGAATTGCAGAACGTCAGATTTTTGCTGAAATTGTGACCGCGCGGCTTAGGGATTTTGTCAAAAAAAGTTGTTCAGACGTCGAGGGCGAATTCTGTTTTCGATGTTAAAAACCCATCTGTTTCCCCCGAGAAACCTTTCAGGGGATCCTTTGCAACAGCTTGGCACCATTTTTGAGTGAATTGCAGAACGTCAGATTTTTGCTGATATTCTGACCGCGCGCCTTAGGGATTTTTAAAAAAATTTGTTCAGACCTCGAGGGCGAATTCTGTTTTGATGATAAAAACCCATCTGTTTCGACTGAAAAACCTTTCAGGGGATCGCTTGCAACAGCTTGGCACCATTTTTGAGTGAATTGCAGAACGTCAGATTTTTGCTGAAATTGTGACCGCGCGGCTTAGGGATTTTTTCAAAAAAAGTTGTTCAGACGTCAAACGGCTAGTTCTGTTTCTGATGATAAAAACCCATCTGTTTTCACCGAAAAACCTTTGAGGGGATCCTTTGCAACAGCTTGGCGCCATTTTTGAGTGAATTGCAGAACCTCAGATTTTTGCTGAAATTGTGACCGCGCGGCTTAGGGATTTTTTCAAAAAAAGTTGTTCAGACGTCGAGGGCTAATTCTGTTTTCGATGATAAAAACCCATCTGTTTCCACCGAGAAGCCTTTCAGGGGATCGTTTGCAACAGCTTGGCGCCATTTTTGAGTTAATTGCAGAACCTCAGATTTTTGCTGAAATTGTGTCCGCGCGGCTTAGGGATTTTTTCAAAAAAAGTTGTTCAGACGTCGAGGGCTAATTCTGTTTCCGATGATAAAAACCCATCTGTTTCCACCGAGATGCCTTTCAGGGGATCGTTTGCAACAGCTTGGCACCATTTTTGAGTGAATTGCAGAACAACAGATTTTTGCTGAAATTGTGACCACACGGCTTAGGGTTTTTTAAAAAATTTGTTCAGACGTCGAGGGCTAATTCTGTTTTCGATGATAAAAACCCATCTGTTTCCACCGAAAAACCTTTCAAGGGATCCTTTACAACAGCATGGCATCATTTTTGAGTGAATTGCAGAACGTCAGATTTTTGCTGAAATTGTGACCGCGCGGCTTAGGGATTTTTTCAAAAAAAGTTGTTCAGACGTTGAGGGCTATATCTGTTTCCGTTGATAAAAACCCATCTGTTTCCCCCGAGAAACCTTTCAGGGGATCCTTTGCAACAGCTTGGCACCATTTTTGAGTGAATTGCAGAACGTCAGATTTTTGCTGATATTGTGACCGCGCGCCTTAGGGATTTTATAAAAAAATTTGTTCAGACGTCGAGGGCGAATTCTGTTTTTGATGATAAAAACCCAACTGTTTCCACTGAAAAACCTTTCAGGGGATCGCTTGCAACAGCTTGGCACCATTTTTGAGTGAATTGCAGAACGTCAGATTTTTGCTGAAATTGTGACCGCGCGGCTTAGGGATTTTTTCAAAAAAAGTTGTTCAGACGTCAAACGGCTAGTTCTGTTTCTGATGATAAAAACCCATCTGTTTTCACCGAAAAACCTTTCAGGGGATCCTTTGCAACAGCTTGGCACCATTTTTGAGTGAATTGCAGAACCTCAGATTTTTGCTGAAATTGTGACCGCGCGGCTTAGGGATTTTTTCAAAAAAAGTTGTTCAGACATCGAGGGCTAATTCTGTTTTCGATGATAAAAACCCATCTGTTTCCACCGAGAAGCCTTTCAGGGGATCGTTTGCAACAGCTTGGCGCCATTTTTGAGTGAATTGCAGAACCTCAGATTTTTGCTGAAATTGTGACCGTGCGGCTTAGGGATTTTTTTAAAAAAAGTTGTTCAGACGTTGAGGGCTAATTCTGTTTTCGATGATAAAAACCCATCTGTTTCCACCGAGAAGCCTTTCAGGGGATCGTTTGCAACAGCTTGGCACCATTTTTGAGTGAATTGCAGAACAACAGATTTTTGCTGAAATTGTGACCACGCGGCTTAGGGTTTTTTAAAAAATTTGTTTAGAGGTCGAGGGCTAATTCTGTTTTCGATGATAAAAACCCATCTGTTTCCACCGAAAAACCTTTCAAGGGATCCTTTACAACAGCATGGCATCATTTTTGAGTGAATTGCAGAACGTCAGATTTTTGCTGAAATTGTGACCGCGCGGCTTAGGGATTTTTTCAAAAAAATTTGTTCAGACGTCGAGGGCTAATTCTGTTTTCGATGATAAAAACCCATCTGTTTCCACCGAAAAACCTTTCAGGGGATGCTTTGCAACAGCTTGGCACCATTTTTGAGTGAATTGCAGAATGTCAGATTTTTGCTGAAATTGTGACCGCGCGGCTTAGGGATTTTTTCAAAAAAAGTTGTTCATACGTAGAGGGCTAAGTCTGTTTTCGATTATAAAAACCCATCTGTTTCCACCGAGAAGCCTTTCAGGGGATCGTTTGCAACAGCTTGGCACCATTTTTGAGTGAATTGCAGAACGTCAGATTTTTGCTGAAATTGTGACCGCGCGGCTTAGGGTTTTTTAAAAAAGTTGTTCAGACGTCGAGGGCTGATTCTGTTTTCGATGATAAAAACCAATCTGTTTCCACCGAAAAACCTTTCAGGGGATCCTTTACAACAGCATGGCATCATTTTTGAGTGAATTGCAGAACGTCAGATTTTTGCTGAAATTGTGACCGCGCGGCTTAGGGATTTTTTCAAAAAAAGTTGTTCAGACGTCGAGGGCTATTTCTGTTTCCGATGATAAGAACCCATGTTTCTCCCCCGAAAAACCTTTCAGGGCATCGTTTACAACAGCTTGGCACCATTTTTGAGTGAATTGCAGAACGTCAGATTTTTTCTGAAATTGTGACCGCGCGGCTTTGGGATTTTTTCAAAAAAAGTTGTACATACGTAGAGGGCTAAGTCTGTTTCCGATTATAAAAACCCATCTGTTTCCACTGAAAAACCTTTCAGGGGATCGTTTGCAACAGCTTGGCACCATTTTTGAGTGAATTGCAGAATGTCAGATTTTTGCTGAAATTGTGACCGCGCGGCTTAGAGATTTTTTCAAAAAAAGTTGTTCAGACGTCGAGGGCGAATTCTGTTTTCGATGTTAAAAACCCATCTGTTTCCCCCGAGAAACCTTTCAGGGGATCCTTTGCAACAGCTTGGCACCATTTTTGAGTGAATTGCAGAACGTCAGATTTTTGCTGATATTCTGACCGCGCGCCTTAGGGATTTTTTAAAAAAATTATTCAGACGTCGAGGGCGAATTCTATTTTTGATGATAAAAACCCATCCGTTTACACTGAAAAACCTTTCAGGGGATCGCTTGCAACAGCTTGGCACCATTTTTGAGTGAATTGCAGAACGTCAGATTTTTGCTGAAATTGTGACCGCGCGGCTTAGGGATTTTTTCAAAAAAAGTTGTTCAGACGTCAAACGGCTAGTTCTGTTTCTGATGATAAAAACCCATCTGTTTTCACCGAAAAACCTTTCAGGGGATCCTTTGCAACAGCTTGGCGCCATTTTTGAGTGAATTGCAGAACCTCAGATTTTTGCTGAAATTGTGACCGCGCGGCTTAGGGATTTTTTCAAAAAAAGTTGTTCAGACGTCGAGGGCTAATTCTGTTTTCGATGATAAAAACCCATCTGTTTCCACCGAGAAGCCTTTCAGGGGATCGTTTGCAACAGCTTGGCGCCATTTTTGAGTGAATTGCAGAACCTCAGATTTTTGCTGAAATTGTGACCGCGCGGCTTAGGGATTTTTTCAAAAAAAGTTGTTCAGACGTCGAGGGCTAATTCTGTTTTCGATGATAAAAACCCATCTGTTTCCACCAAGAAGCCTTTCAGGGGATCGTTTGCAACAGCTTGGCACCATTTTTGAGTGAATTGCAGAACAACAGATTTTTGCTGAAATTGTGACCACGCGGCTTAGGGTTTTTTAAAAAATTTCTTCAGACGTCGAGGGCTAATTCTGTTTTCGATGATAAAAACCCATTTGTTTCCACCGAAAAACCTTTCAGGGGATCCTTTGCAACAGCTTGGCACCATTTTTGAGTGAATTGCAGAACGTCAGATTTTTGCTGAAATTGTGACCGCGCGGCTTAGGGATTTTTTCAAAAAAAGTTGTTCATACGTAGAGGGCTAAGTCTGTTTCCGATTATAAAAACCCATCTGTTTCCACCGAAAAACCTTTCAGGGGATCGTTTGCAACAGCTTGGCGCCATTTTTGAGTGAATTGCAGAACCTCAGATTTTTGCTGAAATTGTGACCGCGTGGCTTAGGGATATTTTCAAAAAAAGTTGTTCAGACGTCGAGGGCTAATTCTGTTTTCGATGATAAAAACCCATCTGTTTCCACCGAGAAGCCTTTCAGGGGATCGTTTGCAACAGCTTGGCACCATTTTTGAGTGAATTGCAGAACGTCAGATTTTTGCTGATATTGTGATCGCGCGGCTTAGGGTTTTTTAAAAAAGTTGTTCATACGTCGAGGGCTAATTCTGTTTTCGATGATAAAAACCCATCTGTTTCCACCGAAAAACCTTTCAGGGGATCCTTTACAACAGCATGGCATCATTTTTGAGTGAATTGCAGAACGTCAGATTTTTGCTGAAATTGTGACCGCGCGGCTTAGGGATTTTTTCAAAAAAAGTTGTTCAGACGTCGAGGGATAATTCTGTTTCCGATGATAAAAACCCATGTTTCTCCCCCGAAAAACCTTTCAGGGCATCGTTTACAACAGCTTGGCACCATTTTTGAGTGAATTGCAGAATGTCAGATTTTTGCTGAAATTGTGACCGCGCGGCTTAGGGATTTTTTCAAAAAAAGTTGTTCAAACGTCGAGGGCTAATTCTGTTTCCGATGATAAAAACCCATCTGTTTCCACTGAAAAACCTTTCAGGGGATCGTTTGCAACAGCTTGGCATCATTTTTGAGTGAATTGCAGAACGTCAGATTTTTGCTGAAATTGTGACCGCGCGGCTTAGGGATTTTTTCAAAAAAAGTTGTTCAGACGTCGAGGGCGAATTCTGTTTTCGATGTTAAAAACCCATCTGTTTCCCCCGAGAAACCTTTCAGGGGATCCTTTGCAACAGCTTGGCACCATTTTTGAGTGAATTGCAGAACGTCAGATTTTTGCTGATATTCTGACCGCGTGCCTTAGGGATTTTTAAAAAAATTTGTTCAGACCTCGAGGGCGAATTCTGTTTTGATGATAAAAACCCATCTGTTTCCACTGAAAAACCTTTCAGGGGATCGCTTGCAACAGCTTGGCACCATTTTTGAGTGAATTTCAGAACGTCAGATTTTTGCTGAAATTGTGACCGCGCGGCTTAGGGATTTTTTCAAAAAAAGTTGTTCAGACGTCAAACGGCTAGTTCTGTTTCTGATGATAAAAACCCATCTGTTTTCACCGAAAAACCTTTCAGGGGATCCTTTGCAACAGCTTGGCGCCATTTTTGAGTGAATTGCAGAACCTCAGATTTTTGCTGAAATTGTGACCGCGCGGCTTAGGGATTTTTTCAAAAAAAGTTGTTCAGACGTCGAGGGCTAATTCTGTTTTCGATGATAAAAACCCATCTGTTTCCACCGAGAAGCCTATCAGGGGATCGTTTGCAACAGCTTGGCGCCATTTTTGAGTGAATTGCAGAACCTCAGATTTTTGCTGAAATTGTGACCGCGCGGCTTAGGGATTTTTTCAAAAAAAGTTGTTCAGACGTCGAGGGCTAATTCTGTTTCCGATGATAAAAACCCATCTGTTTCCACCGAGATGCCTTTCAGGGGATCGTTTGCAACAGCTTGGCACCATTTTTGAGTGAATTGCAGAACAACAGATGTTTGCTGAAATTGTGACCACACGGCTTAGGGATTTTTTCAAAAAAAGTTGTTCAGACGTCGAGGGCTAATTCTGTTTTCGATGATAAAAACCCATCTGTTTCCACCGAGAAGCCTTTCAGGGGATCGTTTGCAACAGCTTGGCGCCATTTTTGAGTGAATTGCAGAACCTCAGATTTTTGCTGAAATTGTGACCGCGCGGCTTAGGGATTTTTTCAAAAAAAGTTGTTCAGACGTCGAGGGCTAATTCTGTTTTCGATGATAAAAACCCATTTGTTTCCACCGAAAAACCTTTCAGGGGATCCTTTGCAACAGCTTGGCACCATTTTTGAGTGAATTGCAGAACGTCAGATTTTTGCTGAAATTGTGACCGCGCGGCTTAGGGATTTTTTCAAAAAAAGTTGTTCATACGTAGAGGGCTAAGTCTGTTTCCGATTATAAAAACCCATCTGTTTCCACCGAAAAACCTTTCAGGGGATCGTTTGCAACAGCTTGGCGCCATTTTTGAGTGAATTGCAGAACCTCAGATTTTTGCTGAAATTGTGACCGCGTGGCTTAGGGATATTTTCAAAAAAAGTTGTTCAGACGTCGAGGGCTAATTCTGTTTTCGATGATAAAAACCCATCTGTTTCCACCGAGAAGCCTTTCAGGGGATCGTTTGCAACAGCTTGGCACCATTTTTGAGTGAATTGCAGAACGTCAGATTTTTGCTGAAATTGTGACCGCGCGGCTTAGTGATTTTTTCAAAAAAAGTTGTTCAAACGTCGAGGGCTAATTCTGTTTCCGATGATAAAAACCCATCTGTTTCCACCGAAAAACCTTTCAGGGGATCCTTTACAACAGCATGGCATCATTTTTGAGTGAATTGCAGAACGTCAGATTTTTGCTGAAATTGTGACCGCGCGGCTTAGGGATTTTTTCAAAAAAAGTTGTTCAGACGTCGAGGGATAATTCTGTTTCCGATGATAAAAACCCATGTTTCTCCCCCGAAAAACCTTTCAGGGCATCGTTTACAACAGCTTGGCACCATTTTTGAGTGAATTGCAGAATGTCAGATTTTTGCTGAAATTGTGACCGCGCGGCTTAGGGATTTTTTCAAAAAAAGTTGTTCAAACGTCGAGGGCTAATTCTGTTTCCGATGATAAAAACCCATCTGTTTCCACTGAAAAACCTTTCAGGGGATCGTTTGCAACAGCTTGGCATCATTTTTGAGTGAATTGCAGAACGTCAGATTTTTGCTGAAATTGTGACCGCGCGGCTTAGGGATTTTTTCAAAAAAAGTTGTTCAGACGTCGAGGGCGAATTCTGTTTTCGATGTTAAAAACCCATCTGTTTCCCCCGAGAAACCTTTCAGGGGATCCTTTGCAACAGCTTGGCACCATTTTTGAGTGAATTGCAGAACGTCAGATTTTTGCTGATATTCTGACCGCGTGCCTTAGGGATTTTTAAAAAAATTTGTTCAGACCTCGAGGGCGAATTCTGTTTTGATGATAAAAACCCATCTGTTTCCACTGAAAAACCTTTCAGGGGATCGCTTGCAACAGCTTGGCACCATTTTTGAGTGAATTTCAGAACGTCAGATTTTTGCTGAAATTGTGACCGCGCGGCTTAGGGATTTTTTCAAAAAAAGTTGTTCAGACGTCAAACGGCTAGTTCTGTTTCTGATGATAAAAACCCATCTGTTTTCACCGAAAAACCTTTCAGGGGATCCTTTGCAACAGCTTGGCGCCATTTTTGAGTGAATTGCAGAACCTCAGATTTTTGCTGAAATTGTGACCGCGCGGCTTAGGGATTTTTTCAAAAAAAGTTGTTCAGACGTCGAGGGCTAATTCTGTTTTCGATGATAAAAACCCATCTGTTTCCACCGAGAAGCCTATCAGGGGATCGTTTGCAACAGCTTGGCGCCATTTTTGAGTGAATTGCAGAACCTCAGATTTTTGCTGAAATTGTGACCGCGCGGCTTAGGGATTTTTTCAAAAAAAGTTGTTCAGACGTCGAGGGCTAATTCTGTTTCCGATGATAAAAACCCATCTGTTTCCACCGAGATGCCTTTCAGGGGATCGTTTGCAACAGCTTGGCACCATTTTTGAGTGAATTGCAGAACAACAGATGTTTGCTGAAATTGTGACCACACGGCTTAGGGTTTTTAAAAAAATTTGTTCAGACGTCGAGGGCTAATTCTGTTTTCGATGATAAAAACCCATCTGTTTCCACCGAAAAACCTTTCAAGGGATCCTTTACAACAGCATGGCATCATTTTTGAGTGAATTGCAGAACAACAGATTTTTGCTGAAATTGTGACCACACGGCTTAGGGTTTTTTAAAAAATTTGTTCAGACGTCGAGGGCTAATTCTGTTTTCGATGATAAAAACCCATCTGTTTCCACCGAAAAACCTTTCAAGGGATCCTTTACAACAGCATGGCATCATTTTTGAGTGAATTGCAGAACGTCAGATTTTTGCTGAAATTGTGACCGCGCGGCTTAGGGATTTTTTCAAAAAAAGTTGTTCAGACGTTGAGGGCTATTTCTGTTTCCGTTGATAAAAACCCAACTGTTTCCCCCGAGAAACCTTTCAGGGGATCCTTTGCAACAGCTTGGCACCATTTTTGAGTGAATTGCAGAACGTCAGATTTTTGCTGATATTCTGACCGCGCGCCTTAGGGATTTTTTAAAAAATTTGTTCAGACGTCGAGGGCGAATTCTGTTTCTGATGATAAAAACCCATCTGTTTCCACTGAAAAACCTTTCAGGGGATCGTTTACAACAGCTTGGCACCATTTTTGAGTGAATTGCAGAACGTCAGATTTTTGCTGAAATTGTGACCGCGCGGCTTAGGGATTTTTTCAAAAAAAGTTGTTCAGACGTCGAGGGCGAATTCTGTTTTCGATGTTAAAAACCCATCTGTTTCCCCCGAGAAACCTTTCAGGGGATCCTTTGCAACAGCTTGGCACCATTTTTGAGTGAATTGCAGAACGTCAGATTTTTGCTGATATTCTGACCGCGCGCCTTAGGGATTTTTAAAAAAATTTGTTCAGACCTCGAGGGCGAATTCTGTTTTGATGATAAAAACCCATCTGTTTCCACTGAAAAACCTTTCAGGGGATCGCTTGCAACAGCTTGGCACCATTTTTGAGTGAATTTCAGAACGTCAGATTTTTGCTGAAATTGTGACCGCGCGGCTTAGGGATTTTTTCAAAAAAAGTTGTTCAGACGTCAAACGGCTAGTTCTGTTTCTGATGATAAAAACCCATCTGTTTTCACCGAAAAACCTTTCAGGGGATCCTTTGCAACAGCTTGGCGCCATTTTTGAGTGAATTGCAGAACCTCAGATTTTTGCTGAAATTGTGACCGCGCGGCTTAGGGATTTTTTCAAAAAAAGTTGTTCAGACGTCGAGGGCTAATTCTGTTTTCGATGATAAAAATCCATCTGTTTCCACCGAGATGCCTTTCAGGGGATCGTTTGCAACAGCTTGGCACCATTTTTGAGTGAATTGCAGAACAACAGATTTTTGCTGAAATTGTGACCACACGGCTTAGGGTTTTTTAAAAAATTTGTTCAGACGTCGAGGGCTAATTCTGTTTTCGATGATAAAAACCCATCTGTTTCCACCGAAAAACCTTTCAAGGGATCCTTTACAACAGCATGGCATCATTTTTGAGTGAATTGCAGAACAACAGATTTTTGCTGAAATTGTGACTACACGGCTTAGGGTTTTTTAAAAAATTTGTTCAGACGTCGAGGGCTAATTCTGTTTTCGATGATAAAAACCCATCTGTTTCCACCGAAAAACCTTTCAAGGGATCCTTTACAACAGCATGGCATCATTTTTGAGTGAATTGCAGAACGTCAGATTTTTGCTGAAATTGTGACCGCGCGGCTTAGGGATTTTTTCAAAAAAAGTTGTTCAGACGTCGAGGGCTAATTCTGTTTCCGATGATAAAAACCCATCTGTTTCCACCGAGATGCCTTTCAGGGGATCGTTTGCAACAGCTTGGCACCATTTTTGAGTGAATTGCAGAACAACAGATTTTGGCTGAAATTGTGACCACACGGCTTAGGGTTTTTTAAAAAATTTGTTCAGACGTTGAGGGCTATTTCTGTTTCCGTTGATAAAAACCCATCTGTTTCCCCCGAGAAACCTTTCAGGGGATCCTTTGCAACAGCTTGGCACCATTTTTGAGTGAATTGCAGAACGTCAGATTTTTGCTGATATTCTGACCGCGCGCCTTAGGGATTTTTAAAAAAATTTGTTCAGACGTCGAGGGCGAATTCTGTTTTTGATGATAAAAACCCATCTGTTTCCAGTGAAAAACCTTTCAGGGGATCGCTTGCAACAGCTTGGCACCATTTTTGAGTGAATTGCAGAACGTCAGATTTTTGCTGAAATTGTGACCGCGCGGCTTAGGGATTTTTTCAAAAAAAGTTGTTCAGACGTCAAACGGCTAGTTCTGTTTCTGATGATAAAAACCCATCTGTTTTCACCGAAAAACCTTTCAGGGGATCCTTTGCAACAGCTTGGCACCATTTTTGTGTGAATTGCAGAACCTCAGATTTTTGCTGAAATTGTGACCGCGCGGCTTAGGGATTTTTTCAAAAAAAGTTGTTCAGACGTCGAGGGCTAATTCTGTTTTCGATGATAAAAACCCATCTGTTTCCACCGAGAAGCCTTTCAGGGGATCGTTTGCAACAGCTTGGCGCCATTTTTGAGTGAATTGCAGAACCTCAGATTTTTGCTGAAATTGTGACCGCGCGGCTTAGGGATTTTTTAAAAAAAAGTTGTTCAGACGTCGAGGGCTAATTCTGTTTTCGATGATAAAAACCCATCTGTTTCCACCGAGAAGCCTTTCAGGGGATCGTTTGCAACAGCTTGGCACCATTTTTGAGTGAATTGCAGAACAACAGATTTTTGCTGAAATTGTGACCACGCGGCTTAGGGTTTTTTAAAAAATTTGTTCAGAGGTCGAGGGCTAATTCTGTTTTCGATGATAAAAACCCATCTGTTTCCACCGAAAAACCTTTCAAGGGATCCTTTACAACAGCATGGCATCATTTTTGAGTGAATTGCAGAACGTCAGATTTTTGCTGAAATTGTGACCGCGCGGCTTAGGGATTTTTTCAAAAAAATTTGTTCAGACGTCGAGGGCTAAGTCTGTTTTCGATTATAAAAACCCATCTGTTTCCACCGAGAAGCCTTTCAGGGGATCTTTTGCAACAGCTTGGCACCATTTTTGAGTGAATTGCAGAACGTCAGATTTTTGCTGAAATTGTGACCGCGCGGCTTAGGGTTTTTTAAAAAAGTTCTTCAGACGTCGAGGGCTAATTCTGTTTTCGATGATAAAAACCCATCTGTTTCCACCGAAAAACCTTTCAGGGGATCCTTTACAACAGCATGGCATCATTTTTGAGTGAATTGCAGAACGTCAGATTTTTGCTGAAATTGTGACCGCGCGGCTTAGGGATTTTTTCAAAAAAAGTTGTTCAGACGTCGAGGGCTATTTCTGTTTCCGATGATAAGAACCCATGTTTCTCCCCCGAAAAACCTTTCAGGGCATCGTTTACAACAGCTTGGCACCATTTTTGAGTGAATTGCAGAACGTCAGATTTTTTCTGAAATTGTGACCGCGCGGCTTTGGGATTTTTTCAAAAAAAGTTGTACATACGTAGAGGGCTAAGTCTGTTTCCGATTATAAAAACCCATCTGTTTCCACTGAAAAACCTTTCAGGGGATCGTTTGCAACAGCTTGGCACCATTTTTGAGTGAATTGCAGAATGTCAGATTTTTGCTGAAATTGTGACCGCGCGGCTTAGAGATTTTTTCAAAAAAAGTTGTTCAGACGTCGAGGGCGAATTCTGTTTTCGATGTTAAAAACCCATCTGTTTCCCCCGAGAAACCTTTCAGGGGATCCTTTGCAACAGCTTGGCACCATTTTTGAGTGAATTGCAGAACGTCTGATTTTTGCTGATATTCTGACCGCGCGCATTAGGGATTTTTTAAAAAATTTATTCAGACATCAAGGGCTAAGTCTGTTTCCGATTATAAAAACCCATCTGTTTCCACTGAAAAACCTTTCAGGGGATCGTTTGCAACAGCTTGGCACCATTTTTGAGTGAATTGCAGAACGTCAGATTTTTGCTGAAATTGTGACCGCGCGGCTTAGGGATTTTTTCAAAAAAAGTTGTTCAGACGTCAAACGGCTAGTTCTGTTTCTGATGATAAAAACCCATCTGTTTTCACCGAAAAACCTTTCAGGGGATCCTTTGCAACAGCTTGGCACTATTTTTGAGTGAATTGCAGAACGTCAGATTTTTTCTGAAATTGTGACCGCGCGGTTTGGGATTTTTTCAAAAAAAGTTGTACATACGTAGAGGGCTAAGTCTGTTTCCGATTATAAAAACCCATCTGTTTCCACTGAAAAACCTTTCAGGGGATCGTTTGCAACAGCTTGGCACCATTTTTGAGTGAATTGCAGAATGTCAGATTTTTGCTGAAATTGTGACCGCGCGGCTTTGGGATTTTTTCAAAAAAAGTTGTACATACGTAGAGGGCTAAGTCTGTTTTCGATTATAAAAACCCATCTGTTTCCACCGAGAAGCCTTTCAGGGGATCTTTTGCAACAGCTTGTCACCATTTTTGAGTGAATTGCAGAACGTCAGATTTTTGCTGAAATTGTGACCGCGCGGCTTAGGGTTTTTTAAAAAAGTTGTTCAGACGTCGAGGGCTAATTCTGTTTTCGATGATAAAAACCCATCTGTTTCCACCGAAAAACCTTTCAGGGGATCCTTTACAACAGCATGGCATCATTTTTGAGTGAATTGCAGAACGTCAGATTTTTGCTGAAATTGTGACCGCGCGGCTTAGGGATTTTTTCAAAAAAAGTTGTTCAGACGTCGAGGGCTATTTCTGTTTCCGATGATAAGAACCCATGTTTCTCCCCCGAAAAACCTTTCAGGGCATCGTTTACAACAGCTTGGCACCATTTTTGAGTGAATTGCAGAACGTCAGATTTTTTCTGAAATTGTGACCGCGCGGCTTTGGGATTTTTTTCAAAAAAAGTTGTACATACGTAGAGGGCTAAGTCTGTTTCCGATTATAAAAACCCATCTGTTTCCACTGAAAAACCTTTCAGGGGATCGTTTGCAACAGCTTGGCACCATTTTTGAGTGAATTGCAGAATGTCAGATTTTTGCTGAAATTGTGACCGCGCGGCTTAGAGATTTTTTCAAAAAAAGTTGTTCAGACGTCGAGGGCGAATTCTGTTTTCGATGTTAAAAACCCATCTGTTTCCCCCGAGAAACCTTTCAGGGGATCCTTTGCAACAGCTTGGCACCATTTTTGAGTGAATTGCAGAACGTCAGATTTTTGCTGATATTCTGACCGCGCGCCTTAGGGATTTTTAAAAAAATTTATTCAGACGTCGAGGGCTAAGTCTGTTTCCGATTATAAAAACCCATCTGTTTCCACTGAAAAACCTTTCAGGGGATCGTTTGCAACAGCTTGGCACCATTTTTGAGTGAATTGCAGAACGTCAGATTTTTGCTGAAATTGTGACCGCGCGGCTTAGGGATTTTTTCAAAAAAAGTTGTTCAGACGTCAAACGGCTAGTTCTGTTTCTGATGATAAAAACCCATCTGTTTTCACCGAAAAACCTTTCAGGGGATCCTTTGCAACAGCTTGGCACTATTTTTGAGTGAATTGCAGAACGTCAGATTTTTTCTGAAATTGTGACCGCGCGGTTTGGGATTTTTTCAAAAAAAGTTGTACATACGTAGAGGGCTAAGTCTGTTTCCGATTATAAAAACCCATCTGTTTCCACTGAAAAACCTTTCAGGGGATCGTTTGCAACAGCTTGGCACCATTTTTGAGTGAATTGCAGAATGTCAGATTTTTGCTGAAATTGTGACCGCGCGGCTTTGGGATTTTTTCAAAAAAAGTTGTACATACGTAGAGGGCTAAGTCTGTTTCCGATTATAAAAACCCATCTGTTTCCACTGAAAAACCTTTCAGGGGATCGTTTGCAACAGCTTGGCACCATTTTTGAGTGAATTGCAGAACGTCAGATTTTTGCTGAAATTGTGACCGCGCGGCTTAGGGATTTTTTCAAAAAAAGTTGTTCAGACGTCAAACGGCTAGTTCTGTTTCTGATGATAAAAACCCATCTGTTTTCACCGAAAAACCTTTCAGGGGATCCTTTGCAACAGCTTGGCGCCATTTTTGAGTGAATTGCAGAACCTCAGATTTTTGCTGAAATTGTGACCGCGCGGCTTAGGGATTTTTTCAAAAAAAGTTGTTCAGACGTCGAGGGCTAATTCTGTTTTCGATGATAAAAACCCATCTGTTTCCACCGAGAAGCCTTTCAGGGGATCGTTTGCAACAGCTTGGCGCCATTTTTGAGTGAATTGCAGAACCTCAGATTTTTGCTGAAATTGTGACCGCGCGGCTTAGGGATTTTTTCAAAAAAAGTTGTTCAGACGTCGAGGGCTAATTCTGTTTTCGATGATAAAAACCCATCTGTTTCCACCGAGAAGCCTTTCAGGGGATCGTTTGCAACAGCTTGGCACCATTTTTGAGTGAATTGCAGAACAACAGATTTTTGCTGAAATTGTGACCACGCGGCTTAGGGTTTTTTAAAAAATTTGTTCAGAGGTCGAGGGCTAATTCTGTTTTCGATGATAAAAACCCATCTGTTTCCACTGAAAAACCTTTCAAGGGATCCTTTACAACAGCATGGCATCATTTTTGAGTGAATTGCAGAACGTCAGATTTTTGCTGAAATTGTGACCGCGCGGCTTAGGGATTTTTTCAAAAAAAGTTGTTCAGACGTCGAGGGCTATTTCTGTTTCCGATGATAAGAACCCATTTTTCTCCACCGAAAAACCTTTCAGGGCATCGTTTACAACAGCTTGGCACCATTTTTGAGTGAATTGCAGAACGTCAGATTTTTGCTGAAATTGTGACCGCGCGGCTTAGGGATTTTTTAAAAAATTTGTTCAGACGTCGAGGGCGAATTCTGTTTTCGATGATAAAAACCCATCTGTTTCCACCGAGAAACCTTTCAGGGGATCGCTTGCAACAGCTTGGCACCATTTTTGAGTGAATTGCAGAACGTCAGATTTTTGCTGAAATTGTGACCGCGCGGCTTAGGGATTTTTTCAAAAAAAGTTGTTCAGACGTCGAGGGCTATTTCTGTTTCCGATGATAAGAACCCATGTTTCTCCACCGAAAAACCTTTCAGGGCATCGTTTACAACAGCTTGGCACCATTTTTGAGTGAATTGCAGAATGTCAGATTTTTGCTGAAATTGTGACCGCGCGGCTTAGGGATTTTTTCAAAAAAAGTTGTTCAGACGTCGAGGGCTAATTCTGTTTTCGATGATAAAAACCCATCTGTTTCCACCGAAAAACCTTTCAACGGATCCTTTACAACAGCATGGCATCATTTTTGAGTGAATTGCAGAACGTCAGATTTTTGCTGAAATTGTGACCGCGCGGCTTAGGTATTTTTTCAAAAAAAGTTGTTCATACGTAGAGGGCTAAGTCTGTTTCCGATTATAAAAACCCATCTGTTTCCACTGAAAAACCTTTCAGGGGATCGTTTGCAACAGCTTGGCACCATTTTTGAGTGAATTGCAGAATGTCAGATTTTTGCTGAAATTGTGACCGCGCGGCTTTGGGATTTTTTCAAAAAAAGTTGTTCAGACGTCGAGGGCTAATTCTGTTTTCGATGATAAAAACCCATCTGTTTCCACCGAGAAGCCTTTCAGGGGATCGTTTGCAACAGCTTGGCGCCATTTTTGAGTGAATTGCAGAACCTCAGATTTTTGCTGAAATTGTGACCGCGCGGCTTAGGGATTTTTTCAAAAAAAGTTGTTCAGACGTCGAGGGCTAATTCTGTTTTCGATGATAAAAACCCATCTGTTTCCACCGAGAAGCCTTTCAGGGGATCGTTTGCAACAGCTTGGCACCATTTTTGAGTGAATTGCAGAACAACAGATTTTTGCTGAAATTGTGACCACGCGGCTTAGGGTTTTTTAAAAAATTTGTTCAGAGGTCGAGGGCTAATTCTGTTTTCGATGATAAAAACCCATCTGTTTCCACTGAAAAACCTTTCAAGGGATCCTTTACAACAGCATGGCATCATTTTTGAGTGAATTGCAGAACGTCAGATTTTTGCTGAAATTGTGACCGCGCGGCTTAGGGATTTTTTCAAAAAAAGTTGTTCAGACGTCGAGGGCTATTTCTGTTTCCGATGATAAGAACCCATGTTTCTCCACCGAAAAACCTTTCAGGGCATCGTTTACAACAGCTTGGCACCATTTTTGAGTGAATTGCAGAATGTCAGATTTTTGCTGAAATTGTGACCGCGCGGCTTAGGGATTTTTTCAAAAAAAGTTGTTCAGACGTCGAGGGCTAATTCTGTTTTCGATGATAAAAACCCATCTGTTTCCACCGAAAAACCTTTCAACGGATCCTTTACAACAGCATGGCATCATTTTTGAGTGAATTGCAGAACGTCAGATTTTTGCTGAAATTGTGACCGCGCGGCTTAGGTATTTTTTCAAAAAAAGTTGTTCATACGTAGAGGGCTAAGTCTGTTTCCGATTATAAAAACCCATCTGTTTCCACTGAAAAACCTTTCAGGGGATCGTTTGCAACAGCTTGGCACCATTTTTGAGTGAATTGCAGAATGTCAGATTTTTGCTGAAATTGTGACCGCGCGGCTTTGGGATTTTTTCAAAAAAAGTTGTACATATGTAGAGGGCTAAGTCTGTTTCCGATTATAAAAACCCATCTGTTTCCACTGAAAAACCTTTCAGGGGATCGTTTGCAACAGCTTGGCACCATTTTTGAGTGAATTGCAGAACGTCAGATTTTTGCTGAAATTGTGACCGCGCGGCTTAGGGATTTTTTCAAAAAAAGTTGTTCAGACGTCGAGGGCTAATTCTGTTTTCGATGATAAAAACCCATCTGTTTCCACCGAAAAACCTTTCAAGGGATCCTTTACAACAGCATGGCATCATTTTTGAGTGAATTGCAGAACGTCAGATTTTTGCTGAAATTGTGACCGCGCGGCTTAGGGATTTTTTCAAAAAAAGTTGTTCAGACGTCGAGGGCTATTTCTGTTTCCGATGATAAGAACCCATGTTTCTCCACCGAAGAAACTTTCAGGGCATCGTTTACAACAGCTTGGCACCATTTTTGAGTGAATTGCAGAACATCAGATTTTTGCTGAAATTGTGACCGCGCGGCTTAGGGATTTTTTCAAAAAAAGTTGTTCAGACGTCGAGGGCTAATTCTGTTTTAGATGATAAAAACCCATCTGTTTCCACCGAAAAACCTTTCAGGGGATCCTTTGCAACAGCTTGGCACCATTTTTGAGTGAATTGCAGAACCTCAGATTTTTGCTGAAATTGTGACCGCGCGGCTTAGGGATTTTTTCAAAAAAAGTTGTTCATACGTAGAGGGCTAAGTCTGTTTCCGATTATAAAAACCCATCTGTTTCCACCGAAAAACCTTTCAGGGGATCGTTTGCAACAGCTTGGCGCCATTTTTGAGTGAATTGCAGAACCTCAGATTTTTGCTGAAATTGTGACCGCGCGGCTTAGGGATTTTTTCAAAAAAAGTTGTTCAGACGTCGAGGGCTAATTCTGTTTTCGATGATAAAAACCCATCTGTTTCCACCGAGAAGCCTTTCAGGGGATCGTTTTCAACAGCTTGGCACCATTTTTGAGTGAATTGCAGAACGTCAGATTTTTGCTGAAATTGTGACCGCGCGGCTTAGGGTTTTTTAAAAAAGTTGTTCAGACGTCGAGGGCTAATTCTGTTTTTGATGATAAAAACCCATCTGTTTCCACCGAAAAACCTTTCAGGGGATCGTTTGCAACAGCTTGGCACCATTTTTGAGTGAATTGCAGAATGTCAGATTTTTGCTGAAATTGTGACCGCGCGGCTTTCGGATTTTTTCAAAAAAAGGTGTACATACGTAGAGGGCTAAGTCTGTTTCCGATTATAAAAACCCATCTGTTTCCACTGAAAAACCTTTCAGGGGATCGTTTGCAACAGCTTGGCACCATTTTTGAGTGAATTGCAGAACGTCAGATTTTTGCTGAAATTGTGACAGCGCGGCTTAGGGATTTTTTCAAAAAAAGTTGTTCAGACGTCGAGGGCTAATTCTGTTTCCGATGATAAAAACCCATGTTTCTCCCCCGAAAAACCTTTCAGGGCATCGTTTACAACAGCTTGGCACCATTTTTGAGTGAATTGCAGAATGTCAGATTTTTGCTGAAATTGTGACCGCGCGGCTTAGGGTTTTTTAAAAAAGTTGTTCAGACGTCGAGGGCTAATTCTGTTTTCGATGATAAAAACCCATCTGTTTCCACCGAAAAATCTTTCAGGGGATCCTTTGCAACAGCTTGGCACTATTTTTGAGTGAATTGCAGAACGTCAGATTTTTGCTGAAATTGTGACCGCGCGGCTTAGGTATTTTTTCAAAAAAAGTTGTTCATACGTAGAGGGCTAAGTCTGTTTCCGATTATAAAAACCCATCTGTTTCCACTGAAAAACCTTTCAGGGGATCGTTTGCAACAGCTTGGCACCATTTTTGAGTGAATTGCAGAATGTCAGATTTTTCTGAAATTGTGACCGCGCGGCTTTGGGATTTTTTCAAAAAAAGTTGTACATACGTAGAGGGCTAAGTCTGTTTCCGATTATAAAAACCCATCTGTTTCCACTGAAAAACCTTTCAGGGGATCGTTTGCAACAGCTTGGCACCATTTTTGAGTGAATTGCAGAACGTCAGATTTTTGCTGAAATTGTGACCGCGCGGCATAGGGATTTTTTTAAAAATTTGTTCAGACGTCGAGGGCGAATTCTGTTTTCGATGATAAAAACCCATCTGTTTCCACCGAGAAACCTTTCAGGGGATAGTTTGCAACAGCTTGGCACCATTTTTGAGTGAATTGCAGAACGTCAGATTTTTGCTGAAATTGTGACCACGCGGCTTAGGGATTTTTTCAAAAAAAGTTGTTCAGACGTCGAGGGCTATTTCTGTTTCCGATGATAAGAACCCATTTTTCTCCACCGAAAAACCTTTCAGGGCATCGTTTACAACAGCTTGGCACCATTTTTGAGTGAATTGCAGAACGACAGATTTTTGCTGAAATTGTGACCGCGCGGCTTTGGGATTTTTTCAAAAAAAGTTGTTCAGACGTCGAGGGCTATTTCTGTTTCCGATGATAAGAACCCATGTTTCTCCCCCGAAAAACCTTTCAGGGCATCGTTTACAACAGCTTGGCACCATTTTTGAGTGAATTGCAGAATGTCAGATTTTTGCTGAAATTGTGACCGCGCGGCTTAGGATTTTTTAAAAAAGTTGTTCAAACGTCGAGGGCTAATTCTGTTTTCGATGATAAAAACCCATCTGTTTCCACCGAAAAACCTTTCAGGGGATCCTTTGCAACAGCTTGGCACCATTTTTGAGTGAATTGCAGAACGTCAGATTTTTGCTGAAATTGTGACCGCGCGGCTTAGGGATTTTTTCAAAAAAAGTTGTTCATACGTAGAGGGCTAAGTCTGTTTCCGATTATAAAAACCCATCTGTTTCCACCGAAAAACCTTTCAGGGGATCGTTTGCAACAGCTTGGCGCCATTTTTGAGTGAATTGCAGAACCTCAGATTTTTGCTGAAATTGTGACCGCGCGGCTTAGGGATTTTTTCAAAAAAAGTTGTTCAGACGTCGAGGGCTAATTCTGTTTTCGATGATAAAAACCCATCTGTTTCCACCGAGAAGCCTTTCAGGGGATCGTTTGCAACAGCTTGGCACCATTTTTGAGTGAATTGCAGAACGTCAGATTTTTGCTGAAATTGTGACCGCGCGGCTTAGGGATTTTTTCAAAAAAAGTTGTTCAGACGTCGAGGGCTAAGTCTGTTTCCGATGATAAGAACCCATGTTTCTCCCCCGAAAAACCTTTCAGGGCATCGTTTACAACAGCTTGGCACCATTTTTGAGTGAATTGCAGAATGTCAGATTTTTGCTGAAATTGTGACCGCGCGGCTTAGGGTTTTTTAAAAAAATTTGTTCAGACGTCGAGGGCTAATTCTGTTTTCGATGATAAAAACCCATCTGTTTCCACCGAAAAACCTTTCAGGGGATCCTTTACAACAGCATGGCATTTTTGCTGAAATTGTGACCGCGCGGCTTAGGGATTTTTTCAAAAAAAGTTGTTCAAATGACAAGGGCTAATTCTGTTTCCGATGAAAAAACCCATCTGTTTCCACTGAAAAACCTTTCAGGGGATCGTTTGCAACAGCTTGGCATCATTATTGAGTGAATTGCAGAACCTCAGATTTTTGCTGAAATTGTGACCGCGCGGCTTAGGGATTTTTTTCAAAAAAAGTTGTTCAGACGTCGAGGGCTAATTCAGTTTCTGATGATAAAAACCCATCTGTTTCCCCCGAGAAACCTTTCAGGGGATCTTTTGCAACAGCTTGGCATCATTTTTGAGTGAATTGCAGAACGTCAGATTTTTGCTGAAATTGTGACCGCGCGGCTTAGGGATTCTTTCAAAAAAAGTCGTTTAGACGTCGAGGTCTAATTCTGTTTCCGATGATAAGAACCCATCTTTTTCCACCGAAAAACCTTTCAGGGGATCGTTTGCAACAGCTTGGCACCATTTTTGAGTGAATTGCAGAACCTCAGATTTTTGCTGAAATTGTGACCGCGCGGCTTAGGGATTTTTTCAAAAAAAGTTGTTCAGACGTCGAGGGCTAATTCTGTTTCCGATGAAAAAACCCATCTGTTTCCACCGAGAAACCTTTCAGGGGATAGTTTGCAACAGCTTGGCACCATTTTTGAGTGAATTGCAGAACGTCAGATTTTTGCTGAAATTGTGACCACGCGGCTTAGGGATTTTTTCAAAAAAAGTTGTTCAGACGTCGAGGGCTATTTCTGTTTCCGATGATAAGAACCCATTTTTCTCCACCGAAAAACCTTTCAGGGCATCGTTTACAACAGCTTGGCACCATTTTTGAGTGAATTGCAGAACGACAGATTTTTGCTGAAATTGTGACCGCGCGGCTTTGGGATTTTTTCAAAAAAAGTTGTTCAGACGTCGAGGGCTATTTCTGTTTCCGATGATAAGAACCCATGTTTCTCCCCCGAAAAACCTTTCAGGGCATCGTTTACAACAGCTTGGCACCATTTTTGAGTGAATTGCAGAATGTCAGATTTTTGCTGAAATTGTGACCGCGCGGCTTAGGATTTTTTAAAAAAGTTGTTCAGACGTCGAGGGCTAATTCTGTTTTCGATGATAAAAACCCATCTGTTTCCACCGAAAAATCTTTCAGGGGATCCTTTGCAACAGCTTGGCACTATTTTTGAGTGAATTGCAGAACGTCAGATTTTTTCTGAAATTGTGACCGCGCGGCTTAGGGATTTTTTTAAAAAAAGTTGTTCAGACGTCGAGGGCTAATTCTGTTTTCGATGATAAAAACCCATCTGTTTCCACCGAAAAACCTTTCAGGGGATCCTTTGCAACAGCTTGGCACCATTTTTGAGTGAATTGCAGAACGTCAGATTTTTGCTGAAATTGTGACCGCGCGGCTTAGGGATTTTTTCAAAAAAAGTTGTTCATACGTAGAGGGCTAAGTCTGTTTCCGATTATAAAAACCCATCTGTTTCCACCGAAAAACCTTTCAGGGGATCGTTTGCAACAGCTTGGCGCCATTTTTGAGTGAATTGCAGAACCTCAGATTTTTGCTGAAATTGTGACCGCGCGGCTTAGGGATTTTTTCAAAAAAAGTTGTTCAGACGTCGAGGGCTAATTCTGTTTTCGATGATAAAAACCCATCTGTTTCCACCGAGAAGCCTTTCAGGGGATCGTTTGCAACAGCTTGGCACCATTTTTGAGTGAATTGCAGAACGTCAGATTTTTGCTGAAATTGTGACCGCGCGGCTTAGGGATTTTTTCAAAAAAAGTTGTTCAGACGTCGAGGGCTAAGTCTGTTTCCGATGATAAGAACCCATGTTTCTCCCCCGAAAAACCTTTCAGGGCATCGTTTACAACAGCTTGGCACCATTTTTGAGTGAATTGCAGAATGTCAGATTTTTGCTGAAATTGTGACCGCGCGGCTTAGGGTTTTTTAAAAAATTTTGTTCAGACGTCGAGGGCTAATTCTGTTTTCGATGATAAAAACCCATCTGTTTCCACCGAAAAACCTTTCAGGGGATCCTTTACAACAGCATGGCATTTTTGCTGAAATTGTGACCGCGCGGCTTAGGGATTTTTTCAAAAAAAGTTGTTCAAATGACAAGTGCTAATTCTGTTTCCGATGAAAAAACCCATCTGTTTCCACTGAAAAACCTTTCAGGGGATCGTTTGCAACAGCTTGGCATCATTATTGAGTGAATTGCAGAACCTCAGATTTTTGCTGAAATTGTGACCGCGCGGCTTAGGGATTTTTTTCAAAAAAAGTTGTTCAGACGTCGAGGGCTAATTCAGTTTCTGATGATAAAAACCCATCTGTTTCCCCCGAGAAACCTTTCAGGGGATCTTTTGCAACAGCTTGGCATCATTTTTGAGTGAATTGCAGAACGTCAGATTTTTGCTGAAATTGTGACCGCGCGGCTTAGGGATTCTTTCAAAAAAAGTCGTTTAGACGTCGAGGTCTAATTCTGTTTCCGATGATAAGAACCCATCTTTTTCCACCGAAAAACCTTTCAGGGGATCGTTTGCAACAGCTTGGCACCATTTTTGAGTGAATTGCAGAACCTCAGATTTTTGCTGAAATTGTGACCGCGCGGCTTAGGGATTTTTTCAAAAAAAGTTGTTCAGACGTCGAGGGCTAATTCTGTTTCCGATGAAAAAACCCATCTGTTTCCACTGAAAAACCTTTCAGGGGATCGTTTGCAACAGCTTGGCATCATTATTGAGTGAATTGCAGAACCTCAGATTTTTGCTGAAATTGTGACCGCGCGGCTTAGGGATTTTTTTCAAAAAAAGTTGTTCAGACGTCGAGGGCTAATTCAGTTTCTGATGATAAAAACCCATCTGTTTCCCCCGAGAAACCTTTCAGGGGATCTTTTGCAACAGCTTGGCATCATTTTTGAGTGAATTGCAGAACGTCAGATTTTTGCTGAAATTGTGACCGCGCGGCTTAGGGATTCTTTCAAAAAAAGTCGTTTAGACGTCGAGGTCTAATTCTGTTTCCGATGATAAGAACCCATCTTTTTCCACCGAAAAACCTTTCAGGGGATCGTTTGCAACAGCTTGGCACCATTTTTGAGTGAATTGCAGAACGTCAGATTTTTGCTGAAATTGTGACCGCGCGGCTTAGGGTTTTTTTAAAAAATTGTTCAGACGTCGAGGGCTAATTCTGTTTTCGATGATAAAAACCCATCTGTTTCCACCGAAAAACCTTTCAGGGGATCCTTTACAACAGCATGGCATCATTTTTGAGTGAATTGCAGAACGTCAGAATTTTGCTGAAATTGTGACCGCGCGGCTTAGGGATTTTTTCAAAAAAAGTTGTTCAGACGTCGATGGCTATTTCTGTTTCCGATGATAAGAACCCATGTTTCTCCCCCGAAAAACCTTTCAGGGCATCGTTTACAACAGCTTGGCACCATTTTTGAGTGAATTGCAGAACGTCAGATTTTTTCTGAAATTGTGACCGCGCGGCTTAGGGATTTTTTTAAAAAAAGTTGTTCAGACGTCGAGGGCTAATTCTGTTTTCGATGATAAAAACCCATCTGTTTCCACCGAAAAACCTTTCAGGGGATCCTTTGCAACAGCTTGGCACCATTTTTGAGTGAATTGCAGAACGTCAGATTTTTGCTGAAATTGTGACCGCGCGGCTTAGGGATTTTTTCAAAAAAAGTTGTTCATACGTAGAGGGCTAAGTCTGTTTCCGATTATAAAAACCCATCTGTTTCCACCGAAAAACCTTTCAGGGGATCGTTTGCAACAGCTTGGCGCCATTTTTGAGTGAATTGCAGAACCTCAGATTTTTGCTGAAATTGTGACCGCGCGGCTTAGGGATTTTTTCAAAAAAAGTTGTTCAGACGTCGAGGGCTAATTCTGTTTTCGATGATAAAAACCCATCTGTTTCCACCGAGAAGCCTTTCAGGGGATCGTTTGCAACAGCTTGGCACCATTTTTGAGTGAATTGCAGAACGTCAGATTTTTGCTGAAATTGTGACCGCGCGGCTTAGGGTTTTTTAAAAAATTTTGTTCAGACGTCGAGGGCTAATTCTGTTTTCGATGATAAAAACCCATCTGTTTCCACCGAAAAACCTTTCAGGGGATCCTTTACAACAGCATGGCATCATTTTTGAGTGAATTGCAGAACGTCAGATTTTTGCTGAAATTGTGACCGCGCGGCTTAGGGATTTTTTCAAAAAAAGTTGTTCAGACGTCGAGGGCTATTTCTGTTTCCGATGATAAGAACCCATGTTTCTCCCCCGAAAAACCTTTCAGGGCATCGTTTACAACAGCTTGGCACCATTTTTGAGTGAATTGCAGAATGTCAGATTTTTGCTGAAATTGTGACCGCGCGGCTTAGGGTTTTTTAAAAAAGTTGTTCAGACGTCGAGGGCTAATTTTGTTTTCGATGATAAAAACCCATCTGTTTCCACCGAAAAACCTTTCAGGGGATCCTTTGCAACAGCTTGGCACCATTTTTGAGTGAATTGCAGAATGTCAGATTTTTTCTGAAATTGTGACCGCGCGGCTTAGGTATTTTTTCAAAAAAAGTTGTTCATACGTAGAGGGCTAAGTCTGATTCCGATTATAAAAACCCATCTGTTTCCACTGAAAAACCTTTCAGGGGATCGTTTGCAACAGCTTGGCACCATTTTTGAGTGAATTGCAGAATGTCAGATTTTTGATGAAATTGTGACCGCGCGGCTTAGGTATTTTTTCAAAAAAAGTTGTTCATACGTAGAGGGCTAAGTCTGATTCCGATTATAAAAACCCATCTGTTTCCACTGAAAAACCTTTCAGGGGATCGTTTGCAACAGCTTGGCACCATTTTTGAGTGAATTGCAGAATGTCAGATTTTTGATGAAATTGTGACCGCGCGGCTTTGGGATTTTTTCAAAAAAAGTTGTACATACGTAGAGGGCTAAGTCTGTTTCCGATTATAAAAACCCATCTGTTTCCACTGAAAAACCTTTCAGGGGATCGTTTGCAACAGCTTGGCACCATTTTTGAGTGAATTGCAGAACGCCAGATTTTTGCTGAAATTGTGACCGCGCGGCTTAGGGATTTTTTCAAAAAAAGTTGTTCAAATGACAAGGGCTAATTCTGTTTCCGATGAAAAAACCCATCTGTTTCCACTGAAAAACCTTTCAGGGGATCGTTTGCAACAGCTTGGCATCATTATTGAGTGAATTGCAGAACCTCAGATTTTTGCTGAAATTGTGACCGCGCGGCTTAGGGATTTTTTTCAAAAAAAGTTGTTCAGACGTCGAGGGCTAATTCAGTTTCTGATGATAAAAACCCATCTGTTTCCCCCGAGAAACCTTTCAGGGGATCTTTTGCAACAGCTTGGCATCATTTTTGAGTGAATTGCAGAACGTCAGATTTTTGCTGAAATTGTGACCGCGCGGCTTAGGGATTCTTTCAAAAAAAGTCGTTTAGACGTCGAGGTCTAATTCTGTTTCCGATGATAAGAACCCATCTTTTTCCACCGAAAAACCTTTCAGGGGATCGTTTGCAACAGCTTGGCACCATTTTTGAGTGAATTGCAGAACGCCAGATTTTTGCTGAAATTGTGACCGCGCGGCTTAGGGATTTTTTCAAAAAAAGTTGTTCAAATGACAAGGGCTAATTCTGTTTCCGATGAAAAAACCCATCTGTTTCCACTGAAAAACCTTTCAGGGGATCGTTTGCAACAGCTTGGCATCATTATTGAGTGAATTGCAGAACCTCAGATTTTTGCTGAAATTGTGACCGCGCGGCTTAGGGATTTTTTTCAAAAAAAGTTGTTCAGACGTCGAGGGCTAATTCAGTTTCTGATGATAAAAACCCATCTGTTTCCCCCGAGAAACCTTTCAGGGGATCTTTTGCAACAGCTTGGCATCATTTTTGAGTGAATTGCAGAACGTCAGATTTTTGCTGAAATTGTGACCGCGCGGCTTAGGGATTCTTTCAAAAAAAGTCGTTTAGACGTCGAGGTCTAATTCTGTTTCCGATGATAAGAACCCATCTTTTTCCACCGAAAAACCTTTCAGGGGATCGTTTGCAACAGCTTGGCACCATTTTTGAGTGAATTGCAGAACGTCAGATTTTTGCTGAAATTGTGACCGCGCGGCTTAGGGTTTTTTAAAAAAATTGTTCAGACGTCGAGGGCTAATTCTGTTTTCGATGATAAAAACCCATCTGTTTCCACCGAAAAACCTTTCAGGGGATCCTTTACAACAGCATGGCATCATTTTTGAGTGAATTGCAGAACGTCAGATTTTTGCTGAAATTGTGACCGCGCGGCTTTGGGATTTTTTCAAAAAAAGTTGTTCAGACGTCGAGGGCTATTTCTGTTTCCAATGATAAGAACCCATGTTTCTCCCCCGAAAAACCTTTCAGGGCATCGTTTACAACAGCTTGGCACCATTTTTGAGTGAATTGCAGAATGTCAGATTTTTGCTGAAATTGTGACCGCGCGGCTTAGGGTTTTTTTCAAAAAAAGTTGTTCAGACGTCGAGGGCTAATTCTGTTTCCGATGAAAAAGAGCATCTGTTTCCCCCGAAAAACCTTTCAGGGGATCGCTTGCAACAGCTTGGCACCATTTTTGAGTGAATTGCAGAACGTCAGATTTTTTCTGAAATTGTGACCGCGCGGCTTTGGGATTTTTTTCAAAAAAAGTTGTACATACGTAGAGGGCTAAGTCTGTTTCCGATTATAAAAACCCATCTGTTTCCACTGAAAAACCTTTAAGGGGATCGTTTGCAACAGCTTGGCACCATTTTTGAGTGAATTGCAGAACGCCAGATTTTTGCTGAAATTGTGACCGCGCGGCTTAGGGATTTTTTCAAAAAAAGTTGTTCAAATGACAAGGGCTAATTCTGTTTCCGATGAAAAAACCCATCTGTTTCCACTGAAAAACCTTTCAGGGGATCGTTTGCAACAGCTTGGCATCATTATTGAGTGAATTGCAGAACCTCAGATTTTTGCTGAAATTGTGACCGCGCGGCTTAGGGATTTTTTTCAAAAAAAGTTGTTCAGACGTCGAGGGCTAATTCAGTTTCTGATGATAAAAACCCATCTGTTTCCCCCGAGAAACCTTTCAGGGGATCTTTTGCAACAGCTTGGCATCATTTTTGAGTGAATTGCAGAACGTCAGATTTTTGCTGAAATTGTGACCTCGCGGCTTAGGGATTCTTTCAAAAAAAGTCGTTTAGACGTCGAGGTCTAATTCTGTTTCCGATGATAAGAACCCATCTTTTTCCACCGAAAAACCTTTCAGGGGATCGTTTGCAACAGCTTGGCACCATTTTTGAGTGAATTGCAGAACGCCAGATTTTTGCTGAAATTGTGACCGCGCGGCTTAGGGATTTTTTCAAAAAAAGTTGTTCAAATGACAAGCGCTAATTCTGTTTCCGATGAAAAAACCCATCTGTTTCCACTGAAAAACCTTTCAGGGGATCGTTTGCAACAGCTTGGCATCATTATTGAGTGAATTGCAGAACCTCAGATTTTTGCTGAAATTGTGACCGCGCGGCTTAGGGATTTTTTTCAAAAAAAGTTGTTCAGACGTCGAGGGCTAATTCTGTTTCCGATGATAAAGAGCATCTGTTTCCCCCGAAAAACCTTTCAGGGGATCGCTTGCAACAGCTTGGCACCATTTTTGAGTGAATTGCAGAACGTCAGATTTTTGCTGAAATTGTGACCGCGCGGCTTAGGGATTCTTTCAAAAAAAGTTGTTTAGACGTCGAGGGCTAATTCTGTTTCCGATGATAAGAACCCATCTTTTTCCAACGAAAAACCTTTCAGGGGATCGTTTGCAACAGCTTGGCACCATTTTTGAGTGAATTGCAGAACGTCAGATTTTTGCTGAAATTGTGACCGCGCGGCTTAGGGTTTTTAAAAAAATTTGTTCAGACGTCGAGGGCTCATTCTGTTTTCGATGATAAAAACCCATCTGTTTCCACCGAAAAACCTTTCAGGGGATCCTTTACAACAGCATGGCATAATTTTTTAGTGAATTGCAGAACGTCAGATTTTTGCTGAAATTGTGACCGCGCGGCTTAGGGATTTTTTCAAAAAAAGTTGTTCAGACGTCGAGGGCTAATTCTGTTTTCGATGATAAAAACCCATCTGTTTTCACCGAAAAACCTTTCAGGGGATCGTTTGCAACAGCTTGGCACCATTTTTGAGTAAATTGCAGAACGTCAGATTTTTGCTGAAATTGTGACCGCGCGGCTTAGGGATTTTTTCAAAAAAAGTTGTTCAGACGTCGAGGGCTAATTCTGTTTCCGATGATAAAGAGCATCTGTTTCCCCCGAAAAACCTTTCAGGGGATCGCTTGCAACAGCTTGGCACCATTTTTGAGTGAATTGCAGAACGTCAGATTTTTGCTGAAATTGTGACCGCGCGGCTTAGGGATTCTTTCAAAAAAAGTTGTTTAGACGTCGAGGGCTAATTCTGTTCCCGATGATAAGAACCCATCTTTTTCCAACGAAAAACCTTTCAGGGGATCGTTTGCAACAGCTTGGCACCATTTTTGAGTGAATTGCAGAACGTCAGATTTTTGCTGAAATTGTGACCGCGCGGCTTAGGGTTTTTAAAAAAATTTGTTCAGACGTCGAGGGCTCATTCTGTTTTCGATGATAAAAACCCATCTGTTTCCACCGAAAAACCTTTCAGGGGATCCTTTACAACAGCATGGCATAATTTTTGAGTGAATTGCAGAACGTCAGATTTTTGCTGAAATTGTGACCGCGCGGCTTAGGGATTTTTTCAAAAAAAGTTGTTCAGACGTCGAGGGCTAATTCTGTTTTCGATGATAAAAACCCATCTGTTTTCACCGAAAAACCTTTCAGGGGATCGTTTGCAACAGCTTGGCACCATTTTTGAGTAAATTGCAGAACGTCAGATTTTTGCTGAAATTGTGACCGCGCGGCTTAGGGATTTTTTCAAAAAAAGTTGTTCAGACGTCGAGGGCTAATTCTGTTTCCGATGATAAAGAGCATCTGTTTCCCCCGAACAACCTTTCAGGGGATCGCTTGCAACAGCTTGGCACCATTTTTGAGTGAATTGCAGAACGTCAGATTTTTGCTGAAATTGTGACCACGCGGCTTAGGGATTCTTTCAAAAAAAGTTGTTCAGACGTCGAGGGCTAATTCTGTTTCCGATGATAAGAACCCATCTTTTTCCACGGAAAAACCTTTCAGGGGATCGTTTGCAACAGCTTGGCACCATTTTTGAGTGAATTGCAGAACGTCAGATTTTTGCTGAAATTGTGACCGCGCGGCTTAGGGTTTTTTAAAAAATTTGTTCAGATGTCGAGGGCTAATTCTGTTTTCGATGATAAAAACCCATCTGTTTCCACCGAAAAACCTTTCAGGGGATCCTTTACAACAGCATGGCATCATTTTTGAGTGAATTGCAGAACGTCAGATTTTTGCTGAAATTGTGACCGCGCGGCTTAGGGATTTTTTCAAAAAAAGTTGTTCAGACGTCGAGGGCTATTTCTGTTTCCGATGATAAAAACCCATCTGTTTCCACCGAGAAACATTTCACGGCATCGTTTACAACAGCTTGGCACCATTTTTGAGTGAATTACAGAACGTCAGATTTTTGCTGAAATTGTGACCGCGCGGCTTAGGGATTTTTTTTAAAAAAAGTTGTTCAGACGTCGAGGGCTAATTCTGTTTTCGTTGATAAAAACCCATCCGTTTCCACCGAAAAACCTTTCAGGGGATCCTTTACAACAGCATGGCATCATTTTTGAGTGAATTGCAGAACGTCAGATTTTTGCTGAAATTGTGACCGCGCGGCTTAGGGATTTTTTAAAAAAAAGTTGTTCAGACATCGAGGGCTAAGTCTGTTTCCGATGATAAAAACCCATCTGTTTCCACAGAAAAACCTTTCAGGGGATCCTTTGCAACAGCTTGGCGCCATTTTTGAGTGAATTGCAGAACCTCAGATTTTTGCTGAAATTGTGACCGCGCGGCTTAGGGATTTTTTTCAAAAAAAGTTGTTCAGACGTCGAGGGCTAATTCAGTTTCTGATGATAAAAACCCATCTGTTTCCCCCGAGAAACCTTTCAGGGGATCTTTTGCAACAGCTTGGCATCATTTTTGAGTGAATTGCAGAACGTCAGATTCTTGCTGAAATTGTGCCCGCGCGGCTTAGGGATTCTTTCAAAAAAAGTCGTTTAGACGTCGAGGGCTAATTCTGTTTCCGATGATAAGAACCCATCTTTTCCCACCGAAAAACCTTTCAGGGGATCGTTTGCAACAGCTTGGCACCATTTTTGAGTGAATTGCAGAACGTCAGATTTTTGCTGAAATTGTGACCGCGCGGCTTAGGGTTTTTAAAAAAATTTGTTCAGACGTCGAGGGCTAATTCTGTTTTCGATGATAAAAACCCATCTGTTTCCACCGAAAAACCTTTCAGGGGATCCTTTACAAAAGCATGGCATCATTTTTGAGTGAATTGCAGAACGTCAGATTTTTGCTGAAATTGTGACCGCGCGGCTTAGGGATTTTTTCAAAAAAAGTTGTTCAGACTTCGAGGGCTATTTCTCTTTCCGATGATAAAAACCCATCTGTTTCCACCGAGAAACATTTAACGGCATCGTTTACAACAGCTTGGCACCATTTTTGAGTGAATTACAGAACGTCAGATTTTTGCTGAAATTGTGACCGCGCGGCTTAGGGATTTTTTCAAAAAAAGTTGTTCAGACGTCGAGGGCTAATTCTGTATTCGTTGATAAAAACCCATCCGTTTCCACCGAAAAACCTTTCAGGGGATCGTTTGTAACAGCTTGGCACCATTTTTGAGTGAATTGCAGAACGTCAGATTTTTGCTGAAATTGTGACCGCACGGCTTAGGGATTTTTTCAAAAAAAGTTGTTCAGACGTCGAGGGCTAATTCTGTTTCCGATGATAAGAACCCATCTTTTTCCACCGAAAAACCTTTCAGGGGATCGTTTGCAACAGCTTGGCACCATTTTTGAGTGAATTGCAGAACGTCAGATTTTTGCTGAAATTGTGACCGCGCGGCTTAGGGTTTTTAAAAAAATTTGTTCAGACGTCGAGGGCTCATTCTGTTTTCGATGATAAAAACCCATCTGTTTCCACCGAAAAACCTTTCAGGGGATCGTTTGCAACAGCTTGGCACCATTTTTGAGTAAATTGCAGAACGTCAGATTTTTGCTGAAATTGTGACCGCGCGGCTTAGGGATTTTTTCAAAAAAAGTTGTTCAGACGTCGAGGGCTAATTCTGTTTCCGATGATAAAGAGCATCTGTTTCCCCCGAAAAACCTTTCAGGGGATCGTTTGCAACAGCTTGGCACCATTTTTGAGTAAATTGCAGAACGTCAGATTTTTGCTGAAATTGTGACCGCGCGGCTTAGGGATTCTTTCAAAAAAAGTCGTTTAGACGTCGAGGGCTAATTCTGTTTCCGATGATAAGAACCCATCTTTTTCCACCGAAAAACCTTTCAGGGGATCGTTTGCAACAGCTTGGCACCATTTTTGAGTGAATTGCAGAACGTCAGATTTTTGCTGAAATTGTGACCGCGCGGCTTAGGGTTTTTTTAAAAATTTGTTCAGACGTCGAGGGCTAATTCTGTTTTCGATGATAAAAACCCATCTGTTTCCACCGAAAAACCTTTCAGGGGATCCTTTACAACAGCATGGCATCATTTTTGAGTGAATTGCAGAATGTCAGATTTTTGCTGAAATTGTGACCGCGCGGCTTAGGGATTTTTTCAAAAAAAGTTGTTCAGACGTCGAGGGCTATTTCTGTTTCCGATGATAAAAACCCATCTGTTTCCACCGAGAAACATTTCACGGCATCGTTTACAACAGCTTGGCACCATTTTTGAGTGAATTACAGAACGTCAGATTTTTGCTGAAATTGTGACCGCGCGGCTTAGGGATTTTTTCAAAAAAAGTTGTTCAGACGTCGAGGGCTAATTCTGTTTTCGATGATAAAAACCCATCCGTTTCCACCGAAAAACCTTTCAGGGGATCGTTTGCAACAGCTTGGCACCATTTTTGAGTGAATTGCAGAACGTCAGATTTTTGCTGAAATTGTGACCGCGCGGCTTAGGGATTTTTTCAAAAAAAGTTGTTCAGACGTCGAGGGCTAATTCTGTTTTCGATGATAAAAACCCATCTGTTTCCACCGAAAAACCTTTCAGGGGATCGTTTGCAACAGCTTGGCACCATTTTTGAGTAAATTGCAGAACGTCAGATTTTTGCTGAAATTGTGACCGCGCGGCTTAGGGATTTTTTCAAAAAAAGTTGTTCAGACGTCGAGGGCTAATTCTGTTTCCGATGATAAAGAGCATCTGTTTCCACCGAAAAACCTTTCAGGGGATCGCTTGCAACAGCTTGGCACCATTTTTGAGTGAATTGCAGAACGTCAGATTTTTGCTGAAATTGTGACCGCGCGGCTTAGGGATTTTTTAAAAAAAAGTTGTTCAGACGTCGAGGGCTAAGTCTGTTTCCGATGATAAAAACCCATCTGTTTCCACCGAAAAACCTTTCAGGGGATCGTTTGCAACAGCTTGGCACCATTTTTGAGTGAATTGCAGAACGTCAGATTTTTGCTGAAATTGTGACCGCGCGGCTTAGGGATTTTTTCAAAAAAAGTTGTTCAGACGTTGAGGGCTAATTCTGTTTTCGATGATAAAAACCCATCTGTTTCCACCGAAAAACCTTTCAGGGGATCGTTTGCAACAGCTTGGCACCATTTTTGAGTGAATTGCAGAACGTCAGATTTTTGCTGAAATTGTGACCGCGCGACTTAGGGATTTTTTCAAAAAAAGTTGTTCAAACTACAAGGGCTAATTCTGTTTCCGATGATAAAAACCCATCTGTTTCCACTGAAAAACCTTTCAGGGGATCGTTTGCAACAGCTTGGCATCATTTTTGAGTGAATTGCAGAACGTCAGATTTTTGCTGAAATTGTGACCGCGCGGCTTAGGGATTTTTTCAAAAAAAGTTGTTCAGACGTCGAGGGCTAATTCTGTTTCCGATGATAAAAACCCATCTGTTTCCACTGAAAAACCTTTCAGCGGATCGTTTGTAACAGCTTGGCACCATTTTTGAGTGAATTGCAGAACGTCAGATTTTTGCTGAAATTGTGACCGCGCGGCTTAGGGATTTTTTCAAAAAAAGTTGTTCAGACGTCGAGGGCTAATTCTGTTTCCGATGATAAGAACCCATCTTTTTCCACCGAAAAACCTTTCAGGGGATCGTTTGCAACAGCTTGGCACCATTTTTGAGTGAATTGCAGAACGTCAGATTTTTGCTGAAATTGTGACCGCGCGGCTTAGGGTTTTTAAAAAAATTTGTTCAGACGTCGAGGGCTCATTCTGTTTCCGATGATAAAAACCCATCTGTTTCCACCGAAAAACCTTTCAGGGGATCGTTTGCAACAGCTTGGCACCATTTTTGAGTAAATTGCAGAACGTCAGATTTTTGCTGAAATTGTGACCGCGCGGCTTAGGGATTTTTTCAAAAAAAGTTGTTCAGACGTCGAGGGCTAATTCTGTTTCCGATGATAAAGAGCATCTGTTTCCCCCGAAAAACCTTTCAGGGGATCGTTTGCAACAGCTTGGCACCATTTTTGAGTAAATTGCAGAACGTCAGATTTTTGCTGAAATTGTGACCGCGCGGCTTAGGGATTCTTTCAAAAAAAGTCGTTTAGACGTCGAGGGCTAATTCTGTTTCCGATGATAAGAACCCATCTTTTTCCACCGAAAAACCTTTCAGGGGATCGTTTGCAACAGCTTGGCACCATTTTTGAGTGAATTGCAGAACGTCAGATTTTTGCTGAAATTGTGACCGCGCGGCTTAGGGTTTTTTTAAAAATTTGTTCAGACGTCGAGGGCTAATTCTGTTTTCGATGATAAAAACCCATCTGTTTCCACCGAAAAACCTTTCAGGGGATCCTTTACAACAGCATGGCATCATTTTTGAGTGAATTGCAGAATGTCAGATTTTTGCTGAAATTGTGACCGCGCGGCTTAGGGATTTTTTCAAAAAAAGTTGTTCAGACGTCGAGGGCTATTTCTGTTTCCGATGATAAAAACCCATCTGTTTCCACCGAGAAACATTTCACGGCATCGTTTACAACAGCTTGGCACCATTTTTGAGTGAATTACAGAACGTCAGATTTTTGCTGAAATTGTGACCGCGCGGCTTAGGGATTTTTTCAAAAAAAGTTGTTCAGACGTCGAGGGCTAATTCTGTTTTCGATGATAAAAACCCATCCGTTTCCACCGAAAAACCTTTCAGGGGATCGTTTGCAACAGCTTGGCACCATTTTTGAGTGAATTGCAGAACGTCAGATTTTTGCTGAAATTGTGACCGCGCGGCTTAGGGATTTTTTCAAAAAAAGTTGTTCAGACGTCGAGGGCTAATTCTGTTTTCGATGATAAAAACCCATCTGTTTCCACCGAAAAACCTTTCAGGGGATCGTTTGCAACAGCTTGGCACCATTTTTGAGTAAATTGCAGAACGTCAGATTTTTGCTGAAATTGTGACCGCGCGGCTTAGGGATTTTTTCAAAAAAAGTTGTTCAGACGTCGAGGGCTAATTCTGTTTCCGATGATAAAGAGCATCTGTTTCCACCGAAAAACCTTTCAGGGGATCGCTTGCAACAGCTTGGCACCATTTTTGAGTGAATTGCAGAACGTCAGATTTTTGCTGAAATTGTGACCGCGCGGCTTAGGGATTTTTTAAAAAAAAGTTGTTCAGACGTCGAGGGCTAAGTCTGTTTCCGATGATAAAAACCCATCTGTTTCCACCGAAAAACCTTTCAGGGGATCGTTTGCAACAGCTTGGCACCATTTTTGAGTGAATTGCAGAACGTCAGATTTTTGCTGAAATTGTGACCGCGCGGCTTAGGGATTTTTTCAAAAAAAGTTGTTCAGACGTTGAGGGCTAATTCTGTTTTCGATGATAAAAACCCATCTGTTTCCACCGAAAAACCTTTCAGGGGATCGTTTGCAACAGCTTGGCACCATTTTTGAGTGAATTGCAGAACGTCAGATTTTTGCTGAAATTGTGACCGCGCGACTTAGGGATTTTTTCAAAAAAAGTTGTTCAAACTACAAGGGCTAATTCTGTTTCCGATGATAAAAACCCATCTGTTTCCACTGAAAAACCTTTCAGGGGATCGTTTGCAACAGCTTGGCATCATTTTTGAGTGAATTGCAGAACGTCAGATTTTTGCTGAAATTGTGACCGCGCGGCTTAGGGATTTTTTCAAAAAAAGTTGTTCAGACGTCGAGGGCTAATTCTGTTTCCGATGATAAAAACCCATCTGTTTCCACTGAAAAACCTTTCAGCGGATCGTTTGTAACAGCTTGGCACCATTTTTGAGTGAATTGCAGAACGTCAGATTTTTGCTGAAATTGTGACCGCGCGGCTTAGGGATTTTTTCAAAAAAAGTTGTTCAGACGTCGAGGGCTAATTCTGTTTCCGATGATAAGAACCCATCTTTTTCCACCGAAAAACCTTTCAGGGGATCGTTTGCAACAGCTTGGCACCATTTTTGAGTGAATTGCAGAACGTCAGATTTTTGCTGAAATTGTGACCGCGCGGCTTAGGGTTTTTAAAAAAATTTGTTCAGACGTCGAGGGCTCATTCTGTTTCCGATGATAAAAACCCATCTGTTTCCACCGAAAAACCTTTCAGGGGATCGTTTGCAACAGCTTGGCACCATTTTTGAGTAAATTGCAGAACGTCAGATTTTTGCTGAAATTGTGACCGCGCGGCTTAGGGATTTTTTCAAAAAAAGTTGTTCAGACGTCGAGGGCTAATTCTGTTTCCGATGATAAAGAGGATCTGTTTCCCCCGAAAAACCTTTCAGGGGATCACTTGCAACAGCTTGGCACCATTTTTGAGTGAATTGCAGAACGTCAGATTTTTGCTGAAATTGTGACCGCGCGGCTTAGGGATTTTTTCAAAAAAAGTTGTTCAGACGTTGAGGGCTAATTCTGTTTTCGATGATAAAAACCCATCTGTTTCCACCGAAAAACCTTTCAGGGGATCCTTTGCAACAGCTTGGCACCATTTTTGAGTGAATTGCAGAACGTCAGATTTTTGCTGAAATTGTGACCGCGCGACTTAGGGATTTTTTCAAAAAAAGTTGTTCAAACTACAAGGGCTAATTCTGTTTCCGATGATAAAAACCCATCTGTTTCCACTGAAAAACCTTTCAGGGGATCGTTTGCAACAGCTTGGCACCATTTTTGAGTGAATTGCAGAACGTCAGATTTTTGCTGAAATTGTGACCGCGCGGCTTAGGGTTTTTAAAAAAATTTGTTCAGACGTCGAGGGCTCATTCTGTTTTCGATGATAAAAACCCATCTGTTTCCACCGAAAAACCTTTCAGGGGATCGTTTGCAACAGCTTGGCACCATTTTTGAGTAAATTGCAGAACGTCAGATTTTTGCTGAAATTGTGACCGCGCGGCTTAGGGATTTTTTCAAAAAAAGTTGTTCAGACGTCGAGGGCTAATTCTGTTTCCGATGATAAAGAGCATCTGTTTCCCCCGAAAAACCTTTCAGGGGATCACTTGCAACAGCTTGGCACCATTTTTGAGTGAATTGCAGAACGTCAGATTTTTGCTGAAATTGTGACCGCGCGGCTTAGGGATTTTTTCAAAAAAAGTTGTTCAGACGTTGAGGGCTAATTCTGTTTTCGATGATAAAAACCCATCTGTTTCCACCGAAAAACCTTTCAGGGGATCCTTTGCAACAGCTTGGCACCATTTTTGAGTGAATTGCAGAACGTCAGATTTTTGCTGAAATTGTGACCGCGCGACTTAGGGATTTTTTCAAAAAAAGTTGTTCAAACTACAAGGGCTAATTCTGTTTCCGATGATAAAAACCCATCTGTTTCCACTGAAAAACCTTTCAGGGGATCGTTTGCAACAGCTTGGCATCATTTTTGAGTGAATTGCAGAACGTCAGATTTTTGCTGAAATTGTGACCGCGCGGCTTAGGGATTTTTTCAAAAAAAGTTGTTCAGACGTCGAGGGCTAATTCTGTTTCCGATGATAAGAACCCATCTTTTTCCACCGAAAAACCTTTCAGGGGATCGTTTGCAACAGCTTGGCACCATTTTTGAGTGAATTGCAGAACGTCAGATTTTTGCTGAAATTGTGACCGCGCGGCTTAGGGTTTTTAAAAAAATTTGTTCAGACGTCGAGGGCTCATTCTGTTTTCGATGATAAAAACCCATCTGTTTCCACCGAAAAACCTTTCAGGGGATCGTTTGCAACAGCTTGGCACCATTTTTGAGTAAATTGCAGAACGTCAGATTTTTGCTGAAATTGTGACCGCGCGGCTTAGGGATTTTTTCAAAAAAAGTTGTTCAGACGTTGAGGGCTAATTCTGTTTCCGATGATAAAGAGCATCTGTTTCCCCCGAAAAACCTTTCAGGGGATCACTTGCAACAGCTTGGCACCATTTTTGAGTGAATTGCAGAACGTCAGATTTTTGCTGAAATTGTGACCGCGCGGCTTAGGGATTTTTTCAAAAAAAGTTGTTCAGACGTTGAGGGCTAATTCTGTTTTCGATGATAAAAACCCATCTGTTTCCACCGAAAAACCTTTCAGGGGATCCTTTGCAACAGCTTGGCACCATTTTTGAGTGAATTGCAGAACGTCAGATTTTTGCTGAAATTGTGACCGCGCGACTTAGGGATTTTTTCAAAAAAAGTTGTTAAAACTACAAGGGCTAATTCTGTTTCCGATGATAAAAACCCATCTGTTTCCACTGAAAAACCTTTCAGGGGATCGTTTGCAACAGCTTGGCATCATTTTTGAGTGAATTGCAGAACGTCAGATTTTTGCTGAAATTGTGACCGCGCGGCTTAGGGATTTTTTCAAAAAAAGTTGTTCAGACGTCGAGGGCTAATTCTGTTTCCGATGATAAAAACCCATCTGTTTCCACTGAAAAACCTTTCAGGGGATCGTTTGTAACAGCTTGGCACCATTTTTGAGTGAATTGCAGAACGTCAGATTTTTGCTGAAATTGTGACCGCGCGGCTTAGGGATTTTTTCAAAAAAAGTTGTTCAGACGTCGAGGGCTAATTCTGTTTCCGATGATAAGAACCCATCTTTTTCCACCGAAAAACCTTTCAGGGGATCGTTTGCAACAGCTTGGCACCATTTTTGAGTGAATTGCAGAACGTCAGATTTTTGCTGAAATTGTGACCGCGCGGCTTAGGGTTTTTAAAAAAATTTGTTCAGACGTCGAGGGCTCATTCTGTTTTCGATGATAAAAACCCATCTGTTTCCACCGAAAAACCTTTCAGGGGATCGTTTGCAACAGCTTGGCACCATTTTTGAGTAAATTGCAGAACGTCAGATTTTTGCTGAAATTGTGACCGCGCGGCTTAGGGATTTTTTCAAAAAATGTTGTTCAGACGTCGAGGGCTAATTCTGTTTCCGATGATAAAGAGCATCTGTTTCCCCCGAAAAACCTTTCAGGGGATCACTTGCAACAGCTTGGCACCATTTTTGAGTGAATTGCAGAACGTCAGATTTTTGCTGAAATTGTGACCGCGCGGCTTAGGGATTCTTTCAAAAAAATCGTTTAGACGTCGAGGGCTAATTCTGTTTCCGATGATAAGAACCCATCTTTTTCCACCGAAAAACCTTTCAGGGGATCGTTTGCAACAGCTTGGCACCATTTTTGAGTGAATTGCAGAACGTCAGATTTTTGCTGAAATTGTGACCGCGCGGCTTAGGGTTTTTTTAAAAATTTGTTCAGACGTCGAGGGCTAATTCTGTTTTCGATGATAAAAACCCATCTGTTTCCCCCGAAAAACCTTTCAGGGGATCCTTTACAACAGCATGGCATCATTTTTGAGTGAATTGCAGAATGTCAGATTTTTGCTGAAATTGTGACCGCGCGGCTTAGGGATTTTTTCAAAAAAAGTTGTTCAGACGTCGAGGGCTATTTCTGTTTCCGATGATAAAAACCCATCTGTTTCCACCGAGAAACATTTCACGGCATCGTTTACAACAGCTTGGCACCATTTTTGAGTGAATTACAGAACGTCAGATTTTTGCTGAAATTGTGACCGCGCGGCTTAGGGATTTTTTCAAAAAAAGTTGTTCAGACGTCGAGGGCTAATTCTGTTTTCGTTGATAAAAACCCATCCGTTTCCACCGAAAAACCTTTCAGGGGATCGTTTGCAACAGCTTGGCACCATTTTTGAGTGAATTGCAGAACGTCAGATTTTTGCTGAAATTGTGACCGCGCGGCTTAGGGATTTTTTCAAAAAAAGTTGTTCAGACGTCGAGGGCTAATTCTGTTTTCGATGATAAAAACCCATCTGTTTCCACCGAAAAACCTTTCAGGGGATCATTTGCAACAGCTTGGCACCATTTTTGAGTAAATTGCAGAACGTCAGATTTTTGCTGAAATTGTGACCGCGCGGCTTAGGGATTTTTTCAAAAAAAGTTGTTCAGACGTCGAGGGCTAATTCTGTTTCCGATGATAAAGAGCATCTGTTTCCCCCGAAAAACCTTTCAGGGGATCGCTTGCAACAGCTTGGCACCATTTTTGAGTGAATTGCAGAACGTCAGATTTTTGCTGAAATTGTGACCGCGCGGCTTAGGGATTTTTTAAAAAAAAGTTGTTCAGACGTCGAGGGCTAAGTCTGTTTTCGATGATAAAAACCCATCTGTTTCCACCGAAAAACCTTTCAGGGGACCCTTTGCAACAGCTTGGCACCATTTTTGAGTGAATTGCAGAACGTCAGATATTTGCTGAAATTGTGACCGCGCGACTTAGGGATTTTTTCAAAAAAAGTTGTTCAAACTACAAGGGCTAATTCTGTTTCCGATGATAAAAACCCATCTGTTTCCACTGAAAAACCTTTCAGGGGATCCTTTGCAACAGCTTGGCATCATTTTTGAGTGAATTGCAGAACGTCAGATTTTTGCTGAAATTGTGACCGCGCGGCTTAGGGATTTTTTCAAAAAAAGTTGTTCAGACGTCGAGGGCTAATTCTGTTTCCGATGATAAAAACCCATCTGTTTCCACTGAAAAACCTTTCAGGGGATCGTTTGTAACAGCTTGGCACCATTTTTGAGTGAATTGCAGAACGTCAGATTTTTGCTGAAATTGTGACCGCGCGGCTTAGGGATTTTTTCAAAAAAAGTTGTTCAGACGTCGAGGGCTAATTCTGTTTCCGATGATAAGAACCCATCTTTTTCCACCGAAAAACCTTTCAGGGGATCGTTTGCAACAGCTTGGCACCATTTTTGAGTGAATTGCAGAACGTCAGATTTTTGCTGAAATTGTGACCGCGCGGCTTAGGGTTTTTAAAAAAATTTGTTCAGACGTCGAGGGCTCATTCTGTTTTCGATGATAAAAACCCATCTGTTTCCACCGAAAAACCTTTCAGGGGATCGTTTGCAACAGCTTGGCACCATTTTTGAGTAAATTGCAGAACGTCAGATTTTTGCTGAAATTGTGACCGCGCGGCTTAGGGATTTTTTCAAAAAAAGTTGTTCAAACTACAAGGGCTAATTCTGTTTCCGATGATAAAAACCCATCTGTTTCCCCCGAAAAACCTTTCAGGGGATCACTTGCAACAGCTTGGCACCATTTTTGAGTGAATTGCAGAACGTCAGATTTTTGCTGAAATTGTGACCACGCGGCTTAGGGATTCTTTCAAAAAAAGTCGTTTAGACGTCGAGGGCTAATTCTGTTTCCGATGATAAGAACCCATCTTTTTCCACCGAAAAACCTTTCAGGGGATCGTTTGCAACAGCTTGGCACCATTTTTGAGTGAATTGCAGAACGTCAGATTTTTGCTGAAATTGTGACCGCGCGGCTTAGGGTTTTTTTAAAAATTTGTTCAGACGTCGAGGGCTAATTCTGTTTTCGATGATAAAAACCCATCTGTTTCCACCGAAAAACCTTTCAGGGGATCCTTTACAACAGCATGGCATCATTTTTGAGTGAATTGCAGAATGTCAGATTTTTGCTGAAATTGTGACCGCGCGGCTTAGGGATTTTTTCAAAAAAAGTTGTTCAGACGTCGAGGGCTATTTCTGTTTCCGATGATAAAAACCCATCTGTTTCCACCGAGAAACATTTCACGGCATCGTTTACAACAGCTTGGCACCATTTTTGAGTGAATTACAGAACGTCAGATTTTTGCTGAAATTGTGACCGCGCGGCTTAGGGATTTTTTCAAAAAAAGTTGTTCAGACGTCGAGGGCTAATTCTGTTTTCGTTGATAAAAACCCATCCGTTTCCACCGAAAAACCTTTCAGGGGATCGTTTGCAACAGCTTGGCACCATTTTTGAGTGAATTGCAGAACGTCAGATTTTTGCTGAAATTGTGACCGCGCGGTTTAGGGATTTTTTCAAAAAAAGTTGTTCAGACGTCGAGGGCTAATTCTGTTTTCGATGATAAAAACCCATCTGTTTCCACCGAAAAACCTTTCAGGGGATCGTTTGCAACAGCTTGGCACCATTTTTGAGTAAATTGCAGAACGTCAGATTTTTGCTGAAATTGTGACCGCGCGGCTTAGGGATTTTTTTAAAAAAAGTTGTTCAGACGTCGAGGGCTAAGTCTGTTTCCGATGATAAAAACCCATCTGTTTCCACCGAAAAACCTTTCAGGGGATCTTTTGCAACAGCTTTGCACCATTTTTGAGTGAATTGCAGAACGTCAGGTTTTTGCTGAAATTGTGACCGCGCGGCTTAGGGATTTTTTCAAAAAAAGTTGTTCAGACGTTGAGGGCTAATTCTGTTTTCGATGATAAAAACCCATCTGTTTCCACCGAAAAACCTTTCAGGGGATCCTTTGCAACAGCTTGGCACCATTTTTGAGTGAATTGCAGAACGTCAGATTTTTGCTGAAATTGTGACCGCGCGACTTAGGGATTTTTTCAAAAAAAGTTGTTCAAACTACAAGGGCTAATTCTGTTTCCGATGATAAAAACCCATCTGTTTCCACCGAAAAACCTTTCAGGGGATCCTTTGCAACAGCTTGGCACCATTTTTGAGTGAATTGCAGAACGTCAGATTTTTGCTGAAATTGTGACCGCGCGACTTAGGGATTTTTTCAAAAAAAGTTGTTCAAACTACAAGGGCTAATTCTGTTTCCGATGATAAAAACCCATCTGTTTCCACTGAAAAACCTTTCAGGGGATCGTTTGCAACAGCTTGGCATCATTTTTGAGTGAATTGCAGAACGTCAGATTTTTGCTGAAATTGTGACCGCGCGACTTAGGGATTTTTTCAAAAAAAAGTTGTTCAAACTACAAGGGCTAATTCTGTTTCCGATGATAAAAACCCATCTGTTTCCACTGAAAAACCTTTCAGGGGATCGTTTGCAACAGCTTGGCATCATTTTTGAGTGAATTGCAGAACGTCAGATTTTTGCTGAAATTGTGACCGCGCAGCTTAGGGATTTTTTCAAAAAAAGTTGTTCAGACGTCAAACGGCTAGTTCTGTTTCTGATGATAAAAAGCCATCTGTTTCCACCGAAAAACCTTTCAGGGGATCCTTTGCAACAGCTTGGCTCCATTTTTGAGTGAATTGCAGAACCTCAGATTTTTGCTGAAATTGTGACCGCGCGGCTTAGGGATTTTTTCAAAAAAAGTTGTTCAGACGTCGAGGGCTAATTCTGTTTCCGATGATAAAGAGCATCTGTTTCCCCCGAAAAACCTTTCAGGGGATCGCTTGCAACAGCTTGGCACCATTTTTGAGTGAATTGCAGAACGTCAGATTTTTGCTGAAATTGTGACCGCGCGGCTTAGGGATTTTTTTAAAAAAAGTTGTTCAGACGTCGAGGGCTAAGTCTGTTTCCGATGATAAAAACCCATCTGTTTCCACCGAAAAACCTTTCAGGGGATCTTTTGCAACAGCTTTGCACCATTTTTGAGTGAATTGCAGAACGTCAGGTTTTTGCTGAAATTGTGACCGCGCGGCTTAGGGATTTTTTCAAAAAAAGTTGTTCAGACGTTGAGGGCTAATTCTGTTTTCGATGATAAAAACCCATCTGTTTCCACCGAAAAACCTTTCAGGGGATCCTTTGCAACAGCTTGGCACCATTTTTGAGTGAATTGCAGAACGTCAGATTTTTGCTGAAATTGTGACCGCGCGACTTAGGGATTTTTTCAAAAAAAGTTGTTCAAACTACAAGGGCTAATTCTGTTTCCGATGATAAAAACCCATCTGTTTCCACCGAAAAACCTTTCAGGGGATCCTTTGCAACAGCTTGGCACCATTTTTGAGTGAATTGCAGAACGTCAGATTTTTGCTGAAATTGTGACCGCGCGACTTAGGGATTTTTTCAAAAAAAGTTGTTCAAACTACAAGGGCTAATTCTGTTTCCGATGATTTAAACCCATCTGTTTCCACTGAAAAACCTTTCAGGGGATCGTTTGCAACAGCTTGGCATCATTTTTGAGTGAATTGCAGAACGTCAGATTTTTGCTGAAATTGTGACCGCGCGACTTAGGGATTTTTTCAAAAAAAGTTGTTCAAACTACAAGGGCTAATTCTGTTTCCGATGATAAAAACCCATCTGTTTCCACTGAAAAACCTTTCAGGGGATCGTTTGCAACAGCTTGGCATCATTTTTGAGTGAATTGCAGAACGTCAGATTTTTGCTGAAATTGTGACCGCGCAGCTTAGGGATTTTTTCAAAAAAAGTTGTTCAGACGTCAAACGGCTAGTTCTGTTTCTGATGATAAAAAGCCATCTGTTTCCACCGAAAAACCTTTCAGGGGATCCTTTGCAACAGCTTGGCTCCATTTTTGAGTGAATTGCAGAACCTCAGATTTTTGCTGAAATTGTGACCGCGCGGCTTAGGGATTTTTTCAAAAAAAGTTGTTCAGACGTCGAGGGCTAATTCTGTTTCCGATGATAAAGAGCATCTGTTTCCCCCGAAAAACCTTTCAGGGGATCGCTTGCAACAGCTTGGCACCATTTTTGAGTGAATTGCAGAACGTCAGATTTTTGCTGAAATTGTGACCGCGCGGCTTAGGGATTTTTTTAAAAAAAGTTGTTCAGACGTCGAGGGCTAATTCAGTTTCCGATGATAAAGACCCATCTGTTTCCACCGAAAAACCTTTCATGGGATCGTTTGCAACAGCTTGGCACCCTTTTTGAGTGAATTGCAGAACGTCAGATTTTTGCTGAAATTGTGACCGCGCGGCTTAGGGATTTTTTCAAAAAAAGTTGTTCAGACGTCGAGGACTAATTCTGTTTTCGATGATAAAAACCCATCTGTTTCCACCGAAAAACCTTTCAGGGGATCGTTTGCAACAGCTTGGCACCATTTTTGAGTGAATTGCAGAACGTCAGATTTTTGCTGAAATTGTGACCGCGCGGCTTAGGGATTTTTTCAAAAAAAGTTGTTCAAACGACAAGGGCTAATTCTGTTTCCGATGATAAAAACCCATCTGTTTCCACTGAAAAACCTTTTAGGGGATCGTTTGCAACAGCTTGGCATCATTTTTGAGTGAATTGCAGAACGTCAGATTTTTGCTGAAATTGTGACCGCGCAGCTTAGGGATTTTTTCAAAAAAAGTTGTTCAGACGTCAAACGGCTAGTTCTGTTTCTGATGATAAAAACCCATCTGTTTCCACCGAAAAACCTTTCAGGGGATCCTTTGCAACAGCTTGGCACCCTTTTTGAGTGAATTGCAGAACGTCAGATTTTTGCTGAAATTGTGACTGCGCGGCTTAGGGATTTTTTCAAAAAAAGTTGTTCAGACGTCGAGGACTAATTCTGTTTTCGATGATAAAAACCCATCTGTTTCCCCCGAGAAACCTTTCAGGGGACCTTTTGCAACAGCTTGGCACCATTTTTGAGTGAATTGCAGAACGTCAGATTTTTGCTGAAATTGTGACCGCGCCGCTTAGGGATTTTTTCAAAAAAAGTTGTTCAGACGTCGAGGGCTAATTCTGTTTCCGATGATAAAGTGCATCTGTTTCCCCCGAAAAACCTTTCAGGGGATCGCTTGCAACAGCTTGGCACCATTTTTGAGTGAATTGCAGAACGTCAGATTTTTGCTGAAATTGTGACCGCGCGGCTTAGGGATTTTTTTAAAAAAAGTTGTTCAGATGTCAAGGGCTAAGTCTGTTTCCGATGATAAAAACCCATCTGTTTCCACCGAAAAACCTTTCAGGGGATCGTTTGCAACAGCTTGGCACCATTTTTGAGTGAATTGCAGAACGTCAGATTTTTGCTGAAATTGTGACCGCGCGGCTTAGGGATTTTTTCAAAAAAAGTTGTTCAGACGTCGAGGGCTAATTCTGTTTCCGATGATAAAGTGCATCTGTTTCCCCCGAAAAACCTTTCAGGGGATCGCTTGCAACAGCTTGGCACCATTTTTGAGTGAATTGCAGAACGTCAGATTTTTGCTGAAATTGTGACCGCGCGGCTTAGGGATTTTTTTTAAAAAAGTTGTTCAGATGTCAAGGGCTAAGTCTGTTTCCGATGATAAAAACCCATCAATTTCCACCGAAAAACATTTCAGGGGATCGTTTGCAACAGCTTGGCACCATTTTTGAGTGAATTGCAGAACGTCCGATTTTTGCTGAAATTGTGACCGCGCGGCTTAGGGATTTTTTCAAAAAAAGTTGTTCAGACGTCGAGGGCTAATTCTGTTTCCGATGATAAAAACCCATCTGTTTCCACTGAAAAACCTTTCAGGGGATCGTTTGCAACAGCTTGGCATCATTTTTGAGTGAATTGCAGAACGTCAGATTTTTGCTGAAATTGTGACCGCGCAGCTTAGGGATTTTTTCAAAAAAAGTTGTTCAGACGTCAAACGGCTAGTTCTGTTTCTGATGATAAAAAGCCATCTGTTTCCACCGAAAAACCTTTCAGGGGATCCTTTGCAACATCTTGGCTCCATTTTTGAGTGAATTGCAGAACCTCAGATTTTTGCTGAAATTGTGACCACGCGGCTTAGGGATTTTTTCAAAAAAAGTTGTTCAGACGTCGAGGGCTAATTCTGTTTCCGATGATAAAGAGCATCTGTTTCCCCCGAAAAACCTTTCAGGGGATCGCTTGCAACAGCTTGGCACCATTTTTGACTGAATTGCAGAACGTCAGATTTTTGCTGAAATTGTGACCGCGCGGCTTAGGGATTTTTTCAAAAAAAGTTGTTCAGACGTCGAGGACTAATTCTGTTTTCGATGATAAAAACCCATCTGTTTCCACCGAAAAACCTTTCAGGGGATCGTTTGCAACAGCTTGGCACCATTTTTGAGTGAATTGCAGAACGTCAGATTTTTGCTGAAATTGTGACCGCGCGACTTAGGGATTTTTTCAAAAAAAGTTTTTCAAACGACAAGGGCTAATTCTGTTTCCGATGATAAAAACCCATCTGTTTCCACTGAAAAACCTTTCAGGGGATCGTTTGCAACAGCTTGGCATCATTTTTGAGTGAATTGCAGAACGTCAGATTTTTGCTGAAATTGTGACCGCGCAGCTTAGGGATTTTTTCAAAAAAAGTTGTTCAGACGTCAAACGGCTAGTTCTGTTTCTGATGAAAAAAACCCATCTGTTTCCACCTAAAAACCTTTCAGGGGATCCATTGCAACAGCTTGGCGCCATTTTTGAGTGAATTGCAGAACCTCAGATTTTTGCTGAAATTGTGACCGCGCGGCTTAGGGATTTTTTCAAAAAAAGTTGTTCAGACGTCGAGGGCTAATTCAGTTTCCGATGATAAAAACCCATCTGTTTCCACCGGAAAACCTTTCAGGGGATCGTTTGCAACAGCTTGGCACCATTTTTGAGTAAATTGCAGAACGTCAGATTTTTGCTGAAATTGTGACCGCGCGGCTTAGGGATTTTTTCAAAAAAAGTTGTTCAGACGTCGAGGGCTAATTCTGTTTCCGATGATAAAGAGCATCTGTTTCCCCCGAAAAACCTTTCAGGGGATCGCTTGCAACAGCTTATCACCATTTTTGAGTGAATTGCAGAACGTCAGATTTTTGCTGAAATTGTGACCGCGCGGCTTAGGGATTTTTTCAAAAAAAGTTGTTCAGACGTCGAGGGCTAATTCAGTTTCCGATGAAAAAAACCCATCTGTTTCCACCTAAAAACCTTTCAGGGGATCCTTTGCAACAGCTTGGCGCCATTTTTGAGTGAATTGCAGAACCTCAGATTTTTGCTGAAATTGTGACCTCGCGGCTTAGGGATTTTTTTAAAAAAAGTTGTTCAGATGTCGAGGGCTAAGTCTGTTTCCGATGATAAAAACCCATCTGTTTCCACCGAAAAACCTTTCAGGGGATCGTTTGCAACAGCTTGGCACCATTTTTGAGTGAATTGCAGAACGTCAGATTTTTGCTGAAATTGTGACCGCGCGACTTAGGGATTTTTTCAAAAAAAGTTGTTCAAACGACAAGGGCTAATTCTGTTTCCGATGATAAAAACCCATCTGTTTCCACTGAAAAACCTTTCAGGGGATCGTTTGCAACAGCTTGGCATCATTTTTGAGTGAATTGCAGAACGTCAGATTTTTGTTGAAATTGTGACCGCGCAGCTTAGGGATTTTTTCAAAAAAAGTTGTTCAGACGTCAAACGGCTAGTTCTGTTTCTGATGAAAAAAACCCATCTGTTTCCACCTAAAAACCTTTCAGGGGATCCTTTGCAACAGCTTGGCGCCATTTTTGAGTGAATTGCAGAACCTCAGATTTTTGCTGAAATTGTGACCGCGCGGCTTAGGGATTTTTTCAAAAAAAGTTGTTCAGACGTCGAGGGCTAATTCAGTTTCCGATGATAAAAACCCATCTGTTTCCACCGAAAAACCTTTCAGGGGATCGTTTGCAACAGCTTGGCACCATTTTTGAGTAAATTGCAGAACGTCAGATTTTTGCTGAAATTGTGACCGCGCGGCTTAGGGATTTTTTCAAAAAAAGTTGTTCAGACGTCGAGGGCTAATTCTGTTTCCGATGATAAAGAGCATCTGTTTCCCCCGAAAAACCTTTCAGGGGATCGCTTGCAACAGCTTGGCACCATTTTTGAGTGAATTGCAGAACGTCAGATTTTTGCTGAAATTGTGACCGCGCGGCTTAGGGATTTTTTAAAAAAAAGTTGTTCAGACGTCGAGGGCTAATTCAGTTTCCGATGATAAAAACCCATCTGTTTCCACAGAAAAACCTTTCAGGGGATCGTTTGCAACAGCTTGGCACCCTTTTTGAGTGAATTGCAGAACGTCAGATTTTTGCTGAAATTGTGACCGCGCGGCTTAGGGATTTTTTCAAAAAAAGTTGTTCAGACGTCGAGGACTAATTCTGTTTTCGATGATAAAAACCCATCTGTTTCCACCGAAAAACCTTTCAGGGGATCCTTTGCAACAGCTTGGCACCATTTTTGAGTGAATTGCAGAACGTCAGATTTTTGCTGAAATTGTGACCGCGCAGCTTAGGGATTTTTTCAAAAAAAGTTGTTCAGACGTCAAACGGCTAGTTCTGTTTCTGATGAAAAAACCCATCTGTTTCCACCTAAAAACCTTTCAGGGGATCCTTTGCAACAGCTTGGCGCCATTTTTGAGTGAATTGCAGAACCTCAGATTTTTGCTGAAATTGTGACCGCGCGGCTTAGGGATTTTTTCAAAAAAAGTTGTTCAGACGTCGAGGGCTAATTCAGTTTCCGATGATAAAAACCCATCTGTTTCCACCGAAAAACCTTTCAGGGGATCGTTTGCAACAGCTTGGCACCATTTTTGAGTAAATTGCAGAACGTCAGATTTTTGCTGAAATTGTGACCGCGCGGCTTAGGGATTTTTTCAAAAAAAGTTGTTCAGACGTCGAGGGCTAATTCTGTTTCCGATGATAAAGAGCATCTGTTTCCCCCGAAAAACCTTTCAGGGGATCGCTTGCAACAGCTTGGCACCATTTTTGAGTGAATTGCAGAACGTCAGATTTTTGCTGAAATTGTGACCGCGCGGCTTAGGGATTTTTTAAAAAAAAGTTGTTCAGACGTCGAGGGCTAATTCAGTTTCCGATGATAAAAACCCATCTGTTTCCACCGAAAAACCTTTCAGGGGATCGTTTGCAACAGCTTGGCACCCTTTTTGAGTGAATTGCAGAACGTCAGATTTTTGCTGAAATTGTGACCGCGCGGCTTAGGGATTTTTTCAAAAAAAGTTGTTCAGACGTCGAGGACTAATTCTGTTTTCGATGATAAAAACCCATCTGTTTCCACCGAAAAACCTTTCAGGGGATCCTTTGCAACAGCTTGGCACCATTTTTGAGTGAATTGCAGAACGTCAGATTTTTGCTGAAATTGTGACCGCGCGACTTAGGGATTTTTTCAAAAAAAGTTGTTCAAACGACAAGGGCTAATTCTGTTTCCGATGATAAAAACCCATCTGTTTCCACTGAAAAACCTTTCAGGGGATCGTTTGCAACAGCTTGGCATCATTTTTGAATGAATTGCAGAACGTCAGATTTTTGTTGAAATTGTGACCGCGCAGCTTAGGGATTTTTTCAAAAAAAGTTGTTCAGACGTCAAACGGCTAGTTCTGTTTCTGATGAAAAAAACCCATCTGTTTCCACCTAAAAACCTTTCAGGGGATCCTTTGCAACAGCTTGGCGCCATTTTTGAGTGAATTGCAGAACCTCAGATTTTTGCTGAAATTGTGACCGCGCGGCTTAGGGATTTTTTCAAAAAAAGTTGTTCAGACGTCGAGGGCTAATTCTGTTTCCGATGATAAAGAGCATCTGTTTCCCCCGAAAAACCTTTCAGGGGATCGCTTGCAACAGCTTGGCACCATTTTTGAGTGAATTGCAGAACGTCAGATTTTTGCTGAAATTGTGACAGCGCGGCTTAGGGATTTTTTTAAAAAAAGTTGTTCAGACGTTGAGGGCTAATTCAGTTTCCGATGATAAAAACCCATCTGTTTCCACCGAAAAACCTTTCAGGGGATCGTTTGCAACAGCTTGGCACCCTTTCTGAGTGAATTGCAGAACGTCAGATTTTTGCTGAAATTGTGACCGCGCGGCTTAGGGATTTTTTCAAAAAAAGTTGTTCAGACGTCGAGGACTAATTCTGTTTTCGATGATAAAAACCCATCTGTTTCCACCGAAAAACCTTTCAGTGGATCGTTTGCAACAGCTTGGCACCATTTTTGAGTGAATTGCAGAACGTCAGATTTTTGCTGAAATTGTGACCGCGCGACTTAGGGATTTTTTCAAAAAAAGTTGTTCAAACGACAAGGGCTAATTCTGTTTCCGATGATAAAAACCCATCTGTTTCCACTGAAAAACCTTTCAGGGGATCGTTTGCAACAGCTTGGCATCATTTTTGAGTGAATTGCAGAACGTCAGATTTTTGCTGAAATTGTGACCGCGCAGCTTAGGGATTTTTTCAAAAAAAGTCGTTCAGACGTCAAACGGCTAGTTCTGTTTCCGATGATAAAAACCCATCTGTTTCCACTGAAAAACCTTTCAGGGGATCGTTTGCAACAGCTTGGCATCATTTTTGAGTGAATTGCAGAACGTCAGATTTTTGCTGAAATTGTGACCGCGCGGCTTAGGGATTTTTTCAAAAAAAGTTGTTCAGACGTCGAGGGCTATTACTCTTTCCGATGATAAAACCCATCTGTTTCCCCCGAAGAACCTTTCAGGGGATCGCTTGCAACAGCTTGGCACCATTTTTGAGTGAATTGCAGAACCTCAGATTTTTGCTGAAATTGTGACCGCGCGGCTGAGGGTTTTTTAAAAAATTTGTTATGACGTCGAGGGCTAATTCTGTTTTCGATGATAAAAACCCATCTGTTTCCCCCGAGAAACCTTTCAGTGGATCTTTTGCAACAGCTTGGCACCATTTTTGAGTGAATTGCAGAACGTCAGATTTTTGCTGAAATTGTGACCGCGCGGCTTAGGGATTCTTTCAAAAAAAGTCGTTCAGACATCGAGGGCTAATTCTGTTTCCGATGATAAGAACCCATCTTTTTCCACCGAAAAACCTTTCAGGGGATTGTTTGCAACAGCTTGGCACCATTTTTGAGTGAATTACAGAACATCAGATTTTTGCTGAAATTGTGACCGCGCCGCTTAGGGATTTTTTCAAAAAAAATTGTTCAGACGTCGAGGGCTAATTCTGTTTTCGATGATAAAAACCCATCTGTTTCCCCCGAAAAACCTTTCAGGGGATCGTTTGCAACAGCTTGGCACCATTTTTGAGTAAATTGCAGAACGTCAGATTTTTGCTGAAATTGTGACCCCGAGGCTTAGGGATTTTTTCAAAAAAAGTTGTTCAGACGTCGAGGGCTAATTCTGTTTTCGATGATAAAAAGCCATCTGTTTCCACCGAAAAACCTTTCAGGGGGTCCATTAAAACAGCATAGCATCATTTTTGAGTGAATTGCAGAACGTCAGATTTTTGCTGAAATTGTGACCGCGCGGCTTCGGGATTTTTTCAAAAAAAGTTCTTCAGACGTCGAGGGCTATTTCTGTTTCCGATGATAAAAACCCATCTGTTTCCAACGAAAAACATTTCAGGGCATCGTTTACAACAGCTTGGCACCATTTTTGAGTGAATTACAGAACGTCAGATTTTTGCTGAAATTGTGACCGCGCGGCTTAGGGATTTTTTCAAAAAAAGTTGTTCAGACGTCGAGGGCTAATTCTGTTTTCGTTGATAAAAACCCATCTGTTTCCACCGAAAAACCTTTCAGGGGATTGTTTGCAACAGGTTGGCACCATTTTTGAGTAAATTGCAGAACGTCAGATTTTTGCTGAAATTGTGACCGCGCGGCTTAGGGATTTTTTCAAAAAAAGTTGTTCAGACGTCAAGGGCTAATTCTGTTTCCGATGATAAAGAGCATCTGTTTCCCCCGAAAAACCTTTCAGGGCATCGCTTGCAACAGCTTGGCACCATTTTTGAGTGAATTGCAGAACGTCAGATTTTTGCTGAAATTGTGACCGCGCGGCCTAGGGATTTTTTCAAAAAAAGTTGTTCATACGTAGAGGGCTAAGTCTGTTTCCGATTATAAAAACCCATCTGTTTCCACCGAAAAACCTTTCAGGGGATCATTTGCAACAGCTTGGCACCATTTTTGAGTGAATTGCAGAACCTCAGATTTTTGCTGAAATTGTGACCGCGCGGCTTAGGGATTCTTTCAAAAAAAGTCGTTCAGACGTCGAGGGCTAATTCTGTTTCCGATGATAAGAACCCATCTTTTTCCACCGAAAAACCTTTCAGGGGATCGTTTGCAACAGCTTGGCACCATTTTTGAGTGAATTGCAGAACGTCAGATTTTTGCTGAAATTGTGACCGCGCGGCTTAGGGATTTTTTCAAAAAAAGTTGTTCAGACGTCGAGGGCTAATTCTGTTTCCGATGATAAAGAGCATCTGTTTCCCCCGAAGAACCTTTCAGGGGATCGCTTGCAACAGCTTGGCACCATGTTTGAGTGAATTGCAGAACGTCAGATTTTTGCTGAAATTGTGACCGCGCGGCTTAGGGATTTTTTTTAAAAAAAGTTGTTCAAACGTCGAGGGCTAAGTCTATTTCCGATGATAAAAACCCATCTGTTTCCACAGAAAAACCTTTCAGGGGATCGTTTGCAACAGCTTGGCACCATTTTTGAGTGAATTGCAGAACGTCAGATTTTTGCTGAAATTGTGACCGCGCGGCTTAGGGATTTTTTCAAAAAAAGTTGTTCAGACGTCAAACGGCTAGTTCTGTTTCTGATGATAAAAACCCATCTGTTTCCACCGAAAAACCTTTCAGGGGATCTTTTACAACAGCTTGGCACCATTTTTGAGTGAATTGCAGAACGTCAGATTTTTGCTGAAATTGTGACCGCGCGGCTTAGGGTTTTTTAAAAAAAAGTTGTTCAGACGTCGAGGGCTAATTCTGTTTTCGATGATAAAAACCCATCTGTTTCCACCGAAAAACCTTTCAGGGGATCGTTTGCAACAGCTTGGCACCATTTTTGAGTGAATTGCAGAACGTCAGATTTTTGCTGAAATTTTGACCGCGCGGCTTAGGGATTTTTTCAAAAAAAGTTGTTCAGACGTCGAGGGCTAATTCTGTTTCCGATGATAAAGAGCATCTGTTTCCCCCGAAAAACCTTTCAGGGGATCGCTTGCAACAGCTTGGCACCATTTTTGAGTGAATTGCAGAACGTCAGATTTTTGCTGAAATTGTGACCGCGCGGCTTAGGGATTTTTTAAAAAAATTATTCAGACGTCGAGGGCTAATTCTGTTTTCGATGATAAAAACCCATCTGTTTCCACCGAGAAGCCTTTCAGGGGATCGTTTGCAACAGCTTGGCACCATTTTTGAGTGAATTGCAGAACGTGAGATTTTTGCTGAAATTGTGACCGCGCGTTAGGGATTTTTTCAAAAAAAGTTGTTCAAACGTCGAGGGCTAATTCTGTTTCCGATGATAAAAACCGATCTGTTTCCACTGAAAAACCTTTCAGAGGATCGTTTGCAACAGCTTGGCGTCATTTTTGAGTGAATTGCAGAACGTCAGATTTTTGCTGAAATTGTGACCGCGCGGCTTAGGGATTTTTTCAAAAAAAGTTGTTCAGACGTCAAATGGCTAGTTCTGTTTGTGATGATAAAAACCCATCTGTTTCCACCGAAAAACCTTTCAGGGGATCCTTTGCAACAGCTTGGCGCCATTTTTGAGTGAATTGCAGAACGTCAGATTTTTGCTGAAATTGTGACCGCGCGGCTTAGGGATTTTTTCAAAAAAAGTTGTTCAGACGTCGAGGCCTATTTCTGTTTCCGATGATAAGAACCCATGTTTTTCCACCGAAAAACCTTTCAGGGCATCGTTTACAACAGCTTGGCACCATTTTTGAGTGAATTGCAGAAGGTCAGATTTTTGCTGAAATTGTGACCGCGCGGCTTAGGGATTTTTTCAAAAAAAGTTGTTCAGACGTCGAGGGCTAAGTCTGTTTCCGATGATAAAAACCCATCTGTTTCCACAGAAAAACCTTTCAGGGGATCCTTTGCAACAGCTTGGCGCCATTTTTGAGTGAATTGTAGAACCTCAGATTTTTGCTGAAATTGTGACCGCGCGGCTGAGGGTTTTTTTAAAAATTTGTTAAGACGTCGAGGGCTAATTCTGTTTTCGATGATAAAAACCCATCTGTTTCCCCCGAGAAACCTTTCAGTGGATCTTTTGCAACAGCTTGGCACCATTTTTGAGTGAATTGCAGAACGTCAGATTTTTGCTGAAATTGTGACCGCGCGGCTTAGGGATTCTTTCAAAAAAAGTCGTTCAGACATCGAGGGCTAATTCTGTTTCCGATGATAAGAACCCATCTTTTTCCACCGAAAAACCTTTCAGGGGATTGTTTGCAACAGCTTGGCACCATTTTTGAGTGAATTACAGAACATCAGATTTTTGCTGAAATTGTGACCGCGCCGCTTAGGGATTTTTTCAAAAAAAGTTGTTCAGACGTCGAGGGCTAATTCTGTTTTCGATGATAAAAACCCATCTGCTTCCCCCGAAAAACCTTTCAGGGGATCGTTTGCAACAGCTTGGCACCATTTTTGAGTAAATTGCAGAACGTCAGATTTTTGCTGAAATTGTGACCCCGAGGCTTAGGGATTTTTTCAAAAAAAGTTGTTCAGACGTCGAGGGCTAATTCTGTTTTCGATGATAAAAACCCATCTGTTTCCACCGAAAAACCTTTCAGGGGGTCCATTAAAACAGCATAGCATCATTTTTGAGTGAATTGCAGAACGTCAGATTTTTGCTGAAATTGTGACCGCGCGGCTTCGGAATTTTTTCAAAAAAAGTTCTTCAGACGTCGAGGGCTATTTCTGTTTCCGATGATAAAAACCCATCTGTTTCCACCGAAAAACATTTCAGGGCATCGTTTACAACAGCTTTGCACCATTTTTGAGTGAATTACAGAACGTCAGATTTTTGCTGAAATTGTGACCGCGCGGCTTAGGGATTTTTTCAAAAAAAGTTGTTCAGACGTCGAGGGCTAATTCTGTTTTCGCTGTTAAAAACCCATCTGTTTCCACCGAAAAACCTTTCAGGGGATCGTTTGCAACAGCTTGGCACCACTTTTGAGTAAATTGCAGAACGTCAGATTTTTGCTGAAATTGTGACCGCGCGGCTTAGGGATTTTTTCAAAAAAAGTTGTTCAGACGTCGAGGGCTAATTCTGTTTCCGATGATAAAGAGCATCTGTTTCCCCCGAAAAACCTTTCAGGGCATCGCTTGCAACAGCTTGGCACCATTTTTGAGTGAATTGCAGAACGTCAGATTTTTGCTGAAATTGTGACCTCGCGGCTTAGGGATTTTTTCAAAAAAAGTTGTTCAGACGTCGAGGGCTAATTCTGTTTTCGATGATAAAAACCCATCTGTTTCCACCGAAAAACATTTCAGGGGATCCTTTGCAACAGCTTGGCACCATTTTTGAGTGAATTGCAAAACGTCAGATTTTTGCTGAAATTGTGACCGCGCGACTTAGGGATTTTTTGAAAAAAAGTTGTTCAGACGTCGAGGCCTATTTCTGTTTCCGATTATAAGAACCCATTTTTTCCCACCGAAAAACCTTTCAGGGCATCGTTTACAACAGCTTGGCACCATTTTTGAGTGAATTGCAGAACGTCAGATTTTTGCTGAAATTGTGACCGCGCAGCTTAGGGATTTTTTCAAAAAAAGTCGTTCAGACGTCAAACGGCTAGTTCTGTTTCCGATGATAAAAACCCATCTTTTTCCACCGAAAAACCTTTCAGGGGATCATTTGCAACAGCTTGGCACCATTTTTGAGTGAATTGCAGAACCTCAGATTTTTGCTGAAATTGTGACCGCGCGGCTTAGGGATTTTTTCAAAAAAAGTTGTTCAGACGTCGAGGGCTATTACTGTTTCCGATGATAAAACCCATCTGTTTCCCCCGAAGAACCTTTCAGGGGATCGCTTGCAACAGCTTGGCACCATTTTTGAGTGAATTGCAGAACCTCAGATTTTTGCTGAAATTGTGACCGCGCGGCTGAGGGTTTTTTAAAAAATTTGTTAAGACGTCGAGGGCTAATTCTGTTTTCGATGATAAAAACCCATCTGTTTCCCCCGAGAAACCTTTCAGTGGATCTTTTGCAACAGCTTGGCACCATTTTTGAGTGAATTGCAGAACGTCAGATTTTTGCTGAAATTGTGACCCCGAGGCTTAGGGATTTTTTCAAAAAAAGTTGTTCAGACGTCGAGGGCTAATTCTGTTTTCGATGATAAAAACCCATCTGTTTCCACCGAAAAACCTTTCAGGGGGTCCATTAAAACAGCATAGCATCATTTTTGAGTGAATTGCAGAACGTCAAATTTTTGCTGAAATTGTGACCGCGCGGCTTCGGGATTTTTTCAAAAAAAGTTCTTCAGACGTCGAGGGCTATTTCTGTTTCCGATGATAAAAACCCATCTGTTTCCACCGAAAAACATTTCAGGGCATCGTTTACAACAGCTTGGCACCATTTTTGAGTGAATTACAGAACGTCAGATTTTTGCTGAAATTGTGACCGCGCGGCTTAGGGATTTTTTCAAAAAAAGTTGTTCAGACGTCGAGGGCTAATTCTGTTTTCGTTGATAAAAACCCATCTGTTTCCACCGAAAAACCTTTCAGGGGATCGTTTGCAACAGCTTGGCACCATTTTTGAGTAAATTGCAGAACGTCAGATTTTTGCTGAAATTGTGACCGCGCGGCTTAGGGATTTTTTCAAAAAAAGTTGTTCAGACGTCGAGGGCTAATTCTGTTTCCGATGATAAAGAGCATCTGTTTCCCCCGAAAAACCTTTCAGGGCATCGCTTGCAACAGCTTGGCACCATTTTTGAGTGAATTGCAGAACGTCAGATTTTTGCTGAAATTGTGACCTCGCGGCTTAGGGATTTTTTCAAAAAAAGTTGTTCAGACGTCGAGGGCTAATTCTGTTTCCGATGATAAAGAGCATCTGTTTCCCCCGAAGAACCTTTCAGGGGATCGCTTGCAACAGCTTGGCACCATGTTTGAGTGAATTGCAGAACGTCAGATTTTTGCTGAAATTGTGACCGCGCGGCTTAGGGATTTTTTTAAAAAAAGTTGTTCAAACGTCGAGGGCTAAGTCTATTTCCGATGATAAAAACCCATCTGTTTCCACAGAAAAACCTTTCAGGGGATCGTTTGCAACAGCTTGGCACCATTTTTGAGTGAATTGCAGAACGTCAGATTTTTGCTGAAATTGTGACCGCGCGGCTTAGGGATTTTTTCAAAAAAAGTTGTTCAGACGTCAAACGGCTAGTTCTGTTTCTGATGATAAAAACCCATCTGTTTCCACCGAAAAACCTTTCAGGGGATCTTTTACAACAGCTTGGCACCATTTTTGAGTGAATTGCAGAACGTCAGATTTTTGCTGAAATTGTGACCGCGCGGCTTAGGGTTTTTTAAAAAATAGTTGTTCAGACGTCGAGGGCTAATTCTGTTTTCGATGATAAAAACCCATCTGTTTCCACCGAAAAACCTTTCAGGGGATCGTTTGCAACAGCTTGGCACCATTTTTGAGTGAATTGCAGAACGTCAGATTTTTGCTGAAATTTTGACCGCGCGGCTTACGGATTTTTTCAAAAAAAGTTGTTCAGACGTCGAGGGCTAATTCTGTTTCCGATGATAAAGAGCATCTGTTTCCCCCGAAAAACCTTTCAGGGGATCGCTTGCAACAGCTTGGCACCATTTTTGAGTGAATTGCAGAACGTCAGATTTTTGCTGAAATTGTGACCGCGCGGCTTAGGGATTTTTTAAAAAATTTATTCAGACGTCGAGGGCTAATTCTGTTTTCGATGATAAAAACCCATCTGTTTCCACCGAGAAGCCTTTCAGGGGATCGTTTGCAACAGCTTGGCACCATTTTTGAGTGAATTGCAGAACGTCAGATTTTTGCTGAAATTGTGACCGCGCGTTAGGGATTTTTCAAAAAAAGTTGTTCAAACGTCGAGGGCTAATTCTGTTTCCGATGATAAAAACCGATCTGTTTCCACTGAAAAACCTTTCAGAGGATCGTTTGCAACAGCTTGGCGTCATTTTTGAGTGAATTGCAGAACGTCAGATTTTTGCTGAAATTGTGACCGCGCGGCTTAGGGATTTTTTCAAAAAAAGTTGTTCAGACGTCAAATGGCTAGTTCTGTTTCTGATGATAAGAACCCATGTTTTTCCACCGAAAAACCTTTCAGGGCATCGTTTACAAAAGCTTGGCACCATTTTTGAGTGAATTGCAGAAGGTCAGATTTTTGCTGAAATTGTGACCGCGCGGCTTAGGGATTTTTTCAAAAAAAGTTGTTCAGACGTCGAGGGCTAAGTCTGTTTCCGATGAAAAAAAACCCATCTGTTTCCACAGAAAAACCTTTCAGGGGATCCTTTGCAACAGCTTGGCGCCATTTTTGAGTGAATTTCAGAACCTCAGATTTTTGATGAAATTGTGACCGCGCGGCTTAGGGATTCTTTCAAAAAAAGTCGTTCAGACGTCGAGGGCTAATTCATTTTCCGATGATAAAAACCCATCTGTTTCCCCCGAGAAACCTTTCACGGGATCTTTTGCAACAGCTTGGCACCATTTTTGAGTGAATTGCAGAACGTCAGATTTTTGCTGAAATTGTGACCGCGCGGCTTAGGGATTTTTTCAAAAAAAGTTGTTCAAACGTCGAGGGCTAATTCTGTTTTCGATGATAAAAACCCATCTGTTTCCACCGAAAAACCTTTCAGGGGATCCTTTACAACAGCATGGCATCATTTTTGAGTGAATTGCAGAACGTCAGATTTTTGCTGAAATTGTGACCGCGCGGCTTAGGGATTTTTTCAAAAAAAGTTCTGCAGACGTCGAGGGCTAATTCTGTTTTCGATGATAAAAACCCATCTGTTTCCACCGAAAAACCTTTCAGGGGATCCTTTACAACAGCATGGCATCATTTTTGAGTGAATTGCAGAACGTCAGATTTTTGCTGAAATTGTGACCGCGCGGCTTAGGGATTTTTTCAAAAAAAGTTGTTCAGACGTCGAGGCCTATTTCTGTTTCCGATGATAAGAACCCATGTTTTTCCACCGAAAAACCTTTCAGGGCATCGTTTACAACAGCTTGGCACCATTTTTGAGTGAATTGCAGAACGTCAGATTTTTGCTGAAATTGTGACCGCGCGGCTTAGGGATTTTTTCAAAAAAAAGTTGTTCAGACGTCGAGGGCTAATTCTGTTTCTGATGATAAAAACCCATCTGTTTCCCCCGAGAAACCTTTCAGGGGATCGTTTGCAACAGCTTGGCACCGTTTTTGAGTGAATTGCAGAACGTCAGATTTTTGCTGAAATTGTGACCGCGCGGCTTAGGGTTTTTAAAAAAATTTGTTCAGACGTCGAGGGCTAATTCTGTTTTCGATGATAAAAACCCATCTGTTTCCACCGAAAAACCTTTCAGGGAATCGTTTGCAACAGCTTGGCACCATTTTTGAGTGAATTGCAGAACGTCAGATATTTGCTGAAATTTTGACCGCGCGGCTTAGGGATTTTTTCAAAAAAAGTTGTTCAGACGTCGAGGGCTAATTCTGTTTCCGATGATAAAGAGCATCTGTTTCCCCCAAAAAACCTTTCAGGGGATCGCTTGCAGCAGCTTGGCACCATTTTTGAGTGAATTGCAGAAGGTCAGATTTTTGCTGAAATTGTGACCGCGCGGCTTAGGGATTTTTTTAAAAATTTATGCAGACGTTGAGGGCTAATTCTGTTTTCGATGATAAAAACCCATCTGTTTCCACCGAGAAGCCTTTCAGGGGATCGTTTGCAACAGCTTTGCACCATTTTTAAGTGAATTGCAGAACGTCAGATTTTTGCTGAAATTGTGACCGCGCGGCTTAGGGATTTTTTCAAAAAAAGTTGTTCAAACGTCGAGGGCTAATTCTGTTTTCGATGATAAGAACCCCTGTTTTTCCACCGAAAAACCTTTCAGGGCATCGTTTACAACAGCTTGGCACCATTTTTGAGTGAATTGCAGAACGTCAGATTTTTGCTGAAATTGTGACCGCGCGGCTTAGGGTTTTTAAAAAAAAAAATTGTTCAGACGTCGAGGGCTAATTCTGTTTTCGATGATAAAAACCCATCTGTTTCCACCGAAAAACCTTTCAGGGAATCGTTTGCAACAGCTTGGCACCATTTTTGAGTGAATTGCAGAACGTCAGATATTTGCTGAAATTTTGACCGCGCGGCTTAGGGATTTTTTCAAAAAAAGTTGTTCAGACGTCGAGGGCTAATTCTGTTTCCGATGATAAAGAGCATCTGTTTTCCCCAAAAAACCTTTCAGGGGATCGCTTGCAGCAGCTTGGCACCATTTTTGAGTGAATTGCAGAAGGTCAGATTTTTGCTGAAATTGTGACCGCACGGCTTAGGGATTTTTTGAAAAAAAGTTGTTCAGACGTCGAGGGCTAATTCTGTTTCCGATGATAAAGAGCATCTGTTTCCCCCGAAAAACCTTTCAGGGGATCGCTTGCAACAGCTTGGCACCATTTTTGAGTGAATTGCAGAACGTCAGATTTTTGCTGAAATTGTGACCGCGCGGCTTAGGGATTTTTTAAAAAATTTATTCAGACGTTGAGGGCTAATTCTGTTTTCGATGATAAAAACCCATCTGTTTCCACCGAGAAGCCTTTCAGGGGATCGTTTGCAACAGCTTGGCAACATTTTTGAGTGAATTGCAGAACGTCAGATTTTTGCTGAAATTGTGACCGCGCGGCTTAGGGATTTTTTCAAAAAAAAGTTGTTCAGACGTCGAGGGGTAATTCTGTTTCTGATGATAAAAACCCATCTGTTTCCCCCGAGAAACCTTTCAGGGGATCGTTTGCAACAGCTTGGCACCGTTTTTGAGTGAATTGCAGAACGTCAGATTTTTGCTGAAATTGTGACCGCGCGGCTTAGGGATTTTTTCAAAAAAAGTTGTTCAGACGTCGAGGGCTAATTCTGTTTCCGATGATAAGAACCCCTGTTTTTCCACCGAAAAACCTTTCAGGGCATCGTTTACAACAGCTTGGCACCATTTTTGAGTGAATTGCAGAACGTCAGATTTTTACTGAAATTGTGACCGCGCGGCTTAGGGATTTTTTCAAAAAAAGTTGTTCAGACGTCGAGGGCTAATTCTGTTTTCGATGATAAAAACCCATTTGTTTCCACCGAAAAACCTTTCAGGGGATCGTTTGCAACAGCTTGGCACCATTTTTGAGTGAATTGCAGAACGTCAGATTTTTGCTGAAATTGTGACCGCGCGGCTTAGGGTTTTTTAAAAAATTTGTTCAGACGTCGAGTGCTAATTCTGTTTTCGATGATGAAAACCCACCTGTTTCTACCGAAAGACCATTCAGGGGATCCTTTACAACAGCATGGCATCATTTTTGAGTGAATTGCAGAACGTCAGATTTTTGCTGAAATTGTGACCGCACGGCTTAGGGATTTTTTCAAAAAAAGTTGTTCAGACGTCGAGGTCTATTTCTGTTTCCGATGATAAGAACCCATCTGTTTCCACCGAAAAACCTTTCAGGGGATCGTTTGCAACAGCTTGGCACCATTTTTGAGTGAATTGCAGAACCTCAGATTTTTGCTGAAATTGTGACCGCGTGGCTTAGGGATTTTTTCAAAAAAAGTTGTTCAGACGTCAAACGGCTAGTTCTGTTTCTGATGATAAAAACCCATCTGTTTCCCCCGAGAAACCTTTCAGGGGATCGTTTGCAACAGCTTGGCACCGTTTTTGAGTGAATTGCAGAACGTCAGATTTTTGCTGAAATTGTGACCGCGCGGCTTAGGGATTTTTTGAAAAAAAGTTGTTGAGACGTCAAACGGCTAGTTCTGTTTCCGATGATAAAAGCCCATCTGTTTCCACCGAAAAACCTTTCAGGGGATCGCTTGCAACAGCTTGGCGCCATTTTTGAGTGAATTGCAGAACCTCAGATTTTTGCTGAAATTGTGACCGCGCGGCTTAGGGATTCTTTCAAAAAAAGTCGTTCAGACGTCGAGGGCTAATTCAGTTTCCGATGATAAAAACCCATCTGTTTCCCCCGAGAAACCTTTCAGGGGATTGTTTGCAACAGCTTGGCACCATTTTTGAGTGAATTGCAGAACGTCAGATTTTTGCTGAAATTGTGACCGCGCGGCTCAGGGATTTTTTCAAAAAAAGTTGTTCAGACGTCGAGGGCTAATACTGTTTCCGATGATAAAGAGCATCTGTTTCCCCCCAAAAACCTTTCAGGGGATCGCTTGCAACAGCTTGGCACCATTTTTGAGTGAATTGCAGAAGGTCAGATTTTTGCTGAAATTGTGACCACACGGTTTAGGGATTTTTTCAAAAAAAGTTGTTCAGACGTCGAGGGCTAATTCTGTTTCCGATGATAAAGAGCATCTGTTTCCCCCGAAAAACCTTTCAGGGGATCGCTTGCAACAGCTTGGCACCATTTTTGAGTGAATTGCAGAACGTCAGATTTTTGCTGAAATTGTGACCGCGCGGCTTAGGGATTTTTTAAAAAATTTGTTCAGACGTCGAGGGCTAATTCTGTTTTCGATGATAAAAACCCATCTGTTTCCACCGAGAAGCCTTTCAGGGGATCGTTTGCAACAGCTTGGCACCATTTTTGAGTGAATTGCAGAACGTCAGATTTTTGCTGAAATTGTGACCGCGCGGCTTAGGGATTTTTTCAAAAAAAGTTGTTCAAACGTCGAGGGCTAATTCTGTTTCCGATGATAAAAACCCATCTGTTTCCACTGAAAAACCTTTCAGGGGATCGTTTGCAACAGCTTGGCATCATTTTTGAGTGAATTGCAGAACGTCAGATTTTTGCTGAAATTGTGACCGCGCGGCTTAGGGATTTTTTAAAAAATTTGTTCAGACGTCGAGGGCTAATTCTGTTTTCGATGATAAAAACCCATCTGTTTCCACCGAGAAGCCTTTCAGGGGATCGTTTGCAACAGCTTGGCACCATTTTTGAGTGAATTGCAGAACGTCAGATTTTTGCTGAAATTGTGACCGCGCGGCTTAGGGATTTTTTCAAAAAAAGTTGTTCAGACGTCGAGGGCTAAGTCTGTTTCCGATCATAAGAACCCCTGTTTTTCCACCGAAAAACCTTTCAGGGCATCGTTTACAACAGCTTGGCACCATTTTTGAGTGAATTGCAAAACGTCAGATTTTTGCTGAAATTGTGACCGCGCGGCTTAGGAATTTTTTCAAAAAAAGTTGTTCAGACGTCGAGGGCTAATTCTGTTTTCGATGATAAAAACCCATCTGTTTCCACCGAAAAACCTTTCAGGGGATCGTTTGCAACAGCTTGGCACCATTTTTGAGTGAATTGCACAACGTCAGATTTTTGCTGAAATTGTGACCGCGCGGCTTAGGGTTTTTTAAAAAAGTTGTTCATACGTAGAGGGCTAAGTCTGTTTTCGATGATGAAAACCCATCTGTTTCCACCGAAAAACCTTTCAGGGGATCCTTTACAACAGCATGGCATCATTTTTGAGTGAATTGCAGAACGTCAGATTTTTGCTGAAATTGTGACCGCACGGCTTAGGGATTTTTTCAAAAAAAGTTGTTCAGACGTCGAGGTCTATTTCTGTTTCCGATGATAAGAACCCATGTTTTTCCACCGAAAAACCTTTCAGGGGATCGTTTGCAACAGCTTGGCACCATTTTTGAGTGAATTGCAGAACCTCAGATTTTTGCTGAAATTGTGACCGCGCGGCTTAGGGATTTTTTCAAAAAAAGTTGTTCAGACGTCAAACGGCTAGTTCTGTTTCTGATGATAAAAACCCATCTGTTTCCCCCGAGAAACCTTTCAGGGGATCGTTTGCAACAGCTTGGCACCGTTTTTGAGTGAATTGCAGAACGTCAGATTTTTGCTGAAATTGTGACCGCGCGGCTTAGGGATTTTTTGAAAAAAAGTTGTTCAGACGTCAAACGGCTAGTTCTGTTTCTGATGATAAAAACCCATCTGTTTCCACCGAAAAACCTTTCAGGGGATCCTTTGCAACAGCTTGGCGCCATTTTTGAGTGAATTGCAGAACCTCAGATTTTTGCTGAAATTGTGACCGCGCGGCTTAGGGATTCTTTCAAAAAAAGTCGTTCAGACGTCGAGGGCTAATTCAGTTTCCGATGATAAAAACCCATCTGTTTCCCCCGAGAAACCTTTCAGGGGATTGTTTGCAACAGCTTGGCACCATTTTTGAGTGAATTGCAGAACGTCAGATTTCTGCTGAAATTGTGACCGCGCGGCTTAGGGATTTTTTCAAAAAAAGTTGTTCAGACGTCGAGGGCTAATACTGTTTCCGATGATAAAGAGCATCTGTTTCCCCCCAAAAACCTTTCAGGGGATCGCTTGCAACAGCTTGGCACCATTTTTGAGTGAATTGCAGAAGGTCAGATTTTTGCTGAAATTGTGACCACACGGTTTAGGGATTTTTTCAAAAAAAGTTGTTCAGACGTCGAGGGCTAATTCTGTTTCCGATGATAAAGAGCATCTGTTTCCCCCGAAAAACCTTTCAGGGGATCGCTTGCAACAGCTTGGCACCATTTTTGAGTGAATTGCAGAACGTCAGATTTTTGCTGAAATTGTGACCGCGTGTCTTAGGGATTTTTTAAAAAATTTGTTCAGACGTCGAGGGCTAATTCTGTTTTCGATGATAAAAACCCATCTGTTTCCACCAAGAAGCCTTTCAGGGGATCGTTTGCAACAGCTTGGCACCATTTTTGAGTGAATTGCAGAACGTCAGATTTTTGCTGAAATTGTGACCGCGCGGCTTAGGGATTTTTTCAAAAAAAGTTGTTCAAACGTCGAGGGCTAATTCTGTTTCCGATGATAAAAACCCATCTGTTTCCACTGAAAAACCTTTCAGGGGATCGTTTGCAACAGCTTGGCATCATTTTTGAGTGAATTGCAGAATGTCAGATTTTTGCTGAAATTGTGACCGCGCGGCTTAGGGATTTTTTAAAAAATTTGTTCAGACGTCGAGGGCTAATTCTGTTTTCGATGATAAAAACCCATCTGTTTCCACCGAGAAGCCTTTCAGGGGATCGTTTGCAACAGCTTGGCACCATTTTTGAGTGAATTGCAGAACGTCAGATTTTTGCTGAAATTGTGACCGCGCGGCTTAGGGATTTTTTCAAAAAAAGTTGTTCAGACGTCGAGGGCTAAGTCTGTTTCCGATCATAAGAACCCCTGTTTTTCCACCGAAAAACCTTTCAGGGCATCGTTTACAACAGCTTGGCACCATTTTTGAGTGAATTGCAAAACGTCAGATTTTTGCTGAAATTGTGACCGCGCGGCTCAGGAATTTTTTCAAAAAAAGTTGTTCAGACGTCGAGGGCTAATTCTGTTTTCGATGATAAAAACCCATCTGTTTCCACCGAAAAACCTTTCAGGGGATCGTTTGCAACAGCTTGGCACCATTTTTGAGTGAATTGCAGAAGGTCAGATTTTTGCTGAAATTGTGACCACACGGTTTAGGGATTTTTTCAAAAAAAGTTGTTCAGACGTCGAGGGCTAATTCTGTTTCCGATGATAAAGAGCATCTGTTTCCCCCGAAAAACCTTTCAGGGGATCGCTTGCAACAGCTTGGCACCATTTTTGAGTGAATTGCAGAACGTCAGATTTTTGCTGAAATTGTGACCGCGCGGCTTAGGGATTTTTTAAAAAATTTGTTCAGACGTCGAGGGCTAATTCTGTTTTCGATGATAAAAACCCATCTGTTTCCACCGAGAAGCCTTTCAGGGGATCATTTGCAACAGCTTGGCACCATTTTTGAGTGAATTGCAGAACGTCAGATTTTTGCTGAAATTGTGACCGCGCGGCTTAGGGATTTTTTCGAAAAAAGTTGTTCAAACGTCGAGGGCTAATTCTGTTTCCGATGATAAAAACCCATCTGTTTCCACTGAAAAACCTTTCAGGGGATCGTTTGCAACAGCTTGGCATCATTTTTGAGTGAATTGCAGAACGTCAGATTTTTGCTGAAATTGTGACCGCGCGGCTTAGGGATTTTTTAAAAAATTTGTTCAGACGTCAAGGGCTAATTCTGTTTTCGATGATAAAAACCCATCTGTTTCCACCGAGAAGCCTTTCAGGGGATCGTTTGCAACAGCTTGGCACCATTTTTGAGTGAATTGCAGAACGTCAGATTTTTGCTGAAATTGTGACCGCGCGGCTTAGGGATTTTTTCAAAAAAAGTTGTTCAGACGTCGAGGGCTAAGTCTGTTTCCGATCATAAGAACCCCTGTTTTTCCACCGAAAAACCTTTCAGGGCATCGTTTACAACAGCTTGGCACCATTTTTGAGTGAATTGCAAAACGTCAGATTTTTGCTGAAATTGTGACCGCGCGGCTTAGGAATTTTTTCAAAAAAAGTTGTTCAGACGTCAAACGGCTAGTTCTGTTTCTGATGATAAAAACCCATCTGTTTCCACCGAAAAACCTTTCAGGGGATCCTTTGCAACAGCTTGGCGCCATTTTTGAGTGAATTGCAGAACCTCAGATTTTTGCTGAAATTGTGACCGCGCGGCTTAGGGATTCTTTCAAAAAAAGTCGTTCAGACGTCGAGGGCTAATTCAGTTTCCGATGATAAAAACCCATCTGTTTCCCCCGAGAAACCTTTCAGGGGATTGTTTGCAACAGCTTGGCACCATTTTTGAGTGAATTGCAGAACGTCAGATTTCTGCTGAAATTGTGACCGCGCGGCTTAGGGATTTTTTCAAAAAAAGTTGTTCAGACGTCGAGGGCTAATACTGTTTCCGATGATAAAGAGCATCTGTTTCCCCCCAAAAACCTTTCAGGGGATCGCTTGCAACAGCTTGGCACCATTTTTTGAGTGAATTGCAGAAGGTCAGATTTTTGCTGAAATTGTGACCACACGGTTTAGGGATTTTTTCAAAAAAAGTTGTTCAGACGTCGAGGGCTAATTCTGTTTCCGATGATAAAGAGCATCTGTTTCCCCCGAAAAACCTTTCAGGGGATCGCTTGCAACAGCTTGGCACCATTTTTGAGTGAATTGCAGAACGTCAGATTTTTGCTGAAATTGTGACCGCGCGGCTTAGGGATTTTTTAAAAAATTTGTTCAGACGTCGAGGGCTAATTCTGTTTTCGATGATAAAAACCCATCTGTTTCCACCGAGAAGCCTTTCAGGGGATCGTTTGCAACAGCTTGGCACCATTTTTGAGTGAATTGCAGAACGTCAGATTTTTGCTGAAATTGTGACCGCGCGGCTTAGGGATTTTTTCAAAAAAAGTTGTTCAAACGTCGAGGGCTAATTCTGTTTCCGATGATAAAAACCCATCTGTTTCCACTGAAAAACCTTTCAGGGGATCGTTTGCAACAGCTTGGCATCATTTTTGAGTGAATTGCAGAATGTCAGATTTTTGCTGAAATTGTGACCGCGCGGCTTAGGGATTTTTTAAAAAATTTGTTCAGACGTCGAGGGCTAATTCTGTTTTCGATGATAAAAACCCATCTGTTTCCACCGAGAAGCCTTTCAGGGGATCGTTTGCAACAGCTTGGCACCATTTTTGAGTGAATTGCAGAACGTCAGATTTTTGCTGAAATTGTGACCGCGCGGCTTAGGGATTCTTTCAAAAAAAGTCGTTCAGACGTCGAGGGCTAATTCAGTTTCCGATGATAAAAACCCATCTGTTTCCCCCGAGAAACCTTTCAGGGGATTGTTTGCAACAGCTTGGCACCATTTTTGAGTGAATTGCAGAACGTCAGATTTCTGCTGAAATTGTGACCGCGCGGCTTAGGGATTTTTTCAAAAAAAGTTGTTCAGACGTCGAGGGCTAATACTGTTTCCGATGATAAAGAGCATCTGTTTCCCCCCAAAAACCTTTCAGGGGATCGCTTGCAACAGCTTGTCACCATTTTTGAGTGAATTGCAGAAGGTCAGATTTTTGCTGAAATTGTGACCACACGGTTTAGGGATTTTTTCAAAAAAAGTTGTTCAGACGTCGAGGGCTAATTCTGTTTCCGATGATAAAGAGCATCTGTTTCCCCCGAAAAACCTTTCAGGGGATCGCTTGCAACAGCTTGGCACCATTTTTGAGTGAATTGCAGAACGTCAGATTTTTGCTGAAATTGTGACCGCGCGGCTTAGGGATTTTTTAAAAAATTTGTTCAGACGTCGAGGGCTAATTCTGTTTTCGATGATAAAAACCCATCTGTTTCCACCGAGAAGCCTTTCAGGGGATCGTTTGCAACAGCTTGGCACCATTTTTGAGTGAATTGCAGAACGTCAGATTTTTGCTGAAATTGTGACCGCGCGGCTTAGGGATTTTTTCAAAAAAAGTTGTTCAAACGTCGAGGGCTAATTCTGTTTCCGATGATAAAAACCCATCTGTTTCCACTGAAAAACCTTTCAGGGGATCGTTTGCAACAGCTTGGCATCATTTTTGAGTGAATTGCAGAATGTCAGATTTTTGCTGAAATTGTGACCGCGCGGCTTAGGGATTTTTTAAAAAATTTGTTCAGACGTCGAGGGCTAATTCTGTTTTCGATGATAAAAACCCATCTGTTTCCACCGAGAAGCCTTTCAGGGGATCGTTTGCAACAGCTTGGCACCATTTTTGAGTGAATTGCAGAACGTCAGATTTTTGCTGAAATTGTGACCGCGCGGCTTAGGGATTTTTTCAAAAAAAGTTGTTCAGACGTCGAGGGCTAAGTCTGTTTCCGATCATAAGAACCCCTGTTTTTCCACCGAAAAACCTTTCAGGGCATCGTTTACAACAGCTTGGCACCATTTTTGAGTGAATTGCAAAACGTCAGATTTTTGCTGAAATTGTGACCGCGCGGCTCAGGAATTTTTTCAAAAAAAGTTGTTCAGACGTCGAGGGCTAATTCTGTTTTCGATGATAAAAACCCATCTGTTTCCACCGAAAAACCTTTCAGGGGATCGTTTGCAACAGCTTGGCACCATTTTTGAGTGAATTGCAGAAGGTCAGATTTTTGCTGAAATTGTGACCACACGGTTTAGGGATTTTTTCAAAAAAAGTTGTTCAGACGTCGAGGGCTAATTCTGTTTCCGATGATAAAGAGCATCTGTTTCCCCCGAAAAACCTTTCAGGGGATCGCTTGCAACAGCTTGGCACCATTTTTGAGTGAATTGCAGAACGTCAGATTTTTGCTGAAATTGTGACCGCGCGGCTTAGGGATTTTTTAAAAAATTTGTTCAGACGTCGAGGGCTAATTCTGTTTTCGATGATAAAAACCCATCTGTTTCCACCGAGAAGCCTTTCAGGGGATCGTTTGCAACAGCTTGGCACCATTTTTGAGTGAATTGCAGAACGTCAGATTTTTGCTGAAATTGTGACCGCGCGGCTTAGGGATTTTTTCAAAAAAAGTTGTTCAAACGTCGAGGGCTAATTCTGTTTCCGATGATAAAAACCCATCTGTTTCCACTGAAAAACCTTTCAGGGGATCGTTTGCAACAGCTTGGCATCATTTTTGAGTGAATTGCAGAACGTCAGATTTTTGCTGAAATTGTGACCGCGCGGCTTAGGGATTTTTTAAAAAATTTGTTCAGACGTCGAGGGCTAATTCTGTTTTCGATGATAAAAACCCATCTGTTTCCACCGAGAAGCCTTTCAGGGGATCGTTTGCAACAGCTTGGCACCATTTTTGAGTGAATTGCAGAACGTCAGATTTTTGCTGAAATTGTGACCGCGCGGCTTAGGGATTTTTTCAAAAAAAGTTGTTCAGACGTCGAGGGCTAAGTCTGTTTCCGATCATAAGAACCCCTGTTTTTCCACCGAAAAACCTTTCAGGGCATCGTTTACAACAGCTTGGCACCATTTTTGAGTGAATTGCAAAACGTCAGATTTTTGCTGAAATTGTGACCGCGCGGCTTAGGAATTTTTTCAAAAAAAGTTGTTCAGACGTCAAACGGCTAGTTCTGTTTCTGATGATAAAAACCCATCTGTTTCCACCGAAAAACCTTTCAGGGGATCCTTTGCAACAGCTTGGCGCCATTTTTGAGTGAATTGCAGAACCTCAGATTTTTGCTGAAATTGTGACTGGGCGGCTTAGGGATTCTTTCAAAAAAAGTCGTTCAGACGTCGAGGGCTAATTCAGTTTCCGATGATAAAAACCCATCTGTTTCCCCCGAGAAACCTTTCAGGGGATTGTTTGCAACAGCTTGGCACCATTTTTGAGTGAATTGCAGAACGTCAGATTTTTGCTGAAATTGTGACCGCGCGGCTTAGGGATTTTTTCAAAAAAAGTTGTTCAGACGTCGAGGGCTAATACTGTTTCCGATGATAAAGAGCATCTGTTTCCCCCCAAAAACCTTTCAGGGGATCGCTTGCAACAGCTTGGCACCATTTTTGAGTGAATTGCAGAAGGTCAGATTTTTGCTGAAATTGTGACCACACGGTTTAGGGATTTTTTCAAAAAAAGTTGTTCAGACGTCGAGGGCTAATTCTGTTTCCGATGATAAAGAGCATCTGTTTCCCCCGAAAAACCTTTCAGGGGATCGTTTGCAACAGCTTGGCACCATTTTTGAGTGAATTGCAGAACGTCAGATTTTTGCTGAAATTGTGACCGCGCGGCTTAGGGATTTTTTAAAAAATTTGTTCAGACGTCGAGGGCTAATTCTGTTTTCGATGATAAAAACCCATCTGTTTCCACCGAGAAGCCTTTCAGGGGATCGTTTGCAACAGCTTGGCACCATTTTTGAGTGAATTGCAGAACGTCAGATTTTTGCTGAAATTGTGACCGCGCGGCTTAGGGATTTTTTCAAAAAAAGTTGTTCAAACGTCGAGGGCTAATTCTGTTTCCGATGATAAAAACCCATCTGTTTCCACTGAAAAACCTTTCAGGGGATCGTTTGCAACAGCTTGGCATCATTTTTGAGTGAATTGCAGAACGTCAGATTTTTGCTGAAATTGTGACCGCGCGGCTTAGGGATTTTTTAAAAAATTTGTTCAGACGTCGAGGGCTAATTCTGTTTTCGATGATAAAAACCCATCTGTTTCCACCGAGAAGCCTTTCAGGGGATCGTTTGCAACAGCTTGGCACCATTTTTGAGTGAATTGCAGAACGTCAGATTTTTGCTGAAATTGTGACCGCGCGGCTTAGGGATTTTTTCAAAAAAAGTTGTTCAGACGTCGAGGGCTAAGTCTGTTTCCGATCATAAGAACCCCTGTTTTTCCACCGAAAAACCTTTCAGGGCATCGTTTACAACAGCTTGTCACCATTTTTGAGTGAATTGCAAAACGTCAGATTTTTGCTGAAATTGTGACCGCGCGGCTTAGGAATTTTTTCAAAAAAAGTTGTTCAGACGTCGAGGGCTAATTCTGTTTTCGATGATAAAAACCCATCTGTTTCCACCGAAAAACCTTTCAGGGGATCGTTTGCAACAGCTTGGCACCATTTTTGAGTGAATTGCACAACGTCAGATTTTTGCTGAAATTGTGACCGCGCGGCTTAGGGTTTTTTAAAAAAGTTGTTCATACGTAGAGGGCTAAGTCTGTTTTCGATGATGAAAACCCATCTGTTTCCACCAAAAAACCTTTCAGGGGATCCTTTACAACAGCATGGCATCATTTTTGAGTGAATTGCAGAACGCCAGATTTTTGCTGAAATTGTGACCGCACGGCTTAGGGATTTTTTCAAAAAAAGTTGTTCAGACGTCGAGGTCTATTTCTGTTTCCGATGATAAGAACCCATGTTTTTCCACCGAAAAACCTTTCAGGGCATCGTTTACAACAGCTTGGCACCATTTTTGAGTGAATTGCAGAACGTCAGATTTTTGCTGAAATTGTGACTGGGCGGCTTAGGGATTTTTTCAAAAAAAGTTGTTCAGACGTCGAGGGCTAATTCTGTTTTCGATGATAAAAACCCATCTGTTTCCCCCGAGAAACCTTTCAGGGGATAGTTTGCAACAGCTTGGAACCATTTTTGAGTGAATTGCAGAAGGTCAGATTTTTGCTGAAATTGTGACCACACGGTTTAGGGATTTTTTCAAAAAAAGTTGTTCAGACGTCGAGGGCTAATTCTGTTTCCGATGATAAAGAGCATCTGTTTCCCCCGAAAAACCTTTCAGGGGATCGCTTGCAACAGCTTGGCACCATTTTTGAGTGAATTGCAGAACGTCAGATTTTTGCTGAAATTGTGACCGCGCGGCTTAGGGATTTTTTCAAAAAAAGTTGTTCAGACGTCGAGGGCTAATACTGTTTCCGATGATAAAAACCCATCTGTTTCCCCCGAGAAACCTTTCAGAGGATAGTTTGCAACAGCTTGGAACCATTTTTGAGTGAATTGCAGAAGGTCAGATTTTTGCTGAAATTGTGACCACACGGTTTAGGGATTTTTTCAAAAAAGGTTGTTCAGACGTCGAGGGCTAATTCTGTTTCCGATGATAAAGAGCATCTGTTTCCCCCGAAAAACCTTTCAGGGGATCGCTTGCAACAGCTTGGCACCATTTTTGAGTGAATTGCAGAACGTCAGATTTTTGCTGAAATTGTGACCGCGCGGCTTAGGGATTTTTAAAAAAATTTGTTCAGACGTCGAGGGCTAATTCTGTTTTCGATGATAAAAACCCATCTGTTTCCACCGAGAAGCCTTTCAGGGGATCGTTTGCAACAGCTTGGCACCATTTTTGAGTGAATTGCAGAACGTCAGATTTTTGCTGAAATTGTGACCGCGCGGCTTAGGGATTTTTTCAAAAAAAGTTGTTCAAACGTCGAGGGCTAATTCTGTTTCCGATGATAAAAACCCATCTGTTTCCACTGAAAAACCTTTCAGGGGATCGTTTGCAACAGCTTGGCATCATTTTTGAGTGAATTGCAGAACGTCAGATTTTTGCTGAAATTGTGACCGCGCGGCTTAGGGATTTTTTAAAAAATTTGTTCAGACGTCGAGGGCTAATTCTGTTTTCGATGATAAAAACCCATCTGTTTCCACCGAGAAGCCTTTCAGGGGATCGTTTGCAACAGCTTGGCACCATTTTTGAGTGAATTGCAGAACGTCAGATTTTTGCTGAAATTGTGACCGCGCGGCTTAGGGATTTTTTCAAAAAAAGTTGTTCAGACGTCGAGGGCTAAGTCTGTTTCCGATCATAAGAACCCATCTGTTTCCACCGAAAAACCTTTCAGGGGATCGTTTGCAACAGCTTGGCACCATTTTTGAGTGAATTGCACAACGTCAGATTTTTGCTGAAATTGTGACCGCGCGGCTTAGGGTTTTTTAAAAAAGTTGTTCATACGTAGAGGGCTAAGTCTGTTTTCGATGATGAAAACCCATCTGTTTCCACCGAAAAACCTTTCAGGGGATCCTTTACAACAGCATGGCATCATTTTTGAGTGAATTGCAGAACGTCAGATTTTTGCTGAAATTGTGACCGCACGGCTTAGGGATTTTTTCAAAAAAAGTTGTTCAGACGTCGAGGTCTATTTCTGTTTCCGGTGATAAGAACCCATGTTTTTCCACCGAAAAACCTTTCAGGGCATCGTTTACAACAGCTTGGCACCATTTTTGAGTGAATTGCAGAACGTCAGATTTTTGCTGAAATTGTGACTGGGCGGCTTAGGGATTTTTTCAAAAAAAGTTGTTCAGACGTCGAGGGCTAATTCTGTTTTCGATGATAAAAACCCATCTGTTTCCCCCGAGAAACCTTTCAGGGGATAGTTTGCAACAGCTTGGAACCATTTTTGAGTGAATTGCAGAACGTCAGATTTTTGCTGAAATTGTGACCACGCGGCTTAGGGATTTTTTCAAAAAAAGTTGTTCAGACGTCGAGGGCTAATTCTGTTTCCGATGATAAAGAGCATCTGTTTCCCCCGAAAAACCTTTCAGGGGATCGCTTGCAACAGCTTGGCACCATTTTTGACTGAATTGCAGAACGTCAGATTTTTGCTGAAAATGTGACCGCGCGGCTTAGGGATTTTTTACAAAATTTGTTCAGACGTCGAGGCCTATTTCTGTTTCCGATGATAAGAACCCATCTGTTTCCACCGAGAAGCCTTTCAGGGGATCGTTTGCAACAGCTTGGCACCATTTTTGAGTGAATTGCAGAACCTCAGATTTTTGCTGAAATTGTGACCGCGCGGCTTAGGGATTTTTTCAAAAATAGTTCTTCAGACATCGAGGGCTAATTCTGTTTTCGATGATAAAAACCCATCTGTTTCCACCGAGAAGCCTTTCAGGGGATCGTTTGCAACCGCTTGGCACCATTTTTGAGTGAATTGCAGAACGTCAGATTTTTGCTGAAATTGTGACCGCGCGGCTTAGGGATTTTTTCAAAAAAAGTTGTTCAGACGTCGAGGGCTATTTCTGTTTCCGATGATAAGAACCCATGTTTTTCCACCGAAAAACCTTTCAGGGCATCGTTTACAACAGCTTGGCACCATTTTTGAGTGAATTGCAGAACGTCAGATTTTTGCTGAAATTGTGACCGCGCGGCTTAAGGATTTTTTCAAAAAAAGTTGTTCAGACGTCGAGGGCTATTTCTGTTTCCGATGATAAGAACCCATGTTTTTCCACCGAAAAACCTTTCAGGGCATCGTTTACAACAGCTTGGCACCATTTTTGAGTGAATTGCAGAACGTCAGATTTTTGCTGAAATTGTGACCGCGCGGCTTAGGGTTTTTTAAAAAATTTGTTCAGACGTCGAGGGCTAATTCTGTTTTCGATGATAAAAACCCATCTGTTTCCACCGAAAAACCTTTCAGGGGATCCTTTACAACAGCATGGCATCATTTTTGAGTGAATTGCAGAACGTCAGATTTTTGCTGAAATTGTGACCGCACGGCTTAGGGATTCTTTCAAAAAAAGTTGTTCAGACGTCGAGGGCTAATTCTGTTTCGGATGATAAAGAGCATCTGTTTCCCCCGAAGAACCTTTCAGGGGATCGCTTGCAACAGCTTGGCACCATTTTTGAGTGAATTGCAGAACGTCAGATTTTTGCTGAAATTGTGACCGCGCGGCTTAGGGATTTTTTTAAAAAAAGTTGTTCAGACGTCGAGGGCTAAGTCTGTTTCCGATGATAAAAACCCATCTGTTTCCACTGAAAAACCTTTCAGGGGATCGTTTGCAACAGCTTGGCATCATTTTTGAGTGAATTGCAGAACGTCAGATTTTTGCTGAAATTGTGACCGCGCGGCTTAGGGATTTTTTCAAAAAAAGTTGTTCAGACGTCAAACGGCTAGTTCTGTTTCTGATGATAAAAACCCATCTGTTTCCACTGAAAAACCTTTCAGGGGATCCTTTGCAACAGCTTGGCGCCATTTTTGAGTGAATTGCAGAACCTCAGATTTTTGCTGAAATTGTGACCGCGCGGCTTAGGAATTCTTTCAAAAAAAGTCGTTCAGACGTCGAGGGCTAATTCAGTTTCCGATGATAAAAACCCATCTGTTTCCACCGAAAAACCTTTCAGGGGATCGTTTGCAACAGCTTGGCACCATTTTTGAGTGAATTGCAGAACGTCAGATTTTTGCAGAAATTGTGACCGCGCGGCTTAGGGATTTTTTCAAAAAAAGTTGTTCAGACGTCGAGGGCTAATACTGTTTCCGATGATAAAGAGCATCTGTTTCCCCCAAAAAACCTTTCAGGGGATCGCTTGCAACAGCTTGGCACCATTTTTGAGTGAATTGCAGAAGGTCAGATTTTTGCTGAAATTGTGACCACACGGTTTAGGGATTTTTTCAAAAAAAGTTGTTCAGACGTCGAGGGCTAATTCTGTTTCCGATGATAAAGAGCATCTGTTTCCACCGAAAAACCTTTCAGGGGATCGTTTGCAACAGCTTGGCACCATTTTTGAGTGAATTGCAGAAGGTCAGATTTTTGCTGAAATTGTGACCACACGGTTTAGGGATTTTTTCAAAAAAAGTTGTTCAGACGTCGAGGGCTAATTCTGTTTCCGATGATAAAGAGCATCTGTTTCCCCCGAAAAACCTTTCAGGGGATCGCTTGCAACAGCTTGGCACCATTTTTGAGTGAATTGCAGAACGTCAGATTTTTGCTGAAATTGTGACCGCGCGGCTTAGGGATTTTTAAAAAAATTTGTTCAGACGTCGAGGGCTAATTCTGTTTTCGATGATAAAAACCCATCTGTTTCCACCGAGAAGCCTTTCAGGGGATCGTTTGCAACAGCTTGGCACCATTTTTGAGTGAATTGCAGAACGTCAGATTTTTGCTGAAATTGTGACCGCGCGGCTTAGGGATTTTTTCAAAAAAAGTTGTTCAAACGTCGAGGGCTAATTCTGTTTCCGATGATAAAAACCCATCTGTTTCCACTGAAAAACCTTTCAGGGGATCGTTTGCAACAGCTTGGCATCATTTTTGAGTGAATTGCAGAACGTCAGATTTTTGCTGAAATTGTGACCGCGCGGCTTAGGGATTTTTTAAAAAAAGTTGTTCAGACGTCGAGGGCTAATTCTGTTTCCGATGATAAAGAGCATCTGTTTCCCCCGAAAAACCTTTCAGGGGATCGCTTGCAACAGCTTGGCACCATTTTTGAGTGAATTGCAGAACGTCAGATTTTTGCTGAAATTGTGACCGCGCGGCTTAGGGATTTTTAAAAAAATTTGTTCAGACGTCGAGGGCTAATTCTGTTTTCGATGATAAAAACCCATCTGTTTCCCCCGAGAAGCCTTTCAGGGGATCGTTTGCAACAGCTTGGCACCATTTTTGAGTGAATTGCAGAACGTCAGATTTTTGCTGAAATTGTGACCGCGCGGCTTAGGGATTTTTTCAAAAAAAGTTGTTCAAACGTCGAGGGCTAATTCTGTTTCCGATGATAAAAACCCATCTGTTTCCACTGAAAAACCTTTCAGGGGATCGTTTGCAACAGCTTGGCATCATTTTTGAGTGAATTGCAGAACGTCAGATTTTTGCTGAAATTGTGACCGCGCGGCTTAGGGATTTTTTCAAAAAAAGTTGTTCAGACGTCGAGGTCTATTTCTGTTTCCGGTGATAAGAACCCATGTTTTTCCACCGAAAAACCTTTCAGGGCATCGTTTACAACAGCTTGGCACCATTTTTGAGTGAATTGCAGAACGTCAGATTTTTGCTGAAATTGTGACTGGGCGGCTTAGGGATTTTTTCAAAAAAAGTTGTTCAGACGTCGAGGGCTAATTCTGTTTTCGATGATAAAAACCCATCTGTTTCCCCCGAGAAACCTTTCAGGGGATAGTTTGCAACAGCTTGGAACCATTTTTGAGTGAATTGCAGAACGTCAGATTTTTGCTGAAATTGTGACCACGCGGCTTAGGGATTTTTTCAAAAAAAGTTGTTCAGACGTCGAGGGCTAATTCTGTTTCCGATGATAAAGAGCATCTGTTTCCCCCGAAAAACCTTTCAGGGGATCGCTTGCAACAGCTTGGCACCATTTTTGACTGAATTGCAGAACGTCAGATTTTTGCTGAAAATGTGACCGCGCGGCTTAGGGATTTTTTACAAAATTTGTTCAGACGTCGAGGCCTATTTCTGTTTCCGATGATAAGAACCCATCTGTTTCCACCGAGAAGCCTTTCAGGGGATCGTTTGCAACAGCTTGGCACCATTTTTGAGTGAATTGCAGAACCTCAGATTTTTGCTGAAATTGTGACCGCGCGGCTTAGGGATTTTTTCAAAAATAGTTCTTCAGACATCGAGGGCTAATTCTGTTTTCGATGATAAAAACCCATCTGTTTCCACCGAGAAGCCTTTCAGGGGATCGTTTGCAACCGCTTGGCACCATTTTTGAGTGAATTGCAGAACGTCAGATTTTTGCTGAAATTGTGACCGCGCGGCTTAGGGATTTTTTCAAAAAAAGTTGTTCAGACGTCGAGGGCTATTTCTGTTTCCGATGATAAGAACCCATGTTTTTCCACCGAAAAACCTTTCAGGGCATCGTTTACAACAGCTTGACACCATTTTTGAGTGAATTGCAGAACGTCAGATTTTTGCTGAAATTGTGACCGCGCGGCTTAAGGATTTTTTCAAAAAAAGTTGTTCAGACGTCGAGGGCTATTTCTGTTTCCGATGATAAGAACCCATGTTTTTCCACCGAAAAACCTTTCAGGGCATCGTTTACAACAGCTTGGCACCATTTTTGAGTGAATTGCAGAACGTCAGATTTTTGCTGAAATTGTGACCGCGCGGCTTACGGTTTTTTAAAAAATTTGTTCAGACGTCGAGGGCTAATTCTGTTTTCGATGATAAAAACCCATCTGTTTCCACCGAAAAACCTTTCAGGGGATCCTTTACAACAGCATGGCATCATTTTTGAGTGAATTGCAGAACGTCAGATTTTTGCTGAAATTGTGACCGCACGGCTTAGGGATTCTTTCAAAAAAAGTTGTTCAGACGTCGAGGGCTAATTCTGTTTCGGATGATAAAGAGCATCTGTTTCCCCCGAAGAACCTTTCAGGGGATCGCTTGCAACAGCTTGGCACCATTTTTGAGTGAATTGCAGAACGTCAGATTTTTGCTGAAATTGTGACCGCGCGGCTTAGGGATTTTTTTAAAAAAAGTTGTTCAGACGTCGAGGGCTAAGTCTGTTTCCGATGATAAAAACCCATCTGTTTCCACTGAAAAACCTTTCAGGGGATCGTTTGCAACAGCTTGGCATCATTTTTGAGTGAATTGCAGAACGTCAGATTTTTGCTGAAATTGTGACCGCGCGGCTTAGGGATTTTTTCAAAAAAAGTTGTTCAGACGTCAAACGGCTAGTTCTGTTTCTGATGATAAAAACCCATCTGTTTCCACTGAAAAACCTTTCAGGGGATCCTTTGCAACAGCTTGGCGCCATTTTTGAGTGAATTGCAGAACCTCAGATTTTTGCTGAAATTGTGACCGCGCGGCTTAGGAATTCTTTCAAAAAAAGTCGTTCAGACGTCGAGGGCTAATTCAGTTTCCGATGATAAAAACCCATCTGTTTCCACCGAAAAACCTTTCAGGGGATCGTTTGCAACAGCTTGGCACCATTTTTGAGTGAATTGCAGAACGTCAGATTTTTGCAGAAATTGTGACCGCGCGGCTTAGGGATTTTTTCAAAAAAAGTTGTTCAGACGTCGAGGGCTAATACTGTTTCCGATGATAAAGAGCATCTGTTTCCCCCAAAAAACCTTTCAGGGGATCGCTTGCAACAGCTTGGCACCATTTTTGAGTGAATTGCAGAAGGTCAGATTTTTGCTGAAATTGTGACCACACGGTTTAGGGATTTTTTCAAAAAAAGTTGTTCAGACGTCGAGGGCTAATTCTGTTTCCGATGATAAAGAGCATCTGTTTCCACCGAAAAACCTTTCAGGGGATCGTTTGCAACAGCTTGGCACCATTTTTGAGTGAATTGCAGAAGGTCAGATTTTTGCTGAAATTGTGACCACACGGTTTAGGGATTTTTTCAAAAAAAGTTGTTCAGACGTCGAGGGCTAATTCTGTTTCCGATGATAAAGAGCATCTGTTTCCCCCGAAAAACCTTTCAGGGGATCGCTTGCAACAGCTTGGCACCATTTTTGAGTGAATTGCAGAACGTCAGATTTTTGCTGAAATTGTGACCGCGCGGCTTAGGGATTTTTAAAAAAATTTGTTCAGACGTCGAGGGCTAATTCTGTTTTCGATGATAAAAACCCATCTGTTTCCACCGAGAAGCCTTTCAGGGGATCGTTTGCAACAGCTTGGCACCATTTTTGAGTGAATTGCAGAACGTCAGATTTTTGCTGAAATTGTGACCGCGCGGCTTAGGGATTTTTTCAAAAAAAGTTGTTCAAACGTCGAGGGCTAATTCTGTTTCCGATGATAAAAACCCATCTGTTTCCACTGAAAAACCTTTCAGGGGATCGTTTGCAACAGCTTGGCATCATTTTTGAGTGAATTGCAGAACGTCAGATTTTTGCTGAAATTGTGACCGCGCGGCTTAGGGATTTTTTAAAAAAAGTTGTTCAGACGTCGAGGGCTAATTCTGTTTCCGATGATAAAGAGCATCTGTTTCCCCCGAAAAACCTTTCAGGGGATCGCTTGCAACAGCTTGGCACCATTTTTGAGTGAATTGCAGAACGTCAGATTTTTGCTGAAATTGTGACCGCGCGGCTTAGGGATTTTTAAAAAAATTTGTTCAGACGTCGAGGGCTAATTCTGTTTTCGATGATAAAAACCCATCTGTTTCCCCCGAGAAGCCTTTCAGGGGATCGTTTGCAACAGCTTGGCACCATTTTTGAGTGAATTGCAGAACGTCAGATTTTTGCTGAAATTGTGACCGCGCGGCTTAGGGATTTTTTCAAAAAAAGTTGTTCAAACGTCGAGGGCTAATTCTGTTTCCGATGATAAAAACCCATCTGTTTCCACTGAAAAACCTTTCAGGGGATCGTTTGCAACAGCTTGGCATCATTTTTGAGTGAATTGCAGAACGTCAGATTTTTGCTGAAATTGTGACCGCGCGGCTTAGGGATTTTTTAAAAAATTTGTTCAGACGTCGAGGGCTAATTCTGTTTTCGATGATAAAAACCCATCTGTTTCCACCGAGAAGCCTTTCAGGGGATCGTTTGCAACAGCTTGGCACCATTTTTGAGTGAATTGCAGAACGTCAGATTTTTGCTGAAATTGTGACCGCGCGGCTTAGGGATTTTTTCAAAAAAAGTTGTTCAGACGTCGAGGGCTAAGTCTGTTTCCGATCATAAGAACCCCTGTTTTTCCACCGAAAAACCTTTCAGGGCATCGTTTACAACAGCTTGGCACCATTTTTGAGTGAATTGCAGAACGTCAGATTTTTGCTGAAATTGTGACTGGGCGGCTTAGGGATTTTTTCAAAAAAAGTTGTTCAGACGTCGAGGGCTAATTCTGTTTTCGATGATAAAAACCCATCCGTTTCCCCCGAGAAACCTTTCAGGGGATAGTTTGCAACAGCTTGGAACCATTTTTGAGTGAATTGCAGAACGTCAGATTTTTGCTGAAATTGTGACCGCACGGCTTAGGGATTTTTTCAAAAATAGTTCTTCAGACATCGAGGGCTAATTCTGTTTTCGATGATAAAAACCCATCTGTTTCCACCGAGAAGCCTTTCAGGGGATCGTTTGCAACCGCTTGGCACCATTTTTGAGTGAATTGCAGAACGTCAGATTTTTGCTGAAATTGTGACCGCGCGGCTTAGGGTTTTTTAAAAAATTTGTTCAGACGTCGAGGGCTAATTCTGTTTTCGATGATAAAAACCCATCTGTTTCCACCGAAAAACATTTCAGGGGATCCTTTACAACAGCATGGCATCATTTTTGAGTGAATTGCAGAACGTCAGATTTTTGCTGAAATTGTGACCGCGCGGCTTAGGGATTTTTTCAAAAAAAGTTGTTCAGACGTCGAGGGCTATTTCTGTTTCCGATGATAAGAACCCATGTTTTTCCACCGAAAAACCTTTCAGGGCATCGTTTACAACAGCTTGGCACCATTTTTGAGTGAATTGCAGAACGTCAGATTTTTGCTGAAATTGTGACCGCGCGGCTTAAGGATTTTTTCAAAAAAAGTTGTTCAGACGTCGAGGGCTATTTCTGTTTCCGATGATAAGAACCCGTGTTTTTCCACCGAAAAACCTTTCAGGGCATCGTTTACAACAGCTTGGCACCATTTTTGAGTGAATTGCAGAACGTCAGATTTTTGCTGAAATTGTGACCGCGCGGCTTAGGGTTTTTTAAAAAATTTGTTCAGACGTCGAGGGCTAATTCTGTTTTCGATGATAAAAACCCATCTGTTTCCACCGAAAAACCTTTCAGGGGATCGTTTGCAACAGCTTGGCACCATTTTTGAGTGAATTGCACAACGTCAGATTTTTGCTGAAATTGTGACCGCGCGGCTTAGGGTTTTTTAAAAAAGTTGTTCATACGTAGAGGGCTAAGTCTGTTTTCGATGATGAAAACCCATCTGTTTCCACCGAAAAACCTTTCAGGGGATCCTTTACAACAGCATGGCATCATTTTTGAGTGAATTGCAGAACGTCAGATTTTTGCTGAAATTGTGACCGCACGGCTTAGGGATTTTTTCAAAAAAAGTTGTTCAGACGTCGAGGTCTATTTCTGTTTCCGATGATAAGAACCCATGTTTTTCCACCGAAAAACCTTTCAGGGCATCGTTTACAACAGCTTGGCACCATTTTTGAGTGAATTGCAGAACGTCAGATTTTTGCTGAAATTGTGACCGGGCGGCTTAGGGATTTTTTCAAAAAACGTTGTTCAGACGTCGAGGGCTAATTCTGTTTTCGATGATAAAAACCCATCTGTTTCCCCCGAGAAACCTTTCAGGGGATAGTTTGCAACAGCTTGGAACCATTTTTGAGTGAATTGCAGAACGTCAGATTTTTGCTGAAATTGTGACCGCGCGGCTTAGGGATTTTTTCAAAAAAAGTTGTTCAGACGTCGAGGGCTAATTCTGTTTCCGATGATAAAGAGCATCTGTTTCCCCCGAAAAACCTTTCAGGGGATCGCTTGCAACAGCTTGGCACCATTTTTGAGTGAATTGCAGAACGTCAGATTTTTGCTGAAAATGTGACCGCGCGGCTTAGGGATTTTTTACAAAATTTGTTCAGACGTCGAGGCCTATTTCTGTTTCCGATGATAAGAACCCATCTGTTTCCACCGAGAAGCCTTTCAGGGGATCGTTTGCAACAGCTTGGCACCATTTTTGAGTGAATTGCAGAACCTCAGATTTTTGCTGAAATTGTGACCGCGCGGCTTAGGGATTTTTTCAAAAATAGTTCTTCAGACATCGAGGGCTAATTCTGTTTTCGATGATAAAAACCCATCTGTTTCCACCGAGAAGCCTTTCAGGGGATCGTTTGCAACCGCTTGGCACCATTTTTGAGTGAATTGCAGAACGTCAGATTTTTGCTGAAATTGTGACCGCGCGGCTTAGGGTTTTTTAAAAAATATGTTCAGACGTCGAGGGCTAATTCTGTTTTCGATGATAAAAACCCATCTGTTTCCACCGAAAAACATTTCAGGGGATCCTTTACAACAGCATGGCATCATTTTTGAGTGAATTGCAGAACGTCAGATTTTTGCTGAAATTGTGACCGCGCGGCTTAGGGATTTTTTCAAAAAAAGTTGTTCAGACGTCGAGGGCTATTTCTGTTTCCGATGATAAGAACCCATGTTTTTCCACCGAAAAACCTTTCAGGGCATCGTTTACAACAGCTTGGCACCATTTTTGAGTGAATTGCAGAACGTCAGATTTTTGCTGAAATTGTGACCGCGCGGCTTAAGGATTTTTTCAAAAAAAGTTGTTCAGACGTCGAGGGCTATTTCTGTTTCCGATGATAAGAACCCATGTTTTTCCACCGAAAAACCTTTCAGGGCATCGTTTACAACAGCTTGGCACCATTTTTGAGTGAATTGCAGAACGTCAGATTTTTGCTGAAATTGTGACCGCGCGGCTTAGGGTTTTTTAAAAAATTTGTTGAGACGTCGAGGGCTAATTCTGTTTTCGATGATAAAAACCCATCTGTTTCCACCGAAAAACCTTTCAGGGGATCCTTTACAACAGCATGGCATCATTTTTGAGTGAATTGCAGAACGTCAGATTTTTGCTGAAATTGTGACCGCGCGGCTTAGGGATTTTTTCAAAAAAAGTTGTTCAGACGTCGAGGGCTATTTCTGTTTCCGATGATAAGAACCCATGTTTTTCCACCGAAAAACCTTTCAGGGCATCGTTTACAACAGCTTGGCACCATTTTTGAGTGAATTGCAGAACGTCAGATTTTTGCTGAAATTGTGACCGCGCGGCTTAAGGATTTTTTCAAAAAAAGTTGTTCAGACGTCGAGGGCTATTTCTGTTTCCGATGATAAGAACCCGTGTTTTTCCACCGAAAAACCTTTCAGGGCATCGTTTACAACAGCTTGGCACCATTTTTGAGTGAATTGCATAACGTCAGATTTTTGCTGAAATTGTGACCGCGCGGCTTAGGGTTTTTTAAAAAATTTGTTCAGACGTCGAGGGCTAATTCTGTTTTCGATGATAAAAACCCATCTGTTTCCACCGAAAAACCTTTCAGGGGATCGTTTGCAACAGCTTGGCACCATTTTTGAGTGAATTGCACAACGTCAGATTTTTGCTGAAATTGTGACCGCGCGGCTTAGGGTTTTTAAAAAAAGTTGTTCATACGTAGAGGGCTAAGTCTGTTTTCGATGATGAAAACCCATCTGTTTCCACCGAAAAACCTTTCAGGGGATCCTTTACAACAGCATGGCATCATTTTTGATTGAATTGCAGAACGTCAGATTTTTGCTGAAATTGTGACCGCACGGCTTAGGGATTTTTTCAAAAAAAGTTGTTCAGACGTCGAGGTCTATTTCTGTTTCCGATGATAAGAACCCATGTTTTTCCACCGAAAAACCTTTCAGGGCATCGTTTACAACAGCTTGGCACCATTTTTGAGTGAATTGCAGAACGTCAGATTTTTGCTGAAATTGTGACTGGGCGGCTTAGGGATTTTTTCAAAAAAAGTTGTTCAGACGTCGAGGGCTAATTCTGTTTTCGATGATAAAAACCCATCTGTTTCCCCCGAGAAACCTTTCAGGGGATAGTTTGCAACAGCTTGGAACCATTTTTGAGTGAATTGCAGAACGTCAGATTTTTGCTGAAATTGTGACCGCGCGGCTTAGGGATTTTTTCAAAAAAAGTTGTTCAGACGTCGAGGGCTAATTCTGTTTCCGATGATAAAGAGCATCTGTTTCCCCCGAAAAACCTTTCAGGGGATCCTTTGCAACAGCTTGGCATCATTTTTAAGTGAATTGCAGAACGTCAGATTTTTGCTGAAATTGTGACCGCGCGGCTTAGGGATTTTTTCAAAAAAGGTTGTTCAGACGTCGAGGGCTATTTCTGTTTCCGATGATAAGAACCCATCCGCTTCCACTGAAAAACCTTTCAGGGGATCGTTTGCAACAGCTTGGCATCATTTTTGAGTGAATTGCATAACGTCAGATTTTTGCTGAAATTGTGACCGCGCGGCTGAGGGATTTTTTCAAAAAAAGTTGTTCAGACGTCAAGGGCTAATTCTGTTTCCGATGATAAAGAGCATCTGTTTCCCCCAAAAAACCTTTCAGGGGATCCTTTGCAACAGCTTGGCACCATTTTTGAGTGAATTGCAGAACGTCAGATTTTTCCTGAAATTGTGACCGCGCGGCTTAGGGATTTTTTCAAAAAAAGTTGTTCAGACGTCGAGGGCTAATTCTGTTTCCGATGATAAAGAGCATCTGTTTCCCCCGGAAAACCTTTCAGGGGATCGCTTGCAACAGCTTGGCACCATTTTTGAGTGAATTGCAGAACGTCAGTTTTTGCTGAAATTGTGACCGCGCGGCTTAGGGATTTTTTCAAAAAAAGTTGTTCAGACGTCAAACGGCTAGTTCTGTTTCTGTTGATAAAAACCCATCTGTTTCCCCCGAGAAACCTTTCAGGGGATCCTTTGCAACAGCTTGGCACCATTTTTGAGTGAATTGCAGAATGTCAGATTTTTGCTGAAATTGTGACCGCTCGGCTTAGGGATTTTTTCAAAAAAAGTTGTTCAGACGTCGAGGGCTAATTCTGTTTCCGATGATAAAAACCCATCTGTTTCCCCCGAGAAACCTTTCAGGGGATCCTTTGCAACAGCTTGGCATCATTTTTGAGTGAATTGCAGACCGTCAGATTTTTGCTGAAATTGTGACCGCGCGGCTTAGGGATTTTTTCAAAAAAAGTTGTTCAGACGTCGAGGGCTATTTCTGTTTCCGATGAAAAGAACCCATGTTTTTCCACCGAAAAACCTTTCAGGGCATCGTTTACAACAGCTTGGCACCATTTTTGAGTGAATTGCAGAACGTCAGATTTTTGCTGAAATTGTGACCGCGCGGCTTAGGGATTTTTTCAAAAAAAGTTGTTCAGACATAGATGGCTTAATTCTGTTTCCGATGATAAAAACCCATCTGTTTCCACCGAGAAACCTTTCAGGGGATCGCTTGCAACAGCTTGGCATCATTTTTGAGTGAATTGCAGAACGTCAGATTTTTGCTGAAATTGTGACCGCGCGGCTTAGGGATTTTTTCAAAAAAAGTTGTTCAGACGTCAAACGGCTAGTTCTGTTTCTGTTGATAAAAACCCATCTGTTTCCCCCGAGAAACCTTTCAGGGGATCCTTTGCAACAGCTTGGCACCATTTTTGAGTGAATTGCAGAATGTCAGATTTTTGCTGAAATTGTGACCGCGCGGCTTAGCGATTTTTTCAAAAAAAGTTGTTCAGACGTCGAGGGCTAATTCTGTTTCCGATGATAAAGAGCATCTGTTTCCCCCAAAAAACCTTTCAGGGGATCGCTTGCAACAGCTTGGCACCATTTTTGAGTGAATTGCAGAACGTCAGATTTTTGCTGAAATTGTGACCGCGCGGCTTAGGGATTTTTTCAAAAAAAGTTGTTTAGACGTCGAGGGCTAATTCTGTTTTCGATGATAAGAACCCATGTTTTTCCACCGAAAAACCTTTCAGGGGATCGTTTGCAACAGCTTGGCACCATTTTTGAGTGAATTGCAGAACGTCAGATTTTTGCTGAAATTGTGACCGCGCGGCTTAGGGATTTTTTCAAAAAAAGTTGTTCAGACGTCAAGGGCTATTTCTGTTTCCGATGATAAGAACCCATGTTTTTCCACCGAAAAACCTTTCAGGGCATCGTTTACAACAGCTTGGCACCATTTTTGAGTGAATTGCAGAACGTCAGATTTTTGCTGAAATTGTGACCGCGCGGCTTAGGGATTTTTTAAAAAATTTGTTCAGACGTCGAGGGCTAATTCTGTTTTCGATGAAAAAAACCCATCTGTTTCCACCGAGAAGCCTTTCAGGGGATCATTTGCAACAGCTTGGCACCATTTTTGAGTGAATTGCGGAACGTCAGATTTTTGCTGAAATTGTGACCGCGCGGCTTAGGGATTTTTTCAAAAAAAGTTGTTCAAACGTAGAGGGCTAATTCTCTTTCCGATGATAAAAACCCATCTGTTTCCACTGAAAAACCTTTCAGGGGATCGTTTGCAACAGCTTGGCACCATTTTTGAGTGAATTGCAGAACCTCAGATTTTTGCTGAAATTGTGACCGCGCGGCTTAGGGATTTTTTCAAAAAAAGTTGTTCAGACGTCGAGGGCTAATTCTGTTTCCGATGATAAAGAGCATCTGTTTCCCCCGAAAAACCTTTCAGGGGATCGCTTGCAACAGCTTGGCACCATTTTTGAGTGAATTGCAGAACGTCAGATTTTTGCTGAAATTGTGACCGGGCGGCTTAGGGATTTTTTAAAAAATTTGTTCAGACGTCGAGGGCTAATTCTGTTTTCGATGATAAAAACCCATCTGTTTCCACCGAGAAGCCTTTCAGGGGATCATTTGCAACAGCTTGGCATCATTTTTGAGTGAATTGCAGAACGTCAGATTTTTGCTGAAATTGTGACCGCGCGGCTTAGGGATTTTTTAAAAAAAAGTTGTTCAGACGTCGAGTGGTAAGTCTGTTTCCGATGATGAAAACCCATCTGTTTCCACTGAAAAACCTTTCAGGGGATCGTTTGCAACAGCTTGGCACCATTTTTGAGTGAATTGCAGAACCTCAGATTTTTGCTGAAATTGTGACCGCGCGGCTTAGGGATTTTTTCAAAAAAAGTTGTTCAGACGTCGAGGGCTAATTCTGTTTCCGATGATAAAGAGCATCTGTTTCCCCCGAAAAACCTTTCAGGGCATCGCTTGCAACAGCTTGGCACCATTTTTGAGTGAATTGCAGAACGTCAGATTTTTGCTGAAATTGTGACCGCGCGGCTTAGGGATTTTTTAAAAAAATTGTTCAGACGTCGAGGGCTAATTCTGTTTTCGATGATAAAAACCCATCTGTTTCCACCGAGAAGCCTTTCAGGGGATCATTTGCAACAGCTTGGCACCATTTTTGAGTGAATTGCAGAACGTCAGATTTTTGCTGAAATTGTGACCGCGCGGCTTAGGGATTTTTTCAAAAAAAGTTGTTCAAACGTAGAGGGCTAATTCTGTTTCCGATGATAAAAACCCATCTGTTTCCACTGAAAAACCTTTCAGGGGATCGTTTGCAACAGCTTGGCATCATTTTTGAGTGAATTGCAGAACGTCAGATTTTTGCTGAAATTGTGACCGCGCGGCTTAGGGATTTTTTCAAAAAAAGTTGTTCAGACGTCAAACGGCTAGTTCTGTTTCTGTTGATAAAAACTCCTCTGTTTCCCCCGAGAATAGAATATCATTTATTTCGGCCATAGGCCCATACAGGTAAAAACAACACATAAATAACAGTTTGTGCCGTAAGGAGAAAAAAAAAAAAAAAACGATCGCTAAAACACCACTATAACAATAAAATACTATAAAATGGAAAGGCATGCTACGCCTTAATTAGCTTGTAGAGCTCCTTGGCGTCGCTTTTGGGAAAGGACAGCAACTAGGAACCTAGCCACCTTCAGGGTCGTGTGGGTATCCTTGTCCTGCAAGATTTGGGCAAGGTGGAATTTTGGTGGGGTACCCTCTAGTTTCTGTATGATTGATCCCAACAAATTTGCCCGTGGCACATTAAACAAGGGGCAAGTGAACATAATGTGCTGGAGCGACTCCGGCGTCACCTTATCACATTCGCACACAGCGGGGGCTTGGCCCTTTGAGAACCTATGTCTCAGGACATTAGAGGGAAAAACATTAAACCTCGCTTTGGTGAAGGCCAGTCTATGGGCAACAGTCGAAAGGGAGGAGAGGTATGATGGAACGCAGTAAGTTAAAGTGATACCAATGTTCTGGGGCGAACAAACACCTCCCCCCAGCGTATAATTTCGCTGTAAATCGATGTCATCCAGTCTTTGGCGGATCAGTCTCTGAGCAGTGATTTGGTCTAGTTTTAGGGAATCTGAGGGAGAGATTCCATAACTCAGGAGTTTGGCATGAATTCTACTAGTCCAAAGGCTAGAGAATTCATCTCGCCATAAGCATTGGGCAAGGTAATGGTTTGGTAATCTATGCCACAATGATAGCCAGTAATTGAAGACTTGCTTCCACAGGCAAGTTTCTAAGGATGCGACCTTCAATTCTAGTCGCATGGCTGCGTTGCTTACGCACAGGGGGAGCATTAGGAGCCGACGTAGGAATTGGCTTTGCAGAGTCTCAAGGGGAGCGAGATCTGTCATCACGGCCCAGAGCGGGGCAGCATAAGCAAGCACGGCAACCACTTTTGCCTTGAACACCTTTAGGGCTGAGGGAACATGCAAAGCTCCGTCCGAAAAGAAGAATCGGAGGAGCGCATATGACAGGGTTTTGGCCTTATTAAGTAGGTGTTGAATGTGAGCTTTCCACCCCAAATTGTATTGAAAAATAACTCCTAGGTATTGAAATTTTAGGACTTGCTCTATTTTTGCCCCACCAAGCTTCCATTTGTATAATCTCCGGCTTCTGGAGAAGATCAGGATCTTGGACTTGGCATGGTTGATGGTTAATTGATTGAGTTGACAATACGTGGCAAAGATCTTCAGAGCTCTGTTTAGTCCAACACGTGTATAAGATAGAATTACCGCGTCGTCCGCATATAAAAGGAGTGGGCAGCGGTAATCCGCTAGTCTAGGCGCGTGTGTACTTGGAGATGAATTGACTAGGGGTGCTCGCATGTCGCTGATGAATAGGTTGAATAGGCAGGGAGCCAATATACATCCTTGGCGCACTCCCTTGTTTATTGGTATCGAATTTGTAAGGTCGCCCGCTGGAGTGAATCTCACTCTGGCAAGGGTACCTTCGTGGAGCTGGCTTATGAGCCATAAGAGTCTTCTATCAATGCCCTGTTTCGCAAGTTTCTCCCAAAGAATATTTCTAGGAACGCTGTCAAAGGCTGCCTTTAGATCTAAGAAGGCAGCACAGAGGTAGCCCCGGGGGGGGGAGGAGTACTTCCGAGCCAGATGATAAAGAACTATCGCATGATCGGTTGTGGAGCGTTTAGTTCTGAACCCTGCTTGTTCATGGCCAATCTGGTTAGTCTCATCTACCCATCGCAATAATTTAGTCATCAAAAAGCTGGCATAAATTTTCCCTATGATCGAAAGGAGGCTGATGTTACGGTAGTTTTCCGGCTCCGTTGGAGAACCTTTTTTATGAATTGGTACAATAATGGCCTCCTTCCATGTTTTGGGGATGAGACCGGAAGCGTTGATTGCATCGAAGGTTTTGGCCAAGATGCCGGCCCACCATTGTGGGTGTAGTTTGATGGCTTCAGCAGGGATCAGGTCGGGCCCAGGGGCTTTGCCCGGTTTCAGCTGAGCTATTAACTTGGCTATTTCGTCAGGATCGGTGGGAGGCCAAATAGGTAGGTGGGTAAACAAGTGCATCAGATGGTCGGAGGGAGCATCTGCCTGTGAGAAGCATTTCTTCAGGAACCGTTCCCATGTCGGTGCAGAGATGACTGCCATTGGGGAATTCCTCCCCCTTCTGTTAATCAAAGACCAGAATTCCCTGGATCTGTGTGGTTTTGAAGCAGTAATCAAAGCCTGCCAACGATTATGTTGCCACTCACGCTTGGCAATTATCTGCGTGCGTTTGTAAACTTGCTTGGCTTGTGCATAGCTAGCTGGCAGGGTAGATGCATCAGAGGTCTTGTATGCATTATATATAGCACGGAGGCGCTGTCTTGCTTGTTTGCACTGGGAATTATACCAGGGAGCACCGTGAGTATACTCGTTTCGATTTGAATTTTTGGGTGGTAACCTGAAGAAGGACGTAAGATCAGTCATATGATGGTAGAAGCGCTTCAGTACTATGCTATGCTCGTCTGAGGCAGAGCCTATGTTGGGATAGGGCCCGAGGATTTCTTTTTGAAAGAATTCCAGGTACCTTTGAGCCTGTGTCTCCGACCATTTGATTCCTCTTACTTGGAAAGATTCGTTGGTTACCACCTGAGTCACATGTCTATGAGCCTCCGGCTGCCAGTTCAGGGAAAGCTTAGCAACAAGGGGAAGGTGATCACTAAATTGTACATTCTCGATCTTAAAAGTGGAAATACACTTAAATAGATCCCTAGAGACCAACAGGTAATCGAGGACGCTGTTTGATTTAACGCTCAGGTGAGTGAAATCCCCTGGAATATCGGGGAGGCATGTGCCATTTAAGGGGACCAAATTCAAACGGATGGCCATTTGATAGAGGAGTACTCCAGCCTCATTTGCTCTGTGGTCCTTAGAAGTTCTCTTCACGATGTGTTCCAGGTCATAATTATCAAGGTTTGGGGTAACCCACCATTTGGCTTTGGTCAACGAGTCCCAATTTGCTGCCGTACGGGCATTAAAATCGCCACCAATTATGGCCGGGGTGTTAGGAAACTTAACATAGCATGAGAGCAAATGCTCTTCTAGCGAGCCCCATTTAGAGCCCAATTCAAGGGAAGAACCCCCGGGTGGCAAGTAAACATTTGTAACTAGGAGCGAGATCTTTTCCCCCGCAATCAGCCCGGTGAGGGCGTAGGGAGGCAAGGCCTGTACTAGAGTAAATTTGGAATGTAGGTTGAGGGAGATGCCTATTATTAGGCCCCCTTTAGGGCGGCCTCCTTTCAGGGAGGGGCAGGCAGGGAGTTCTAGAAGCTCAAAGCCATTTAGAACAATTTTTTCTACTTCCCACGATTCTTGGAACAAGATGATATGAAACCGATTGATATACTCCAAGAATTCTGGCTCATGTTTTTTTCCCCTCCAGCCCGCAATGTTCCAGCTGAGGACTGATAGGGGGGAGTTCCTGTTGTGTTCAATTCGCTGTCATTTCAGGGAGAGAAGTGGGTCCTTTGGAGGCAGGGCAGACCCCACAAAAAAGTCAGTTATTTTACTTTGCATGGCAGGCACCTGCTGGAGGTACCTAATCTTGGAGTTGGTAGTGGGGGACAACAGAGCGGGTCTCCCGCTGGCTAACCCTAGGGTGGCCACTTCAGTAGGAGACTCCACAGGATTTGCAGAGACTGCCCCACCGCGAGGTCTGAAGGTCGCCAATGAAACCATTTGATTTATATGTCCGGCCGGGTCTTCAGTCAAATCCGGATCATTTTTTGATGTAGGTGGAACGCTCCCCTGACCTGATGCTAGCGAAGGTACTGGGGGTGCTCGACATACAGATACCGTTTGTATGTCGTGTCTGTGCCGCTCAGGAGAATATGAGGACTCCAATTCCGGCATTGATGGATTAGATGGTAAAGAATTGTTTTGGTGGAGGGGACTCTGAATTACACTCTTCAGCGGGGGACTCTTGGAGGGCGAGTCAAAATTTATCAGGAGTTGAGATGAAAGGCCAACTTGTGAGGCAAAACCTGGGTCTGCCAAGCGTCGATGGGCTTTGCCCACAGGTGAGGGAGGCATGGGTTTAGGAGCCGGACTGAGGTGTGGAAGTCTTCCTGCTTCCTTAGAACACGACTCCGAAAAGCTGGCATGGTTATCCTGAGAAGTGGGCAGGACTTTTCCGTTCTTCTGGACATATATGAGCTGATGATTAAGTACTTCTAATCTATCAATTATTTCTTGTTGTTCCCTCGGTGGAAGGTTGCCAAAGGTGGCTAAGAGCTCTCTTTCCTCCGGCGGGGTCAGAGAATTACATGCACCAGTGGATTCCTTTAGGGCTCGTGGGGACGTAGGGTAAGTCCAGTTTCGGTACGGATGGGTATCCTCCGGAAGAGGAGGCTCAATATCCCGAGATGCTCCCGACCTCTCCGACAGGGTGCGCTCCGTGCCGTAGTCGGCAAGTAGAAGGGGATGGCTCATGCTATCCATAAAAACTCTTGTTGGGGTGATATCGTACCTAGCCAAGAGTGATTTCTGCCTGATGATAGCTGAAGGGATCCTTGGAGAGTAAAACGCAAGCATCACTCTCTGTTGCCTGAGGTGCTGGTTCAAAGGTAGTACTGCAATAAGATCGCATTGTGTGATTTCTATGTTTAGGAGGTTGCTTAGTTGTTTTTTAACCCCTCCCAAGGTGAGCCACCTTGCTGACCCTACCCCGATATTTAGGCAGATTTTCTTAGGTTGCAGGGACAATGCTTGATGTTTCAGTGCAGTATTTAGTTTATATTTAGGGATCTCACTTCCTTTTTTGGTTGAGTGTAAGGTCCTCTGGCACTTCATTTCCCCTGAATCTACAGTTGGTTTAGACATTGACCCGAGGTTGTCAATTTTCTGTTCAAGGCTAGATAACTGGGAGGATAGCGCATCAATCTTCTTGAATATGCAATTAAGGGTTCTGACCACAAGATGGAGATGTTCATGTTGTTCTAGTCTAGCGCAGTCCTCGGCTCCGGCGTCCTGCACCACCCCCAGTGGGGGGCTCCCTCTTCCTCCGAGCTTGCCGTCCGCAGTTTTAGTCTGGGGTAAAAATAATTCCTCTGGAGTTGACGTTGTTTCTGGAGACGTTAGAGGGTAGAAACGGTTCTGAGTTTTCACCCTATAGCAGTGATCAGTGGGGATACTCCATTTGCCAGACACGGGGGGGTCGGTTTTTGATTGTTTAGTTCTTGGGGAGGGCGAAACCTCGTCACAATCCCTTCGGCGTTTGCCTTGGCCCATCGTTGTGAGTCTTTTAAAATAGCAGTACTTAGAAGGTAATAAAAGTGGTAAAAATAGAAATACAGCCGGGTGTGGGCCGGCGCAAAGCCAGTGAGACAAAGGTTGCTTCCAAGACTGCCGGAGAACACAGTTATCTGCTCGTTAAAGCTAATTTACGATGCAGGCTTTACAGTTATCAGTTATCAGTAATGTGAGCTCCTGGCACGGGCTCCAACACCCTGGTACAATCTTCAGCAAGAGCTTGAAGGGCTGGGAGCCGCAACACAAAGTTTAGGGCGGATTCGAAATGAACTCCGGCAAATGCGTCTTACCTCGTCGCCTCCTTGCTTCTGCCTCGCCACTTTCTTTCAGTCTTGAGTGGTCGTGAGACTGTGGAGAGACCCGGCGGGCAGAGCAGGTTGCTGCTGCTCTAGGCAAGTAATTAAAACCAATTGCTGAGCTCCTTTGCCGTGGGAGTCACAGGCTTTCAAGATTAATGGAGTCGTCTATTGTTCCTTATCTACAAGGCGCTGACTCATCCGGCACTTTCTCTGCTCACAGCTCTACAATCTTCTGCTCTCAAGCTCCGGCTAAAGGAAACAGTTGTAATTAAGAAAAATAAAATACTGGTCTAAAACGAGTTAAAACGAGATAAAATCAATTAAAACTCAGTTAAAATTTGTGGAGCTCTGGGGCTGACAGCCTAGCCTGCCGCCATCTTGAAAGCCCTTCCCCCGAGAAACCTTTCAGGGGATCCTTTGCAACAGCTTGGCATCATTTTTGAGTGAATTGCAGACCGTCAGATTTTTGCTGAAATTGTGACCGCGCGGCTTAGGGATTTTTTCAAAAAAGGTTGTTCAGACGTCGAGGGCTATTTCTGTTTCCGATGATAAGAACCCATCCGCTTCCACTGAAAAACCTTTCAGGGGATCGTTTGCAACAGCTTGGCATCATTTTTGAGTGAATTGCATAACGTCAGATTTTTGCTGAAATTGTGACCGCGCGGCTTAGGGATTTTTTCAAAAAAAGTTGTTCAGACGTCGAGGGCTAATTCTGTTTCCGATGATAAAGAGCATCTGTTTCCCCCGAAAAACCTTTCAGGGGATCTCTTGCAACAGCTTGGCACCATTTTTGAGTGAATTGCAGAATGTCAGATTTTTGCTGAAATTGTGACCGCGCGGCTTAGGGATTTTTTAAAAAATTTGTTCAGACGTCGAGGGCTAATTCTGTTTTCGATGATAAAAACCCATCTGTTTCCACCGAGAAGCCTTTCAGGGGATCATTTGCAACAGCTTGGCATCATTTTTGAGTGAATTGCAGAACGTCAGATTTTTGCTGAAATTGTGACCGCGCGGCTTAGGGATTTTTTTAAAAAAAGTTGTTCAGACGTCGAGTGGTAAGTCTGTTTCCGATGATGAAAACCCATCTGTTTCCACTGAAAAACCTTTCAGGGGATCGTTTGCAACAGCTTGGCACCATTTTTGAGTGAATTGCAGAACCTCAGATTTTTGCTGAAATTGTGACCGCGCGGCTTAGGGATTTTTTCAAAAAAAGTTGTTCAGACGTCGAGGGCTAATTCTGTTTCCGATGATAAAGAGCATCTGTTTCCCCCGAAAAACCTTTCAGGGCATCGCTTGCAACAGCTTGGCACCATTTTTGAGTGAATTGCAGAACGTCAGATTTTTGCTGAAATTGTGACCGGGCGGCTTAGGGATTTTTTAAAAAAATTGTTCAGACGTCTAGGGCTAATTCTGTTTTCGATGATAAAAACCCATCTGTTTCCACCGAGAAGCCTTTCAGGGGATCATTTGCAACAGCTTGGCACCATTTTTGAGTGAATTGCAGAACGTCAGATTTTTGCTGAAATTGTGACCGCGCGGCTTAGGGATTTTTTCAAAAAAAGTTGTTCAAACGTAGAGGGTTAATTCTGTTTCCGATGATAAAAACCCATCTGTTTCCACTGAAAAACCTTTCAGGGGATCGTTTGCAACAGCTTGGCATCATTTTTGAGTGAATTGCAGAACGTCAGATTTTTGCTGAAATTGTGACCGCGCGGCTTAGGGATTTTTTCAAAAAAAGTTGTTCAGACGTCAAACGGCTAGTTCTGTTTCTGTTGATAAAAACCCATCTGTTTCCCCCGAGAAACCTTTCAGGGGATCCTTTGCAACAGCTTGGCATCATTTTTGAGTGAATTGCAGACCGTCAGATTTTTGCTGAAATTGTGACCGCGCGGCTTAGGGATTTTTTCAAAAAAGGTTGTTCAGACGTCGAGGGCTATTTCTGTTTCCGATGATAAGAACCCATCCGCTTCCACTGAAAAACCTTTCAGGGGATCGTTTGCAACAGCTTGGCATCATTTTTGAGTGAATTGCATAACCTCAGATTTTTGCTGAAATTGTGACCGCGCGGCTTAGGGATTTTTTCAAAAAAAGTTGTTCAGACGTCGAGGGCTAATTCTGTTTTCAATGATAAAAACCCATCTGTTTCCACCGAAAAACCTTTCAGGGGATCCTTTGCAACAGCTTGGCACCATTTTTGAGTAAATAGCAGAATGTCAGATTTTTGCTGAAATTGTGACCGCGCGGCTTAGGGATTTTTTCAAAAAAAGTTGTTCAGACGTCGTGGGCTAATTCTGTTTCCGATGATAAAGAGCATCTGTTTCCCCCAAAAAACCTTTCAGGGGATCGCTTGCAACAGCTTGGCACCATTTTTGAGTGAATTGCAGAAGGTCAGATTTTTGCTGAAATTGTGACCGCGCGGCTTAGGGATTTTTTCAAAAAAAGTTGTTCAGACGTCGAGGGCTAATTCTGTTTCCGATGATAAAGAGCATCTGTTTCCCCCGAAAAACCTTTCAGGGGATCGCTTGCAACAGCTTGGCACCATTTTTGAGTGAATTGCAGAACGTCAGATTTTTGCTGAAATTGTGACCGCGCGGCTTAGGGATTTTTTAAAAAATTTGTTCAGACGTCGAGGGCTAATTCTGTTTTCGATGATAAAAACCCATCTGTTTCCACCGAGAAACCTTTCAGGGGATCGCTTGCAACAGCTTGGCATCATTTTTGAATGAATTGCAGAACGTCAGATTTTTGCTGAAATTGTGACCGCGCGCCTTAGGGATTTTTTCAAAAAAAGTTGTTCAGACGTCAAACGGCTAGTTCTGTTTCTGTTGATAAAAACCCATCTGTTTCCCCCGAGAAACCTTTCAGGGGATCCTTTGCAACAGCTTGGCACCATTTTTGAGTGAATTGCAGAACGTCAGATTTTTGCTGAAATTGTGACCGCGCGGCTTAGGGATTTTTTCAAAAAAGGTTGTTCAGACGTCGAGGGCTATTTCTGTTTCCGATGATAAGAACCCATCCGCTTCCACTGAAAAACCTTTCAGGGGATCGTTTGCAACAGCTTGGCATCATTTTTGAGTGAATTGCATAACGTCAGATTTTTGCTGAAATTGTGACCGCGCGGCTTAGGGATTTTTTCAAAAAAAGTTGTTCAGACGTCGAGGGCTAATTCTGTTTCCGATGATAAAGAGCATCTGTTTCCCCCGAAAAACCTTTCAGGGGATCGCTTGCAACAGCTTGGCACCATTTTTGAGTGAATTGCAGAACGTCAGATTTTTGCTGAAATTGTGACCGGGCGGCTTAGGGATTTTTTAAAAAATTTGTTCAGACGTCGAGGGCTAATTCTGTTTTCGATGATAAAAACCCATCTGTTTCCACCGAGAAGCCTTTCAGGGGATCATTTGCAACAGCTTGGCGTCATTTTTGAGTGAATTGCAGAACGTCAGATTTTTGCTGAAATTGTGACCGCGCGGCTTAGGGATTTTTTTAAAAAAAGTTGTTCAGACGTCGAGTGGTAAGTCTGTTTCCGATGATGAAAACCCATCTGTTTCCACTGAAAAACCTTTCAGGGGATCGTTTGCAACAGCTTGGCACCATTTTTGAGTGAATTGCAGAACCTCAGATTTTTGCTGAAATTGTGACCGCGCGGCTTAGGGATTTTTTCAAAAAAAGTTGTTCAGACGTCGAGGGCTAATTCTGTTTCCGATGATAAAGAGCATCTGTTTCCCCCGAAAAACCTTTCAGGGCATCGCTTGCAACAGCTTGGCACCATTTTTGAGTGAATTGCAGAACGTCAGATTTTTGCTGAAATTGTGACCGGGCGGCTTAGGGATTTTTTAAAAAAATTGTTCAGACGTTGAGGGCTAATTCTGTTTTCGATGATAAAAACCCATCTGTTTCCACCGAGAAGCCTTTCAGGGGATCATTTGCAACAGCTTGGCATCATTTTTGAGTGAATTGCAGAACGTCAGATTTTTGCTGAAATTGTGACCGCGCGGCTTAGGGATTTTTTAAAAAAAAGTTGTTCAGACGTCGAGTGGTAAGTCTGTTTCCGATGATGAAAACCCATCTGTTTCCACTGAAAAACCTTTCAGGGGATCGTTTGCAAGAGCTTGGCACCATTTTTGAGTGAATTGCAGAACCTCAGATTTTTGCTGAAATTGTGACCGCGCGGCTTAGGGATTTTTTCAAAAAAAGTTGTTCAGACGTCGAGGGCTAATTCTGTTTCCGATGATAAAGAGCATCTGTTTCCCCCGAAAAACCTTTCAGGGCATCGCTTGCAACAGCTTGGCACCATTTTTGAGTGAATTGCAGAACGTCAGATTTTTGCTGAAATTGTGACCGGGCGGCTTAGGGATTTTTTAAAAAAATTGTTCAGACGTCGAGGGCTAATTCTGTTTTCGATGATAAAAACCCATCTGTTTCCACCGAGAAGCCTTTCAGGGGATCATTTGCAACAGCTTGGCACCATTTTTGAGTGAATTGCAGAACGTCAGATTTTTGCTGAAATTGTGACCGCGCGGCTTAGCGATTTTTTCAAAAAAAGTTGTTCAAACGTAGAGGGCTAATTCTGTTTCCGATGATAAAAACCCATCTGTTTCCACTGAAAAACCTTTCAGGGGATCGTTTGCAACAGCTTGGCATCATTTTTGAGTGAATTGCAGAACGTCAGATTTTTGCTGAAATTGTGACCGTGCGGCTTAGGGATTTTTTCAAAAAAAGTTGTTCAGACGTCAAACGGCTAGTTCTGTTTCTGTTGATAAAAACCCATCTGTTTCCCCTGAGAAACCTTTCAGGGGATCCTTTGCAACAGCTTGGCATCATTTTTGAGTGAATTGCAGACCGTCAGATTTTTGCTGAAATTGTGACCGCGCGGCTTAGGGATTTTTTCAAAAAAGGTTGTTCAGACGTCGAGGGCTATTTCTGTTTCTGTTGATAAAAACCCATCTGTTTCCCCTGAGAAACCTTTCAGGGGATCGTTTGCAACAGCTTGGCATCATTTTTGAGTGAATTGCATAACGTCAGATTTTTGCTGAAATTGTGACCGCGCGGCTTAGGGATTTTTTCAAAAAAGGTTGTTCAGACGTCGAGGGCTAATTCTGTTTCCGATGATAAAGAGCATCTGTTTCCCCCAAAAAACCTTTCAGGGGATCGCTTGCAACAGCTTGGCACCATTTTTGAGTGAATTGCAGAAGGTCAGATTTTTGCTGAAATTGTGACCGCGCGGCTTAGGGATTTTTTCAAAAAAAATTGTTCAGACGTCGAGGGCTAATTCTGTTTCCGATGAGAAAGAGCATCTGTTTCCCCCGAAAAACCTTTCAGGGGATCGCTTGCAACAGCTTGGCACCATTTTTGAGTGAATTGCAGAAGGTCAGATTTTTGCTGAAATTGTGACCGCGCGGCTTAGGGATTTTTTAAAAAATTTGTTCAGACGTCGAGGGCTAATTCTGTTTTCGATGATAAAAACCCATCTGTTTCCACCGAGAAACCTTTCAGGGGATCGCTTGCAACAGCTTGGCATCATTTTTGAGTGAATTGCAGAACGTCAGATTTTTGCTGAAATTGTGACCGCGCGGCTTAGGGATTTTTTCAAAAAAAGTTGTTCAGACGTCAAACGGCTAGTTCTGTTTCTGTTGATAAAAACCCATCTGTTTCCCCCGAGAAACCTTTCAGGGGATCGTTTGCAACAGCTTGGCATCATTTTTCAGTGAATTGCAGAACGTCAGTTTTTTGCTGAAATTGTGACCGCGCGGCTTAGGGATTTTTTCAAAAAAAGTTGTTCAGACGTCAAACGGCTAGTTCTGTTTCTGATGATAAAAACCCATCTGTTTCCACCGAAAAACCTTTCAGGGGATCCTTTGCAACAGCTTGGCACCATTTTTGAGTGAATTGCAGAACGTCAGATTTTTGCTGAAATTGTGACCGCGCGGCTTAGGGATTTTTTAAAAAAAAGTTGTTCAAACGTAGAGGGCTAATTCTGTTTCCGATGATAAAAACCCATCTGTTTCCACTTAAAAACCTTTCAGGGGATCGTTTGCAACAGCTTGGCATCATTTTTGAGTGAATTGCAGAACGTCAGATTTTTGCTGAAATTGTGACCGCGCGGCTTAGGGATTTTTTCAAAAAAAGTTGTTCAGACGTCAAACGGCTAGTTCTGTTTCTGTTGATAAAAACCCATCTGTTTCCCCCGAGAAACCTTTCAGGGGATCGTTTGCAACAGCTTGGCATCATTTTTGAGTGAATTGCAGAACGTCAGATTTTTGCTGAAATTGTGACCGCGCGGCTTAGGGATTTTTTCAAAAAAAGTTGTTCAGACGTCGAGGGCTAATTCTATTTTCGATGATAAAAACCCATCTGTTTCCACCGAGAAGCCTTTCAGGGGATCATTTGCAACAGCTTGGCACCATTTTTGAGTGAATTGCAGAACGTCAGATTTTTGCTGAAATTGTGACCGCGCGGCTTAGGGATTTTTTCAAAAAAAGTTGTTCAAACGTAGAGGGTTAATTCTGTTTCCGATGATAAAAACCCATCTGTTTCCACTGAAAAACCTTTCAGGGGATCGTTTGCAACAGCTTGGCATCATTTTTGAGTGAATTGCAGAACGTCAGATTTTTGCTGAAATTGTGACCGCGCGGCTTAGGGATTTTTTCAAAAAAAGTTGTTCAGACGTCAAACGGCTAGTTCTGTTTCTGTTGATAAAAACCCATCTGTTTCCCCCGAGAAACCTTTCAGGGGATCCTTTGCAACAGCTTGGCATCATTTTTGAGTGAATTGCAGACCGTCAGATTTTTGCTGAAATTGTGACCGCGCGGCTTAGGGATTTTTTCAAAAAAGGTTGTTCAGACGTCGAGGGCTATTTCTGTTTCCGATGATAAGAACCCATCCGCTTCCACTGAAAAACCTTTCAGGGGATCGTTTGCAACAGCTTGGCATCATTTTTGAGTGAATTGCAGAACGTCAGATTTTTGCTGAAATTGTGACCGCGCGGCTTAGGGATTTTTTAAAAAAAAGTTGTTCAAACGTAGAGGGCTAATTCTGTTTCCGATGATAAAAACCCATCTGTTTCCACTTAAAAACCTTTCAGGGGATCGTTTGCAACAGCTTGGCATCATTTTTGAGTGAATTGCAGAACGTCAGATTTTTGCTGAAATTGTGACCGCGCGGCTTAGGGATTTTTTCAAAAAAAGTTGTTCAGACGTCAAACGGCTAGTTCTGTTTCTGTTGATAAAAACCCATCTGTTTCACCCGAGAAACCTTTCAGGGGATCGTTTGCAACAGCTTGGCATCATTTTTGAGTGAATTGCAGAACGTCAGATTTTTGCTGAAATTGTGACCGCGCGGCTTAGGGATTTTTTCAAAAAAAGTTGTTCAGACGTCAAACGGCTAGTTCTGTTTCTGATGATAAAAACCCATCTGTTTCCACCGAAAAACCTTTCAGGGGATCCTTTGCAACAGCTTGGCACCATTTTTGAGTGAATTGCAGAACGTCAGATTTTTGCTGAAATTGTGACCGCGCGGCTTAGGGATTTTTTAAAAAAAAGTTGTTCAAACGTAGAGGGCTAATTCTGTTTCCGATGATAAAAACCCATCTGTTTCCACTTAAAAACCTTTCAGGGGATCGTTTGCAACAGCTTGGCATCATTTTTGAGTGAATTGCAGAACGTCAGATTTTTGCTGAAATTGTGACCGCGCGGCTTAGGGATTTTTTCAAAAAAAGTTGTTCAGACGTCAAACGGCTAGTTCTGTTTCTGTTGATAAAAACCCATCTGTTTCACCCGAGAAACATTTCAGGGGATCGTTTGCAACAGCTTGGCATCATTTTTGAGTGAATTGCAGAACGTCAGATTTTTGCTGAAATTGTGACCGCGCGGCTTAGGGATTTTTTCAAAAAAAGTTGTTCAGACGTCGAGGGCTAATTCTGTTTTCGATGATAAAAACCCATCTGTTTCCACCGAGAAGCCTTTCAGGGGATCATTTGCAACAGCTTGGCACCATTTTTGAGTGAATTGCAGAACGTCAGATTTTTGCTGAAATTGTGACCGCGCGGCTTAGGGATTTTTTCAAAAAAAGTTGTTCAAACGTAGAGGGTTAATTCTGTTTCCGATGATAAAAACCCATCTGTTTCCACTGAAAAACCTTTCAGGGGATCGTTTGCAACAGCTTGGCATCATTTTTGAGTGAATTGCAGAACGTCAGATTTTTGCTGAAATTGTGACCGCGCGGCTTAGGGATTTTTTCAAAAAAAGTTGTTCAGACGTCGAGGGCTATTTCTGTTTCCGATGATAAGAACCCATCCGCTTCCACTGAAAAACCTTTCAGGGGATCGTTTGCAACAGCTTGGCATCATTTTTGAGTGAATTGCAGAACGTCAGATTTTTGCTGAAATTGTGACCGCGCGGCTTAGGGATTTTTTAAAAAAAAGTTGTTCAAACGTAGAGGGCTAATTCTGTTTCCGATGATAAAAACCCATCTGTTTCCACTTAAAAACCTTTCAGGGGATCGTTTGCAACAGCTTGGCATCATTTTTGAGTGAATTGCAGAACGTCAGATTTTTGCTGAAATTGTGACCGCGCGGCTTAGGGATTTTTTCAAAAAAAGTTGTTCAGACGTCAAACGGCTAGTTCTGTTTCTGTTGATAAAAACCCATCTGTTTCACCCGAGAAACCTTTCAGGGGATCGTTTGCAACAGCTTGGCATCATTTTTGAGTGAATTGCAGAACGTCAGATTTTTGCTGAAATTGTGACCGCGCGGCTTAGGGATTTTTTCAAAAAAAGTTGTTCAGACGTCGAGGGCTAATTCTGTTTTCGATGATAAAAACCCATCTGTTTCCACCGAGAAGCCTTTCAGGGGATCATTTGCAACAGCTTGGCATCATTTTTGAGTGAATTGCAGAACGTCAGATTTTTGCTGAAATTGTGACCGCGCGGCTTAGGGATTTTTTCAAAAAAAGTTGTTCAGACGTCAAACGGCTAGTTCTGTTTCTGTTGATAAAAACCCATCTGTTTCCCCTGAGAAACCTTTCAGGGGATCCTTTGCAACAGCTTGGCATCATTTTTGAGTGAATTGCAGACCGTCAGATTTTTGCTGAAATTGTGACCGCGCGGGTTAGGGATTTTTTCAAAAAAGGTTGTTCAGACGTCGAGGGCTAATTCTGTTTCCGATGATAAAGAGCATCTGTTTCCCCCAAAAAACCTTTCAGGGGATCGCTTGCAACAGCTTGGCACCATTTTTGAGTGAATTGCAGAAGGTCAGATTTTTGCTGAAATTGTGACCGCGCGGCTTAGGGATTTTTTCAAAAAAAATTGTTCAGACGTCGAGGGCTAATTCTGTTTCCGATGATAAAGAGCATCTGTTTCCCCCGAAAAACCTTTCAGGGGATCGCTTGCAACAGCTTGGCACCATTTTTGAGTGAATTGCAGAAGGTCAGATTTTTGCTGAAATTGTGACCGCGCGGCTTAGGGATTTTTTAAAAAATTTGTTCAGACGTCGAGGGCTAATTCTGTTTTCGATGATAAAAACCCATCTGTTTCCACCGAGAAACCTTTCAGGGGATCGCTTGCAACAGCTTGGCATCATTTTTGAGTGAATTGCAGAACGTCAGATTTTTGCTGAAATTGTGACCGCGCGGCTTAGGGATTTTTTCAAAAAAAGTTGTTCAGACGTCAAACGGCTAGTTCTGTTTCTGTTGATAAAAACCCATCTGTTTCCCCCGAGAAACCTTTCAGGGGATCGTTTGCAACAGCTTGGCATCATTTTTCAGTGAATTGCAGAACGTCAGTTTTTTGCTGAAATTGTGACCGCGCGGCTTAGGGATTTTTTCAAAAAAAGTTGTTCAGACGTCAAACGGCTAGTTCTGTTTCTGATGATAAAAACCCATCTGTTTCCACCGAAAAACCTTTCAGGGGATCCTTTGCAACAGCTTGGCACCATTTTTGAGTGAATTGCAGAACGTCAGATTTTTGCTGAAATTGTGACCGCGCGGCTTAGGGATTTTTTAAAAAAAAGTTGTTCAGACGTCAAACGGCTAGTTCTGTTTCTGTTGATAAAAACCCATCTGTTTCACCCGAGAAACCTTTCAGGGGATCGTTTGCAACAGCTTGGCATCATTTTTGAGTGAATTGCAGAACGTCAGATTTTTGCTGAAATTGTGACCGCGCGGCTTAGGGATTTTTTCAAAAAAAGTTGTTCAGACGTCGAGGGCTAATTCTGTTTTCGATGATAAAAACCCATCTGTTTCCACCGAGAAGCCTTTCAGGGGATCATTTGCAACAGCTTGGCACCATTTTTGAGTGAATTGCAGAACGTCAGATTTTTGCTGAAATTGTGACCGCGCGGCTTAGGGATTTTTTCAAAAAAAGTTGTTCAAACGTAGAGGGTTAATTCTGTTTCCGATGATAAAAACCCATCTGTTTCCACTGAAAAACCTTTCAGGGGATCGTTTGCAACAGCTTGGCATCATTTTTGAGTGAATTGCAGAACGTCAGATTTTTGCTGAAATTGTGACCGCGCGGCTTAGGGATTTTTTCAAAAAAAGTTGTTCAGACGTCAAACGGCTAGTTCTGTTTCTGTTGATAAAAACCCATCTGTTTCCCCCGAGAAACCTTTCAGGGGATCCTTTGCAACAGCTTGGCATCATTTTTGAGTGAATTGCAGACCGTCAGATTTTTGCTGAAATTGTGACCGCGCGGCTTAGGGATTTTTTCAAAAAAGGTTGTTCAGACGTCGAGGGCTATTTCTGTTTCCGATGATAAGAACCCATCCGCTTCCACTGAAAAACCTTTCAGGGGATCGTTTGCAACAGCTTGGCATCATTTTTGAGTGAATTGCATAACCTCAGATTTTTGCTGAAATTGTGACCGCGCGGCTTAGGGATTTTTTCAAAAAAAGTTGTTCAGACGTCGAGGGCTAATTCTGTTTTCAATGATAAAAACCCATCTGTTTCCACCGAAAAACCTTTCAGGGGATCCTTTGCAACAGCTTGGCACCATTTTTGAGTAAATAGCAGAATGTCAGATTTTTGCTGAAATTGTGACCGCGCGGCTTAGGGATTTTTTCAAAAAAAGTTGTTCAGACGTCGTGGGCTAATTCTGTTTCCGATGATAAAGAGCATCTGTTTCCCCCAAAAAACCTTTCAGGGGATCGCTTGCAACAGCTTGGCACCATTTTTGAGTGAATTGCAGAAGGTCAGATTTTTGCTGAAATTGTGACCGCGCGGCTTAGGGATTTTTTCAAAAAAAGTTGTTCAGACGTCGAGGGCTAATTCTGTTTCCGATGATAAAGAGCATCTGTTTCCCCCGAAAAACCTTTCAGGGGATCGCTTGCAACAGCTTGGCACCATTTTTGAGTGAATTGCAGAACGTCAGATTTTTGCTGAAATTGTGACCGCGCGGCTTAGGGATTTTTTAAAAAATTTGTTCAGACGTCGAGGGCTAATTCTGTTTTCGATGATAAAAACCCATCTGTTTCCACCGAGAAACCTTTCAGGGGATCGCTTGCAACAGCATGGCATCATTTTTGAATGAATTGCAGAACGTCAGATTTTTGCTGAAATTGTGACCGCGCGCCTTAGGGATTTTTTCAAAAAAAGTTGTTCAGACGTCAAACGGCTAGTTCTGTTTCTGTTGATAAAAACCCATCTGTTTCCCCCGAGAAACCTTTCAGGGGATCCTTTGCAACAGCTTGGCACCATTTTTGAGTGAATTGCAGAACGTCAGATTTTTGCTGAAATTGTGACCGCGCGGCTTAGGGATTTTTTCAAAAAAGGTTGTTCAGACGTCGAGGGCTATTTCTGTTTCCGATGATAAGAACCCATCCGCTTCCACTGAAAAACCTTTCAGGGGATCGTTTGCAACAGCTTGGCATCATTTTTGAGTGAATTGCATAACGTCAGATTTTTGCTGAAATTGTGACCGCGCGGCTTAGGGATTTTTTCAAAAAAAGTTGTTCAGACGTCGAGGGCTAATTCTGTTTCCGATGATAAAGAGCATCTGTTTCCCCCGAAAAACCTTTCAGGGGATCGCTTGCAACAGCTTGGCACCATTTTTGAGTGAATTGCAGAACGTCAGATTTTTGCTGAAATTGTGACCGGGCGGCTTAGGGATTTTTTAAAAAATTTGTTCAGACGTTGAGGGCTAATTCTGTTTTCGATGATAAAAACCCATCTGTTTCCACCGAGAAGCCTTTCAGGGGATCATTTGCAACAGCTTGGCATCATTTTTGAGTGAATTGCAGAACGTCAGATTTTTGCTGAAATTGTGACCGCGCGGCTTAGGGATTTTTTTAAAAAAAGTTGTTCAGACGTCGAGTGGTAAGTCTGTTTCCGATGATGAAAACCCATCTGTTTCCACTGAAAAACCTTTCAGGGGATCGTTTGCAACAGCTTGGCACCATTTTTGAGTGAATTGCAGAACCTCAGATTTTTGCTGAAATTGTGACCGCGCGGCTTAGGGATTTTTTCAAAAAAAGTTGTTCAGACGTCGAGGGCTAATTCTGTTTCCGATGATAAAGAGCATCTGTTTCCCCCGAAAAACCTTTCAGGGCATCGCTTGCAACAGCTTGGCACCATTTTTGAGTGAATTGCAGAACGTCAGATTTTTGCTGAAATTGTGACCGGGCGGCTTAGGGATTTTTTAAAAAAATTGTTCAGACGTCGAGGGCTAATTCTGTTTTCGATGATAAAAACCCATCTGTTTCCACCGAGAAGCCTTTCAGGGGATCATTTGCAACAGCTTGGCACCATTTTTGAGTGAATTGCAGAACGTCAGATTTTTGCTGAAATTGTGACCGCGCGGCTTAGGGATTTTTTCAAAAAAAGTTGTTCAAACGTAGAGGGCTATTTCTGTTTCCGATGATAAGAACCCATCCGCTTCCACTGAAAAACCTTTCAGGGGATCGTTTGCAACAGCTTGGCACCATTTTTGAGTGAATTGCAGAACGTCAGATTTTTGCTGTAATTGTGACCGGGCGGCTTAGGGATTTTTTAAAAAATTTGTTCAGACGTCGAGGGCTAATTCTGTTTTCGATGATAAAAACCCATCTGTTTCCACCGAGAAGCCTTTCAGGGGATCATTTGCAACAGCTTGGCATCATTTTTGAGTGAATTGCAGAACGTCAGATTTTTGCTGAAATTGTGACCGCGCGGCTTAGGGATTTTTTTTAAAAAAGTTGTTCAGACGTCGAGTGGTAAGTCTGTTTCCGATGATGAAAACCCATCTGTTTCCACTGAAAAACCTTTCAGGGGATCGTTTGCAAGAGCTTGGCACCATTTTTGAGTGAATTGCAGAACCTCAGATTTTTGCTGAAATTGTGACCGCGCGGCTTAGGGATTTTTTCAAAAAAAGTTGTTCAGACGTCGAGGGCTAATTCTGTTTCCGATGATAAAGAGCATCTGTTTCCCCCGAAAAACCTTTCAGGGCATCGCTTGCAACAGCTTGGCACCATTTTTGAGTGAATTGCAGAACGTCAGATTTTTGCTGAAATTGTGACCGGGCGGCTTAGGGATTTTTTAAAAAAATTGTTCAGACGTCGAGGGCTAATTCTGTTTTCGATGATAAAAACCCATCTGTTTCCACCGAGAAGCCTTTCAGGGGATCATTTGCAACAGCTTGGCACCATTTTTGAGTGAATTGCAGAACGTCAGATTTTTGCTGAAATTGTGACCGCGCGGCTTAGCGATTTTTTCAAAAAAAGTTGTTCAAACGTAGAGGGCTAATTCTGTTTCCGATGATAAAAACCCATCTGTTTCCACTGAAAAACCTTTCAGGGGATCGTTTGCAACAGCTTGGCATCATTTTTGAGTGAATTGCAGAACGTCAGATTTTTGCTGAAATTGTGACCGCGCGGCTTAGGGATTTTTTCAAAAAAAGTTGTTCAGACGTCAAACGGCTAGTTCTGTTTCTGTTGATAAAAACCCATCTGTTTCCCCTGAGAAACCTTTCAGGGGATCCTTCGCAACAGCTTGGCATCATTTTTGAGTGAATTGCAGACCGTCAGATTTTTGCTGAAATTGTGACCGCGCGGCTTAGGGATTTTTTCAAAAAAGGTTGTTCAGACGTCGAGGGCTATTTCTGTTTCCGATGATAAGAACCGATCCGCTTCCACTGAAAAACCTTTCAGGGGATCGTTTGCAACAGCTTGGCATCATTTTTGAGTGAATTGCATAACGTCAGATTTTTGCTGAAATTGTGACCGCGCGGCTTAGGGATTTTTTCAAAAAAAGTTGTTCAGACGTCGAGGGCTAATTCTGTTTCCGATGATAAAGAGCATCTGTTTCCCCCGAAAAACCTTTCAGGGCATCGCTTGCAACAGCTTGGCACCATTTTTGAGTGAATTGCAGAACGTCAGATTTTTGCTGAAATTGTGACCGGGCGGCTTAGGGATTTTTTAAAAAAATTGTTCAGACGTCGAGGGCTAATTCTGTTTTCGATGATAAAAACCCATCTGTTTCCACCGAGAAGCCTTTCAGGGGATCATTTGCAACAGCTTGGCACCATTTTTGAGTGAATTGCAGAACGTCAGATTTTTGCTGAAATTGTGACCGCGCGGCTTAGGGATTTTTTCAAAAAAAGTTGTTCAAACGTAGAGGGCTAATTCTGTTTCCGATGATAAAAACCCATCTGTTTCCACTGAAAAACCTTTCAGGGGATCGTTTGCAACAGCTTGGCATCATTTTTGAGTGAATTGCAGAACGTCAGATTTTTGCTGAAATTGTGACCGCGCGGCTTAGGGATTTTTTCAAAAAAAGTTGTTCAGACGTCAAACGGCTAGTTCTGTTTCTGTTGATAAAAACCCATCTGTTTCCCCTGAGAAACCTTTCAGGGGATCCTTTGCAACAGCTTGGCATCATTTTTGAGTGAATTGCAGACCGTCAGATTTTTGCTGAAATTGTAACCGCGCGGCTTAGGGATTTTTTCAAAAAAGGTTGTTCAGACGTCGAGGGCTATTTCTGTTTCCGATGATAAGAACCCATCCGCTTCCACTGAAAAACCTTTCAGGGGATCGTTTGCAACAGCTTGGCATCATTTTTGAGTGAATTGCATAACGTCAGATTTTTGCTGAAATTGTGACCGCGCGGCTTAGGGATTTTTTCAAAAAAAGTTGTTCAGACGTCGAGGGCTAATTCTGTTTCCGATGATAAAGAGCATCTGTTTCCCCCGAAAAACCTTTCAGGGCATCGCTTGCAACAGCTTGGCACCATTTTTGAGTGAATTGCAGAACGTCAGATTTTTGCTGAAATTGTGACCGGGCGGCTTAGGGATTTTTAAAAAAAATTGTTCAGACGTCGAGGGCTAATTCTGTTTTCGATGATAAAAACCCATCTGTTTCCACCGAGAAGCCTTTCAGGGGATCATTTGCAACAGCTTGGCACCATTTTTGAGTGAATTGCAGAACGTCAGATTTTTGCTGAAATTGTGACCGCGCGGCTTAGGGATTTTTTCAAAAAAAGTTGTTCAAACGTAGAGGGCTAATTCTGTTTCCGATGATAAAAACCCATCTGTTTCCACTGAAAAACCTTTCAGGGGATCGTTTGCAACAGCTTGGCATCATTTTTGAGTGAATTGCAGAACGTCAGATTTTTGCTGAAATTGTGACCGCGCGGCTTAGGGATTTTTTCAAAAAAAGTTGTTCAGACGTCAAACGGCTAGTTCTGTTTCTGTTGATAAAAACCCATCTGTTTCCCCTGAGAAACCTTTCAGGGGATCCTTTGCAACAGCTTGGCATCATTTTTGAGTGAATTGCAGACCGTCAGATTTTTGCTGAAATTGTGACCGCGCGGGTTAGGGATTTTTTCAAAAAAGGTTGTTCAGACGTCGAGGGCTAATTCTGTTTCCGATGATAAAGAGCATCTGTTTCCCCCAAAAAACCTTTCAGGGGATCGCTTGCAACAGCTTGGCACCATTTTTGAGTGAATTGCATAAGGTCAGATTTTTGCTGAAATTGTGACCGCGCGGCTTAGGGATTTTTTCAAAAAAAATTGTTCAGACGTCGAGGGCTAATTCTGTTTCCGATGATAAAGAGCATCTGTTTCCCCCGAAAAACCTTTCAGGGGATCGCTTGCAACAGCTTGGCACCATTTTTGAGTGAATTGCAGAAGGTCAGATTTTTGCTGAAATTGTGACCGCGCGGCTTAGGGATTTTTTAAAAAATTTGTTCAGACGTCGAGGGCTAATTCTGTTTTCGATGATAAAAACCCATCTGTTTCCACCGAGAAACCTTTCAGGGGATCGCTTGCAACAGCTTGGCATCATTTTTGAGTGAATTGCAGAACGTCAGATTTTTGCTGAAATTGTGACCGCGCGGCTTAGGGATTTTTTCAAAAAAAGTTGTTCAGACGTCAAACGGCTAGTTCTGTTTCTGTTGATAAAAACCCATCTGTTTCCCCCGAGAAACCTTTCAGGGGATCGTTTGCAACAGCTTGGCATCATTTTTCAGTGAATTGCAGAACGTCAGTTTTTTGCTGAAATTGTGACCGCGCGGCTTAGGGATTTTTTCAAAAAAAGTTGTTCAGACGTCAAACGGCTAGTTCTGTTTCTGATGATAAAAACCCATCTGTTTCCACCGAAAAACCTTTCAGGGGATCCTTTGCAACAGCTTGGCACCATTTTTGAGTGAATTGCAGAACGTCAGATTTTTGCTGAAATTGTGACCGCGCGGCTTAGGGATTTTTTCAAAAAAAGTTGTTCAAACGTAGAGGGCTAATTCTGTTTCCGATGATAAAAACCCATCTGTTTCCACTTAAAAACCTTTCAGGGGATCGTTTGCAACAGCTTGGCATCATTTTTGAGTGAATTGCAGAACGTCAGATTTTTGCTGAAATTGTGACCGCGCGGCTTAGGGATTTTTTCAAAAAAAGTTGTTCAGACGTCAAACGGCTAGTTCTGTTTCTGTTGATAAAAACCCATCTGTTTCACCCGAGAAACCTTTCAGGGGATCGTTTGCAACAGCTTGGCATCATTTTTGAGTGAATTGCAGAACGTCAGATTTTTGCTGAAATTGTGACCGCGCGGCTTAGGGATTTTTTCAAAAAAAGTTGTTCAGACGTCGAGGGCTAATTCTGTTTTCGATGATAAAAACCCATCTGTTTCCCCCAACAAACCTTTTAGGGGATCGCTTGCAACAGCTTGGCACCATTTTTGAGTGAATTGCAGAAGGTCAGATTTTTGCTGAAATTGTGACCGCGCGGCTTAGGGATTTTTTCAAAAAAAGTTGTTCAGACGTCGAGGGCTAATTCTGTTTCCGATGATAAAGAGCATCTGTTTCCCCCGAAAAACCTTTCATGGGATCGCTTGCAACAGCTTGGCACCATTTTTGAGTGAATTGCAGAAGGTCAGATTTTTGCTGAAATTGTGACCGCGCGGGTTAGGGATTTTTTAAAAAATTTGTTCAGACGTCGAGGGCTAATTCTGTTTTCGATGATAAAAACCCATCTGTTTCCACCGAGAAACCTTTCAGGGGATCGCTTGCAACAGCTTGGCATCATTTTTGAGTGAATTGCAGAACGTCAGATTTTTGCTGAAATTGTGACCGCGCGGCTTAGGGATTTTTTCAAAAAAAGTTGTTCAGACGTCAAACGGCTAGTTCTGTTTCTGTTGATAAAAACCCATCTGTTTCCCCCGAGAAACCTTTCAGGGGATCGTTTGCAACAGCTTGGCATCATTTTTGAGTGAATTGCAGAACGTCAGTTTTTTGCTGAAATTGTGACCGCGCGGCTTAGGGATTTTTTCAAAAAAAGTTGTTCAGACGTCAAACGGCTAGTTCTGTTTCTGATGATAAAAACCCATCTGTTTCCACCGAAAAACCTTTCAGGGGATCCTTTGCAACAGCTTGGCACCATTTTTGAGTGAATTGCAGAACGTCAGATTTTTGCTGAAATTGTGACCGCGCGGCTTAGGGATTTTTTCAAAAAAAGTTGTTCAAACGTAGAGGGCTAATTCTGTTTCCGATGATAAAAACCCATCTGTTTCCACTGAAAAACCTTTCAGGGGATCGTTTGCAACAGCTTGGCATCATTTTTGAGTGAATTGCAGAACGTCAGATTTTTGCTGAAATTGTGACCGCGCGGCTTAGGGATTTTTTCAAAAAAAGTTGTTCAGACGTCAAACGGCTAGTTCTGTTTCTGTTGATAAAAACCCATCTGTTTCCCCCGAGAAACCTTTCAGGGGATCGTTTGCAACAGCTTGGCATCATTTTTGAGTGAATTGCATAACGTCAGATTTTTGCTGAAATTGTGACCGCGCGGCTTAGGGATTTTTTCAAAAAAAGTTGTTCAGACGTCGAGGGCTAATTCTGTTTCCGATGATAAAGAGCATCTGTTTCCCCCGAAAAACCTTTCAGGGCATCGCTTGCAACAGCTTGGCACCATTTTTGAGTGAATTGCAGAACGTCAGATTTTTGCTGAAATTGTGACCGGGCGGCTTAGGGATTTTTTAAAAAAATTGTTCAGACGTCGAGGGCTAATTCTGTTTTCGATGATAAAAACCCATCTGTTTCCACCGAGAAGCCTTTCAGGGGATCATTTGCAACAGCTTGGCACCATTTTTGAGTGAATTGCAGAACGTCAGATTTTTGCTGAAATTGTGACCGCGCGGCTTAGGGATTTTTTCAAAAAAAGTTGTTCAAACGTAGAGGGCTAATTCTGTTTCCGATGATAAAAACCCATCTGTTTCCACTGAAAAACCTTTCAGGGGATCGTTTGCAACAGCTTGGCATCATTTTTGAGTGAATTGCAGAACGTCAGATTTTTGCTGAAATTGTGACCGCGCGGCTTAGGGATTTTTTCAAAAAAAGTTGTTCAGACGTCAAACGGCTAGTTCTGTTTCTGTTGATAAAAACCCATCTGTTTCCCCTGAGAAACCTTTCAGGGGATCCTTTGCAACAGCTTGGCATCATTTTTGAGTGAATTGCAGACCGTCAGATTTTTGCTGAAATTGTAACCGCGCGGCTTAGGGATTTTTTCAAAAAAGGTTGTTCAGACGTCGAGGGCTATTTCTGTTTCCGATGATAAGAACCCATCCGCTTCCACTGAAAAACCTTTCAGGGGATCGTTTGCAACAGCTTGGCATCATTTTTGAGTGAATTGCATAACGTCAGATTTTTGCTGAAATTGTGACCGCGCGGCTTAGGGATTTTTTCAAAAAAAGTTGTTCAGACGTCGAGGGCTAATTCTGTTTCCGATGATAAAGAGCATCTGTTTCCCCCGAAAAACCTTTCAGGGCATCGCTTGCAACAGCTTGGCACCATTTTTGAGTGAATTGCAGAACGTCAGATTTTTGCTGAAATTGTGACCGGGCGGCTTAGGGATTTTTAAAAAAAATTGTTCAGACGTCGAGGGCTAATTCTGTTTTCGATGATAAAAACCCATCTGTTTCCACCGAGAAGCCTTTCAGGGGATCATTTGCAACAGCTTGGCACCATTTTTGAGTGAATTGCAGAACGTCAGATTTTTGCTGAAATTGTGACCGCGCGGCTTAGGGATTTTTTCAAAAAAAGTTGTTCAAACGTAGAGGGCTAATTCTGTTTCCGATGATAAAAACCCATCTGTTTCCACTGAAAAACCTTTCAGGGGATCGTTTGCAACAGCTTGGCATCATTTTTGAGTGAATTGCAGAACGTCAGATTTTTGCTGAAATTGTGACCGCGCGGCTTAGGGATTTTTTCAAAAAAAGTTGTTCAGACGTCAAACGGCTAGTTCTGTTTCTGTTGATAAAAACCCATCTGTTTCCCCTGAGAAACCTTTCAGGGGATCCTTTGCAACAGCTTGGCATCATTTTTGAGTGAATTGCAGACCGTCAGATTTTTGCTGAAATTGTGACCGCGCGGGTTAGGGATTTTTTCAAAAAAGGTTGTTCAGACGTCGAGGGCTAATTCTGTTTCCGATGATAAAGAGCATCTGTTTCCCCCAAAAAACCTTTCAGGGGATCGCTTGCAACAGCTTGGCACCATTTTTGAGTGAATTGCATAAGGTCAGATTTTTGCTGAAATTGTGACCGCGCGGCTTAGGGATTTTTTCAAAAAAAATTGTTCAGACGTCGAGGGCTAATTCTGTTTCCGATGATAAAGAGCATCTGTTTCCCCCGAAAAACCTTTCAGGGGATCGCTTGCAACAGCTTGGCACCATTTTTGAGTGAATTGCAGAAGGTCAGATTTTTGCTGAAATTGTGACCGCGCGGCTTAGGGATTTTTTAAAAAATTTGTTCAGACGTCGAGGGCTAATTCTGTTTTCGATGATAAAAACCCATCTGTTTCCACCGAGAAACCTTTCAGGGGATCGCTTGCAACAGCTTGGCATCATTTTTGAGTGAATTGCAGAACGTCAGATTTTTGCTGAAATTGTGACCGCGCGGCTTAGGGATTTTTTCAAAAAAAGTTGTTCAGACGTCAAACGGCTAGTTCTGTTTCTGTTGATAAAAACCCATCTGTTTCCCCCGAGAAACCTTTCAGGGGATCGTTTGCAACAGCTTGGCATCATTTTTCAGTGAATTGCAGAACGTCAGTTTTTTGCTGAAATTGTGACCGCGCGGCTTAGGGATTTTTTCAAAAAAAGTTGTTCAGACGTCAAACGGCTAGTTCTGTTTCTGATGATAAAAACCCATCTGTTTCCACCGAAAAACCTTTCAGGGGATCCTTTGCAACAGCTTGGCACCATTTTTGAGTGAATTGCAGAACGTCAGATTTTTGCTGAAATTGTGACCGCGCGGCTTAGGGATTTTTTCAAAAAAAGTTGTTCAAACGTAGAGGGCTAATTCTGTTTCCGATGATAAAAACCCATCTGTTTCCACTTAAAAACCTTTCAGGGGATCGTTTGCAACAGCTTGGCATCATTTTTGAGTGAATTGCAGAACGTCAGATTTTTGCTGAAATTGTGACCGCGCGGCTTAGGGATTTTTTCAAAAAAAGTTGTTCAGACGTCAAACGGCTAGTTCTGTTTCTGTTGATAAAAACCCATCTGTTTCACCCGAGAAACCTTTCAGGGGATCGTTTGCAACAGCTTGGCATCATTTTTGAGTGAATTGCAGAACGTCAGATTTTTGCTGAAATTGTGACCGCGCGGCTTAGGGATTTTTTCAAAAAAAGTTGTTCAGACGTCGAGGGCTAATTCTGTTTTCGATGATAAAAACCCATCTGTTTCCCCCAACAAACCTTTTAGGGGATCGCTTGCAACAGCTTGGCACCATTTTTGAGTGAATTGCAGAAGGTCAGATTTTTGCTGAAATTGTGACCGCGCGGCTTAGGGATTTTTTCAAAAAAAGTTGTTCAGACGTCGAGGGCTAATTCTGTTTCCGATGATAAAGAGCATCTGTTTCCCCCGAAAAACCTTTCATGGGATCGCTTGCAACAGCTTGGCACCATTTTTGAGTGAATTGCAGAAGGTCAGATTTTTGCTGAAATTGTGACCGCGCGGGTTAGGGATTTTTTAAAAAATTTGTTCAGACGTCGAGGGCTAATTCTGTTTTCGATGATAAAAACCCATCTGTTTCCACCGAGAAACCTTTCAGGGGATCGCTTGCAACAGCTTGGCATCATTTTTGAGTGAATTGCAGAACGTCAGATTTTTGCTGAAATTGTGACCGCGCGGCTTAGGGATTTTTTCAAAAAAAGTTGTTCAGACGTCAAACGGCTAGTTCTGTTTCTGTTGATAAAAACCCATCTGTTTCCCCCGAGAAACCTTTCAGGGGATCGTTTGCAACAGCTTGGCATCATTTTTGAGTGAATTGCAGAACGTCAGTTTTTTGCTGAAATTGTGACCGCGCGGCTTAGGGATTTTTTCAAAAAAAGTTGTTCAGACGTCAAACGGCTAGTTCTGTTTCTGATGATAAAAACCCATCTGTTTCCACCGAAAAACCTTTCAGGGGATCCTTTGCAACAGCTTGGCACCATTTTTGAGTGAATTGCAGAACGTCAGATTTTTGCTGAAATTGTGACCGCGCGGCTTAGGGATTTTTTCAAAAAAAGTTGTTCAAACGTAGAGGGCTAATTCTGTTTCCGATGATAAAAACCCATCTGTTTCCACTGAAAAACCTTTCAGGGGATCGTTTGCAACAGCTTGGCATCATTTTTGAGTGAATTGCAGAACGTCAGATTTTTGCTGAAATTGTGACCGCGCGGCTTAGGGATTTTTTCAAAAAAAGTTGTTCAGACGTCAAACGGCTAGTTCTGTTTCTGTTGATAAAAACCCATCTGTTTCCCCTGAGAAACCTTTCAGGGGATCCTTTGCAACAGCTTGGCATCATTTTTGAGTGAATTGCAGACCGTCAGATTTTTGCTGAAATTGTGACCGCGCGGGTTAGGGATTTTTTCAAAAAAGGTTGTTCAGACGTCGAGGGCTAATTCTGTTTCCGATGATAAAGAGCATCTGTTTCCCCCAAAAAACCTTTCAGGGGATCGCTTGCAACAGCTTGGCACCATTTTTGAGTGAATTGCAGAAGGTCAGATTTTTGCTGAAATTGTGACCGCGCGGCTTAGGGATTTTTTCAAAAAAAATTGTTCAGACGTCGAGGGCTAATTCTGTTTCCGATGATAAAGAGCATCTGTTTCCCCCGAAAAACCTTTCAGGGGATCGCTTGCAACAGCTTGGCACCATTTTTGAGTGAATTGCAGAAGGTCAGATTTTTGCTGAAATTGTGACCGCGCGGCTTAGGGATTTTTTAAAAAAATTGTTCAGACGTCGAGGGCTAATTCTGTTTTCGATGATAAAAACCCATCTGTTTCCACCGAGAAACCTTTCAGGGGATCGCTTGCAACAGCTTGGCATCATTTTTGAGTGAATTGCAGAACGTCAGATTTTTGCTGAAATTGTGACCGCGCGGCTTAGGGATTTTTTCAAAAAAAGTTGTTCAGACGTCAAACGGCTAGTTCTGTTTCTGTTGATAAAAACCCATCTGTTTCCCCCGAGAAACCTTTCAGGGGATCGTTTGCAACAGCTTGGCATCATTTTTCAGTGAATTGCAGAACGTCAGTTTTTTGCTGAAATTGTGACCGCGCGGCTTAGGGATTTTTTCAAAAAAAGTTGTTCAGACGTCAAACGGCTAGTTCTGTTTCTGATGATAAAAACCCATCTGTTTCCACCGAAAAACCTTTCAGGGGATCCTTTGCAACAGCTTGGCACCATTTTTGAGTGAATTGCAGAACGTCAGATTTTTGCTGAAATTGTGACCGCGCGGCTTAGGGATTTTTTCAAAAAAAGTTGTTCAAACGTAGAGGGCTAATTCTGTTTCCGATGATAAAAACCCATCTGTTTCCACTTAAAAACCTTTCAGGGGATCGTTTGCAACAGCTTGGCATCATTTTTGAGTGAATTGCAGAACGTCAGATTTTTGCTGAAATTGTGACCGCGCGGCTTAGGGATTTTTTCAAAAAAAGTTGTTCAGACGTCAAACGGCTAGTTCTGTTTCTGTTGATAAAAACCCATCTGTTTCACCCGAGAAACCTTTCAGGGGATCGTTTGCAACAGCTTGGCATCATTTTTGAGTGAATTGCAGAACGTCAGATTTTTGCTGAAATTGTGACCGCGCGGCTTAGGGATTTTTTCAAAAAAAGTTGTTCAGACGTCGAGGGCTAATTCTGTTTTCGATGATAAAAACCCATCTGTTTCCCCCAACAAACCTTTCAGGGGATCGCTTGCAACAGCTTGGCACCATTTTTGAGTGAATTGCAGAAGGTCAGATTTTTGCTGAAATTGTGACCGCGCGGCTTAGGGATTTTTTCAAAAAAAGTTGTTCAGACGTCGAGGGCTAATTCTGTTTCCGATGATAAAGAGCATCTGTTTCCCCCGAAAAACCTTTCAGGGGATCGCTTGCAACAGCTTGGCACCATTTTTGAGTGAATTGCAGAAGGTCAGATTTTTGCTGAAATTGTGACCGCGCGGGTTAGGGATTTTTTAAAAAATTTGTTCAGACGTCGAGGGCTAATTCTGTTTTCGATGATAAAAACCCATCTGTTTCCACCGAGAAACCTTTCAGGGGATCGCTTGCAACAGCTTGGCATCATTTTTGAGTGAATTGCAGAACGTCAGATTTTTGCTGAAATTGTGACCGCGCGGCTTAGGGATTTTTTCAAAAAAAGTTGTTCAGACATCAAACGGCTAGTTCTGTTTCTGTTGATAAAAACCCATCTGTTTCCCCCGAGAAACCTTTCAGGGGATCGTTTGCAACAGCTTGGCATCATTTTTGAGTGAATTGCAGAACGTCAGTTTTTTGCTGAAATTGTGACCGCGCGGCTTAGGGATTTTTTCAAAAAAAGTTGTTCAGACGTCAAACGGCTAGTTCTGTTTCTGATGATAAAAACCCATCTGTTTCCACCGAAAAACCTTTCAGGGGATCCTTTGCAACAGCTTGGCACCATTTTTGAGTGAATTGCAGAACGTCAGATTTTTGCTGAAATTGTGACCGCGCGGCTTAGGGATTTTTTCAAAAAAAGTTGTTCAAACGTAGAGGGCTAATTCTGTTTCCGATGATAAAAACCCATCTGTTTCCACTGAAAAACCTTTCAGGGGATCGTTTGCAACAGCTTGGCATCATTTTTGAGTGAATTGCAGAACGTCAGATTTTTGCTGAAATTGTGACCGCGCGGCTTAGGGATTTTTTCAAAAAAAGTTGTTCAGACGTCAAACGGCTAGTTCTGTTTCTGTTGATAAAAACCCATCTGTTTCCCCTGAGAAACCTTTCAGGGGATCCTTTGCAACAGCTTGGCATCATTTTTGAGTGAATTGCAGACCGTCAGATTTTTGCTGAAATTGTGACCGCGCGGGTTAGGGATTTTTTCAAAAAAGGTTGTTCAGACGTCGAGGGCTAATTCTGTTTCCGATGATAAAGAGCATCTGTTTCCCCCAAAAAACCTTTCAGGGGATCGCTTGCAACAGCTTGGCACCATTTTTGAGTGAATTGCAGAAGGTCAGATTTTTGCTGAAATTGTGACCGCGCGGCTTAGGGATTTTTTCAAAAAAAATTGTTCAGACGTCGAGGGCTAATTCTGTTTCCGATGATAAAGAGCATCTGTTTCCCCCGAAAAACCTTTCAGGGGATCGCTTGCAACAGCTTGGCACCATTTTTGAGTGAATTGCAGAAGGTCAGATTTTTGCTGAAATTGTGACCGCGCGGCTTAGGGATTTTTTAAAAAATTTGTTCAGACGTCGAGGGCTAATTCTGTTTTCGATGATAAAAACCCATCTGTTTCCACCGAGAAACCTTTCAGGGGATCGCTTGCAACAGCTTGGCATCATTTTTGAGTGAATTGCAGAACGTCAGATTTTTGCTGAAATTGTGACCGCGCGGCTTAGGGATTTTTTCAAAAAAAGTTGTTCAGACGTCAAACGGCTAGTTCTGTTTCTGTTGATAAAAACCCATCTGTTTCCCCCGAGAAACCTTTCAGGGGATCGTTTGCAACAGCTTGGCATCATTTTTGAGTGAATTGCAGAACGTCAGTTTTTTGCTGAAATTGTGACCGCGCGGCTTAGGGATTTTTTCAAAAAAAGTTGTTCAGACGTCAAACGGCTAGTTCTGTTTCTGATGATAAAAACCCATCTGTTTCCACCGAAAAACCTTTCAGGGGATCCTTTGCAACAGCTTGGCACCATTTTTGAGTGAATTGCAGAACGTCAGATTTTTGCTGAAATTGTGACCGCGCGGCTTAGGGATTTTTTCAAAAAAAGTTGTTCAAACGTAGAGGGCTAATTCTGTTTCCGATGATAAAAACCCATCTGTTTCCACTTAAAAACCTTTCAGGGGATCGTTTGCAACAGCTTGGCATCATTTTTGAGTGAATTGCAGAACGTCAGATTTTTGCTGAAATTGTGACCGCGCGGCTTAGGGATTTTTTCAAAAAAAGTTGTTCAGACGTCGAGGGCTAATTCTGTTTTCGATGATAAAAACCCATCTGTTTCCCCCAACAAACCTTTCAGGGGATCGCTTGCAACAGCTTGGCACCATTTTTGAGTGAATTGCAGAAGGTCAGATTTTTGCTGAAATTGTGACCGCGCGGCTTAGGGATTTTTTCAAAAAAAGTTGTTCAGACGTCGAGGGCTAATTCTGTTTCCGATGATAAAGAGCATCTGTTTCCCCCGAAAAACCTTTCAGGGGATCGCTTGCAACAGCTTGGCACCATTTTTGAGTGAATTGCAGAAGGTCAGATTTTTGCTGAAATTGTGACCGCGCGGCTTAGGGATTTTTTAAAAAATTTGTTCAGACGTCGAGGGCTAATTCTGTTTTCGATGATAAAAACCCATCTGTTTCCACCGAGAAACCTTTCAGGGGATCGCTTGCAACAGCTTGGCATCATTTTTGAGTGAATTGCAGAACGTCAGATTTTTGCTGAAATTGTGACCGCGCGGCTTAGGGATTTTTTCAAAAAAAGTTGTTCAGACGTCAAACGGCTAGTTCTGTTTCTGTTGATAAAAACCCATCTGTTTCCCCCGAGAAACCTTTCAGGGGATCGTTTGCAACAGCTTGGCATCATTTTTGAGTGAATTGCAGAACGTCAGTTTTTTGCTGAAATTGTGACCGCGCGGCTTAGGGATTTTTTCAAAAAAAGTTGTTCAGACGTCAAACGGCTAGTTCTGTTTCTGATGATAAAAACCCATCTGTTTCCACCGAAAAACCTTTCAGGGGATCCTTTGCAACAGCTTGGCACCATTTTTGAGTGAATTGCAGAACGTCAGATTTTTGCTGAAATTGTGACCGCGCGGCTTAGGGATTTTTTCAAAAAAAGTTGTTCAAACGTAGAGGGCTAATTCTGTTTCCGATGATAAAAACCCATCTGTTTCCACTTAAAAACCTTTCAGGGGATCGTTTGCAACAGCTTGGCATCATTTTTGAGTGAATTGCAGAACGTCAGATTTTTGCTGAAATTGTGACCGCGCGGCTTAGGGATTTTTTCAAAAAAAGTTGTTCAGACGTCAAACGGCTAGTTCTGTTTCTGTTGATAAAAACCCATCTGTTTCACCCGAGAAACCTTTCAGGGGATCGTTTGCAACAGCTTGGCATCATTTTTGAGTGAATTGCAGAACGTCAGATTTTTGCTGAAATTGTGACCGCGCGGCTTAGGGATTTTTTCAAAAAAAGTTGTTCAGACGTCGAGGGCTAATTCTGTTTTCGATGATAAAAACCCATCTGTTTCCCCCAACAAACCTTTCAGGGGATCGCTTGCAACAGCTTGGCACCATTTTTGAGTGAATTGCAGAAGGTCAGATTTTTGCTGAAATTGTGACCGCGCGGCTTAGGGATTTTTTCAAAAAAAGTTGTTCAGACGTCGAGGGCTAATTCTGTTTCCGATGATAAAGAGCATCTGTTTCCCCCGAAAAACCTTTCAGGGGATCGCTTGCAACAGCTTGGCACCATTTTTGAGTGAATTGCAGAACGTCAGATTTTTGCTGAAATTGTGACCGCGCGGCTTAGGGATTTTTTAAAAAATTTGTTCAGACGTCGAGGGCTAATTCTGTTTTCGATGATAAAAACCCATCTGTTTCCACCGAGAAACCTTTCAGGGGATCGCTTGCAACAGCTTGGCATCATTTTTGAGTGAATTGCAGAACGTCAGTTTTTTGCTGAAATTGTGACCGCGCGGCTTAGGGATTTTTTCAAAAAAAGTTGTTCAGACGTCAAACGGCTAGTTCTGTTTCTGATGATAAAAACCCATCTGTTTCCACCTAAAAACCTTTCAGGGGATCCTTTGCAACAGCTTGGCACCATTTTTGAGTGAATTGCAGAACGTCAGATTTTTGCTGAAATTGTGACCGCGCGGCTTAGGGATTTTTTCAAAAAAAGTTGTTTAGACGTCAAAAGGCTAGTTCTGTTTCTGTTGATAAAAACCCATCTGTTTCACCCGAGAAACCTTTCAGGGGATCGTTTGCAACAGCTTGGCATCATTTTTGAGTGAATTGCAGAACGTCAGATTTTTGCTGAAATTGTGACCGCGCGGCTTAGGGATTGTTTCAAAAAAAGTTGTTCAGACGTCGAGGGCTAATTCTGTTTTCGATGATAAAAACCCATCTGTTTCCACCGAAAAACCTTTCAGGGGATCCTTTGCAACAGCTTGGCATCATTTTTGAGTGAATTGCAGAACGTCAGATTTTTGCTGAAATTGTGACCGCGCGGCTTAGGGATTTTTTCAAAAAAAGTTGTTCAGACGTCGAGGGCTATTTCTGTTTCCGATGATAAGAACCCATGTTTTTCCACTGAAAAACCTTTCAGGGCATCGTTTACAACAGCTTGGCACCATTTTTGAGTGAATTGCAGAACGCCAGATTTTTGCTGAAATTGTGACCGCGCGGCTTAGGGATTTTTTCAAAAAAAGTTGTTGAGACGTCGAGGGCTAATTTTGTTTTCGATGATAAAAACCCATCTGTTTCCACCGAAAAACCTTTCAGGGGATCCTTTGCAACAGCTTGGCACCATTTTTGAGTGAATTGCAGAATGTCAGATTTTTGCTGAAATTGTGACCGCGCGGCTTAGGGATTTTTTCAAAAAAAGTTGTTCATACGTAGAGGGCTAAGTCTGTTTCCGATTATAAAATCCATCTGTTTCCACTGAAAAACCTTTCAGGGGATCGTTTGCAACAGCTTGGCACCATTTTTGAGTGAATTGCAGAACGTCAGATCTTTGCTGAAATTGTGACCGCGCGGCTTAGGGATTTTTTCAAAAAAAGTTGTTCAGACATCGAGGGCTAATTCTGTTTCCGATGATAAAAACCCATCCGTTTCCACTGAAAAACCTTTCAGGGGATCGTTTGCAACAGCTTGGCATCATTTTTGAGTGAATTGCAGAACGTCAGATCTTTGCTGAAATTGTGACCGCGCGGCTTAGGGATTTTTTCAAAAAAAGTTGTTCAGACGTCGAGGGCTAATTCTGTTTTTGATGATGAAAACCCATCTGTTTCCACCGAAAAACCTCTCAGGGGATCCTTTACAACAGCATGGCATCATTTTTGAGTGAATTGCAGAACGTCAGATTTTTGTTGAAATTGTGACCGCGTGGCTTAGGGATTATTTCAAAAAAAGTTGTTCAGACGTCAAGGGCTAATTCTGTTTCCGATGATAAAGATCATCTGTTTCCCCCGAAAAACCTTTCAGGGGATCGCTTGCAACAGTTTGGCACCATTTTTGAGTGAATTGCAGAACGTCAGATTTTTGCTGAAATTGTGACCGCGCGGCTTAGGGATTTTTTAAAAAATTTGTTCAGACGTCGAGGGCTAATTCTGTTTTCGATGATAAAAACCCATCTGTTTCCACCGAGAAGCCTTTCAGGGGATCATTTGCAACAGCTTGGCACCATTTTTGAGTGAATTGCAGAACGTCAGATTTTTGCTGAAATTGTGACCGCGCGGCTTAGGGATTTTTTCAAAAAAAGTTGTTCAAATGTAGAGGGCTAATTCTGTTTCCGATGATAAAAACCCATCTGTTTCCACTGAAAAACCTTTCAGGGGATCGTTTGCAACAGCTTGGCATCATTTTTGAGTGAATTGCAGAACGTCAGATTTTTGCTGAAATTGTGACCGCGCGCCTTAGGGATTTTTTCAAAAAAAGTTGTTCAGACGTCAAACGGCTAGTTCTGTTTCTGTTGATAAAAACCCATCTGTTTCCCCCGAGAAACCTTTCAGGGGATCGTTTGCAACAGCTTGGCATCATTTTTGAGTGAATTGCAGAACGTCAGATTTTTGCTGAAATTGTGACCGCGCGGCTTAGGGATTTTTTCAAAAAAGGTTGTTCAGACGTCAAACGGCTAGTTCTGTATCTGATGATAAAAACCCATCTGTTTCCACCGAAAAACCTTTCAGGGGATCCTTTGCAACAGCTTGGCGCCATTTTTGAGTGAATTGCAGAACCTCAGATTTCTGCTAAAATTGTGACCGCGCGGCTTAGGGATTTTTTCAACAAAAGTTGTTCAGACGTCAAGGGCTAATTCTGTTTTCGATGATAAAAACCCATCTGTTTCCACCGAGAAGCCTTTCAGGGGATCCTTTGCAACATCTTGGCACCATTTTTGAGTGAATTGCAGAATGTCAGATTTTTGCTGAAATTGTGACCGCGCTGCTTAGGGATTTTTTCAAAAAAAGTTGTTCAGACATCGAGGGCTAATTCTGTTTCCGATGATAAAAACCCATCCGTTTCCACTGAAAAACCTTTCAGGGGATCGTTTGCAACAGCTTGGCATCATTTTTGAGTGAATTGCAGAACGTCAGATCTTTGCTGAAATTGTGACCGCGCGGCTTAGGGATTTTTTCAAAAAAAGTTGTTCAGACGTCGAGGGCTAATTCTGTTTTCGATGATGAAAACCCATCTGTTTCCACCGAAAAACCTCTCAGGGGATCCTTTACAACAGCATGGCATCATTTTTGAGTGAATTGCAGAACGTCAGATTTTTGCTGAAATTGTGACCGCGCGGCTTAGGGATTTTTTCAAAAAAAGTTGTTCAGACGTCAAGGGCTAATTCTGTTTCCGATGATAAAGATCATCTGTTTCCCCCGAAAAACCTTTCAGGGGATCGCTTGCAACAGTTTGGCACCATTTTTGAGTGAATTGCAGAACGTCAGATTTTTGCTGAAATTGTGACCGCGCGGCTTAGGGATTTTTTAAAAAATTTGTTCAGACGTCGAGGGCTAATTCTGTTTTCGATGATAAAAACCCATCTGTTTCCACCGAGAAGCCTTTCAGGGGATCATTTGCAACAGCTTGGCACCATTTTTGAGTGAATTGCAGAACGTCAGATTTTTGCTGAAATCGTGACCGCGCGGCTTAGGGATTTTTTAAAAAATTTGTTCAGACGTCGAGGGCTAATTCTGTTTTCGATGATAAAAACCCATCTGTTTCCACCGAGAAGCCTTTCAGGGGATCATTTGCAACAGCTTGGCACCATTTTTGAGTGAATTGCAGAACGTCAGATTTTTGCTGAAATTGTGACCGCGCGGCTTAGGGATTTTTTCAAAAAAAGTTGTTCAAACGTAGAGGGCTAATTCTGTTTTCAATGATAAAAACCCATCTGTTTCCACCGAGAAGCCTTTCAGGGGATCGTTTTACAACAGCTTGGCACCATTTTTGAGTGAATTGCAGAACGTCAGATTTTTGCTGAAATTGTGACCGCGCGGCTGAGGGTTTTTTAAAAAAAATTTTCAGACGTCGAGGGCTAATTCTGTTTCCGATGATAAAAACCCATCTGTTTCCACTGAAAAACGTTTCAGGGGATCGTTTGCAACAGCTTGGCATCATTTTTGAGTGAATTGCAGAACGTCAGATGTTTGCTGAAATTGTGACCGCGCGACTTAGATATTTTTTTAAAAAAAGTTGTTTAGACGTCGAGGGCTATTTCTGTTTCCGATGATAAGAACCCATGTTTTTCCACCGAAAAACCTTTCAGGGCATCGTTTACAACAGCTTGGCACCATTTTTGAGTGAATTGCAGAACGTCAGATTTTTCCTGAAATTGTGGCCGCGCGGCTTAGGGATTTTTTCAAAAAAAGTTGTTCAGACGTCGAGGGCTAATTCTGTTTTCGATGATAAAAACCCATCTGTTTCCACCGAAAAACCTTTCAGGGGATCCTTTGCAACAGCTTGGCACCATTTTTGAGTGAATTGCAGAATGTCAGATTTTTGCTAAAATTGTGGCCGCGCAGCTTAGGGATTTTTTCAAAAAAAGTTGTACAGACGTCGAGGGCTAATTCTGTTTTCGATGATAAAAACCCATCTGTTTCCACCGAAAAACCTTTCAGGGGATCCTTTGCAACAGCTTGGCACCATTTTTGAGTGAATTGCAGAACGTCAGATTTTTGCTAAAATTGTGACCGCGCGGCTTAGGGATTTTTTCAAAAAAAGTTGTTCAGACGTCGAGGGCTAATTCTGTTTTCGATGATAAAAACCCATCTGTTTCCACTGAAAAACCTTTCAGGGGATCCTTTGCAACAGCTTGGCACCATTTTTGAGTGAATTGCAGAATGTCAGATTTTTGCTGAAATTGTGACCGCGCGGCTTAGGGATTTTGTCAAAAAAAGTTGTTCATACGTAGAGGGCTAATTCTGTTTCCGATGATAAAAACCCATCTGTTTCCACTGAAAAACCTTTCAGGGGATCGTTTGCAACAGCTTGGCATCATTTTTGAGTGAATTGCAGAACGTTAGATTTTTGCTGAAATTGTGACCGCGCGGCTTAGATATTTTTTTTAAAAAAGTTGTTTAGACGTCGAGGGCTATTTCTGTTTCCGATGATAAGAACCCATGTTTTTCCACCGAAAAACCTTTCAGGGCATCGTTTACAACAGCTTGGCACCATTTTTGAGTGAATTGCAGAACGTCAGATTTTTGCTGAAATTGTGGCCGCGCGGCTTAGGGATTTTTTCAAAAAAAGTTGTTCAGACGTCGAGGGCTAATTCTGTTTTCGATGATAAAAACCCATCTGTTTCCACCGAAAAACCTTTCAGGGGATCCTTTGCAACAGCTTGGCACCATTTTTGAGTGAATTGCAGAATGTCAGATTTTTGCTAAAATTGTGGCCGCGCAGCTTAGGGATTTTTTCAAAAAAAGTTGTACAGACGTCGAGGGCTAATTCTGTTTTCGATGATAAAAACCCATCTGTTTCCACCGAAAAACCTTTCAGGGGATCCTTTGCAACAGCTTGGCACCATTTTTGAGTGAATTGCAGAACGTCAGATTTTTGCTAAAATTGTGACCGCGCGGCTTAGGGATTTTTTCAAAAAAAGTTGTTCAGACGTCGAGGGCTATTTCTGTTTCCGATGATAAGAACCCATGTTTTTCCACCGAAAAACCTTTCAGGGCATCGTTTACAACAGCTTGGCACCATTTTTGAGTGAATTGCAGAACGTCAGATTTTTGCTGAAATTGTGACCGCGCGGCTTAGGGATTTTTTCAAAAAAAGTTGTTCAGACGTCGAGGGCTAATTCTGTTTTCGATGATAAAAACCCATCTGTTTCCACCGAAAAACCTTTCAGGGGATCCTTTGCAACATCTTGGCACCTTTTTTGAGTGAATTGCAGAATGTCAGATTTTTGCTGAAATTGTGACCGCGCGGCTTAGGGATTTTTTCAAAAAAAGTTGTTCAGACGTCAAACGGCTAGTTCTGTTTCTGTTGATAAAAACCCATCTGTTTCCCCCGAGAAACCTTTCAGGGGATCGTTTGCAACAGCTTGGCATCATTTTTGAGTGAATTGCAGAACGTCAGATTTTTGCTGAAATTGTGACCGCGCGGCTTAGGGATTTTTTCAAAAAAAGTTGTTCAGACGTCAAACGGCTAGTTCTGTATCTGATGATAAAAACCCATCTGTTTCCACCGAAAAACCTTTCAGGGGATCCTTTGCAACAGCTTGGCGCCATTTTTGAGTGAATTGCAGAACCTCAGATTTCTGCTGAAATTGTGACCGCGCGGCTTAGGGATTTTTTCAACAAAAGTTGTTCAGACGTCAAGGGCTAATTCTGTTTTCGATGATAAAAACCCATCTGTTTCCACCGAGAAGCCTTTCAGGGGATCGTTTTACAACAGCTTGGCACCCTTTTTGAGTGAATTGCAGAACGTCAGATTTTTGCTGAAATTGTGACCGCGCGGCTGAGGGTTTTTTAAAAAATTTTTTCAGACGTCGAGGCCTAATTCTGTTTCCGATGATAAAAACCCATCTGTTTCCACTGAAAAACCTTTCAGGGGATCGTTTGCAACAGCTTGGCATCATTTTTGAGTGAATTGCAGAACGTCAGATTTTTGCTGAAATTGTGACCGCGCGGCTTAGATATTTTTTTAAAAAAAGTTGTTTAGACGTCGAGGGCTATTTCTGTTTCCGATGATAAGAACCCATGTTTTTCCACCGAAAAACCTTTCAGGGCATCGTTTACAACAGCTTGGCACCATTTTTGAGTGAATTGCAGAACGTCAGATTTTTGCTGAAATTGTGGCCGCGCGGCTTAGGGATTTTTTCAAAAAAAGTTGTTCAGACGTCGAGGGCTAATTCTGTTTTCGATGATAAAAACCCATCTGTTTCCACCGAAAAACCTTTCAGGGGATCCTTTGCAACAGCTTGGCACCATTTTTGAGTGAATTGCAGAATGTCAGATTTTTGCTAAAATTGTGGCCGCGCAGCTTAGGGATTTTTTCAAAAAAAGTTGTTCAGACGTCGAGGGCTAATTCTGTTTTCGATGATAAAAACCCATCTGTTTCCACCGAAAAACCTTTCAGGGGATCCTTTGCAACATCTTGGCACCATTTTTGAGTGAATTGCAGAATGTCAGATTTTTGCTGAAATTGTGACCGCGCGGCTTAGGGATTTTTTCAAAAAAAGTTGTTCAGACGTCAAACGGCTAGTTCTGTTTCTGTTGATAAAAACCCATCTGTTTCCCCCGAGAAACCTTTCAGGGGATCGTTTGCAACAGCTTGGCATCATTTTTGAGTGAATTGCAGAACGTCAGATTTTTGCTGAAATTGTGACCGCGCGGCTTAGGGATTTTTTCAAAAAAAGTTGTTCAGACGTCAAACGGCTAGTTCTGTATCTGATGATAAAAACCCATCTGTTTCCACCGAAAAACCTTTCAGGGGATCCTTTGCAACAGCTTGGCGCGATTTTTGAGTGAATTGCAGAACCTCAGATTTCTGCTGAAATTGTGACCGCGCGGCTTAGGGATTTTTTCAACAAAAGTTGTTCAGACGTCAAGGGCTAATTCTGTTTTCGATGATAAAAACCCATCTGTTTCCACCGAGAAGCCTTTCAGGGGATCGTTTTACAACAGCTTGGCACCCTTTTTGAGTGAATTGCAGAACGTCAGATTTTTGCTGAAATTGTGACCGCGCGGCTGAGGGTTTTTTAAAAAAATTTTTCAGACGTCGAGGGCTAATTCTGTTTCCGATGATAAAAACCCATCTGTTTCCACTGAAAAACCTTTCAGGGGATCGTTTGCAACAGCTTGGCATCATTTTTGAGTGAATTGCAGAACATCAGATTTTTGCTGAAATTGTGACCGCGCGGCTTAGATATTTTTTAAAAAAAAGTTGTTTAGACGTCGAGGGCTATTTCTGTTTCCGATGATAAGAACCCATGTTTTTCCACCGAAAAACCTTTCAGGGCATCGTTTACAACAGCTTGGCACCATTTTTGAGTGAATTGCAGAACGTCAGATTTTTGCTGAAATTGTGGCCGCGCGGCTTAGGGATTTTTTCAAAAAAAGTTGTTCAGACGTCGAGGGCTAATTCTGTTTTCGATGATAAAAACCCATCTGTTTCCACCGAAAAACCTTTCAGGGGATCCTTTGCAACAGCTTGGCACCATTTTTGAGTGAATTGCAGAACGTCAGATTTTTGCTAAAATTGTGACCGCGCGGCTTAGGGATTTTTTCAAAAAAAGTTGTTCAGACGTCGAGGGCTAATTCTGTTTTCGATGATAAAAACCCATCTGTTTCCACTGAAAAACCTTTCAGGGGATCCTTTGCAACAGCTTGGCACCATTTTTGAGTGAATTGCAGAATGTCAGATTTTTGCTGAAATTGTGACCGCGCGGCTTAGGGATTTTGTCAAAAAAAGTTGTTCATACGTAGAGGGCTAAGTCTGTTTCCGATTATAAAAACCCATCTGTTTCCACTGAAAAACCTTTCAGGGGATCCTTTGCAACAGCTTGGCATCATTTTTGAGTGAATTGCAGAACGTCAGATTTTTGCTGAAATTGTGACCGCGCGGCTTAGGGATTTTGTCAAAAAAAGTTGTTCAGACGTCGAGGGCTATTTCTGTTTCCGATGATAAGAACCCATGTTTTTCCACCGAAAAACCTTTCAGGGCATCGTTTACAACAGCTTGGCACCATTTTTGAGTGAATTGCAGAACGTCAGATTTTTGCTGAAATTGTGACCGCGCGGCTTAGGGATTTTTTCAAAAAAAGTTGTTCAGACGTCGAGGGCTAATTCTGTTTTCGATGATAAAAACCCATCTGTTTCCACCGAAAAACCTTTCAGGGGATCCTTTGCAACATCTTGGCACCATTTTTGACTGAATTGCAGAATGTCAGATTTTTGCTGAAATTGTGACCGCGCGGCTTAGGGATTTTTTCAAAAAAAGTTGTTCATACGTAGAGGGCTAAGTCTGTTTCCGATTATAAAAACCCATCTGTTTCCACTGAAAAACCTTTCAGGGGATCGTTTGCAACAACTTGGCACCATTTTTGAGTGAATTGCAGAACGTCAGATTTTTGCTGAAATTGTGACCGCGCGGCTTAGGTATATTTTCAAAAAAAGTTGTTCAGACGTCGAGGGCTAATTCTGTTTCCGATGATGAAAACCCATCCGTTTCCACTGAAAAACCTTTCAGGGGATCGTTTGCAACAGCTTGGCACCATTTTTGAGTGAATTGCAGAACGTCAGATTTTTGCTGAAATTGTAACCGCGCGGCTTAGGGATTTTTTCAAAAAAAGTTGTTCATACGTAGAGGGCTAAGTCTGTTTCCGATTATAAAAACCCATCTGTTTCCACTGAAAAACCTTTCAGGGGATCGTTTGCAACAACTTGGCACCATTTTTGAGTAAATTGCAGAACGTCAGATTTTTGCTGAAATTGTGACCGCGCGGCTTAGGGATTTTTTCAAAAAAAGTTGTTCAGACGTCAAGGGCTAATTCTGTTTCCGATGATAAAGATCATCTGTTTCCCCCGAAAAACCTTTCAGGGGATCGCTTGCAACAGTTTGGCACCATTTTTGAGTGAATTGCAGAACGTCAGATTTTTGCTGAAATTGTGACCGCGCGGCTTAGGGATTTTTTAAAAAATTTGTTCAGACGTCGAGGGCTAATTCTGTTTTCGATGATAAAAACCCATCTGTTTCCACCGAGAAGCCTTTCAGGGGATCATTTGCAACAGCTTGGCACCATTTTTGAGTGAATTGCAGAACGTCAGATTTTTGCTGAAATTGTGACCGCGCGGCTTAGGGATTTTGTCAAAAAAAGTTGTTCAGACGTCGAGGGCTATTTCTGTTTCCGATGATAAGAACCCATGTTTTTCCACCGAAAAACCTTTCAGGGCATCGTTTACAACAGCTTGGCACCATTTTTGAGTGAATTGCAGAACGTCAGATTTTTGCTGAAATTGTGACCGCGCGGCTTAGGGATTTTTTCAAAAAAAGTTGTTCAGACGTCGAGGGCTAATTCTGTTTTCGATGATAAAAACCCATCTGTTTCCACCGAAAAACCTTTCAGGGGATCCTTTGCAACATCTTGGCACCATTTTTGACTGAATTGCAGAATGTCAGATTTTTGCTGAAATTGTGACCGCGCGGCTTAGGGATTTTTTCAAAAAAAGTTGTTCATACGTAGAGGGCTAAGTCTGTTTCCGATTATAAAAACCCATCTGTTTCCACTGAAAAACCTTTCAGGGGATCGTTTGCAACAACTTGGCACCATTTTTGAGTGAATTGCAGAACGTCAGATTTTTGCTGAAATTGTGACCGCGCGGCTTAGGTATATTTTCAAAAAAAGTTGTTCAGACGTCGAGGGCTAATTCTGTTTCCGATGATGAAAACCCATCCGTTTCCACTGAAAAACCTTTCAGGGGATCGTTTGCAACAGCTTGGCACCATTTTTGAGTGAATTGCAGAACGTCAGATTTTTGCTGAAATTGTAACCGCGCGGCTTAGGGATTTTTTCAAAAAAAGTTGTTCATACGTAGAGGGCTAAGTCTGTTTCCGATTATAAAAACCCATCTGTTTCCACTGAAAAACCTTTCAGGGGATCGTTTGCAACAACTTGGCACCATTTTTGAGTAAATTGCAGAACGTCAGATTTTTGCTGAAATTGTGACCGCGCGGCTTAGGGATTTTTTCAAAAAAAGTTGTTCAGACGTCAAGGGCTAATTCTGTTTCCGATGATAAAGATCATCTGTTTCCCCCGAAAAACCTTTCAGGGGATCGCTTGCAACAGTTTGGCACCATTTTTGAGTGAATTGCAGAACGTCAGATTTTTGCTGAAATTGTGACCGCGCGGCTTAGGGATTTTTTAAAAAATTTGTTCAGACGTCGAGGGCTAATTCTGTTTTCGATGATAAAAACCCATCTGTTTCCACCGAGAAGCCTTTCAGGGGATCATTTGCAACAGCTTGGCACCATTTTTGAGTGAATTGCAGAACGCCAGATTTTTGCTGAAATTGTGACCGCGCGGCTTAGGGATTTTTTCAAAAAAAGTTGTTCAAACGTAGAGGGCTAATTCTGTTTCCGATGATAAAAACCCATCTGTTTCCACTGAAAAACCTTTCAGGGGATCGTTTGCAACAGCTTGGCATCATTTTTGAGTGAATTGCAGAACGTCAGATTTTTGCTGAAATTGTGACCGCGCGGCTTAGGGATTTTTTCAAAAAAAGTTGTTCAGACGTCAAACGGCTAGTTCTGTTTCTGTTGATAAAAACCCATCTGTTTCCCCCGAGAAACCTTTCAGGGGATCGTTTGCAACAGCTTGGCATCATTTTTGAGTGAATTGCAGAACGTCAGATTTTTGCTGAAATTGTGACCGCGCGGCTTAGGGATTTTTTCAAAAAAAGTTGTTCAGACGTCAAACGGCTAGTTCTGTTTCTGATGATAAAAACCCATCTGTTTCCACCGAAAAACCTTTCAGGGGATCCTTTGCAACAGCTTGGCGCCATTTTTGAGTGAATTGCAGAACCTCAGATTTCTGCTGAAATTGTGACCGCGCGGCTTAGGGATTTTTTCAACAAAAGTTGTTCAGACGTCGAGGGCTAATTCTGTTTTCGATGATAAAAACCCATCTGTTTCCACCGAGAAGCCTTTCAGGGGATCGTTTTACAACAGCTTGGCACCATTTTTGAGTGAATTGCAGAACGTCAGATTTTGGCTGAAATTGTGACCGCGCGGCTGAGGGTTTTTAAAAAATTTTTTTCAGACGTCGAGGGCTAATTCTGTTTCTGATGATAAAAACCCATCTGTTTCCACTGAAAAACCTTTCAGGGGATCGTTTGCAACAGCTTGGCATCATTTTTGAGTGAATTGCAGAACGTCAGATTTTTGCTGAAATTGTGACCGCGCGGCTTAGATATTTTTTTAAAAAAAGTTGTTTAGACGTCGAGGGCTATTTCTGTTTCCGATGATAAGAACCCATGTTTTTCCACCGAAAAACCTTTCAGGGCATCGTTTACAACAGCTTGGCACCATTTTTGAGTGAATTGCAGAACGTCAGATTTTTGCTGAAATTGTGGCCGCGCGGCTTAGGGATTTTTTCAAAAAAAGTTGTTCAGACGTCGAGGGCTAATTCTGTTTTCGATGATAAAAACCCATCTGTTTCCACCGAAAAACCTTTCAGGGGATCCTTTGCAACAACTTGGCACCATTTTTGAGTGAATTGCAGAATGTCAGATTTTTGCTAAAATTGTGGCCGCGCAGCTTAGGGATTTTTTCAAAAAAAAGTTGTACAGACGTCGAGGGCTAATTCTGTTTTCGATGATAAAAACCCATCTGTTTCCACCGAAAAACCTTTCAGGGGATCCTTTGCAACAGCTTGGCACCATTTTTGAGTGAATTGCAGAACGTCAGATTTTTGCTAAAATTGTGACCGCGCGGCTTAGGGATTTTTTCAAAAAAAGTTGTTCAGACGTCGAGGGCTAATTCTGTTTTCGATGATAAAAACCCATCTGTTTCCACTGAAAAACCTTTCAGGGGATCCTTTGCAACAGCTTGGCACCATTTTTGAGTGAATTGCAGAATGTCAGATTTTTGCTGAAATTGTGACCGCGCGGCTTAGGGATTTTTTCAAAAAAAGTTGTTCAGACGTCGAGGGCTATTTCTGTTTCCGATGATAAGAACCCATGTTTTTCCACCGAAAAACCTTTCAGGGCATCGTTTACAACAGCTTGGCACCATTTTTGAGTGAATTGCAGAACGTCAGATTTTTGCTGAAATTGTGACCGCGCGGCTTAGGGATTTTTTCAAAAAAAGTTGTTCAGACGTCGAGGGCTAATTCTGTTTTCGATGATAAAAACCCATCTGTTTCCACCGAAAAACCTTTCAGGGGATCCTTTGCAACATCTTGGCACCATTTTTGAGTGAATTGCAGAATGTCAGATTTTTGCTGAAATTGTGACCGCTTAGGGATTTTTTCAAAAAAAGTTGTTCATACGTAGAGGGCTAAGTCTGTTTCCGATTATAAAAACCCATCTGTTTCCACTGAAAAACCTTTCAGGGGATCGTTTGCAACAACTTGGCACCATTTTTGAGTGAATTGCAGAACGTCAGATTTTTGCTGAAATTGTGACCGCGCGGCTTAGGTATATTTTCAAAAAAAGTTGTTCAGACGTCGAGGGCTAATTCTGTTTCCGATGATGAAAACCCATCCGTTTCCACTGAAAAACCTTTAAGGGGATCGTTTGCAACAGCTTGGCACCATTTTTGAGTGAATTGCAGAACGTCAGATTTTTGCTGAAATTGTAACCGCGCGGCTTAGGGATTTTTTCAAAAAAAGTTGTTCAGACGTCGAGGGCTAATTCTGTTTTCGATGATAAAAACCCATCTGTTTCCACCGAAAAACCTTTCAGGGGATCCTTTGCAACATCTTGGCACCATTTTTGAGTGAATTGCAGAATGTCAGATTTTTGCTGAAATTGTGACCGCGCGGCTTAGGGATTTTTTCAAAAAAAGTTGTTCATACGTAGAGGGCTAAGTCTGTTTCCGATTATAAAAACCCATCTGTTTCCACTGAAAAACCTTTCAGGGGATCGTTTGCAACAACTTGGCACCATTTTTGAGTAAATTGCAGAACGTCAGATTTTTGCTGAAATTGTGACCGCGCGGCTTAGGGATTTTTTCAAAAAAAGTTGTTCATACGTAGAGGGCTAAGTCTGTTTCCGATTATAAAAACCCATCTGTTTCCACTGAAAAACCTTTCAGGGGATCGTTTGCAACAACTTGGCACCATTTTTGAGTGAATTGCAGAACGTCAGATTTTTGCTGAAATTGTGACCGCGCGGCTTAGGGATTTTTTCAAAAAAAGTTGTTCAGACGTCAAGGGCTAATTCTGTTTCCGATGATAAAGATCATCTGTTTCCCCCGAAAAACCTTTCAGGGGATCGCTTGCAACAGTTTGGCACAATTTTTGAGTGAATTGCAGAACGTCAGATTTTTGCTGAAATTGTGACCGCGCGGCTTAGGGATTTTTTTAAAAAAAATTGTTCAGACGTCGAGGGCTAATTCTGTTTTCGATGATAAAAACCCATCTGTTTCCACCGAGAAGCCTTTCAGGGGATCGTTTTACAACAGCTTGGCACCATTTTTGAGTGAATTGCAGAACGTCAGATTTTGGCTGAAATTGTGACCGCGCGGCTGAGGGTTTTTAAAAAAATTTTTTCAGACGTCGAGGGCTAATTCTGTTTCTGATGATAAAAACCCATCTGTTTCCACTGAAAAACCTTTCAGGGGATCGTTTGCAACAGCTTGGCATCATTTTTGAGTGAATTGCAGAACGTCAGATTTTTGCTGAAATTGTGACCGCGCGGCTTAGATATTTTTTTAAAAAAAGTTGTTTAGACGTCGAGGGCTATTTCTGTTTCCGATGATAAGAACCCATGTTTTTCCACCGAAAAACCTTTCAGGGCATCGTTTACAACAGCTTGGCACCATTTTTGAGTGAATTGCAGAACGTCAGATTTTTGCTGAAATTGTGGCCGCGCGGCTTAGGGATTTTTTCAAAAAAAGTTGTTCAGACGTCGAGGGCTAATTCTGTTTTCGATGATAAAAACCCATCTGTTTCCACCGAAAAACCTTTCAGGGGATCCTTTGCAACAACTTGGCACCATTTTTGAGTGAATTGCAGAATGTCAGATTTTTGCTAAAATTGTGGCCGCGCAGCTTAGGGATTTTTTCAAAAAAAAGTTGTACAGACGTCGAGGGCTAATTCTGTTTTCGATGATAAAAACCCATCTGTTTCCACCGAAAAACCTTTCAGGGGATCCTTTGCAACAGCTTGGCACCATTTTTGAGTGAATTGCAGAACGTCAGATTTTTGCTAAAATTGTGACCGCGCGGCTTAGGGATTTTTTCAAAAAAAGTTGTTCAGACGTCGAGGGCTAATTCTGTTTTCGATGATAAAAACCCATCTGTTTCCACTGAAAAACCTTTCAGGGGATCCTTTGCAACAGCTTGGCACCATTTTTGAGTGAATTGCAGAATGTCAGATTTTTGCTGAAATTGTGACCGCACGGCTTAGGGATTTTGTCAAAAAAAGTTGTTCATACGTAGAGGGCTAAGTCTGTTTCCGATTATAAAAACCCATCTGTTTCCACTGAAAAACATTTCAGGGGATCCTTTGCAACAGCTTGGCATCATTTTTGAGTGAATTGCAGAACGTCAGATTTTTGCTGAAATTGTGACCGCGCGGCTTAGGGATTTTTTCAAAAAAAGTTGTTCAGACGTCGAGGGCTATTTCTGTTTCCGATGATAAGAACCAATGTTTTTCCACCGAAAAACCTTTCAGGGCATCGTTTACAACAGCTTGGCACCATTTTTGAGTGAATTGCAGAACGTCAGATTTTTGCTGAAATTGTGACCGCGCGGCTTAGGGATTTTTTCAAAAAAAGTTGTTCAGACGTTGAGGGCTAATTCTGTTTTCGATGATAAAAACCCATCTGTTTCCACCGAAAAACCTTTCAGGGGATCCTTTGCAACATCTTGGCACCATTTTTGAGTGAATTGCAGAATGTCAGATTTTTGCTGAAATTGTGACCGCGCGGCATAGGGATTTTTTCAAAAAAAGTTGTTCATACGTAGAGGGCTAAGTCTGTTTCAGATTATAAAAACCCATCAGTTTCCACTGAAAAACCTTTCAGGGGATCGTTTGCAACAACTTGGCACCATTTTTGAGTGAATTGCAGAACGTCAGATTTTTGCTGAAATTGTGACCGCGCGGCTTAGGGATTTTTTCAAAAAAAGTTGTTCAGACGTCAAGGGCTAATTCTGTTTCCGATGATAAAGATCATCTGTTTCCCCCGAAAAACCTTTCAGGGGATCGCTTGCAACAGTTTGGCACAATTTTTGAGTGAATTGCAGAACGTCAGATTTTTGCTGAAATTGTGACCGCGCGGCTTAGGGATTTTTTTAAAAAAAATTGTTCAGACGTCGAGGGCTAATTCTGTTTTCGATGATAAAAACCCATCTGTTTCCACCGAGAAGCCTTTCAGGGGATCGTTTGCAACAGCTTGGCACCATTTTTGAGTGAATTGCAGAACGTCAGATTTTTGCTGAAATTGTGACCGCACGGCTTAGGGATTTTTTCAAAAAAAGTTGTTCAAACGTAGAGGGCTAATTCTGTTTCCGATGATAAAAACCCATCTGTTTCCACTGAAAAACCTTTCAGGGGATCGTTTGCAACAGCTTGGCATCATTTTTGAGTGAATTGCAGAACGTCAGATTTTTGCTGAAATTGTGACCGCGCGGCTTAGGGATTTTTTCAAAAAAAGTTGTTCAGACGTCAAACGGCTAGTTCTGTTTCTGTTGATAAAAACCCATCTGTTTCCCCCGACAAACCTTTCAGGGGATCGTTTGCAACAGCTTGGCATCATTTTTGAGTGAATTGCAGAACGTCAGATTTTTGCTGAAATTGTGACCGCGCGGCTTAGGGATTTTTTCAAAAAAAGTTGTTCAGACGTCAAACGGCTAGTTCTGTTTCTGATGATAAAAACCCATCTGTTTCCACCGAAAAACCTTTCAGGGGATCCTTTGCAACAGCTTGGCGCCATTTTTGAGTGAATTGCAGAACCTCAGATTTCTGCTGAAATTGTGACCGCGCGGCTTAGGGATTTTTTCAACAAAAGTTGTTCAGACGTCGAGGGCTAATTCTGTTTTCGATGATAAAAACCCATCTGTTTCCACCGAGAAGCCTTTCAGGGGATCGTTTTACAACAGCTTGGCACCATTTTTGAGTGAATTGCAGAACGTCAGATTTTGGCTGAAATTGTGACCGCGCGGCTGAGGGTTTTTAAAAAAAATTTTTCAGACGTCGAGGGCTAATTCTGTTTCTGATGATAAAAACCCATCTGTTTCCACTGAAAAACCTTTCAGGGGATCGTTTGCAACAGCTTGGCATCATTTTTGAGTGAATTGCAGAACGTCAGATTTTTGCTGAAATTGTGACCGCGCGGCTTAGATATTTTTTTAAAAAAAGTTGTTTAGACGTCGAGGGCTATTTCTGTTTCCGATGATAAGAACCCATGTTTTTCCACCGAAAAACCTTTCAGGGCATCGTTTACAACAGCTTGGCACCATTTTTGAGTGAATTGCAGAACGTCAGATTTTTGCTGAAATTGTGGCCGCGCGGCTTAGGGATTTTTTCAAAAAAAGTTGTTCAGACGTCGAGGGCTAATTCTGTTTTCGATGATAAAAACCCATCTGTTTCCACCGAAAAACCTTTCAGGGGATCCTTTGCAACAACTTGGCACCATTTTTGAGTGAATTGCAGAATGTCAGATTTTTGCTAAAATTGTGGCCGCGCAGCTTAGGGATTTTTTCAAAAAAAAGTTGTACAGACGTCGAGGGCTAATTCTGTTTTCGATGATAAAAACCCATCTGTTTCCACCGAAAAACCTTTCAGGGGATCCTTTGCAACAGCTTGGCACCATTTTTGAGTGAATTGCAGAACGTCAGATTTTTGCTAAAATTGTGACCGCGCGGCTTAGGGATTTTTTCAAAAAAAGTTGTTCAGACGTCGAGGGCTAATTCTGTTTTCGATGATAAAAACCCATCTGTTTCCACTGAAAAACCTTTCAGGGGATCCTTTGCAACAGCTTGGCACCATTTTTGAGTGAATTGCAGAATGTCAGATTTTTGCTGAAATTGTGACCGCGCGGCTTAGGGATTTTGTCAAAAAAAGTTGTTCATACGTAGAGGGCTAAGTCTGTTTCCGATTATAAAAACCCATCTGTTTCCACTGAAAAACCTTTCAGGGGATCCTTTGCAACAGCTTGGCATCATTTTTGAGTGAATTGCAGAACGTCAGATTTTTGCTGAAATTGTGACCGCGCGGCTTAGGGATTTTTTCAAAAAAAGTTGTTCAGACGTCGAGGGCTATTTCTGTTTCCGATGATAAGAACCCATGTTTTTCCACCGAAAAACCTTTCAGGGCATCGTTTACAACAGCTTGGCACCATTTTTGAGTGAATTGCAGAACGTCAGATTTTTGCTGAAATTGTGACCGCGCGGCTTAGGGATTTTTTCAAAAAAAGTTGTTCAGACGTCGAGGGCTAATTCTGTTTTCGATGATAAAAACCCATCTGTTTCCACCGAAAAACCTTTCAGGGGATCCTTTGCAACATCTTGGCACCATTTTTGAGTGAATTGCAGAACGTCAGATTTTTGCTGAAATTGTGACCGCGCGGCTTAGGTATATTTTCAAAAAAAGTTGTTCAGACGTCGAGGGCTAATTCTGTTTCCGATGATGAAAACCCATCCGTTTCCACTGAAAAACCTTTCAGGGGATCGTTTGCAACAGCTTGGCACCATTTTTGAGTGAATTGCAGAACGTCAGATTTTTGCTGAAATTGTAACCGCGCGGCTTAGGGATTTTTTCAAAAAAAGTTGTTCAGACGTCGAGGGCTAATTCTGTTTTCGATGATAAAAACCCATCTGTTTCCACCGAAAAACCTTTCAGGGGATCCTTTGCAACATCTTGGCACCATTTTTGAGTGAATTGCAGAATGTCAGATTTTTGCTGAAATTGTGACCGCGCGGCTTAGGGATTTTTTCAAAAAAAGTTGTTCATACGTAGAGGGCTAAGTCTGTTTCCGATTATAAAAACCCATCTGTTTCCACTGAAAAACCTTTCAGGGGATCGTTTGCAACAACTTGGCACCATTTTTGAGTGAATTGCAGAACGTCAGATTTTTGCTGAAATTGTGACCGCGCGGCTTAGGGATTTTTTCAAAAAAAGTTGTTCAGACGTCAAGGGCTAATTCTGTTTCCGATGATAAAGATCATCTGTTTCCCCCGAAAAACCTTTCAGGGGATCGCTTGCAACAGTTTGGCACAATTTTTGAGTGAATTGCAGAACGTCAGATTTTTGCTGAAATTGTGACCGCGCGGCTTAGGGATTTTTTTAAAAAAAATTGTTCAGACGTCGAGGGCTAATTCTGTTTTCGATGATAAAAACCCATCTGTTTCCACCGAGAAGCCTTTCAGGGGATCGTTTGCAACAGCTTGGCACCATTTTTGAGTGAATTGCAGAACGTCAGATTTTTGCTGAAATTGTGACCGCACGGCTTAGGGATTTTTTCAAAAAAAGTTGTTCAAACGTAGAGGGCTAATTCTGTTTCCGATGATAAAAACCCATCTGTTTCCACTGAAAAACCTTTCAGGGGATCGTTTGCAACAGCTTGGCATCATTTTTGAGTGAATTGCAGAACGTCAGATTTTTGCTGAAATTGTGACCGCGCGGCTTAGGGATTTTTTCAAAAAAAGTTGTTCAGACGTCAAACGGCTAGTTCTGTTTCTGTTGATAAAAACCCATCTGTTTCCCCCGAGAAACCTTTCAGGGGATCGTTTGCAACAGCTTGGCATCATTTTTGAGTGAATTGCAGAACGTCAGATTTTTGCTGAAATTGTGACCGCGCAGCTTAGGGATTTTTTCAAAAAAAGTTGTTCAGACGTCAAACGGCTAGTTCTGTTTCTGATGATAAAAACCCATCTGTTTCCACCGAAAAACCTTTCAGGGGATCCTTTGCAACAGCTTGGCGCCATTTTTGAGTGAATTGCAGAACCTCAGATTTCTGCTGAAATTGTGACCGCGCGGCTTAGGGATTTTTTCAACAAAAGTTGTTCAGACGTCGAGGGCTAATTCTGTTTTCGATGATAAAAACCCATCTGTTTCCACCGAGAAGCCTTTCAGGGGATCGTTTTACAACAGCTTGGCACCATTTTTGAGTGAATTGCAGAACGTCAGATTTTGGCTGAAATTGTGACCGCGCGGCTGAGGGTTTTTAAAAAAATTTTTTCAGACGTCGAGGGCTAATTCTGTTTCTGATGATAAAAACCCATCTGTTTCCACTGAAAAACCTTTCAGGGGATCGTTTGCAACAGCTTGGCATCATTTTTGAGTGAATTGCAGAACGTCAGATTTTTGCTGAAATTGTGACCGCGCGGCTTAGATATTTTTTTAAAAAAAGTTGTTTAGACGTCGAGGGCTATTTCTGTTTCCGATGATAAGAACCCATGTTTTTCCACCGAAAAACCTTTCAGGGCATCGTTTACAACAGCTTGGCACCATTTTTGAGTGAATTGCAGAACGTCAGATTTTTGCTGAAATTGTGGCCGCGCGGCTTAGGGATTTTTTCAAAAAAAGTTGTTCAGACGTCGAGGGCTAATTCTGTTTTCGATGATAAAATCCCATCTGTTTCCACCGAAAAACCTTTCAGGGGATCCTTTGCAACAACTTGGCACCATTTTTGAGTGAATTGCAGAATGTCAGATTTTTGCTAAAATTGTGGCCGCGCAGCTTAGGGATTTTTTCAAAAAAAGTTGTACAGACGTCGAGGGCTAATTCTGTTTTCGATGATAAAAACCCATCTGTTTCCACCGAAAAACCTTTCAGGGGATCCTTTGCAACAGCTTGGCACCATTTTTGAGTGAATTGCAGAACGTCAGATTTTTGCTAAAATTGTGACCGCGCGGCTTAGGGATTTTTTCAAAAAAAGTTGTTCAGACGTCGAGGGCTAATTCTGTTTTCGATGATAAAAACCCATCTGTTTCCACTGAAAAACCTTTCAGGGGATCCTTTGCAACAGCTTGGCACCATTTTTGAGTGAATTGCAGAATGTCAGATTTTTGCTGAAATTGTGACCGCGCGGCTTAGGGATTTTGTCAAAAAAAGTTGTTCATACGTAGAGGGCTAAGTCTGTTTCCGATTATAAAAACCCATCTGTTTCCACTGAAAAACCTTTCAGGGGATCCTTTGCAACAGCTTGGCATCATTTTTGAGTGAATTGCAGAACGTCAGATTTTTGCTGAAATTGTGACCGCGCGGCTTAGGGATTTTTTCAAAAAAAGCTGTTCAGACGTCGAGGGCTATTTCTGTTTCCGATGATAAGAACCCATGTTTTTCCACCGAAAAACCTTTCAGGGCATCGTTTGCAACAGCTTGGCATCATTTTTGAGTGAATTGCAGAACGTCAGATTTTTGCTGAAATTGTGACCGCGTGGCTTAGGGATTTTTTCAAAAAAAAGTTGTTCAGACGTCGAGGCCTAATTCTGTTTTCGATGATAAAAACCCATCTGTTTCCACCGAAAAACCTTTCAGGGGATCCTTTGCAGCAGCTTGGCGCCATTTTTGAGTGAATTGCAGAACGTCAGATTTTTGCTGAAATTGTGACAGCGCGGCTTAGGGATTTTTTCAAAAAAAGTTGTTGATACGTAGAGGGCTAAGTCTGTTTCCCATTATAAAATCCATCTGTTTCCACCGAAAAACCTTTCAGGGGATCGTTTGCAACAGCTTGGCACCATTTTTGAGTGAATTGCAGAACCTCAGATTTTTGCTGAAATTGTGACCGCGCGGCTTAGGGATTTTTTCAAAAAAAGTTATTCAGACGTCAAACGGCTAGTTCTGTTTCTGATGATAAAAACCCATCTGTTTCCCCCGAGAAACCTTTCAGGGGATCGTTTGCAACAGCTTGGCATCATTTTTGAGTGAATTGCAGAACGTCAGATTTTTGCTGAAATTGTGACCGCGCGGCTTTGGGATTTTTTCAAAAAAAGTTGTTCAGACGTCAAACGGCTAGTTCTGTTTCTGATGATAAAAACCCATCTGTTTCCACCGAAAAACCTTTCAGGGGATCCTTTGCAACAGCTTGGCGCCATTTTTGAGTGAATTGCAGAACCTCAGATTTTTGCTGAAATTGTGACCGCGCGGCTTAAGGATTTTTCAAAAAAAGTTGTTCAGACGTCGAGGAATAATTCTGTTTTCGATGATAAAAACCCATCTGTTTCCACCGAGAAGCCTTTCAGGGGATCGTTTGCAACAGCTTGGCACCATTTTTGAGTGAATTGCAGAACGTCAGATTTTTGCTGAAATTGTGACCGCGCGGCTTAGGGATTTTTTCAAAAAAAGTTGTTCAGACGTCGAGGGCTATTTCTGTTTCCGATGATAAGAACCCATGTTTTTCCACCGAAAAACCTTTCAGGGGATCCTTTGCAACAGCTTGGCGCCATTTTTGAGTGAATTGCAGAACGTCAGATTTTTGCTGAAATTGTGACAGCGCGGCTTAGGGATTTTTTCAAAAAAAGTTGTTCATACGTAGAGGGCTAAGTCTGTTTCCCATTATAAAATCCATCTGTTTCCACCGAAAAACCTTTCAGGGGATCGTTTGCAACAGCTTGGCACCATTTTTGAGTGAATTGCAGAACGTCAGATTTTTGCTGAAATTGTGACCGCGCGGCTTAGGGATTTTTTCAAAAAAAGTTGTTCAGACGTCAAACAGCTAGTTCTGTTTCTGATGATAAAAACCCATCTGTTTCCACCGAAAAACCTTTCAGGGGATCCTTTGCAACAGCTTTGCGCCATTTTTGAGTGAATTGCAGAACCTCAGATTTTTGCTGAAATTGTGACCGCGCGGCTTAAGGATTTTTCAAAAAAAGTTGTTCAGACGTCGAGGAATAATTCTGTTTTCGATGATAAAAACCCATCTGTTTCCACCGAGAAGCCTTTCAGGGGATCGTTTGCAACAGCTTGGCACCATTTTTGAGTGAATTGCAGAACGTCAGATTTTTGCTGAAATTGTGACCGCGCGGCTTAGGGATTTTTTCAAAAAAAGTTGTTCAGACGTCGAGGGCTATTTCTGTTTCCGATGATAAGAACCCATGTTTTTCCACCGAAAAACCTTTCAGGGCATCGTTTACAACAGCTTGGCACCATTTTTGAGTGAATTGCAGAACGTCAGATTTTTGCTAAAATTGTGAACGCGCGGCTTAGGGATTTTTTCAAAAAAAGTTGTTCATACGTAGAGGGCTAAGTCTGTTTCCGATTATAAAAACCCATCTGTTTCCACTGAAAAACCTTTCAGGGGATCCTTTGCAACAGCTTGGCATCATTTTTGAGTGAATTGCAGAACGTCAGATTTTTGCTGAAATTGTGACCGCGCGGCTTAGGGATTTTTTCAAAAAAAATTGTTCAGACGTCGAGGGCTAATTCTGTTTTCGATGATAAAAACCCATCTGTTTCCACCGAAAAACCTTTCAGGGGATCCTTTGCAACAGCTTGGCACCATTTTTGAGTGAATTGCAGAACGTCAGATTTTTGCTGAAATTGTGACCGCGCGGCTTAGGGATTTTTTCAAAAAAAGTTGTTCAGACGTCGAGGGCTATTTCTGTTTCCAATGATAAGAACCCATGTTTTTCCACCGAAAAACCTTTCAGGGCATCGTTTACAACAGCTTGGCAGCATTTTTGAGTGAATTGCAGAACGTCAGATTTTTGCTGAAATTGTGACCGCGCGGCTTAGGGATTTTTTCAAAAAAAGTTGTTCAGACGTCAAACGGCTAGTTCTGTTTCTGATGATAAAAACCCATCTGTTTCCACCGAAAAACCTTTCAGGGGATCCTTTGCAACAGCTTGGCGCCATTTTTGAGTGAATTGCAGAACCTCAGATTTTTGCTGAAATTGTGACCGCGCGGCTTAAGGATTTTTCAAAAAAAGTTGTTCAGACGTCGAGGAATAATTCTGTTTTCGATGATAAAAACCCATCTGTTTCCACCGAGAAGCCTTTCAGGGGATCGTTTGCAACAGCTTGGCACCATTTTTGAGTGAATTGCAGAACGTCAGATTTTTGCTGAAATTGTGACTGCGCGGCTTAGGGATTTTTTCAAAAAAAGTTGTTCAGACGTCGAGGGCTATTTCTGTTTCCGATGATAAGAACCCATGTTTTTCCACCGAAAAACCTTTCAGGGCATCGTTTACAACAGCTTGGCACCATTTTTGAGTGAATTGCAGAACGTCAGATTTTTGCTAAAATTGTGAACGCGCGGCTTAGGGATTTTTTCAAAAAAAGTTGTTCAGACATCGAGGGCTAATTCTGTTTCCGATGATAAAAACCCATCCGTTTCCACTGAAAAACCTTTCAGGGGATCGTTTGCAACAGCTTGGCACCATTTTTGAGTGAATTGCAGAATGTCAGATTTTTGCTGAAATTGTGACCGCGCGGCTTAGGGATTTTTTCAAAAAAAGTTGTTCATACGTAGAGGGCTAAGTATGTTTCCGATTATAAAATCCATCTGTTTCCACCGAAAAACCTTTCAGGGGATCGTTTGCAACAGCTTCGCACCATTTTTGAGTGAATTGCAGAACGTCAGATTTTTGCTGAAATTGTGACCGCGCGGCTTAGGGATTTTTTCAAAAAAAGTTGTTCAGACGTCGAGGGCTATTTCTGTTTCCGATGATAAGAACCCATCTGTTTCCACCGAAAAACCTTTCAGGGCATCGTTTACAACAGCTTGGCACCATTTTTGAGTGAATTGCAGAACGTCAGATTTTTGCTGAAATTGTGACCGCGCGGCTTAGGGATTTTTTCAAAAAAAGTTGTTCAGACGTCGAGGGCTAATTCTGTTTTCGATGATAAAAACCCATCTGTTTCCACCGAAAAACCTTTCAGGGGATCCTTTGCAACATCTTGGCACCATTTTTGAGTGAATTGCAGAATGTCAGATTTTTGCTGAAATTGTGACCGCGCGGCTTAGGGATTTTTTCAAAAAAAGTTGTTCATACGTAGAGGGCTAAGTATGTTTCCGATTATAAAATCCATCTGTTTCCACCGAAAAACCTTTCAGGGGATCGTTTGCAACAGCTTCGCACCATTTTTCAGTGAATTGCAGAACGTCAGATTTTTGCTGAAATTGTGACCGCGCGGCTTAGGGATTTTTTCAAAAAAAGTTGCTCAGACGTCGAGGGCTATTTCTGTTTCCGATGATAAGAACCCATCTGTTTCCACCGAAAAACCTTTCAGGGCATCGTTTACAACAGCTTGGCACCATTTTTGAGTGAATTGCAGAACGTCAGATTTTTGCTGAAATTGTGAACGCGCGGCTTAGGGATTTTTTCAAAAAAAGTTGTTCAGACGTCGAGGGCTAATTCTGTTTTCGATGATAAAAACCCATCTGTTTCCACCGAAAAACCTTTCAGGGGATCCTTTGCAACATCTTGGCACCATTTTTGAGTGAATTGCAGAATGTCAGATTTTTGCTGAAATTGTGACCGCGCGGCTTAGGGATTTTTTCAAAAAAAGTTGTTCATACGTAGAGGGCTAAGTCTGTTTCCGATTATAAAAACCCATCTGTTTCCACTGAAAAACCTTTCAGGGGATCGTTTGCAACAACTTGGCACCATTTTTGAGTGAATTGCAGAACGTCAGATTTTTGCTGAAATTGTGACCGCGCGGCTTAGGTATATTTTCAAAAAAAGTTGTTCAGACGTCGAGGGCTAATTCTGTTTCCGATGATGAAAACCCATCCGTTTCCACTGAAAAACCTTTCAGGGGATCCTTTGCAACAGCTTGGCATCATTTTTGAGTGAATTGCAGAACGTCAGATTTTTGCTGAAATTGTGACCGCGCGGCTTAGGGATTTTTTCAAAAAAAGTTGTTCAGACGTCGAGGGCTATTTCTGTTTCCGATGATAAAAACCCATCTGTTTCCACTGAAAAACCTTTCAGGGGATCGTTTGCAACAGCTTGGCATCATTTTTGAGTGAATTGCAGAACGTCAGATTTTTGCTGAAATTGTGACCGCGTGGCTTAGGGATTTTTTCAAAAAAAAGTTGTTCAGACGTCGAGGCCTAATTCTGTTTTCGATGATAAAAACCCATCTGTTTCCACCGAAAAACCTTTCAGGGGATCCTTTGCAACAGCTTGGCGACATTTTTGAGTGAATTGCAGAACCTCAGATTTTTGCTGAAATTGTGACCGCGCGGCTTAGGGATTTTTTCAAAAAAAGTTGTTCAGACGTCAAACGGCTAGTTCTGTTTCTGATGATAAAAACCCATCTGTTTCCCCCGAGAAACCTTTCAGGGGATCGTTTGCAACAGCTTGGCATCATTTTTGAGTGAATTGCAGAACGTCAGATTTTTGCTGAAATTGTGACCGCGCGGCTTAGGGATTTTTTCAAAAAAAGTTGTTCAGACGTCAAACGGCTAGTTCTGTTTCTGATGATAAAAACCCATCTGTTTCCACCGAAAAACCTTTCAGGGGATCCTTTGCAACAGCTTGGCGCCATTTTTGAGTGAATTGCAGAACCTCAGATTTTTGCTGAAATTGTGACCGCGCGGCTTAAGGATTTTTCAAAAAAAGTTGTTCAGATGTCGAGGAATAATTCTGTTTTCGATGATAAAAACCCATCTGTTTCCACCGAGAAGCCTTTCAGGGGATCGTTTGCAACAGCTTGGCACCATTTTTGAGTGAATTGCAGAACGTCAGATTTTTGCTGAAATTGTGACCGCGCGGCTTAGGGATTTTTTCAAAAAAAGTTGTTCATACGTAGAGGGCTAAGTCTGTTTCCGATTATAAAAACCCATCTGTTTCCACTGAAAAACCTTTCAGGGGATCGTTTGCAACAACTTGGCACCATTTTTGAGTGAATTGCAGAACATCAGATTTTTGCTGAAATTGTGACCGCGCGGCTTACGGATATTTTCAAAAAAAGTTGTTCAGACGTCGAGGGCTAATTCTGTTTCCGATGATCAAAACCCATCCGTTTCCACCGAAAAACCTTTCAGGGGATCGTTTGCAACAGCTTGGCATCATTTTTGAGTGAATTCCAGAACGTCAGATTTTTGCTGAAATTGTGACCGCGCGGCTTAGGGATTTTTTCGAAAAAAGTTGTTCAGACGTCGAGGGCTTATTCTGTTTCCGATGATAAAAACCCATCTGTTTCCACTGAAAAACCTTTCAGGGGATCATTTGCAACAGCTTGGCATCATTTTTGAGTGAATTGCAGAACGTCAGATTTTTGCTGAAATTGTGACCGCGCGGCTTAGGGATATTTTCAAAAAAAGTTGTTCAGACGTCGAGGGCTAATTCTGTTTCTGATGATAAAAACCCATCTGTTTCCACTGAAAAACCTTTCAGGGGATCGTTTGCTACAGGTTGGCATCATTTTTGAGTGAATTTCAGAACGTCAGATTTTTGCTGAAATTGTGACCGTGCGGCTTTGGGTTTTTTTCAAAAAAAAGTTGTTCAGACGTCGAGGGCTAATTCTGTTTTCGATGATAAAAACTCATCTGTTTCCACCGAAAAACCTTTCAGGGGATCGTTTGCAACAGCGTGGCATCATTTTTGAGTGAATTGCAGAACGTCAGATTTTTGCTGAAATTGTGACTGCGCGGCTTAGGGATTTTTTCAAAAAAAGTTTTTCAGACGTCAAACGGCTAGTTCTGTTTCTGATGATAAAAACCCATCTGTTTCCACCAAAAAACCTTTCAGGGGATCCTTTGCAACAGCTTGGCGCCATTTTCGAGTGAATTGCAGAACGTCAGATTTTTGCTGAAATTGTGAACGCGCGGCTTAGGGATTTTTTCAAAAAAAGTTGTTCAGACATCGAGGGCTAATTCTGTTTCTGATGATAAAAACCCATCTGTTTCCACTGAAAAACCTTTCAGGGGATCCTTTGCAACAGCTTGGCATCATTTTTGAGTGAATTGCAGAACGTCAGATTTTTGCTGAAATTGTGACTGCGCGGCTTAGGGATTTTTTCAAAAAAAGTTGTTCAGACGTCGAGGGCTATTTCTGTTTCCGATGATAAGAACCCATGTTTTTCCACCGAAAAACCTTTCAGGGCATCGTTTACAACAGCTTGGCACCATTTTTGAGTGAATTGCAGAACGTCAGATTTTTGCTAAAATTGTGAACGCGCGGCTTAGGGATTTTTTCAAAAAAAGTTGTTCAGACATCGAGGGCTAATTCTGTTTCCGATTATAAAAACCCATCTGTTTCCACTGAAAAACCTTTCAGGGGATCCTTTGCAACAGCTTGGCATCATTTTTGAGTGAATTGCAGAACGTCAGTTTTTTGCTGAAATTGTGACCGCGCGGCTTAGAGATTTTTTCAAAAAAAATTGTTCAGACGTCGAGGGCTAATTCTGTTTTCGATGATAAAAACCCATCTGTTTCCACCGAAAAACCTTTCAGGGGATCCTTTGCAACAGCTTGGCACCATTTTTGAGTGAATTGCAGAACGTCAGATTTTTGCTGAAATTGTGACCGCGCGGCTTAGGGATTTTTTCAAAAAAAGTTGTTCAGACGTCGAGGGCTATTTCTGTTTCCGATGATAAGAACCCATGTTTTTCCACCGAAAAACCTTTCAGGGCATCGTTTACAACAGCTTGGCACCATTTTTGAGTGAATTGCAGAACGTCAGATTTTTGCTGAAATTGTGACCGCGCGGCTTAGGGATTTTTTCAAAAAAAGTTGATCATTCGTAGAGGGCTAAGTATGTTTCCGATTATAAAATCCATCTGTTTCCACCGAAAAACCTTTCAGGGGATCGTTTGCAACAGCTTGGCACCATTTTTGAGTGAATTGCAGAACGTCAGATTTTTGCTGAAATTGTGACCGCGCGGCTTAGGGATTTTTTCAAAAAAAGTTGTTCAGACATCGAGGGCTAATTCTGTTTCCGATGATAAAAACACATCCGTTTCCACTGAAAAACCTTTCAGGGGATCGTTTGCAACAGCTTGGCATCATTTTTGAGTGAATTGCAGAACGTCAGATCTTTGCTGAAATTGTGACCGCGCGGCTTAGGGATTTTTTCAAAAAAAGTTGTTCAGACGTCGAGGGCTATTTCTGTTTCCGATGATAAGAACCCATGTTTTTCCACCGAAAAACCTTTCAGGGCATCGTTTACAACAGCTTGGCACCATTTTTGAGTGAATTGCAGAACGTCAGATTTTTGCTGAAATTGTGACCGCGCGGCTTAGGGATTTTTTCAAAAAAAGTTGTTGAGACGTCGAGGGCTAATTTTGTTTTCGATGATAAAAACCCATCCGTTTCCACCGAAAAACCTTTCAGGGGATCCTTTGCAACAGCTTGGCACCATTTTTGAGTGAATTGCAGAATGTCAGATTTTTGCTGAAATTGTGACCGCGCGGCTTAGGGATTTTTTCAAAAAAAGTTGTTCATTCGTAGAGGGCTAAGTATGTTTCCGATTATAAAATCCATCTGTTTCCACCGAAAAACCTTTCAGGGGATCGTTTGCAACAGCTTGGCACCATTTTTGAGTGAATTGCAGAACGTCAGATTTTTGCTGAAATTGTGACCGCGCGGCTTAGGGATTTTTTCAAAAAAAGTTGTTCAGACGTCGAGGGCTAATTCTGTTTTCGATGATAAAAACCCATCTGTTTCCACCGAAAAACCTTTCAGGGGATCCTTTGCAACATCTTGGCACCATTTTTGAGTGAATTGCAGAATGTCAGATTTTTGCTGAAATTGTGACCGCGCGGCTTAGGGATTTTTTCAAAAAAAGTTGTTCATACATAGAGGGCTAAGTATGTTTCCGATTATAAAAACCCATCTGTTTCCACTGAAAAACCTTTCAGGGGATCGTTTGCAACAACTTGGCACCATTTTTGAGCGAATTGCAGAACGTCAGATTTTTGCTGAAATTGTGACCGCGCGGCTTAGGGATTTTTTCAAAAAAAGTTGTTCAGACATCGAGGGCTAATTCTGTTTCCGATGATAAAAACCCATCCGTTTCCACTGAAAAACCTTTCAGGGGATCGTTTGCAACAGCTTGGCACCATTTTTGAGTGAATTGCAGAATGTCAGATTTTTGCTGAAATTGTGACCGCGCGGCTTAGGGATTTTTTCAAAAAAAGTTGTTCATACGTAGAGGGCAAAGTATGTTTCCGATTATAAAATCCATCTGTTTCCACCGAAAAACCTTTCAGGGGATCGTTTGCAACAGCTTGGCACCATTTTTGAGTGAATTGCAGAACGTCAGATTTTTGCTGAAATTGTGACCGCGCGGCTTAGGGATTTTTTCAAAAAAAGTTGTTCAGACGTCGAGGGCTAATTCTGTTTCCGATGATAAGAACCCATGCTTTTCCACCGAAAAACCTTTCAGGGCATCGTTTACAACAGCTTGGCACCATTTTTGAGTGAATTGCAGAACGTCAGATTTTTGCTGAAATTGTGACCGCGCGGCTTAGGGATTTTTTCAAAAAAAGTTGATCATTCGTAGAGGGCTAAGTATGTTTCCGATTATAAAATCCATCTGTTTCCACCGAAAAACCTTTCAGGGGATCGTTTGCAACAGCTTGGCACCATTTTTGAGTGAATTGCAGAACGTCAGATTTTTGCTGAAATTGTGACCGCGCGGCTTAGGGATTTTTTCAAAAAAAGTTGTTCAGACATCGAGGGCTAATTCTGTTTCCGATGATAAAAACACATCCGTTTCCACTGAAAAACCTTTCAGGGGATCGTTTGCAACAGCTTGGCATCATTTTTGAGTGAATTGCAGAACGTCAGATCTTTGCTGAAATTGTGACCGCGCGGCTTAGGGATTTTTTCAAAAAAAGTTGTTCAGACGTCGAGGGCTATTTCTGTTTCCGATGATAAGAACCCATGTTTTTCCACCGAAAAACCTTTCAGGGCATCGTTTACAACAGCTTGGCACCATTTTTGAGTGAATTGCAGAACGTCAGATTTTTGCTGAAATTGTGACCGCGCGGCTTAGGGATTTTTTCAAAAAAAGTTGTTGAGACGTCGAGGGCTAATTTTGTTTTCGATGATAAAAACCCATCCGTTTCCACCGAAAAACCTTTCAGGGGATCCTTTGCAACAGCTTGGCACCATTTTTGAGTGAATTGCAGAATGTCAGATTTTTGCTGAAATTGTGACCGCGCGGCTTAGGGATTTTTTCAAAAAAAGTTGTTCATTCGTAGAGGGCTAAGTATGTTTCCGATTATAAAATCCATCTGTTTCCACCGAAAAACCTTTCAGGGGATCGTTTGCAACAGCTTGGCACCATTTTTGAGTGAATTGCAGAACGTCAGATTTTTGCTGAAATTGTGACCGCGCGGCTTAGGGATTTTTTCAAAAAAAGTTGTTCAGACGTCGAGGGCTAATTCTGTTTTCGATGATAAAAACCCATCTGTTTCCACCGAAAAACCTTTCAGGGGATCCTTTGCAACATCTTGGCACCATTTTTGAGTGAATTGCAGAATGTCAGATTTTTGCTGAAATTGTGACCGCGCGGCTTAGGGATTTTTTCAAAAAAAGTTGTTCATACATAGAGGGCTAAGTATGTTTCCGATTATAAAAACCCATCTGTTTCCACTGAAAAACCTTTCAGGGGATCGTTTGCAACAACTTGGCACCATTTTTGAGCGAATTGCAGAACGTCAGATTTTTGCTGAAATTGTGACCGCGCGGCTTAGGGATTTTTTCAAAAAAAGTTGTTCAGACATCGAGGGCTAATTCTGTTTCCGATGATAAAAACCCATCCGTTTCCACTGAAAAACCTTTCAGGGGATCGTTTGCAACAGCTTGGCACCATTTTTGAGTGAATTGCAGAATGTCAGATTTTTGCTGAAATTGTGACCGCGCGGCTTAGGGATTTTTTCAAAAAAAGTTGTTCATACGTAGAGGGCTAAGTATGTTTCCGATTATAAAATCCATCTGTTTCCACCGAAAAACCTTTCAGGGGATCGTTTGCAACAGCTTGGCACCATTTTTGAGTGAATTGCAGAACGTCAGATTTTTGCTGAAATTGTGACCGCGCGGCTTAGGGATTTTTTCAAAAAAAGTTGTTCAGACGTCGAGGGCTAATTCTGTTTTCGATGATAAAAACCCATCTGTTTCCACCGAAAAACCTTTCAGGGGATCCTTTGCAACATCTTGGCACCATTTTTGAGTGAATTGCAGAATGTCAGATTTTTGCTGAAATTGTGACCGCGCGGCTTAGGGATTTTTTCAAAAAAAGTTGTTCAGACGTCGAGGGCTAATTCTGTTTTCGATGATAAAAACCCATCTGTTTCCACCGAAAAACCTTTCAGGGGATCCTTTGCAACATCTTGGCACCATTTTTGAGTGAATTGCAGAATGTCAGATTTTTGCTGAAATTGTGACCGCGCGGCTTAGGGATTTTTAAAAAAATTTGTTCAGACGTCGAGGGCTAATTCTGTTTTCGATGATAAAAACCCATCTGTTTCCACCGAGAAGCCTTTCAGGGGATCATTTGCAACAGCTTGGCACCATTTTTGAGTGAATTGCAGAACGTCAGATTTTTGCTGAAATTGTGACCGCGCGGCTTAGGGATTTTTTCAAAAAAAGTTGTTCAAACGTAGAGGCCTAATTCTGTTTCCGATGATAAAAACCCATCTGTTTCCACTGAAAAACCTTTCAGGGGATCGTTTGCAACAGCTTGGCATTATTTTTGAGTGAATTGCAGAACGTCAGATTTTTGCTGAAATTGTGACCGCACGGCTTAGGGATTTTTTCAAAAAAAGTTGTTCAGACGTCAAACGGCTAGTTCTGTTTCTGTTGATAAAAACCCATCTGTTTCCCCCGAGAAAACTTTCAGGGGATCGTTTGCTACAGCTTGGCATCATTTTTGAGTGAATTGCAGAACGTCAGATTTTTGCTGAAATTGTGACCGCGCGGCTTAGGGATTTTTTCAAAAAAAGTTGTTCAGACGTCAAACGGCTAGTTCTGTTTCTGATGATAAAAACCCATCTGTTTCCACCGAAAAACCTTTCAGGGGATCCTTTGCAACAGCTTGGCGCCATTTTTGAGTGAATTGCAGAACCTCAGATTTCTGCTGAAATTGTGACCGCGCGGCTTAGGGATTTTTTCAACAAAAGTTGTTCAGACGTCGAGGGCTAATTCTGTTTTCGATGATAAAAACCCATCTGTTTCCACCGAAAAACCTTTCAGGGGATCCTTTGCAACAGCTTGGCACCATTTTTGAGTGAATTGCAGAACGTCAGATTTTTGCTGAAATTGTGACCGCGCGGCTTAGGGATTTCTTCAAAAAAAGTTGTTCAGACGTCGAGGGCTATTTCTGTTTCCGATGATAAGAACCCATGTTTTTCCACCGAAAAACCTTTCAGGGGATCCTTTGCAACAGCTTGGCACCATTTTTGAGTGAATTGCAGAATGTCAGATTTTTGCTGAAATTGTGACCGCGCGGCTTAGGGATTTTTTCAAAAAAAGTTGTTCATTCGTAGAGGGCTAAGTATGTTTCCGATTATAAAATCCATCTGTTTCCACCGAAAAACCTTTCAGGGGATCGTTTGCAACAGCTTGGCACCATTTTTGAGTGAATTGCAGAACGTCAGATTTTTGCTGAAATTGTGACCGCGCGGCTTAGGGATTTTTTCAAAAAAAGTTGTTCAGACGTCGAGGGCTAATTCTGTTTTTGATGATAAAAACCCATCTGTTTCCACCGAAAAACCTTTCAGGGGATCCTTTGCAACATCTTGGCACCATTTTTGAGTGAATTGCAGAATGTCAGATTTTTGCTGAAATTGTGACCGCGCGGCTTAGGGATTTTTTCAAAAAAAGTTGTTCAGACGTCGAGGGCTAATTCTGTTTTCGATGATAAAAACCCATCTGTTTCCACCGAAAAACCTTTCAGGGGATCCTTTGCAACATCTTGGCACCATTTTTGAGTGAATTGCAGAATGTCAGATTTTTGCTGAAATTGTGACCGCGCGGCTTAGGGATTTTTAAAAAAATTTGTTCAGACGTCGAGGGCTAATTCTGTTTTCGATGATAAAAACCCATTTGTTTCCACCGAGAAGCCTTTCAGGGGATCATTTGCAACAGCTTGGCACCATTTTTGAGTGAATTGCAGAACGTCAGATTTTTGCTGAAATTGTGACCGCGCGGCTTAGGGATTTTTTCAAAAAAAGTTGTTCAAACGTAGAGGCCTAATTCTGTTTCCGATGATAAAAACCCATCTGTTTCCACTGAAAAACCTTTCAGGGGATCGTTTGCAACAGCTTGGCATTATTTTTGAGTGAATTGCAGAACGTCAGATTTTTGCTGAAATTGTGACCGCACGGCTTAGGGATTTTTTCAAAAAAAGTTGTTCAGACGTCAAACGGCTAGTTCTGTTTCTGTTGATAAAAACCCATCTGTTTCCCCCGAGAAAACTTTCAGGGGATCGTTTGCAACAGCTTGGCATCATTTTTGAGTGAATTGCAGAACGTCAGATTTTTGCTGAAATTGTGACCGCGCGGCTTAGGGATTTTTTCAAAAAAAGTTGTTCAGACGTCAAACGGCTAGTTCTGTTTCTGATGATAAAAACCCATCTGTTTCCACCGAAAAACCTTTCAGGGGATCCTTTGCAACAGCTTGGCGCCATTTTTGAGTGAATTGCAGAACCTCAGATTTCTGCTGAAATTGTGACCGCGCGGCTTAGGGATTTTTTCAACAAAAGTTGTTCAGACGTCGAGGGCTAATTCTGTTTTCGATGATAAAAACCCATCTGTTTCCACCGAAAAACCTTTCAGGGGATCCTTTGCAACAGCTTGGCACCATTTTTGAGTGAATTGCAGAACGTCAGATTTTTGCTGAAATTGTGACCGCGCGGCTTAGGGATTTCTTCAAAAAAAGTTGTTCAGACGTCGAGGGCTATTTCTGTTTCCGATGATAAGAACCCATGTTTTTCCACCGAAAAACCTTTCAGGGGATCCTTTGCAACAGCTTGGCACCATTTTTGAGTGAATTGCAGAATGTCAGATTTTTGCTGAAATTGTGACCGCGCGGCTTAGGGATTTTTTCAAAAAAAGTTGTTCATTCGTAGAGGGCTAAGTATGTTTCCGATTATAAAATCCATCTGTTTCCACCGAAAAACCTTTCAGGGGATCGTTTGCAACAGCATGGCACCATTTTTGAGTGAATTGCAGAACGTCAGATTTTTGCTGAAATTGTGACCGCGCGGCTTAGGGATTTTTTCAAAAAAAGTTGTTCAGACGTCGAGGGCTAATTCTGTTTTTGATGATAAAAACCCATCTGTTTCCACCGAAAAACCTTTCAGGGGATCCTTTGCAACATCTTGGCACCATTTTTGAGTGAATTGCAGAATGTCAGATTTTTGCTGAAATTGTGACCGCGCGGCTTAGGGATTTTTTCAAAAAAAGTTGTTCAGACGTCGAGGGCTAATTCTGTTTTCGATGATGAAAACCCATCTGTTTCAACCGAAAAACCTCTCAGGGGATCCTTTACAACAGCATGGCATCATTTTTGAGTGAATTGCAGAACGTCAGATTTTTGCTGAAATTGTGACCGCGCGGCTTAGGGATTTTTTCAAAAAAAGTTGTTCAGACGTCGAGGGCTATTTCTGTTTCCGATGATAAGAACCCATGTTTTTCCACCGAAAAACCTTTCAGGGCATCGTTTGCAACAGCTTGGCACCATTTTTGAGTGAATTGCAGAATGTCAGATTTTTGCTGAAATTGTGACCGCGCGGCTTAGGGATTTTTTCAAAAAAAGTTGTTCATACGTAGAGGGCTAAGTATGTTTCCGATTATAAAATCCATCTGTTTCCACCAAAAAACCTTTCAGGGGATCGTTTGCAACAGCTTGGCACCATTTTTGAGTGAATTGCAGAACGTCAGATTTTTGCTGAAATTGTGACCGCGCGGCTTAGGGATTTTTTCAAAAAAAGTTGTTCAGACGTAGAGGGCTAATTCTGTTTCCGATGATAAAAACCCATCCGTTTCCACTGAAAAACCTTTCAGGGGATCGTTTGCAACAGCTTGGCATCATTTTTGAGTGAATTGCAGAACGTCAGATCTTTGCTGAAATTGTGACCGCGCGGCTTAGGGATTTTTTCAAAAACAGTTGTTCAGACGTCGAGGGCTAATTCTGTATTCGATGATGAAAACCCATCTGTTTCCACCGAAAAACCTCTCAGGGGATCCTTTACAACAGCTTGGCACCATTTTTGAGTGAATTGCAGAACGTCAGATTTTTGCTGAAATTGTGAGCGCGCCTCGTGGAATTTTTTCAAAAAAAGTTGTTCAGACGTCGAGGGCTAATTCTGTTTTTGATGATAAAAACCCATCTGTTTCCACCGAAAAACCTTTCAGGGGATCCTTTGCAACATCTTGGCACCATTTTTGAGTGAATTGCAGAATGTCAGATTTTTGCTGAAATTGTGACCGCGCGGCTTAGGGATTTTTTCAAAAAAAGTTGTTCATACGTAGAGGGCTAAGTCTGTTTCCGATTATAAAAACCCATCTGTTTCCACTGAAAAACCTTTCAGGGGATCGTTTGCAACAACTTGGCACCATTTTTGAGTGAATTGCAGAACGTCAGATTTTTGCTGAAATTGTGACCGCGCGGCTTAGGGATTTTTTCAAAAAAAGTTGTTCAGACGTCGAGGGCTAATTCTGTTTTCGATGATAAAAACCCATCTGCTTCCACCGAAAAACCTTTCAGGGGATCCTTTGCAACATCTTGGCACCATTTTTGAGTGAACTGCAGAATGTCAGATTTTTGCTGAAATTGTGACCGCGCGGCTTAGGGATTTTTTCAAAAAAAGTTGTTCATACGTAGAGGGCTAAGTCTGTTTCCGATTATAAAAACCCATCTGTTTCCCCCGAGAAACCTTTCAGGGGATCGTTTGCAACAGCTTGGCATCATTTTTGAGTGAATTGCAGAACGTCAGATTTTTGCTGAAATTGTGACCGCGCGGCTTAGGGATTTTTTCAAAAAAAGTTGTTCAGACGTCAAACAGCTAGTTCTGTTTCTGATGATAAAAACCCGTCTGTTTCCACCGAAAAACCTTTCAGGGGATCCTTTGCAACAGCTTGGCGCCATTTTTGAGTGAATTGCAGAACCTCAGATTTCTGCTGAAATTGTGACCGCGCGGCTTAGGGATTTTTTCAACAAAAGTTGTTCAGACGTCGAGGGCTAATTCTGTTTTCGATGATAAAAACCCATCTGTTTCCACCGAGAAGCCTTTCAGTGGATCGTTTGCAACAGCTTGGCACCATTTTTGAGTGAATTGCAGAACGTCAGATTTTTGCTGAAATTGTGACCGCGCGGCTGAGGGTTTTTTAAAATTTTTTTTCAGAAGTCGAGGGCTAATTCTGTTTCCGATGATAAAAACCCATCTGTTTCCACCGAAAAACCTTTCCGGGGATCCTTTACAACAGCATGGCATCATTTTTGAGTGAATCACAGAACGTCAGATTTTTGCTGAAATTGTGACCGCGCGGCTTAGATATTTTTTTTAAAAAAGTTGTTTAGACGTCGAGGGCTATTTCTGTTTCCGATGATAAGAACCCATGTTTTTCCACCGAAAAACCTTTCAGGGCATCGTTTACAACAGCTTGGCACCATTTTTGAGTGAATTGCAGAACGTCAGATTTTTGCTGAAATTGTGACCGCGCGGCTTAGGGATTTTTTCAAAAAAAGTTGTTCAGACGTCGAGGGCTAATTCTGTTTTCGATGATAAAAACCCATCTGTTTCCACCGAAAAACCTTTCAGGGGATCCTTTGCAACAGCTTGGCACCATTTTTGAGTGAATTGCAGAATGTCAGATTTTTGCTGAAATTGTGACCGCGCGGCTTAGGGATTTTTTTCAAAAAAAGTTGTTCATACTCAGAGGGCTATGTCTGTTTCCGATGATAAAAACCCAACTGTTTCCACTGAAAATCCTTTCAGGGGATCCTTTGCAACAGCTTGGCATCATTTTTGAGTGAATTGCAGAACGTCAGATTTTTGCTGAAATTGTGACCGCGCGGCTTAGGGATTTTTTCAAAAAAAGTTGTTCAGACGTCGAGGGCTAATTTTTTTTCGTTGATAAGAACCCATGTTTTTCCACCGAAAAACCTTTCAGGGCATCGTTTACAACAGCTTGGCACCATTTTTGAGTGAATTGCAGAACGTCAGATTTTTGCTGAAATTGTGACCGCGCGGCTTAGGGATATTTTCAAAAAAAGTTGTTCAGACGTCGAGGGCTAATTCTGTTTCCGATGATGAAAACCCATCCGTTTCCACTGAAAAACCTTTCAGGGGATCGTTTGCAACAGCTTGGCATCATTTTTGAGTGAATTGCAGAACGTCAGATTTTTGCTGAAATTGTGACCGCGCGGCTTAGGGATTTTTTCAAAAAAAGTTGTTCAGACGTCGAGGGCTATTTCTGTTTCCGATGATAAGAACCCATGTTTTTCCACCGAAAAACCTTTCAGGGCATCGTTTACAACGGCTTGGCACCATTTTTGAGTGAATTGCAGAACGTCAGATTTTTGCTGAAATTGTGACCGCGCGGCTTAGGGATTTTTTCAAAAAAAGTTGTTCAGACGTCGAGGGCTAATTCTGTTTTCGATGATAAAAACCCATCTGTTTCCACCGAAAAACCTTTCAGGGGATCCTTTGCAACATCTTGGCACCATTTTTGAGTGAATTGCAGAATGTCAGATTTTTGCTGAAATTGTGACCGCGCGGCTTTGGGATTTTTTCAAAAAAAAGTTGTTCATACGTGGAGGGCTAAGTCTGTTTCCGATTATAAAAACCCATCTGTTTCCACTGAAAAACCTTTCAGGGGATCGTTTGCAACAACTTGGCACCATTTTTGAGTGAATTGCAGAACGTCAGATTTTTGCTGAAATTGTGACCGCGCGGCTTAGGGATTTTTTCAAAAAAAGTTGTTCAGACGTCGAGGGCTAATTCTGTTTCCGATTATAAAAACCCATCTGTTTCCAATGAAAAACCTTTCATGGGATCCTTTGCAACAGCTGGGCATCATTTTTGAGTGAATTGCAGAACGTCAGATTTTTGCTGAAATTGTGACCGCGCGGCTGAGGGTTTTTTAAAATTTTTTTTCAGAAGTCGAGGGCTAATTCTGTTTCCGATGATAAAAACCCATCTGTTTCCACCGAAAAACCTTTCCGGGGATCCTTTACAACAGCATGGCATCATTTTTGAGTGAATCACAGAACGTCAGATTTTTGCTGAAATTGTGACCGCGCGGCTTAGATATTTTTTTAAAAAAAGTTGTTTAGACGTCGAGGGCTATTTCTGTTTCCGATGATAAGAACCCATGTTTTTCCACCGAAAAACCTTTCAGGGGATCCTTTGCAACAGCTGGGCATCATTTTTGAGTGAATTGCAGAACGTCAGATTTTTGCTGAAATTGTGACCGCGCGGCTGAGGGTTTTTTAAAATTTTTTTTCAGAAGTCGAGGGCTAATTCTGTTTTCGATGATAAAAACCCATCTGTTTCCACCGAAAAACCTTTCAGGGGATCCTTTGCAACAGCTTGGCACCATTTTTGAGTGAATTGCAGAACGTCAGATTTTTGCTGAAATTGTGACCGCGCGGCTTAGGGATTTCTTCAAAAAAAGTTGTTCAGACGTCGAGGGCTATTTCTGTTTCCGATGATAAGAACCCATGTTTTTCCACCGAAAAACCTTTCAGGGGATCCTTTGCAACAGCTTGGCACCATTTTTGAGTGAATTGCAGAATGTCAGATTTTTGCTGAAATTGTGACCGCGCGGCTTAGGGATTTTTTCAAAAAAAGTTGTTCATTCGTAGAGGGCTAAGTATGTTTCCGATTATAAAATCCATCTGTTTCCACCGAAAAACCTTTCAGGGGATCGTTTGCAACAGCTTGGCACCATTTTTGAGTGAATTGCAGAACGTCAGATTTTTGCTGAAATTGTGACCGCGCGGCTTAGGGATTTTTTCAAAAAAAGTTGTTCAGACGTCGAGGGCTAATTCTGTTTTTGATGATAAAAACCCATCTGTTTCCACCGAAAAACCTTTCAGGGGATCCTTTGCAACATCTTGGCACCATTTTTGAGTGAATTGCAGAATGTCAGATTTTTGCTGAAATTGTGACCGCGCGGCTTAGGGATTTTTTCAAAAAAAGTTGTTCAGACGTCGAGGGCTAATTCTGTTTTCGATGATAAAAACCCATCTGTTTCCACCGAAAAACCTTTCAGGGGATCCTTTGCAACATCTTGGCACCATTTTTGAGTGAATTGCAGAATGTCAGATTTTTGCTGAAATTGTGACCGCGCGGCTTAGGGATTTTTAAAAAAATTTGTTCAGACGTCGAGGGCTAATTCTGTTTTCGATGATAAAAACCCATTTGTTTCCACCGAGAAGCCTTTCAGGGGATCATTTGCAACAGCTTGGCACCATTTTTGAGTGAATTGCAGAACGTCAGATTTTTGCTGAAATTGTGACCGCGCGGCTTAGGGATTTTTTCAAAAAAAGTTGTTCAAACGTAGAGGCCTAATTCTGTTTCCGATGATAAAAACCCATCTGTTTCCACTGAAAAACCTTTCAGGGGATCGTTTGCAACAGCTTGGCATTATTTTTGAGTGAATTGCAGAACGTCAGATTTTTGCTGAAATTGTGACCGCACGGCTTAGGGATTTTTTCAAAAAAAGTTGTTCAGACGTCAAACGGCTAGTTCTGTTTCTGTTGATAAAAACCCATCTGTTTCCCCCGAGAAAACTTTCAGGGGATCGTTTGCAACAGCTTGGCATCATTTTTGAGTGAATTGCAGAACGTCAGATTTTTGCTGAAATTGTGACCGCGCGGCTTAGGGATTTTTTCAAAAAAAGTTGTTCAGACGTCAAACGGCTAGTTCTGTTTCTGATGATAAAAACCCATCTGTTTCCACCGAAAAACCTTTCAGGGGATCCTTTGCAACAGCTTGGCGCCATTTTTGAGTGAATTGCAGAACCTCAGATTTCTGCTGAAATTGTGAGCGCGGCTTAGGGATTTTTTCAACAAAAGTTGTTCAGACGTCGAGGGCTAATTCTGTTTTCGATGATAAAAACCCATCTGTTTCCACCGAAAAACCTTTCAGGGGATCCTTTGCAACAGCTTGGCACCATTTTTGAGTGAATTGCAGAACGTCAGATTTTTGCTGAAATTGTGACCGCGCGGCTTAGGGATTTCTTCAAAAAAAGTTGTTCAGACGTCGAGGGCTATTTCTGTTTCCGATGATAAGAACCCATGTTTTTCCACCGAAAAACCTTTCAGGGGATCCTTTGCAACAGCTTGGCACCATTTTTGAGTGAATTGCAGAATGTCAGATTTTTGCTGAAATTGTGACCGCGCGGCTTAGGGATTTTTTCAAAAAAAGTTGTTCATTCGTAGAGGGCTAAGTATGTTTCCGATTATAAAATCCATCTGTTTCCACCGAAAAACCTTTCAGGGGATCGTTTGCAACAGCATGGCACCATTTTTGAGTGAATTGCAGAACGTCAGATTTTTGCTGAAATTGTGACCGCGCGGCTTAGGGATTTTTTCAAAAAAAGTTGTTCAGACGTCGAGGGCTAATTCTGTTTTTGATGATAAAAACCCATCTGTTTCCACCGAAAAACCTTTCAGGGGATCCTTTGCAACATCTTGGCACCATTTTTGAGTGAATTGCAGAATGTCAGATTTTTGCTGAAATTGTGACCGCGCGGCTTAGGGATTTTTTCAAAAAAAGTTGTTCAGACGTCGAGGGCTAATTCTGTTTTCGATGATGAAAACCCATCTGTTTCAACCGAAAAACCTCTCAGGGGATCCTTTACAACAGCATGGCATCATTTTTGAGTGAATTGCAGAACGTCAGATTTTTGCTGAAATTGTGACCGCGCGGCTTAGGGATTTTTTCAAAAAAAGTTGTTCAGACGTCGAGGGCTATTTCTGTTTCCGATGATAAGAACCCATGTTTTTCCACCGAAAAACCTTTCAGGGCATCGTTTGCAACAGCTTGGCACCATTTTTGAGTGAATTGCAGAATGTCAGATTTTTGCTGAAATTGTGACCGCGCGGCTTAGGGATTTTTTCAAAAAAAGTTGTTCATACGTAGAGGGCTAAGTATGTTTCCGATTATAAAATCCATCTGTTTCCACCAAAAAACCTTTCAGGGGATCGTTTGCAACAGCTTGGCACCATTTTTGAGTGAATTGCAGAACGTCAGATTTTTGCTGAAATTGTGACCGCGCGGCTTAGGGATTTTTTCAAAAAAAGTTGTTCAGACGTAGAGGGCTAATTCTGTTTCCGATGATAAAAACCCATCCGTTTCCACTGAAAAACCTTTCAGGGGATCGTTTGCAACAGCTTGGCATCATTTTTGAGTGAATTGCAGAACGTCAGATCTTTGCTGAAATTGTGACCGCGCGGCTTAGGGATTTTTTCAAAAACAGTTGTTCAGACGTCGAGGGCTAATTCTGTATTCGATGATGAAAACCCATCTGTTTCCACCGAAAAACCTCTCAGGGGATCCTTTACAACAGCTTGGCACCATTTTTGAGTGAATTGCAGAACGTCAGATTTTTGCTGAAATTGTGAGCGCGCCTCGTGGAATTTTTTCAAAAAAAGTTGTTCAGACGTCGAGGGCTAATTCTGTTTTTGATGATAAAAACCCATCTGTTTCCACCGAAAAACCTTTCAGGGGATCCTTTGCAACATCTTGGCACCATTTTTGAGTGAATTGCAGAATGTCAGATTTTTGCTGAAATTGTGACCGCGCGGCTTAGGGATTTTTTCAAAAAAAGTTGTTCATACGTAGAGGGCTAAGTCTGTTTCCGATTATAAAAACCCATCTGTTTCCACTGAAAAACCTTTCAGGGGATCGTTTGCAACAACTTGGCACCATTTTTGAGTGAATTGCAGAACGTCAGATTTTTGCTGAAATTGTGACCGCGCGGCTTAGGGATTTTTTCAAAAAAAGTTGTTCAGACGTCGAGGGCTAATTCTGTTTTCGATGATAAAAACCCATCTGTTTCCACCGAAAAACCTTTCAGGGGATCCTTTGCAACATCTTGGCACCATTTTTGAGTGAACTGCAGAATGTCAGATTTTTGCTGAAATTGTGACCGCGCGGCTTAGGGATTTTTTCAAAAAAAGTTGTTCATACGTAGAGGGCTAAGTCTGTTTCCGATTATAAAAACCCATCTGTTTCCCCCGAGAAACCTTTCAGGGGATCGTTTGCAACAGCTTGGCATCATTTTTGAGTGAATTGCAGAACGTCAGATTTTTGCTGAAATTGTGACCGCGCGGCTTAGGGATTTTTTCAAAAAAAGTTGTTCAGACGTCAAACAGCTAGTTCTGTTTCTGATGATAAAAACCCGTCTGTTTCCACCGAAAAACCTTTCAGGGGATCCTTTGCAACAGCTTGGCGCCATTTTTGAGTGAATTGCAGAACCTCAGATTTCTGCTGAAATTGTGACCGCGCGGCTTAGGGATTTTTTCAACAAAAGTTGTTCAGACGTCGAGGGCTAATTCTGTTTTCGATGATAAAAACCCATCTGTTTCCACCGAGAAGCCTTTCAGTGGATCGTTTGCAACAGCTTGGCACCATTTTTGAGTGAATTGCAGAACGTCAGATTTTTGCTGAAATTGTGACCGCGCGGCTGAGGGTTTTTTAAAATTTTTTTTCAGAAGTCGAGGGCTAATTCTGTTTCCGATGATAAAAACCCATCTGTTTCCACCGAAAAACCTTTCCGGGGATCCTTTACAACAGCATGGCATCATTTTTGAGTGAATCACAGAACGTCAGATTTTTGCTGAAATTGTGACCGCGCGGCTTAGATATTTTTTTTAAAAAAGTTGTTTAGACGTCGAGGGCTATTTCTGTTTCCGATGATAAGAACCCATGTTTTTCCACCGAAAAACCTTTCAGGGCATCGTTTACAACAGCTTGGCACCATTTTTGAGTGAATTGCAGAACGTCAGATTTTTGCTGAAATTGTGACCGCGCGGCTTAGGGATTTTTTCAAAAAAAGTTGTTCAGACGTCGAGGGCTAATTCTGTTTTCGATGATAAAAACCCATCTGTTTCCACCGAAAAACCTTTCAGGGGATCCTTTGCAACAGCTTGGCACCATTTTTGAGTGAATTGCAGAATGTCAGATTTTTGCTGAAATTGTGACCGCGCGGCTTAGGGATTTTTTTCAAAAAAAGTTGTTCATACTCAGAGGGCTATGTCTGTTTCCGATGATAAAAACCCAACTGTTTCCACTGAAAATCCTTTCAGGGGATCCTTTGCAACAGCTTGGCATCATTTTTGAGTGAATTGCAGAACGTCAGATTTTTGCTGAAATTGTGACCGCGCGGCTTAGGGATTTTTTCAAAAAAAGTTGTTCAGACGTCGAGGGCTAATTTTTTTTCGTTGATAAGAACCCATGTTTTTCCACCGAAAAACCTTTCAGGGCATCGTTTACAACAGCTTGGCACCATTTTTGAGTGAATTGCAGAACGTCAGATTTTTGCTGAAATTGTGACCGCGCGGCTTAGGGATATTTTCAAAAAAAGTTGTTCAGACGTCGAGGGCTAATTCTGTTTCCGATGATGAAAACCCATCCGTTTCCACTGAAAAACCTTTCAGGGGATCGTTTGCAACAGCTTGGCATCATTTTTGAGTGAATTGCAGAACGTCAGATTTTTGCTGAAATTGTGACCGCGCGGCTTAGGGATTTTTTCAAAAAAAGTTGTTCAGACGTCGAGGGCTATTTCTGTTTCCGATGATAAGAACCCATGTTTTTCCACCGAAAAACCTTTCAGGGCATCGTTTACAACGGCTTGGCACCATTTTTGAGTGAATTGCAGAACGTCAGATTTTTGCTGAAATTGTGACCGCGCGGCTTAGGGATTTTTTCAAAAAAAGTTGTTCAGACGTCGAGGGCTAATTCTGTTTTCGATGATAAAAACCCATCTGTTTCCACCGAAAAACCTTTCAGGGGATCCTTTGCAACATCTTGGCACCATTTTTGAGTGAATTGCAGAATGTCAGATTTTTGCTGAAATTGTGACCGCGCGGCTTTGGGATTTTTTCAAAAAAAAGTTGTTCATACGTGGAGGGCTAAGTCTGTTTCCGATTATAAAAACCCATCTGTTTCCACTGAAAAACCTTTCAGGGGATCGTTTGCAACAACTTGGCACCATTTTTGAGTGAATTGCAGAACGTCAGATTTTTGCTGAAATTGTGACCGCGCGGCTTAGGGATTTTTTCAAAAAAAGTTGTTCAGACGTCGAGGGCTAATTCTGTTTCCGATTATAAAAACCCATCTGTTTCCAATGAAAAACCTTTCATGGGATCCTTTGCAACAGCTGGGCATCATTTTTGAGTGAATTGCAGAACGTCAGATTTTTGCTGAAATTGTGACCGCGCGGCTGAGGGTTTTTTAAAATTTTTTTTCAGAAGTCGAGGGCTAATTCTGTTTCCGATGATAAAAACCCATCTGTTTCCACCGAAAAACCTTTCCGGGGATCCTTTACAACAGCATGGCATCATTTTTGAGTGAATCACAGAACGTCAGATTTTTGCTGAAATTGTGACCGCGCGGCTTAGATATTTTTTTAAAAAAAGTTGTTTAGACGTCGAGGGCTATTTCTGTTTCCGATGATAAGAACCCATGTTTTTCCACCGAAAAACCTTTCAGGGCATCGTTTACAACAGCTTGGCACCATTTTTGAGTGAATTGCAGAACGTCAGATTTTTGCTGAAATTGTGACCGCGCGGCTTAGGGATTTTTTCAAAAAAAGTTGTTCAGACGTCGAGGGCTAATTCTGTTTTCGATGATAAAAACCCATCTGTTTCCACCGAAAAACCTTTCAGGGGATCCTTTGCAACAGCTTCGCACCATTTTTGAGTGAATTGCAGAATGTCAGATTTTTGCTGAAATTGTGACCGCGCGGCTTAGGGATTTTTTTCAAAAAAAGTTGTTCATACTCAGAGGGCTAAGTCTGTTTCCGATGATAAAAACCCAACTGTTTCCACTGAAAATCCTTTCAGGGGATCCTTTGCAACAGCTTGGCATCATTTTTGAGTGAATTGCAGAACGTCAGATTTTTGCTGAAATTGTGACCGCGCGGCTTAGGGATTTTTTCAAAAAAAGTTGTTCAGACGTCGAGGGCTAATTTTTTTTCGTTGATAAGAACCCATGTTTTTCCACCGAAAAACCTTTCAGGGCATCGTTTACAACGGCTTGGCACCATTTTTGAGTGAATTGCAGAACGTCAGATTTTTGCTGAAATTGTGACCGCGCGGCTTAGGGATTTTTTCAAAAAAAGTTGTTCAGACATCGAGGGCTAATTCTGTTTTCGATGATAAAAACCCATCTGTTTCCACCGAAAAACCTTTCAGGGGATCCTTTGCAACATCTTGGCACCATTTTTGAGTGAATTGCAGAATGTCAGATTTTTGCTGAAATTGTGACCGTGCGGCTTTGGGATTTTTTCAAAAAAAAGTTGTTCATACGTGGAGGGCTAAGTCTGTTTCCGATTATAAAAACCCATCTGTTTCCACTGAAAAACCTTTCAGGGGATCGTTTGCAACAACTTGGCACCATTTTTGAGTGAATTGCAGAACGTCAGATTTTTGCTGAAATTGTGACCGCGCGGCTTAGGGATTTTTTCAAAAAAAGTTGTTCAGACGTCGAGGGCTAATTCTGTTTCCGATTATAAAAACCCATCTGTTTCCAATGAAAAACCTTTCAGGGGATCCTTTGCAACAGCTTGGCATCATTTTTGAGTGAATTGCAGAACGTCAGATTTTTGCTGAAATTGTGACCACGCGGCTTAGTGATTTTTTCAAAAAAAGTTGTTCAGACGTCGAGGGCTATTTCTGTTTCCGATGATAAGAACCCATGTTTTTCCACCGAAAAACCTTTCAGGGGATCCTTTGCAACATCTTGGCACCATTTTTGAGTGAATTGCAGAGTGTCAGATTTTTGCTGAAATTGTGACCGCGCGGCTTAGGGATTTTTTCAAAAAAAGTTGTTCAGACGTCGAGGGCTAATTCTGTTTTCGATGATAAAAACCCATCTGTTTCCACCGAAAAACCTTTCAGGGGATCCTTTGCAACATCTTGGCACCATTTTTGAGTGAATTGCAGAATGTCAGATTTTTGCTGAAATTGTGACCGCGCGGCTTAGGGATTTTTTCAAAAAAAGTTGTTCATACGTAGAGGGCTAAGTCTGTTTCCGATTATAAAAACCCATCTGTTTCCCCCGAGAAACCTTTCAGGGGATCGTTTGCAACAGCTTGGCATCATTTTTGAGTGAATTGCAGAACGTCAGATTTTTGCTGAAATTGTGACCGCGCGGCTTAGGGATTTTTTCAAAAAAAGTTGTTCAGACGTCAAACAGCTAGTTCTGTTTCTGATGATAAAAACCCGTCTGTTTCCACCGAAAAACCTTTCAGGGGATCCTTTGCAACAGCTTGGCGCCATTTTTGAGTGAATTGCAGAACCTCAGATTTCTGCTGAAATTGTGACCGCGCGGCTTAGGGATTTTTTCAACAAAAGTTGTTCAGACGTCGAGGGCTAATTCTGTTTTCGATGATAAAAACCCATCTGTTTCCACCGAGAAGCCTTTCAGTGGATCGTTTGCAACAGCTTGGCACCATTTTTGAGTGAATTGCAGAACCTCAGATTTTTGCTGAAATTGTGACCGCGCGGCTGAGGGTTTTTTAAAAATTTTTTTCAGAAGTCGAGGGCTAATTCTGTTTCCGATGATAAAAACCCATCTGTTTCCACCGAAAAACCTTTCCGGGGATCCTTTACAACAGCATGGCATCATTTTTGAGTGAATCACAGAACGTCAGATTTTTGCTGAAATTGTGACCGCGCGGCTTAGATATTTTTTTTAAAAAAGTTGTTTAGACGTCGAGGGCTATTTCTGTTTCCGATGATAAGAACCCATGTTTTTCCACCGAAAAACCTTTCAGGGCATCGTTTACAACAGCTTGGCACCATTTTTGAGTGAATTGCAGAACGTCAGATTTTTGCTGAAATTGTGACCGCGCGGCTTAGGGATTTTTTCAAAAAAAGTTGTTCAGACGTCGAGGGCTAATTCTGTTTTCGATGATAAAAACCCATCTGTTTCCACCGAAAAACCTTTCAGGGGATCCTTTGCAACAGCTTGGCACCATTTTTGAGTGAATTGCAGAATGTCAGATTTTTGCTGAAATTGTGACCGCGCGGCTTAGGGATTTTTTTCAAAAAAAGTTGTTCATACTCAGAGGGCTATGTCTGTTTCCGATGATAAAAACCCAACTGTTTCCACTGAAAATCCTTTCAGGGGATCCTTTGCAACAGCTTGGCATCATTTTTGAGTGAATTGCAGAACGTCAGATTTTTGCTGAAATTGTGACCGCGCGGCTTAGGGATTTTTTCAAAAAAAGTTGTTCAGACGTCGAGGGCTAATTTTTTTTCGTTGATAAGAACCCATGTTTTTCCACCGAAAAACCTTTCAGGGCATCGTTTACAACAGCTTGGCACCATTTTTGAGTGAATTGCAGAACGTCAGATTTTTGCTGAAATTGTGACCGCGCGGCTTAGGGATATTTTCAAAAAAAGTTGTTCAGACGTCGAGGGCTAATTCTGTTTCCGATGATGAAAACCCATCCGTTTCCACTGAAAAACCTTTCAGGGGATCGTTTGCAACAGCTTGGCATCATTTTTGAGTGAATTGCAGAACGTCAGATTTTTGCTGAAATTGTGACCGCGCGGCTTAGGGATTTTTTCAAAAAAAGTTGTTCAGACGTCGAGGGCTATTTCTGTTTCCGATGATAAGAACCCATGTTTTTCCACCGAAAAACCTTTCAGGGCATCGTTTACAACGGCTTGGCACCATTTTTGAGTGAATTGCAGAACGTCAGATTTTTGCTGAAATTGTGACCGCGCGGCTTAGGGATTTTTTCAAAAAAAGTTGTTCAGACGTCGAGGGCTAATTCTGTTTTCGATGATAAAAACCCATCTGTTTCCACCGAAAAACCTTTCAGGGGATCCTTTGCAACATCTTGGCACCATTTTTGAGTGAATTGCAGAATGTCAGATTTTTGCTGAAATTGTGACCGCGCGGCTTTGGGATTTTTTCAAAAAAAAGTTGTTCATACGTGGAGGGCTAAGTCTGTTTCCGATTATAAAAACCCATCTGTTTCCACTGAAAAACCTTTCAGGGGATCGTTTGCAACAACTTGGCACCATTTTTGAGTGAATTGCAGAACGTCAGATTTTTGCTGAAATTGTGACCGCGCGGCTTAGGGATTTTTTCAAAAAAAGTTGTTCAGACGTCGAGGGCTAATTCTGTTTCCGATTATAAAAACCCATCTGTTTCCAATGAAAAACCTTTCATGGGATCCTTTGCAACAGCTGGGCATCATTTTTGAGTGAATTGCAGAACGTCAGATTTTTGCTGAAATTGTGACCGCGCGGCTGAGGGTTTTTTAAAATTTTTTTTCAGAAGTCGAGGGCTAATTCTGTTTCCGATGATAAAAACCCATCTGTTTCCACCGAAAAACCTTTCCGGGGATCCTTTACAACAGCATGGCATCATTTTTGAGTGAATCACAGAACGTCAGATTTTTGCTGAAATTGTGACCGCGCGGCTTAGATATTTTTTTAAAAAAAGTTGTTTAGACGTCGAGGGCTATTTCTGTTTCCGATGATAAGAACCCATGTTTTTCCACCGAAAAACCTTTCAGGGCATCGTTTACAACAGCTTGGCACCATTTTTGAGTGAATTGCAGAACGTCAGATTTTTGCTGAAATTGTGACCGCGCGGCTTAGGGATTTTTTCAAAAAAAGTTGTTCAGACGTCGAGGGCTAATTCTGTTTTCGATGATAAAAACCCATCTGTTTCCACCGAAAAACCTTTCAGGGGATCCTTTGCAACAGCTTCGCACCATTTTTGAGTGAATTGCAGAATGTCAGATTTTTGCTGAAATTGTGACCGCGCGGCTTAGGGATTTTTTTCAAAAAAAGTTGTTCATACTCAGAGGGCTAAGTCTGTTTCCGATGATAAAAACCCAACTGTTTCCACTGAAAATCCTTTCAGGGGATCCTTTGCAACAGCTTGGCATCATTTTTGAGTGAATTGCAGAACGTCAGATTTTTGCTGAAATTGTGACCGCGCGGCTTAGGGATTTTTTCAAAAAAAGTTGTTCAGACGTCGAGGGCTATTTCTGTTTCCGATGATAAGAACCCATGTTTTTCCACCGAAAAACCTTTCAGGGCATCGTTTACAACGGCTTGGCACCATTTTTGAGTGAATTGCAGAACGTCAGATTTTTGCTGAAATTGTGACCGCGCGGCTTAGGGATTTTTTCAAAAAAAGTTGTTCAGACATCGAGGGCTAATTCTGTTTTCGATGATAAAAACCCATCTGTTTCCACCGAAAAACCTTTCAGGGGATCCTTTGCAACATCTTGGCACCATTTTTGAGTGAATTGCAGAATGTCAGATTTTTGCTGAAATTGTGACCGCGCGGCTTTGGGATTTTTTCAAAAAAAAGTTGTTCATACGTGGAGGGCTAAGTCTGTTTCCGATTATAAAAACCCATCTGTTTCCACTGAAAAACCTTTCAGGGGATCGTTTGCAACAACTTGGCACCATTTTTGAGTGAATTGCAGAACGTCAGATTTTTGCTGAAATTGTGACCGCGCGGCTTAGGGATTTTTTCAAAAAAAGTTGTTCAGACGTCGAGGGCTAATTCTGTTTCCGATTATAAAAACCCATCTGTTTCCAATGAAAAACCTTTCAGGGGATCCTTTGCAACAGCTTGGCATCATTTTTGAGTGAATTGCAGAACGTCAGATTTTTGCTGAAATTGTGACCACGCGGCTTAGTGATTTTTTCAAAAAAAGTTGTTCAGACGTCGAGGGCTATTTCTGTTTCCGATGATAAGAACCCATGTTTTTCCACCGAAAAACCTTTCAGGGGATCCTTTGCAACATCTTGGCACCATTTTTGAGTGAATTGCAGAGTGTCAGATTTTTGCTGAAATTGTGACCGCGCGGCTTAGGCATTTTTTCAAAAAAAGTTGTTCATACGTCGAGGGCTAAGTCTGTTTCCGATTATAAAAACCCATCTGTTTCCACTGAAAAACCTTTCAGGGGATCGTTTGGAACAACTTGGCACCATTTTTGAGTGAATTGCAGAACGTCAGATTTTTGCTGAAACTGGGACCGCGCGGCTTAGGGATATTTTCAAAAAAAGTTGTTCAGACGTCGAGGGCTAATTCTGCTTCTGATGATGAAAACCCATCCGTTTCCACTGAAAAACCTTTCAGGGGACCGTTTGCAACAGCTTGGCATCATTTTTGAGTGAATTGCAGAACATCAGATTTTTGCTGAAATTGTGACCGCGCGGCTTAGGGATTTTTTCAAAAAAAGTTGTTCAGACGTCGAGGGCTATTTCTGTTTCCGATGATAAGAACCCATGTTTTTCCACCGAAAAACCTTTCAGGGGATCCTTTGCAACATCTTGGCACCATTTTTGAGTGAATTGCAGAATGTCAGATTTTTGCTGAAATTGTGACCGCGCGGCTTAGGTATTTTTTCAAAAAAAGTTGTTCATACGTCGAGGGCTAAGTCTGTTTCCGATTATAAAAACCCATCTGTTTCCACTGAAAAACCTTTCAGGGGATCGTTTGGAACAACTTGGCACCATTTTTGAGTGAATTGCAGAACGTCAGATTTTTGCTGAAATTGTGACCGCGCGGCTTAGGGATATTTTCAAAAAAAGTTGTTCAGACGTCGAGGGCTATTTCTGTTTCCGATGATAAAAACCCATCTGTTTCCACCGAAAAACCTTTCAGGGGATCCTTTGCAACAGCTTGGCACCATTTTTGAGTGAATTGCAGAATGTCAGATTTTTGCTGAAATTGTGACCGTGCGGCTTAGGGATTTTTTCAAAAAAAGTTGTTCATACGTAGAGGGCTAAGCCTGTTTCCGATTATAAAAACCCATCTGTTTCCACTGAAAAACCTTTCAGGGGATCCTTTGCAACAGCTTGGCATCATTTTTGAGTGAATTGCAGAACGTCAGATTTTTGCTGAAATTGTGACCACGCGGCTTAGTGATTTTTTCAAAAAAAGTTGTTCAGACGTCGAGGGCTATTTCTGTTTCCGATGATAAGAACCCATGTTTTTCCACCGAAAAACCTTTCAGGGGATCCTTTGCAACATCTTGGCACCATTTTTGAGTGAATTGCAGAATGTCAGATTTTTGCTGAAATTGTGACCGCGCGGCTTAGGTATTTTTTCAAAAAAAGTTGTTCATACGTCGAGGGCTAAGTCTGTTTCCGATTATAAAAACCCATCTGTTTCCACTGAAAAACCTTTCAGGGGATCGTTTGGAACAACTTGGCACCATTTTTGAGTGAATTGCAGAATGTCAGATTTTTGCTGAAATTGTGACCGTGCGGCTTAGGGATTTTTTCAAAAAAAGTTGTTCATACGTAGAGGGCTAAGTCTGTTTCCGATTATAAAAACCCATCTGTTTCCACTGAAAAACCTTTCAGGGGATCCTTTGCAACAGCTTGGCATCATTTTTGAGTGAATTGCAGAACGTCAGATTTTTGCTGAAATTGTGACCACGCGGCTTTGTGATTTTTTCAAAAAAAGTTGTTCAGACGTCGAGGGCTATTTCTGTTTCCGATGATAAGAACCCATGTTTTTCCACCGAAAAACCTTTCAGGGGATCCTTTGCAACATCTTGGCACCATTTTTGAGTGAATTGCAGAATGTCAGATTTTTGCTGAAATTGTGACCGCGCGGCTTAGGTATTTTTTCAAAAAAAGTTGTTCATACGTCGAGGGCTAAGTCTGTTTCCGATTATAAAAACCCATCTGTTTCCACTGAAAAACCTTTCAGGGGATCGTTTGGAACAACTTGGCACCATTTTTGAGTGAATTGCAGAACGTCAGATTTTTGCTGAAATTGTGACCGCGCGGCTTAGGGATATTTTCAAAAAAAGTTGTTCAGACGTCAAGGGCTAATTCTGTTTCCGATGATAAAAACCCATCCGTTTCCACTGAAAAACCTTTCAGGGGATCGTTTGCAACAGCTTGGCATCATTTTTGAGTGAATTGCAGAACGTCAGATTTTTGCTGAAATTGTGACCGCGCGGTTTAGGGATTTTTTCAAAAAAAGTTGTTCAGACGTCGAGGGCTAATTGTGTTTTCGATGATGAAAACCCATCTGTTTCCACCGAAAAACCTTTCAGGGGATCCTTTGCAACAGCTTGGCACCATTTTTGAGTGAATTGCAGAATGTCAGATTTTTGCTGAAATTGTGACCGCGCGGCTTAGGGATTTTTTCAAAAAAAGTTGTTCAGACGTCGAGGGCTATTTCTGTTTCCGATGATAAGAACCCATGTTTTTCCACCGAAAAACCTTTCAGGGCATCGTTTACAACAGCTTGGCACCATTTTTGAGTGAATTGCAGAACGTCAGTTTTTTGCTGAAATTGTGACCGCGCGGCTTAGGGATTTTTTCAAAAAAAGTTGTTCAGACGTCGAGGGCTAATTCTGTTTTCGATGATAAAAACCCATCTGTTTCCACCGAAAAACCTTTCAGGGGATCCTTTGCAACATCTTGGCACCATTTTTGAGTGAATTGCAGAATGTCAGATTTTTGCTGAAATTGTGACCGCGCGGCTTAGGGATTTTTTCAGAAAAATTTGTTCATACGTAGAGGGCTAAGTCTGTTTCCGATTATAAAAACCCATCTGTTTCCACTGAAAAACCTTTCAGGGGATCGTTTGCAACAACTTGGCACCATTTTTGAGTGAATTGCAGAACGTCAGATTTCTGCTGAAATTGTGACCGCGCGGCTTAGGGATATTTTCAAAAAAAGTTGTTCAGACGTCGAGGGCTATTTCTGTTTCCGATGATAAAAACCCATCTGTTTCCACCGAAAAACCTTTCAGGGGATCCTTTGCAACAGCTTGGCACCATTTTTGAGTGAATTGCAGAATGTCAGATTTTTGCTGAAATTGTGACCGTGCGGCTTAGGGATTTTTTCAAAAAAAGTTGTTCATACGTAGAGGGCTAAGTCTGTTTCCGATTATAAAAACCCATCTGTTTCCACTGAAAAACCTTTCAGGGGATCCTTTGCAACAGCTTGGCATCATTTTTGAGTGAATTGCAGAACGTCAGATTTTTGCTGAAATTGTGACCACGCGGCTTAGTGATTTTTTCAAAAAAAGTTGTTCAGACGTCGAGGGCTATTTCTGTTTCCGATGATAAGAACCCATGTTTTTCCACCGAAAAACCTTTCAGGGGATCCTTTGCAACATCTTGGCACCATTTTTGAGTGAATTGCAGAATGTCAGATTTTTGCTGAAATTGTGACCGCGCGGCTTAGGTATTTTTTCAAAAAAAGTTGTTCATACGTCGAGGGCTAAGTCTGTTTCCGATTATAAAAACCCATCTGTTTCCACTGAAAAACCTTTCAGGGGATCGTTTGGAACAACTTGGCACCATTTTTGAGTGAATTGCAGAACGTCAGATTTTTGCTGAAATTGTGACCGCGCGGTTTAGGGATTTTTTCAAAAAAAGTTGTTCAGACGTCAAGGGCTAATTCTGTTTCCGATGATAAAAACCCATCCGTTTCCACTGAAAAACCTTTCAGGGGATCGTTTGCAACAGCTTGGCATCATTTTTGAGTGAATTGCAGAACGTCAGATTTTTGCTGAAATTGTGACCGCGCGGTTTAGGGATTTTTTCAAAAAAAGTTGTTCAGACGTCGAGGGCTAATTGTGTTTTCGATGATGAAAACCCATCTGTTTCCACCGAAAAACCTTTCAGGCGATCCTTTGCAACAGCTTGGCACCATTTTTGAGTGAATTGCAGAATGTCAGATTTTTGCTGAAATTGTGACCGCGCGGCTTAGGGATTTTTTCAAAAAAAGTTGTTCAGACGTCGAGGGCTAATTGTGTTTTCGATGATGAAAACCCATCTGTTTCCACCGAAAAACCTTTCAGGCGATCCTTTGCAACAGCTTGGCACCATTTTTGAGTGAATTGCAGAATGTCAGATTTTTGCTGAAATTGTGACCGCGCGGCTTAGGGATATTTTCAAAAAAAGTTGTTCAGACGTCGAGGGCTATTTCTGTTTCCGATGATAAAAACCCATCTGTTTCCACCGAAAAACCTTTCAGGGGATCCTTTGCAACAGCTTGGCACCATTTTTGAGTGAATTGCAGAATGTCAGATTTTTGCTGAAATTGTGACCGTGCGGCTTAGGTATTTTTTCAAAAAAAGTTGTTCATACGTCGAGGGCTAAGTCTGTTTCCGATTATAAAAACCCATCTGTTTCCACTGAAAAACCTTTCAGGGGATCGTTTGGAACAACTTGGCACCATTTTTGAGTGAATTGCAGAACGTCAGATTTTTGCTGAAATTGTGACCGCGCGGTTTAGGGATTTTTTCAAAAAAAGTTGTTCAGACGTCAAGGGCTAATTCTGTTTCCGATGATAAAAACCCATCCGTTTCCACTGAAAAACCTTTCAGGGGATCGTTTGCAACAGCTTGGCATCATTTTTGAGTGAATTGCAGAACGTCAGATTTTTGCTGAAATTGTGACCGCGCGGTTTAGGGATTTTTTCAAAAAAAGTTGTTCAGACGTCGAGGGCTAATTGTGTTTTCGATGATGAAAACCCATCTGTTTCCACCGAAAAACCTTTCAGGCGATCCTTTGCAACAGCTTGGCACCATTTTTGAGTGAATTGCAGAATGTCAGATTTTTGCTGAAATTGTGACCGCGCGGCTTAGGGATTTTTTCAAAAAAAGTTGTTCAGACGTCGAGGGCTATTTCTGTTTCCGATGATAAGAACCCATGTTTTTCCACCGAAAAACCTTTCAGGGCATCGTTTACAACAGCTTGGCACCATTTTTGAGTGAATTGCAGAACGTCAGTTTTTTGCTGAAATTGTGACCGCGCGGCTTAGGGATTTTTTCAAAAAAAGTTGTTCAGACGTCGAGGGCTAATTCTGTTTTCGATGATAAAAACCCATCTGTTTCCACCGAAAAACCTTTCAGGGGATCCTTTGCAACATCTTGGCACCATTTTTGAGTGAATTGCAGAATGTCAGATTTTTGCTGAAATTGTGACCGCGCGGCTTAGGGATTTTTTCAGAAAAATTTGTTCATACGTAGAGGGCTAAGTCTGTTTCCGATTATAAAAACCCATCTGTTTCCACTGAAAAACCTTTCAGGGGATCGTTTGCAACAACTTGGCACCATTTTTGAGTGAATTGCAGAACGTCAGATTTCTGCTGAAATTGTGACCGCGCGGCTTAGGGATATTTTCAAAAAAAGTTGTTCAGACGTCGAGGGCTATTTCTGTTTCCGATGATAAAAACCCATCTGTTTCCACCGAAAAACCTTTCAGGGGATCCTTTGCAACAGCTTGGCACCATTTTTGAGTGAATTGCAGAATGTCAGATTTTTGCTGAAATTGTGACCGTGCGGCTTAGGGATTTTTTCAAAAAAAGTTGTTCATACGTAGAGGGCTAAGTCTGTTTCCGATTATAAAAACCCATCTGTTTCCACTGAAAAACCTTTCAGGGGATCCTTTGCAACAGCTTGGCATCATTTTTGAGTGAATTGCAGAACGTCAGATTTTTGCTGAAATTGTGACCACGCGGCTTAGTGATTTTTTCAAAAAAAGTTGTTCAGACGTCGAGGGCTATTTCTGTTTCCGATGATAAGAACCCATGTTTTTCCACCGAAAAACCTTTCAGGGGATCCTTTGCAACATCTTGGCACCATTTTTGAGTGAATTGCAGAATGTCAGATTTTTGCTGAAATTGTGACCGCGCGCCTTAGGTATTTTTTCAAAAAAAGTTGTTCATACGTCGAGGGCTAAGTCTGTTTCCGATTATAAAAACCCATCTGTTTCCACTGAAAAACCTTTCAGGGGATCGTTTGGAACAACTTGGCACCATTTTTGAGTGAATTGCAGAACGTCAGATTTTTGCTGAAATTGTGACCGCGCGGCTTAGGGATATTTTCAAAAAAAGTTGTTCAGACGTCAAGGGCTAATTCTGTTTCCGATGATAAAAACCCATCCGTTTCCACTGAAAAACCTTTCAGGGGATCGTTTGCAACAGCTTGGCATCATTTTTGAGTGAATTGCAGAACGTCAGATTTTTGCTGAAATTGTGACCGCGCGGTTTAGGGATTTTTTCAAAAAAAGTTGTTCAGACGTCGAGGGCTAATTGTGTTTTCGATGATGAAAACCCATCTGTTTCCACCGAAAAACCTTTCAGGGGATCCTTTGCAACAGCTTGGCACCATTTTTGAGTGAATTGCAGAATGTCAGATTTTTGCTGAAATTGTGACCGCGCGGCTTAGGGATTTTTTCAAAAAAAGTTGTTCATACGTAGAGGGCTAAGTCTGTTTCCGATTATAAAAACCCATCTGTTTCCACTGAAAAACCTTTCAGAGGATCCTTTGCAACAGCTTGGCAACATTTTTGAGTGAATTGCAGAACGTCAGATTTTTGCTGAAATTGTGACCGCGCGGCTTAGGGATTTTTTCAAAAAAAGTTGTTCAGACGTCGAGGGCTATTTCTGTTTCCGATGATAAGAACCCATGTTTTTCCACCGAAAAACCTTTCAGGGCATCGTTTACAACAGCTTGGCACCATTTTTGAGTGAATTGCAGAACGTCAGTTTTTTGCTGAAATTGTGACCGCGCGGCTTAGGGATTTTTTCAAAAAAAGTTGTTCAGACGTCGAGGGCTAATTCTGTTTTCGATGATAAAAACCCATCTGTTTCCACCGAAAAACCTTTCAGGGGATCCTTTGCAACATCTTGGCACCATTTTTGAGTGAATTGCAGAATGTCAGATTTTTGCTGAAATTGTGACCGCGCGGCTTAGGGATTTTTTCAGAAAAATTTGTTCATACGTAGAGGGCTAAGTCTGTTTCCGATTATAAAAACCCATCTGTTTCCACTGAAAAACCTTTCAGGGGATCGTTTGCAACAACTTGGCACCATTTTTGAGTGAATTGCAGAACGTCAGATTTCTGCTGAAATTGTGACCGCGCGGCTTAGGGATATTTTCAAAAAAAGTTGTTCAGACGTCGAGGGCTATTTCTGTTTCCGATGATAAAAACCCATCTGTTTCCACCGAAAAACCTTTCAGGGGATCCTTTGCAACAGCTTGGCACCATTTTTGAGTGAATTGCAGAATGTCAGATTTTTGCTGAAATTGTGACCGTGCGGCTTAGGGATTTTTTCAAAAAAAGTTGTTCATACGTAGAGGGCTAAGTCTGTTTCCGATTATAAAAACCCATCTGTTTCCACTGAAAAACCTTTCAGGGGATCCTTTGCAACAGCTTGGCATCATTTTTGAGTGAATTGCAGAACGTCAGATTTTTGCTGAAATTGTGACCACGCGGCTTAGTGATTTTTTCAAAAAAAGTTGTTCAGACGTCGAGGGCTATTTCTGTTTCCGATGATAAGAACCCATGTTTTTCCACCGAAAAACCTTTCAGGGGATCCTTTGCAACATCTTGGCACCATTTTTGAGTGAATTGCAGAATGTCAGATTTTTGCTGAAATTGTGACCGCGCGCCTTAGGTATTTTTTCAAAAAAAGTTGTTCATACGTCGAGGGCTAAGTCTGTTTCCGATTATAAAAACCCATCTGTTTCCACTGAAAAACCTTTCAGGGGATCGTTTGGAACAACTTGGCACCATTTTTGAGTGAATTGCAGAACGTCAGATTTTTGCTGAAATTGTGACCGCGCGGCTTAGGGATATTTTCAAAAAAAGTTGTTCAGACGTCAAGGGCTAATTCTGTTTCCGATGATAAAAACCCATCCGTTTCCACTGAAAAACCTTTCAGGGGATCGTTTGCAACAGCTTGGCATCATTTTTGAGTGAATTGCAGAACGTCAGATTTTTGCTGAAATTGTGACCGCGCGGTTTAGGGATTTTTTCAAAAAAAGTTGTTCAGACGTCGAGGGCTAATTGTGTTTTCGATGATGAAAACCCATCTGTTTCCACCGAAAAACCTTTCAGGGGATCCTTTGCAACAGCTTGGCACCATTTTTGAGTGAATTGCAGAATGTCAGATTTTTGCTGAAATTGTGACCGCGCGGCTTAGGGATTTTTTCAAAAAAAGTTGTTCATACGTAGAGGGCTAAGTCTGTTTCCGATTATAAAAACCCATCTGTTTCCACTGAAAAACCTTTCAGAGGATCCTTTGCAACAGCTTGGCAACATTTTTGAGTGAATTGCAGAACGTCAGATTTTTGCTGAAATTGTGACCGCGCGGCTTAGGGATTTTTTCAAAAAAAGTTGTTCAGACGTCGAGGGCTATTTCTGTTTCCGATGATAAGAACCCATGTTTTTCCACCGAAAAACCTTTCAGGGCATCGTTTACAACAGCTTGGCACCATTTTTGAGTGAATTGCAGAACGTCAGTTTTTTGCTGAAATTGTGACCGCGCGGCTTAGGGATTTTTTCAAAAAAAGTTGTTCAGACGTCGAGGGCTAATTCTGTTTTCGATGATAAAAACCCATCTGTTTCCACCGAAAAACCTTTCAGGGGATCCTTTGCAACATCTTGGCACCATTTTTGAGTGAATTGCAGAATGTCAGATTTTTGCTGAAATTGTGACCGCGCGGCTTAGGGATTTTTTCAGAAAAATTTGTTCATACGTAGAGGGCTAAGTCTGTTTCCGATTATAAAAACCCATCTGTTTCCACTGAAAAACCTTTCAGGGGATCGTTTGCAACAACTTGGCACCATTTTTGAGTGAATTGCAGAACGTCAGATTTCTGCTGAAATTGTGACCGCGCGGCTTAGGGATATTTTCAAAAAAAGTTGTTCAGACGTCGAGGGCTATTTCTGTTTCCGATGATAAAAACCCATCTGTTTCCACCGAAAAACCTTTCAGGGGATCCTTTGCAACAGCTTGGCACCATTTTTGAGTGAATTGCAGAATGTCAGATTTTTGCTGAAATTGTGACCGTGCGGCTTAGGGATTTTTTCAAAAAAAGTTGTTCATACGTAGAGGGCTAAGTCTGTTTCCGATTATAAAAACCCATCTGTTTCCACTGAAAAACCTTTCAGGGGATCCTTTGCAACAGCTTGGCATCATTTTTGAGTGAATTGCAGAACGTCAGATTTTTGCTGAAATTGTGACCGCGCGGCTTAGTGATTTTTTCAAAAAAAGTTGTTCAGACGTCGAGGGCTATTTCTGTTTCCGATGATAAGAACCCATGTTTTTCCACCGAAAAACCTTTCAGGGGATCCTTTGCAACATCTTGGCACCATTTTTGAGTGAATTGCAGAATGTCAGATTTTTGCTGAAATTGTGACCGCGCGGCTTAGGTATTTTTTCAAAAAAAGTTATTCATACGTCGAGGGCTAAGTCTGTTTCCGATTATAAAAACCCATCTGTTTCCACTGAAAAACCTTTCAGGGGATCGTTTGGAACAACTTGGCACCATTTTTGAGTGAATTGCAGAACGTCAGATTTTTGCTGAAATTGTGACCGCGCGGTTTAGGGATTTTTTCAAAAAAAGTTGTTCAGACGTCAAGGGCTAATTCTGTTTCCGATGATAAAAACCCATCCGTTTCCACTGAAAAACCTTTCAGGGGATCGTTTGCAACAGCTTGGCATCATTTTTGAGTGAATTGCAGAACGTCAGATTTTTGCTGAAATTGTGACCGCGCGGTTTAGGGATTTTTTCAAAAAAAGTTGTTCAGACGTCGAGGGCTAATTGTGTTTTCGATGATGAAAACCCATCTGTTTCCACCGAAAAACCTTTCAGGCGATCCTTTGCAACAGCTTGGCACCATTTTTGAGTGAATTGCAGAATGTCAGATTTTTGCTGAAATTGTGACCGCGCGGCTTAGGGATTTTTTCAAAAAAAGTTGTTCATACGTAGAGGGCTAAGTCTGTTTCCGATTATAAAAACCCATCTGTTTCCACTGAAAAACCTTTCAGGGGATCGTTTGCAACAGCTTGGCACCATTTTTGAGTGAATTGCAGAACGTCAGATTTTTGCTGAAATTGTGACCGCGCGGCTTAGGGATTTTTTCAAAAAAAGTTGTTCAGACGTCAAGGGCTAATTCTGTTTCCGATGATAAAAACCCATGTTTTTCCACCGAAAAACCTTTCAGGGGATCGTTTGCAACAGCTTGGCATCATTTTTGAGTGAATTGCAGAACGTCAGATTTTTGCTGAAATTGTGACCGCGCGGTTTAGGGATTTTTTCAAAAAAAGTTGTTCAGACGTCGAGGGCTAATTGTGTTTTCGATGATGAAAACCCATCTGTTTCCACCGAAAAACCTTTCAGGCGATCCTTTGCAACAGCTTGGCACCATTTTTGAGTGAATTGCAGAATGTCAGATTTTTGCTGAAATTGTGACCGCGCGGGACTTCCGGGTTGGCGCCATCGCCGAATGGCGGACTCCCTCCGAGCTCCGGAGGGAGCCGGCTCGGCAGGGGCTGGGTTTTACCGCACCGGCGATGCGGGGACCCTTAGAAACCACGGCCACGGGGGCCGTGGACTTGGAGACTCGGCTAGCACCGCTAGCGCCCTCCCGACTCGTGAAGGAGCCTTTTTAAAGGCTACGGATCGGGTGCCGGGGAGAAGCGTGGTGCTTTGAGTCCTCTGCCATCCCTGCCGAGCGAAGCCGCATGCCATCCGGCGGAGAGCGCTGACTTCTTCCATTGAGAATTTGGACTTTTAACAACAACCCGTGAGTAAATTGGAAATCGGGTTTAAAAGAAGAAAAATTTTTGGGATTTGAGACGAGCGGGGGGGGATCTAAAAAGGAAGTCAGTCCCCCTCCCTATTGTAGACATTTTAAAACAAGGATTGGGAAGCCAAGGCCCAAAAAGAACGGTATCTTTGCTAAATTAAGAATTCCATGATGGGAAAGTACAAGAATTGTGCTGGAGGAAGAATTGAAGGAGAAGGAAAATGCACCCCCCTCCCTGGGAACCGGGGCGATTGAGGAGTGAGCCTGGTGAAAAGAGCCGGTGATTTTGACAGCTGTCAAAGTAGCTGTCAAAGTCGGAATATTAAAGAGGATTTTATTACAAGGACCTTGCTGGTCAAATTTGTTACAACTTGATATAATTTGTTAAGACTTGAATACAAAATGGCGAAAATACGGAGAACAATCGGATTTTTGGAAACAAAGTTACAACAACCCCCCTAGAGGAGTTTCGGGACATTACAAAGATGGGCGTAAGCCGGGAAAAATACAACACTCCGGAATTTCACAGAACTGGTTATTTCCTGGGAAAGCTGCAAAACGGAAACTGAATCTTGTCTACAGGGTGTTTAGACTAAAAGGAGACAACAGAATACCTTACTGAAGAAGGAAGGGACTGAACGCAAGTTTTTGTTCCTGAATAACAACAACCCATGTAGAGTTACTAAACTTCTGAATAAGAAAGTTTTAGCAGCGGAACAAGAGGAAGCTGGACTATAACCTTGAAAGAACAATGGGGGGAATTTTATAATTTGACATTTTTAAAGATTTAGGAATTAATTTTTAAAGAAAGTAATCCTAGAAATGGGAAATAATTCTGCAAGGAGTTGGGGGAAAAATGGGATTGATGGACTTAAGATTTCCAGGCTGGAAACATAGATTGGAGGATAAGGGAAATTAAACCGGGGAAGGGGAGGGAGAATTAGAATCCAAAGGCTTGCAACTATTTTCTGAATTGGTTTTCTATTTTCTAATATATTTTTTATTTTTTTATACTTTTATTCTGTGTGCTTTTACTTTAATGGGAAAAAAGGGGGACATTGTGGAAAGAAAAGGGGGTGGGCTATGGGGAGAGATCTTTTGCTTTTTTTTTTATCAAGGGTGTTGCATAAGGTTTGTATAAATTTAAATTTGAACAATGGGGTATATAAATTGTGCTTTAAATCAGAAATAGAACTTGTGGAAACAACAATATGAAAGGGGAATACAGTAGGGGTGGGGGAAGGGGGGAGTCCCAGAAAGTGGATGTTTGAAAATAAGGTTCTGAATGTATTTTCATAATTTCTTTTCTTCTCTTTCTGTATTTTGGAAACTTCAATAAATATTATTTAAAAAAAAAAAATGAAATTGTGACCGCGCGGCTTAGGGATTTTTTCAAAAAAAGTTGTTCATACGTAGAGGGCTAAGTCTGTTTCCGATTATAAAAACCCATCTGTTTCCACTGAAAAACCTTTCAGGGGATCCTTTGCAACAGCTTGGCAACATTTTTGAGTGAATTGCAGAACGTCAGATTTTTGCTGAAATTGTGACCGCGCGGCTTAGGGATTTTTTCAAAAAAAGTTGTTCAGACGTCGAGGGCTATTTCTGTTTCCGATGATAAGAACCCATGTTTTTCCACCGAAAAACCTTTCAGGGCATCGTTTACAACAGCTTGGCACCATTTTTGAGTGAATTGCAGAACGTCAGTTTTTTGCTGAAATTGTGACCGCGCGGCTTAGGTATTTTTTCAAAAAAAGTTGTTCAGACGTCGAGGGCTAATTCTGTTTTCGATGATAAAAACCCATCTGTTTCCACCGAAAAACCTTTCAGGGGATCCTTTGCAACATCTTGGCACCATTTTTGAGTGAATTGCAGAATGTCAGATTTTTGCTGAAATTGTGACCGCGCGGCTTAGGGATTTTTTCAGAAAAATTTGTTCATACGTAGAGGGCTAAGTCTGTTTCCGATTATAAAAACCCATCTGTTTCCACTGAAAAACCTTTCAGGGGATCGTTTGCAACAACTTGGCACCATTTTTGAGTGAATTGCAGAACGTCAGATTTCTGCTGAAATTGTGACCGCGCGGCTTAGGGATTTTTTCAAAAAAAGTTGTTCAGACGTCGAGGGCTATTTCTGTTTCCGATGATAAGAACCCATGTTTTTCCACCGAAAAACCTTTCAGGGCATCGTTTACAACAGTTTGGCACCATTTTTGAGTGAATTGCAGAACGTCAGATTTTTGCTGAAATTGAGACCGCGCGGCTTAGGGATTTTTTCAAAAAAAGTTGTTCAGACGTCGAGGGCTAATTCTGTTTTCGATGATAAAAACCCATCTGTTTCCACCGAAAAACCTTTCAGGGGATCCTTTGCAACATCTTGGCACCATTTTTGAGTGAATTGCAGAACGTCAGATTTTTGCTGAAATTGTGACCGCGCGGCTTAGGGATTTTTTCAGAAAAAGTTGTTCATACGTAGAGGGCTAAGTCTGTTTCCGATTATAAAAACCCATCTGTTTCCACTGAAAAACCTTTCAGGGGATCGTTTGCAACAACTTGGCACCATTGTTGAGTGAATTGCAAAACGTCAGATTTTTGCTGAAATTGTGACCGCGCGGCTTAGGGATTTTTTCAAAAAAAGTAGTTCAGACGTCGAGGGCTAATTCTGTTTTCGATGATGAAAACCCATCTGTTTCCACCGAAAAACCTATCAGGGGATCCTTTACAACAGCATGGCATCATTTTTGAGTGAATTGCAGAACGTCAGATTTTTGCTGAAATTGTGACCGCGCGGCTTAGGGATTTTTTCAAAAAAAGTTGTTCAGACGTCCAGGGCTATTTCTGTTTCCGATGATAAGAACCCATGTTTTTTCACCGAAAAACCTTTCAGGGCATCGTTTACAACAGCTTGGCACCATTTTTGAGTGAATTGCAGAACGTCAGATTTTTGCTGAAATTGAGACCGCGCGGCTTAGGGATTTTTTCAAAAATAGTTGTGCAGACGTCGAGGGCTAATTCTGTTTTCGATGATAAAAACCCATCTGTTTCCACCGAAAAACCTTTCAGGGGATCCTTTGCAACATCTTGGCACCATTTTTGAGTGAATTGCTGAACGTCAGATTTTTGCTGAAATTGTGACCGCGCGGCTTAGGGATTTTTTCAAAAAAAGTTGTTCATACGTAGAGGGCTAAGTCTGTTTCCGATTATAAAAACCCATCTGTTTCCACTGAAAAACCTTTCAGGGGATCGTTTGCAACAACTTGGCACCATTTTTGAGTGAATTGCAGAACGTCAGATTTTTGCTGAAATTGTGACCGCGCGGCTTAGGGATTTTTTCAAAAAAAGTTGTTCAGACGTCGAGGGCTATTTCTGTTTCCGATGATTAGAACCCATGTTTTTCCACCGAAAAACCTTTCAGGGCATCGTTTACAACAGCTTGGCAACATTTTTGAGTGAATTGCAGAACGTCAGATTTTTGCTGAAATTGTGACCGCGCGGCTTAGGGATTTTTTCAAAAAAAGTTGTTCAGACGTCGAGGGCTAATTCTGTTTTCGATGATAAAAACCCATCTGTTTCCACCGAAAAACCTTTCAGGGGATCCTTTGCAACATCTTGGCACCATTTTTGAGTGAATTGCAGAATGTCAGATTTTTGCTGAAATTGTGACCGCGCGGCTTAGGGATTTTTTCAGAAAAAGTTGTTCATACGTAGAGGGCTAAGTCTGTTTCCGATTATAAAAACCCATCTGTTTCCACTGAAAAACCTTTCAGGGGATCGTTTGCAACAATTTGGCACCATTTTTGAGTGAATTGCAGAATGTCAGATTTTTGCTGAAATTGTGACCGCGCGGCTTAGGGATATTTTCAAAAAAATTGTGCAGACGTCGAGGGCTAATTCTGTTTTCGATGATGAAAACCCATCAGTTTCCACCGAAAAACCTCTCAGGGGATCCTTTACAACAGCATGGCATCATTTTTGAGTGAATTGCAGAACGTCAGATTTTTGCTGAAATTGTGACCGCGCGGCTTAGGGATTTTTTCAAAAAAAGTTGTTCAGACGTCGAGGGCTATTTCTGTTTCCGATGATAAGAACCCATGTTTTTCCACCGAAAAACCTTTCAGGGCATCGTTTACAACAGCTTGGCACCATTTTTGAGTGAATTGCAGAACGTCAGATTTTTGCTGAAATTGTGACCGGGCGGCTTAGGTATATTTTCAGAAAAAATGGTTCAGACGTCGAGGGCTAATTCTGTTTTCGATGATAAAAACCCATCTGTTTCCACCGAAAAACCTTTCAGGGGATCCTTTGCAACAGCTTGGCACCATTTTTGAGTGAATTGCAGAACGTCAGATTTTTGCTGAAATTGTGACCGCGCGGCTTAGGGATTTTTTCAAAAAAAGTTGTTCATACGTAGAGGGCTATTTCTGTTTCCGATGATAAGAACCCATGTTTTTCCACGGAAAAACCTTTCAGGGCATCGTTTACAACAGCTTGGCACCATTTTTGAGTGAATTGCAGAACGTCAGATTTTTGCTGAAATTGTGACCGCGCGGCTTAGGGATTTTTTCAAAAAAAGTTGTTCAGACGTCGAGGGCTAATTCTGTTTTCGATGATAAAAACCCATCTGTTTGCACCGAAAAACCTTTCAGGGGATCCTTTGCAACAGCTTGGCACCATTTTTGAGTGAATTGCAGAACGTCAGATTTTTGCTGAAATTGTGACCGCGCGGCTTAGGGATTTTTTCAAAAAAAGTTCTTCAGACGTCGAGGGCTAATTCTGTTTCCGATGATAAAAACCCATCTGTTTCCACTGAAAAACCTTTCAGGGGATCGTTTGCAACAGCTTGGCACCATTTTTGTGTGAATTGCAGAACGTCAGATTTTTGCTGAAATTGTGACCGCGCGGCTTAGGGATTTTTTCAAAAAAAGTTGTTCAGACGTCGAGGGCTAAGTCTGTTTCCGATGATAAAAACCCATCTGTTTCCACTGAAAAACCTTTCAGGGGATCGTTTGCAACAGCTTGGCATCATTTTTGAGTGAATTGCAGAACGTCAGATTTTTGCTGAAATTGTGACCGCGCGGCTTAGGGATTTTTTCAAAAAAAGTTGTTCAGAAGTCAAACGGCTAGTTCTGTTTCTGATGATAAAAACCCATCTGTTTCCACCGAAAAACCTTTCAGGGGATCCTTTGCAACAGCTTGGCGCCATTTTTGAGTGAATTGCAGAACGTCAGATTTTTGCAGAAATTGTGACCGCGCGGCTTAGGGATTTTTTCAAAAAAAGTTGTTCATACGTAGAGGGCTATTTCTGTTTCCGATGATAAGAACCCATGTTTTTCCACGGAAAAACCTTTCAGGGCATCGTTTACAACAGCTTGGCACCATTTTTGAGTGAATTGCAGAACGTCAGATTTTTGCTGAAATTGTGACCGCGCGGCTTAGGGATTTTTTCAAAAAAAGTTGTACAGACGTCGAGGGCTAATTCTGTTTTCGATGATAAAAACCCATCTGTTTCCACTGAAAAACCTTTCAGGGGATCCTTTACAACAGCATGGCATCATTTTTGAGTGAATTGCAGAACGTCAGATTTTTGCTGAAATTGTGACCGCGCGGCTTAGGGATTTTTTCAAAAAAAGTTGTTCAGACGTCGAGGGCTATTTCTGTTTCCGATGATAAGAACCCATGTTTTTCCACCGAAAAACCTTTCAGGGCATAGTTTACAACAGCTTGGCACCATTTTTGAGTGAATTGCAGAACGTCAGATTTTTGCTGAAATTGTGACCGCGCGGCTTAGGGATTTTTTCAGAAAAAATGGTTCAGACGTTGAGGGCTAATTCTGTTTTCGATGATAAAAACCCATCTGTTTCGAACGAAAAACCTTTCAGGGGATCCTTTGCAACAGCTTGGCACCATTTTTGAGTGAATTGCAGAACGTCAGATTTTTGCAGAAATTGTGACCGCGCGGCTTAGGGATTTTTTCAAAAAAAGTTGTTCATACGTAGAGGGCTATTTCTGTTTCCAATGATAAGAACCCATGTTTTTCCACGGAAAAACCTTTCAGGGCATTGTTTACAACAGCTTGGCACCATTTTTGAGTGAATTGCAGAACATCAGATTTTTGCTGAAATTGTGACCACGCGGCTTAGGGATTTTTTCAAAAAAAGTTGTTCAGACATCGAGGGGTAATTCTGTTTTCGATGATAAAAACCCATCTGTTTCCACCGAGAAGCCTTTCAGGGGATCGTTTGCAACAGCTTGGCACCATTTTTGAGTGAATTGCAGAACGTCAGATTTTTGCTGAAATTGTGACGGCGCAGCTTAGGGTTTTTTAAAAAATTTGTTCAGACGTCGAGGGCTAATTCTGTTTTCTATGATAAAAACCCATCTGTTTCCACTGAAAAACCTTTCAGGGGATCCTTTACAACAGCATGGCATCATTTTTGAGTGAATTGCAGAACGTCAGATTTTTGCTGAAATTGTGACCGCGCGGCTTAGGGATTTTTTCAAAAAAAGTTGTTCAGACGTCGAGGGCTATTTCTGTTTCCGATGATAAGAACCCATGTTTTTCCACCGAAAAACCTTTCAGGGCATAGTTTACAACAGCTTGGCACCATTTTTGAGTGAATTGCAGAACGTCAGATTTTTGCTGAAATTGTGACCGCGCGGCTTAGGGATTTTTTCAAAAAAAGTTGTTCAGACGTCGAGGGCTAATTCTGTTTTCGATGATAAAAACCCATCTGTTTCCACCGAAAAACCTTTCAGGTGATCCTTTGCAACAGCTTGGCACCATTTTTGAGTGAATTGCAGAACGTCAGATTTTTGCTGAAATTGTGACCGCGCAGCTTAGGGTTTTTTAAAAAAATTGTTCAGACGTCAAGGGCTAATTCTGTTTTCGATGATAAAAACCCATCTGTTTCCACCGAAAAACCTTTCAGGGGATCCTTTACAACAGCATGGCATCATTTTTGAGTGAATTGCAGAACGTCTGATTTTTGCTGAAATTGTGACCGCGCGGCTTAGGGATTTTTTCAAAAAAGGTTCTTCAGACGTCGAGGGCTAAGTCTGTTTCCGATGATAAAAACCCATCTGTTTCCACTGAAAAACCTTTCAGGGGATCGTTTGCAACAGCTTGGCACCATTTTTGTGTGAATTGCAGAACGTCAGATTTTTGCTGAAATTGTGACCGCGCGGCTTAGGGATTTTTTCAAAAAAAGTTGTTCAGACGTCGAGGGCTAAGTCTGTTTCCGATGATAAAAACCCATCTGTTTCCACTGAAAAACCTTTCAGGGGATCGTTTGCAACAGCTTGGCATCATTTTTGAGTGAATTGCAGAACCTCAGATTTTTGCTGAAATTGTGACCGCGCGGCTTAGGGATTTTTTCAAAAAAAGTTGTTCAGACGTCGAGGGCTAATTCTGTTTCCGATGATAAAAACCCATCTGTTTCCACTGAAAAGCCTTTCAGGGGATCCTTTACAACAGCATGGCATCATTTTTGAGTGAATTGCAGAACGTCAGATTTTTGCTGAAATTGTGACCGCGCGGCTTAGGGATTTTTTCAAAAAAAGTTGTTCAGACGTCGAGGGCTATTTCTGTTTCCGATGATAAGAACCCATGTTTTTCCACCGAAAAACCTTTCAGGGCATAATTTACAACAGCTTGGCACCATTTTTGAGTGAATTGCAGAACGTCAGATTTTTGCTGAAATTGTGACCGCGCGGCTTAGGGATTTTTTCAAAAAAAGTTGTTCAGACGTCGAGGGCTAATTCTGTTTTCGATGATAAAAACCCATCTGTTTCCACTGAAAAACCTTTCAGGGGATCGTTTGCAACAGCTTGGCATCATTTTTGAGTGAATTGCAGAACATCAGATTTTAGCTGAAATTGTGACCGCGCGGCTTAGGGATTTTTTCAAAAAAAGTTGTTCAGAAGTCAAACGGCTAGTTCTGTTTCTGATGATAAAAACCCATCTGTTTCCACCGAAAAACCTTTCAGGGGATCCTTTGCAACAGCTTGGCGCCATTTTTGAGTGAATTGCAGAACCTCAGATTTTTGCTGAAATTGTGACCGCGCGGCTTAGGGATTTTTTCAAAAAAAGTTGTTCAGACGTCGAGGGCTAATTCTGTTTCCGATGATAAAAACCCATCTGTTTCCACTGAAAAGACTTTCAGGGCATCGTTTACAACAGCTTGGCACCATTTTTGAGTGAATTGCAGAACGTCAGATTTTTGCTGAAATTGTGACCGCACGGCCTAGGGATTTTTTCAAAAAAAGTTGTTCATACGTAGAGGGCTAAGTCTGTTTCCGATTATAAAAACCCATCTGTTTCCACTGAAAAACCTTTCAGGGGATCCTTTACAACAGCAAGGCATCATTTTTGAGTGAATTGCAGAACGTCAGATTTTTGCTGAAATTGTGACCGCGCGGCTTAGGGATTTTTTCAGAAAAAATGGTTCAGACGTCAAGGGCTAATTCTGTTTTCGATGATAAAAACCCATCTGTTTCCACCGAGAAACCTTTCATGGGATCGTTTGCAACAGCTTGGCACCATTTTTGAGTGAATTGCAGAACGTCAGATTTTTGCAGAAATTGTGACCGTGCGGCTTAGGGATTTTTTCAAAAAAAGTTGTTCATACGTAGAGGGCTATTTCTGTTTCCGATGATAAGAACCCATGTTTTTCCACGGAAAAACCTTTCAGGGCATCGTTTACAACAGCTTGGCACCATTTTTGAGTGAATTGCAGAACGTCAGATTTTTGCTGAAATTGTGACCACGCGGCTTAGGGATTTTTTCAAAAAAAGTTGTTCAGACGTCGAGGGCTAATTCTGTTTTCGATTTTTAAAAACCCATCTGTTTCCACCGAAAAACCTTTCAGGGGATCCTTTGCAACAGCTTGGCACCATTTTTGAGTGAATTGCTGAACGTCAGATTTTTGCTGAAATTGCGACCGCGCCGCTTAGGGATTTTTTCAAAAAAAGTTGTTCAAACGTCGAGGGCTAATACTGTTTCCGATGATAAAAACCCATCTGTTTCCACTGAAAAACCTTTCAGGAGATCGTTTGCACCAGCTTGGCATCATTTTTGAGTGAATTGCAGAACGTCAGATTTTTGCTGAAATTGTGACCGCGCGGCTTAGGGATTTTTTCAGAAAAAATGGTTCAGACGTCGAGGGCTAATTCTGTTTTCGATGATAAAAACCCATCTGTTTCCACCGAGAAACCTTTCAGGGGATCGTTTGCAACAGCTTGGCACCATTTTTGAGTGAATTGCAGAACGTCAGATTTTTGCAGAAATTGTGACCGCGCGGCTTAGGGATTTTTTCAAAAAAAGTTGTTCATACGTAGAGGGCTATTTCTGTTTCCGATGATAAGAACCCATGTTTTTCCACGGAAAAACCTTTCAGGGCATCGTTTACAACAGCTTGGCACCATTTTTGAGTGAATTGCAGAACGTCAGATTTTTGCTGAAATTGTGACCACGCGGCTTAGGGATTTTTTCAAAAAAAGTTGTTCAGACGTCGAGGGCTATTTCTGTTTCCGATGATAAGAACCCATGTTTTTCCACCGAAAAACCTTTCAGGGCATAGTTTACAACAGCATGGCATCATTTTTGAGTGAATTGCAGAACGTCAGATTTTTGCTGAAATTGTGACCGCGTGGCTTAGGGATTTTTTCAAAAAAAGTTCTTCAGACGTCGAGGGCTAATTCTGTTTCCGATGATAAAAACCCATCTGTTTCCACTGAAAAACCTTTCAGGGGATCGTTTGCAACAGCTTGGCACCATTTTTGTGTGAATTGCAGAACGTCAGATTTTTGCTGAAATTGTGACCGCGCGGCTTAGGGATTTTTTCAAAAAAAGTTGTTCAGACGTCGAGGGCTAAGTCTGTTATAGAATCATAGAATCATAGAATCATAGAATCATAGAGTTGGAAGAGACCACAAGGGCCATCGAGTCCAACCCCCTGCCAAGCAGGAAACACCATCAGAGCACTCCTGACATATGGTTGTCAAGCCTCTGCTTAAAGACCTCCAAAGAAGGAGACTCCACCACACTCCTTGGCAGCAAATTCCACTGTCGAACAGCTCTTACTGTCAGGAAGTTCTTCCTAATGTTTAGGTGGAATCTTCTTTCTTGTAGTTTGGATCCATTGCTCCGTGTCCGCTTCTCTGGAGCAGCAGAAAACAACCTTTCTCCCTCCTCTATGTGACATCCTTTTATATATTTGAACATGGCTATCATATCACCCCTTAACCTCCTCTTCTCCAGGCTAAACATGCCCAGCTCCCTTAGCCGTTCCTCATAAGGCATCGTTTCCAGGCCTTTGACCATTTTGGTTGCCCTCCTCTGGACACGTTCCAGTTTGTCAATGTCCTTCTTGAACTGTGGTGCCCAGAACTGGACACAGTACTCCAGGTGAGGTCTGACCAGAGCAGAATACAGTGGCACTATTACTTCCCTTGATCTAGATGCTATACTCCTATTGATGCAGCCCAGAATTGCATTGGCTTTTTTAGCTGCCGCGTCACACTGTTGGCTCATGTCAAGTTTGTGGTCAACCAAGACTCCTAGATCCTTTTCACATGTAGTGCTCTCAAGCCAGGTGTCACCCATCTTGTATTTGTGCCTCTCATTTTTTTTGCCCAAGTGCAATACTTTACATTTCTCCCTGTTAAAATTCATCCTGTTTGTTTTGGCCCAGTTCTCTAATCTGTCAAGGTCGTTTTGAAGTGTGATCCTGTCCTCTGGGGTGTTAGCCACCCCTCCCAGTTTGGTGTCATCTGCAAATTTGATCAGGATGCCCTTGAGTCCATCATCCAAGTCGTTGATAAAGATGTTTCCGATGATAAAAACCCATCTGTTTCCACTGAAAAACCTTTCAGGGGATCGTTTGCAACAGCTTGGCATCATTTTTGAGTGAATTGCAGAACGTCAGATTTTTGCTGAAATTGTGACCGCGCGGCTTAGGGATTTTTTCAAAAAAAGTTCTTCAGACGTCGAGGGCTAATTCTGTTTCCGATGATAAAAACCCATCTGTTTCCACTGAAAAACCTTTCAGGGGATCGTTTGCAACAGCTTGGCACCATTTTTGTGTGAATTGCAGAACGTCAGATTTTTGCTGAAATTGTGACCGCGCGGCTTAGGGATTTTTTCAAAAAAAGTTGTTCAGACGTCGAGGGCTAAGTCTGTTTCCGATGATAAAAACCCATCTGTTTCCACTGAAAAACCTTTCAGGGGATCGTTTGCAACAGCTTGGCATCATTTTTGAGTGAATTGCAGAACATCAGATTTTTGCTGAAATTGTGACCGCGCGGCTTAGGGATTTTTCAAAAAAAGTTGTTCAGAAGTCAAATGGCTAGTTCTGTTTCTGATGATAAAAACCCATCTGTTTCCACCGAAAAACCTTTCAGGGGATCCTTTGCAACAGCTTGGCGCCATTTTTGAGTGAATTGCAGAACCTCAGATATTTGCTGAAATTGTGACCGCGCGGCTTAGGGATTTTTTCAAAAAAAGTTGTTCAGACGTTGAGGGCTAATTCTGTTTCCGATGATAAAAACCCATCTGTTTCCACTGAAAAGCCTTTCAGGGCATCGTTTACAACAGCTTGGCACCATTTTTGAGTGAATTGCAGAACGTCAGATTTTTGCTGAAATTGTGACCGCGCGGCTTAGGGATTTTTTCAGAAAAAATGGTTCAGACGTCGAGGGCTAATTCTGTTTTCGATGATAAAAACCCATCTGTTTCCACCGAAAAACCTTTCAGGGGATCCTTTGCAACAGCTTGGCACCATTTTTGAGTGAATTGCAGAACGTCAGATTTTTTGCAGAAATTGTGACCGCGCGGCTTAGGGATTTTTTCAAAAAAAGTTGTTCATACGTAGAGGGCTATTTCTGTTTCCGATGATAAGAACCCATGTTTTTCCACGGAAAAAAGTTTCAGGGCATCGTTTACAACAGCTTGGCACCATTTTTGAGTGAATTGCAGAACGTCAGATTTTTGCTGAAATTGTGACCACGCGGCTTAGGGATAGATAGATAGATAGATTTATTGCGGCCATTGGCCCATATCAGAAACAATACATCAAAATTTATCCATAAACAATACAATTTAAACAGTTCCAAAATTAAAACACCCATATAAAACCAATTTTACTTCAGTTAAGTAAACACTATACACAATAAGCTCCCTCTATGTAAACTGCAATTCAAATCCATCAGATTTTGGGGGGTATGCGTCTTAGTTCTGGCACTTATTGATGGTACTTAAGTTTAGCTAAGCTGTCAGAGTCATACAGAGATCCATTTCTCCTCTTTTGAAATAAAACATTAATCAGGTATCTAGCGACTGCAAGGGATCTACTTGTATCTTCGTCGTTTAATAAGTATATTATTTGGGCTTCCTGAGGTCTATCAGCTATTCTCGATAAATATGGGGCCAGAAACTTGGACCGTGAAGCCGAATGTAATGGACAACAGAAGATTATATGGTATAACGATTCTATAGATCCACTTTTACAGTCACAGAGGAGTGAGATCTGTCCTTTGGAGAGTCTGTTACCCAACACGTTTGATGGGAAAACATTGAATCTAGCCTTTATAAAGGCATACCTGTGCGTCACCACAGATAAGGTAGTTAAATAAGATGGAAGTTTCGTAGGTGGTGTTAAGCCAAGGTTTATCGGCGAACAGGTGCCACCACCTGTCGCAATATTAAATTGTAAATCCATCTCCTCTAATTTGTGAGTTATAATTCTCTTGGCAGAAATTAAATCCAATTTTAATAGTTCAGATGGAGATAGTCCTAGGGACACAAGTTTCCCATGTAGTATTTTTGCCCAGGGGCTAGGGAAGTCATCTCTCCAGAGACACTGTATCAAGAGGAGATTTGGAAGTTTATGCCATAATGCCAACCAGTAACAAAGGATGCATTTCCATAATGTGGTTTCTAGAGATGTAACATTTAGTTCCAGACGTATAGCAGTATTGCTTACACACCTGGGTAATTTTAGCAACCTTCTTAGAAGCTGGTTTTGGATTACCTCCAAATGGGTTAGATTAACAAAGGGCCCCCATATTGGGATTGCATATGCTATTGTTGCAATCACCTTTGCCTTGAAAACTTTTAACATTGATGGAATATGGAAAGCCCCATCTGAAAAGAAAAAACGCAGTAGCGCAAAGGCAAGGGCTTTTGCTCTGTTTAATACATATGCAAGATGGACCTTCCAGCCCATGTTGTGTTGGAGAAGGACTCCCAAGTACTGAAATTTAAAGACTTGGTCAATAGCTTTTCCGTCTATTCTCCAATTATAGGTTTTTCGACTCTTGGAGAAAATTAGGACTTTGGACTTAGCATGGTTAATTGTAAGAAAATTTGATTTGCAGTAAACATCGAAAATTTTTAATGCCCTCCTAAGGCCGACTCTTGAGAAGGAAAGGATCACTGCATCGTCTGCGTAGAGTAGAAGGGGGCAACGATATTGGGCAAGACGGGGGGCGTGGATCGTTTCTTGAGAATCTATCAGAGGCACCCTCATATCACTTATAAATAGATTAAAAAGGGTCGGAGCAAGGATACATCCTTGACGAACACCTCTATTGATAGTTACTGAATTTGAGAGGTCGCCGGCCGGAGTGATTCTCACCCTGGCGGCCGATCCGTCGTGCAATTTAGTTATTAGCCACAAAAGTCTTTTGTCTATTCCCCATCGGGCTAATTTTCCCCAAAGTAATCCTCTGGGGATGCTGTCAAAAGCGGCCTTTAAATCAATGAAGGCCGCACAAAGTTGGCCTCTATTTGGGGAGGAATATTTCCGGGCAAGGTGGTATAAAACTAAGACATGATCAACCGCTGACTGATTCGGTCTAAAACCAGCCTGTTCTGGCCCAATCAGGTTGTTCTCTTCGGCCCACTTAGTAAGCTTAGTTAACAAGAACCGTGCATATATTTTCCCAATTAATGACAATAAACTGATATTCCTGTAATTTCCCGGATCATCTGTCGAGCCCTTTTTATGAATTGGAACAATAATCGCCTCCTTCCATATTCTTGGTACCTTCCCACTGTTATTTACGGCATCAAACGTAGCGGCCAGGATTTTCGCCCACCAGTCTGCATGAAGTTTTATAGCTTCCGCCGGGACTAGGTCAGGACCGGGGGCTTTTCCGATTTTAAGATTAGAAATGAGTCCGTGGATTTCTTCCGGGTCAGTGGGTGGCCAAAGAGGGAGCTGCTCATCAAATCTATCGATTGTATTAATATTAAGGTCTGGTACGGCAAAATAGTTCCTTAGAAAGGATTCCCAAACTGGGGCCGGAATAACTGTTAAGGGGTATCTTTTAGATTTTCTGTTAACCAACAGCCAGAATTTTCGGGAATTACGGGTACTTGAGGCAGCTATAAGTGCTTGCCAGCGGTTCAGTTGCCATTCCTGTTTGGCCTTTTTTTGCACATATTTGTAAGCTGATTTTGCCTGATAGTACTCCTTGGGAAGCGTAGTCGCCCCTGAGGATTTGTAATCATTATAAATAGCACAAAGATGTTGTTTGGCTTGTTTACAATTACGGTTAAACCACAGTGCACCTGTCTTAAAGTGGGCCCAATTTGCCTGGTGGGTTGGGACAGTAAAGAATGACGTAAGGTCCTTCAACAGATTGGCAAATAGATTAATAGTTTGATCGTGTTCATATGAGGTTTTTTCAAAAAAAGTTGTTCAAACGTCGAGGGCTAATACTGTTTCCGATGATAAAAACCCATCTGTTTCCACTGAAAAACCTTTCAGGAGATCGTTTGCACCAGCTTGGCATCATTTTTGAGTGAATTGCAGAACGTCAGATTTTTGCTGAAATTGTGACCGCGCGGCTTAGGGATTTTTTCAGAAAAAATGGTTCAGACGTCAAGGGCTAATTCTGTTTTCGATGATAAAAACCCATCTGTTTCCACCGAGAAACCTTTCAGGGGATCGTTTGCAACAGCTTGGCACCATTTTTGAGTGAATTGCAGAACGTCAGATTTTTGCAGAAATTGTGACCGTGCGGCTTAGGGATTTTTTCAAAAAAAGTTGTTCATACGTAGAGGGCTATTTCTGTTTCCAATGATAAGAACCCATGTTTTTCCACCGAAAAACCTTTCAGGGGATCCTTTGCAACAGCTTGGCACCATTTTTGAGTGAATTGCAGAACGTCAGATTTTTGCTGAAATTGTGACCGCGCGGCTTAGGGATTTTTTGAAAAAAAGTTGTTCAAACGTCGAGGGCTAATACTGTTTCCGATGATAAAAACCCATCTGTTTCCACTGAAAAACCTTTCAGGAGATCGTTTGCACCAGCTGGGCATCATTTTTGAGTGAATTGCAGAACGTCAGATTTTTGCTGAAATTGTGACCGCGCGGCTTAGGGATTTTTTCAGAAAAAATGGTTCAGACGTTGAGGGCTAATTCTGTTTTCGATGATAAAAACCCATCTGTTTCCACCGAGAAAGCTTTCAGGGGATCGTTTGCAACAGCTTGGCACCATTTTTGAGTGAATTGCAGAACGTCAGATTTTTGCTGAAATTGTGACCGCGCGGCTTAGGGTTTTTTAAAAAATTTGTTCAGACGTCGAGGGCTAATTCTGTTTTCGATGATAAAAACCCATCTGTTTCCACTGAAAAACCTTTCAGGGGATCCTTTACAACAGCATGGCATCATTTTTGAGTGAATTGCAGAACGTCAGATTTTTGCTGAAATTGTTACCGCGCGGCTTAGGGATTTTTTCAAAAAAAGTTGTTCAGACGTCGAGGGCTATTTCTGTTTCCGATGATAAGAACCCATGTTTTTCCACCGAAAAACCTTTCAGGGCATAGTTTACAACAGCTTGGCACCATTTTTGAGTGAATTGCAGAACGTCAGATTTTTGCTGAAATTGTGACCGCGCGGCTTAGGGATTTTTTCAAAAAAAGTTGTTCAGACGTCGAGGGCTAATTCTGTTTTCGATGATAAAAACCCATCTGTTTCCACCGAAAAACCTTTCAGGTGATCCTTTGCAACAGCTTGGCACCATTTTTGAGTGAATTGCAGAACGTCAGATTTTTGCTGAAATTGTGACCGCGCAGCTTAGGGTTTTTTAAAAAAATTGTTCAGACGTCAAGGGCTAATTCTGTTTTCGATGATAAAAACCCATCTGTTTCCACCGAAAAACCTTTCAGGGGATCCTTTACAACAGCATGGCATCATTTTTGAGTGAATTGCAGAACGTCAGATTTTTGCTGAAATTGTGACCGCGCGGCTTAGGGATTTTTTCAAAAAAAGTTCTTCAGACGTCGAGGGCTAATTCTGTTTCCGATGATAAAAACCCATCTGTTTCCACCGAAAAACCTTTCAGGTGATCCTTTGCAACAGCTTGGCACCATTTTTGAGTGAATTGCAGAACGTCAGATTTTTGCTGAAATTGTGACCGCGCAGCTTAGGGTTTTTTAAAAAAATTGTTCAGACGTCAAGGGCTAATTCTGTTTTCGTCAGATTTTTGCTGAAATTGTGACCGCGCGGCTTAGGGATTTTTTCAAAAAAAGTTGTTCAGACGTCGAGGGCTATTTCTGTTTCCGATGATAAGAACCCATGTTTTTCCACCGAAAAACCTTTCAGGGCATAATTTACAACAGCTTGGCACCATTTTTGTGTGAATTGCAGAACGTCAGATTTTTGCTGAAATTGTGACCGCGCGGCTTAGGGATTTTTTCAAAAAAAGTTGTTCAGACGTCGAGGGCTAATTCTGTTTTCGATGATAAAAACCCATCTGTTTCCACTGAAAAACCTTTCAGGGGATCGTTTGCAACAGCTTGGCATCATTTTTGAGTGAATTGCAGAACGTCAGATTTTTGCTGAAATTGTGACCGCGCGGCTTAGGGATTTTTTCAAAAAAAGTTGTTCAGAAGTCAAACGGCTACTTCTGTTTCTGATGATAAAAACCCATCTGTTTCCACCGAATAACCTTTCAGGGGATCCTTTGCAACAGCTTGGCGCCATTTTTGAGTGAATTGCAGAACCTCAGATTTTTGCTGAAATTGTGAGCGCGCGGCTTAGGGATTTTTTCAAAAAAAGTTGTTCAGACGTCGAGGGCTAATTCTGTTTCCGATGATAAAAACCCATCTGTTTCCAACTGAAAAGCCTTTCAGGGCATCGTTTACAACAGCTTGGCACCATTTTTGAGTGAATTGCAGAACGTCAGATTTTTTCTGAAATTGTGACCGCGCGGCTTAGGGATTTTTTCAGAAAAAATGGTTCAGACGTCGAGGGCTAATTCTGTTTTCGATGATAAAAACCCATCTGTTTCCACCGAAAAACCTTTCAGGGGATCCTTTGCAACAGCTTGGCACCATTTTTGAGTGAATTGCAGAACGTCAGATTTTTGCAGAAATTGTGACCGCGCGGCTTAGGGATTTTTTCAAAAAAAGTTGTTCATACGTAGAGGGCTATTTCTGTTTCCGATTATAAGAACCCATGTTTTTCCACGGAAAAACCTTTCAGGGCATCGTTTACAACAGCTTGGCACCATTTTTGAGTGAATTGCGGAACGTCAGATTTTTGCTGAAATTGTGACCGCGCGGCTTAGGGATTTTTTCAAAAAAAGTTGTTCAGACATCGAGGGCTAATTCTGTTTTCGATGATAAAAACCCATCTGTTTTCACCGAGAAGCCTTTCAGGGGATCGTTTGCAACAGCTTGGCACCATTTTTGAGTGAATTGCAGAACGTCAGATTTTTGCTGAAATTGTGACCGCGCGGCTTAGGGTTTTTCAAAAAAAGTTGTTCAGACGTCGAGGGCTAAGTCTGTTTCCGATGATAAAAACCCATCTGTTTCCACCAAAAAACCTTTCAGGGGATCGTTTGCAACAGCTTGGCACCATTTTTGAGTGAATTGCAGAACGTCAGATTTTTGCTGAAATTGGGACCGCGCGGCTTAGGGATTTTTTCAAAAAAAGTTGTTCAGACGTCGAGGGCTATTTCTGTTTCCGATGATAAGAACCCATGTTTGTCCACCGAAAAACCTTTCAGGGCATAGTTTACAACAGCTTGGCACCATTTTTGAGTGAATTGCAGAACGTCAGATTTTTGCTGAAATTGTGACCGCGCGGCTTAGGGATTTTTTCAAAAAAAGTTGTTCAGACGTCGAGGGCTAATTCTGTTTTCGATGATACAAACCCATCTGTTTCCACCGAAAAACCTTTCAGGTGATCCTTTGCAACAGCTTGGCACCATTTTTGAGTGAATTGCAGAACGTCAGATTTTTGCTGAAATTGTGACAGCGCAGCTTACGGTTTTTTAAAAAAATTGTTCAGACGTCGAGGGCTAATTCTCTTTTCGATGATAAAAACCCATCTGTTTCCACCGAAAAACCTTTCAGGGGATCCTTTACAACAGCATGGCATCATTTTTGAGTGAATTGCAGAACTTCAGATTTTTGCTGAAATTGTGAGCGCGCGGCTTAGGGATTTTTTCAAAAAAAGTTGTACAGACGTCGAGGGCTAATTCTGTTTCCGATGATAAAAACCCATCTGTTTCCAACTGAAAAGCCTTTCAGGGCATCGTTTACAACAGCTTGGCACCATTTTTGAGTGAATTGCAGAACGTCAGATTTTTTCTGAAATTGTGACCGCGCGGCTTAGGGATTTTTTCAGAAAAAATGGTTCAGACGTCGAGGGCTAATTCTGTTTTCGATGATAAAAACCCATCTGTTTCCACCGAAAAACCTTTCAGGGGATCCTTTGCAACAGCTTGGCACCATTTTTGAGTGAATTGCAGAACGTCAGATTTTTGCAGAAATTGTGACCGCGCGGCTTAGGGATTTTTTCAAAAAAAGTTGTTCATACGTAGAGGGCTATTTCTGTTTCCGATTATAAGAACCCATGTTTTTCCACGGAAAAACCTTTCAGGGCATCGTTTACAACAGCTTGGCACCATTTTTGAGTGAATTGCGGAACGTCAGATTTTTGCTGAAATTGTGACCGCGCGGCTTAGGGATTTTTTCAAAAAAAGTTGTTCAGACATCGAGGGCTAATTCTGTTTTCGATGATAAAAACCCATCTGTTTTCACCGAGAAGCCTTTCAGGGGATCGTTTGCAACAGCTTGGCACCATTTTTGAGTGAATTGCAGAACGTCAGATTTTTGCTGAAATTGTGACCGCGCGGCTTAGGGTTTTTCAAAAAAAGTTGTTCAGACGTCGAGGGCTAAGTCTGTTTCCGATGATAAAAACCCATCTGTTTCCCCCGAGAAACCTTTCAGGGGATCGTTTGCAACAGCTTGGCACCATTTTTGAGTGAATTGCAGAACGTCAGATTTTTGCTGAAATTGGGACCGCGCGGCTTAGGGATTTTTTCAAAAAAAGTTGTTCAGACGTCGAGGGCTATTTCTGTTTCCGATGATAAGAACCCATGTTTTTCCACCGAAAAACCTTTCAGGGCATAGTTTACAACAGCTTGGCACCATTTTTGAGTGAATTGCAGAACGTCAGATTTTTGCTGAAATTGTGACCGTGCGGCTTAGGTATTTTTTCAAAAAAAGTTGTTCAGACGTTGAGGGCTAATTCTGTTTTCGATGATAAAAACCCATCTGTTTCCACCGAAAAACCTTTCAGGTGATCCTTTGCAACAGCTTGGCACCATTTTTGAGTGAATTGCAGAACGTCAGATTTTTGCTGAAATTGTGACCGCGCAGCTTAGGGTTTTTTAAAAAAATTGTTCAGACGTCAAGGGCTAATTCTGTTTTCGATGATAAAAACCCATCTGTTTCCACCGAAAAACCTTTCAGGGGATCCTTTACAACAGCATGGCATCATTTTTGAGTGAATTGCAGAACGTCAGATTTTTGCTGAAATTGTGACCGCGCGGCTTAGGGATTTTTTCAAAAAAAGTTCTTCAGACGTCGAGGGCTAAGTCTGTTTCCGATGATAAAAACCCATCTGTTTCCACTGAAAAACCTTTCAGGGGATCGTTTGCAACAGCTTGGCATCATTTTTGAGTGAATTGCAGAACATCAGATTTTTGCTGAAATTGTGACCGCGCGGCTTAGGGATTTTTTCAAAAAAAGTTGTTCAGACGTCGAGGGCTAATTCTGTTTCCGATGATAAAAACCCATCTGTTTCCACTGAAAAGCCTTTCAGGGCATCGTTTACAACAGCTTGGCACCATTTTTGAGTGAATTGCAGAACGTCAGATTTTTGCTGAAATTGTGACCGCGCGGCTTAGGGATTTTTTCAGAAAAAATGGTTCAGACGTCGAGGGCTAATTCTGTTTTCGATGATAAAAACCCATCTGTTTCCACCGAAAAACCTTTCAGGGGATCCTTTGCAACAGCTTGGCACCATTTTTGAGTGAATTGCAGAACGTCAGATTTTTGCAGAAATTGTGACCGCGCGGCTTAGGGATTTTTTCAAAAAAAGTTGTTCATACGTAGAGGGCTATTTCTGTTTCCGATGATAAGAACCCATGTTTTTCCACGGAAAAACCTTTCAGGGCATCGTTTACAACAGCTTGGCACCATTTTTGAGTGAATTGCAGAACGTCAGATTTTTGCTGAAATTGTGACCACGCGGCTTAGGGATTTTTTCAAAAAAAGTTGTTCAGACGTCGAGGGCTAATTCTGTTTTCGATTTTTAAAAACCCATCTGTTTCCACCGAAAAACCTTTCAGGGGATCCTTTGCAACAGCTTGGCACCATTTTTGAGTGAATTGCAGAACGTCAGATTTTTGCTGAAATTGTGACCGCGCAGCTTAGGGTTTTTTAAAAAAATTGTTCAGACGTCGAGGGCTAATTCTGTTTTCGATGATAAAAACCCATCTGTTTCCACCGAAAAACCTTTCAGGGGATCCTTTACAACAGCATGGCATCATTTTTGAGTGAATTGCAGAACTTCAGATTTTTGCTGAAATTGCGACCGCGCCGCTTAGGGATTTTTTCAAAAAAAGTTGTTCAAACGTCGAGGGCTAATACTGTTTCCGATGATAAAAACCCATCTGTTTCCCCTGAAAAACCTTTCAGGAGATCGTTTGCACCAGCTTGGCATCATTTTTGAGTGAATTGCAGAACGTCAGATTTTTGCTGAAATTGTGACCGCGCGGCTTAGGGATTTTTTCAGAAAAAATGGTTCAGACGTCAAGGGCTAATTCTGTTTTCGATGATAAAAACCCATCTGTTTCCACCGAGAAACCTTTCAGGGGATCGTTTGCAACAGCTTGGCACCATTTTTGAGTGAATTGCAGAACGTCAGATTTTTGCTGAAATTGTGACCGTGCGGCTTAGGGATTTTTTCAAAAAAAGTTGTTCATACGTAGAGGGCTATTTCTGTTTCCAATGATAAGAACCCATGTTTTTCCACCGAAAAACCTTTCAGGGCATAGTTTACAACAGCTTGGCACCATTTTTGAGTGAATTGCAGAACGTCAGATTTTTGCTGAAATTGTGACCGCGCGGCTTAGGGATTTTTTCAAAAAAAGTTGTTCAGACGTAGAGGGCTAATTCTGTTTTCGATGATAAAAACCCATCTGTTTCCACCGAAAAACCTTTCAGGTGATCCTTTGCAACAGCTTGGCACCATTTTTGAGTGAATTGCAGAACGTCAGATTTTTGCTGAAATTGTGACAGCGCAGCTTACGGTTTTTTAAAAAAATTGTTCAGACGTCGAGGGCTAATTCTCTTTTCGATGATAAAAACCCATCTGTTTCCACCGAAAAACCTTTCAGGGGATCCTTTACAACAGCTTGGCACCATTTTTGAGTGAATTGCAGAACGTCAGATTTTTGCTGAAATTGTGACCGCGCGGCTTAGGGATTTTTTCAAAAAAAGTTGTTCAGACGTAGAGGGCTAATTCTGTTTCCGATGATAAAAACCCATCTGTTTCCACTGAAAAACCTTTCAGGGGATCGTTTGCAACAGCTTGGCACCATTTTTGAGTGAATTGCAGAACCTCAGATTTTTGCTGAAATTGTGACCGCGCGGCTTAGGGATTTTTTCAAAAAAAGTTGTTCAGACGTCAAACGGCTAGTTCTGTTTCTGATGATAAAAACCCATCTGTTTCCACCGAAAAACCTTTCAGGGGATCCTTTGCAACAGCTTGGCGCCATTTTTGAGTGAATTGCAGAACCTCAGATTTTTGCTGAAATTGTGAGCGCGCGGCTTAGGGATTTTTTCAAAAAAAGTTGTTCAGACGTCGAGGGCTAATTCTGTTTCCGATGATAAAAACCCATCTGTTTCCAACTGAAAAGCCTTTCAGGGCATCGTTTACAACAGCTTGGCACCATTTTTGAGTGAATTGCAGAACGTCAGATTTTTTCTGAAATTGTGACCGCGCGGCTTAGGGATTTTTTCAGAAAAAATGGTTCAGACGTCGAGGGCTAATTCTGTTTTCGATGATAAAAACCCATCTGTTTCCACCGAAAAACCTTTCAGGGGATCCTTTGCAACAGCTTGGCACCATTTTTGAGTGAATTGCAGAACGTCAGATTTTTGCAGAAATTGTGACCGCGCGGCTTAGGGATTTTTTCAAAAAAAGTTGTTCATACGTAGAGGGCTATTTCTGTTTCCGATTATAAGAACCCATGTTTTTCCACGGAAAAACCTTTCAGGGCATCGTTTACAACAGCTTGGCACCATTTTTGAGTGAATTGCGGAACGTCAGATTTTTGCTGAAATTGTGACCGCGCGGCTTAGGGATTTTTTCAAAAAAAGTTGTTCAGACATCGAGGGCTAATTCTGTTTTCGATGATAAAAACCCATCTGTTTCCACCGAGAAGCCTTTCAGGGGATCGTTTGCAACAGCTTGGCACCATTTTTGAGTGAATTGCAGAACGTCAGATTTTTGCTGAAATTGTGACCGCGCGGCTTAGGGTTTTTCAAAAAAAATTGTTCAGACGTCGAGGGCTAAGTCTGTTTCCGATGATAAAAACCCATCTGTTTCCCCCGAGAAACCTTTCAGGGGATCGTTTGCAACAGCTTGGCACCATTTTTGAGTGAATTGCAGAACGTCAGATTTTTGCTGAAATTGGGACCGCGCGGCTTAGGGATTTTTTCAAAAAAAGTTGTTCAGACGTCGAGGGCTATTTCTGTTTCCGATGATAAGAACCCATGTTTTTCCACCGAAAAACCTTTCAGGGCATAGTTTACAACAGCTTGGCACCATTTTTGAGTGAATTGCAGAACGTCAGATTTTTGCTGAAATTGTGACCGCGCGGCTTAGGGATTTTTTCAAAAAAAGTTGTTCAGACGTCGAGGGCTAATTCTGTTTTCGATGATAAAAACCCATCTGTTTCCACCGAAAAACCTTTCAGGTGATCCTTTGCAACAGCTTGGCACCATTTTTGAGTGAATTGCAGAACGTCAGATTTTTGCTGAAATTGTGACCGCGCAGCTTAGGGTTTTTTAAAAAAATTGTTCAGACGTCAAGGGCTAATTCTGTTTTCGATGATAAAAACCCATCTGTTTCCACCGAAAAACCTTTCAGGGGATCCTTTGCAACAGCTTGGCACCATTTTTGAGTGAATTGCAGAACGTCAGATTTTTGCAGAAATTGTGACCGCGCGGCTTAGGGATTTTTTCAAAAAAAGTTGTTCATACGTAGAGGGCTATTTCTGTTTCCGATGATAAGAACCCATGTTTTTCCACGGAAAAACCTTTCAGGGCATCGTTTACAACAGCTTGGCACCATTTTTGAGTGAATTGCAGAACGTCAGATTTTTGCTGAAATTGTGACCACGCGGCTTAGGGATTTTTTCAAAAAAAGTTGTTCAGACGTCGAGGGCTAATTCTGTTTTCGATTTTTAAAAACCCATCTGTTTCCACCGAAAAACCTTTCAGGGGATCCTTTGCAACAGCTTGGCACCATTTTTGAGTGAATTGCAGAACGTCAGATTTTTGCTGAAATTGTGACCGCGCAGCTTAGGGTTTTTTAAAAAAATTGTTCAGACGTCGAGGGCTAATTCTGTTTTCGATGATAAAAACCCATCTGTTTCCACCGAAAAACCTTTCAGGGGATCCTTTACAACAGCATGGCATCATTTTTGAGTGAATTGCAGAACTTCAGATTTTTGCTGAAATTGCGACCGCGCCGCTTAGGGATTTTTTCAAAAAAAGTTGTTCAAACGTCGAGGGCTAATACTGTTTCCGATGATAAAAACCCATCTGTTTCCCCTGAAAAACCTTTCAGGAGATCGTTTGCACCAGCTTGGCATCATTTTTGAGTGAATTGCAGAACGTCAGATTTTTGCTGAAATTGTGACCGCGCGGCTTAGGGATTTTTTCAGAAAAAATGGTTCAGACGTCAAGGGCTAATTCTGTTTTCGATGATAAAAACCCATCTGTTTCCACCGAGAAACCTTTCAGGGGATCGTTTGCAACAGCTTGGCACCATTTTTGAGTGAATTGCAGAACGTCAGATTTTTGCAGAAATTGTGACCGTGCGGCTTAGGGATTTTTTCAAAAAAAGTTGTTCATACGTAGAGGGCTATTTCTGTTTCCAATGAAAAGAACCCATGTTTTTCCACCGAAAAACCTTTCAGGGCATAGTTTACAACAGCTTGGCACCATTTTTGAGTGAATTGCAGAACGTCAGATTTTTGCTGAAATTGTGACCGCGCGGCTTAGGGATTTTTTCAAAAAAAGTTGTTCAGACGTAGAGGGCTAATTCTGTTTTCGATGATAAAAACCCATCTGTTTCCACCGAAAAACCTTTCAGGTGATCCTTTGCAACAGCTTGGCACCATTTTTGAGTGAATTGCAGAACGTCAGATTTTTGCTGAAATTGTGACAGCGCAGCTTACGGTTTTTTAAAAAAATTGTTCAGACGTCGAGGGCTAATTCTGTTTCCGATGATAAAAACCCATCTGTTTCCACTGAAAAACCTTTCAGGGGATCGTTTGCAACAGCTTGGCATCATTTTTGAGTGAATTGCAGAACGTCAGATTTTTGCTGAAATTGTGACCGCGCGGCTTAGGGATTTTTTCAAAAAAAGTTGTTCAGACGTCAAACGGCTAGTTCTGTTTCTGATGATAAAAACCCATCTGTTTCCACCAAAAAAACCTTTCAGGGGATCCTTTGCAACAGCTTGGCGCCATTTTTGAGTGAATTGCAGAACCTCAGATTTTTGCTGAAATTGTGAGCGCGCGGCTTAGGGATTTTTTCAAAAAAAGTTGTTCAGACGTCGAGGGCTAATTCTGTTTCCGATGATAAAAACCCATCTGTTTCCACCGAAAAACCTTTCAGGGGATCCTTTGCAACAGCTTGGCACCATTTTTGAGTGAATTGCAGAACGTCAGATTTTTGCAGAAATTGTGACCGCGCGGCTTAGGGATTTTTTCAAAAAAAGTTGTTCATACGTAGAGGGCTATTTCTGTTTCCGATGATAAGAACCCATGTTTTTCCACGGAAAAACCTTTCAGGGCATCGTTTACAACAGCTTGGCACCATTTTTGAGTGAATTGCGGAACGTCAGATTTTTGCTGAAATTGTGACCGCGCGGCTTAGGGATTTTTTCAAAAAAAGTTGTTCAGACGTCAAGGGCTAATTCTGTTTTCGATGATAAAAACCCATCTGTTTCCACCGAAAAACCTTTCAGGGGATCCTTTGCAACAGCTTGGCACCATTTTTGAGTGAATTGCAGAAGGTCAGATTTTTGCTGAAATTGTGACCGCGCGGCTTAGGGATTTTTTCAAAAAAAGTTGTTCAAACGTCGAGGGCTAATACTGTTTCTGATGATAAAAACCCATCTGTTTCCACTGAAAAACCTTTCAGGAGATCGTTTGCACCAGCTTGGCATCATTTTTGAGTGAATTGCAGAACGTCAGATTTTTGCTGAAATTGTGACGGCGCGGCTTAGGGATTTTTTCAAAAAAAGTTGTTCAGACATCAAGGGCTAATTCTGTTTTCGATGATAAAAACCCATCTGTTTCCACCGAAAAACCTTTCAGGGGATCGTTTACACCAGCTTGGCGCCATTTTTGAATGAATTGCAGAACGTCAGATTTTTGCTGAAATTGTGACCGCGCGGCTTAGGGATTTTTTCAAAAAAAGTTGTTCAGACATCAAGGGCTAATTCTGTTTTCGATGATAAAAACCCATCTGTTTCCACCGAGAAGCCTTTCAGGGGTTCGTTTGCAACAGCTTGGCACCATTTTTGAGTGAATTGCAGAACGTCAGATTTTTGCTGAAATTGTGACCGCGCGGCTTAGGGTTTTTTAAAAAATTTGTTCAGACGTCGAGGGATAATTCTGTTTTCGATGATAAAAACCCATCTGTTTCCACCGAAAAACCTTTCAGGGGATCCTTTACAACAGCATGGCATCATTTTTGATTGAATTGCAGAACGTCAGATTTTTGCTGAAATTGTGACCGCGCGGCTTAGGGATTTTTTCAAAAAAAGTTGTTCAGACGTCGAGGGCTATTTCTGTTTCCGATGATAAGAACCCATGTTTTTCCACCGAAAAACCTTTCAGGGGATCCTTTGCAACAGCTTGGCACCATTTTTGAGTGAATTGCAGAACGTCAGATTTTTGCTGAAATTGTGACCGCGCGGCTTAGGGATTTTTTCAGAAAAAATGGTTCAGAGGTCGAGGGCTAATTCTGTTTTCGATGATAAAAACCCATCTGTTTCCAACGAGAAACCTTTCAGGGGATCGTTTGCAACAGCTTGGCACCATTTTTGAGTGAATTGCAGAACGTCAGATTTTTGCAGAAATTGTGACCGCGCGGCTTAGGGATTTTTTCAAAAAAAGTTGTTCAGACGTAGAGGGCTATTTCTGTTTCCGATGATAAAAACCCATCTGTTTCCACCGGGAAACCTTTCAGGGCATCGTTTACAACAGCTTGGCACCATTTTTGAGTGAATTGCAGAACGTCAGATTTTTGCTGAAATTGTGACCGCGCGGCCTAGGGATTTTTTCAAAAAAAGTTGTTCATACGTAGAGGCCTAAGTCTGTTTCCGATTATAAAAACCCATCTGTTTCCACTGAAAAACCTTTCAGGGCAACGTTTACACCAGCTTGGCGCCATTTTTGAATGAATCGCAGAACGTCAGATTTTTGCTGAAATTGTGACCGCGCGGCTTAGGGATTTTTTCAAAAAAAGTTGTTCAGACATCGAGGGCTAATTCTGTTTTCGATGATAAAAACCCATCTGTTTCCACCGAGAAGCCTTTCAGGGGATCGTTTGCAACAGCTTGGCACCATTTTTGAGTGAATTGTAGAACGTCAGATTTTTGCTGAAATTGTGACCGCGCGGCTTAGTGTTTTTTAAAAAATTTGTTCAGACGTCGAGGGATAATTCTGTTTTCGATGATAAAAACCCATCTGTTTCCACCGAAAAACCTTTCAGGGGATCCTTTACAACAGCTTGGCATCATTTTTGAGTGAATTGCAGAACGTCATATTTTTGCTGAAATTGTGACCGCGCGGCTTAGGGATTTTTTCAAAAAAAGTTGTTCAGACGTCGAGGGCTATTTCTGTTTCCGATGATAAGAACCCATGTTTTTCCATCGAAAAACCTTTCAGGGCATAGTTTACAACAGCTTGGCACCATTTTTGAGTGAATTGCAGAACGTCAGATTTTTGCTCAAATTGTGACCGCGCGGCTTAGGGATTTTTTCAAAAAAAGTTGTTCAGACGTCGAGGGCTAATTTTGTTTTCGATGATAAAAACCCATCTGTTTCCACCGAAAAACCTTTCAGGTGATCCTTTGCAACAGCTTGGCACCATTTTTGAGTGAATTGCAGAACGTCAGATTTTTGCTGAAATTGTGACCGCGCAGCTTAGGGTTTTTTAAAAAAATTGTTCAGACGTCGAGGGCTAATTCTGTTTTCGATTTTTAAAAACCCATCTGTTTCCACCGAAAAACCTTTCAGGGGATCCTTTGCAACAGCTTGGCACCATTTTTGAGTGAATTGCAGAACGTCAGATTTTTGCTGAAATTGTGACCACGCGGCTTAGGGATTTTTTCAAAAAAAGTTGTTCAGACGTCGAGGGCTAATTCTGTTTTCGATTTTTAAAAACCCATCTGTTTCCACCGAAAAACCTTTCAGGGGATCCTTTGCAACAGCTTGGCACCATTTTTGAGTGAATTGCAGAACGTCAGATTTTTGCTGAAATTGTGACCGCGCAGCTTAGGGTTTTTTAAAAAAATTGTTCAGACGTCGAGGGCTAATTCTGTTTTCGATGATAAAAACCCATCTGTTTCCACCGAAAAACCTTTCAGGGGATCCTTTACAACAGCATGGCATCATTTTTGAGTGAATTGCAGAACTTCAGATTTTTGCTGAAATTGCGACCGCGCCGCTTAGGGATTTTTTCAAAAAAAGTTGTTCAAACGTCGAGGGCTAATATTGTTTCCGATGATAAAAACCCATCTGTTTCCCCTGAAAAACCTTTCAGGAGATCGTTTGCACCAGCTTGGCATCATTTTTGAGTGAATTGCAGAACGTCAGATTTTTGCTGAAATTGTGACCGCGCGGCTTAGGGATTTTTTCAGAAAAAATGGTTCAGACGTCAAGGGCTAATTCTGTTTTCGATGATAAAAACCCATCTGTTTCCACCGAGAAACCTTTCAGGGGATCGTTTGCAACAGCTTGGCACCATTTTTGAGTGAATTGCAGAACGTCAGATTTTTGCAGAAATTGTGACCGTGCGGCTTAGGGATTTTTTCAAAAAAAGTTGTTCATACGTAGAGGGCTATTTCTGTTTCCAATGATAAGAACCCATGTTTTTCCACCGAAAAACCTTTCAGGGCATAGTTTACAACAGCTTGGCACCATTTTTGAGTGAATTGCAGAACGTCAGATTTTTGCTGAAATTGTGACCGCGCGGCTTAGGGATTTTTTCAAAAAAAGTTGTTCAGACGTAGAGGGCTAATTCTGTTTTCGATGATAAAAACCCACCTGTTTCCACCGAAAAACCTTTCAGGTGATCCTTTGCAACAGCTTGGCACCATTTTTGAGTGAATTGCAGAACGTCAGATTTTTGCAGAAATTGTGACCGCGCGGCTTAGGGATTTTTTCAAAAAAAGTTGTTCAGACGTAGAGGGCTATTTCTGTTTCCGATGATAAAAACCCATCTGTTTCCACCGGGAAACCTTTCAGGGGATCCTTTGCAACAGCTTGGCACCATTTTTGAGTGAATTGCAGAACCTCAGATTTTTGCTGAAATTGTGAGCGCGCGGCTTAGGGATTTTTTCAAAAAAAGTTGTTCAGACGTCGAGGGCTAATTCTGTTTCCGATGATAAAAACCCATCTGTTTCCAACTGAAAAGCCTTTCAGGGCATCGTTTACAACAGCTTGGCACCATTTTTGAGTGAATTGCAGAACGTCAGATTTTTTCTGAAATTGTGACCGCGCGGCTTAGGGATTTTTTCAGAAAAAATGGTTCAGACGTCGAGGGCTAATTCTGTTTTCGATGATAAAAACCCATCTGTTTCCACCGAAAAACCTTTCAGGGGATCCTTTGCAACAGCTTGGCACCATTTTTGAGTGAATTGCAGAACGTCAGATTTTTGCAGAAATTGTGACCGCGCGGCTTAGGGATTTTTTCAAAAAAAGTTGTTCATACGTAGAGGGCTATTTCTGTTTCCGATTATAAGAACCCATGTTTTTCCACGGAAAAACCTTTCAGGGCATCGTTTACAACAGCTTGGCACCATTTTTGAGTGAATTGCGGAACGTCAGATTTTTGCTGAAATTGTGACCGCGCGGCTTAGGGATTTTTTCAAAAAAAGTTGTTCAGACATCGAGGGCTAATTCTGTTTTCGATGATAAAAACCCATCTGTTTCCACCGAGAAGCCTTTCAGGGGATCGTTTGCAACAGCTTGGCACCATTTTTGAGTGAATTGCAGAACGTCAGATTTTTGCTGAAATTGTGACCGCGCGGCTTAGGGTTTTTCAAAAAAAGTTGTTCAGACGTCGAGGGCTAAGTCTGTTTCCGATGATAAAAACCCATCTGTTTCCCCCGAGAAACCTTTCAGGGGATCGTTTGCAACAGCTTGGCACCATTTTTGAGTGAATTGCAGAACGTCAGATTTTTGCTGAAATTGGGACCGCGCGGCTTAGGGATTTTTTCAAAAAAAGTTGTTCAGACGTCGAGGGCTATTTCTGTTTCCGATGATAAGAACCCATGTTTTTCCACCGAAAAACCTTTCAGGGCATAGTTTACAACAGCTTGGCACCATTTTTGAGTGAATTGCAGAACGTCAGATTTTTGCTGAAATTGTGACCGCGCGGCTTAGGGATTTTTTCAAAAAAAGTTGTTCAGACGTCGAGGGCTAATTCTGTTTTCGATGATAAAAACCCATCTGTTTCCACCGAAAAACCTTTCAGGTGATCCTTTGCAACAGCTTGGCACCATTTTTGAGTGAATTGCAGAACGTCAGATTTTTGCTGAAATTGTGACCGCGCAGCTTAGGGTTTTTTAAAAAAATTGTTCAGACGTCAAGGGCTAATTCTGTTTTCGATGATAAAAACCCATCTGTTTCCACCGAAAAACCTTTCAGGGGATCCTTTACAACAGCATGGCATCATTTTTGAGTGAATTGCAGAACGTCAGATTTTTGCTGAAATTGTGACCGCGCGGCTTAGGGATTTTTTCAAAAAAAGTTCTTCAGACGTCGAGGGCTAATTCTGTTTCCGATGATAAAAACCCATCTGTTTCCACTGAAAAACCTTTCAGGGGATCGTTTGCAACAGCTTGGCACCATTTTTGTGTGAATTGCAGAACGTCAGATTTTTGCTGAAATTGTGACCGCGCGGCTTAGGGATTTTTTCAAAAAAAGTTGTTCAGACGTCGAGGGCTAAGTCTGTTTCCGATGATAAAAACCCATCTGTTTCCACTGAAAAACCTTTCAGGGGATCGTTTGCAACAGCTTGGCATCATTTTTGAGTGAATTGCAGAACATCAGATTTTTGCTGAAATTGTGACCGCGCGGCTTAGGGATTTTTTCAAAAAAAGTTGTTCAGACGTCGAGGGCTAATTCTGTTTCCGATGATAAAAACCCATCTGTTTCCACTGAAAAGCCTTTCAGGGCATCGTTTACAACAGCTTGGCACCATTTTTGAGTGAATTGCAGAACGTCAGATTTTTGCTGAAATTGTGACCGCGTGGCTTAGGGATTTTTTCAGAAAAAATGGTTCAGACGTCGAGGGCTAATTCTGTTTTCGATGATAAAAACCCATCTGTTTCCACCGAAAAACCTTTCAGGGGATCCTTTGCAACAGCTTGGCACCATTTTTGAGTGAATTGCAGAACGTCAGATTTTTGCAGAAATTGTGACCGCGCGGCTTAGGGATTTTTTCAAAAAAAGTTGTTCATACGTAGAGGGCTATTTCTGTTTCCGATGATAAGAACCCATGTTTTTCCACGGAAAAACCTTTCAGGGCATCGTTTACAACAGCTTGGCACCATTTTTGAGTGAATTGCAGAACGTCAGATTTTTGCTGAAATTGTGACCACGCGGCTTAGGGATTTTTTCAAAAAAAGTTGTTCAGACGTCGGGGGCTAATTCTGTTTTCGATTTTTAAAAACCCATCTGTTTCCACCGAAAAACCTTTCAGGGGATCCTTTGCAACAGCTTGGCACCATTTTTGAGTGAATTGCAGAACGTCAGATTTTTGCTGAAATTGTGACCGCGCGGCTTAGGGATTTTTTCAGAAAAAATGGTTCAGAAGTCAAGGGCTAATTCTGTTTTCGATGATAAAAACCCATCTGTTTCCACCGAGAAACCTTTCAGGGGATCGTTTGCAACAGCTTGGCACCATTTTTGAGTGAATTGCAGAACGTCAGATTTTTGCAGAAATTGTGACCGTGCGGCTTAGGGATTTTTTCAAAAAAAGTTGTTCATACGTAGAGGGCTATTTCTGTTTCCAATGATAAGAACCCATGTTTTTCCACCGAAAAACCTTTCAGGGCATAGTTTACAACAGCTTGGCACCATTTTTGAGTGAATTGCAGAACGTCATATTTTTGCTGAAATTGTGACCGCGCGGCTTAGGGATTTTTTCAAAAAAAGTTGTTCAGACGTAGAGGGCTAATTCTGTTTTCGATGATAAAAACCCATCTGTTTCCACCGAAAAACCTTTCAGGTGATCCTTTGCAACAGCTTGGCACCATTTTTGAGTGAATTGCAGAACGTCAGATTTTTGCTGAAATTGTGACAGCGCAGCTTACGGTTTTTTAAAAAAATTGTTCAGACGTCGAGGGCTAATTCTGTTTCCGATGATAAAAACCCATCTGTTTCCACTGAAAAACCTTTCAGGGGATCGTTTGCAACAGCTTGGCACCATTTTTGTGTGAATTGCAGAACGTCAGATTTTTGCTGAAATTGTGACCGCGCGGCTTAGGGATTTTTTCAAAAAAAGTTGTTCAGACGTCGAAAGCTAAGTCTGTTTCCGATGATAAAAACCCATCTGTTTCCACTGAAAAACCTTTCAGGGGATCGTTTGCAACAGCTTGGCATCATTTTTGAGTGAATTGCAGAACGTCAGATTTTTGCTGAAATTGTGACCGCGCGGCTTAGGGATTTTTTCAAAAAAAGTTGTTCAGACGTCAAACGGCTAGTTCTGTTTCTGATGATAAAAACCCATCTGTTTCCACCGAAAAACCTTTGAGGGGATCCTTTGCAACAGCTTGGCGCCATTTTTGAGTGAATTGCAGAACCTCAGATTTTTGCTGAAATTGTGAGCGCGCGGCTTAGGGATTTTTTCAAAAAAAGTTGTTCAGACGTCGAGGGCTAATTCTGTTTCCGATGATAAAAACCCATATGTTTCCAACTGAAAAGCCTTTCAGGGCATCGTTTACAACAGCTTGGCACCATTTTTGAGTGAATTGCAGAACGTCAGATTTTTGCTGAAATTGTGACCGCGCGGCTTAGGGATTTTTTCAGAAAAAATGGTTCAGACGTCGAGGGCTAATTCTGTTTTCGATGATAAAAACCCATCTGTTTCCACCGAAAAACCTTTCAGGGGATCCTTTGCAACAGCTTGGCACCATTTTTGAGTGAATTGCAGAACGTCAGATTTTAGCTGAAATTGTGACCGCGCGGCTTAGGGATTTTTTCAAAAAAAGTTGTTCATACGTAGAGGGCTATTTCTGTTTCCGATGATAAGAACCCATGTTTTTCCACGGAAAAACCTTTCAGGGCATCGTTTACAACAGCTTGGCACCATTTTTGAGTGAATTGCGGAACGTCAGATTTTTGCTGAAATTGTGACCGCGCGGCTTAGGGATTTTTTCAAAAAAAGTTGTTCAGACGTCAAGGGCTAATTCTGTTTTCGATGATAAAAACCCATCTGTTTCCACCGAAAAACCTTTCAGGGGATCCTTTGCAACAGCTTGGCACCATTTTTGAGTGAATTGCAGAAGGTCAGATTTTTGCTGAAATTGTGACCGCGCGGCTTAGGGTTTTTTAAAAAATTTGTTCAGACGTCGAGGGATAATTCTGTTTTCGATGATAAAAACCCATCTGTTTCCACCGAAAAACCTTTCAGGGGATCCTTTACAACAGCATGGCATCATTTTTGATTGAATTGCAGAACGTCAGATTTTTGCTGAAATTGTGACCGCGCGGCTTAGGGATTTTTTCAAAAAAAGTTGTTCAGACGTCGAGGGCTATTTCTGTTTCCGATGATAAGAACCCATGTTTTTCCACCGAAAAACCTTTCAGGGGATCCTTTGCAACAGCTTGGCACCATTTTTGAGTGAATTGCAGAACGTCAGATTTTTGCTGAAATTGTGACCGCGCGGCTTAGGGATTTTTTCAGAAAAAATGGTTCAGACGTCGAGGGCTAATTCTGTTTTCGATGATAAAAACCCATCTGTTTCCAACGAGAAACCTTTCAGGGGATCGTTTGCAACAGCTTGGCACCATTTTTGAGTGAATTGCAGAACGTCAGATTTTTGCAGAAATTGTGACCGCGCGGCTTAGGGATTTTTTCAAAAAAAGTTGTTCAGACATCGAGGGCTAATTCTGTTTTCGATGATAAAAACCCATCTGTTTCCACCGAGAAGCCTTTCAGGGGATCGTTTGCAACAGCTTGGCACCATTTTTGAGTGAATTGTAGAACGTCAGATTTTTGCTGAAATTGTGACCGCGCGGCTTAGTGTTTTTTAAAAAATTTGTTCAGACGTCGAGGGATAATTCTGTTTTCGATGATAAAAACCCATCTGTTTCCACCGAAAAACCTTTCAGGGGATCCTTTACAACAGCTTGGCATCATTTTTGAGTGAATTGCAGAACGTCATATTTTTGCTGAAATTGTGACCGCGCGGCTTAGGGATTTTTTCAAAAAAAGTTGTTCAGACGTCGAGGGCTATTTCTGTTTCCGATGATAAGAACCCATGTTTTTCCATCGAAAAACCTTTCAGGGCATAGTTTACAACAGCTTGGCACCATTTTTGAGTGAATTGCAGAACGTCAGATTTTTGCTCAAATTGTGACCGCGCGGCTTAGGGATTTTTTCAAAAAAAGTTGTTCAGACGTCGAGGGCTAATTTTGTTTTCGATGATAAAAACCCATCTGTTTCCACCGAAAAACCTTTCAGGTGATCCTTTCCAACAGCTTGGCACCATTTTTGAGTGAATTGCAGAACGTCAGATTTTTGCTGAAATTGTGACCGCGCAGCTTAGGGTTTTTTAAAAAAATTGTTCAGACGTCGAGGGCTAATTCTGTTTTCGATGATAAAAACCCATCTGTTTCCACCGAAAAACCTTTCAGGGGATCCTTTACAACAGCATGGCATCATTTTTGGGTGAATTGCAGAACGTCAGATTTTTGCTAAAATTGTGACCGCGCGGCTTAGGGATTTTTTCAAAAAAACTTCTTCAGACGTCGAGGGCTAATTCTGTTTCCGATGATAAAAACCCATCTGTTTCCACCGAAAAACCTTTCAGGGGATCCTTTGCAACAGCTTGGCACCATTTTTGAGTGAATTGCAGAACGTCAGATTTTTGCTGAAATTGTGACCGCGCGGCTTAGGGATTTTTTCAAAAAAAGTTGTTCAAACGTCGAGGGCTAATACTGTTTCTGATGATAAAAACCCATCTGTTTCCACTGAAAAACCTTTCAGGAGATCGTTTGCACCAGCCTAGCATCATTTTTGAGTGAATTGCAGAACGTCAGATTTTTGCTGAAATTGTGACCGCGCGGCTTAGGGATTTTTTCAAAAAAAGTTGTTCAGACATCAAGGGCTAATTCTGTTTTCGATGATAAAAACCCATCTGTTTCCACCGAAAAACCTTTCAGGGGATCGTTTACACCAGCTTGGCGCCATTTTTAAATGAATTGCAGAACGTCAGATTTTTGCTGAAATTGTGACCGCGCGGCTTAGGGATTTTTTCAAAAAAAGTTGTTCAGACATCAAGGGCTAATTCTGTTTTCGATGATAAAAACCCATCTGTTTCCACCGAGAAGCCTTTCAGGGGTTCGTTTGCAACAGCTTGGCACCATTTTTGAGTGAATTGCAGAACGTCAGATTTTTGCTGAAATTGTGACCGCGCGGCTTAGGGTTTTTTAAAAAATTTGTTCAGACGTCGAGGGATAATTCTGTTTTCGATGATAAAAACCCATCTGTTTCCACCGAAAAACCTTTCAGGGGATCCTTTACAACAGCATGGCATCATTTTTGATTGAATTGCAGAACGTCAGATTTTTGCTGAAATTGTGACCGCGCGGCTTAGGGATTTTTTCAAAAAAAGTTGTTCAGACGTCGAGGGCTATTTCTGTTTCCGATGATAAGAACCCATGTTTTTCCACCGAAAAACCTTTCAGGGGATCCTTTGCAACAGCTTGGCACCATTTTTGAGTGAATTGCAGAACGTCAGATTTTTGCTGAAATTGTGACCGCGCGGCCTAGGGATTTTTTCAAAAAAAGTTGTTCATACGTAGAGGCCTAAGTCTGTTTCCGATTATAAAAACCCATCTGTTTCCACTGAAAAACCTTTCAGGGCATCGTTTACACCAGCTTGGCGCCATTTTTGAATGAATCGCAGAACGTCAGATTTTTGCTGAAATTGTGACCGCGCGGCTTAGGGATTTTTTCAAAAAAAGTTGTTCAGACATCGAGGGCTAATTCTGTTTTCGATGATAAAAACCCATCTGTTTCCACCGAGAAGCCTTTCAGGGGATCGTTTGCAACAGCTTGGCACCATTTTTGAGTGAATTGTAGAACGTCAGATTTTTGCTGAAATTGTGACCGCGCGGCTTAGGGTTTTTTAAAAAATTTGTTCAGACGTCGAGGGATAATTCTGTTTTCGATGATAAAAACCCATCTGTTTCCACCGAAAAACCTTTCAGGGGATCCTTTACAACAGCTTGGCATCATTTTTGAGTGAATTGCAGAACGTCATATTTTTGCTGAAATTGTGACCGCGCGGCTTAGGGATTTTTTCAAAAAAAGTTGTTCAGACGTTGAGGGCTATTTCTGTTTCCGATGATAAGAACCCATGTTTTTCCACCGAAAAACCTTTCAGGGCATAGTTTACAACAGCTTGGCACCATTTTTGAGTGAATTGCAGAACGTCAGATTTTTGCTGAAATTGTGACCGCGCGGCTTAGGGATTTTTTCAAAAAAAGTTGTTCAGACGTCGAGGGCTAATTTTGTTTTCGATGATAAAAACCCATCTGTTTCCACCGAAAAACCTTTCAGGTGATCCTTTGCAACAGCTTGGCACCATTTTTGAGTGAATTGCAGAACGTCAGATTTTTGCTGAAATTGTGACCGCGCAGCTTAGGGTTTTTTAAAAAAATTGTTCAGACGTCGAGGGCTAATTCTGTTTTCGATGATAAAAACCCATCTGTTTCCACCGAAAAACCTTTCAGGGGATCCTTTACAACAGCATGGCATCATTTTTGGGTGAATTGCAGAACGTCAGATTTTTGCTGAAATTGTGACCGCGCGGCTTAGGGATTTTTTCAAAAAAACTTCTTCAGACGTCGAGGGCTAATTCTGTTTCCGATGATAAAAACCCATCTGTTTCCACTGAAAAACCTTTCAGGGGATCGTTTGCAACAGCTTGGCATCATTTTTGAATGAATTGCAGAACGTCAGATTTTTGCTGAAATTGTGACCGCGCGGCTTAGGGATTTTTTCAGAAAAAATGGTTCAGACGTCGAGGGCTAATTCTGTTTTCGATGATAAAAACCCATCTGTTTCCACCGAAAAACCTTTCAGGGGATCTTTTGCAACAGCTTGGCACCATTTTTGAGTGAATTGCAGAACGTCAGATTTTTACTGAAATTGTGACCGCGCGGCTTAGGGATTTTTTCAAAAAAAATTGTTCAGACGTCGAGGGCTAAGTCTGTTTTCGATGATAAAAACCCATCTGTTTCCACCGAAAAACCTTTTAGGGGATCGTTTACAACAGCATGGCATCATTTTTGAGTGAATTGCAGAACTTCAGATTTTTGCTGAAATTGTGACCGCGCGGCTTAGGGATTTTTTCAAAAAAAGTTGCTCAGACGTCGAGGGCTATTTCTGTTTCCGATGATAAGAACCCATGTTTTTCAACCGAAAAACCTTTCAGGGCATCGTTTACAACAGCTTGGCACCATTTTTGAGTGAATTGCAGAACGTCAGATTTTTGCTGAAATTGTGACCGCGCGGCTTAGGGATTTTTTCAAAAAAAGTTGTTCAAACGTCGAGGGCTAATTCTGTTTCCGATGATAAAAACCCATCTGTTTCCACTGAAAAACCTTTCAGGGGATCGTTTGCAACAGCTTGGCATCATTTTTGAGTGAATTGCAGAACGTCAGATTTTTGCTGAAATTGTGACCGCGCGGCTTAGGGATTTTTTCAAAAAAAGTTGTTCAGACGTAGAGGGCTAATTCTGTTTTCGATGATAAAAACCCATCTGTTTCCACCGAAAAACCTTTCAGGTGATCCTTTGCAACAGCTTGGCACCATTTTTGAGTGAATTGCAGAACGTCAGATTTTTGCTGAAATTGTGACAGCGCAGCTTACGGTTTTTTAAAAAAATTGTTCAGACGTCGAGGGCTAATTCTGTTTCCGATGATAAAAACCCATCTGTTTCCACCGAGAAGCCTTTCAGGGGTTCGTTTGCAACAGCTTGGCACCATTTTTGAGAGAATTGCAGAACGTCAGATTTTTGCTGAAATTGTGACCGCGCGGCTTAGGGTTTTTTAAAAAATTTGTTCAGACGTCGAGGGATAATTCTGTTTTCGATGATAAAAACCCATCTGTTTCCACCGAAAAACCTTTCAGGGGATCCTTTACAACAGCATGGCATCATTTTTGATTGAATTGCAGAACGTCAGATTTTTGCTGAAATTGTGACCGCGCGGCTTAGGGATTTTTTCAAAAAAAGTTGTTCAGACGTCGAGGGCTATTTCTGTTTCCGATGATAAGAACCCATGTTTTTCCACCGAAAAACCTTTCAGGGGATCCTTTGCAACAGCTTGGCACCATTTTTGAGTGAATTGCAGAACGTCAGATTTTTGCTGAAATTGTGACCGCGCGGCTTAGGGATTTTTTCAGAAAAAATGGTTCAGACGTCGAGGGCTAATTCTGTTTTCGATGATAAAAACCCATCTGTTTCCACCGAGAAACCTTTCAGGGGATCGTTTGCAACAGCTTGGCACCATGTTTGAGTGAATTGCAGAACGTCAGATTTTTGCAGAAATTGTGACCGCGCGGCTTAGGGATTTTTTCAAAAAAAGTTGTTCATACGTAGAGGGCTATTTCTGTTTCCGATGATAAAAACCCATCTGTTTCCACCGGGAAACCTTTCAGGGCATCGTTTACAACAGCTTGGCACCATTTTTGAGTGAATTGCAGAACGTCAGATTTTTGCTGAAATTGTGACCGCGCGGCCTAGGGATTTTTTCAAAAAAAGTTGTTCATACGTAGAGGCCTAAGTCTGTTTCCGATTATAAAAACCCATCTGTTTCCACTGAAAAACCTTTCAGGGCATCGTTTACACCAGCTTGGCGCCATTTTTGAATGAATCGCAGAACGTCAGATTTTTGCTGAAATTGTGACCGCGCGGCTTAGGGATTTTTTCAAAAAAAGTTGTTCAGACATCGAGGGCTAATTCTGTTTTCGATGATAAAAACCCATCTGTTTCCACCGAGAAGCCTTTCAGGGGATCGTTTGCAACAGCTTGGCACCATTTTTGAGTGAATTGTAGAACGTCAGATTTTTGCTGAAATTGTGACCGCGCGGCTTAGGGTTTTTTAAAAAATTTGTTCAGACGTCGAGGGATAATTCTGTTTTCGATGATAAAAACCCATCTGTTTCCACCGAAAAACCTTTCAGGGGATCCTTTACAACAGCTTGGCATCATTTTTGAGTGAATTGCAGAACGTCATATTTTTGTTGAAATTGTGACCGCGCGGCTTAGGGATTTTTTCAAAAAAAGTTGTTCAGACGTCCAGGGCTATTTCTGTTTCCGATGATAAGAACCCATGTTTTTCCACCGAAAAACCTTTCAGGGCATAGTTTACAACAGCTTGGCACCATTTTTGAGTGAATTGCAGAACGTCAGATTTTTGCTGAAATTGTGACCGCGCGGCTTAGGGATTTTTTCAAAAAAAGTTGTTCAGACGTCGAGGGCTAATTTTGTTTTCGATGATAAAAACCCATCTGTTTCCACCGAAAAACCTTTCAGGTGATCCTTTGCAACAGCTTGGCACCATTTTTGAGTGAATTGCAGAACGTCAGATTTTTGCTGAAATTGTGACCGCGCAGCTTAGGGTTTTTTAAAAAAATTGTTCAGACGTCGAGGGCTAATTCTGTTTTCGATGATAAAAACCCATCTGTTTCCACCGAAAAACCTTTCAGGGGATCCTTTACAACAGCATGGCATCATTTTTGGGTGAATTGCAGAACGTCAGATTTTTGCTGAAATTGTGACCGCGCGGCTTAGGGATTTTTTCAAAAAAACTTCTTCAGACGTCGAGGGCTAATTCTGTTTCCGATGATAAAAACCCATCTGTTTCCACCGAAAAACCTTTCAGGGGATCGTTTGCAACAGCTTGGCATCATTTTTGAATGAATTGCAGAACGTCAGATTTTTGCTGAAATTGTGACCGCGCGGCTTAGGGATTTTTTCAGAAAAAATGGTTCAGACGTCGAGGGCTAATTCTGTTTTCGATGATAAAAACCCATCTGTTTCCACCGAAAAACCTTTCAGGGGATCTTTTGCAACAGCTTGGCACCATTTTTGAGTGAATTGCAGAACGTCAGATTTTTGCTGAAATTGTGACCGCGCGGCTTAGGGATTTTTTCAAAAAAATTTGTTCAGACGTCGAGGGCTAAGTCTGTTTTCGATGATAAAAACCCATCTGTTTCCACCGAAAAACCTTTTAGGGGATCGTTTACAACAGCATGGCATCATTTTTGAGTGAATTGCAGAACTTCAGATTTTTGCTGAAATTGTGACCGCGCGGCTTAGGGATTTTTTCAAAAAAAGTTGCTCAGACGTCGAGGGCTATTTCTGTTTCCGATGATAAGAACCCATGTTTTTCAACCGAAAAACCTTTCAGGGCATCGTTTACAACAGCTTGGCACCATTTTTGAGTGAATTGCAGAACGTCAGATTTTTGCTGAAATTGTGACCGCGCGGCTTAGGGATTTTTTCAAAAAAAGTTGTTCAAACGTCGAGGGCTAATTCTGTTTCCGATGATAAAAACCCATCTGTTTCCACTGAAAAACCTTTCAGGGGATCGTTTGCAACAGCTTGGCATCATTTTTGAGTGAATTGCAGAACGTCAGATTTTTGCTGAAATTGTGACCGCGCGGCTTAGGGATTTTTTCAAAAAAAGTTGTTCAGACGTCGAGGGCTAATTCTCTTTTCGATGATAAAAACCCATCTGTTTCCACCGAAAAACCTTTCAGGGGATCGTTTGCAACAGCTTGGCGCCATTTTTGAGTGAATTGCAGAACGTCAGATTTTTGCTGAAATTGTGAACGCGCGGCTTAGGGATTTTTTCAAAAAAAGTTGTTCAGACGTCGAGGGCTAAGTCTGCTTCCGATGATAAAAACCCATCTGTTTCCACTGAAAAACCTTTCAGGGGATCGTTTGCAACAGCTTGGCATCATTTTTGAGTGAATTGCAGAACGTCAGATTTTTCCTGAAATTGTGACCGCGCGGCTTAGGGATTTTTTCAGAAAAAATGGTTCAGACGTCGAGGGCTAATTCTGTTTTCGATGATAAAAACCCATCTGTTTCCACCGAAAAACCTTTCAGGGGATCCTTTGCAACAGCTTGGCACCATTTTTGAGTGAATTGCAGAACGTCAGATTTTTGCAGAAATTGTGACCACGCGGCTTAGGGATTTTTTCAAAAAAAGTTGTTAATACGTAGCGGGCTATTTTTGTTTCCGATGATAATAACCCATGTTTTTCCACCGAAAAACCTTTCAGGGCATCGTTTACAACAGCTTGGCACCATTATTGAGTGAATTGCAGAACGTCAGATTTTTGCTGAAATTGTGACCGCGCGGCTTAGGGATTTTTTCAAAAAAAGTTGTTCAAACGTCGAGGGCTAATACTGTTTCCGATGATAAAAACCCATCTGTTTCCACTGAAAAACCTTTCAGGGGATCGTTTGCAACAGTTTGGCACCATTTTTGAGTGAATTGCAGAACGTCAGATTTTTGCTGAAATTGTGACCGCGCGGCTTAGGGATTTTTTCAAAAAAAGTTGTTCATACGTAGAGGGCTATTTCTGTTTCCGATGATAAGAACCCATGTTTTTCCACCGAAAAACCTTTCAGGGCATCGTTTGCAACAGCTTGGCACCATTTTTGAGTGAATTACAGAACGTCAGATTTTTGCTGAAATTGTGACCGCGCGGCCGAGGGATTTTTTCAAAAAAAGTTGTTCATACGTAGAGGGCTAAGTCTGTTTCTGATTATAAAAACCCATCTGTTTCCACTGAAAAACCTTCAGGGGATCGTTTACAACAGCTTGGCGCCATTTTTGAGTGAATTGCAGAACGTCAGATTTTTGCTGAAATTGTGACCGCGCGGCTTAGGGATTTTTTCAAAAAAAGTTGTTCAGACGTCGAGGGCTAAGTCTGTTTTCGATGATAAAAACCCATCTGTTTCCACCGAAAAACCTTTCAGGGGATCCTTTGCAACAGCTTCGCACCATTTTTGAGTGAATTGCAAAACGTCAAATTTTTGCTGAAATTGTGACCGCGCGGCTTAGGGTTTTTTAAAAAATTTGTTCAGACGTCGAGGGCTAATTCTGTTTTCGATGATAAAAACCCATCTGTTTCCACCGAAAAACCTTTCAGGGGATCCTTTACAACAGCATGGCATCATTTTTGAGTGAATTGCAGAACGTCAGATTTTTGCAGAAATTGTGACCGCGCTGCTTAGGGATTTTTTCAAAAAAAGTTGTTCATACGTAGAGGGCTATTTCTGTTTCCGATGATAAGAACCCATGTTTTTCCACGGAAAAACCTTTCAGGGCATCGTTTACAACAGCTTGGCACCATTTTTGAGTGAATTGCAGAACGTCAGATTTTTGCTGAAATTGTGACCACGCGGCTTAGGGATTTTTTCAAAAAAAGTTGTTCATACGTAGAGGGCTATTTCTGTTTCCGATGATAAGAACCCATGTTTTTCCACCGAAAAACCTTTCAGGGCATCGTTTACAACAGCTTGGCACCATTTTTGAGTGAATTGCAGAACGTCAGATTTTTGCTGAAATTGTGACCGCGCGGCCTAGGGATTTTTTCAAAAAAAGTTGTTCATACGTAGAGGGCTAAGTCTGTTTCCGATTATAAAAACCCATCTGTTTCCACTGAAAAACCTTTCAGGGGATCGTTTACACCAGCTTGGCGCCATTTTTGAATGAATTGCAGAACGTCAGATTTTTGCTGAAATTGTGACCGCGCGGCTTAGGGATTTTTTCAAAAAAAGTTGTTCAGACATCGAGGGCTAATTCTGTTTTCGATGATAAAAATCCATCTGTTTCCACCGAGAAGCCTTTCAGGGGATCGTTTGCAACAGTTTGGCACCATTTTTGAGTGAATTGCAGAACGTCAGATTTTTGCTGAAATTGTGACCGCGCCGCTTAGGGTTTTTTAAAAAATTTGTTCAGACTTCGAGGGATAATTCTGTTTTCGATGATAAAAACCCATCTGTTTCCACCGAAAAACCTTTCAGGGGATCCTTTACAACAGCATGGCATCATTTTTGAGTGAATTGCAGAACGTCAGATTTTTGCTGAAATTGTGACCGCGCGGCTTAGGGATTTTTTCAAAAAAAGTTGTTGAGACGTCGAGGGCTATTTCTGTTTCCGATGATAAGAACCCATGTTTTTCCACCGAAAAACCTTTCAGGGCATAGTTTACAACAGCTTGGCACCATTTTTGAGTGAATTGCAGAACGTCAGATTTTTGCTGAAATTGTGACCGCGCGGCTTAGGGTTTTTTAAAAACTGGTTCAGACGTCGAGGGATAATTCTGTTTTCGATGATAAAAACCCATCTGTTTCCACTGAAAAACCTTTCAGGGGATCGTTTGCAACAGCTTGGCATCATTTTTGAATGAATTGCAGAACGTCAGATTTTTGCTGAAATTGTGACCGCGCGGCTTAGGGATTTTTTCAGAAAAAATGGTTCAGACGTCGAGGGCTAATTCTGTTTTCGATGATAAAAACCCATCTGTTTCCACCGAAAAACCTTTCAGGGGATCTTTTGCAACAGCTTGGCACCATTTTTGAGTGAATTGCAGAACGTCAGATTTTTGCTGAAATTGTGACCGCGCGGCTTAGGGATTTTTTCAAAAAAAGCTGCTCAGACGTCGAGGGCTATTTCTGTTTCCGATGATAAGAACCCATGTTTTTCAACCGAAAAACCTTTCAGGGCATCGTTTACAACAGCTTGGCACCATTTTTGAGTGAATTGCAGAACGTCAGATTTTTGCTGAAATTGTGACCGCGCGGCTTAGGGATTTTTTCAAAAAAAGTTGTTCAAACGTCGAGGGCTAATTCTGTTTCCGATGATAAAAACCCATCTGTTTCCACTGAAAAACCTTTCAGGGGATCGTTTGCAACAGCTTGGCATCATTTTTGAGTGAATTGCAGAACGTCAGATTTTTGCTGAAATTGTGACCGCGCGGCTTAGGGATTTTTTCAAAAAAAGTTGTTCAGACGTCGAGGGCTAATTCTCTTTTCGATGATAAAAACCCATCTGTTTCCACCGAAAAACCTTTCAGGGGATCGTTTCCAACAGCTTGGCGCCATTTTTGAGTGAATTGCAGAACGTCAGATTTTTGCTGAAATTGTGAACGCGCGGCTTAGGGATTTTTTCAAAAAAAGCATCTGTCCGTTTCCACAGCTATTTTTTGTGTAGGGCTAAGTCTGCTTCCGATGATAAATCTGTTTCCACTGAAAAACTTGGCTTGCAACAGCTTGGCATCATTTTTGAGTGAATTGCAGAACGTCAGATTTTTTCCTGAAATTGTGACCGCGCGGCTTAGGGATTTTTTCAGAAAATGTTCAGACGTCGAGGGCTAATTCTGTTTTCGATGATAAAAACCCATCTGTTTCCACCGGAAAACCTTTCAGGGGATCCTTTGCAACAGCTTGGAACCATTTTTGAGTGAATTGCAGAACGTCAGATTTTTGCTGAAATTGTGACCGCGCGGCTTAGGGATTTTTTCAAAAAAATTTGTTCAGACGTCGAGGGCTAAGTCTGTTTTCGATGATAAAAACCCATCTGTTTCCACCGAAAAACCTTTTAGGGGATCGTTTACAACAGCATGGCATCATTTTTGAGTGAATTGCAGAACTTCAGATTTTTGCTGAAATTGTGACCGCGCGGCTTAGGGATTTTTTCAAAAAAAGTTGCTCAGACGTCGAGGGCTATTTCTGTTTCCGATGATAAGAACCCATGTTTTTCAACCGAAAAACCTTTCAGGGCATCGTTTACAACAGCTTGGCACCATTTTTGAGTGAATTGCAGAACGTCAGATTTTTGCTGAAATTGTGACCGCGCGGCTTAGGGATTTTTTCAAAAAAAGTTGTTCAAACGTCGAGGGCTAATTCTGTTTCCGATGATAAAAACCCATCTGTTTCCACTGAAAAACCTTTCAGGGGATCGTTTGCAACAGCTTGGCATCATTTTTGAGTGAATTGCAGAACGTCAGATTTTTGCTGAAATTGTGACAGCGCGGCTTAGGGATTTTTTCAAAAAAAGTTGTTCAGACGTCGAGGGCTAATTCTCTTTTCGATGATAAAAACCCATCTGTTTCCACCGAAAAACCTTTCAGGGGATCGTTTCCAACAGCTTGGCGCCATTTTTGAGTGAATTGCAGAACGTCAGATTTTTGCTGAAATTGTGAACGCGCGGCTTAGGGATTTTTTCAAAAAAAGTTGTTCAGACGTCGAGGGCTAAGTCTGCTTCCGATGATAAAAACCCATCTGTTTCCACTGAAAAACCTTTCAGGGGATCGTTTGCAACAGCTTGGCATCATTTTTGAGTGAATTGCAGAACGTCAGATTTTTCCTGAAATTGTGACCGCGCAGCTTAGGGATTTTTTCAGAAAAAATGGTTCAGACGTCGAGGGCTAATTCTGTTTTCGATGATAAAAACCCATCTGTTTCCACCGAAAAACCTTTCAGGGGATCCTTTGCAACAGCTTGGCACCATTTTTGAGTGAATTGCAGAACGTCAGATTTTTGCAGAAATTGTGACCGCGCGGCTTAGGGATTTTTTCAAAAAAAGTTGTTCATACGTAGAGGGCTATTTCTGTTTCCGATGATAAGAACCCATGTTTTTCCACCGAAAAACCTTTCAGGGCATCATTTACAACAGCTTGGCACCATTTTTGAGTGAATTGCAGAACGTCAGATTTTTGCTGAAATTGTGACCGCGCGCTTAGGGATTTTTTCAAAAAAAGTTGTTCAGACGTCGAGGGCTAATTCTGTTTTTGATGATAAAAACCCATCTGTTTGCACCGAAAAACCTTTCAGGGGATCCTTTGCAACAGCTTGGCACCATTTTTGAGTGAATTGCAGAACGTCAGATTTTTGCAGAAATTGTGACCACGCGGCTTAGGGATTTTTTCAAAAAAAGTTGTTAATACGTAGCGGGCTATTTCTGTTTCCGATGATAATAACCCATGTTTTTCCACCGAAAAACCTTTCAGGGCATCGTTTACAACAGCTTGGCACCATTATTGAGTGAATTGCAGAACGTCAGATTTTTGCTGAAATTGTGACCGCGCGGCTTAGGGATTTTTTCAAAAAAAGTTGTTCAAACGTCGAGGGCTAATACTGTTTCCGATGATAAAAACCCATCTGTTTCCACTGAAAAACCTTTCAGGGGATCGTTTGCAACAGTTTGGCACCATTTTTGAGTGAATTGCAGAACGTCAGATTTTTGCTGAAATTGTGACCGCGCGGCTTAGGGATTTTTTCAAAAAAAGTTGTTCATACGTAGAGGGCTATTTCTGTTTCCGATGATAAGAACCCATGTTTTTCCACCGAAAAACCTTTCAGGGCATCGTTTGCAACAGCTTGGCACCATTTTTGAGTGAATTACAGAACGTCAGATTTTTGCTGAAATTGTGACCGCGCGGCCGAGGGATTTTTTCAAAAAAAGTTGTTCATACGTAGAGGGCTAAGTCTGTTTCTGATTATAAAAACCCATCTGTTTCCACTGAAAAACCTTCAGGGGATCGTTTACAACAGCTTGGCGCCATTTTTGAGTGAATTGCAGAACGTCAGATTTTTGCTGAAATTGTGACCGCGCGGCTTAGGGATTTTTTCAAAAAAAGTTGTTCAGACGTCGAGGGCTAATTCTGTTTTCGATGATAAAAACCCATCTGTTTCCACCGAAAAACCTTTCAGGGGATCCTTTGCAACAGCTTCGCACCATTTTTGAGTGAATTGCAAAACATCAAATTTTTGCTGAAATTGTGACCGCGCGGCTTAGGGTTTTTTAAAAAATTTGTTCAGACGTCGATGGCTAATTCTGTTTTCGATGATAAAAACCCATCTGTTTCCACCGAAAAACCTTTCAGGGGATCCTTTACAACAGCATGGCATCATTTTTGAGTGAATTGCAGAACGTCAGATTTTTGCTGAAATTGTGACCGCGCGGCTGAGGGATTTTTTCAAAAAAAGTTGTTCAGACGTCGAGGGCTAATTCTGTTTTCGATGATAAAAACCCATCTGTTTGCACCGAAAAACCTTTCAGGGGATCCTTTGCAACAGCTTGGCACCATTTTTGAGTGAATTGCAGAACGTCAGATTTTTGCAGAAATTGTGACCACGCGGCTTAGGGATTTTTTCAAAAAAAGTTGTTAATACGTAGCGGGCTATTTCTGTTTCCGATGATAATAACCCATGTTTTTCCACCGAAAAACCTTTCAGGGCATCGTTTACAACAGCTTGGCACCATTATTGAGTGAATTGCAGAACGTCAGATTTTTGCTGAAATTGTGACCGCGCGGCTTAGGGATTTTTTCAAAAAAAGTTGTTCAAACGTCGAGGGCTAATACTGTTTCCGATGATAAAAACCCATCTGTTTCCACTGAAAAACCTTTCAGGGGATCGTTTGCAACAGTTTGGCACCATTTTTGAGTGAATTGCAGAACGTCAGATTTTTGCTGAAATTGTGACCGCGCGGCTTAGGGATTTTTTCAAAAAAAGTTGTTCATACATAGAGGGCTATTTCTGTTTCCGATGATAAGAACCCATGTTTTTCCACCGAAAAACCTTTCAGGGCATCGTTTGCAACAGCTTGGCACCATTTTTGAGTGAATTACAGAACGTCAGATTTTTGCTGAAATTGTGACCGCGCGGCCGAGGGATTTTTTCAAAAAAAGTTGTTCATACGTAGAGGGCTAAGTCTGTTTCTGATTATAAAAACCCATCTGTTTCCACTGAAAAACCTTCAGGGGATCGTTTACAACAGCTTGGCGCCATTTTTGAGTGAATTGCAGAACGTCAGATTTTTGCTGAAATTGTGACCGCGCGGCTTAGGGATTTTTTCAAAAAAAGTTGTTCAGACGTCGAGGGCTAATTCTGTTTTCGATGATAAAAACCCATCTGTTTCCACCGAAAAACCTTTCAGGGGATCCTTTGCAACAGCTTCGCACCATTTTTGAGTGAATTGCAAAACATCAAATTTTTGCTGAAATTGTGACCGCGCGGCTTAGGGTTTTTTAAAAAATTTGTTCAGACGTCGAGGGCTAATTCTGTTTTCGATGATAAAAACCCATCTGTTTCCACCGAAAAACCTTTCAGGGGATCCTTTACAACAGCATGGCATCATTTTTGAGTGAATTGCAGAACGTCAGATTTTTGCTGAAATTGTGACCGCGCGGCTGAGGGATTTTTTCAAAAAAAGTTGTTCAGACGTCGAGGGCTAATTCTGTTTTCGATGATAAAAACCCATCTGTTTCCACCGAGAAACCTTTCAGGGGATCGTTTGCAACAGCTTGGCACCATTTTTGAGTGAATTGCAGAACGTCAGATTTTTGCAGAAATTGTGACCGCGCGGCTTAGGGATTTTTTCAAAAAAAGTTGTTCATACGTAGAGGGCTATTTCTGTTTCCGATGATAAGAACCCATGTTTTTCCACCGAAAAACCTTTCAGGGCATCGTTTACAACAGCTTGGCACCATTTTTGAGTGAATTGCAGAACGTCAGATTTTTGCTGAAATTGTGACCGCGCGGCCTAGGGATTTTTTCAAAAAAAGTTGTTCATACGTAGAGGGCTAAGTCTGTTTCCGATTATAAAAACCCATCTGTTTCCACTGAAAAACCTTTCAGGGGATCGTTTACACCAGCTTGGCGCCATTTTTGAATGAATTGCAGAACGTCAGATTTTTGCTGAAATTGTGACCGCGCGGCTTAGGGATTTTTTCAAAAAAAGTTGTTCAGACATCGAGGGCTAATTCTGTTTTCGATGATAAAAATCCATCTGTTTCCACCGAGAAGCCTTTCAGGGGATCGTTTGCAACAGTTTGGCACCATTTTTGAGTGAATTGCAGAACGTCAGATTTTTGCTGAAATTGTGACCGCGCCGCTTAGGGTTTTTTAAAAAATTTGTTCAGACTTCGAGGGATAATTCTGTTTTCGATGATAAAAACCCATCTGTTTCCACCGAAAAACCTTTCAGGGGATCCTTTACAACAGCATGGCATCATTTTTGAGTGAATTGCAGAACGTCAGATTTTTGCTGAAATTGTGACCGCGCGGCTTAGGGATTTTTTCAAAAAAAGTTGTTGAGACGTCGAGGGCTATTTCTGTTTCCGATGATAAGAACCCATGTTTTTCCACCGAAAAACCTTTCAGGGCATAGTTTACAACAGCTTGGCACCATTTTTGAGTGAATTGCAGAACGTCAGATTTTTGCTGAAATTGTGTCCGCGCGGCTTAGGGTTTTTTAAAAACTGGTTCAGACGTCGAGGGATAATTCTGTTTTCGATGATAAAAACCCATCTGTTTCCACCGAGAAACCTTTCAGGGGATCGTTTGCAACAGCTTGGCATCATTTTTGAGTGAATTGCAGAAAGTCAGATTTTTGCTGAAATTGTGACCGCGCGGCTTAGGGATTTTTTCAAAAAAAGTTGTTCAGACGTCGAGGGCTATTTCTGTTTCCGATGATAAGAACCCATGTTTTTCCACTGAAAAACCTTTCAGGGCATAGTTTACAACAGCTTGGCACCATTTTTGAGTGAATTGCAGAACGTCAGATTTTTGCTGAAATTGTGACCGCGCGGCTTAGGGATTTTTTCAAAAAAAGTTGTTCAGACGTCGAGGGCTAATTCTGTTTTCGATGATAAAAACCCATCTGTTTCCACCGAAAAACCTTTCAGGTGATCCTTTGCAACAGCTTGGCACCATTTTTGAGTGAATTGCAGAACGTCAGATTTTTGCTGAAATTGTGACCGCGCAGCTTAGGGTTTTTTAAAAAAATTGTTCAGACGTCGAGGGCTAATTCTGTTTTCGATGATAAAAACCCATCTGTTTCCACCGAAAAACCTTTCAGGGGATCCTTTACAACAGCATGGCATCATTTTTGAGCGAATTGCAGAACGTCAGATTTTTGCTGAAATTGTGACCGCGCGGCTTAGGGATTTTTTCAAAAAAACTTCTTCAGACGTCGAGGGCTAATTCTGTTTCCGATGATAAAAACCCATCTGTTTCCACTGAAAAACCTTTCAGGGGATCGTTTGCAACAGCTTAGCACCATTTTTGAGTGAATTGCAGAACCTCAGATTTTTGCTGGAATTGTGACCGCGCGGCTTAGGGATTCTTTCAAAAAAAGTTGTTCAGACGTCGAGGGCTAATTCTGTTTTCGATGATAAAAACCCATCTGTTTCCACCGAAAAACCTTTCAGGGGATCTTTTGCAACAGCTTGGCACCATTTTTGAGTGAATTGCAGAACGTCAGATTTTTGCTGAAATTGTGACCGCGCGGCTTAGGGATTTTTTCAAAAAAATTTGTACAGACGTCGAGGGCTAAGTCTGTTTTCGATGATAAAAACCCATGTTTTTCAACCGAAAAACCTTTCAGGGCATCGTTTACAACAGCTTGGCATCATTTTTGAGTGAATTGCAGAACGTCAGATTTTTGCTGAAATTGTGACCGCGCGGCTTAGGGATTTTTTCAAAAAAAGTTGTTCAGACGTCGAGGGCTAATTCTGTTTTCGATGATAAAAACCCATCTGTTTCCTCTGAAAAACCTTTCAGGGGATCGTTTGCAACAGCTTGGCATCATTTTTGAGTGAATTGCAGAACGTCAGATTTTTGCTGAAATTGTGACCGCGCGGCTTAGGGATTTTTTCAAAAAAAGTTGTTCACACGTCGAGGGCTAAGTCTGCTTCCGATAATAAAAACCCATCTTTTTCAACTGAAAAACCTTTCAGGGGATCGTTTGCAACAGCTTGGCATCATTTTTGAGTGAATTGCAGAACGTCAGATTTTTGCTGAAATTGTGACCGCGCGGCTTAGGGATTTTTTCAGAAAAAATGGTTCAGACGTCGAGGGCTAATTCTGTTTTCGATGATAAAAACCCATCTGTTTCCACCGAAAAACCTTTCAGGGGATCGTTTGCAACAGCTTGGCATCATTTTTGAGTGAATTGCAGAACGTCAGATTTTTGCTGAAATTGTGACCGCGCGGCTTAGGGATTTTTTCAAAAAAAGTTGTTCAGACGTCGAGGGCTAAGTCTGCTTCCGATGATAAAAACCCATCTGTTTCCACTGAAAAACCTTTCAGGGGATCGTTTGCAACAGCTTGGCATCATTTTTGAGTGAATTGCAGAACGTCAGATTTTTCCTGAAATTGTGACCGCGCGGCTTAGGGATTTTTTCAGAAAAAATGGTTCAGACGTCGAGGGCTAATTCTGTTTTCGATGATAAAAACCCATCTGTTTCCACCGAAAAACCTTTCAGGGGATCCTTTGCAACAGCTTGGCACCATTTTTGAGTGAATTGCAGAACGTCAGATTTTTGCAGAAATTGTGACCGCGCGGCTTAGGGATTTTTTCAAAAAAAGTTGTTCATACGTAGAGGGCTATTTCTGTTTCCGATGATAAGAACCCATGTTTTTCCACCGAAAAACCTTTCAGGGCATCGTTTACAACAGCTTGGCACCATTTTTGAGTGAATTGCAGAACGTCAGATTTTTGCTGAAATTGTGACCGCGCGGCCTAGGGATTTTTTCAAAAAAAGTTGTTCATACGTAGAGGGCTAAGTCTGTTTCCGATTATAAAAACCCATCTGTTTCCACTGAAAAACCTTTCAGGGGATCGTTTACACCAGCTTGGCGCCATTTTTGAATGAATTGCAGAACGTCAGATTTTTGCTGAAATTGTGACCGCGCGGCTTAGGGATTTTTTCAAAAAAAGTTGTTCGGACATCGAGGGCTAATTCTGTTTTTGATGATAAAAACCCATCTGTTTGCACCGAAAAACCTTTCAGGGGATCCTTTGCAACAGCTTGGCACCATTTTTGAGTGAATTGCAGAACGTCAGATTTTTGCAGAAATTGTGACCACGCGGCTTAGGGATTTTTTCAAAAAAAGTTTTTAATACGTAGCGGGCTATTTCTGTTTCCGATGATAATAACCCATGTTTTTCCACCGAAAAACCTTTCAGGGCATCGTTTACAACAGCTTGGCACCATTATTGAGTGAATTGCAGAACGTCAGATTTTTGCTGAAATTGTGACCGCGCGGCTTAGGGATTTTTTCAAAAAAAGTTGTTCAAACGTCGAGGGCTAATACTGTTTCCGATGATAAAAACCCATCTGTTTCCACTGAAAAACCTTTCAGGGGATCGTTTGCAACAGTTTGGCACCATTTTTGAGTGAATTGCAGAACGTCAGATTTTTGCTGAAATTGTGACCGCGCGGCTTAGGGATTTTTTCAAAAAAAGTTGTTCATACGTAGAGGGCTATTTCTGTTTCCGATGATAAGAACCCATGTTTTTCCACCGAAAAACCTTTCAGGGCATCGTTTGCAACAGCTTGGCACCATTATTGAGTGAATTGCAGAACGTCAGATTTTTGCTGAAATTGTGACCGCGCGGCCGAGGGATTTTTTCAAAAAAAGTTGTTCATACGTAGAGGGCTAAGTCTGTTTCTGATTATAAAAACCCATCTGTTTCCACTGAAAAACCTTCAGGGGATCGTTTACAACAGCTTGGCGCCATTTTTGAGTGAATTGCAGAACGTCAGATTTTTGCTGAAATTGTGACCGCGCGGCTTAGGGATTTTTTCAAAAAAAGTTGTTCAGACGTCGAGGGCTAATTCTGTTTTCGATGATAAAAACCCATCTGTTTCCACCGAAAAACCTTTCAGGGGATCCTTTGCAACAGCTTCGCACCATTTTTGAGTGAATTGCAAAACGTCAAATTTTTGCTGAAATTGTGACCGCGCGGCTTAGGGTTTTTTAAAAAATTTGTTCAGACGTCGAGGGCTAATTCTGTTTTCGATGATAAAAACCCATCTGTTTCCACCGAAAAACCTTTCAGGGGATCCTTTACAACAGCATGGCATCATTTTTGAGTGAATTGCAGAACGTCAGATTTTTGCTGAAATTGTGACCGCGCGGCTGAGGGATTTTTTCAAAAAAAGTTGTTCAGACGTCGAGGGCTAATTCTGTTTTCGATGATAAAAACCCATCTGTTTCCACCGAGAAACCTTTCAGGGGATCGTTTGCAACAGCTTGGCACCATTTTTGAGTGAATTGCAGAACGTCAGATTTTTGCAGAAATTGTGACCGCGCGGCTTAGGGATTTTTTCAAAAAAAGTTGTTCATACGTAGAGGGCTATTTCTGTTTCCGATGATAAGAACCCATGTTTTTCCACCGAAAAACCTTTCAGGGCATCGTTTACAACAGCTTGGCACCATTTTTGAGTGAATTGCAGAACGTCAGATTTTTGCTGAAATTGTGACCGCGCGGCCTAGGGATTTTTTCAAAAAAAGTTGTTCATACGTAGAGGGCTAAGTCTGTTTCCGATTATAAAAACCCATCTGTTTCCACTGAAAAACCTTTCAGGGGATCGTTTACACCAGCTTGGCGCCATTTTTGAATGAATTGCAGAACGTCAGATTTTTGCTGAAATTGTGACCGCGCGGCTTAGGGATTTTTTCAAAAAAAGTTGTTCAGACATCGAGGGCTAATTCTGTTTTCGATGATAAAAATCCATCTGTTTCCACCGAGAAGCCTTTCAGGGGATCGTTTGCAACAGTTTGGCACCATTTTTGAGTGAATTGCAGAACGTCAGATTTTTGCTGAAATTGTGACCGCGCCGCTTAGGGTTTTTTAAAAAATTTGTTCAGACTTCGAGGGATAATTCTGTTTTCGATGATAAAAACCCATCTGTTTCCACCGAAAAACCTTTCAGGGGATCCTTTACAACAGCATGGCATCATTTTTGAGTGAATTGCAGAACGTCAGATTTTTGCTGAAATTGTGACCGCGCGGCTTAGGGATTTTTTCAAAAAAAGTTGTTGAGACGTCGAGGGCTATTTCTGTTTCCGATGATAAGAACCCATGTTTTTCCACCGGAAAACCTTTCAGGGCATAGTTTACAACAGCTTGGCACCATTTTTGAGTGAATTGCAGAACGTCAGATTTTTGCTGAAATTGTGACCGCGCGGCTTAGGGTTTTTTAAAAACTGGTTCAGACGTCGAGGGATAATTCTGTTTTCGATGATAAAAACCCATCTGTTTCCACCGAGAAACCTTTCAGGGGATCGTTTGCAACAGCTTGGCATCATTTTTGAGTGAATTGCAGAAAGTCAGATTTTTGCTGAAATTGTGACCGCGCGGCTTAGGGATTTTTTCAAAAAAAGTTGTTCAGACGTCGAGGGCTATTTCTGTTTCCGATGATAAGAACCCATGTTTTTCCACTGAAAAACCTTTCAGGGCATAGTTTACAACAGCTTGGCACCATTTTTGAGTGAATTGCAGAACGTCAGATTTTTGCTGAAATTGTGACCGCGCGGCTTAGGGATTTTTTCAAAAAAAGTTGTTCAGACGTCGAGGGCTAATTCTGTTTTCGATGATAAAAACCCATCTGTTTCCACCGAAAAACCTTTCAGGTGATCCTTTGCAACAGCTTGGCACCATTTTTGAGTGAATTGCAGAACGTCAGATTTTTGCTGAAATTGTGACCGCGCAGCTTAGGGTTTTTTAAAAAAATTGTTCAGACGTCGAGGGCTAATTCTGTTTTCGATGATAAAAACCCATCTGTTTCCACCGAAAAACCTTTCAGGGGATCCTTTACAACAGCATGGCATCATTTTTGAGCGAATTGCAGAACGTCAGATTTTTGCTGAAATTGTGACCGCGCGGCTTAGGGATTTTTTCAAAAAAACTTCTTCAGACGTCGAGGGCTAATTCTGTTTCCGATGATAAAAACCCATCTGTTTCCACTGAAAAACCTTTCAGGGGATCGTTTGCAACAGCTTAGCACCATTTTTGAGTGAATTGCAGAACCTCAGATTTTTGCTGGAATTGTGACCGCGCGGCTTAGGGATTCTTTCAAAAAAAGTTGTTCAGACGTCGAGGGCTAATTCTGTTTTCGATGATAAAAACCCATCTGTTTCCACCGAAAAACCTTTCAGGGGATCTTTTGCAACAGCTTGGCACCATTTTTGAGTGAATTGCAGAACGTCAGATTTTTGCTGAAATTGTGACCGCGCGGCTTAGGGATTTTTTCAAAAAAATTTGTACAGACGTCGAGGGCTAAGTCTGTTTTCGATGATAAAAACCCATGTTTTTCAACCGAAAAACCTTTCAGGGCATCGTTTACAACAGCTTGGCATCATTTTTGAGTGAATTGCAGAACGTCAGATTTTTGCTGAAATTGTGACCGCGCGGCTTAGGGATTTTTTCAAAAAAAGTTGTTCAGACGTCGAGGGCTAATTCTGTTTTCGATGATAAAAACCCATCTGTTTCCTCTGAAAAACCTTTCAGGGGATCGTTTGCAACAGCTTGGCATCATTTTTGAGTGAATTGCAGAACGTCAGATTTTTGCTGAAATTGTGACCGCGCGGCTTAGGGATTTTTTCAAAAAAAGTTGTTCACACGTCGAGGGCTAAGTCTGCTTCCGATAATAAAAACCCATCTTTTTCAACTGAAAAACCTTTCAGGGGATCGTTTGCAACAGCTTGGCATCATTTTTGAGTGAATTGCAGAACGTCAGATTTTTGCTGAAATTGTGACCGCGCGGCTTAGGGATTTTTTCAGAAAAAATGGTTCAGACGTCGAGGGCTAATTCTGTTTTCGATGATAAAAACCCATCTGTTTCCACCGAAAAACCTTTCAGGGGATCGTTTGCAACAGCTTGGCATCATTTTTGAGTGAATTGCAGAACGTCAGATTTTTGCTGAAATTGTGACCGCGCGGCTTAGGGATTTTTTCAAAAAAAGTTGTTCAGACGTCGAGGGCTAAGTCTGCTTCCGATGATAAAAACCCATCTGTTTCCACTGAAAAACCTTTCAGGGGATCGTTTGCAACAGCTTGGCATCATTTTTGAGTGAATTGCAGAACGTCAGATTTTTCCTGAAATTGTGACCGCGCGGCTTAGGGATTTTTTCAGAAAAAATGGTTCAGACGTCGAGGGCTAATTCTGTTTTCGATGATAAAAACCCATCTGTTTCCACCGAAAAACCTTTCAGGGGATCCTTTGCAACAGCTTGGCACCATTTTTGAGTGAATTGCAGAACGTCAGATTTTTGCAGAAATTGTGACCGCGCGGCTTAGGGATTTTTTCAAAAAAAGTTGTTCATACGTAGAGGGCTATTTCTGTTTCCGATGATAAGAACCCATGTTTTTCCACCGAAAAACCTTTCAGGGCATCGTTTACAACAGCTTGGCACCATTTTTGAGTGAATTGCAGAACGTCAGATTTTTGCTGAAATTGTGACCGCGCGGCCTAGGGATTTTTTCAAAAAAAGTTGTTCATACGTAGAGGGCTAAGTCTGTTTCCGATTATAAAAACCCATCTGTTTCCACTGAAAAACCTTTCAGGGGATCGTTTACACCAGCTTGGCGCCATTTTTGAATGAATTGCAGAACGTCAGATTTTTGCTGAAATTGTGACCGCGCGGCTTAGGGATTTTTTCAAAAAAAGTTGTTCAGACATCGAGGGCTAATTCTGTTTTCGATGATAAAAATCCATCTGTTTCCACCGAGAAGCCTTTCAGGGGATCGTTTGCAACAGTTTGGCATCATTTTTGAGTGAATTGCAGAACGTCAGATTTTTGCTGAAATTGTGACCGCGCGGCTTAGGGATTTTTTCAAAAAAAGTTGTTCAGACGTCGAGGGCTAATTCTGTTTTCGATGATAAAAACCCATCTCTTTCCACCGAAAAACCTTTCAGGGGATCGTTTGCAACAGCTTGGCGCCATTTTTGAGTGAATTGCAGAACGTCAGATTTTTGCTGAAATTGTGAACGCGCGGCTTAGGGATTTTTTCAAAAAAAGTTGTTCAGACGTCGAGGGCTAAGTCTGCTTCCGATGATAAAAACCCATCTGTTTCCACTGAAAAACCTTTCAGGGGATCCTTTGCAACAGCTTGGCATCATTTTTGAGTGAATTGCAGAACGTCAGATTTTTGCTGAAATTGTGACCGCGCGGCTTAGGGATTTTTTCAGAAAAAATGGTTCAGACGTCGAGGGCTAATTCTGTTTTCGATGATAAAAACCCATCTGTTTCCACCGAAAAACCTTTCAGGGGATCCTTTGCAACAGCTTGGCACCATTTTTGAGTGAATTGCAGAACGTCAGATTTTTGCAGAAATTGTGACCGCGCGGCTTAGGGATTTTTTCAAAAAAAGTTGTTCATACGTAGAGGGCTATTTCTGTTTCCGATGATAAGAACCCATGTTTTTCCACCGAAAAACCTTTCAGGGCATCGTTTACAACAGCTTGGCACCATTTTTGAATGAATTGCAGAACGTCAGATTTTTGCTGAAATTGTGACCGCGCGGCTTAGGGATTTTTTCAAAAAAAGTTGTTCAGACATCGAGGGCTAATTCTGTTTTCGATGATAAAAATCCATCTGTTTCCACCGAGAAGCCTTTCAGGGGATCGTTTGCAACAGTTTGGCACCATTTTTGAATGAATTGCAGAACGTCAGATTTTTGCTGAAATTGTGACCGCGCGGCTTAGGGATTTTTTCAAAAAAAGTTGTTCAGACATCGAGGGCTAATTCTGTTTTCGATGATAAAAATCCATCTGTTTCCACCGAGAAGCCTTTCAGGGGATCGTTTACACCAGCTTGGCGCCATTTTTGAATGAATTGCAGAACGTCAGATTTTTGCTGAAATTGTGACCGCGCGGCTTAGGGATTTTTTCAAAAAAAGTTGTTCAGACATCGAGGGCTAATTCTGTTTTCGATGATAAAAATCCATCTGTTTCCACCGAGAAGCCTTTCAGGGGATCGTTTGCAACAGTTTGGCACCATTTTTGAGTGAATTGCAGAACGTCAGATTTTTGCTGAAATTGTGACCGCGCCGCTTAGGGTTTTTTAAAAAATTTGTTCAGACTTCGAGGGATAATTCTGTTTTCGATGATAAAAACCCATCTGTTTCCACCGAAAAACCTTTCAGGGGATCCTTTACAACAGCATGGCATCATTTTTGAGTGAATTGCAGAACGTCAGATTTTTGCTGAAATTGTGACCGCGCGGCTTAGGGATTTTTTCAAAAAAAGTTGTTGAGACGTCGAGGGCTATTTCTGTTTCCGATGATAAGAACCCATGTTTTTCCACCGAAAAACCTTTCAGGGCATAGTTTACAACAGCTTGGCACCATTTTTGAGTGAATTGCAGAACGTCAGATTTTTGCTGAAATTGTGACCGCGCGGCTTAGGGTTTTTTAAAAACTGGTTCAGACGTCGAGGGATAATTCTGTTTTCGATGATAAAAACCCATCTGTTTCCACCGAGAAACCTTTCAGGGGATCGTTTGCAACAGCTTGGCATCATTTTTGAGTGAATTGCAGAAAGTCAGATTTTTGCTGAAATTGTGACCGCGCGGCTTAGGGATTTTTTCAAAAAAAGTTGTTCAGACGTCGAGGGCTATTTCTGTTTCCGATGATAAGAACCCATGTTTTTCCACCGAAAAACCTTTCAGGGCATAGTTTACAACAGCTTGGCACCATTTTTGAGTGAATTGCAGAACGTCAGATTTTTGCTGAAATTGTGACCGCGCGGCTTAGGGATTTTTTCAAAAAAAGTTGTTCAGACGTCGAGGGCTAATTCTGTTTTCGATGATAAAAACCCATCTGTTTCCACCGAAAAACCTTTCAGGTGATCCTTTGCAACAGCTTGGCACCATTTTTGAGTGAATTGCAGAACGTCAGATTTTTGCTGAAATTGTGACCGCGCAGCTTAGGGTTTTTTAAAAAAATTGTTCAGACGTCGAGGGCTAATTCTGTTTTCGATGATAAAAACCCATCTGTTTCCACCGAAAAACCTTTCAGGGGATCCTTTACAACAGCATGGCATCATTTTTGAGCGAATTGCAGAACGTCAGATTTTTGCTGAAATTGTGACCGCGCGGCTTAGGGATTTTTTCAAAAAAACTTCTTCAGACGTCGAGGGCTAATTCTGTTTCCGATGATAAAAACCCATCTGTTTCCACTGAAAAACCTTTCAGGGGATCGTTTGCAACAGCTTAGCACCATTTTTGAGTGAATTGCAGAACCTCAGATTTTTGCTGGAATTGTGACCGCGCGGCTTAGGGATTTTTTCAAAAAAAGTTGTTAATACGTAGCGGGCTATTTCTGTTTCCGATGATAATAACCCATCTGTTTCCACCGAGAAGCCTTTCAGGGGATCGTTTGCAACAGCTTGGCACCATTTTTGAGTGAATTGCAGAACGTCAGATTTTTGCTGAAATTGTGACCGCGCGGCTTAGGGATTTTTTCAAAAAAAGTTGTTCAGACGTCAAACGGCTAGTTCTGTTTCTGATGATAAAAACCCATCTGTTTCCACCGAAAAACCTTTCAGGGGATCCTTTGCAACAGCTTGGCGCCATTTTTGAGTGAATTGCAGAACGTCAGATTTTTGCTGAAATTGTGACCGCGCGGCTTAGGGATTTTTTCAAAAAAAGTTGTTCAGACGTCGAGGGCTAATTCTGTTTCCGATGATAAAAACCCATCTGTTTCCCCCCGAGAAACCTTTCAGGGGATCGTTTGCAACAGCTTGGCACCATTTTTGAGTGAATTGCAGAACGTCAGATTTTTGCTGAAATTGTGACCGCGCGGCTTAGGGATTTTTTCAAAAAAAGTTGTTCAGACGTCGAGGGCTAATTCTGTTTCCGATGATAAATAGCATTTGTTTCCACCGAAAAACCTTTCAGGGGATCCTTTGCAACAGCTTGGCACCATTTTTGAGTGAATTGCAGACGTCAGATTTTTGCTGAAATTGTGACCGCGCGGCTTAGGGATTCTTTCAAAAAAAGTTGTTCAGACGTCGAGGACTAATTCTGTTTTCGATGATAAAAACCCATCTGTTTCCACCGAAAAACCTTTCAGGGGATCTTTTGCAACAGCTTGGCACCATTTTTGAGTGAATTGCAGAACGTCAGATTTTTGCTGAAATTGTGACCGCGCGGCTTAGGGATTTTTTCAAAAAAATTTGTTCAGACGTCGAGGGCTAAGTCTGTTTTCGATGATAAAAACCCATCTGTTTCCACCGAAAAACCTTTCAGGGGATCCTTTACAACAGCATGGCATCATTTTTGAGTGAATTGCAGAACGTCAGATTTTTGCTGAAATTGTGACCGCGCGGCTTAGGGATTTTTTCAAAAAAAGTTGCTCAGACGTCGAGGGCTATTTCTGTTTCCGATGATAAGAACCCATGTTTTTCAACCGAAAAACCTTTCAGGGCATCGTTTACAACAGCTTGGCACCATTTTTGAGTGAATTGCAGAACGTCAGATTTTTGCTGAAATTGTGACCGCGCGGCTTAGGGATTTTTTCAAAAAAAGTTGTTCAAACGTCGAGGGCTAATTCTGTTTCAGATGATAAAAACCCATCTGTTTCCACTGAAAAACCTTTCAGGGGATCGTTTGCAACAGCTTGGCATCATTTTTGAGTGAATTGCAGAACGTCAGATTTTTGCTGAAATTGTGACCGCGCGGCTTAGGGATTTTTTCAAAAAAAGTTGTTCAGACGTCGAGGGCTAATTCTGTTTTCGATGATAAAAACCCATCTCTTTCCACCGAAAAACCTTTCAGGGGATCGTTTGCAACAGCTTGGCGCCATTTTTGAGTGAATTGCAGAACGTCAGATTTTTGCTGAAATTGTGAACGCGCGGCTTAGGGATTTTTTCAAAAAAAGTTGTTCAGACGTCGAGGGCTAAGTCTGCTTCCGATGATAAAAACCCATCTGTTTCCACTGAAAAACCTTTCAGGGGATCGTTTGCAACAGCTTGGCATCATTTTTGAGTGAATTGCAGAACGTCAGATTTTTGCTGAAATTGTGACCGCGCGGCTTAGGGATTTTTTCAGAAAAAATGGTTCAGACGTCGAGGGCTAATTCTGTTTTCGATGATAAAAACCCATCTGTTTCCACCGAAAAACCTTTCAGGGGATCCTTTGCAACAGCTTGGCACCATTTTTGAGTGAATTGCAGAACGTCAGATTTTTGCTGAAATTGTGACCGCGCGGCTTAGGGATTTTTTCAAAAAAAGTTGTTCATACGTAGAGGGCTATTTCTGTTTCCGATGATAAGAACCCATGTTTTTCCACCGAAAAACCTTTCAGGGCATCGTTTACAACAGCTTGGCACCATTTTTGAGTGAATTGCAGAACGTCAGATTTTTGCTGAAATTGTGACCGCGCGGCTTAGGGATTTTTTCAAAAAAAGTTGTTCAGACGTCGAGGGCTAATTCTGTTTTTGATGATAAAAACCCATCTGTTTGCACCGAAAAACCTTTCAGGGGATCGTTTGCAACAGCTTGGCATCATTTTTGAGTGAATTGCAGAACGTCAGATTTTTGCTGAAATTGTGACCGCGCGGCTTAGGGATTTTTTCAGGAAAAATGGTTCAGACGTCGAGGGCTAAGTCTGCTTCCGATGATAAAAACCCATGTGTTTCCACTGAAAAACCTTTCAGGGGATCGTTTGCAACAGCTTGGCATCATTTTTGAGTGAATTGCAGAACGTCAGATTTTTGCTGAAATTGTGACCGCGCGGCTTAGGGATTTTTTCAGAAAAAATGGTTCAGACGTCGAGGGCTAATTCTGCTTTCGATGATAAAAACCCATCTGTTTCCACCGAAAAACCTTTCAGGGGATCCTTTGCAACAGCTTGGCACCATTTTTGAGTGAATTGCAGAACGTCAGATTTTTGCTGAAATTGTGACCGCGCGGCTTAGGGATTTTTTCAAAAAAAGTTGTTCAGACGTCGAGGGCTAATTCTTTTTCCGATGATAAATAGCATCTGTTTCCCCCGAAAAACCTTTCAGGGGATCGCTTGCAACAGCTTGGCACCATTTTTGAGTGAATTGCAGACGTCAGATTTTTGCTGAAATTGTGACCGTGCGGCTTAGGGATTCTTTCAAAAAAAGTTGTTCAGACGTCGAGGGCTAATTCTGTTTTCGATGATAAAAACCCATCTGTTTCCACCGAAAAACCTTTCAGGGGATCTTTTGCAACAGCTTGGCACCATTTTTGAGTGAATCGCAGAACGTCAGATTTTTGCTGAAATTGTGACCGCGCGGCTTAGGGATTTTTTCAAAAAAAATTGTTCAGACGTCGAGGGCTAAGTCTGTTTTCGATGATAAAAACCCATCTGTTTCCACCGAAAAACCTTTCAGGGGATCCTTTACAACAGCATGGCATCATTTTTGAGTGAATTGCAGAACGTCAGATTTTTGCTGAAATTGTGACCGCGCGGCTTAGGGATTTTTTCAAAAAAAGTTGCTCAGACGTCGAGGGCTATTTCTGTTTCCGATGATAAGAACCCATGTTTTTCAACCGAAAAACCTTTCAGGGCATCGTTTACAACAGCTTGGCACCATTTTTGAGTGAATTGCAGAACGTCAGATTTTTGCTGAAATTGTGACCGCGCGGCTTAGGGATTTTTTCAAAAAAAGTTGTTCAGATGTCGAGGGGTAATTCTGTTTCCGATGATAAAAACCCATCTGTTTCCACTGAAAAACCTTTCAGGGGATCGTTTGCAACAGCTTGGCATCATTTTTGAGTGAATTGCAGAACGTCAGATTTTTGCTGAAATTGTGACCGCGCGGCTTAGGGATTTTTTCAAAAAAAGTTGTTCAGACGTCGAGGGCTAAGTCTGCTTCCGATGATAAAAACCCATCTGTTTCCACTGAAAAACCTTTCAGGGGATCGTTTGCAACAGCTTGGCATCATTTTTGAGTGAATTGCAGAACGTCAGATTTTTGCTGAAATTGTGACCGCGCGGCTTAGGGATTTTTTCAGAAAAAATGGTTCAGACGTCGAGGGCTAATTCTGTTTTCGATGATAAAAACCCATCTGTTTCCACCGAAAAACCTTTCAGGGGATCCTTTGCAACAGCTTGGCACCATTTTTGAGTGAATTGCAGAACGTCAGATTTTTGCTGAAATTGTGACCGCGCGGCTTAGGGATTTTTTCACAAAAAGTTGTTCATACGTAGAGGGCTATTTCTGTTTCCGATGATAAGAACCCATGTTTTTCCACCGAAAAACCTTTCAGGGCATCGTTTACAACAGCTTGGCACCATTTTTGAGTGAATTGCAGAACGTCAGATTTTTGCTGAAATTGTGACCGCGCGGCTTAGGGATTTTTTCAAAAAAAGTTGTTCAGACGTCGAGGGCTAATTCTGTTTTCGATGATAAAAACCCATCTCTTTCCACCGAAAAACCTTTCAGGGGATCGTTTGCAACAGCTTGGCGCCATTTTTGAGTGAATTGAAGAACGTCAGATTTTTGCTGAAATTGTGAACGCGCGGCTTAGGGATTTTTTCAAAAAAAGTTGTTCAAACGTCGAGGGCTAATTCTGTTTCCGATGATAAAACCCCATCTGTTTCCCCTGAAAAACCTTTCAGGGGATCGTTTGCAACAGCTTGGCATCATTTTTGAGTGAATTGCAGAACGTCAGATTTTTGCTGAAATTGTGACCGCGCGGCTTAGGGATTTTTTCAGAAAAAATGGTTCAGACGTCGAGGGCTAAGTCTGTTTCCGATGATAAAAACCCATCTGTTTCCACCGAAAAACCTTTCAGGGGATCCTTTGCAACAGCTTGGCACCATTTTTGAGTGAATTGCAGAACGTCAGATTTTTGCAGAAATTGTGACCGCGCGGTTTAGGGATTTTTTCAAAAAAAGTTGTTCATAAGTAGAGTGTTATTTCTGTTTCCGATGATAAGAACCCATGTTTTTCCACCGAAAAACCTTTAAGGGCATCGTTTACAACAGCTTGGCACCATTTTTGAGTGAATTGCAGAACGTCAGATTTTTGCAGAAATTGTGACCGCGCGGTTTAGGGATTTTTTCAAAAAAAGTTGTTCATAAGTAGAGTGTTATTTCTGTTTCCGATGATAAGAACCCATGTTTTTCCACCGAAAAACCTTTCAGGGCATCGTTTACAACAGCTTGGCACCATTTTTGAGTGAATTGCAGAACGTCAGATTTTTGCTGAAATTGTGAACGCGCGGCTTAGGGATTTTTTCAAAAAAAGTTGTTCAGACGTCGAGGGCTAAGTCTGTTTCCGATGATAAAAACCCATCTGTTTCCACCGAAAAACCTTTCAGGGGATCCTTTGCAACAGCTTGGCACCATTTTTGAGTGAATTGCAGAACGTCAGATTTTTGCAGAAATTGTGACCGCGCGGTTTAGGGATTTTTTCAAAAAAAGTTGTTCATAAGTAGAGTGTTATTTCTGTTTCCGATGATAAGAACCCATGTTTTTCCACCGAAAAACCTTTCAGGGCATCGTTTACAACAGCTTGGCACCGTTTTTGAGTGAATTGCAGAACGTCAGATTTTTGCTGAAATTGTGAACGCGCGGCTTAGGGATTTTTTCAAAAAAAGTTTTTCAAACGTCGAGGGCTAATTCTGTTTTCGATGATAAAAACCCATCTCTTTCCACCGAAAAACCTTTCAGGGGATCGTTTGCAACAGCTTGGCGCCATTTTTGAGTGAATTGCAGAACGTCAGATTTTTGCTGAAATTGTGAACGCGCGGCTTAGGGATTTTTTCAAAAAAAGTTGTTCAAACGTCGAGGGCTAATTCTGTTTCCGATGATAAAACCCCATCTGTTTCCACTGAAAAACCTTTCAGGGGATCGTTTGCAACAGCTTGGCATCATTTTTGAGTGAATTGCAGAACGTCAGATTTTTGCTGAAATTGTGACCGCGCGGCTTAGGGATTTTTTCAAAAAAAGTTGTTCATACGTAGCGGGCTAATTCTGTTTTCGATGATAAAAACCCATCTCTTTCCACCGAAAAACCTTTCAGGGGATCCTTTGCAACAGTTTGGCACCATTTTTGAGTGAATTGCAGAACGTCAGATTTTTGCTGAAATTGTGACCGCGCGGCTTAGGGATTTTTTCAGAAAAAATGGTTCAGACGTTGAGGGCTAATTCTGTTTTCGATGATAAAAACCCATCTGTTTCCACCGAGAAACCTTTCAGGGGATCGTTTGCAACAGCTTGGCACCATTTTTGAGTGAATTGCAGAACGTCAGATTTTTGCTGAAATTGTGACCGCGCGGCTTAGGGATTTTTTCAAAACAAGTTGTTCAGACGTCGAGGGCTGATTCTGTTTTCGATGATAAAAACCCATCTGTTTGCACCAAAAAACCTTTCAGGGGATCCTTTGCAACAGCTTGGCACCATTTTTGAGTGAATTGCAGAAGGTAAGATTTTTGCTGAAATTGTGACCGCGCGGCTTAGGGATTTTTTCAAAAAAAGTTGTTCATACGTAGAGGGCTAATTCTGTTTTTGATGATAAAAACCCATCTGTTTCCACCGAAAAACCTTTCAGGGGATCCTTTGCAACAGCTTGGCACCATTTTTGAGTGAATTGCAGAACGTCAGATTTTTGCTGAAATTGTGACCGCGCGGCTTAGGGATTTTTTCAAAAAAAGTTGTTCAGACGTCAAACGGCTAGTTCTGTTTCTGATGATAAAAACCCATCTGTTTCCACCGAAAAACCTTTCAGGGGATCCTTTGCAACAGCTTGGCGCCATTTTTGAGTGAATTGCAGAACGTCAGATTTTTGCTGAAATTGTGACCGCGCGGATCAGGGATTTTTTCAAAAAAAGTTGTTCAGACGTCGAGGGCTAAGTCTGTTTCCGATGATAAAAACCCATCTGTTTCCACTGAAAAACCTTTCAGGGGATCGTTTGCAACAGCTTGGCACCATTTTTGAGTGAATTGCAGAACGTCAGATTTTTGCTGAAATTGTGACCGCGCGGCTTAGGGATTTTTTCAAAAAAAGTTGTTCAAACGTCGAGGGCTAATTCTGTTTCCGATGATAAAGAGCATCTGTTTCCCCCGAAAAAACTTTCAGGGGATCGCTTGCAACAGCTTGGCATCATTTTTGAGTGAATTGCAGAACGTCAGATTTTTGCTGAAATTGTGACCGTGTGGCTTAGGGATTTTTTAAAAAATTTGTTCAGACGTCGAGGGCGAATTCTGTTTTCGATGATAAAAACCCATCTGTTTCCACCGAGAAACCTTTCAGGGGATCGTTTGCAACAGCTTGGCATCATTTTTTTTTTTTTTTCAATATACTTTTTATTAGTTTACAGCAAAAATCATATATTTCTAGCCAAATTTTCACAAATTATACTTTTGAGACTTCCTTCGATTTTTCTGGTAATCATCCATATATACTCCTAACTATAACGCATTTCCTTTTTTGCATTGTCTTTTAACTTTCACCTTTACCAATATATATTTTCCCAAACAATACATCTTAACCTTTACAGTGCTTCTTGAAACCCCACTAGCGTTGTTTGTGAATCACATAGATTTTTCAGATAATCTACAAAATTCCCCCAGTGTTCGATGAACTTTCGATTTTTATAGTATCTTATTTTTCCAGTCAGTTTATCTAGCTCCGCATAGTCTATTAGTTTCGTTCTCCACTCTTGAATTGTCGGCGTTTCTTCCTGTTTCCACTTCTGGGCTAGTAAGATTCTTGCTGCCGTAACTGCATACTGGAATAGCTTACAGTCTTTCCTTCTTATCTCTTTTCCTGTGATACCTAAAAGAAAAGCTTCTGGTTTCTTGACAAAAGTATATTTTAACATTTTTTTTAGTTCGTTATATATCCCTTCCCAGAAGTTCTTAACTTTCTTGCATTCCCACCACATGTGATAAAATGTTCCCTCCCTTTCTTTGCATTTCCAACACTTATTGTCCATTTTATACATTTTAGCTAACTTGACAGGTGTGATATACCACCTATAGAACATTTTCATCACATTTTCCTTCAATCCCATGCATGCAGTGAATTTTAAATTTTCTTTCCATAATTTCTCCCAATCATCAAATTGGATATTATATCCGAAATCTCTAGCCCAGTGTATCATTACTGATTTAACTTCTTCGTCCTTCGTGCACCATTCCAGCAATATCTTGTACATTTTTGACAAAATCTTATTATCACTGTTAATTATATCCATATGAAACCTAGAGTCTTTTTCTATAAACCCCTTTTCCTTTGCATCTTTCTTAAACATTTCATTTACCTGGAAGTAGTGTAACCAATCATATACATAGTCCTTAACTTGTTCATATGGTTTTAGTTTCCATTTTCCTCCTTCCTTCATTACCAAATCTCCGTATGTAGCCCAATTGCCTCTCATGTTCACTTTCTTTATACTCATAGCCTCCAACGGAGATAACCAATGTGGAACCCTTGGTTCTAAGAGGCTTTTGTACCTGTCCCATACTTCTATTAACGAATTTCTGAAGACGTGGTTTCCAAAGCCTTTGTGAACCTTTTTCTTATCCCTCCATAAATAAGCGTGCCACCCGAACCTGTTGTCGAAACCTTCAAGATCTAATAATTCCTTATTTTCAAGCTTAATCCAATCTTTTAGCCAGCAAATACATGCTGCCTCATAATATAGTTTCAAATCTGGCAGGGCGAAGCCTCCTCTCTCTTTCGCATCCGTAAGTAATTTATATTTTATTCTTGGCTTCTTGCCCTGAGCTTGGCATCGTTTTTGAGTGAATTGCAGAACGTCAGATTTTTGCTGAAATTGTGACCGCGCGGCTTAGGGATTTTTTCAAAAAAAGTTGTTCATACGTAGCGGGCTATTTCTGTTTTCGATGATAATAACCCATCTGTTTACACCGAAAAACCTTTCAGGGGATCGTTTACAACAGCTTGGCACCATTTTTGAGTGAATTGCAGAACGTCAGATTTTTTCTGAAATTGTGACCGCGCGGCTTAGGGATTTTTTCAAAACAAGTTGTTCAAACGTCGAGGGCTAATACTGTTTCCGATGATAAAAACCCATCTGTTTCCACTGAAAAACCTTTCAGGGGATCGTTTGCAACAGCTTGGCATCATTTTTGAGTGAATTGCAGAACGTCAGATTTTTGCTGAAATTGTGACCGCGCGGCTTAGGGATTTTTTCAAAAAAAGCTGCTCAGACGTCGAGGGCTATTTCTGTTTCCGATGATAAGAACCCATCTGTTTCCACCGAGAAACCTTTCAGGGGATCGTTTGCAACAGCTTGGCACCATTTTTGAGTGAATTGCAGAACGTCAGATTTTTGCTGAAATTGTGACCGCGCGGCTTAGGGATTTTTTCAAAACAAGTTGTTCAGACGTCGAGGGCTGATTCTGTTTTCGATGATAAAAACCCATCTGTTTGCACCGAAAAACCTTTCAGGGGATCCTTTGCAACAGCTTGGCACCATTTTTGAGTGAATTGCAGAAGGTAAGATTTTTGCTGAAATTGTGACCGCGCGGCTTAGGGATTTTTTCAAAAAAAGTTGTTCATACGTAGAGGGCTAATTCTGTTTTTGATGATAAAAACCCATCTGTTTCCACTGAAAAACCTTTCAGGGGATCGTTTGCAACAGCTTGGCGCCATTTTTGAGTGAATTGCAGAACGTCAGATTTTTGCTGAAATTGTGACCGCGCGGCTTAGGGATTTTTTCAAAAAAAGTTGTTCAGACGTCAAACGGCTAGTTCTGTTTCTGATGATAAAAACCCATCTGTTTCCACCGAAAAACCTTTCAGGGGATCCTTTGCAACAGCTTGGCGCCATTTTTGAGTGAATTGCAGAACGTCAGATTTTTGCTGAAATTGTGACCGCGCGGCTTAGGGATTTTTTCAAAAAAAGTTGTTCAAACGTCGAGCGCTAATTCTGTTTCCGATGATAAAGAGCATCTGTTTCCCCCGAAAAAACTTTCAGGGGATCGCTTGCAACAGCTTGGCACCATTTTTGAGTGAATTGCAGAACGTCAGATTTTTGCTGAAATTGTGACCGTGTGGCTTAGGGATTTTTTAAAAAATTTGTTCAGACGTCGAGGGCGAATTCTGTTTTCGATGATAAAAACCCATCTGTTTCCACCGAGAAACCTTTCAGGGGATCGTTTGCAACAGCTTGGCACCATTTTTGAGTGAATTGCAGAACGTCAGATTTTTGCTGAAATTGTGACCGCGCGGCTTAGGGATTTTTTCAAAAAAATTTGTTCAGACGTCGAGGGCTAAGTCTGTTTTCGATGATAAAAACCCATCTGTTTCCACCGAAAAACCTTTCAGGGGATCCTTTACAACAGCATGGCATCATTTTTGAGTGAATTGCAGAACGTCAGATTTTTGCTGAAATAGTGACCGCGCGGCTTAGGGATTTTTTCAAAAAAAGTTGCTCAGACGTCGAGGGCTATTTCTGTTTCCGATGATAAGAACCCATGTTTTTCAACCGAAAAACCTTTCAGGGCATCGTTTACAACAGCTTGGCATCATTTTTGAGTGAATTGCAGAACGTCAGATTTTTGCTGAAATTGTGACCGCGCGGCTTAGGGATTTTTTCAAAAAAAGTTGTTCAAACGTCGAGGGCTAATTCTGTTTCCGATGATAAAAACCCATCTGTTTCCACCGAAAAACCTTTCAGGGGATCCTTTGCAACAGCTTGGCGCCATTTTTGAGTGAATTGCAGAACGTCAGATTTTTGCTGAAATTGTGACCGCGCGGATCAGGGATTTTTTCAAAAAAAGTTGTTCAGACGTCGAGGGCTAAGTCTGTTTCCGATGATAAAAACCCATCTGTTTCCACTGAAAAACCTTTCAGGGGATCGTTTGCAACAGCTTGGCACCATTTTTGAGTGAATTGCAGAACGTCAGATTTTTGCTGAAATTGTGACCGCGCGGCTTAGGGATTTTTTCAAAAAAAGTTGTTCAAACGTCGAGGGCTAATTCTGTTTCCGATGATAAAGAGCATCTGTTTCCCCCGAAAAAACTTTCAGGGGATCGCTTGCAACAGCTTGGCACCATTTTTGAGTGAATTGCAGAACGTCAGATTTTTGCTGAAATTGTGACCGTGTGGCTTAGGGATTTTTTAAAAAATTTGTTCAGACGTCGAGGGCGAATTCTGTTTTCGATGATAAAAACCCATCTGTTTCCACCGAGAAACCTTTCAGGGGATCGTTTGCAACAGCTTGGCACCATTTTTGAGTGAATTGCAGAACGTCAGATTTTTGCTGAAATTGTGACCGCGCGGCTTAGGGATTTTTTCAAAAAAATTTGTTCAGACGTCGAGGGCTAAGTCTGTTTTCGATGATAAAAACCCATCTGTTTCCACCGAAAAACCTTTCAGGGGATCCTTTACAACAGCATGGCATCATTTTTGAGTGAATTGCAGAACGTCAGATTTTTGCTGAAATAGTGACCGCGCGGCTTAGGGATTTTTTCAAAAAAAGTTGCTCAGACGTCGAGGGCTATTTCTGTTTCCGATGATAAGAACCCATGTTTTTCAACCGAAAAACCTTTCAGGGCATCGTTTACAACAGCTTGGCACCATTTTTGAGTGAATTGCAGAACGTCAGATTTTTGCTGAAATTGTGACCGCGCGGCTTAGGGATTTTTTCAAAAAAAGTTGTTCAAACGTCGAGGGCTAATTCTGTTTCCGATGATAAAAACCCATCTGTTTCCACTGAAAAACCTTTCAGGGGATCGTTTGCAACAGCTTGGCATCATTTTTGAGTGAATTGCAGAACGTCAGATTTTTGCTGAAATTGTGACCGCGCGGCTTAGGGATTTTTTCAAAAAAAGTTGTTCAGACGTCGAGGGCTAATTCTGTTTTCGATGATAAAAACCCATCTCTTTCCACCGAAAAACCTTTCAGGGGATCGTTTGCAACAGCTTGGCGCCATTTTTGAGTGAATTGCAGAACGTCAGATGTTTGCTGAAATTGTGAACGCGCGTCTTAGGGATTTTTTCAAAAAAAGTTGTTCAAACGTCGAGGGCTAATTCTGTTTCCGATGATAAAACCCCATCTGTTTCCACCGAGAAGCCTTTCAGGGGATCGTTTGCAACAGCTTGGCATCATTTTTGAGTGAATTGCAGAACGTCAGATTTTTGCTGAAATTGTGACCGCGCGGCTTAGGGATTTTTTCAAAAAAAAGTTGTTCAAACGTAGAGGGCTATTTCTGTTTCCGATGATAAGAACCCATGTTTTTCCACCGAAAAACCTTTCAGGGCATCGTTTACAGCAGCTTGGCATCATTTTTGAGTGAATTGCAGAACGTCAGATTTTTGCTGAAATTGTGACCGCGCGGCTTAGGGCTTTTTCAAAAAAAGTTGTTCAGACGTCGAGGGCTAATTCTGTTTTTGATGATAAAAACCCATCTGTTTCCACCGAAAAACCTTTCAGGGGATCCTTTGCAACAGCTTGGCACCATTTTTGAGTGAATTGCAGAACGTCAGATTTTTGCAGAAATTGTGACCGCGCGGCTTAGGGATTTTTTCAAAAAAAGTTGTTCAGACGTCGAGGGCTAATTCTGTTTTCGATGATAAAAACCCATCTCTTTCCACCGAAAAACCTTTCAGGGGATCGTTTGCAACAGCTTGGCGCCATTTTTGAGTGAATTGCAGAACGTCAGATTTTTGCTGAAATTGTGAACGCGCGGCTTAGGGATTTTTTCAAAAAAAGTTTTTCAAACGTCGAGGGCTAATTCTGTTTCCGATGATAAAACCCCATCTGTTTCCACCGAGAAGCCTTTCAGGGGATCGTTTGCAACAGCTTGGCATCATTTTTGAGTGAATTGCAGAACGTCAGATTTTTGCTGAAATTGTGACCGCGCGGCTTAGGGATTTTTTCAAAAAAAGTTGTTCAGACGTCGAGGGCTAAGTCTGCTTCCGATGATAAAAACCCATCTGTTTCCACTGAAAAACCTTTCAGGGGAGCGTTTGCAACAGCTTGGCATCATTTTTGAGTGAATTGCAGAACGTCAGATTTTTGCTGAAATTGTGACCGCGCGGCTTAGGGATTTTTTCAGAAAAAATGGTTCAGACGTCGAGGGCTAATTCTGTTTTCGATGATAAAAACCCATCTGTTTCCACCGAAAAACCTTTCAGGGGATCCTTTGCAACAGCTTGGCACCATTTTTGAGTGAATTGCAGAACGTCAGATTTTTGCAGAAATTGTGACCGCGCGGCTTAGGGATTTTTTCAAAAAAAAGTTGTTCAAACGTAGAGGGCTATTTCTGTTTCCGATGATAAGAACCCATGTTTTTCCACCGAAAAACCTTTCAGGGCATCGTTTACAACAGCTTGGCACCATTTTTGAGTGAATTGCAGAACGTCAGATTTTTGCTGAAATTGTGACCGCGCGGCTTAGGGCTTTTTCAAAAAAAGTTGTTCAGACGTCGAGGGCTAATTCTGTTTTTGATGATAAAAACCCATCTGTTTGCACCGAAAAACCTTTCAGGGGATCGTTTGCAACAGCTTGGCATCATTTTTGAGTGAATTGCAGAACGTCAGATTTTTTCTGAAATTGTGACCGCGCGGCTTAGGGATTTTTTCAGAAAAAATGGTTCAGACGTCGAGGGCTAATTCTGTTTTCGATGATAAAAACCCATCTGTTTCCACTGAAAAACCTTTCAGGGGATCGTTTGCAACAGCTTGGCATCATTTTTGAGTGAATTGCAGAACGTCAGATTTTTGCTGAAATAGTGACCGCGCGGCTTAGGGATTTTTTCAAAAAAAGTTGCTCAGACGTCGAGGGCTATTTCTGTTTCCGATGATAAGAACCCATGTTTTTCAACCGAAAAACCTTTCAGGGCATCGTTTACAACAGCTTGGCACCATTTTTGAGTGAATTGCAGAACGTCAGATTTTTGCTGAAATTGTGACCGCGCGGCTTAGGGATTTTTTCAAAAAAAGTTGTTCAAACGTCGAGGGCTAATTCTGTTTCCGATGATAAAAACCCATCTGTTTCCACTGAAAAACCTTTCAGGGGATCGTTTGCAACAGCTTGGCATCATTTTTGAGTGAATTGCAGAACGTCAGATTTTTGCTGAAATTGTGACCGCGCGGCTTAGGGATTTTTTCAAAAAAAGTTGTTCAGACGTCGAGGGCTAATTCTGTTTTCGATGATAAAAACCCATCTCTTTCCACCGAAAAACCTTTCAGGGGATCGTTTGCAACAGCTTGGCGCCATTTTTGAGTGAATTGCAGAACGTCAGATGTTTGCTGAAATTGTGAACGCGCGTCTTAGGGATTTTTTCAAAAAAAGTTGTTCAAACGTCGAGGGCTAATTCTGTTTCCGATGATAAAACCCCATCTGTTTCCACCGAGAAGCCTTTCAGGGGATCGTTTGCAACAGCTTGGCATCATTTTTGAGTGAATTGCAGAACGTCAGATTTTTGCTGAAATTGTGACCGCGCGGCTTAGGGATTTTTTCAAAAAAAAGTTGTTCAAACGTAGAGGGCTATTTCTGTTTCCGATGATAAGAACCCATGTTTTTCCACCGAAAAACCTTTCAGGGCATCGTTTACAGCAGCTTGGCATCATTTTTGAGTGAATTGCAGAACGTCAGATTTTTGCTGAAATTGTGACCGCGCGGCTTAGGGCTTTTTCAAAAAAAGTTGTTCAGACGTCGAGGGCTAATTCTGTTTTTGATGATAAAAACCCATCTGTTTCCACCGAAAAACCTTTCAGGGGATCCTTTGCAACAGCTTGGCACCATTTTTGAGTGAATTGCAGAACGTCAGATTTTTGCAGAAATTGTGACCGCGCGGCTTAGGGATTTTTTCAGAAAAAATGGTTCAGACGTCGAGGGCTAATTCTGTTTTCGATGATAAAAACCCATCTGTTTCCACTGAAAAACCTTTCAGGGGATCGTTTGCAACAGCTTGGCATCATTTTTGAGTGAATTGCAGAACGTCAGATTTTTGCTGAAATTGTGACCGCGCGGCTTAGGGATTTTTTCAAAAAAAGTTGTTCAGACGTCGAGGGCTAATTCTGTTTTCGATGATAAAAACCCATCTCTTTCCACCGAAAAACCTTTCAGGGGATCGTTTGCAACAGCTTGGCGCCATTTTTGAGTGAATTGCAGAACGTCAGATTTTTGCTGAAATTGTGAACGCGCGGCTTAGGGATTTTTTCAAAAAAAGTTTTTCAAACGTCGAGGGCTAATTCTGTTTCCGATGATAAAACCCCATCTGTTTCCACCGAGAAGCCTTTCAGGGGATCGTTTGCAACAGCTTGGCATCATTTTTGAGTGAATTGCAGAACGTCAGATTTTTGCTGAAATTGTGACCGCGCGGCTTAGGGATTTTTTCAAAAAAAGTTGTTCAGACGTCGAGGGCTAAGTCTGCTTCCGATGATAAAAACCCATCTGTTTCCACTGAAAAACCTTTCAGGGGAGCGTTTGCAACAGCTTGGCATCATTTTTGAGTGAATTGCAGAACGTCAGATTTTTGCTGAAATTGTGACCGCGCGGCTTAGGGATTTTTTCAGAAAAAATGGTTCAGACGTCGAGGGCTAATTCTGTTTTCGATGATAAAAACCCATCTGTTTCCACCGAAAAACCTTTCAGGGGATCCTTTGCAACAGCTTGGCACCATTTTTGAGTGAATTGCAGAACGTCAGATTTTTGCAGAAATTGTGACCGCGCGGCTTAGGGATTTTTTCAAAAAAAAGTTGTTCAAACGTAGAGGGCTATTTCTGTTTCCGATGATAAGAACCCATGTTTTTCCACCGAAAAACCTTTCAGGGCATCGTTTACAACAGCTTGGCACCATTTTTGAGTGAATTGCAGAACGTCAGATTTTTGCTGAAATTGTGACCGCGCGGCTTAGGGCTTTTTCAAAAAAAGTTGTTCAGACGTCGAGGGCTAATTCTGTTTTCGATGATAAAAACGCATCTGTTTGCACCGAAAAACCTTTCAGGGGATCGTTTGCAACAGCTTGGCATCATTTTTGAGTGAATTGCAGAACGTCAGATTTTTGATGAAATTGTGACCGCGCGGCTTAGGGATTTTTTCAGAAAAAATGGTTCAGACGTCGAGGGCTAATTCTGTTTTCGATGATAAAAACCCATCTGTTTCCACTGAAAAACCTTTCAGGGGATCGTTTGCAACAGCTTGGCATCATTTTTGAGTGAATTGCAGAACGTCAGATTTTTGCTGAAATTGTGACCGCGCGGCTTAGGGATTTTTTCAAAAAAAGTTGTTCAGACGTCGAGGGCTAATTCTGTTTTCGATGATAAAAACCCATCTCTTTCCACCGAAAAACCTTTCAGGGGATCGTTTGCAACAGCTTGGCGCCATTTTTGAGTGAATTGCAGAACGTCAGATTTTTGCTGAAATTGTGAACGCGCGGCTGAGGGATTTTTTCAAAAAAAGTTTTTCAAACGTCGAGGGCGAATTCTGTTTCCGATGATAAAACCCCATCTGTTTCCACCGAGAAGCCTTTCAGGGGATCGTTTGCAACAGCTTGGCATCATTTTTGAGTGAATTGCAGAACGTCAGATTTTTGCTGAAATTGTGACCGCGCGGCTTAGGGATTTTTTCAAAAAAAGTTGTTCAGACGTCGAGGGCTAAGTCTGCTTCCGATGATAAAAACCCATCTGTTTCCACTGAAAAACCTTTCAGGGGAGCGTTTGCGACAGCTTGGCATCATTTTTGAGTGAATTGCAGAACGTCAGATTTTTGCTGAAATTGTGACCGCGCGGCTTAGGGATTTTTTCAGAAAAAATGGTTCAGACGTCGAGGGCTAATTCTGTTTTCGATGATAAAAACCCATCTGTTTCCACCGAAAAACCTTTCAGGGGATCCTTTGCAACAGCTTGGCACCATTTTTGAGTGAATTGCAGAACGTCAGATTTTTGCTGAAATTGTGACCGCGCGGCTTAGGGATTTTTTCAAAAAAAGTTGTTCATACGTAGAGGGCTATTTCTGTTTCCGATGATAAGAACCCATGTTTTTCCACCGAAAAACCTTTCAGGGCATCGTTTACAACAGCTTGGCACCATTTTTGAGTGAATTGCAGAACGTCAGATTTTTCCTGAAATTGTGACCGCGCGGCTTAGGGATTTTTTCAGAAAAAATGGTTCAGACGTCGAGGGCTAATTCTGTTTTCGATGATAAAAACCCATCTGTTTCCACCGAAAAACCTTTCAGGGGATCCTTTGCAACAGCTTGGCACCATTTTTGAGTGAATTGCAGAACGTCAGATTTTTGCAGAAATTGTGACCGCGCGGCTTAGGGATTTTTTCAAAAAAAAGTTGTTCAAACGTAGAGGGCTATTTCTGTTTTCGATGATAAGAACCCATGTTTTTCCACCGAAAAACCTTTCAGGGCATCGTTTACAACAGCTTGGCACCATTTTTGAGTGAATTGCAGAACGTCAGATTTTTGCTGAAATTGTGACCGCGCGGCTTAGGGCTTTTTCAAAAAAAGTTGTTCAGACGTCGAGGGCTAATTCTGTTTTTGATGATAAAAAACCATCTGTTTGCACCGAAAAACCTTTCAGGGGATCGTTTGCAACAGCTTGGCATCATTTTTGAGTGAATTGCAGAACGTCAGATTTTTGCTGAAATTGTGACCGCGCGGCTTAGGGATTTTTTCAGAATAAATGGTTCAGACGTCGAGGGCTAATTCTGTTTTCGATGATAAAAACCCATCTGTTTCCACTGAAAAACCTTTCAGGGGATCGTTTGCAACAGCTTGGCACCATTTTTGAGTGAATTGCAGAACGTCAGATTTTTGCAGAAATTGTGACCGCGCGGCTTAGGGATTTTTTCAAAAAAAGTTGTTCATACGTAGAGGGCTATTTCTGTTTCCGATGATAAGAACCCATGTTTTTCCACCGAAAAACCTTTCAGGGCATCGTTTAGAACAGCTTGGCACCATTTTTGAGTGAATTGCAGAACGTCAGATTTTTGCTGAAATTGTGACCGCGCGGCTTAGGGATTTTTTCCAAAAAAGTTGTTCAGACGTCGAGGGCTAATTCTGTTTTCGATGATAAAAACCCATCTGTTTCCACCGAAAAACCTTTCAGGGGATCGTTTGCAACAGCTTGGCATCATTTTTGAGTGAATTGCAGAACGTCAGATTTTTGCTGAAATTGTGACCGCGCGGCTTAGGGATTTTTTCAAAAAAAGTTGTTCAGACGTCGAGGGCTAATTCTGTTTTCGATGATAAAAACCCATCTCTTTCCACCGAAAAACCTTTCAGGGGATCGTTTGCAACAGCTTGGCGCCATTTTTGAGTGAATTGCAGAACGTCAGATTTTTGCTGAAATTGTGAACGCGCGGCTTAGGGATTTTTTCAAAAAAAGTTTTTCAAACGTCGAGGGCTAATTCTGTTTCCGATGATAAAACCCCATCTGTTTCCACCGAGAAGCCTTTCAGGGGATCGTTTGCAACAGCTTGGCATCATTTTTGAGTGAATTGCAGAACGTCAGATTTTTGCTGAAATTGTGACCGCGCGGCTTAGGGATTTTTTCAAAAAAAGTTGTTCAGACGTCGAGGGCTAAGTCTGCTTCCGATGATAAAAACCCATCTGTTTCCACTGAAAAACCTTTCAGGGGAGCGTTTGCAACAGCTTGGCATCATTTTTGAGTGAATTGCAGAACGTCAGATTTTTGCTGAAATTGTGACCGCGCGGCTTAGGGATTTTTTCAGAAAAAATGGTTCAGACGTCGAGGGCTAATTCTGTTTTCGATGATAAAAACCCATCTATTTCCACCGAAAAACCTTTCAGGGGATCCTTTGCAACAGCTTGGCACCATTTTTGAGTGAATTGCAGAACGTCAGATTTTTGCAGAAATTGTGACCGCGCGGCTTAGGGCTTTTTCAAAAAAAGTTGTTCAGACGTCGAGGGCTAATTCTGTTTTTGATGATAAAAAACCATCCGTTTGCACCGAAAAACCTTTCAGGGGATCGTTTGCAACAGCTTGGCATCATTTTTGAGTGAATTGCAGAACGTCAGATTTTTGCTGAAATTGTGACCGCGCGGCTTAGGGATTTTTTCAGAAAAAATGGTTCAGACGTCGAGGGCTAATTCTGTTTTCGATGATAAAAACCCATCTGTTTCCACTGAAAAACCTTTCAGGGGATCGTTTGCAACAGCTTGGCATCATTTTTGAGTGAATTGCAGAACGTCAGATTTTTGCTGAAATTGTGACCGCGCGGCTTAGGGATTTTTTCAAAAAAAGTTGTTCAGACGTCGAGGGCTAATTCTGTTTTCGATGATAAAAACCCATCTCTTTCCACCGAAAAACCTTTCAGGGGATCGTTTGCAACAGCTTGGCGCCATTTTTGAGTGAATTGCAGAACGTCAGATTTTTGCTGAAATTGTGAACGCGCGGCTTAGGGGTTTTTTCAAAAAAAGTTTTTCAAACGTCGAGGGCTAATTCTGTTTCCGATGATAAAAACCCATCTGTTTCCACCGAGAAGCCTTTCAGGGGATCGTTTGCAACAGCTTGGCATCATTTTTGAGTGAATTGCAGAACGTCAGATTTTTGCTGAAATTGTGACCGCGCGGCTTAGGGATTTTTTCAAAAAAAGTTGTTCAGACGTCGAGGGCTAAGTCTGCTTCCGATGATAAAAACCCATCTGTTTCCACTGAAAAACCTTTCAGGGGAGCGTTTGCAACAGCTTGGCATCATTTTTGAGTGAATTGCAGAACGTCAGATTTTTGCTGAAATTGTGACCGCGCGGCTTAGGGATTTTTTCAGAAAAAATGGTTCAGACGTCGAGGGCTAATTCTGTTTTCGATGATAAAAACCCATCTGTTTCCACCGAAAAACCTTTCAGGGGATCCTTTGCAACAGCTTGGCACCATTTTTGAGTGAATTGCAGAACGTCAGATTTTTGCAGAAATTGTGACCGCGCGGCTTAGGGCTTTTTCAAAAAAAGTTGTTCAGACGTCGAGGGCTAATTCTGTTTTTGATGATAAAAAACCATCCGTTTGCACCGAAAAACCTTTCAGGGGATCGTTTGCAACAGCTTGGCATCATTTTTGAGTGAATTGCAGAACGTCAGATTTTTGCTGAAATTGTGACCGCGCGGCTTAGGGATTTTTTCAGAAAAAATGGTTCAGACGTCGAGGGCTAATTCTGTTTTCGATGATAAAAACCCATCTGTTTCCACTGAAAAACCTTTCAGGGGATCGTTTGCAACAGCTTGGCATCATTTTTGAGTGAATTGCAGAACGTCAGATTTTTGCTGAAATTGTGAACGCGCGGCTTAGGGATTTTTTCAAAAAAAGTTTTTCAAACGTCGAGGGCTAATTCTGTTTCCGATGATAAAACCCCATCTGTTTCCACCGAGAAGCCTTTCAGGGGATCGTTTGCAACAGCTTGGCATCATTTTTGAGTGAATTGCAGAACGTCAGATTTTTGCTGAAATTGTGACCGCGCGGCTTAGGGATTTTTTCAAAAAAAGTTGTTCAGACGTCGAGGGCTAATTCTGTTTTCGATGATAAAAACCCATCTCTTTCCACCGAAAAACCTTTCAGGGGATCGTTTGCAACAGCTTGGCGCCATTTTTGAGTGAATTGCAGAACGTCAGATTTTTGCTGAAATTGTGAACGCGCGGCTTAGGGATTTTTTCAAAAAAAGTTTTTCAAACGTCGAGGGCTAATTCTGTTTCCGATGATAAAACCCCATCTGTTTCCACCGAGAAGCCTTTCAGGGGATCGTTTGCAACAGCTTGGCATCATTTTTGAGTGAATTGCAGAACGTCAGATTTTTGCTGAAATTGTGACCGCGCGGCTTAGGGATTTTTTCAAAAAAAGTTGTTCAGACGTCGAGGGCTAAGTCTGCTTCCGATGATAAAAACCCATCTGTTTCCACTGAAAAACCTTTCAGGGGAGCGTTTGCAACAGCTTGGCATCATTTTTGAGTGAATTGCAGAACGTCAGATTTTTGCTGAAATTGTGACCGCGCGGCTTAGGGATTTTTTCAGAAAAAATGGTTCAGACGTCGAGGGCTAATTCTGTTTTCGATGATAAAAACCCATCTGTTTCCACCGAAAAACCTTTCAGGGGATCCTTTGCAACAGCTTGGCACCATTTTTGAGTGAATTGCAGAACGTCAGATTTTTGCAGAAATTGTGACCGCGCGGCTTAGGGATTTTTTCAAAAAAAGTTGTTCAGACGTAGAGGGCTATTTCTGTTTCCGATGATAAAAACCCATCTGTTTCCACTGAAAAACCTTTCAGGGGAGCGTTTGCAACAGCTTGGCATCATTTTTGAGTGAATTGCAGAACGTCAGATTTTTGCTGAAATTGTGACCGCGCGGCTTAGGGATTTTTTCAGAAAAAATGGTTCAGACGTCGAGGGCTAATTCTGTTTTCGATGATAAAAACCCATCTGTTTCCACCGAAAAACCTTTCAGGGGATCCTTTGCAACAGCTTGGCACCATTTTTGAGTGAATTGCAGAACGTCAGATTTTTGCAGAAATTGTGACCGCGCGGCTTATGGATTTTTTCAAAAAAAGTTGTTCATAGGTAGAGGGCTATTTCTGTTTCCGATGATAAGAACCCATGTTTTTCCACCGAAAAACCTTTCAGGGCATCGTTTACAACAGCTTGGCACCATTTTTGAGTGAATTGCAGAACGTCAGATTTTTGCTGAAATTGTGACCGCGCGGCTTAGGGATTTTTTCAAAAAAAGTTGTTCAGACGTCGAGGGCTAAGTCTGTTTCCGATGATAAAAACCCATCTGTTTGCACCGAAAAACCTTTCAGGGGATCGTTTGCAACAGCTTGGCATCATTTTTGAGTGAATTGCAGAACGTCAGATTTTTCCTGAAATTGTGACCGCGCGGCTTAGGGATTTTTTCAGAAAAAATGGTTCAGACGTCGAGGGCTAATTCTGTTTTCGATGATAAAAACCCATCTGTTTCCACCGAAAAACCTTTCAGGGGATCCTTTGCAACAGCTTGGCACCATTTTTGAGTGAATTGCAGAACGTCAGATTTTTGCAGAAATTGTGACCGCGCGGCTTAGGGATTTTTTCAAAAAAAAGTTGTTCAAACGTAGAGGGCTATTTCTGTTTTCGATGATAAGAACCCATGTTTTTCCACCGAAAAACCTTTCAGGGCATCGTTTACAACAGCTTGGCACCATTTTTGAGTGAATTGCAGAACGTCAGATTTTTGCTGAAATTGTGACCGCGCGGCTTAGGGCTTTTTCAAAAAAAGTTGTTCAGACGTCGAGGGCTAATTCTGTTTTTGATGATAAAAAACCATCTGTTTGCACCGAAAAACCTTTCAGGGGATCGTTTGCAACAGCTTGGCATCATTTTTGAGTGAATTGCAGAACGTCAGATTTTTGCTGAAATTGTGACCGCGCGGCTTAGGGATTTTTTCAGAATAAATGGTTCAGACGTCGAGGGCTAATTCTGTTTTCGATGATAAAAACCCATCTGTTTCCACTGAAAAACCTTTCAGGGGATCGTGTGCAACAGCTTGGCACCATTTTTGAGTGAATTGCAGAACGTCAGATTTTTGCAGAAATTGTGACCGCGCGGCTTAGGGATTTTTTCAAAAAAAGTTGGTCATACGTAGAGGGCTATTTCTGTTTCCGATGATAAGAACCCATGTTTTTCCACCGAAAAACCTTTCAGGGCATCGTTTGCAACAGCTTGGCACCATTTTTGAGTGAATTGCAGAACGTCAGATTTTTGCTGAAATTGTGACCGCGCGGCTTAGGGATTTTTTCAAAAAAAGTTGTTCAGACGTCGAGGGCTAATTCTGTTTTCGATGATAAAAACCCATCTGTTTCCACCGAAAAACCTTTCAGGGGATCGTTTGCAACAGCTTGGCATCATTTTTGAGTGAATTGCAGAACGTCAGATTTTTGCTGAAATTGTGACCGCGCGGCTTAGGGATTTTTTCAAAAAAAGTTGTTCAGACGTCGAGGGCTAATTCTGTTTTCGATGATAAAAACCCATCTCTTTCCACCGAAAAACCTTTCAGGGGATCGTTTGCAACAGCTTGGCGCCATTTTTGAGTGAATTGCAGAACGTCAGATTTTTGCTGAAATTGTGAACGCGCGGCTTAGGGATTTTTTCAAAAAAAGTTTTTCAAACGTCGAGGGCTAATTCTGTTTCCGATGATAAAACCCCATCTGTTTCCACCGAGAAGCCTTTCAGGGGATCGTTTGCAACAGCTTGGCATCATTTTTGAGTGAATTGCAGAACGTCAGATTTTTGCTGAAATTGTGACCGCGCGGCTTAGGGATTTTTTCAAAAAAAGTTGTTCAGACGTCGAGGGCTAAGTCTGCTTCCGATGATAAAAACCCATCTGTTTCCACTGAAAAACCTTTCAGGGGAGCGTTTGCAACAGCTTGGCATCATTTTTGAGTGAATTGCAGAACGTCAGATTTTTGCTGAAATTGTGACCGCGCGGCTTAGGGATTTTTTCAGAAAAAATGGTTCAGACGTCGAGGGCTAATTCTGTTTTCGATGATAAAAACCCATCTGTTTCCACCGAAAAACCTTTCAGGGGATCCTTTGCAACAGCTTGGCACCATTTTTGAGTGAATTGCAGAACGTCAGATTTTTGCAGAAATTGTGACCGCGCGGCTTAGGGCTTTTTCAAAAAAAGTTGTTCAGACGTCGAGGGCTAATTCTGTTTTTGATGATAAAAAACCATCTGTTTGCACCGAAAAACCTTTCAGGGGATCGTTTGCAACAGCTTGGCATCATTTTTGAGTGAATTGCAGAACGTCAGATTTTTGCTGAAATTGTGACCGCGCGGCTTAGGGATTTTTTCAGAAAAAATGGTTCAGACGTCGAGGGCTAATTCTGTTTTCGATGATAAAAACCCATCTGTTTCCACTGAAAAACCTTTCAGGGGATCGTTTGCAACAGCTTGGCATCATTTTTGAGTGAATTGCAGAACGTCAGATTTTTGCTGAAATTGTGACCGCGCGGCTTAGGGATTTTTTCAAAAAAAGTTGTTCAGACGTCGAGGGCTAATTCTGTTTTCGATGATAAAAACCCATCTCTTTCCACCGAAAAACCTTTCAGGGGATCGTTTGCAACAGCTTGGCGCCATTTTTGAGTGAATTGCAGAACGTCAGATTTTTGCTGAAATTGTGAACGCGCGGCTTAGGGATTTTTTCAAAAAAAGTTTTTCAAACGTCGAGGGCTAATTCTGTTTCCGATGATAAAACCCCATCTGTTTCCACCGAGAAGCCTTTCAGGGGATCGTTTGCAACAGCTTGGCATCATTTTTGAGTGAATTGCAGAACGTCAGATTTTTGCTGAAATTGTGACCGCGCGGCTTAGGGATTTTTTCAAAAAAAGTTGTTCAGACGTCGAGGGCTAAGTCTGCTTCCGATGATAAAAACCCATCTGTTTCCACTCAAAAACCTTTCAGGGGAGCGTTTGCAACAGCTTGGCATCATTTTTGAGTGAATTGCAGAACGTCAGATTTTTGCTGAAATTGTGACCGCGCGGCTTAGGGATTTTTTCAGAAAAAATGGTTCAGACGTCGAGGGCTAATTCTGTTTTCGATGATAAAAACCCATCTGTTTCCACCGAAAAACCTTTCAGGGGATCCTTTGCAACAGCTTGGCACCATTTTTGAGTGAATTGCAGAACGTCAGATTTTTGCAGAAATTGTGACCGCGCGGCTTAGGGATTTTTTCAAAAAAAGTTGTTCATACGTAGAGGGCTATTTCTGTTTCCGATGATAAGAACCCATGTTTTTCCACCGAAAAACCTTTCAGGGCATCGTTTACAACAGCTTGGCACCATTTTTGAGTGAATTGCAGAACGTCAGATTTTTGCTGAAATTGTGACCGCGCGGCTTAGGGATTTTTTCAAAAAAAGTTGTTCAGACGTCGAGGGCTAAGTCTGTTTCCGATGATAAAAACCCATCTGTTTGCACCGAAAAACCTTTCAGGGGATCGTTTGCAACAGCTTGGCATCATTTTTGAGTGAATTGCAGAACGTCAGATTTTTCCTGAAATTGTGACCGCGCGGCTTAGGGATTTTTTCAGAAAAAATGGTTCAGACGTCGAGGGCTAATTCTGTTTTCGATGATAAAAACCCATCTGTTTCCACCGAAAAACCTTTCAGGGGATCCTTTGCAACAGCTTGGCACCATTTTTGAGTGAATTGCAGAACGTCAGATTTTTGCAGAAATTGTGACCGCGCGGCTTAGGGATTTTTTCATAAAAAAGTTGTTCAAACGTAGAGGGCTATTTCTGTTTCCGATGATAAGAACCCATGTTTTTCCACCGAAAAACCTTTCAGGGCATCGTTTACAACAGCTTGGCACCATTTTTGAGTGAATTGCAGAACGTCAGATTTTTGCTGAAATTGTGACCGCGCGGCTTAGGGCTTTTTCAAAAAAAGTTGTTCAGACGTCGAGGGCTAATTCTGTTTTTGATGATAAAAACCCATCTGTTTGCACCGAAAAACCTTTCAGGGGATCGTTTGCAACAGCTTAGCATCATTTTTGAGTGAATTGCAGAACGTCAGATTTTTGCTGAAATTGTGACCGCGCGGCTTAGGGATTTTTTCAAAAAAAGTTGTTCAGACGTCACACGGCTAGTTCCGTTTCCGATGATAAAAACCCATCTGTTTCCCCCGAGAAACCTTTCAGGGGATCGTTTGCAACAGCTTGGCGCCATTTTTGAGTGAATTGCAGAACGTCAGATTTTTGCTGAAATTGTGAACGCGCGGCTTAGGGATTTTTTCAAAAAAAGTTTTTCAAACGTCGAGGGCTAATTCTGTTTCCGATGATAAAACCCCATCTGTTTCCACCGAGAAGCCTTTCAGGGGATCGTTTGCAACAGCTTGGCATCATTTTTGAGTGAATTGCAGAACGTCAGATTTTTGCTGAAATTGTGACCGCGCGGCTTAGGGATTTTTTCAAAAAAAGTTGTTCAGACGTCGAGGGCTAAGTCTGTTTTTGATGATAAAAAACCATCTGTTTGCACCGAAAAACCTTTCAGGGGATCGTTTGCAACAGCTTGGCATCATTTTTGAGTGAATTGCAGAACGTCAGATTTTTGCTGAAATTGTGACCGCGCGGCTTAGGGATTTTTTCAGAAAAAATGGTTCAGACGTCGAGGGCTAATTCTGTTTTCGATGATAAAAACCCATCTGTTTCCACTGAAAAACCTTTCAGGGGATCGTTTGCAACAGCTTGGCATCATTTTTGAGTGAATTGCAGAACGTCAGATTTTTGCTGAAATTGTGACCGCGCGGCTTAGGGATTTTTTCAAAAAAAGTTGTTCAGACGTCGAGGGCTAATTCTGTTTTCGATGATAAAAACCCATCTCTTTCCACCGAAAAACCTTTCAGGGGATCGTTTGCAACAGCTTGGCGCCATTTTTGAGTGAATTGCAGAACGTCAGATTTTTGCTGAAATTGTGAACGCGCGGCTTAGGGATTTTTTCAAAAAAAGTTTTTCAAACGTCGAGGGCTAATTCTGTTTCCGATGATAAAACCCCATCTGTTTCCACCGAGAAGCCTTTCAGGGGATCGTTTGCAACAGCTTGGCATCATTTTTGAGTGAATTGCAGAACGTCAGATTTTTGCTGAAATTGTGACCGCGCGGCTTAGGGATTTTTTCAAAAAAAGTTGTTCAGACGTCGAGGGCTAAGTCTGCTTCCGATGATAAAAACCCATCTGTTTCCACTCAAAAACCTTTCAGGGGAGCGTTTGCAACAGCTTGGCATCATTTTTGAGTGAATTGCAGAACGTCAGATTTTTGCTGAAATTGTGACCGCGCGGCTTAGGGATTTTTTCAGAAAAAATGGTTCAGACGTCGAGGGCTAATTCTGTTTTCGATGATAAAAACCCATCTGTTTCCACCGAAAAACCTTTCAGGGGATCCTTTGCAACAGCTTGGCACCATTTTTGAGTGAATTGCAGAACGTCAGATTTTTGCAGAAATTGTGACCGCGCGGCTTAGGGATTTTTTCAAAAAAAGTTGTTCATACGTAGAGGGCTATTTCTGTTTCCGATGATAAGAACCCATGTTTTTCCACCGAAAAACCTTTCAGGGCATCGTTTACAACAGCTTGGCACCATTTTTGAGTGAATTGCAGAACGTCAGATTTTTGCTGAAATTGTGACCGCGCGGCTTAGGGATTTTTTCAAAAAAAGTTGTTCAGACGTCGAGGGCTAAGTCTGTTTCCGATGATAAAAACCCATCTGTTTGCACCGAAAAACCTTTCAGGGGATCGTTTGCAACAGCTTGGCATCATTTTTGAGTGAATTGCAGAACGTCAGATTTTTCCTGAAATTGTGACCGCGCGGCTTAGGGAATTTTTCAGAAAAAATGGTTCAGACGTCGAGGGCTAATTCTGTTTTCGATGATAAAAACCCATCTGTTTCCACGGAAAAACCTTTCAGGGGATCCTTTGCAACAGCTTGGCACCATTTTTGAGTGAATTGCAGAACGTCAGATTTTTGCAGAAATTGTGACCGCGCGGCTTAGGGATTTTTTCAAAAAAAAGTTGTTCAAACGTAGAGGGCTATTTCTGTTTCCAATGATAAGAACCCATGTTTTTCCACCGAAAAACCTTTCAGGGCATCGTTTACAACAGCTTGGCACCATTTTTGAGTGAATTGCAGAACGTCAGATTTTTGCTGAAATTGTGACCGCGCGGCTTAGGGCTTTTTCAAAAAAAGTTGTTCAGACGTCGAGGGCTAATTCTGTTTTTGATGATAAAAACCCATCTGTTTGCACCGAAAAACCTTTCAGGGGATCGTTTGCAACAGCTTGGCATCATTTTTGAGTGAATTGCAGAACGTCAGATTTTTGCTGAAATTGTGACCGCGCGGCTTAGGGATTTTTTCAGAAAAAATGGTTCAGACGTCGAGGGCTAATTCTGTTTTTGATGATAAAAACCCATCTGTTTCCACCGAAAAACCTTTCAGGGGATCCTTTGCAACAGCTTGGCACCATTTTTGAGTGAATTGCAGAACGTCAGATTTTTGCAGAAATTGTGACCGCGCGGCTCAGGGATTTTTTCAAAAAAAAGTTGTTCAAACGTAGAGGGCTATTTCTGTTTCCGATGATCAGAACCCATGTTTTTCCACCGAAAAACCTTTCAGGGCATCGTTTACAACAGCTTGGCACCATTTTTGAGTGAATTGCAGAACGTCAGATTTTTGCTGAAATTGTGACCGCGCGGCTTAGGGATTTTTTCAAAAAAAGTTGTTCAGACGTCACACGGCTAGTTCCGTTTCCGATGATAAAAACCCATCTGTTTCCCCCGAGAAACCTTTCAGGGGATCGTTTGCAACAGCTTGGCGCCATTTTTGAGTGAATTGCAGAACGTCAGATTTTTGCTGAAATTGTGAACGCGCGGCTTAGGGATTTTTTCAAAAAAAGTTTTTCAAACGTCGAGGGCTAATTCTGTTTCCGATGATAAAACCCCATCTGTTTCCACCGAGAAGCCTTTCAGGGGATCGTTTGCAACAGCTTGGCATCATTTTTGAGTGAATTGCAGAACGTCAGATTTTTGCTGAAATTGTGACCGCGCGGCTTAGGGATTTTTTCAAAAAAAGTTGTTCAGACGTCGAGGGCTAAGTCTGCTTCCGATGATAAAAACCCATCTGTTTCCACTGAAAAACCTTTCAGGGGAGCGTTTGCAACAGCTTGGCATCATTTTTGAGTGAATTGCAGAACGTCAGATTTTTGCTGAAATTGTGACCGCGCGGCTTAGGGATTTTTTCAGAAAAAATGGTTCAGACGTCGAGGGCTAATTCTGTTTTCGATGATAAAAACCCATCTGTTTCCACCGAAAAACCTTTCAGGGGATCCTTTGCAACAGCTTGGCACCATTTTTGAGTGAATTGCAGAACGTCAGATTTTTGCAGAAATTGTGACCGCGCGGCTTAGGGATTTTTTCAAAAAAAAGTTGTTCAAACGTAGAGGGCTATTTCTGTTTCCGATGATAAGAACCCATGTTTTTCCACCGAAAAACCTTTCAGGGCATCGTTTACAACAGCTTGGCACCATTTTTGAGTGAATTGCAGAACGTCAGATTTTTGCTGAAATTGTGACCGCGCGGCTTAGGGCTTTTTCAAAAAAAGTTGTTCAGACGTCGAGGGCTAATTCTGTTTTTGATGATAAAAAACCATCTGTTTGCACCGAAAAACCTTTCAGGGGATCGTTTGCAACAGCTTGGCATCATTTTTGAGTGAATTGCAGAACGTCAGATTTTTGCTGAAATTGTGACCGCGCGGCTTAGGGATTTTTTCAGAAAAAATGGTTCAGACGTCGAGGGCTAATTCTGTTTTCGATGATAAAAACCCATCTGTTTCCACTGAAAAACCTTTCAGGGGATCGTTTGCAACAGCTTGGCATCATTTTTGAGTGAATTGCAGAACGTCAGATTTTTGCTGAAATTGTGACCGCGCGGCTTAGGGATTTTTTCAAAAAAAGTTGTTCAGACGTCGAGGGCTAATTCTGTTTTCGATGATAAAAACCCATCTCTTTCCACCGAAAAACCTTTCAGGGGATCGTTTGCAACAGCTTGGCGCCATTTTTGAGTGAATTGCAGAACGTCAGATTTTTGCTGACATTGTGACCGCGCGGCTTAGGGATTTTTTCAAAAAAAGTTGTTCAGACGTCGAGGGCTAAGTCTGTTTCCGATGATAAAAACCCATCTGTTTCCACTGAAAAACCTTTCAGCGGATCGTTTGCAACAGCTTGGAACCACTTTTGAGTGAATTGCAGAATGTCAGATTTTTGCTGGAATTGTGACCGCGCGGCTTAGGGATTTTTTCAAAAAAAGTTGTTCAGACGTCGAGGGCTAATTCTGTTTCCGATGATAAGAATCCATCTTTTTCCACCGAAAAACCTTTCAGGGGATCGTTTGCAACAGCTTGGCACCATTTTTGAGTCAATTGCAGAACGTCAGATTTTTGCTGAAATTGTGACCGCGCGGCTTAGGGATTTTTTCAAAAAAAGTTGTTCAGACGTCGAGGGCTAAGTCTGCTTCCGATAATAAAAACCAATCTGTTTCCACCGAAAAACCTTTCAGGGGATCCTTTACAACAGCATGGCATCATTTTTGAGTGAATTGCAGAACGTCAGATTTTTGCTGAAATTGTGACCGCGCGGCTTAGGGATTTTTTCAAAAAAAGTTGTTCAGACGTCGAGGGCTATTTCTGTTTCCAATGATAAGAACCCATCTTTTTCCACCGAAAAACCTTTCAGGGGATCGTTTGCAACAGCTTGGCACCATTTTTGAGTGAATTGCAGAACGTCAGATTTTTGCTGAAATTGTGACCGCGCGGCTTAGGGTTTTTTAAAAAATTTGTTCAGACGTCGAGGGCTAAGTCTGTTTTCTATGATAAAAACCCATCTGTTTCCACCGAAAAACCTTTCAGGGGTTTCGTTTGCAACAGCTTGGCATCATTTTTGAGTGAATTGCAGAACGTCAGATTTTTGCTGAAATTGTGACCGCGCGGCTTAGGGATTTTTTCAAAAAAAGTTGTTCAGACGTCGAGGGCTAATTCTGTTTCCGATGATAAAGAGCATCTGTTTTCCCTGAAAAACCTTTCAGGGGATCGCTTGCAACAGCTTGGCACCATTTTTGAGTGAATTGCAGAACGTCAGATTTTTGCTGACATTGTGACCGCGCGGCTTAGGGATTTTTTCAAAAAAAGTTGTTCAGACGTCGAGGGCTAAGTCTGTTTCCGATGATAAAAACCCATCTGTTTCCACTGAAAAACCTTTCAGCGGATCGTTTGCAACAGCTTGGAACCACTTTTGAGTGAATTGCAGAATGTCAGATTTTTGCTGAAATTGTGACCGCGCGGCTTAGGGATTTTTTCAAAAAAAGTTGTTCAGACGTCGAGGGCTAATTCTGTTTCCGATGATAAGAATCCATCTTTTTCCACCGAAAAACCTTTCAGGGGATCGTTTGCAACAGCTTGGCACCATTTTTGAGTCAATTGCAGAACGTCAGATTTTTGCTGAAATTGTGACCGCGCGGCTTAGGGATTTTTTCAAAAAAAGTTGTTCAGACGTCGAGGGCTAAGTCTGCTTCCGATGATAAAAACCAATCTGTTTCCACCGAAAAACCTTTCAGGGGATCCTTTACAACAGCATGGCATCATTTTTGAGTGAATTGCAGAACGTCAGATTTTTGCTGAAATTGTGACCGCGCGGCTTAGGGATTTTTTCAAAAAAAGTTGTTCAGACGTCGAGGGCTATTTCTGTTTCCAATGATAAGAACCCATCTTTTTCCACCGAAAAACCTTTCAGGGGATCGTTTGCAACAGCTTGGCACCATTTTTGAGTGAATTGCAGAACGTCAGATTTTTGCTGAAATTGTGACCGCGTGGCTTAGGGATTTTTTCAAAAAAAGTTGTTCAGACGTCGAGGGCTAAGTCTGCTTCCGATAATAAAAACCAATCTGTTTCCACCGAAAAACCTTTCAGGGGATCCTTTACAACAGCATGGCATCATTTTTGAGTGAATTGCAGAACGTCAGATATTTGCTGAAATTGTGACCGCGCGGCTTAGGGATTTTTTCAAAAAAAGTTGTTCAGACGTCGAGGGCTATTTCTGTTTCCGATGATAAGAACCCATCTTTTTCCACTGAGAAACCTTTCAGTGGATCGTTTGCAACAGCTTGGCAACATTTTTGAGTGAATTGCAGAACGTCAGATTTTTGCTGAAATTGTGACCGCGTGGCTTAGGGATTTTTTCAAAAAAAGTTGTTCAGACGTCGAGGGCTAATTCTGTTTCCGATGATAAAGAGCATCTGTTTTCCCCGAAAAACCTTTCAGTGGATCGTTTGCAACAGCTTGGCACCATTTTGGAGTGAATTGCAGAACATCAGATTTTTGCTGAAATTGTGACCGCGCGGCTTAGGGATTTTTTCAAAAAAAGTTGTTCAGACGTCAAACGGCTAGTTCTGTTTCTGATGATAAAAACCCATCTGTTTCCACTGAAAAACCTTTCAGGGGATCCTTTGCAACAGCTTGGCACCATTTTTGAGTGAATTGCAGAACGTCAGATTTTTGCTGACATTGTGACCGCGCGGCTTAGGGATTTTTTCAAAAAAAGTTGTTCAGACGTCGAGGGCTAAGTCTGTTTCCTATGATAAAAACCCATCTGTTTCCACTAAAAAACTTTTCAGCGGATCGTTTGGAACAGCTTGGAACCACTTTTGAGTGAATTGCAGAATGTCAGATTTTTGCTGAAATTGTGACCGCGCGGCTTAGGGATTTTTTCAAAAAAAGTTGTTCAGACGTCGAGGGCTAAGTCTGTTTCCTATGATAAAAACCCATCTGTTTCCACTGAAAAACCTTTCAGCGGATCGTTTGCAACAGCTTGGAACCACTTTTGAGTGAATTGCAGAATGTCAGATTTTTGCTGAAATTGTGACCGCGCGGCTTAGGGATTTTTTCAAAAAAAGTTGTTCAGACGTCGAGGGCTAATTCTGTTTCCGATGATAAGAATCCATCTTTTTCCACCGAAAAACCTTTCAGGGGATCGTTTGCAACAGCTTGGCACCATTTTTGAGTCAATTGCAGAACGTCAGATTTTTGCTGAAATTGTGACCGCGCGGCTTAGGGATTTTTTCAAAAAAAGTTGTTCAGACGTCGAGGGCTAAGTCTGCTTCCGATGATAAAAACCAATCTGTTTCCACCGAAAAACCTTTCAGGGGATCCTTTACAACAGCATGGCATCATTTTTGAGTGAATTGCAGAACGTCAGATTTTTGCTGAAATTGTGACCGCGCGGCTTAGGGATTTTTTCAAAAAAAGTTGTTCAGACGTCGAGGGCTATTTCTGTTTCCTATGATAAAAACCCATCTGTTTCCACTGAAAAACCTTTCAGCGGATCGTTTGCAACAGCTTGGAACCACTTTTGAGTGAATTGCAGAATGTCAGAATTTTGCTGAAATTGTGACCGCGCGGCTTAGGGATTTTTTCAAAAAAAGTTGTTCAGACGTTGAGGGCTAATTCTGTTTCCGATGATAAGAATCCATCTTTTTCCACCGAAAAACCTTTCAGGGGATCGTTTACAACAGCTTGGCACCATTTTTGAGTGAATTGCAGAACGTCAGATTTTTGCTGACATTGTGACCGCGCGGCTTAGGGATTTTTTCAAAAAAAGTTGTTCAGACGTCGACGGCTAAGTCTGCTTCCGATGATAAAAACCAATCTGTTTCCACCGAAAAACCTTTCAGGGGATCCTTTACAACAGCATGGCATCATTTTTGAGTGAATTGCAGAACGTCAGATTTTTGCTGAAATTGTGACCGCGCGGCTTAGGGATTTTTTCAAAAAAAGTTGTTCAGACGTCGAGGGCTATTTCTGTTTCCGATGATAAGAACCCATCTTTTTCCACCGAAAAACCTTTCAGGGCATCGTTTACAACAGCTTGGCAACATTTTTGAGTGAATTGCAGAACATCAGATTTTTGCTGAAATTGTGACTGCGCGGCTTAGGGATTTTTTCAAAAAAAGTTGTTCATACGTAGAGGGCTGTGTCTGTTTCCGATTATAAAAACCCATCTGTTTCCACTGAAAAACCTTTCAGTGGATCGTTTGCAACAGCTTGGCACCATTTTGGAGTGAATTGCAGAACATCAGATTTTTGCTGAAATTGTGACCGCGCGGCTTAGGGATTTTTTAAAAAAAAGTTGTTCAGACGTCAAACGGCTAGTTCTGTTTCTGATGATAAAAACCCATCTGTTTCCACTGAAAAACCTTTCAGGGGATCCTTTGCAACAGCTTGGCACCATTTTTGAGTGAATTGCAGAACGTCAGATTTTTGCTGACATTGTGACCGCGCGGCTTAGGGATTTTTTCAAAAAAAGTTGTTCAGACGTCGAGGGCTAAGTCTGTTTCCTATGATAAAAACCCATCTGTTTCCACTGAAAAACTTTTCAGCGGATCGTTTGGAACAGCTTGGAACCACTTTTGAGTGAATTGCAGAATGTCAGATTTTTGCTGAAATTGTGACCGCGCGGCTTAGGGATTTTTTCAAAAAAAGTTGTTCAGACGTCGAGGGCTAATTCTGTTTCCGATGATAAGAATCCATCTTTTTCCACCGAAAAACCTTTCAGGGGATCGTTTGCAACAGCTTGGCACCATTTTTGAGTCAATTGCAGAACGTCAGATTTTTGCTGAAATTGTGACCGCGCGGCTTAGGGATTTTTTCAAAAAAAGTTGTTCAGACGTCGAGGGCTAAGTCTGCTTCCGATGATAAAAACCAATCTGTTTCCACCGAAAAACCTTTCAGGGGATCCTTTACAACAGCATGGCATCATTTTTGAGTGAATTGCAGAACGTCAGATTTTTGCTGAAATTGTGACCGCGCGGCTTAGGGATTTTTTCAAAAAAAGTTGTTCAGACGTCGAGGGCTAAGTCTGCTTCCGATAAAAAAAACCAATCTGTTTCCACCGAAAAACCTTTCAGGGGATCCTTTACAACAGCATGGCATCATTTTTGAGTGAATTGCAGAACGTCAGATTTTTGCTGAAATTGTGACCGCGCGGCTTAGGGATTTTTTCAAAAAAAGTTGTTCAGACGTCGAGGGCTATTTCTGTTTCCGATGATAAGAACCCATCTTTTTCCACTGAGAAACCTTTCAGTGGATCGTTTGCAACAGCTTGGCAACATTTTTGAGTGAATTGCAGAACGTCAGATTTTTGCTGAAATTGTGACCGCGTGGCTTAGGGATTTTTTCAAAAAAAGTTGTTCAAACGTCGTGGGCTAATTCTGTTTCCGATGATAAAAACCCATCTGTTTCCACTGAAAAACCTTTCAGGGGATCGTTTGGAACAGCTTGGCATCATTTTTGAGTGAATTGCAGAACGTCAGATTTTTGCTGAAATTGTGACCGCGCGGCTTAGGGATTTTTTCAAAAAAAGTTGTTCAGACGTCGAGGGCTATTTCTGTTTCCGATGATGAGAACCCATCTTTTTCCACCGAAAAACCTTTCAGGGCATCGTTTACAACAGCTTGGCAACATTTTTGAGTGAATTGCAGAACATCAGATTTTTGCTGAAATTGTGACTGCGCGGCTTAGGGATTTTTTCAAAAAAAGTTGTTCATACGTAGAGGGCTGTGTCTGTTTCCGATTATAAAAACCCATCTGTTTCCACTGAAAAACCTTTCAGTGGATCGTTTGCAACAGCTTGGCACCATTTTGGAGTGAATTGCAGAACATCAGATTTTTGCTGAAATTGTGACCGCGCGGCTTAGGGATTTTTTAAAAAAAAGTTGTTCAGACGTCAAACGGCTAGTTCTGTTTCTGATGATAAAAACCCATCTGTTTCCACTGAAAAACCTTTCAGGGGATCCTTTGCAACAGCTTGGCACCATTTTTGAGTGAATTGCAGAACGTCAGATTTTTGCTGACATTGTGACCGCGCGGCTTAGGGATTTTTTCAAAAAAAGTTGTTCAGACGTCGAGGGCTAAGTCTGTTTCCTATGATAAAAACCCATCTGTTTCCACTGAAAAACTTTTCAGCGGATCGTTTGGAACAGCTTGGAACCACTTTTGAGTGAATTGCAGAATGTCAGATTTTTGCTGAAATTGTGACCGCGCGGCTTAGGGATTTTTTCAAAAAAAGTTGTTCAGACGTCGAGGGCTAAGTCTGTTTCCTATGATAAAAACCCATCTGTTTCCACTGAAAAACCTTTCAGCGGATCGTTTGCAACAGCTTGGAACCACTTTTGAGTGAATTGCAGAATGTCAGATTTTTGCTGAAATTGTGACCGCGCGGCTTAGGGATTTTTTCAAAAAAAGTTGTTCAGACGTCGAGGGCTAATTCTGTTTCCGATGATAAGAATCCATCTTTTTCCACCGAAAAACCTTTCAGGGGATCGTTTGCAACAGCTTGGCACCATTTTTGAGTCAATTGCAGAACGTCAGATTTTTGCTGAAATTGTGACCGCGCGGCTTAGGGATTTTTTCAAAAAAAGTTGTTCAGACGTCGAGGGCTAAGTCTGCTTCCGATGATAAAAACCAATCTGTTTCCACCGAAAAACCTTTCAGGGGATCCTTTACAACAGCATGGCATCATTTTTGAGTGAATTGCAGAACGTCAGATTTTTGCTGAAATTGTGACCGCGCGGCTTAGGGATTTTTTCAAAAAAAGTTGTTCAGACGTCGAGGGCTATTTCTGTTTCCGATGATAAAAACCCATCTGTTTCCACTGAAAAACCTTTCAGCGGATCGTTTGCAACAGCTTGGAACCACTTTTGAGTGAATTGCAGAATGTCAGAATTTTGCTGAAATTGTGACCGCGCGGCTTAGGGATTTTTTCAAAAAAAGTTGTTCAGACGTTGAGGGCTAATTCTGTTTCCGATGATAAGAATCCATCTTTTTCCACCGAAAAACCTTTCAGGGGATCGTTTACAACAGCTTGGCACCATTTTTGAGTGAATTGCAGAACGTCAGATTTTTGCTGACATTGTGACCGCGCGGCTTAGGGATTTTTTCAAAAAAAGTTGTTCAGACGTCGACGGCTAAGTCTGCTTCCGATGATAAAAACCAATCTGTTTCCACCGAAAAACCTTTCAGGGGATCCTTTACAACAGCATGGCATCATTTTTGAGTGAATTGCAGAACGTCAGATTTTTGCTGAAATTGTGACCGCGCGGCTTAGGGATTTTTTCAAAAAAAGTTGTTCAGACGTCGAGGGCTATTTCTGTTTCCGATGATAAGAACCCATCTTTTTCCACCGAAAAACCTTTCAGGGCATCGTTTACAACAGCTTGGCAACATTTTTGAGTGAATTGCAGAACATCAGATTTTTGCTGAAATTGTGACTGCGCGGCTTAGGGATTTTTTCAAAAAAAGTTGTTCATACGTAGAGGGCTGTGTCTGTTTCCGATTATAAAAACCCATCTGTTTCCACTGAAAAACCTTTCAGTGGATCGTTTGCAACAGCTTGGCACCATTTTGGAGTGAATTGCAGAACATCAGATTTTTGCTGAAATTGTGACCGCGCGGCTTAGGGATTTTTTAAAAAAAAGTTGTTCAGACGTCAAATGGCTAGTTCTGTTTCTGATGATAAAAACCCATCTGTTTCCACTGAAAAACCTTTCAGGGGATCCTTTGCAACAGCTTGGCACCATTTTTGAGTGAATTGCAGAACGTCAGATTTTTGCTGACATTGTGACCGCGCGGCTTAGGGATTTTTTCAAAAAAAGTTGTTCAGACGTCGAGGGCTAAGTCTGTTTCCTATGATAAAAACCCATCTGTTTCCACTGAAAAACTTTTCAGCGGATCGTTTGGAACAGCTTGGAACCACTTTTGAGTGAATTGCAGAATGTCAGATTTTTGCTGAAATTGTGACCGCGCGGCTTAGGGATTTTTTCAAAAAAAGTTGTTCAGACGTCGAGGGCTAATTCTGTTTCCGATGATAAGAATCCATCTTTTTCCACCGAAAAACCTTTCAGGGGATCGTTTGCAACAGCTTGGCACCATTTTTGAGTCAATTGCAGAACGTCAGATTTTTGCTGAAATTGTGACCGCGCGGCTTAGGGATTTTTTCAAAAAAAGTTGTTCAGACGTCGAGGGCTAAGTCTGCTTCCGATGATAAAAACCAATCTGTTTCCACCGAAAAACCTTTCAGGGGATCCTTTACAACAGCATGGCATCATTTTTGAGTGAATTGCAGAACGTCAGATTTTTGCTGAAATTGTGACCGCGCGGCTTAGGGATTTTTTCAAAAAAAGTTGTTCAGACGTCGAGGGCTAAGTCTGCTTCCGATAAAAAAAACCAATCTGTTTCCACCGAAAAACCTTTCAGGGGATCCTTTACAACAGCATGGCATCATTTTTGAGTGAATTGCAGAACGTCAGATTTTTGCTGAAATTGTGACCGCGCGGCTTAGGGATTTTGTCAAAAAAAGTTGTTCAGACGTCGAGGGCTATTTCTGTTTCCGATGATAAGAACCCATCTTTTTCCACTGAGAAACCTTTCAGTGGATCGTTTGCAACAGCTTGACAACATTTTTGAGTGAATTGCAGAACGTCAGATTTTTGCTGAAATTGTGACCGCGTGGCTTAGGGATTTTTTCAAAAAAAGTTGTTCAAACGTCGAGGGCTAATTCTGTTTCCGATGATAAAAACCCATCTGTTTCCACTGAAAAACCTTTCAGGGGATCGTTTGGAACAGCTTGGCATCATTTTTGAGTGAATTGCAGAACGTCAGATTTTTGCTGAAATTGTGACCGCGCGGCTTAGGGATTTTTTAAAAAAAAGTTGTTCAGACGTCGAGGGCTATTTCTGTTTCCGATGATGAGAACCCATCTTTTTCCACCGAAAAACCTTTCAGGGCATCGTTTACAACAGCTTGGCAACATTTTTGAGTGAATTGCAGAACATCAGATTTTTGCTGAAATTGTGACTGCGCGGCTTAGGGATTTTTTCAAAAAAAGTTGTTCATACGTAGAGGGCTGTGTCTGTTTCCGATTATAAAAACCCATCTGTTTCCACTGAAAAACCTTTCAGTGGATCGTTTGCAACAGCTTGGCACCATTTTTGAGTGAATTGCAGAACGTCAGATTTTTGCTGAAATTGTGACCGCGTGTCTTAGGGATTTTTTCAAAAAAAGTTGTTCAGACGTCGAGGGCTAATTCTGTTTCCGATGATAAAGAGCATCTGTTTTCCCCGAAAAACCTTTCAGGGGATCGCTTGCAACAGCTTGGCACCATTTTTGAGTGAATTGCAGAATATCAGATTTTTGCTGAAATTGTGACCGCGCGGCTTAGGGATTTTTTTAAAAAAAGTTGTTCAGACGTCGAGGGCTAAGTCTGTTTCCGATGATAAAAACCCATCTGTTTCCACTGAAAAACCTTTCAGGGGATCGTATGCAACAGCTTGGCACCATTTTTGAGTGAATTGCAGAACGTCAGATTTTTGCTGAAATTGTGACCGCGCGGCTTAGGGATTTTTTCAAAAAAAGTTCTTCAGACGTCGAGGGCTAAGTCTGTTTCCGATTATAAAAACCCATCTGTTTCCACTGAAAAACCTTTCAGTGGATCGTTTGCAACAGCTTGGCACCATTTTTGAGTGAATTGCAGAACATCAGATTTTTGCTGAAATTGTGACCGCGCGGCTTAGGGATTTTTTCAAAAAAAGTTGTTCAGACGTCGAGGGCTAATTCTGTTTCCGATGATAAAGAGCATCTGTTTTCCCTGAAAAACCTTTCAGGGGATCGCTTGCAACAGCTTGGCACCATTTTTGAGTGAATTGCAGAACGTCAGATTTTTGCTGACATTGTGACCGCGCGGCTTAGGGATTTTTTCAAAAAAAGTTGTTCAGACGTCGAGGGCTAAGTCTGTTTCCGATGATAAAAACCCATCTGTTTCCACTGAAAAACCTTTCAGCGGATCGTTTGCAACAGCTTGGAACCACTTTTGAGTGAATTGCAGAATGTCAGATTTTTGCTGAAATTGTGACCGCGCGGCTTAGGGATTTTTTCAAAAAAAGTTGTTCAGACGTCGAGGGCTAATTCTGTTTCCGATGATAAGAATCCATCTTTTTCCACCGAAAAACCTTTCAGGGGATCGTTTGCAACAGCTTGGCACCATTTTTGAGTCAATTGCAGAACGTCAGATTTTTGCTGAAATTGTGACCGCGCGGCTTAGGGATTTTTTCAAAAAAAGTTGTTCAGACGTCGAGGGCTAAGTCTGCTTCCGATGATAAAAACCAATCTGTTTCCACCGAAAAACCTTTCAGGGGATCCTTTACAACAGCATGGCATCATTTTTGAGTGAATTGCAGAACGTCAGATTTTTGCTGAAATTGTGACCGCGCGGCTTAGGGATTTTTTCAAAAAAAGTTGTTCAGACGTCGAGGGCTATTTCTGTTTCCGATGATAAGAACCCATCTTTTTCCACCGAAAAACCTTTCAGGGGATCGTTTGCAACAGCTTGGCACCATTTTTGAGTGAATTGCAGAACGTCAGATTTTTGCTGAAATTGTGACCGCGCGGCTTAGGGATTTTTTCAAAAAAAGTTGTTCAGACGTCGAGGGCTAAGTCTGCTTCTGATAATAAAAACCAATCTGTTTCCACCGAAAAACCTTTCAGGGGATCCTTTGCAACAGCATGGCATCATTTTTGAGTGAATTGCAGAACGTCAGATTTTTGCTGAAATTGTGACCGCGCGGCTTAGGGATTTTTTCAAAAAAAGTTGTTCAGACGTCGAGGGCTATTTCTGTTTCCGATGATAAGAACCCATCTTTTTCCACTGAGAAACCTTTCAGTGGATCGTTTGCAACAGCTTGGCAACATTTTTGAGTGAATTGCAGAACGTCAGATTTTTGCTGAAATTGTGACCGCGTGGCTTAGGGATTTTTTCAAAAAAAGTTGTTCAGACGTCGAGGGCTAATTCTGTTTCCGATGATAAAGAGCATCTGTTTTCCCCGAAAAACCTTTCAGTGGATCGTTTGCAACAGCTTGGCACCATTTTGGAGTGAATTGCAGAACATCAGATTTTTGCTGAAATTGTGACCGCGCGGCTTAGGGATTTTTTCAAAAAAAGTTGTTCAGACGTCAAACGGCTAGTTCTGTTTCTGATGATAAAAACCCATCTGTTTCCACTGAAAAACCTTTCAGCGGATCGTTTGCAACAGCTTGGAACCACTTTTGAGTGAATTGCAGAATGTCAGAATTTTGCTGAAATTGTGACCGCGCGGCTTAGGGATTTTTTCAAAAAAAGTTGTTCAGACGTTGAGGGCTAATTCTGTTTCCGAAGATAAGAATCCATCTTTTTCCACCGAAAAACCTTTCAGGGGATCGTTTACAACAGCTTGGCACCATTTTTGAGTGAATTGCAGAACGTCAGATTTTTGCTGAAATTGTGACCGCGCGGCTTAGGGATTTTTTCAACAAAAGTTGTTCAGACGTCGACGGCTAAGTCTGCTTCCGATGATAAAAACCAATCTGTTTCCACCGAAAAACCTTTCAGGGGATCCTTTACAACAGCATGGCATCATTTTTGAGTGAATTGCAGAACGTCAGATTTTTGCTGAAATTGTGACCGCGCGGCTTAGGGATTTTTTCAAAAAAAGTTGTTCAGACGTCGAGGGCTATTTCTGTTTCCGATGATAAGAACCCATCTTTTTCCACCGAAAAACCTTTCAGGGCATCGTTTACAACAGCTTGGCCACATTTTTGAGTGAATTGCAGAACATCAGATTTTTGCTGAAATTGTGACTGCGCGGCTTAGGGATTTTTTCAAAAAAAGTTGTTCATACGTAGAGGGCTGTGTCTGTTTCCGATTATAAAAACCCATCTGTTTCCACTGAAAAACCTTTCAGTGGATCGTTTGCAACAGCTTGGCACCATTTTTGAGTGAATTGCAGAACGTCAGATTTTTGCTGAAATTGTGACCGCGCGGCTTAGGGATTTTTTCAAAAAAAGTTGTTCAGACGTCGAGGGCTAATTCTGTTTCCGATGATAAAGAGCATCTGTTTTCCCCGAAAAACCTTTCAGGGGATCGCTTGCAACAGCTTGGCACCATTTTTGAGTGAATTGCAGAACATCAGATTTTTGCTGAAATTGTGACCGCGCGGCTTAGGGATTTTTTTTAAAAAAGTTGTTCAGACGTCGAGGGCTAAGTCTGTTTCCGATGATAAAAACCCATCTGTTTCCACTGAAAAACCTTTCAGGGGATCGTATGCAACAGCTTGGCACCATTTTTGAGTGAATTGCAGAACGTCAGATTTTTGCTGAAATTGTGACCGCGCGGCTTAGGGATTTTTTCAAAAAAAGTTCTTCAGACGTCGAGGGCTAAGTCTGTTTCCGATTATAAAAACCCATCTGTTTCCACTGAAAAACCTTTCAGTGGATCGTTTGCAACAACTTGGCACCATTTTTGAGTGAATTGCAGAACATCAGATTTTTGCTGAAATTGTGACCGCGCGGCTTAGGGATTTTTTCAAAAAAAGTTGTTCAGACGTCGAGGGCTAATTCTGTTTCCGATGATAAAGAGCATCTGTTTTCCCTGAAAAACCTTTCAGGGGATCGCTTGCAACAGCTTGGCACCATTTTTGAGTGAATTGCAGAACGTCAGATTTTTGCTGACATTGTGACCGCGCGGCTTAGGGATTTTTTCAAAAAAAGTTGTTCAGACGTCGAGGGCTAATTCTGTTTCCGATGATAAGAATCCATCTTTTTCCACCGAAAAACCTTTCAGGGGATCGTTTGCAACAGCTTGGCACCATTTTTGAGTCAATTGCAGAACGTCAGATTTTTGCTGAAATTGTGACCGCGCGGCTTAGGGATTTTTTCAAAAAAAGTTGTTCAGACGTCGAGGGCTAAGTCTGCTTCCGATGATAAAAACCAATCTGTTTCCACCGAAAAACCTTTCAGGGGATCCTTTACAACAGCATGGCATCTTTTTTGAGTGAATTGCAGAACGTCAGATTTTTGCTGAAATTGTGACCGCGCGGCTTAGGGATTTTTTCAAAAAAAGTTGTTCAGACGTCGAGGGCTATTTCTGTTTCCGATGATAAGAACCCATCTTTTTCCACCGAAAAACCTTTCAGGGGATCGTTTGCAACAGCTTGGCACCATTTTTGAGTGAATTGCAGAACGTCAGATTTTTGCTGAAATTGTGACCGCGCGGCTTAGGGATTTTTTCAAAAAAAGTTGTTCAGACGTCGAGGGCTAAGTCTGCTTCCGATAATAAAAACCAATCTGTTTCCACCGAAAAACCTTTCAGGGGATCCTTTACAACAGCATGGCATCATTTTTGAGTGAATTGCAGAACGTCAGATATTTGCTGAAATTGTGACCGCGCGGCTTAGGGATTTTTTCAAAAAAAGTTGTTCAGACGTCGAGGGCTATTTCTGTTTCCGATGATAAGAACCCATCTTTTTCCACTGAGAAACCTTTCAGTGGATCGTTTGCAACAGCTTGGCAACATTTTTGAGTGAATTGCAGAACGTCAGATTTTTGCTGAAATTTTGACCGCGTGGCTTAGGGATTTTTTCAAAAAAAGTTGTTCAGACGTCGAGGGCTAATTCTGTTTCCGATGATAAAGAGCATCTGTTTTCCCCGAAAAACCTTTCAGTGGATCGTTTGCAACAGCTTGGCACCATTTTGGAGTGAATTGCAGAACATCAGATTTTTGCTGAAATTGTGACCGCGCGGCTTAGGGATTTTTTCAAAAAAAGTTGTTCAGACGTCAAACGGCTAGTTCTGTTTCTGATGATAAAAACCCATCTGTTTCCACTGAAAAACCTTTCAGGGGATCCTTTGCAACAGCTTGGCACCATTTTTGAGTGAATTGCAGAACGTCAGATTTTTGCTGACATTGTGACCGCGCGGCTTAGGGATTTTTTCAAAAAAAGTTGTTCAGACGTCGAGGGCTAAGTCTGTTTCCGATGATAAAAACCCATCTGTTTCCACTGAAAAACCTTTCAGCGGATCGTTTGCAACAGCTTGGAACCACTTTTGAGTGAATTGCAGAATGTCAGAATTTTGCTGAAATTGTGACCGCGCGGCTTAGGGATTTTTTCAAAAAAAGTTGTTCAGACGTTGAGGGCTAATTCTGTTTCCGATGATAAGAATCCATCTTTTTCCACCGAAAAACCTTTCAGGGGATCGTTTACAACAGCTTGGCACCATTTTTGAGTGAATTGCAGAACGTCAGATTTTTGCTGAAATTGTGACCGCGCGGCTTAGGGATTTTTTCAAAAAAAGTTGTTCAGACGTCGAGGGCTAAGTCTGCTTCCGATGATAAAAACCAATCTGTTTCCACCGAAAAACCTTTCAGGGGATCCTTTACAACAGCATGGCATCATTTTTGAGTGAATTGCAGAACGTCAGATTTTTGCTGAAATTGTGACCGCGCGGCTTAGGGATTTTTTCAAAAAAAGTTGTTCAGACGTCGAGGGCTATTTCTGTTTCCGATGATAAGAACCCATCTTTTTCCACCGGAAAACCTTTCAGGGCATCGTTTACAACAGCTTGGCAACATTTTTGAGTGAATTGCGGAACGTCAGATTTTTGCTGAAATTGTGACCGCGCGGCTTAGGGATTTTTTCAAAAAAAGTTGTTCAGACGTTGAGGGCTAATTCTGTTTCCGATGATAAGAATCCATCTTTTTCCACCGAAAAACCTTTCAGGGGATCGTTTACAACAGCTTGGCACCATTTTTGAGTGAATTGCAGAACGTCAGATTTTTGCTGAAATTGTGACCGCGCGGCTTAGGGATTTTTTCAAAAAAAGTTGTTCAGACGTCGAGGGCTAAGTCTGCTTCCGATGATAAAAACCAATCTGTTTCCACCGAAAAACCTTTCAGGGGATCCTTTACAACAGCATGGCATCATTTTTGAGTGAATTGCAGAACGTCAGATTTTTGCTGAAATTGTGACCGCGCGGCTTAGGGATTTTTTCAAAAAAAGTTGTTCAGACGTCGAGGGCTAAGTCTGCTTCCGATCATAAAAACCAATATGTTTCCACCGAAAAACCTTTCAGGGGATCCTTTACAACAGCATGGCATCATTTCTGAGAGAATTGCAGAACGTCAGATTTTTGCTGAAATTGTGACCGCGTGGCTTAGGGATTTTTTAAAAAAAAGTTGTTCAGACGTCGAGGGCTAATTCTGTTTCCGATGATAAAGAGCATCTGTTTCCACTTAAAAACCTTTCAGGGGGTCGTTTGCAACAGCTTGGCACCATTTCTGAGTGAATTGCAGAACGTCAGATTTTTGCTGAAATTGTGACTGCACGGCTTAGGGATTTTTTCAAAAAATGTTGTTCAGACGTCGAGGGCTAATTCTGTTTCCGATGATAAGATCCCATCTTTTTCCACCGAACAACCTTTCAGGGGATCGTTTGCAACAGCTTGGCACCATTTTTGAGTGAATTGCAGAACGTCAGATTTTTCTGAAATTGTGATCGCGCGGCTTAGGGATTTTTTCAAAAAAAGTTGTTCATACGTAGAGGGCTGTGTCTGTTTCCGATGATAAAAACCCATCTGTTTCCACTGAAAAACCTTTCAGGGGATCGTATGCAACAGCTTGGCACCATTTTTGAGTGAATTGCAGAACGTCAGATTTTTGCTGAAATTGTGACCGCGCGGCTTAGGGATTTTTTCAAAAAAAGTTCTTCAGACGTCGAGGGCTAAGTCTGTTTCCGATTATAAAAACCCATCTGTTTCCACTGAAAAACCTTTCAGTGGATCGTTTGCAACAACTTGGCACCATTTTTGAGTGAATTGCAGAACATCAGATTTTTGCTGAAATTGTGACCGCGCGGCTTAGGGATTTTTTCAAAAAAAGTTGTTCAGACGTCGAGGGCTAATTCTGTTTCCGATGATAAAGAGCATCTGTTTTCCCTGAAAAACCTTTCAGGGGATCGCTTGCAACAGCTTGGCACCATTTTTGAGTGAATTGCAGAACGTCAGATTTTTGCTGACATTGTGACCGCGCGGCTTAGGGATTTTTTCAAAAAAAGTTGTTCAGACGTCGAGGGCTAATTCTGTTTCCGATGATAAGAATCCATCTTTTTCCACCGAAAAACCTTTCAGGGGATCATTTGCAACAGCTTGGCACCATTTTTGAGTCAATTGCAGAACGTCAGATTTTTGCTGAAATTGTGACCGCGCGGCTTAGGGATTTTTTCAAAAAAAGTTGTTCAGACGTCGAGGGCTAAGTCTGCTTCCGATGATAAAAACCAATCTGTTTCCACCGAAAAACCTTTCAGGGGATCCTTTACAACAGCATGGCATCTTTTTTGAGTGAATTGCAGAACGTCAGATTTTTGCTGAAATTGTGACCGCGCGGCTTAGGGATTTTTTCAAAAAAAGTTGTTCAGACGTCGAGGGCTATTTCTGTTTCCGATGATAAGAACCCATCTTTTTCCACCGAAAAACCTTTCAGGGGATCGTTTGCAACAGCTTGGCACCATTTTTGAGTGAATTGCAGAACGTCAGATTTTTGCTGAAATTGTGACCGCGCGGCTTAGGGATTTTTTCAAAAAAAGTTGTTCAGACGTCGAGGGCTAAGTCTGCTTCCGATAATAAAAACCAATCTGTTTCCACCGAAAAACCTTTCAGGGGATCCTTTACAACAGCATGGCATCATTTTTGAGTGAATTGCAGAACGTCAGATATTTGCTGAAATTGTGACCGCGCGGCTTAGGGATTTTTTCAAAAAAAGTTGTTCAGACGTCGAGGGCTATTTCTGTTTCCGATGATAAGAACCCATCTTTTTCCACTGAGAAACCTTTCAGTGGATCGTTTGCAACAGCTTGGCAACATTTTTGAGTGAATTGCAGAACGTCAGATTTTTGCTGAAATTTTGACCGCGTGGCTTAGGGATTTTTTCAAAAAAAGTTGTTCAGACGTCGAGGGCTAATTCTGTTTCCGATGATAAAGAGCATCTGTTTTCCCCGAAAAACCTTTCAGTGGATCGTTTGCAACAGCTTGGCACCATTTTGGAGTGAATTGCAGAACATCAGATTTTTGCTGAAATTGTGACCGCGCGGCTTAGGGATTTTTTCAAAAAAAGTTGTTCAGACGTCAAACGGCTAGTTCTGTTTCTGATGATAAAAACCCATCTGTTTCCACTGAAAAACCTTTCAGGGGATCCTTTGCAACAGCTTGGCACCATTTTTGAGTGAATTGCAGAACGTCAGATTTTTGCTGACATTGTGACCGCGCGGCTTAGGGATTTTTTCAAAAAAAGTTGTTCAGACGTCGAGGGCTAAGTCTGTTTCCGATGATAAAAACCCATCTGTTTCCACTGAAAAACCTTTCAGCGGATCGTTTGCAACAGCTTGGAACCACTTTTGAGTGAATTGCAGAATGTCAGAATTTTGCTGAAATTGTGACCGCGCGGCTTAGGGATTTTTTCAAAAAAAGTTGTTCAGACGTTGAGGGCTAATTCTGTTTCCGATGATAAGAATCCATCTTTTTCCACCGAAAAACATTTCAGGGGATCGTTTACAACAGCTTGGCACCATTTTTGAGTGAATTGCAGAACGTCAGATTTTTGCTGAAATTGTGACCGCGCGGCTTAGGGATTTTTTCAAAAAAAGTTGTTCAGACGTCGAGGGCTAAGTCTGCTTCCGATGATAAAAACCAATCTGTTTCCACCGAAAAACCTTTCAGGGGATCCTTTACAACAGCATGGCATCATTTTTGAGTGAATTGCAGAACGTCAGATTTTTGCTGAAATTGTGACCGCGCGGCTTAGGGATTTTTTCAAAAAAAGTTGTTCAGACGTCGAGGGCTATTTCTGTTTCCGATGATAAGAACCCATCTTTTTCCACCGGAAAACCTTTCAGGGCATCGTTTACAACAGCTTGGCAACATTTTTGAGTGAATTGCGGAACGTCAGATTTTTGCTGAAATTGTGACCGCGCGGCTTAGGGATTTTTTCAAAAAAAGTTGTTCAGACGTTGAGGGCTAATTCTGTTTCCGATGATAAGAATCCATCTTTTTCCACCGAAAAACCTTTCAGGGGATCGTTTACAACAGCTTGGCACCATTTTTGAGTGAATTGCAGAACGTCAGATTTTTGCTGAAATTGTGACCGCGCGGCTTAGGGATTTTTTCAAAAAAAGTTGTTCAGACGTCGAGGGCTAAGTCTGCTTCCGATGATAAAAACCAATCTGTTTCCACCGAAAAACCTTTCAGGGGATCCTTTACAACAGCATGGCATCATTTTTGAGTGAATTGCAGAACGTCAGATTTTTGCTGAAATTGTGACCGCGCGGCTTAGGGATTTTTTCAAAAAAAGTTGTTCAGACGTCGAGGGCTAAGTCTGCTTCCGATCATAAAAACCAATATGTTTCCACCGAAAAACCTTTCAGGGGATCCTTTACAACAGCATGGCATCATTTCTGAGAGAATTGCAGAACGTCAGATTTTTGCTGAAATTGTGACCGCGTGGCTTAGGGATTTTTTAAAAAAAAGTTGTTCAGACGTCGAGGGCTAATTCTGTTTCCGATGATAAAGAGCATCTGTTTCCACTGAAAAACCTTTCAGGGGGTCGTTTGCAACAGCTTGGCACCATTTCTGAGTGAATTGCAGAACGTCAGATTTTTGCTGAAATTGTGACTGCACGGCTTAGGGATTTTTTCAAAAAATGTTGTTCAGACGTCGAGGGCTAATTCTGTTTCCGATGATAAGATCCCATCTTTTTCCACCGAACAACCTTTCAGGGGATCGTTTGCAACAGCTTGGCACCATTTTTGAGTGAATTGCAGAACGTCAGATTTTTCTGAAATTGTGATCGCGCGGCTTAGGGATTTTTTCAAAAAAAGTTGTTCATACGTAGAGGGCTGTGTCTGTTTCCGATTATAAAAACCCATCTGTTTCCACTGAAAAACCTTTCAGTGGATCGTTTGCAACAGCTTGGCACCATTTTTGAGTGAATTGCAGAACGTCAGATTTTTGCTGAAATTGTGACCGCGCGACTTAGGGATTTTTTCAAAAAAAGTTGTTCAGACGTCGAGGGCTAAGTCTGCTTCCGATGATAAAAACCCATCTGTTTCCACCGAAAAACCTTTCAGGGGATCCTTTACAACAGCATGGCATCATTTTTGAGTGAATTGCAGAACGTCAGATTTTTGCTGAAATTGTGACCGCGCGGCTTAGGGATTTTTTCAAAAAAAGTTGTTCAGACGTCGAGGGCTATTTCTGTTTCCGATGATAAGAACCCATTTTTTTCCACCGAAAAACCTTTCAGGGCATCGTTTACAACAGCTTGGTTACATTTTTGAGTGAATTGCAGAACGTCAGATTTTTGCTGAAATTGTGACCGCGCGGCTTAGGGATTTTTTCAAAAAAAGTTGTTCATACGTAGAGGGCTGTGTCTGTTTCCGATTATAAAAACCCATCTGTTTCCACTGAAAAACCTTTCAGGGGATCGTTTACAACAGCTTGGTAACATTTTTGAGTGAATTGCAGAACGTCAGATTTTTGCTGAAATTGTGACCGCGCAGCTTAGGGATTTTTTCAAAAAAAGTTGTTCATACGTAGAGGGCTGTGTCTGTTTCCGATGATAAAAACCCATCTGTTTCCACTGAAAAACCTTTCAGGGGATCGTTTGCAACAGCTTGGCATCATTTTTGAGTGAATTGCAGAACGTCAGATTTTTGCTGAAATTGTGACCGCGCGGCTTAGGGATTTTTTCAAAAAAAGTTGTTCAGACGTCGAGGGCTAAGTCTGTTTCCGATGATAAAAACCCATCTGTTTCTACTGAAAAACCTTTCAGGGGATCCTTTGCAACAGCTTGGCACCATTTTTGAGTGAATTGCAGAACGTCAGATTTTTGCTGAAATTGTGACCGCGCGACTTAGGGATTTTTTCAAAAAAAGTTGTTCAGACGTCGAGGGCTAAGTCTGCTTCCGATGATAAAAACCCATCTGTTTCCACCGAAAAACCTTTCAGGGGATCCTTTACAACAGCATGGCATCATTTTTGAGTGAATTGCAGAACGTCAGATTTTTGCTGAAATTGTGACCGCGCGGCTTAGGGATTTTTTCAAAAAAAGTTGTTCAGACGTCGAGGGCTATTTCTGTTTCCGATGATAAGAACCCATTTTTTTCCACCGAAAAACCTTTCAGGGCATCGTTTACAACAGCTTGGTTACATTTTTGAGTGAATTGCAGAACGTCAGATTTTTGCTGAAATTGTGACCGCGCGGCTTAGGGATTTTTTCAAAAAAAGTTGTTCATACGTAGAGGGCTGTGTCTGTTTCCGATTATAAAAACCCATCTGTTTCCACTGAAAAACCTTTCAGGGGATCGTTTACAACAGCTTGGTAACATTTTTGAGTGAATTGCAGAACGTCAGATTTTTGCTGAAATTGTGACCGCGCGGCTTAGGGATTTTTTCAAAAAAAGTTGTTCATACGTAGAGGGCTGTGTCTGTTTCCGATGATAAAAACCCATCTGTTTCCACTGAAAAACCTTTCAGGGGATCGTTTGCAACAGCTTGGCATCATTTTTGAGTGAATTGCAGAACGTCAGATTTTTGCTGAAATTGTGATCGCGCGGCTTAGGGATTTTTTCAAAAAAAGTTGTTCAGACGTCGAGGGCTAAGTCTGTTTCCGATGATAAAAACCCATCTGTTTCTACTGAAAAACCTTTCAGGGGATCCTTTGCAACAGCTTGGCACCATTTTTGAGTGAATTGCAGAACGTCAGATTTTTGCTGAAATTGTGACCGCGCGGCTTAGGGATTTTTTCAAAAAAAGTTGTTCAGACGTCGAGGGCTAATTCTGTTTCCGATGATAAGGACCCATCTTTTTCCACCGAAAAACCTTTCAGGGGATCGTTTGCAACAGCTTGGCACCATTTTTGAGTGAATTGCAGAACGTCAGATTTTTCTGAAATTGTGATGGCGCGGCTTAGGGATTTTCTCAAAAAAAGTTGTTCATATGTAGAGGGCTGTGTCTGTTTCCGATTATAAAAACCCATCTGTTTCCACTGAAAAACCTTTCAGTGGATCGTTTGCAACAGCTTGGCACCATTTTTGAGTGAATTGCAGAACGTCAGATTTTTGCTGAAATTGTGACCGCGCGGCTTAGGGATTTTTTCAAAAAAAGTTGTTCAGACGTCGAGGGCTAAGTCTGCTTCCGATGATAAAAACCCATCTGTTTCCACCGAAAAACCTTTCAGGGGATCCTTTACAACAGCATGGCATCATTTTTGAGTGAATTGCAGAACGTCAGATTTTTGCTGAAATTGTGACCGCGCGGCTTAGGGATTTTTTCAAAAAAAGTTGTTCAGACGTCGAGGGCTATTTCTGTTTCTGATGATAAGAACCCATCTTTTTCCACCGAAAAACCTTTCAGGGCATCTTTTACAACAGCTTGGTAACATTTTTGAGTGAATTGCAGAACGTCAGATTTTTGCTGAAATTGTGACCGCACGGCTTAGGGATTTTTTCAAAAAAAGTTGTTCATACGTAGAGGGCTGTGTCTGTTTCCGATTATAAAAACCCATCTGTTTCCACTGAAAAACCTTTCAGTGGATCGTTTGCAACAGCTTGGCACCATTTTTGAGTGAATTGCAGAACGTCAGATTTTTGCTGAAATTTTGACCGCGCGGCTTAGGGATTTTTTCAAAAAAAGTTGTTCAGACGTCGAGGGCTAATTCTGTTTCCGATGATAAAGAGCATCTGTTTCCCCCGAAAAACCTTTCAGGGGATCGCTTGCAACAGCTTGGCACCATTTTTGAGTGAATTGCAGAACATCAGATTTTTGCTGAAATTGTGACCTCCCGGCTTAGGGATTTTTTTTAAAAAAGTTGTTCAGACGTCGAGGGCTAAGTCTGTTTCCGATGATAAAAACCCATCTGTTTCCACTGAAAAACCTTTCAGGGGATCGTTTGCAACAGCTTGGCACCATTTTTGAGTGAATTGCAGAACGTCAGATTTTTGGTGAAATTGTGACCGCGCGGCTTAAGGATTTTTTCAAAAAAAGTTGTTCAGACGTCAAACGGCTAGTTCTGTTTGGGATGATAAAAACCCATTTCTTTCCACTGAAAAACCTTTCAGGGGATGCTTTGCAACAGCTTGGCACCATTTTTGAGTGAATTGCAGAACGTCAGATTCTTGCTGAAATTGTGACCGCGCGGCTTAGGGATTTTTTCAAAAAAAGTTGTTCAAACGACGAGGGCTAATTCTGTATCCGATGATAAAAACCCATCTGTTTCCACTGAAAAACCTTTCAGGGGATCGTTTGCAACAGCTTGGCATCATTTTTGAGTGAATTGCAGAACGTCAGATTTTTGCTGAAATTGTGACCGCGCGGCTTAGGGATTTTTTCAAAAAAAGTTGTTCAGACGTTGAGGGCTAAGTCTGTTTCCGATGATAAAAACCCATCTGTTTCTACTGAAAAACCTTTCAGCGGATCGTTTGCAACAGCTTGGCACCATTTTTGAGTGAATTGCAGAACGTCAGATTTTTGCTGAAATTGTGACTGCGCGGCTTAGGGATTTTTTCAAAAAAAGTTGTTCAGACGTCAAACGGCTAGTTCTGTTTGGGATGATAAAAACCCATCTCTTTCCACTGAAAAACCTTTCAGGGGATCCTTTGCAACAGCTTGGCACCATTTTTGAGTGAATTGCAGAACGTCAGATTTTTGCTGAAATTGTGACCGCGCGGCTTAGGGATTTTTTCAAAAAAAGTTGTTCAAACGTCGAGGGCTAATTCTGTTTCCGATGATAAAAACCCATCTGTTTCCACTGAAAAACCTTTCAGGGGATCGTTTGCAACAGCTTGGCACCATTTTTGAGTGAATTGCAGAACGTCAGATTTTTGCTGAAATTGTGACCACGCGGCTTAGGGATTTTTTCAAAAAAAAGTTGTTCAGACGTCGAGGGCTAAGTCTGTTTCCGATGATAAAAACCCATCTGTTTCCACTGAAAAACCTTTCAGGGGATCGTTTGCAACAGCTTGGCACCATTTTGGAGTGAATTGCAGAAAGTCAGATTTTTGCTGAAATTGTGACCGCGCGGCTTAGGGATTTTTTCAAAAAAAGTTGTTCAGACGTCAAACGGATAGTTCTGTTTCTGATGATAAAAACCCATCTTTTTCCACCGGAAAACCTTTCAGGGCATCGTTTACAACAGCTTGGCAACATTTTTGAGTGAATTGCGGAACGTCAGATTTTTGCTGAAATTGTGACCGCGCGGCTTAGGGATTTTTTCAAAAAAAGTTGTTCAAACGTTGAGGGCTAATTCTGTTTCCGATGATAAGAATCCATCTTTTTCCACCGAAAAACTTTTCAGGGGATCGTTTACAACAGCTTGGCACCATTTTTGAGTGAATTGCAGAACGTCAGATTTTTGCTGAAATTGTGACCGCGCGGCTTAGGGATTTTTTCAAAAAAAGTTGTTCAGATGTCGAGGGCTAAGTCTGCTTCCGATGATAAAAACCAATCTGTTTCCACCGAAAAACCTTTCAGGGGATCCTTTACAACAGCATGGCATCATTTTTGAGTGAATTGCAGAACGTCAGATTTTTGCTGAAATTGTGACCGCGCGGCTTAGGGATTTTTTCAAAAAAAGTTGTTCAGACGTCGAGGGCTAAGTCTGCTTCCGATCATAAAAACCAATATGTTTCCACCGAGAAACCTTTCAGGGGATCCTTTACAACAGCATGGCATCATTTCTGAGTGAATTGCAGAACGTCAGATTTTTGCTGAAATTGTGACCGCGTGGCTTAGTGATTTTTTAAAAAAAAGTTGTTCAGACGTCGAGGGCTAATTCTGTTTCCGATGATAAAGAGCATCTGTTTCCACTGAAAAACCTTTCAGGGGGTCGTTTGCAACAGCTTGGCACCATTTCTGAGTGAATTGCAGAACGTCAGATTTTTGCTGAAATTGTGACCGCGCGGCTTAGGGATTTTTTCAAAAAAAGTTCTTCAGACGTCGAGGGCTAAGTCTGTTTCCGATGATAAAAACCCATCTGTTTCCACTGAAAAATCTTTCAGGGGATCGTTTGCAACAGCTTGGCACCATTTTTGAGTGAATTGCGGAACGTCAGATTTTTGCTGAAATTGTGACCGCGCGGCTTAGGGATTTTTTCAAAAAAAGTTGTTCAAACGTCGAGGGCTAATTCTGTTTCCGATGATAAAAACCCATCTGTTTCCACTGAAAAACCTTTCAGGGGATCGTTTGCAACAGCTTGGCATCATTTTTGAGTGAATTGCAGAAAGGCAGATTTTTGCTGAAATTGTGACCGCGCGGCTTAGGGATTTTTCCAAAAAAAGTTGTTCAGACGTCGAGGGCTAAATCTGTTTCCGATGATAAAAATCCATCTGTTTCTACTGAAAAACCTTTCAGCGGATCCTTTGCAACAGCATGGCACCATTTTTGAGTGAATTGCAGAACGTCAGATTTTTGCTGAAATTGTGACTGCACGGCTTAGGGATTTTTTCAAAAAAAGTTGTTCAGACGTCGAGGGCTAATTCTGTTTCCGATGATAAGATCCCATCTTTTTCCACCGAAAAACCTTTCAGGGGATCGTTTGCAACAGCTTGGCATCATTTTTGAGTGAATTGCAGAACGTCAGATTTTTGCTGAAATTGTGACCGCGCGGCTTAGGGATTTTTTCAAAAAAAGTTGTTCAGACGTCGAGGGCTAAGTCTGTTTCCGATGATAAAAACCCATCTGTTTCTACTGAAAAACCTTTCAGCGGATCCTTTGCAACAGCATGGCACCATTTTTGAGTGAATTGCAGAACGTCAGATTTTTGCTGAAATTGTGACTGCACGGCTTAGGGATTTTTTCAAATAAAGTTGTTCCGACGTCGAGGGCTAAGTCTGTTTCCGATGATAAAAACCCATCTGTTTCCACTGAAAAACCTTTCAGGGGATCGTTTGCAACAGCTTGGCACCATTTTTGAGTGAATTGCATAACGTCAGATTTCTGCTGAAATTGTGACCGCGCGGCTTAAGGATTTTTTCAAAAAAAGTTGTTCAGACGTCAAACGGCTAGTTCTGTTTGGGATGATAAAAACCCATCTGTTTCCACTGAAAAACCTTTCAGGGGATCCTTTGCAACAGCTTGGCACCATTTTTGAGTGAATTGCAGAACGTCAGATTTTTGCTGAAATTGTGACCGCGCGGCTTAGGGATTTTTTCAAAAAAAGTTGTTCAGACGTCGAGGGCTAATTCTGTTTCCGATGATAAGGACCCATCTTTTTCCACCGAAAAACCTTTCAGGGGATCGTTTGCAACAGCTTGGCACCATTTTTGAGTGAATTGCAGAACGTCAGATTTTTCTGAAATTGTGATCGCGCGGCTTAGGGATTTTTTCAAAAAAAGTTGTTCATATGTAGAGGGCTGTGTCTGTTTCCGATTATAAAAACCCATCTGTTTCCACTGAAAAACCTTTCAGTGGATCGTTTGCAACAGCTTGGCACCATTTTTGAGTGAATTGCAGAACGTCAGATTTTTGCTGAAATTGTGACCGCGCGGCTTAGGGATTTTTTCAAAAAAAGTTGTTCAGACGTCGAGGGCTAAGTCTGCTTCCGATGATAAAAACCCATCTGTTTCCACCGAAAAACCTTTCAGGGGATCCTTTACAACAGCATGGCATCATTTTTGAGTGAATTGCAGAACGTCAGATTTTTGCTGAAATTGTGACCGCGCGGCTTAGGGATTTTTTCAAAAAAAGTTGTTCAGACGTCGAGGGCTATTTCTGTTTCCGATGATAAGAACCCATCTTTTTCCACCGAAAAACCTTTCAGGGCATCGTTTACAACAGCTTGGTAACATTTTTGAGTGAATTGCAGAACGTCAGATTTTTGCTGAAATTGTGACCGCGCGGCTTAGGGATTTTTTCAAAAAAAGTTGTTCATACGTAGAGGGCTGTGTCTGTTTCCGATTATAAAAACCCATCTGTTTCCACTGAAAAACCTTTCAGTGGATCGTTTGCAACAGCTTGGCACCATTTTTGAGTGAATTGCAGAACGTCAGATTTTTGCTGAAATTTTGACCGCGCGGCTTAGGGATTTTTTCAATAAAAGTTGTTCAGACGTCGAGGGCTAATTCTGTTTCCGATGATAAAGAGCATCTGTTTCCCCCGAAAAACCTTTCAGGGGATCGCTTGCAACAGCTTGGCACCATTTTTGAGTGAATTGCAGAACATCAGATTTTTGCTGAAATTGTGACCTCCCGGCTTAGGGATTTTTTTTAAAAAAGTTGTTCAGACGTCGAGGGCTAAGTCTGCTTCCGATGATAAAAAGCCATCTGTTTCCACTGAAAAATCTTTCAGGGGATCGTTTGCAACAGCTTGGCACCATTTTTGAGTGAATTGCGGAACGTCAGATTTTTGCTGAAATTGTGACCGCGCGGCTTAGAGATTTTTTCAAAAAAAGTTGTTCAAACGTCGAGGGCTAATTCTGTTTCCGATGATAAAAACCCATCTGTTTCCACTGAAAAACCTTTCAGGGGATCGTTTGCAACAGCTTGGCATCATTTTTGAGTGAATTGCAGAACGTCAGATTTTTGCTGAAATTGTGACCGCGCGGCTTAGGGATTTTTTCAAAAAAAGTTGTTCAGACGTCGAGGGCTAATTCTGTTTCCGATGATAAGGACCCATCTTTTTCCACCGAAAAACCTTTCAGGGGATCGTTTGCAACAGCTTGGCACCATTTTTGAGTGAATTGCAGAACGTCAGATTTTTCTGAAATTGTGATCGCGCGGCTTAGGGATTTTTTCAAAAAAAGTTGTTCATATGTAGAGGGCTGTGTCTGTTTCCGATTATAAAAACCCATCTGTTTCCACTGAAAAACCTTTCAGTGGATCGTTTGCAACAGCTTGGCACCATTTTTGAGTGAATTGCAGAACGTCAGATTTTTGCTGAAATTGTGACCGCGCGGCTTAGGGATTTTTTCAAAAAAAGTTGTTCATACGTAGAGGGCTGTGTCTGTTTCCGATTATAAAAACCCATCTGTTTCCACTGAAAAACCTTTCAGTGGATCCTTTGCAACAGCTTGGCACCATTTTTGAGTGAATTGCAGAACGTCAGATTTTTGCTGAAATTGTGACCTCCCGGCTTAGGGATTTTTTTTAAAAAAGTTGTTCAGACGTCGAGGGCTAAGTCTGTTTCCGATGATAAAAACCCATCTGTTTCCACTGAAAAACCTTTCAGGGGATCGTTTGCAACAGCTTGGCACCATTTTTGAGTGAATTGCAGAACGTCAGATTTTTGGTGAAATTGTGACCGCGCGGCTTAAGGATTTTTTCAAAAAAAGTTGTTCAGACGTCAAACGGCTAGTTCTGTTTGGGATGATAAAAACCCATCTCTTTCCACTGAAAAACCTTTCAGGGGATGCTTTGCAACAGCTTGGCACCATTTTTGAGTGAATTGCAGAACGTCAGATTCTTGCTGAAATTGTGACCGCGTGGCTTAGGGATTTTTTCAAAAAAAGTTGTTCAAACGTCGAGGGCTAATTCTGTTTCCGATGATAAAAACCCATCTGTTTCCACTGAAAAACCTTTCAGGGGATCGTTTGCAACAGCTTGGCATCATTTTTGAGTGAATTGCAGAACGTCAGATTTTTGCTGAAATTGTGACCGCGCGGCTTAGGGATTTTTTCAAAAAAAGTTGTTCAGACGTCGAGGGCTAAGTCTGTTTCCGATGATAAAAACCCATCTGTTTCCACTGAAAAACCTTTCAAGGGATCGTTTGCAACAGCTTGCCACCATTTTGGAGTGAATTGCAGAAAGTCAGATTTTTGCTGAAATTGTGACCGCGCGGCTTAGGGATTTTTTCAAAAAAAGTTGTTCAGACGTCAAACGGATAGTTCTGTTTCTGATGATAAAAACCCATCTGTTTCCACTGAAAAACCTTTCAGGGGATCCTTTGCAAAAGCTTGGCACCATTTTTGAGTGAATTGCAGAACGTCAGATTTTTGCTGAAATTGTGACCGCGCGGCTTAGGGATTTTTTCAAAAAAAGTTGTTCAGACGTCGAGGGCTAATTCTGTTTCCGATGATAAGGACCCATCTTTTTCCACCGAAAAACCTTTCAGGGGATCGTTTGCAACAGCTTGGCACCATTTTTGAGTGAATTGCAGAACGTCAGATTTTTCTGAAATTGTGATCGCGCGGCTTAGGGATTTTTTCAAAAAAAGTTGTTCATACGTAGAGGGCTGTGTCTGTTTCCGATTATAAAAACCCATCTGTTTCCACTGAAAAACCTTTCAGTGGATCGTTTGCAACAGCTTGGCACCATTTTTGAGTGAATTGCAGAACGTCAGATTTTTGCTGAAATTGTGACCGCGCGGCTTAGGGATTTTTTCAAAAAAAGTTGTTCAGACGTCGAGGGCTAAGTCTGCTTCCGATGATAAAAACCCATCTGTTTCCACCGAAAAACCTTTCAGGGGATCCTTTACAACAGCATGGCATCATTTTTGAGTGAATTGCAGAACGTCAGATTTTTGCTGAAATTGTGACCGCGCGGCTTAGGGATTTTTTCAAAAAAAGTTGTTCAGACGTCGAGGGCTATTTCTGTTTCCGATGATAAGACCCCATCTTTTTCCACCGAAAAACCTTTCAGGGCATCGTTTACAACAGCTTGGTAACATTTTTGAGTGAATTGCAGAACGTCAGATTTTTGCTGAAATTGTGACCGCGCGGCTTAGGGATTTTTTCAAAAAAAGTTGTTCAGACGTCGAGGGCTAAGTCTGTTTCCGATGATAAAAACCCATCTGTTTCCACTGAAAAACCTTTCAGGGGATCGCTTGCAACAGCTTGGCACCATTTTTGAGTGAATTGCAGAACGTCAGATTTTTGCTGAAATTGTGACCGTGCGGCTTAAGGATTTTTTCAAAAAAAGGTGTTCAGACGTCAAACGGCTAGTTCTGTTTGGGATGATAAAAACCCATCTCTTTCCACTGAAAAACCTTTCAGGGGATCCTTTGCAACAGCTTGGCACCATTTTTGAGTGAATTGCAGAACGTCATATTTTTGCTGAAATTGTGACCGCGCGGCTTAGGGATTTTTTCAAAAAACGTTGTTCAAACGTCGAGGGCTAATTCTGTTTCCGATGATAAAAACCCATCTGTTTCCACTGAAAAATCTTTCAGGGGATCGTTTGCAACAGCTTGGCATCATTTTTGAGTGAATTGCAGAACGTCAGATTTTTGCTGAAATTGTGACCGCGCGGCTTAAGGATTTTTTCAAAAAAAGTTGTTCAGACGTCAAATGGCTAGTTCTGTTTGGGATGATAAAAACCCATCTCTTTCCACTGAAAAACCTTTCAGGGGATCCTTTGCAACAGCTTGGCACCATTTTTGAGTGAATTGCAGAACGTCATATTTTTGCTGAAATTGTGACCGCGCGGCTTAGGGATTTTTTCAAAAAACGTTGTTCAAACGTCGAGGGCTAATTCTGTTTCCGATTATAAAAACCCATCTGTTTCCACTGAAAAATCTTTCAGGGGATCGTTTGCAACAGCTTGGCATCATTTTTGAGTGAATTGCAGAACGTCAGATTTTTGCTGAAATTGTGACCGCGCGGCTTAAGGATTTTTTCAAAAAAAGTTGTTCAGACGTCAAATGGCTAGTTCTGTTTGGGATGATAAAAACCCATCTCTTTCCACTGAAAAACCTTTCAGGGGATCCTTTGCAACAGCTTGGCACCATTTTTGAGTGAATTGCAGAACGTCAGATTTTTGCTGAAATTGTGACCGCGCGGCTTAGGGATTTTTTCAAAAAAAGTTGTTCAAACGTCGAGGGCTAATTCTGTTTCCGATGATAAAAACCCATCTGTTTCCACTGAAAAACCTTTCAGGGGATCGTTTGCAACAGCTTGGCACCATTTTGGAGTGAATTGCAGAAAGTCAGATTTTTGCTGAAATTGTGACCGCGCGGCTTAGGGATTTTTTCAAAAAAAGTTGTTCAGACGTCAAACGGATAGTTCTGTTTCTGATGATAAAAACCCATCTGTTTCCACTGAAAAACCTTTCAGGGGATCCTTTGCAACAGCTTGGCACCATTTTTGAGTGAATTGCAGAACGTCAGATTTTTGCTGAAATTGTGACCGCGCGGCTTAGGGATTTTTTCAAAAAAAGTTGTTCAGACGTCGAGGGCTAATTCTGTTTCCGATGATAAGGACCCATCTTTTTCCACCGAAAAACCTTTCAGGGGATCGTTTGCAACAGCTTGGCACCATTTTTGAGTGAATTGCAGAACGTCAGATTTTTCTGAAATTGTGATCGCGCGGCTTAGGGATTTTTTCAAAAAAAGTTGTTCATACGTAGAGGGCTGTGTCTGTTTCCGATTATAAAAACCCATCTGTTTCCACTGAAAAACCTTTCAGTGGATCATTTGCAACAGCTTGGCACCATTTTTGAGTGAATTGCAGAACGTCAGATTTTTGCTGAAATTGTGACCGCGCGGCTTAGGGATTTTTTCAAAAAAAGTTGTTCAGACGTCGAGGGCTAAGTCTGCTTCCGATGATAAAAACCCATCTGTTTCCACCGAAAAACCTTTCAGGGGATCCTTTACAACAGCATGGCATCATTTTTGAGTGAATTGCAGAACGTCAGATTTTTGCTGAAATTGTGACCGCGCGGCTTAGGGATTTTTTCAAAAAAAGTTGTTCAGACGTCGAGGGCTATTTCTGTTTCCGATGATAAGAACCCATCTGTTTCTACTGAAAAACCTTTCAGCGGATCGTTTGCAACAGCTTGGCACCATTTTTGAGTGAATTGCAGAACGTCAGATTTTTGCTGAAATTGTGACCGCGCGGCTTAGGGATTTTTTCAAAAAAAGTTGTTCAGACGTCGAGGGCTAAGACTGCTTCCGATGATAAAAACCCATCTGTTTCCACCGAAAAACCTTTCAGGGGATCGTTTGCAACAGCTTGGCATCATTTTTGAGTGAATTGCAGAACGTCAGATTTTTGCTGAAATTGTGACCGCGCGGCTTAGGGATTTTTTCAAAAAAAGTTGTTCAGACGTCGAGGGCTAAGTCTGCTTCCGATGATAAAAACCCATCTGTTTCCACCGAAAAACCTTTCAGGGGATCGTTTGCAACAGCTTGGCATCATTTTTGAGTGAATTGCAGAACGTCAGATTTTTGCTGAAATTTGACCGCGCGGCTTAGGGATTTTTTCAAAAAAAGTTGTTCAGACGTCGAGGGCTAAGTCTGTTTCCGATGATAAAAACCCATCTGTTTCTACTGAAAAACCTTTCAGCGGATCGTTTGCAACAGCTTGGCATCATTTTTGAGTGAATTGCAGAACGTCAGATTTTTGCTGAAATTTGACCGCGCGGCTTAGGGATTTTTTCAAAAAAAGTTGTTCAGACGTCGAGGGCTAAGTCTGTTTCCGATGATAAAAACCCATCTGTTTCTACTGAAAAACCTTTCAGCGGATCGTTTGCAACAGCTTGGCACCATTTTTGAGTGAATTGCAGAACGTCAGATTTTTGCTGAAATTGTGACTGCGCGGCTTAGGGATTTTTTCAAAAAAAGTTGTTCAGACGTCGAGGGCTAATTGTGTTTCCGTTGATAAGGACCCATCTTTTTCCACCGAAAAACCTTTCAGGGGATCGTTTGCAACAGCTTGGCACCATTTTTGAGTGAATTGCAGAACGTCAGATTTTTCTGAAATTGTGACCGCGCGGCTTAGGGATTTTTTCAAAAAAAGTTGTTCAGACGTCGAGGGCTAAGTCTGCTTCTGATGATAAAAACCCATCTGTTTCCACCAAAAAACCTTTCAGGGGATCCTTTACAACAGCATGGCATCATTTTTGAGTGAATTGCAGAAAGTCAGATTTTTGCTGAAATTGTAACCGCGCGGCTTAGGGATTTTTTCAAAAAAAGTTGTTCAGACGTCGAGGGCTAATTCTGTTTCCGATGATAAAGAGCATCTGTTTCCCCCGAAAAACCTTTCAGGGGATCGCTTGCAACAGCTTGGCACCATTTTTGCGTGAATTGCAGAACATCAGATTTTTGCTGAAATTGTGACCGCGCGGCTTAGGGATTTTTTCAAAAAAACTTGTTCAGACGTCGAGGGCTAAGTCTGTTTCCGATGATAAAAACCCATCTGTTTCCACTGAAAAACCTTTCATGGGATCCTTTGCAACAGCTTGGCACCATTTTTGAGTGAATTGCAGAACGTCAGATTTTTGCTGAAATTGTGACCTCGCGGCTTAGGGATTTTTTCAAAAAAAGTTGTTCAGACGTCGAGGGCTAAGTCTGTTTCCGATGATAAAAACCCATCTGTTTCCACTGAAAAACCTTTCAGCGGATCGTTTGCAACAGCTTGGCACCATTTTTGAGTGAATTGCAGAACGTCAGATTTTTGCTGAAATTGTGACCGCGCGGCTTAGGGATTTTTCCAAAAAAAATTTGTTCAGACGTCGAGGGCTAAGTCTGTTTCCGATTATAAAAACCCATCTGTTTCCACTGAAAAACCTTTCAGTGGATCAATTGCAACAGCTTGGCACCATTTTGGAGTGAATTGCAGAAAGTCAGATTTTTGCTGAAATTGTGACCGCGCGGCTTAGGGATTTTTTCAAAAAAAGTTGTTCAGACGTCAAACGGATAGTTCTGTTTCTGATGATAAAGACCCATCTGTTTCCACTGAAAAACCTTTCAGGGGATCCTTTGCAACAGCTTGGCACCATTTTTGAGTGAATTGAAGAACGTCAGATTTTTGCTGAAATTGTGACCGCGCGGCTTAGGGATTTTTTCAAAAAAAGTTGTTCAGACGTCGAGGGCTAATTCTGTTTCCGATGATAAGGACCCATCTTTTTCCACCGAAAAACCTTTCAGGGGATCGTTTGCAACAGCTTGGCACCATTTTTGAGTGAATTGCAGAACGTCAGATTTTTCTGAAATTGTGATCGCGCGGCTTAGGGATTTTTTCAAAAAAAGTTGTTCATACGTAGAGGGCTGTGTCTGTTTCCGATTATAAAAACCCATCTGTTTCCACTGAAAAACCTTTCAGTGGATCATTTGCAACAGCTTGGCACCATTTTTGAGTGAATTGCAGAACGTCAGATTTTTGCTGAAATTGTGACCGCGCGGATTAGGGATTTTTTTAAAAAAAGTTGTTCAGACGTCGAGGGCTAAGTCTGCTTCCGATGATAAGAACCCATCTGTTTCCACCGAAAAACCTTTCAGGGGATCCTTTACAACAGCATGGCATCATTTTTGAGTGAATTGCAGAACGTCAGATTTTTGCTGAAATTGTGACCGCGCGACTTAGGGATTTTTTCAAAAAAAGTTGTTCAGACGTCGAGGGCTATTTCTGTTTCCGATGATAAGAACGCATCTTTTTCCACCGAAAAACCTTTCAGGGCATCGTTTACAACAGCTTGGTAACATTTTTGAGTGAATTGCAGAACGTCAGATTTTTGCTGAAATTATGACCGCGCGGCTTAGGGATTTTTTCAAAAAAAGTTGTTCATACGTAGAGGGCTGTGTCTGTTTCCGATTATAAAAACCCATCTGTTTCCACTGAAAAACCTTTCAGTGGATCGTTTGCAACAGCTTGGCACCATTTTTGAGTGAATTGCAGAACGTCAGATTTTTGCTGAAATTTTGACCGCGCGGCTTAGGGATTTTTTCAAAAAAAGTTGTTCAGACGTCGAGGGCTAATTCTGTTTCCGATGATAAAGAGCATCTGTTTCCCCCGAAAAACCTTTCAGGGGATTGCTTGCAACAGCTTGGCACCATTTTTGAGTGAATTGCAGAACATCAGATTTTTGCTGAAATTGTGACCTCCCGGCTTAGGGATTTTTTTAAAAAAAGTTGTTCAGACGTCGAGGGCTAAGTCTGTTTCCGATGATAAAAACCCATCTGTTTCCACTGAAAAACCTTTCAGGGGATCGTTTGCAACAGCTTGGCACCATTTTTGAGTGAATTGCAGAACGTCAGATTTTTGCTGAAATTGTGACCGAGCGGCTTAAGGATTGTTTCAAAAAAAGTTGTTCAGACGTCAAACGGCTAGTTCTGTTTGGGATGATAAAAACCCATCTCTTTCCACCGAAAAACCTTTCAGGGGATCCTTTGCAACAGCTTGGCACCATTTTTGAGTGAATTGCAGAACGTCAGATTTTTGCTGAAATTTGACCGTGCGGCTTAGGGATTTTTTCAAAAAAAGTTGTTCAGACGTCGAGGGCTAAGTCTGTTTCCGATGATAAAAACCCATCTGTTTCTACTGAAAAACCTTTCAGCGGATCGTTTGCAACAGCTTGGCACCATTTTTGAGTGAATTGCAGAACGTCAGATTTTTGCTGAAATTGTGATTGCGCGGCTTAGGGATTTTTTCAAAAAAAGTTGTTCAGACGTCGAGGGCTAATTCTGTTTCCGATGATAAGGACCCATCTTTTTCCACCGAAAAACCTTTCAGGGGATCGTTTGCAACAGCTTGGCACCATTTTTGAGTGAATTGCAGAACGTCAGATTTTTCTGAAATTGTGACCGCGCGGCTTAGGGATTTTTTCAAAAAAAGTTGTTCAGACGTCGAGGGCTAAGTCTGTTTCCGATGATAAAAACCCATCTCTTTCCACTGAAAAACCTTTCAGGGGATCGTTTGCAACAGCTTGGCACCATTTTTGAGTGAATTGCAGAACGTCAGATTTTTGCTGAAATTGTGACCGCGCGCCTTAAGGATTTTTTCAAAAAAAATTGTTCAGACGTCAAACGGCTAGTTCTGTTTCTGATGATAAAAACCCATCTGTTTCCACTGAAAAACCTTTCATGGGATCCTTTGCAACAGCTTGGCACCATTTTTGAGTGAATTGCAGAACGTCAGATTTTTGCTGAAATTGTGACCGCGCGGCTTAGGGATTTTTTCAAAAAAAGTTGTTGAGACGTCGAGGGCTAAGTCTGTTTCCGATGATAAAAACCCATCTGTTTCCACTGAAAAACCTTTCAGGGGATCGTTTGCAACAGCTTGGCACCATTTTTGAGTGAATTGCAGAACGTCAGATTTTTGCTGAAATTGTGACCGCGCGGCTTAGGGATTTTTTCAAAAAAAGTTGTTCAGACGTCGAGGGCTAAGTCTGTTTCCGATGATAAAAACCCATCTGTTTCCACTGAAAAACCTTTCAGCGGATCGTTTGCAACAGCTTGGCACCATTTTTGAGTGAATTGCAGAACGTCAGATTTTTGCTGAAATTGTGACCGCGCGGCTTAGGGATTTTTCCAAAAAAAATTTGTTCAGACGTCGAGGGCTAAGTCTGTTTCCGATGATAAAAACCCATCTGTTTCCACTGAAAAACCTTTCAGGGGATCGTTTGCAACAGCATGGCATCATTTTTGAGTGAATTGCAGAACGTCGGATTTTTGGTGAAATTGTGACTGCGCGGCTTAGGGATTTTTTCAAAAAAAGTTGTTCAGACGTCGAGGGCTATTTCTGTTTCCGATGCTAAAAACCCATCTGTTTCCACCGAAAAACCTTTCAGGGGATCCCTTGCAACAGCTTGGCGCCATTTTTGAGTGAATTGCAGAACCTCAGATTTTTGCTGAAATTGTGACCGCGCGGCTTAGGGATTTTTTCAAAAAAAGTTGTTCAGACGTCGAGGGCTATTTCTGTTTCCGATGATAAGAACCCATCTTTTCCCCCCGAAAAACCTTTCAGGGCATCGTTTACAACAGCTTGGCACCATTTTTGAGTGAATTGCAGAACATCAGATTTTTGCTGAAATTGTGACCTCCCGGCTTAGGGATTTTTTTAAAAAAAGTTGTTCAGACGTCGAGGGCTAAGTCTGTTTCCGATGATAAAAACCCATCTGTTTCCACTGAAAAACCTTTCAGGGGATCGTTTGCAACAGCTTGGCACCATTTTTGAGTGAATTGCAGAACGTCAGATTTTTGCTGAAATTGTGACCGAGCGGCTTAAGGATTGTTTCAAAAAAAGTTGTTCAGACGTCAAACGGCTAGTTCTGTTTGGGATGATAAAAACCCATCTCTTTCCACCGAAAAACCTTTCAGGGGATCCTTTGCAACAGCTTGGCACCATTTTTGAGTGAATTGCAGAACGTCAGATTTTTGCTGAAATTTGACCGTGCGGCTTAGGGATTTTTTCAAAAAAAGTTGTTCAGACGTCGAGGGCTAAGTCTGTTTCCGATGATAAAAACCCATCTGTTTCTACTGAAAAACCTTTCAGCGGATCGTTTGCAACAGCTTGGCACCATTTTTGAGTGAATTGCAGAACGTCAGATTTTTGCTGAAATTGTGATTGCGCGGCTTAGGGATTTTTTCAAAAAAAGTTGTTCAGACGTCGAGGGCTAATTCTGTTTCCGATGATAAGGACCCATCTTTTTCCACCGAAAAACCTTTCAGGGGATCGTTTGCAACAGCTTGGCACCATTTTTGAGTGAATTGCAGAACGTCAGATTTTTCTGAAATTGTGACCGCGCGGCTTAGGGATTTTTTCAAAAAAAGTTGTTCAGACGTCGAGGGCTAAGTCTGTTTCCGATGATAAAAACCCATCTCTTTCCACTGAAAAACCTTTCAGGGGATCGTTTGCAACAGCTTGGCACCATTTTTGAGTGAATTGCAGAACGTCAGATTTTTGCTGAAATTGTGACCGCGCGCCTTAAGGATTTTTTCAAAAAAAATTGTTCAGACGTCAAACGGCTAGTTCTGTTTCTGATGATAAAAACCCATCTGTTTCCACTGAAAAACCTTTCATGGGATCCTTTGCAACAGCTTGGCACCATTTTTGAGTGAATTGCAGAACGTCAGATTTTTGCTGAAATTGTGACCGCGCGGCTTAGGGATTTTTTTAAAAAAAGTTGTTGAGACGTCGAGGGCTAAGTCTGTTTCCGATGATAAAAACCCATCTGTTTCCACTGAAAAACCTTTCAGGGGATCGTTTGCAACAGCTTGGCACCATTTTTGAGTGAATTGCAGAACGTCAGATTTTTGCTGAAATTGTGACCGCGCGGCTTAGGGATTTTTTCAAAAAAAGTTGTTCAGACGTCGAGGGCTAAGTCTGTTTCCGATGATAAAAACCCATCTGTTTCCACTGAAAAACCTTTCAGCGGATCGTTTGCAACAGCTTGGCACCATTTTTGAGTGAATTGCAGAACGTCAGATTTTTGCTGAAATTGTGACCGCGCGGCTTAGGGATTTTTCCAAAAAAAATTTGTTCAGACGTCGAGGGCTAAGTCTGTTTCCGATGATAAAAACCCATCTGTTTCCACTGAAAAACCTTTCAGGGGATCGTTTGCAACAGCATGGCATCATTTTTGAGTGAATTGCAGAACGTCGGATTTTTGGTGAAATTGTGACTGCGCGGCTTAGGGATTTTTTCAAAAAAAGTTGTTCAGACGTCGAGGGCTATTTCTGTTTCCGATGCTAAAAACCCATCTGTTTCCACCGAAAAACCTTTCAGGGGATCCCTTGCAACAGCTTGGCGCCATTTTTGAGTGAATTGCAGAACCTCAGATTTTTGCTGAAATTGTGACCGCGCGGCTTAGGGATTTTTTCAAAAAAAGTTGTTCAGACGTCGAGGGCTATTTCTGTTTCCGATGATAAGAACCCATCTTTTCCCCCCGAAAAACCTTTCAGGGCATCGTTTACAACAGCTTGGCAACATTTTTGAGTGAATTGCAGAACGTCAGATTTTTGCTGAAATTGTGACCGCGCGGCTTAGGGATTTTTTCAAAAAAAGTTGTTCATACGTAGAGGGCTGTGTCTGTTTCCGATTATAAAAACCCATCTGTTTCCACTGAAAAACCTTTCAGTGGATCGTTTGCAACAGCTTAGCACCATTTTTGAGTGAATTGCAGAACGTCAGATTTTTGCTGAAATTGTGACCGCGCGGCTTAGGGATTTTTCCAAAAAAAGTTGTTCAGACGTCGAGGGCTAAGTCTGTTTCCGATGATAAAAACCCATCTGTTTCCACTAAAAAACCTTTCAGGGGATCGTTTGCAACAGCGTGGCATCATTTTTGAGTGAATTGCAGAACGTCAGATTTTTGCTGAAATTGTGACCGCGCGGCTTAGGGATTTTTTCAAAAAAAGTTGTTCAGACGTCGAGGGCTAATTCTGTTTCCGGTGATAAAGAGCATCTTTTTCCCCCGAAAAACCTTTCAGGGGATCGCTTGCAACAGCTTGGGACCATTTTTGAGTGAATTGCAGAACATCACATTTTTGCTGAAATTGTGACCGCGCGGCTTAGGGATTTTTTTAAAAAAAGTTGTTCAAACGTCGAGGGGTATTTCTGTTTCCGATGATAAGAACCCATCTGTTTCCACCGAAAAACCTTTCAGGGGATCCTTTGCAACAGCTTGGCGCCATTTTTGAGTGAATTGCAGAACGTCAGATTTTTGCTGAAATTGTGACCACGCGGCTTAGGGATTTTTTCAAAAAAAGTTGTTCAGACGTCGAGGGCTAAGTCTGTTTCCGATGATAAAAGCCCATCTGTTTCCACAGAAAAACCTTTCAGGGGATCGTTTGCAACAGCTTGGCATCATTTTTGAGTGAATTGCAGAACGTCAGATTTTTGCTGAAATTGTGACCGCGCGGCTTAGGGATTTTTCCAAAAATGTTGTTCAGACTTCAAACGGCTAGTTCTGTTTCTGATGCTAAAAAGCCATCTGTTTCCACCGAAAAACCTTTCAGGGCATCGTTTGCAACAGCTTGGCGCCATTTTTGAGCGAATTGCAAAACCTCAGATTTTTGCTGAAATTTTGACCGCACGCATTGGGATTTTTTCAAAAAAAGTTCTTCAGACGTTGAGGGCTAAGTCTGTTTCCGATGATAAAAACCCATCTGTTTCCACGAAAAACCTTTCAGCGGATCCTTTGCAACAGCATGGCACCATTTTTGAGTGAATTGCAGAACGTCAGATTTTTGCTGAAATTGTGACTGCACGGCTTAGGGATTTTTTCAAAAAAAGTTGTTCAGACGTCGAGGGCTAATTTTGTTTCCGATGATAAGAACCCATCTTTTTCCACCGAAAAACCTTTCAGGGGATCGTTTGCAACAGCTTGGCACCATTTTTGAGTGAATTGCAGAACGTCAGATTTTTCTGAAATTGTGATCGCGCGGCTTAGGGATTTTTTCAAAAAAAGTTGTTCATACGTAGACGGCTGTGTCTGTTTCCGATTATAAAAACCCATCTGTTTCCACTGAAAAACCTTTCAGTGGATTGTTTGCAACAGCTTGGCACCATTTTTGAGTGAATTGCAGAACGTCAGATTTTTGCTGAAATTGTGACCGCGCGGCTTAGGGATTTTTTCAAAAAAAGTTGTTCAGACGTCGAGGGCTAAGTCTGCTTCCGATGATAAAAACCCATCTGTTTCCACCGAAAAACCTTTCAGGGGATCCTTTGCAACAGCTTTGCGCCATTTTTGAGTGAATTGCAGAACGTCAGATTTTTGCTGAAATTGTGACCACGCGGCTTAGGGATTTTTTCAAAAAAAGTTGTTCAGACGTCGAGGGCTAAGTCTGTTTCCGATGATAAAAGCCCATCTGTTTCCACTGAAAAACCTTTCAGGGGATCTTTTGCAACAGCTTGGCATCATTTTTGAGTGAATTGCAGAACGTCAGATTTTTGCTGAAATTGTGACCGCGCGGCTTAGGGATTTTTCCAAAAATGTTGTTCAGACTTCAAACGGCTAGTTCTGTTTCTGATGCTAAAAAGCCATCTGTTTCCACCGAAAAACCTTTCAGGGCATCCTTTGCAACAGCTTGGCGCCATTTTTGAGCGAATTGCAAAACCTCAGATTTTTGCTGAAATTGTGACCGCACAGCTTAGGGATTTTTTCAAAAAAAGTTCTTCAGACGTTGAGGGCTAAGTCTGTTTCCGATGATAAAAACCCATCTGTTTCCACCGAAAAACCTTTCAGCGGATCCTTTGCAACAGCATGGCACCATTTTTGAGTGAATTGCAGAACGTCAGATTTTTGCTGAAATTGTGACTGCACGGCTTAGGGATTTTTTCAAAAAAAGTTGTTCAGACGTCGAGGGCTAATTTTGTTTCCGATGATAAGAACCCATCTTTTTCCACCGAAAAACCTTTCAGGGGATCGTTTGCAACAGCTTGGCACCATTTTTGAGTGAATTGCAGAACGTCAGATTTTTCTGAAATTGTGATCGCGCGGCTTAGGGATTTTTTCAAAAAAAGTTGTTCATACGTAGACGGCTGTGTCTGTTTCCGATTATAAAAACCCATCTGTTTCCACTGAAAAACCTTTCAGTGGATCGTTTGCAACAGCTTGGCACCATTTTTGAGTGAATTGCAGAACGTCAGATTTTTGCTGAAATTGTGACCGAGCGGCTTAAGGATTGTTTCAAAAAAAGTTGTTCAGACGTCAAACGGCTAGTTCTGTTTGGGATGATAAAAACCCATCTCTTTCCACCGAAAAACCTTTCAGGGGATCCTTTGCAACAGCTTGGCACCATTTTTGAGTGAATTGCAGAACGTCAGATTTTTGCTGAAATTGTGACCGCGCGGCTTAGGGATTTTTTCAAAAAAAGTTGTTCAAACGTCGAGGGCTAATTCTGTTTCCGATGATAAAAACCCATCTGTTTCCACTGAAAAACCTTTCAGGGGATCGTTTGCAACAGCTTGGCATCATTTTTGAGTGAATTGCAGAACGTCAGATTTTTGCTGAAATTTGACCGTGCGGCTTAGGGATTTTTTCAAAAAAAGTTTTTCAGACGTCGAGGGCTAAGTCTGTTTCCGATGATAAAAACCCATCTGTTTCTACGGAAAAACCTTTCAGCGGATCGTTTGCAACAGCTTGGCACCATTTTTGAGTGAATTGCAGAACGTCAGATTTTTGCTGAAATTGTGACTGCGCGGCTTAGGGATTTTTTCAAAAAAAGTTGTTCAGACGTCGAGGGCTAATTCTGTTTCCGATGATAAAAACCCATCTGTTTCCACTGAAAAACCTTTCAGGGGATCGTTTGCAACAGCTTGGCATCATTTTTGAGTGAATTGCAGAACGTCAGATTTTTGCTGAAATTTGACCGTGCGGCTTAGGGATTTTTTCAAAAAAAGTTGTTCAGACGTCGAGGGCTAAGTCTGTTTCCGATGATAAAAACCCATCTGTTTCTACTGAAAAACCTTTCAGCGGATCGTTTGCAACAGCTTGGCACCATTTTTGAGTGAATTGCAGAACGTCAGATTTTTGCTGAAATTGTGACTGCGCGGCTTAGGGATTTTTTCAAAAAAAGTTGTTCAGACGTCGAGGGCTAATTCTGTTTCCGATGATAAGGACCCATCTTTTTCCACCGAAAAACCTTTCAGGGGATCGTTTGCAACAGCTTGGCACCATTTTTGAGTGAATTGCAGAACGTCAGATTTTTGCTGAAATTGTGACCGCGCGGCTTAGGGATTTTTTCAAAAAAAGTTGTTCATACGTAGAGAGCTGTGTCTGTTTCCGATTATAAAAACCCATCTGTTTCCACTGAAAAACCTTTCAGTGGATCGTTTGCAACAGCTTGGCACCATTTTTGAGTGAATTGCAGAACGTCAGATTTTTGCTGAAATTGTGACCTCCCGGCTTAGGGATTTTTTTAAAAAAAGTTGTTCAGACGTCGAGGGCTAAGTCTGTTTCCGATGATAAAAACCCATCTGATTCCACTGAAAAACCTTTCAGGGGATCGTTTGCAACAGCTTGGCACCATTTTTGAGTGAATTGCAGAACGTCAGATTTTTGCTGAAATTGTGACCGAGCGGCTTAAGGATTGTTTCAAAAAAAGTTGTTCAGACGTCAAACGGCTAGTTCTGTTTGGGATGATAAAAACCCATCTCTTTCCACCGAAAAACCTTTCAGGGGATCCTTTGCAACAGCTTGGCACCATTTTTGAGTGAATTGCAGAACGTCAGATTTTTGCTGAAATTGTGACCGCGCGGCTTAGGGATTTTTTCAAAAAAAGTTGTTCAGACGTCGAGGGCTAATTCTGTTTCCGATGATAAAAACCCATCTGTTTCCACTGAAAAACCTTTCAGGGGATCGTTTGCAACAGCTTGGCATCATTTTTGAGTGAATTGCAGAACGTCAGATTTTTGCTGAAATTTGACCGTGCGGCTTAGGGATTTTTTCAAAAAAAGTTGTTCAGACGTCGAGGGCTAAGTCTGTTTCCGATGATAAAAACCCATCTGTTTCTACTGAAAAACCTTTCAGTGGATCGTTTGCAACAGCTTGGCACCATTTTTGAGTGAATTGCAGAACGTCAGATTTTTGCTGAAATTGTGACCGCGCGGCTTAGGGATTTTTTCAAAAAAAGTTGTTCAGACGTCGAGGGCTAAGTCTGCTTCCGATGATAAAAACCCATCTGTTTCCACCGAAAAACCTTTCAGGGGATCCTTTGCAACAGCTTGGCGCCATTTTTGAGTGAATTGCAGAACGTCAGATTTTTGCTGAAATTGTGACCACGCGGCTTAGGGATTTTTTCAAAAAAAGTTGTTCAGACGTCGAGGGCTAAGTCTGTTTCCGATGATAAAAACCCATTTGATTCCACTGAAAAACCTTTCAGGGGATCGTTTGCAACAGCTTGGCACCATTTTTGAGTGAATTGCAGAACGTCAGATTTTTGCTGAAATTGTGACTGCGCGGCTTAGGGATTTTTTCAAAAAAAGTTGTTCAGATGTCGAGGGCTAATTCTGTTTCCGATGATAAGGACCCATCTTTTTCCACCGAAAAACCTTTCAGGGGATCGTTTGCAACAGCTTGGCACCATTTTTGAGTGAATTGCAGAACGTCAGATTTTTCTGAAATTGTGACCGCGCGGCTTAGGGATTTTTTCAAAAAAAGTTGTTCAGACGTCGAGGGCTAATTCTGTTTCCGATGATAAAAACCCATCTGTTTCCACTGAAAAACCTTTCAGGGGATCGTTTGCAACAGCTTGGCATCATTTTTGAGTGAATTGCAGAACGTCAGATTTTTGCTGAAATTTGACCGTGCGGCTTAGGGATTTTTTCAAAAAAAGTTGTTCAGACGTCGAGGGCTAAGTCTGTTTCCGATGATAAAAACCCATCTGTTTCTACTGAAAAACCTTTCAGTGGATCGTTTGCAACAGCTTGGCACCATTTTTGAGTGAATTGCAGAACGTCAGATTTTTGCTGAAATTGTGACCACGCGGCTTAGGGATTTTTTCAAAAAAAGTTGTTCAGACGTCGAGGGCTAAGTCTGTTTCCGATGATAAAAGCCCATCTGTTTCCACTGAAAAACCTTTCAGGGGATCGTTTGCAACAGCTTGGCATCATTTTTGAGTGAATTGCAGAACGTCAGATTTTTGCTGAAATTGTGACCGCGCGGCTTAGGGATTTTTCCAAAAATGTTGTTCAGACTTCAAACGGCTAGTTCTGTTTCTGATGCTAAAAAGCCATCTGTTTCCACCGAAAAACCTTTCAGGGCATCCTTTGCAACAGCTTGGCGCCATTTTTGAGCGAATTGCAAAACCTCAGATTTTTGCTGAAATTGTGACCGCACGGCTTAGGGATTTTTTCAAAAAAAGTTCTTCAGACGTTGAGGGCTAAGTCTGTTTCCGATGATAAAAACCCATCTGTTTCCACCGAAAAACCTTTCAGCGGATCCTTTGCAACAGCATGGCACCATTTTTGAGTGAATTGCAGAACGTCAGATTTTTGCTGAAATTGTGACTGCACGGCTTAGGGATTTTTTCAAAAAAAGTTGTTCAGACGTCGAGGGCTAATTTTGTTTCCGATGATAAGAACCCATCTTTTTCCACCGAAAAACCTTTCAGGGGATCGTTTGCAACAGCTTGGCACCATTTTTGAGTGAATTGCAGAACGTCAGATTTTTCTGAAATTGTGATCGCGCGGCTTAGGGATTTTTTCAAAAAAAGTTGTTCATACGTAGACGGCTGTGTCTGTTTCCGATTATAAAAACCCATCTGTTTCCACTGAAAAACCTTTCAGTGGATCGTTTGCAACAGCTTGGCACCATTTTTGAGTGAATTGCAGAAGGTCAGATTTTTGCTGAAATTGTGACCGCGCGGCTTAGGGATTTTTTCAAAAAAAGTTATTCAGACGTCGGGGGCTAAGTCTGCTTCCGATGATAAAAACCCACCTGTTTCCACCGAAAAACCTTTCAGGGGATCCTTTACAACAGCATGGCATCATTTTTGAGTGAATTGCAGAACGTCAGATTTTTGCTGAAATTGTGACCGCGCGGCTTAGGGATTTTTTCAAAAAAAGTTGTTCAGACGTCGAGGGCTATTTCTGTTTCCGATGATAAGAACCCATCTTTTTCCACCGAAAAACCTTTCAGGGCATCGTTTACAACAGCTTGGTAACATTTTGGAGTGAATTGCAGAACGTCAGATTTTTGCTGAAATTGTGACCGCGCGGCTTAGGGATTTTTTCAAAAAAAGTTGTTCATATGTAGAGGGCTGTGTCTGTTTCCGATTATAAAAACCCATCTGTTTCCACTGAAAAACCTTTCAGGGGATCGTTTGCAACAGCTTGGCACCATTTTTGAGTGAATTGCAGAACGTCAGATTTTTGCTGAAATTGTGACCGAGCGGCTTAAGGATTGTTTCAAAAAAAGTTGTTCAGACGTCAAACGGCTAGTTCTGTTTGGGATGATAAAAACCCATCTCTTTCCACCGAAAAACCTTTCAGGGGATCCTTTGCAACAGCTTGGCACCATTTTTGAGTGAATTGCAGAACGTCAGATTTTTGCTGAAATTGTGACCGCGCGGCTTAGGGATTTTTTCAAAAAAAGTTGTTCAAACGTCGAGGGCTAATTCTGTTTCCGATGATAAAAACCCATCTGTTTCCACTGAAAAACCTTTCAGGGGATCGTTTGCAACAGCTTGGCATCATTTTTGAGTGAATTGCAGAACGTCAGATTTTTGCTGAAATTTGACCGTGCGGCTTAGGGATTTTTTCAAAAAAAGTTTTTCAGACGTCGAGGGCTAAGTCTGTTTCCGATGATAAAAACCCATCTGTTTCTACTGAAAAACCTTTCAGCGGATAGTTTGCAACAGCTTGGCACCATTTTTGAGTGAATTGCAGAACGTCAGATTTTTGCTGAAATTGTGACTGCGCGGCTTAGGGATTTTTTCAAAAAAAGTTGTTCAGACGTCGAGGGCTAATTCTGTTTCCGATGATAAAAACCCATCTGTTTCCACTGAAAAACCTTTCAGGGGATCGTTTGCAACAGCTTGGCATCATTTTTGAGTGAATTGCAGAACGTCAGATTTTTGCTGAAATTTGACCGTGCGGCTTAGGGATTTTTTCAAAAAAAGTTGTTCAGACGTCGAGGGCTAAGTCTGTTTCCGATGATAAAAACCCATCTGTTTCTACTGAAAAACCTTTCAGCGGATCGTTTGCAACAGCTTGGCACCATTTTTGAGTGAATTGCAGAACGTCAGATTTTTGCTGAAATTGTGACTGCGCGGCTTAGGGATTTTTTCAAAAAAAGTTGTTCAGACGTCGAGGGCTAATTCTGTTTCCGATGATAAGGACCCATCTTTTTCCACCGAAAAACCTTTCAGGGGATCGTTTCCAACAGCTTGGCACCATTTTTGAGTGAATTGCAGAACGTCAGATTTTTCTGAAATTGTGACCGCGCGGCTTAGGGATTTTTTCAAAAAAAGTTGTTCAGACGTCGAGGGCTAAGTCTGCTTCTGATGATAAAAACCCATCTGTTTCCACCGAAAAACCTTTCAGGAGATCGCTTGCAACAGCTTGGCACCATTTTTGCGTGAATTGCAGAACATCAGATTTTTGCTGAAATTGTGACCGCGCGGCTTAGGGATTTTTTCAAAAAAACTTGTTCAGACGTCGAGGGCTAAGTCTGTTTCCGATGATAAAAACCCATCTGTTTCCACCGAAAAACCTTTCAGGGGATCGTTTGCAACAGCTTGGCACCATTTTTGAGTGAATTGCAGAACGTCAGATTTTTGCTGAAATTGTGACCGCGCGGCTTAGGGATTTTTTCAAAAAAAGTTGTTCAGACGTCGAGGGCTATTTCTGTTTCCGATGATAAGAACCCATCTTTTTCCACCGAAAAACCTTTCAGGGCATCGTTTACAACAGCTTGGTAACATTTTTGAGTGAATTGCAGAACGTCAGATTTTTGCTGAAATTGTGACCGCGCGGCTTAGGGATTTTTTCAAAAAAAGTTGTTCATACGTAGAGGGCTGTGTCTGTTTCCGATTATAAAAACCCATCTGTTTCCACTGAAAAACCTTTCAGTGGATCGTTTGCAACAGCTTGGCACCATTTTTGAGTGAATTGCAGAACGTCAGATTTTTGCTGAAATTGTGACCTCCCGGTTTAGGGATTTTTTTAAAAAAAGTTGTTCAGACGTCGAGGGCTAAGTCTGTTTCCGATGATAAAAACCCATCTGTTTCCACTGAAAAACCTTTCAGGGGATCGTTTGCAACAGCTTGGCACCATTTTTGAGTGAATTGCAGAACGTCAGATTTTTGCTGAAATTGTAACCGAGCGGCTTAAGGATTGTTTCAAAAAAAGTTGTTCAGACGTCAAACGGCTAGTTCTGTTTGGGATGATAAAAACCCATCTCTTTCCACCGAAAAACCTTTCAGGGGATCCTTTGCAACAGCTTGGCACCATTTTTGAGTGAATTGCAGAACGTCAGATTTTTGCTGAAATTGTGACCGCGCGGCTTAGGGATTTTTTCAAAAAAAGTTGTTCAAACGTCGAGGGCTAATTCTGTTTCCGATGATAAAAACCCATCTGTTTCCACTGAAAAACCTTTCAGGGGATCGTTTGCAACAGCTTGGCATCATTTTTGAGTGAATTGCAGAACGTCAGATTTTTGCTGAAATTTGACCGTGCGGCTTAGGGATTTTTTCAAAAAAAGTTTTTCAGACGTCGAGGGCTAAGTCTGTTTCCGATGATAAAAACCCATCTGTTTCTACTGAAAAACCTTTCAGCGGATCGTTTGCAACAGCTTGGCACCATTTTTGAGTGAATTGCAGAACGTCAGATTTTTGCTGAAATTGTGACTGCGCGGCTTAGGGATTTTTTCAAAAAAAGTTGTTCAGACGTCGAGGGCTAATTCTGTTTCCGATGATAAAAACCCACCTGTTTCCACTGAAAAACCTTTCAGGGGATCGTTTGCAACAGCTTGGCATCATTTTTGAGTGAATTGCAGAACGTCAGATTTTTGCTGAAATTTGACCGTGCGGCTTAGGGATTTTTTCAAAAAAAGTTGTTCAGACGTCGAGGGCTAAGTCTGTTTCCGATGATAAAAACCCATCTGTTTCTACTGAAAAACCTTTCAGTGGATCGTTTGCAACAGCTTGGCACCATTTTTGAGTCAATTGCAGAACGTCAGATTTTTGCTGAAATTGTGACCGCGCGGCTTAGGGATTTTTTCAAAAAAAGTTGTTCAGACGTCGAGGGCTAAGTCTGCTTCCGATGATAAAAACCCATCTGTTTCCACCGAAAAACCTTTCAGGGGATCCTTTGCAACAGCTTGGCGCCATTTTTGAGTGATTTGCAGAACGTCAGATTTTTGCTGAAATTGTGACCACGCGGCTTAGGGATTTTTTCAAAAAAAGTTGTTCAGACGTCGAGGGCTAAGTCTGTTTCCGATGATAAAAGCCCATCTGTTTCCACTGAAAAACCTTTCAGGGGATCGTTTGCAACAGCTTGGCATCATTTTTGAGTGAATTGCAGAACGTCAGATTTTTGCTGAAATTGTGACCTCGCGGCTTAGGGATTTTTCCAAAAATGTTGTTCAGACTTCAAACGGCTAGTTCTGTTTCTGATGCTAAAAAGCCATCTGTTTCCACCGAAAAACCTTTCAGGGCATCCTTTGCAACAGCTTGGCGCCATTTTTGAGCGAATTGCAAAACCTCAGATTTTTGCTGAAATTGTGACCGCACGGCTTAGGGATTTTTTCAAAAAAAGTTCTTCAGACGTTGAGGGCTAAGTCTGTTTCCGATGATAAAAACCCATCTGTTTCCACCGAAAAACCTTTCAGCGGATCCTTTGCAACAGCATGGCACCATTTTTGAGTGAATTGCAGAACGTCAGATTTTTGCTGAAATTGTGACTGCACGGCTTAGGGATTTTTTCAAAAAAAGTTGTTCAGACGTCGAGGGCTAATTTTGTTTCCGATGATAAGAACCCATCTTTTTCCACCGAAAAACCTTTCAGGGGATCGTTTGCAACAGCTTGGCACCATTTTTGAGTGAATTGCAGAACGTCAGATTTTTGCTGAAATTGTAACCGAGCGGCTTAAGGATTGTTTCAAAAAAAGTTGTTCAGACGTCAAACGGCTAGTTCTGTTTGGGATGATAAAAACCCATCTCTTTCCACCGAAAAACCTTTCAGGGGATCCTTTGCAACAGCTTGGCACCATTTTTGAGTGAATTGCAGAACGTCAGATTTTTGCTGAAATTGTAACCGAGCGGCTTAAGGATTGTTTCAAAAAAAGTTGTTCAGACGTCAAACGGCTAGTTCTGTTTGGGATGATAAAAACCCATCTCTTTCCACCGAAAAACCTTTCAGGGGATCCTTTGCAACAGCTTGGCACCATTTTTGAGTGAATTGCAGAACGTCAGATTTTTGCTGAAATTGTGACCGCGCGGCTTAGGGATTTTTTCAAAAAAAGTTGTTCAAACGTCGAGGGCTAATTCTGTTTCCGATGATAAAAACCCATCTGTTTCCACTGAAAAACCTTTCAGGGGATCGTTTGCAACAGCTTGGCATCATTTTTGAGTGAATTGCAGAACGTCAGATTTTTGCTGAAATTTGACCGTGCGGCTTAGGGATTTTTTCAAAAAAAGTTGTTCAGACGTCGAGGGCTAAGTCTGCTTCTGATGATAAAAACCCATCTGTTTCCACCGAAAAACCTTTCAGGAGATCGCTTGCAACAGCTTGGCACCATTTTTGCGTGAATTGCAGAACATCAGATTTTTGCTGAAATTGTGACCGCGCGGCTTAGGGATTTTTTCAAAAAAACTTGTTCAGACGTCGAGGGCTAAGTCTGTTTCCGATGATAAAAACCCATCTGTTTCCACTGAAAAACCTTTCAGGGGATCGTTTGCAACAGCTTGGCACCATTTTTGAGTGAATTGCAGAACGTCAGATTTTTGCTGAAATTGTGACCGCGCGGCTTAGGGATTTTTTCAAAAAAAGTTGTTCAGACGTCGAGGGCTATTTCTGTTTCCGATGATAAGAACCCATCTTTTTCCACCGAAAAACCTTTCAGGGCATCGTTTACAACAGCTTGGTAACATTTTTGAGTGAATTGCAGAACGTCAGATTTTTGCTGAAATTGTGACCGCGCGGCTTAGGGATTTTTTCAAAAAAAGTTGTTCATACGTAGAGGGCTGTGTCTGTTTCCGATTATAAAAACCCATCTGTTTCCACTGAAAAACCTTTCAGTGGATCGTTTGCAACAGCTTGGCACCATTTTTGAGTGAATTGCAGAACGTCAGATTTTTGCTGAAATTGTGACCTCCCGGCTTAGGGATTTTTTTAAAAAAAGTTGTTCAGACGTCGAGGGCTAAGTCTGTTTCCGATGATAAAAACCCATCTGTTTCCACTGAAAAACCTTTCAGGGGATCGTTTGCAACAGCTTGGCACCATTTTTGAGTGAATTGCAGAACGTCAGATTTTTGCTGAAATTGTAACCGAGCGGCTTAAGGATTGTTTCAAAAAAAGTTGTTCAGACGTCAAACGGCTAGTTCTGTTTGGGATGATAAAAACCCATCTCTTTCCACCGAAAAACCTTTCAGGGGATCCTTTGCAACAGCTTGGCACCATTTTTGAGTGAATTGCAGAACGTCAGATTTTTGCTGAAATTGTGACCGCGCGGCTTAGGGATTTTTTCAAAAAAAGTTGTTCAAACGTCGAGGGCTAATTCTGTTTCCGATGATAAAAACCCATCTGTTTCCACTGAAAAACCTTTCAGGGGATCGTTTGCAACAGCTTGGCATCATTTTTGAGTGAATTGCAGAACGTCAGATTTTTGCTGAAATTTGACCGGGCGGCTTAGGGATTTTTTCAAAAAAAGTTTTTCAGACGTCGAGGGCTCAAAAAAAGTTGTTCAGACGTCGAGGGCTAATTCTGTTTCCGATGATAAAAACCCATCTGTTTCCACTGAAAAACCTTTCAGGGGATCGTTTGCAACAGCTTGGCATCATTTTTGAGTGAATTGCAGAACGTCAGATTTTTGCTGAAATTTGACCGTGCGGCTTAGGGATTTTTTCAAAAAAAGTTGTTCAGACGTCGAGGGCTAAGTCTGTTTCCGATGATAAAAACCCATCTGTTTCTACTGAAAAACCTTTCAGCGGATCGTTTGCAACAGCTTGGCACCATTTTTGAGTGAATTGCAGAACGTCAGATTTTTGCTGAAATTGTGACTGCGCGGCTTAGGGATTTTTTCAAAAAAAGTTGTTCAGACGTCGAGGACTAATTGTGTTTCCGATGATAAGGACCCATCTTTTTCCACCGAAAAACCTTTCAGGGGATCGTTTGCAACAGCTTGGCACCATTTTTGAGTGAATTGCAGAACGTCAGATTTTTCTGAAATTGTGACCGCGCGGCTTAGGGATTTTTCCAAAAATGTTGTTCAGACTTCAAACGGCTAGTTCTGTTTCTGATGCTAAAAAGCCATCTGTTTCCACCGAAAAACCTTTCAGGGCATCCTTTGCAACAGCTTGGCGCCATTTTTGAGCGAATTGCAAAACCTCAGATTTTTGCTGAAATTGTGACCGCACGGCTTAGGGATTTTTTCAAAAAAAGTTCTTCAGACGTTGAGGGCTAAGTCTGTTTCCGATGATAAAAATCCATCTGTTTCCACCGAAAAACCTTTCAGGGGATCGTTTGCAACAGCTTGGCACCATTTTTGAGTGAATTGCAGAACGTCAGATTTTTCTGAAATTGTGATCGCGCGGCTTAGGGATTTTTTCAAAAAAAGTTGTTCATACGTAGACGGCTGTGTCTGTTTCCGATTATAAAAACCCATCTGTTTCCACTGAAAAACCTTTCAGTGGATCGTTTGCAACAGCTTGGCACCATTTTTGAGTGAATTGCAGAATGTCAGATTTTTGCTGAAATTGTGACCGCGCGGCTTAGGGATTTTTTCAAAAAAAGTTGTTCAGACGTCGAGGGCTAAGTCTGCTTCCGATGATAAAAACCCATCTGTTTCCACCGAAAAACCTTTCAGGGGATCCTTTACAACAGCATGGCATCATTTTTGAGTGAATTGCAGAACGTCAGATTTTTGCTGAAATTGTGACCGCGCGGCTTAGGGATTTTTTCAAAAAAAGTTGTTCAGACGTCGAGGGCTATTTCTGTTTCCGATGATAAGAACCCATCTTTTTCCACCGAAAAACCTTTCAGGGCATCGTTTACAACAGCTTGGTAACATTTTTGAGTGAATTGCAGAACGTCAGATTTTTGCTGAAATTGTGACCGCGCGGCTTAGGGATTTTTTCAAAAAAAGTTGTTCATATGTAGAGGGCTGTGTCTGTTTCCGATTATAAAAACCCATCTGTTTCCACTGAAAAACCTTTCAGGGGATCGTTTGCAACAGCTTGGCACCATTTTTGAGTGAATTGCAGAACGTCAGATTTTTGCTGAAATTGTGACCGAGCGGCTTAAGGATTGTTTCAAAAAAAGTTGTTCAGACGTCAAACGGCTAGTTCTGTTTGGGATGATAAAAACCCATCTCTTTCCACCGAAAAACCTTTCAGGGGATCCTTTGCAACAGCTTGGCACCATTTTTGAGTGAATTGCAGAACGTCAGATTTTTGCTGAAATTGTGACCGCGCGGCTTAGGGATTTTTTCAAAAAAAGTTGTTCAAACGTCGAGGGCTAATTCTGTTTCCGATGATAAAAACCCATCTGTTTCCACTGAAAAACCTTTCAGGGGATCGTTTGCAACAGCTTGGCATCATTTTTGAGTGAATTGCAGAACGTCAGATTTTTGCTGAAATTTGACCGTGCGGCTTAGGGATTTTTTCAAAAAAAGTTTTTCAGACGTCGAGGGCTAAGTCTGTTTCCGATGATAAAAACCCATCTGTTTCTACTGAAAAACCTTTCAGGGGTTCGTTTGCAACAGCTTGGCACCATTTTTGAGTGAATTGCAGAACGTCAGATTTTTGCTGAAATTGTGACTGCGCGGCTTAGGGATTTTTTCAAAAAAAGTTGTTCAGACGTCGAGGGCTAATTCTGTTTCCGATGATAAAAACCCATCTGTTTCCACTGAAAAACCTTTCAGGGGATCGTTTGCAACAGCTTGGCATCATTTTTGAGTGAATTGCAGAACGTCAGATTTTTGCTGAAATTTGACCGTGCGGCTTAGGGATTTTTTCAAAAAAAGTTGTTCAGACGTCGAGGGCTAAGTCTGTTTCCGATGATAAAAACCCATCTGTTTCTACTGAAAAACCTTTCAGCGGATCGTTTGCAACAGCTTGGCACCATTTTTGAGTGAATTGCAGAACGTCAGATTTTTGCTGAAATTGTGACTGCGCGGCTTAGGGATTTTTTCAAAAAAAGTTGTTCAGACGTCGAGGGCTAATTCTGTTTCCGATGATAAGGACCCATCTTTTTCCACCGAAAAACCTTTCAGGGGATCGTTTGCAACAGCTTGGCACCATTTTTGAGTGAATTGCAGAACGTCAGATTTTTCTGAAATTGTGACCGCGCGGCTCAGGGATTTTTTCAAAAAAAGTTGTTCAGACGTCGAGGGCTAAGTCTGCTTCTGATGATAAAAACCCATCTGTTTCCACCGAAAAACCTTTCAGGAGATCGCTTGCAACAGCTTGGCACCATTTTTGCGTGAATTGCAGAACATCAGATTTTTGCTGAAATTGTGACCGCGCGGCTTAGGGATTTTTTCAAAAAAACTTGTTCAGACGTCGAGGGCTAAGTCTGTTTCCGATGATAAAAACCCATGTGTTTCCACTGAAAAACCTTTCAGGGGATCGTTTGCAACAGCTTGGCACCATTTTTGAGTGAATTGCAGAACGTCAGATTTTTGCTGAAATTGTGACCGCGCGGCTTAGGGATTTTTTCAAAAAAAGTTGTTCAGACGTCGAGGGCTATTTCTGTTTCCGATGATAAGAACCCATCTTTTTCCACCGAAAAACCTTTCAGGGCATCGTTTACAACAGCTTGGTAACATTTTTGAGTGAATTGCAGAACGTCAGATTTTTGCTGAAATTGTGACCGCGCGGCTTAGGGATTTTTTCAAAAAAAGTTGTTCATACGTAGAGGGCTGTGTCTGTTTCCGATTATAAAAACCCATCTGTTTCCACTGAAAAACCTTTCAGTGGATCGTTTGCAACAGCTTGGCACCATTTTTGAGTGAATTGCAGAACGTCAGATTTTTGCTGAAATTGTGACCTCCCGGCTTAGGGATTTTTTTAAAAAAAGTTGTTCAGACGTCGAGGGCTAAGTCTGTTTCCGATGATAAAAACCCATCTGTTTCCACTGAAAAACCTTTCAGGGGATCGTTTGCAACAGCTTGGCACCATTTTTGAGTGAATTGCAGAACGTCAGATTTTTGCTGAAATTGTAACCGAGCGGCTTAAGGATTGTTTCAAAAAAAGTTGTTCAGACGTCAAACGGCTAGTTCTGTTTGGGATGATAAAAACCCATCTCTTTCCACCGAAAAACCTTTCAGGGGATCCTTTGCAACAGCTTGGCACCATTTTTGAGTGAATTGCAGAACGTCAGATTTTTGCTGAAATTGTGACCGCGCGGCTTAGGGATTTTTTCAAAAAAAGTTGTTCAAACGTCGAGGGCTAATTCTGTTTCCGATGATAAAAACCCATCTGTTTCCACTGAAAAACCTTTCAGGGGATCGTTTGCAACAGCTTGGCATCATTTTTGAGTGAATTGCAGAACGTCAGATTTTTGCTGAAATTTGACCGTGCGGCTTAGGGATTTTTTCAAAAAAAGTTTTTCAGACGTCGAGGGCTAAGTCTGTTTCCGATGATAAAAACCCATCTGTTTCTACTGAAAAACCTTTCAGCGGATCGTTTGCAACAGCTTGGCACCATTTTTGAGTGAATTGCAGAACGTCAGATTTTTGCTGAAATTGTGACTGCGCGGCTTAGGGATTTTTTCAAAAAAAGTTGTTCAGACGTCGAGGGCTAATTCTGTTTCCGATGATAAAAACCCATCTGTTTCCACTGAAAAACCTTTCAGGGGATCGTTTGCAACAGCTTGGCATCATTTTTGAGTGAATTGCAGAACGTCAGATTTTTGCTGAAATTTGACCGTGCGGCTTAGGGATTTTTTCAAAAAAAGTTGTTCAGACGTCGAGGGCTAAGTCTGTTTCCGATGATAAAAACCCATCTGTTTCTACTGAAAAACCTTTCAGCGGATCGTTTGCAACAGCTTGGCACCATTTTTGAGTGAATTGCAGAACGTCAGATTTTTGCTGAAATTGTGACTGCGCGGCTTAGGGATTTTTTCAAAAAAAGTTGTTCAGACGTCGAGGGCTAATTCTGTTTCCGATGATAAGGACCCATCTTTTTCCACCGAAAAACCTTTCAGGGGATCGTTTGCAACAGCTTGGCACCATTTTTGAGTGAATTGCAGAACGTCAGATTTTTCTGAAATTGTGACCGCGCGGCTTAGGGATTTTTCCAAAAATGTTGTTCAGACTTCAAACGGCTAGTTCTGTTTCTGATGCTAAAAAGCCATCTGTTTCCACCGAAAAACCTTTCAGGGCATCCTTTGCAACAGCTTGGCGCCATTTTTGAGCGAATTGCAAAACCTCAGATTTTTGCTGAAATTGTGACCGCACGGCTTAGGGATTTTTTCAAAAAAAGTTCTTCAGACGTTGAGGGCTAAGTCTGTTTCCGATGATAAAAATCCATCTGTTTCCACCGAAAAACCTTTCAGCGGATCCTTTGCAACAGCATGGCACCATTTTTGAGTGAATTGCAGAACGTCAGATTTTTGCTGAAATTGTGACTGCACGGCTTAGGGATTTTTTCAAAAAAAGTTGTTCAGACGTCGAGGGCTAATTTTGTTTCCGATGATAAGAACCCATCTTTTTCCACCGAAAAACCTTTCAGGGGATCGTTTGCAACAGCTTGGCACCATTTTTGAGTGAATTGCAGAACGTCAGATTTTTCTGAAATTGTGATCGCGCGGCTTAGGGATTTTTTCAAAAAAAGTTGTTCATACGTAGACGGCTGTGTCTGTTTCCGATTATAAAAACCCATCTGTTTCCACTGAAAAACCTTTCAGTGGATCGTTTGCAACAGCTTGGCACCATTTTTGAGTGAATTGCAGAACGTCAGATTTTTGCTGAAATTGTGACCGCGCGGCTTAGGGATTTTTTCAAAAAAAGTTGTTCAGACGTCGAGGGCTAAGTCTGCTTCCGATGATAAAAACCCATCTGTTTCCACCGAAAAACCTTTCAGGGGATCCTTTACAACAGCATGGCATCATTTTTGAGTGAATTGCAGAACGTCAGATTTTTGCTGAAATTGTGACCGCGCGGCTTAGGGATTTTTTCAAAAAAAGTTGTTCAGACGTCGAGGGCTATTTCTGTTTCCGATGATAAGAACCCATCTTTTTCCACCGAAAAACCTTTCAGGGCATCGTTTACAACAGCTTGGTAACATTTTTGAGTGAATTGCAGAACGTCAGATTTTTGCTGAAATTGTGACCGCGCGGCTTAGGGATTTTTTCAAAAAAAGTTGTTCATATGTAGAGGGCTGTGTCTGTTTCCGATTATAAAAACCCATCTGTTTCCACTGAAAAACCTTTCAGGGGATCGTTTGCAACAGCTTGGCACCATTTTTGAGTGAATTGCAGAACGTCAGATTTTTGCTGAAATTGTAACCGAGCGGCTTAAGGATTGTTTCAAAAAAAGTTGTTCAGACGTCAAACGGCTAGTTCTGTTTGGGATGATAAAAACCCATCTCTTTCCACCGAAAAACCTTTCAGGGGATCCTTTGCAACAGCTTGGCACCATTTTTGAGTGAATTGCAGAACGTCAGATTTTTGCTGAAATTGTGACCGCGCGGCTTAGGGATTTTTTCAAAAAAAGTTGTTCAAACGTCGAGGGCTAATTCTGTTTCCGATGATAAAAACCCATCTGTTTCCACTGAAAAACCTTTCAGGGGATCGTTTGCAACAGCTTGGCATCATTTTTGAGTGAATTGCAGAACGTCAGATTTTTGCTGAAATTTGACCGTGCGGCTTAGGGATTTTTTCAAAAAAAGTTTTTCAGACGTCGAGGGCTAAGTCTGTTTCCGATGATAAAAACCCATCTGTTTCTACTGAAAAACCTTTCAGTGGATCGTTTGCAACAGCTTGGCACCATTTTTGAGTGAATTGCAGAACGTCAGATTTTTGCTGAAATTGTGACCTCCCGGCTTAGGGATTTTTTTAAAAAAAGTTGTTCAGACGTCGAGGGCTAAGTCTGTTTCCGATGATAAAAACCCATCTGTTTCCACTGAAAAACCTTTCAGGGGATCGTTTGCAACAGCTTGGCACCATTTTTGAGTGAATTGCAGAACGTCAGATTTTTGCTGAAATTGTAACCGAGCGGCTTAAGGATTGTTTCAAAAAAAGTTGTTCAGACGTCAAACGGCTAGTTCTGTTTGGGATGATAAAAACCCATCTCTTTCCACCGAAAAACCTTTCAGGGGATCCTTTGCAACAGCTTGGCACCATTTTTGAGTGAATTGCAGAACGTCAGATTTTTGCTGAAATTGTGACCGCGCGGCTTAGGGATTTTTTCAAAAAAAGTTGTTCAAACGTCGAGGGCTAATTCTGTTTCCGATGATAAAAACCCATCTGTTTCCACTGAAAAACCTTTCAGGGGATCGTTTGCAACAGCTTGGCATCATTTTTGAGTGAATTGCAGAACGTCAGATTTTTGCTGAAATTTGACCGTGCGGCTTAGGGATTTTTTCAAAAAAAGTTTTTCAGACGTCGAGGGCTAAGTCTGTTTCCGATGATAAAAACCCATCTGTTTCTACTGAAAAACCTTTCAGCGGATCGTTTGCAACAGCTTGGCACCATTTTTGAGTGAATTGCAGAACGTCAGATTTTTGCTGAAATTGTGACTGTGCGGCTTAGGGATTTTTTCAAAAAAAGTTGTTCAGACGTCGAGGGCTAATTCTGTTTCCGATGATAAAAACCCATCTGTTTCCACTGAAAAACCTTTCAGGGGATCGTTTGCAACAGCTTGGCATCATTTTTGAGTGAATTGCAGAACGTCAGATTTTTGCTGAAATTTGACCGTGCGGCTTAGGGATTTTTTCAAAAAAAGTTGTTCAGACGTCGAGGGCTAAGTCTGTTTCCGATGATAAAAACCCATCTGTTTCTACTGAAAAACCTTTCAGCGGATCGTTTGCAACAGCTTGGCACCATTTTTGAGTGAATTGCAGAACGTCAGATTTTTGCTGAAATTGTGACTGCGCGGCTTAGGGATTTTTTCAAAAAAAGTTATTCAGACGTCGAGGGCTAATTCTGTTTCCGATGATAAGGACCCATCTTTTTCCACCGAAAAACCTTTCAGGGGATCGTTTGCAACAGCTTGGCACCATTTTTGAGTGAATTGCAGAACGTCAGATTTTTCTGAAATTGTGACCGCGCGGCTTAGGGATTTTTTCAAAAAAAGTTGTTCAGACGTCGAGGGCTAAGTCTGCTTCTGATGATAAAAACCCATCTGTTTCCACCGAAAAACCTTTCAGGGGATCGCTTGCAACAGCTTGGCACCATTTTTGCGTGAATTGCAGAACATCAGATTTTTGCTGAAATTGTGACCGCGCGGCTTAGGGATTTTTTCAAAAAAACTTGTTCAGACGTCGAGGGCTAAGTCTGTTTCCGATGATAAAAACCCATCTGTTTCCACTGAAAAACCTTTCAGGGGATCGTTTGCAACAGCTTGGCACCATTTTTGAGTGAATTGCAGAACGTCAGATTTTTGCTGAAATTGTGACCGCGCGGCTTAAGGATTTTTTCAAAAAAAATTGTTCAGACGTCAAACGGCTAGTTCTGTTTCTGATGATAAAAACCCATCTGTTTCCACTGAAAAACCTTTCATGGGATCCTTTGCAACAGCTTGGCACCATTTTTGAGTGAATTGCAGAACGTCAGATTTTTGCTGAAATTGTGACCGCGCGGCTTAGGGATTTTTTTAAAAAAAGTTGTTGAGACGTCGAGGGCTAAGTCTGTTTCCGATGATAAAAACCCATCTGTTTCCACCGAAAAACCTTTCAGGGGATCCCTTGCAACAGCTTGGCGCCATTTTTGAGTGAATTGCAGAACCTCAGATTTTTGCTGAAATTGTGACCGCGCGGCTTAGGGATTTTTTCAAAAAAAGTTGTTCAGACGTCGAGGGCTATTTCTGTTTCCGATGATAAGAACCCATCTTTTTCCCCCGAAAAACCTTTCAGGGCATCGTTTACAACAGCTTGGCAACATTTTTGAGTGAATTGCAGAACGTCAGATTTTTGCTGAAATTGTGACCGCGCGGCTTAGGGATTTTTTCAAAAAAAGTTGTTCATACGTAGAGGGCTGTGTCTGTTTCCGATTACAAAAACCCATCTGTTTCCACTGAAAAACCTTTCAGTGGATCGTTTGCAACAGCTTAGCACCATTTTTGAGTGAATTGCAGAACGTCAGATTTTTGCTGAAATTGTGACCGCGCGGCTTAGGGATTTTTTCAAAAAAAGTTGTTCAGACGTCGAGGGCTAATTCTGTTTCAGGTGATAAAGAGCATCTGTTTCCCCCGAAAAACCTTTCAGGGGATCGCTTGCAACAGCTTGGGACCATTTTTGAGTGAATTGCAGAACGTCAGATTTTTGCTGAAATTGTAACCGAGCGGCTTAAGGATTGTTTCAAAAAAAGTTGTTCAGACGTCAAACGGCTAGTTCTGTTTGGGATGATAAAAACCCATCTCTTTCCACCGAAAAACCTTTCAGGGGATCCTTTGCAACAGCTTGGCACCATTTTTGAGTGAATTGCAGAACGTCAGATTTTTGCTGAAATTGTGACCGCGCGGCTTAGGGATTTTTTCAAAAAAAGTTGTTCAAACGTCGAGGGCTAATTCTGTTTCCGATGATAAAAACCCATCTGTTTCCACTGAAAAACCTTTCAGGGGATCGTTTGCAACAGCTTGGCATCATTTTTGAGTGAATTGCAGAACGTCAGATTTTTGCTGAAATTTGACCGTGCGGCTTAGGGATTTTTTCAAAAAAAGTTTTTCAGACGTCGAGGGCTAAGTCTGTTTCCGATTACAAAAACCCATCTGTTTCCACTGAAAAACCGTTCAGCGGATCGTTTGCAACAGCTTGGCATCATTTTTGAGTGAATTGCAGAACGTCAGATTTTTGCTGAAATTTGACCGTGCGGCTTAGGGATTTTTTCAAAAAAAGTTGTTCAGACGTCGAGGGCTAAGTCTGTTTCCGATGATAAAAACCCATCTGTTTCTACTGAAAAACCTTTCAGCGGATCGTTTGCAACAGCTTGGCACCATTTTTGAGTGAATTGCAGAACGTCAGATTTTTGCTGAAATTGTGACTGCGCGGCTTAGGGATTTTTTCAAAAAAAGTTGTTCAGACGTCGAGGGCTAATTCTGTTTCCGATGATAAGGACCCATCTTTTTCCACCGAAAAACCTTTCAGGGGATCGTTTGCAACAGCTTGGCACCATTTTTGAGTGAATTGCAGAACGTCAGATTTTTCTGAAATTGTGACCGCGCGGCTTAGGGATTTTTTCAAAAAAAGTTGTTCAGACGTCGAGGGCTAAGTCTGCTTCTGATGATAAAAACCCATCTGTTTCCACCGAAAAACCTTTCAGGGGATCGCTTGCAACAGCTTGGCACCATTTTTGCGTGAATTGCAGAACATCAGATTTTTGCTGAAATTGTGACCGCGCGGCTTAGGGATTTTTTCAAAAAAACTTGTTCAGACGTCGAGGGCTAAGTCTGTTTCCGATGATAAAAACCCATCTGTTTCCACTGAAAAACCTTTCAGGGGATCGTTTGCAACAGCTTGGCACCATTTTTGAGTGAATTGCAGAACGTCAGATTTTTGCTGAAATTGTGACCGCGCGGCTTAAGGATTTTTTCAAAAAAAATTGTTCAGACGTCAAACGGCTAGTTCTGTTTCTGATGATAAAAACCCATCTGTTTCCACTGAAAAACCTTTCATGGGATCCTTTGCAACAGCTTGGCACCATTTTTGAGTGAATTGCAGAACGTCAGATTTTTGCTGAAATTGTGACCGCGCGGCTTAGGGATTTTTTTAAAAAAAGTTGTTGAGACGTCGAGGGCTAAGTCTGTTTCCGATGATAAAAACCCATCTGTTTCCACCGAAAAACCTTTCAGGGGATCCCTTGCAACAGCTTGGCGCCATTTTTGAGTGAATTGCAGAACCTCAGATTTTTGCTGAAATTGTGACCGCGCGGCTTAGGGATTTTTTCAAAAAAAGTTGTTCAGACGTCGAGGGCTATTTCTGTTTCCGATGATAAGAACCCATCTTTTTCCCCCGAAAAACCTTTCAGGGCATCGTTTACAACAGCTTGGCAACATTTTTGAGTGAATTGCAGAACGTCAGATTTTTGCTGAAATTGTGACCGCGCGGCTTAGGGATTTTTTCAAAAAAAGTTGTTCATACGTAGAGGGCTGTGTCTGTTTCCGATTACAAAAACCCATCTGTTTCCACTGAAAAACCTTTCAGTGGATCGTTTGCAACAGCTTAGCACCATTTTTGAGTGAATTGCAGAACGTCAGATTTTTGCTGAAATTGTGACCGCGCGGCTTAGGGATTTTTTCAAAAAAAGTTGTTCAGACGTCGAGGGCTAATTCTGTTTCCGGTGATAAAGAGCATCTGTTTCCCCCGAAAAACCTTTCAGGGGATCGCTTGCAACAGCTTGGGACCATTTTTGAGTGAATTGCAGAACATCACATTTTTGCTGAAATTGTGACCGCGCGGCTTAGGGATTTTTTTAAAAAAAGTTGTTCAAACGTCGAGGGGTATTTCTGTTTCCGATGATAAGAACCCATCTGTTTCCACCGAAAAACCTTTCAGGGGATCCTTTGCAACAGCTTGGCGCCATTTTTGAGTGAATTGCAGAACGTCAGATTTTTGCTGAAATTGTGACCACGCGGCTTAGGGATTTTTTCAAAAAAAGTTGTTCAGACGTCGAGGGCTAAGTCTGTTTCCGATGATAAAAGCCCATCTGTTTCCACTGAAAAACCTTTCAGGGGATCGTTTGCAACAGCTTGGCATCATTTTTGAGTGAATTGCAGAACGTCAGATTTTTGCTGAAATTGTGACCGCGCGGCTTAGGGATTTTTCCAAAAATGTTGTTCAGACTTCAAACGGCTAGTTCTGTTTCTGATGCTAAAAACCCATCTTTTTCCACCGAAAAACCTTTCAGGGGATCGTTTGCAACAGCTTGGCACCATTTTTGAGTGAATTGCAGAACGTCAGATTTTTCTGAAATTGTGATCGCGCGGCTTAGGGATTTTTTCAAAAAAAGTTGTTCATACGTAGACGGCTGTGTCTGTTTCCGATTATAAAAACCCATCTGTTTCCACTGAAAAACCTTTCAGTGGATCGTTTGCAACAGCTTGGCACCATTTTTGAGTGAATTGCAGAACGTCATATTTTTGCTGAAATTGTGAACGCGCGGCTTAGGGATTTTTTCAAAAAAAGTTGTTCAGACGTCGAGGGCTAAGTCTGCTTCCGATGATAAAAACCCATCTGTTTCCACTGAAAAACCTTTCAGGGGATCCTTTACAACAGCATGGCATCATTTTTGAGTGAATTGCAGAACGTCAGATTTTTGCTGAAATTGTGACCGCGCGGCTTCGGGATTTTTTCAAAAAAAGTTGTTCAGACGTCGAGGGCTATTTCTGTTTCTGATGATAAGAACCCATCTTTTTCCACCGAAAAACCTTTCAGGGCATCGTTTACAACAGCTTGGTAACATTTTTGAGTGAATTGCAGAACGTCAGATTTTTGCTGAAATTGTGACCGCGCGGCTTAGGGATTTTTTCAAAAAAAGTTGTTCATACGTAGAGGGCTGTGTCTGTTTCCGATTATAAAAACCCATCTGTTTCCACTGAAAAACCTTTCAGTGGATCGTTTGCAACAGCTTGGCACCATTTTTGAGTGAATTGCAGAACGTCAGATTTTTGCTGAAATTGTGACCTCCCGGCTTAGGGATTTTTTTAAAAAAAGTTGTTCAGACGTCGAGGGCTAAGTCTGTTTCCGATGATAAAAACCCATCTGTTTCCACTGAAAAACCTTTCAGGGGATCGTTTGCAACAGCTTGGCACCATTTTTGAGTGAATTGCAGAACGTCAGATTTTTGCTGAAATTGTGACCGAGCGGCTTAAGGATTGTTTCAAAAAAAGTTGTTCAGACGTCAAACGGCTAGTTCTGTTTGGGATGATAAAAACCCATCTCTTTCCACCGAAAAACCTTTCAGGGGATCCTTTGCAACAGCTTGGCACCATTTTTGAGTGAATTGCAGAACGTCAGATTTTTCTGAAATTGTGACCGCGCGGCTTAGGGATTTTTTCAAAAAAAGTTGTTCAGACGTCGAGGGCTAAGTCTGCTTCTGATGATAAAAACCCATCTGTTTCCACCGAAAAACCTTTCAGGGGATCGCTTGCAACAGCTTGGCACCATTTTTGCGTGAATTGCAGAACATCAGATTTTTGCTGAAATTGTGACCGCGCGGCTTAGGGATTTTTTCAAAAAAACTTGTTCAGACGTCGAGGGCTAAGTCTGTTTCCGATGATAAAAACCCATCTGTTTCCACTGAAAAACCTTTCAGGGGATCGTTTGCAACAGCTTGGCACCATTTTTGCGTGAATTGCAGAACATCAGATTTTTGCTGAAATTGTGACCGCGCGGCTTAGGGATTTTTTCAAAAAAAGTTGTTCAAACGTCGAGGGCTAATTCTGTTTCCGATGATAAAAACCCATCTGTTTCCACTGAAAAACCTTTCAGGGGATCGTTTGCAACAGCTTGGCATCATTTTTGAGTGAATTGCAGAACGTCAGATTTTTGCTGAAATTTGACCGTGCGGCTTAGGGATTTTTTCAAAAAAAGTTGTTCAGACGTCGAGGGCTAAGTCTGTTTCCGATGCTAAAAACCCATCTGTTTCCACCGAAAAACCTTTCAGGGGATCGTTTGCAACAGCTTGGCACCATTTTTGAGTGAATTGCAGAACGTCAGATTTTTGCTGAAATTGTGACTGCGCGGCTTAGGGATTTTTTCAAAAAAAGTTGTTCAGACGTCGAGGGCTAATTCTGTTTCCGATGATAAGGACCCATCTTTTTCCACCGAAAAACCTTTCAGGGGATCGTTTGCAACAGCTTGGCACCATTTTTGAGTGAATTGCAGAACGTCAGATTTTTCTGAAATTGTGACCGCGCGGCTTAGGGATTTTTTCAAAAAAAGTTGTTCAGACGTCGAGGGCTAAGTCTGCTTCTGATGATAAAAACCCATCTGTTTCCACCGAAAAACCTTTCAGGGGATCGCTTGGAACAGCTTGGCACCATTTTTGCGTGAATTGCAGAACATCAGATTTTTGCTGAAATTGTGACCGCGCGGCTTAGGGATTTTTTCAAAAAAACTTGTTCAGACGTCGAGGGCTAAGTCTGTTTCCGATGATAAAAACCCATCTGTTTCCACTGAAAAACCTTTCAGGGGATCGTTTGCAACAGCTTGGCACCATTTTTGAGTGAATTGCAGAACGTCAGATTTTTGCTGAAATTGTGACCGTGCGGCTTAAGGATTTTTTCAAAAAAAATTGTTCAGACGTCAAACGACTAGTTCTGTTTCTGATGATAAAAACCCATCTGTTTCCACTAAAAAACCTTTCAGGGGATCGTTTGCAACAGCATGGCATCATTTTTGAGTGAATTGCAGAACGTCAGATTTTTGCTGAAATTGTAACCGCGCGGCTTAGGGATTTTTTCAAAAAAAGTTGTTCAGACGTCGAGGGCTATTTCTGTTTCCGATGCTAAAAACCCATCTGTTTCCACCGAAAAACCTTTCAGGGGATCCCTTGCAACAGCTTGGCGCCATTTTTGAGTGAATTGCAGAACCTCAGATTTTTGCTGAAATTGTGACCGCGCGGCTTAGGGATTTTTTCAAAAAAAGTTGTTCAGACGTCGAGGGCTATTTCTGTTTCCGATGAAAAGAACCCATCTTTTCCCCCCGAAAAACCTTTCAGGGCATCGTTTACAACAGCTTGGCAACATTTTTGAGTGAATTGCAGAACGTCAGATTTTTGCTGAAATTGTGACCGCGCGGCTTAGGGATTTTTTCAAAAAAAGTTGTTCATACGTAGAGGGCTGTGTCTGTTTCCGATTATAAAAACCCATCTGTTTCCACTGAAAAACCTTTCAGGGGATCGTTTGCAACAGCTTAGCACCATTTTTGAGTGAATTGCAGAACGTCAGATTTTTGCTGAAATTGTGACCGCGCGGCTTAGGGATTTTTTCAAAAAAAGTTGTTCAGACGTCGAGGGCTAATTATGTTTCCGGTGATAAAGAGCATCTGTTTCCCCCGAAAAACCTTTCAGGGGATCGCTTGCAACAGCTCGGGACCATTTTTGAGTGAATTGCAGAACATCACATTTTTGCTGAAATTGTGACCGCGCGGCTTAGGGATTTTTTTAAAAAAAGTTGTTCAAACGTCGAGGGGTATTTCTGTTTCCGATGATAAGAACCCATCTGTTTCCACCGAAAAACCTTTCAGGGGATCCTTTGCAACAGCTTGGCGCCATTTTTGAGTGAATTGCAGAATGTCAGATTTTTGCTGAAATTGTGACCGCGCGGCTTAGGGATTTTTCCAAAAATGTTGTTCAGACTTCAAACGGCTAGTTCTGTTTCTGATGCTAAAAAGCCATCTGTTTCCACCGAAAAACCTTTCAGGGCATCCTTTGCAACAGCTTGGCGCCATTTTTGAGCGAATTGCAAAACCTCAGATTTTTGCTGAAATTGTGACCGCACGGCTTAGGGATTTTTTCAAAAAAAGTTCTTCAGACGTTGAGGGCTAAGTCTGTTTCCGATGATAAAAACCCATCTGTTTCCACCGAAAAACCTTTCAGCGGATCCTTTGCAACAGCATGGCACCATTTTTGAGTGAATTGCAGAACGTCAGATTTTTGCTGAAATTGTGACTGCACGGCTTAGGGATTTTTTCAAAAAAAGTTGTTCAGACGTCGAGGGCTAATTTTGTTTCCGATGATAAGAACCCATCTTTTTCCACCGAAAAACCTTTCAGGGGATCGTTTGCAACAGCTTGGCACCATTTTTGAGTGAATTGCAGAACGTCAGATTTTTCTGAAATTGTGATCGCGCGGCTTAGGGAATTTTTCAAAAAAAGTTGTTCATACATAGACGGCTGTGTCTGTTTCCGATTATAAAAACCCATCTGTTTCCACTGAAAAACCTTTCAGTGGATCGTTTGCAACAGCTTGGCACCATTTTTGAGTGAATTGCAGAACGTCAGATTTTTGCTGAAATTGTGACCGCGCGGCTTAGGGATTTTTTCAAAAAAAGTTGTTCAGACGTCGAGGGCTAATTCTGTTTCCGATGATAAAGAGCATCTGTTTCCCCCGAAAAACCTTTCAGGGGATCGCTTGCAACAGCTTGGCACCATTTTTGAGTTAATTGCAGAACATCAGATTTTTGCTGAAATTGTGACCGCCCGGCTTAGGGATTTTTTAAAAAAAAGTTGTTCAAACGTCGAGGGTTAATTCTGTTTCCGATGACAAAAACCCATCTGTTTCCACTGAAAAACCTTTCAGGGGATCGTTTGCAACAGCTTGGCACCATTTTTGAGTGAATTGCAGAACGTCAGATTTTTGCTGAAATTGTGACCGCGCGGCTTAAGGATTTTTTCAAAAAAAGTTGTTCAGACGTCAAACGGCTAGTTCTCTTTGGGATGATAAAAACCCATCTCTTTCCACTGAAAAACCTTTCAGGGGATCCTTTGCAAAAGCTTGGCACCATTTTTGAGTGAATTGCAGAACGTCAGATTTTTGCTGAAATTGTGACCGCGCGGCTTAGGGATTTTTTCAAAAAAAGTTGTTCAGACGTCGAGGGCTAAGTCTGTTTCCGATGATAAAAACCCATCTGTTTCTACTGAAAAACATTTCATTGGATCGTTTGCAACAGCTTGGCACCATTTTTGAGTGAATTGCAGAACGTCAGATTTTTGCTGAAATTGTGACTGCGCGGCTTAGGGATTTTTTCAAAAAAAGTTGTTCAGACTTCGAGGGCTAATTCTGTTTCCGATGATAAGGACCCATCTTTTTCCACCGAAAAACCTTTCAGTGGATCGTTTGCAACAGCTTAGCACCATTTTTGAGTGAATTGCAGAACGTCAGATTTTTGCTGAAATTGTGACCGCGCGGCTTAGGGATTTTTCCAAAAAAAGTTGTTCAGACGTCGAGGGCTAAGTCTGTTTCCGATGATAAAAACCCATCTGTTTCCACTAAAAAACCTTTCAGGGGATCGTTTGCAACAGCATGGCATCATTTTTGAGTGAATTGCAGAACGTCAGATTTTTGCTGAAATTGTGACCGCGCGGCTTAGGGATTTTTTCAAAAAAAGTTGTTCAGACGTCGAGGGCTATTTCTGTTTCCGATGCTAAAAACCCATCTGTTTCCACCGAAAAACCTTTCAGGGGATCCCTTGCAACAGCTTGGCGCCATTTTTGAGTGAATTGCAGAACCTCAGATTTTTGCTGAAATTGTGACCGCGCGGCTTAGGGATTTTTTCAAAAAAAGTTGTTCAGACGTCGAGGGCTATTTCTGTTTCCGATGAAAAGAACCCATCTTTTCCCCCCGAAAAACCTTTCAGGGCATCGTTTACAACAGCTTGGCAACATTTTTGAGTGAATTGCAGAACGTCAGATTTTTGCTGAAATTGTGACCGCGCGGCTTAGGGATTTTTTCAAAAAAAGTTGTTCATACGTAGAGGGCTGTGTCTGTTTCCGATTATAAAAACCCATCTGTTTCCACTGAAAAACCTTTCAGGGGATCGTTTGCAACAGCTTAGCACCATTTTTGAGTGAATTGCAGAACGTCAGATTTTTGCTGAAATTGTGACCGCGCGGCTTAGGGATTTTTTCAAAAAAAGTTGTTCAGACGTCGAGGGCTAATTATGTTTCCGGTGATAAAGAGCATCTGTTTCCCCCGAAAAACCTTTCAGGGGATCGCTTGCAACAGCTCGGGACCATTTTTGAGTGAATTGCAGAACATCACATTTTTGCTGAAATTGTGACCGCGCGGCTTAGGGATTTTTTAAAAAAAAGTTGTTCAAACGTCGAGGGGTATTTCTGTTTCCGATGATAAGAACTCATCTGTTTCCACCGAAAAACCTTTCAGGGGATCCTTTGCAACAGCTTGGCGCCATTTTTGAGTGAATTGCAGAACGTCAGATTTTTGATGAAATTGTGACCACGCGGCTTAGGGATTTTTTCAAAAAAAGTTGTTCAGACGTCGAGGGCTAAGTCTGTTTCCGATGATAAAAGCCCATCTGTTTCCACTGAAAAACCTTTCAGGGGATCGTTTGCAACAGCTTGGCATCATTTTTGAGTGAATTGCAGAACGTCAGATTTTTGCTGAAATTGTGACCGCGCGGCTTAGGGATTTTTCCAAAAATGTTGTTCAGACTTCAAACGGCTAGTTCTGTTTCTGATGCTAAAAAGCCATCTGTTTCCACCGAAAAACCTTTCAGGGCATCCTTTGCAACAGCTTGGCGCCATTTTTGAGCGAATTGCAAAACCTCAGATTTTTGCTGAAATTGTGACCGCACGGCTTAGGGATTTTTTCAAAAAAAGTTCTTCAGACGTTGAGGGCTAAGTCTGTTTCCGATGATAAAAACCCATCTGTTTCCACCGAAAAACCTTTCAGCGGATCCTTTGCAACAGCATGGCACCATTTTTGAGTGAATTGCAGAACGTCAGATTTTTGCTGAAATTGTGACTGCACGGCTTAGGGATTTTTTCAAAAAAAGTTGTTCAGACGTCGAGGGCTAATTTTGTTTCCGATGATAAGAACCCATCTTTTTCCACCGAAAAACCTTTCAGGGGATCGTTTGCAACAGCTTGGCACCATTTTTGAGTGAATTGCAGAACGTCAGATTTTTCTGAAATTGTGATCGCGCGGCTTAGGGATTTTTTCAAAAAAAGTTGTTCATACGTAGACGGCTGTGTCTGTTTCCGATTATAAAAACCCATCTGTTTCCACTGAAAAACCTTTCAGTGGATCGTTTGCAACAGCTTGGCACCATTTTTGAGTGAATTGCAGAACGTCAGATTTTTGCTGAAATTGTGACCGCGCGGCTTAGGGATTTTTTCAAAAAAAGTTGTTCAGACGTCGAGGGCTAAGTCTGCTTCCGATGATAAAAACCCATCTGTTTCCACCGAAAAACCTTTCAGGGGATCCTTTACAACAGCATGGCATCATTTTTGAGTGAATTGCAGAACGTCAGATTTTTGCTGAAATTGTGACCGCGCGGCTTAGGGATTTTTTCAAAAAAAGTTGTTCAGACGTCGAGGGCTATTTCTGTTTCCGATGATAAGAACCCATCTTTTTCCACCGAAAAACCTTTCAGGGCATCGTTTACAACAGCTTGGTAACATTTTTGAGTGAATTGCAGAACGTCAGATTTTTGCTGAAATTGTGACCGCGCGGCTTAGGGATTTTTTCAAAAAAAGTTGTTCATATGTAGAGGGCTGTGTCTGTTTCCGATTATAAAAACCCATCTGTTTCCACTGAAAAACCTTTCAGGGGATCGTTTGCAACAGCTTGGCACCATTTTTGAGTGAATTGCAGAACGTCAGATTTTTGCTGAAATTGTGACCGAGCGGCTTAAGGATTGTTTCAAAAAAAGTTGTTCAGACGTCAAACGGCTAGTTCTTTTGGGGATGATAAAAACCCATCTCTTTCCACCGAAAAACCTTTCAGGGGATCCTTTGCAACAGCTTGGCACCATTTTTGAGTGAATTGCAGAACGTCAGATTTTTGCTGAAATTGTGACCGCGCGGCTTAGGGATTTTTTCAAAAAAAGTTGTTCAAACGTCGAGGGCTAATTCTGTTTCCGATGATAAAAACCCATCTGTTTCCACTGAAAAACCTTTCAGGGGATCGTTTGCAACAGCTTGGCATCATTTTTGAGTGAATTGCAGAACGTCAGATTTTTGCTGAAATTTGACCGTGCGGCTTAGGGATTTTTTCAAAAAAAGTTTTTCAGACGTCGAGGGCTAAGTCTGTTTCCGATGATAAAAACCCATCTGTTTCTACTGAAAAACCTTTCAGCGGATCGTTTGCAACAGCTTGGCACCATTTTTGAGTGAATTGCAGAACGTCAGATTTTTGCTGAAATTGTGACTGCGCGGCTTAGGGATTTTTTCAAAAAAAGTTGTTCAGACGTCGAGGGCTAATTCTGTTTCCGATGATAAAAACCCATCTGTTTCCACTGAAAAACCTTTCAGGGGATCGTTTGCAACAGCTTGGCATCATTTTTGAGTGAATTGCAGAACGTCAGATTTTTGCTGAAATTTGACCGTGCGGCTTAGGGATTTTTTCAAAAAAAGTTGTTCAGACGTCGAGGGCTAAGTCTGCTTCTGATGATAAAAACCCATCTGTTTCCACCGAAAAACCTTTCAGGAGATCGCTTGCAACAGCTTGGCACCATTTTTGCGTGAATTGCAGAACATCAGATTTTTGCTGAAATTGTGACCGCGCGGCTTAGGGATTTTTTCAAAAAAACTTGTTCAGACGTCGAGGGCTAAGTCTGTTTCCGATGATAAAAACCCATCTGTTTCCACTGAAAAACCTTTCAGGGGATCGTTTGCAACAGCTTGGCACCATTTTTGAGTGAATTGCAGAACGTCAGATTTTTGCTGAAATTGTGACCGCGCGGCTTAGGGATTTTTTCAAAAAAAGTTGTTCAGACGTCGAGGGCTATTTCTGTTTCCGATGATAAGAACCCATCTTTTTCCACCGAAAAACCTTTCAGGGCATCGTTTACAACAGCTTGGTAACATTTTTGAGTGAATTGCAGAACGTCAGATTTTTGCTGAAATTGTGACCGCGCGGCTTAGGGATTTTTTCAAAAAAAGTTGTTCATACGTAGAGGGCTGTGTCTGTTTCCGATTATAAAAACCCATCTGTTTCCACTGAAAAACCTTTCAGTGGATCGTTTGCAACAGCTTGGCACCATTTTTGAGTGAATTGCAGAACGTCAGATGTTTGCTGAAATTGTGACCTCCCGGCTTAGGGATTTTTTTAAAAAAAGTTGCTCAGACGTCGAGGGCTAAGTCTGTTTCCGATGATAAAAACCCATCTGTTTCCACTGAAAAACCTTTCAGGGGATCGTTTGCAACAGCTTGGCACCATTTTTGAGTGAATTGCAGAACGTCAGATTTTTGCTGAAATTGTAACCGAGCTGCTTAAGGATTGTTTCAAAAAAAGTTGTTCAGACGTCAAACGGCTAGTTCTGTTTGGGATGATAAAAACCCATCTCTTTCCACCGAAAAACCTTTCAGGGGATCCTTTGCAACAGCTTGGCACCATTTTTGAGTGAATTGCAGAACGTCAGATTTTTGCTGAAATTGTGACCGCGCGGCTTAGGGATTTTTTCAAAAAAAGTTGTTCAAACGTCGAGGGCTAATTCTGTTTCCGATGATAAAAACCCATCTGTTTCCACTGAAAAACCTTTCAGGGGATCGTTTGCAACAGCTTGGCATCATTTTTGAGTGAATTGCAGAACGTCAGATTTTTGCTGAAATTGTGACCGCGCGGCTTAGGGATTTTTTCAAAAAAAGTTGTTCATACGTAGAGGGCTGTGTCTGTTTCCGATTATAAAAACCCATCTGTTTCCACTGAAAAACCTTTCAGGGGATCGTTTGCAACAGCTTAGCACCATTTTTGAGTGAATTGCAGAACGTCAGATTTTTGCTGAAATTGTGACCGCGCGGCTTAGGGATTTTTTCAAAAAAAGTTGTTCAGACGTCGAGGGCTAATTATGTTTCCGGTGATAAAGAGCATCTGTTTCCCCCGAAAAACCTTTCAGGGGATCGCTTGCAACAGCTCGGGACCATTTTTGAGTGAATTGCAGAACATCACATTTTTGCTGAAATTGTGACCGCGCGGCTTAGGGATTTTTTAAAAAAAAGTTGTTCAAACGTCGAGGGGTATTTCTGTTTCCGATGATAAGAACTCATCTGTTTCCACCGAAAAACCTTTCAGGGGATCCTTTGCAACAGCTTGGCGCCATTTTTGAGTGAATTGCAGAACGTCAGATTTTTGATGAAATTGTGACCACGCGGCTTAGGGATTTTTTCAAAAAAAGTTGTTCAGACGTCGAGGGCTAAGTCTGTTTCCGATGATAAAAGCCCATCTGTTTCCACTGAAAAACCTTTCAGGGGATCGTTTGCAACAGCTTGGCATCATTTTTGAGTGAATTGCAGAACGTCAGATTTTTGCTGAAATTGTGACCGCGCGGCTTAGGGATTTTTCCAAAAATGTTGTTCAGACTTCAAACGGCTAGTTCTGTTTCTGATGCTAAAAAGCCATCTGTTTCCACCGAAAAACCTTTCAGGGCATCCTTTGCAACAGCTTGGCGCCATTTTTGAGCGAATTGCAAAACCTCAGATTTTTGCTGAAATTGTGACCGCACGGCTTAGGGATTTTTTCAAAAAAAGTTCTTCAGACGTTGAGGGCTAAGTCTGTTTCCGATGATAAAAACCCATCTGTTTCCACCGAAAAACCTTTCAGCCGATCCTTTGCAACAGCATGGCACCATTTTTGAGTGAATTGCAGAACGTCAGATTTTTGCTGAAATTGTGACTGCACGGCTTAGGGATTTTTTCAAAAAAAGTTGTTCAGACGTCGAGGGCTAATTTTGTTTCCGATGATAAGAACCCATCTTTTTCCACCGAAAAACCTTTCAGGGGATCGTTTGCAACAGCTTGGCACCATTTTTGAGTGAATTGCAGAACGTCAGATTTTTCTGAAATTGTGATCGCGCGGCTTAGGGATTTTTTCAAAAAAAGTTGTTCATACGTAGACGGCTGTGTCTGTTTCCGATTATAAAAACCCATCTGTTTCCACTGAAAAACCTTTCAGTGGATCGTTTGCAACAGCTTGGCACCATTTTTGAGTGAATTGCAGAACGTCAGATTTTTGCTGAAATTGTGACCGCGCGGCTTAGGGATTTTTTCAAAAAAAGTTGTTCAGACGTCGAGGGCTAAGTCTGCTTCCGATGATAAAAACCCATCTGTTTCCACCGAAAAACCTTTCAGGGGATCCTTTACAACAGCATGGCATCATTTTTGAGTGAATTGCAGAACGTCAGATTTTTGCTGAAATTGTGACCGCGCGGCTTAGGGATTTTTTCAAAAAAAGTTGTTCAGACGTCGAGGGCTATTTCTGTTTCCGATGATAAGAACCCATCTTTTTCCACCGAAAAACCTTTCAGGGCATCGTTTACAACAGCTTGGTAACATTTTTGAGTGAATTGCAGAACGTCAGATTTTTGCTGAAATTGTGACCGCGCGGCTTAGGGATTTTTTCAAAAAAAGTTGTTCATATGTAGAGGGCTGTGTCTGTTTCCGATTATAAAAACCCATCTGTTTCCACTGAAAAACCTTTCAGGGGATCGTTTGCAACAGCTTGGCACCATTTTTGAGTGAATTGCAGAACGTCAGATTTTTGCTGAAATTGTGACCGAGCGGCTTAAGGATTGTTTCAAAAAAAGTTGTTCAGACGTCAAACGGCTAGTTCTTTTTGGGATGATAAAAACCCATCTCTTTCCACCGAAAAACCTTTCAGGGGATCCTTTGCAACAGCTTGGCACCATTTTTGAGTGAATTGCAGAACGTCAGATTTTTGCTGAAATTGTGACCGCGCGGCTTAGGGATTTTTTCAAAAAAAGTTGTTCAAACGTCGAGGGCTAATTCTGTTTCCGATGATAAAAACCCATCTGTTTCCACTGAAAAACCTTTCAGGGGATCGTTTGCAACAGCTTGGCATCATTTTTGAGTGAATTGCAGAACGTCAGATTTTTGCTGAAATTTGACCGTGCGGCTTAGGGATTTTTTCAAAAAAAGTTTTTCAGACGTCGAGGGCTAAGTCTGTTTCCGATGATAAAAACCCATCTGTTTCTACTGAAAAACCTTTCAGCGGATCGTTTGCAACAGCTTGGCACCATTTTTGAGTGAATTGCAGAACGTCAGATTTTTGCTGAAATTGTGACTGCGCGGCTTAGGGATTTTTTCAAAAAAAGTTGTTCAGACGTCGAGGGCTAATTCTGTTTCCGATGATAAAAACCCATCTGTTTCCACTGAAAAACCTTTCAGGGGATCGTTTGCAACAGCTTGGCATCATTTTTGAGTGAATTGCAGAACGTCAGATTTTTGCTGAAATTTGACCGTGCGGCTTAGGGATTTTTTCAAAAAAAGTTGTTCAGACGTCGAGGGCTAAGTCTGCTTCTGATGATAAAAACCCATCTGTTTCCACCGAAAAACCTTTCAGGAGATCGCTTGCAACAGCTTGGCACCATTTTTGCGTGAATTGCAGAACATCAGATTTTTGCTGAAATTGTGACCGCGCGGCTTAGGGATTTTTTCAAAAAAACTTGTTCAGACGTCGAGGGCTAAGTCTGTTTCCGATGATAAAAACCCATCTGTTTCCACTGAAAAACCTTTCAGGGGATCGTTTGCAACAGCTTGGCACCATTTTTGAGTGAATTGCAGAACGTCAGATTTTTGCTGAAATTGTGACCGCGCGGCTTAGGGATTTTTTCAAAAAAATTTGTTCAGACGTCGAGGGCTATTTCTGTTTCCGATGATAAGAACCCATCTTTTTCCACCGAAAAACCTTTCAGGGCATCGTTTACAACAGCTTGGTAACATTTTTGAGTGAATTGCAGAACGTCAGATTTTTGCTGAAATTGTGACCGCGCGGCTTAGGGATTTTTTCAAAAAAAGTTGTTCATACGTAGAGGGCTGTGTCTGTTTCCGATTATAAAAACCCATCTGTTTCCACTGAAAAACCTTTCAGTGGATCGTTTGCAACAGCTTGGCACCATTTTTGAGTGAATTGCAGAACGTCAGATTTTTGCTGAAATTGTGACCTCCCGGCTTAGGGATTTTTTTAAAAAAAGTTGCTCAGACGTCGAGGGCTAAGTCTGTTTCCGATGATAAAAACCCATCTGTTTCCACTGAAAAACCTTTCAGGGGATCGTTTGCAACAGCTTGGCACCATTTTTGAGTGAATTGCAGAACGTCAGATTTTTGCTGAAATTGTAACCGAGCTGCTTAAGGATTGTTTCAAAAAAAGTTGTTCAGACGTCAAACGGCTAGTTCTGTTTGGGATGATAAAAACCCATCTCTTTCCACCGAAAAACCTTTCAGGGGATCCTTTGCAACAGCTTGGCACCATTTTTGAGTGAATTGCAGAACGTCAGATTTTTGCTGAAATTGTGACCGCGCGGCTTAGGGATTTTTTCAAAAAAAGTTGTTCAAACGTCGAGGGCTAATTCTGTTTCCGATGATAAAAACCCATCTGTTTCCACTGAAAAACCTTTCAGGGGATCGTTTGCAACAGCTTGGCATCATTTTTGAGTGAATTGCAGAACGTCAGATTTTTGCTGAAATTTGACCGTGCGGCTTAGGGATTTTTTCAAAAAAAGTTTTTCAGACGTCGAGGGCTAAGTCTGTTTCCGATGATAAAAACCCATCTGTTTCTACTGAAAAACCTTTCAGCGGATCGTTTGCCACAGCTTGGCACCATTTTTGAGTGAATTGCAGAACGTCAGATTTTTGCTGAAATTGTGACTGCGCGGCTTAGGGATTTTTTCAAAAAAAGTTGTTCAGACGTCGAGGGCTAATTCTGTTTCCGATGATAAAAACCCATCTGTTTCCACTGAAAAACCTTTCAGGGGATCGTTTGCAACAGCTTGGCATCATTTTTGAGTGAATTGCAGAACGTCAGATTTTGGCTGAAATTTGACCGTGCGGCTTAGGGATTTTTTCAAAAAAAGTTGTTCAGACGTCGAGGGCTAAGTCTGTTTCCGATGATAAAAACCCATCTGTTTCTACTGAAAAACCTTTCAGTGGATCGTTTGCAACAGCTTGGCACCATTTTTGAGTCAATTGCAGAACGTCAGATTTTTGCTGAAATTGTGACCGCGCGGCTTAGGGATTTTTTCAAAAAAAGTTGTTCAGACGTCGAGGGCTAAGTCTGCTTCCGATGATAAAAACCCATCTGTTTCCACCGAAAAACCTTTCAGGGGATCCTTTGCAACAGCTTGGCGCCATTTTTGAGTGAATTGCAGAACGTCAGATTTTTGCTGAAATTGTGACCACGCGGCTTAGGGATTTTTTCAAAAAAAGTTGTTCAGACGTCGAGGGCTAAGTCTGTTTCCGATGATAAAAGCCCATCTGTTTCCACTGAAAAACCTTTCAGGGGATCGTTTGCAACAGCTTGGCATCATTTTTGAGTGAATTGCAGAACGTCAGATTTTTGCTGAAATTGTGACCGCGCGGCTTAGGGATTTTTCCAAAAATGTTGTTCAGACTTCAAACGGCTAGTTCTGTTTCTGATGCTAAAAAGCCATCTGTTTCCACCGAAAAACCTTTCAGGGCATCCTTTGCAACAGCTTGGCGCCATTTTTGAGCGAATTGCAAAACCTCAGATTTTTGCTGAAATTGTGACCGCACGGCTTAGGGATTTTTTCAAAAAAAGTTCTTCAGACGTTGAGGGCTAAGTCTGTTTCCGATGATAAAAACCCATCTGTTTCCACCGAAAAACCTTTCAGCGGATCCTTTGCAACAGCATGGCACCATTTTTGAGTGAATTGCAGAACGTCAGATTTTTGCTGAAATTGTGACTGCACGGCTTAGGGATTTTTTCAAAAAAAGTTGTTCAGACGTCGAGGGCTAATTTTGTTTCCGATGATAAGAACCCATCTTTTTCCACCGAAAAACCTTTCAGGGGATCGTTTGCAACAGCTTGGCACCATTTTTGAGTGAATTGCAGAACGTCAGATTTTTCTGAAATTGTGATCGCGCGGCTTAGGGATTTTTTCAAAAAAAGTTGTTCATACGTAGACGGCTGTGTCTGTTTCCGATTATAAAAACCCATCTGTTTCCACTGAAAAACCTTTCAGTGGATCGTTTGCAACAGCTTGGCACCATTTTTGAGTGAATTGCAGAACGTCAGATTTTTGCTGAAATTGTGACCGCGCGGCTTAGGGATTTTTTCAAAAAAAGTTGTTCAGACGTCGAGGGCTAAGTCTGCTTCCGATGATAAAAACCCATCTGTTTCCACCGAAAAACCTTTCAGGGGATCCTTTACAACAGCATGGCATCATTTTTGAGTGAATTGCAGAACGTCAGATTTTTGCTGAAATTGTGACCGCGCGGCTTAGGGATTTTTTCAAAAAAAGTTGTTCAGACGTCGAGGGCTATTTCTGTTTCCGATGATAAGAACCCATCTTTTTCCACCGAAAAACCTTTCAGGGCATCGTTTACAACAGCTTGGTAACATTTTTGAGTGAATTGCAGAACGTCAGATTTTTGCTGAAATTGTGACCGCGCGGCTTAGGGATTTTTTCAAAAAAAGTTGTTCATATGTAGAGGGCTGTGTCTGTTTCCGATTATAAAAACCCATCTGTTTCCACTGAAAAACCTTTCAGGGGATCGTTTGCAACAGCTTGGCACCATTTTTGAGTGAATTGCAGAACGTCAGATTTTTGCTGAAATTGTGACCGAGCGGCTTAAGGATTGTTTCAAAAAAAGTTGTTCTGACGTCAAACGGCTAGTTCTGTTTGGGATGATAAAAACCCATCTCTTTCCACCGAAAAACCTTTCAGGGGATCCTTTGCAACAGCTTGGCACCATTTTTGAGTGAATTGCAGAACGTCAGATTTTTGCTGAAATTGTGACCGCGCGGCTTAGGGATTTTTTCAAAAAAAGTTGTTCAAACGTCGAGGGCTAATTCTGTTTCCGATGATAAAAACCCATCTGTTTCCACTGAAAAACCTTTCAGGGGATCGTTTGCATCAGCTTGGCATCATTTTTGAGTGAATTGCAGAACGTCAGATTTTTGCTGAAATTTGACCGTGCGGCTTAGGGATTTTTTCAAAAAAAGTTTTTCAGACGTCGAGGGCTAAGTCTGTTTCCGATGATAAAAACCCATCTGTTTCTACTGAAAAACCTTTCAGCGGATCGTTTGCAACAGCTTGGCACCATTTTTGAGTGAATTGCAGAACGTCAGATTTTTGCTGAAATTGTGACTGCGCGGCTTAGGGATTTTTTCAAAAAAAGTTGTTCAGACGTCGAGGGCTAATTCTGTTTCCGATGATAAAAACCCATCTGTTTCCACTGAAAAACCTTTCAGGGGATCGTTTGCAACAGCTTGGCATCATTTTTGAGTGAATTGCAGAACGTCAGATTTTTGCTGAAATTTGACCGTGCGGCTTAGGGATTTTTTCAAAAAAAGTTGTTCAGACGTCGAGGGCTAAGTCTGTTTCCGATGATAAAAACCCATCTGTTTCTACTGAAAAACCTTTCAGCGGATCGTTTGCAACAGCTTGGCACCATTTTTGAGTGAATTGCAGAACGTCAGATTTTTGCTGAAATTGTGACTGCGCGGCTTAGGGATTTTTTCAAAAAAAGTTGTTCAGACATCGAGGGCTAATTCTGTTTCCGATGATAAGGACCCATCTTTTTCCACCGAAAAACCTTTCAGGGGATCGTTTGCAACAGCTTGGCACCATTTTTGAGTGAATTGCAGAACGTCAGATTTTTCTGAAATTGTGACCGCGCGGCTTAGGGATTTTTTCAAAAAAAGTTGTTCAGACGTCGAGGGCTAAGTCTGCTTCTGATGATAAAAACCCATCTGTTTCCACCGAAAAACCTTTCAGGAGATCGCTTGCAACAGCTTGGCACCATTTTTGCGTGAATTGCAGAACATCAGATTTTTGCTGAAATTGTGACCGCGCGGCTTAGGGATTTTTTCAAAAAAACTTGTTCAGACGTCGAGGGCTAAGTCTGTTTCCGATGATAAAAACCCATCTGTTTCCACTGAAAAACCTTTCAGGGGATCGTTTGCAACAGCTTGGCACCATTTTTGAGTGAATTGCAGAACGTCAGATTTTTGCTGAAATTGTGACCGCGCGGCTTAGGGATTTTTTCAAAAAAAGTTGTTCAGACGTCGAGGGCTATTTCTGTTTCCGATGATAAGAACCCATCTTTTTCCACCGAAAAACCTTTCAGGGCATCGTTTACAACAGCTTGGTAACATTTTTGAGTGAATTGCAGAACGTCAGATTTTTGCTGAAATTGTGACCGCGCGGCTTAGGGATTTTTTCAAAAAAAGTTGTTCATACGTAGAGGGCTGTGTCTGTTTCCGATTATAAAAACCCATCTGTTTCCACTGAAAAACCTTTCAGTGGATCGTTTGCAACAGCTTGGCACCATTTTTGAGTGAATTGCAGAACGTCAGATTTTTGCTGAAATTGTAACCGAGCGGCTTAAGGATTGTTTCAAAAAAAGTTGTTCAGACGTCAAACGGCTAGTTCTGTTTGGGATGATAAAAACCCATCTCTTTCCACCGAAAAACCTTTCAGGGGATCCTTTGCAACAGCTTGGCACCATTTTTGAGTGAATTGCAGAACGTCAGATTTTTGCTGAAATTGTGACCGCGCGGCTTAGGGATTTTTTCAAAAAAAGTTGTTCAAACGTCGAGGGCTAATTCTGTTTCCGATGATAAAAACCCATCTGTTTCCACTGAAAAACCTTTCAGGGGATCGTTTGCAACAGCTTGGCATCATTTTTGAGTGAATTGCAGAACGTCAGATTTTTGCTGAAATTTGACCGTGCGGCTTAGGGATTTTTTCAAAAAAAGTTTTTCAGACGTCGAGGGCTAAGTCTGTTTCCGATGATAAAAACCCATCTGTTTCTACTGAAAAACCTTTCAGCGGATCGTTTGCAACAGCTTGGCACCATTTTTGAGTGAATTGCAGAACGTCAGATTTTTGCTGAAATTGTGACTGCGCGGCTTAGGGATTTTTTCAAAAAAAGTTGTTCAGACGTCGAGGGCTAATTCTGTTTCCGATGATAAAAACCCATCTGTTTCCACTGAAAAACCTTTCAGGGGATCGTTTGCAACAGCTTGGCATCATTTTTGAGTGAATTGCAGAACGTCAGATTTTTGCTGAAATTTGACCGTGCGGCTTAGGGATTTTTTCAAAAAAAGTTGTTCAGACGTCGAGGGCTAAGTCTGTTTCCGATGATAAAAACCCATCTGTTTCTACTGAAAAACCTTTCAGCGGATCGTTTGCAACAGCTTGGCACCATTTTTGAGTGAATTGCAGAACGTCAGATTTTTGCTGAAATTGTGACTGCGCGGCTTAGGGATTTTTTCAAAAAAAGTTGTTCAGACGTCGAGGGCTAATTCTGTTTCCGATGATAAGGACCCATCTTTTTCCACCGAAAAACCTTTCAGGGGATCGTTTGCAACAGCTTGGCACCATTTTTGAGTGAATTGCAGAACGTCAGATTTTTCTGAAATTGTGACCGCGCGGCTTAGGGATTTTTCCAAAAATGTTGTTCAGACTTCAAACGGCTAGTTCTGTTTCTGATGCTAAAAAGCCATCTGTTTCCACCGAAAAACCTTTCAGGGCATCCTTTGCAACAGCTTGGCGCCATTTTTGAGCGAATTGCAAAACCTCAGATTTTTGCTGAAATTGTGACCGCACGGCTTAGGGATTTTTTCAAAAAAAGTTCTTCAGACGTTGAGGGCTAAGTCTGTTTCCGATGATAAAAATCCATCTGTTTCCACCGAAAAACCTTTCAGCGGATCCTTTGCAACAGCATGGCACCATTTTTGAGTGAATTGCAGAACGTCAGATTTTTGCTGAAATTGTGACTGCACGGCTTAGGGATTTTTTCAAAAAAAGTTGTTCAGACGTCGAGGGCTAATTTTGTTTCCGATGATAAGAACCCATCTTTTTCCACCGAAAAACCTTTCAGGGGATCGTTTGCAACAGCTTGGCACCATTTTTGAGTGAATTGCAGAACGTCAGATTTTTCTGAAATTGTGATCGCGCGGCTTAGGGATTTTTTCAAAAAAAGTTGTTCATACGTAGACGGCTGTGTCTGTTTCCGATTATAAAAACCCATCTGTTTCCACTGAAAAACCTTTCAGTGGATCGTTTGCAACAGCTTGGCACCATTTTTGAGTGAATTGCAGAACGTCAGATTTTTGCTGAAATTGTGACCGCGCGGCTTAGGGATTTTTTCAAAAAAAGTTGTTCAGACGTCGAGGGCTAAGTCTGCTTCCGATGATAAAAACCCATCTGTTTCCACCGAAAAACCTTTCAGGGGATCCTTTACAACAGCATGGCATCATTTTTGAGTGAATTGCAGAACGTCAGATTTTTGCTGAAATTGTGACCGCGCGGCTTAGGGATTTTTTCAAAAAAAGTTGTTCAGACGTCGAGGGCTATTTCTGTTTCCGATGATAAGAACCCATCTTTTTCCACCGAAAAACCTTTCAGGGCATCGTTTACAACAGCTTGGTAACATTTTTGAGTGAATTGCAGAACGTCAGATTTTTGCTGAAATTGTGACCGCGCGGCTTAGGGATTTTTTCAAAAAAAGTTGTTCATATGTAGAGGGCTGTGTCTGTTTCCGATTATAAAAACCCATCTGTTTCCACTGAAAAACCTTTCAGGGGATCGTTTGCAACAGCTTGGCACCATTTTTGAGTGAATTGCAGAACGTCAGATTTTTGCTGAAATTGTGACCGAGCGGCTTAAGGATTGTTTCAAAAAAAGTTGTTCAGACGTCAAACGGCTAGTTCTGTTTGGGATGATAAAAACCCATCTCTTTCCACCGAAAAACCTTTCAGGGGATCCTTTGCAACAGCTTGGCACCATTTTTGAGTGAATTGCAGAACGTCAGATTTTTGCTGAAATTGTGACCGCGCGGCTTAGGGATTTTTTCAAAAAAAGTTGTTCAAACGTCGAGGGCTAATTCTGTTTCCGATGATAAAAACCCATCTGTTTCCACTGAAAAACCTTTCAGGGGATCGTTTGCAACAGCTTGGCATCATTTTTGAGTGAATTGCAGAACGTCAGATTTTTGCTGAAATTTGACCGTGCGGCTTAGGGATTTTTTCAAAAAAAGTTTTTCAGACGTCGAGGGCTAAGTCTGTTTCCGATGATAAAAACCCATCTGTTTCTACTGAAAAACCTTTCAGCGGATCGTTTGCAACAGCTTGGCACCATTTTTGAGTGAATTGCAGAACGTCAGATTTTTGCTGAAATTGTGACTGCGCGGCTTAGGGATTTTTTCAAAAAAAGTTGTTCAGACGTCGAGGGCTAATTCTGTTTCCGATGATAAAAACCCATCTGTTTCCACTGAAAAACCTTTCAGGGGATCGTTTGCAACAGCTTGGCATCATTTTTGAGTGAATTGCAGAACGTCAGATTTTTGCTGAAATTTGACCGTGCGGCTTAGGGATTTTTTCAAAAAAAGTTGTTCAGACGTCGAGGGCTAAGTCTGTTTCCGATGATAAAAACCCATCTGTTTCTACTGAAAAACCTTTCAGCGGATCGTTTGCAACAGCTTGGCACCATTTTTGAGTGAATTGCAGAACGTCAGATTTTTGCTGAAATTGTGACTGCGCGGCTTAGGGATTTTTTCAAAAAAAGTTGTTCAGACGTCGAGGGCTAATTCTGTTTCCGATGATAAGGACCCATCTTTTTCCACCGAAAAACCTTTCAGGGGATCGTTTGCAACAGCTTGGCACCATTTTTGAGTGAATTGCAGAACGTCAGATTTTTCTGAAATTGTGACCGCGCGGCTTAGGGATTTTTTCAAAAAAAGTTGTTCAGACGTCGAGGGCTAAGTCTGCTTCTGATGATAAAAACCCATCTGTTTCCACCGAAAAACCTTTCAGGAGATCGCTTGCAACAGCTTGGCACCATTTTTGCGTGAATTGCAGAACATCAGATTTTTGCTGAAATTGTGACAGCGCGGCTTAGGGATTTTTTCAAAAAAACTTGTTCAGACGTCGAGGGCTAAGTCTGTTTCCGATGATAAAAACCCATCTGTTTCCACTGAAAAACCTTTCAGGGGATCGTTTGCAACAGCTTGGCACCATTTTTGAGTGAATTGCAGAACGTCAGATTTTTGCTGAAATTGTGACCGCGCGGCTTAGGGATTTTTTCAAAAAAAGTTGTTCAGACGTCGAGGGCTATTTCTGTTTCCGATGATAAGAACCCATCTTTTTCCACCGAAAAACCTTTCAGGGCATCGTTTACAACAGCTTGGTAACATTTTTGAGTGAATTGCAGAACGTCAGATTTTTGCTGAAATTGTGACCGCGCGGCTTAGGGATTTTTTCAAAAAAAGTTGTTCATACGTAGAGGGCTGTGTCTGTTTCCGATTATAAAAACCCATCTGTTTCCACTGAAAAACCTTTCAGTGGATCGTTTGCAACAGCTTGGCACCATTTTTGAGTGAATTGCAGAACGTCAGATTTTTGCTGAAATTGTGACCTCCCGGCTTAGGGATTTTTTTAAAAAAAGTTGTTCAGACGTCGAGGGCTAAGTCTGTTTCCGATGATAAAAACCCATCTGTTTCCACTGAAAAACCTTTCAGGGGATCGTTTGCAACAGCTTGGCACCATTTTTGAGTGAATTGCAGAACGTCAGATTTTTGCTGAAATTGTAACCGAGCGGCTTAAGGATTGTTTCAAAAAAAGTTGTTCAGACGTCAAACGGCTAGTTCTGTTTGGGATGATAAAAACCCATCTCTTTCCACCGAAAAACCTTTCAGGGGATCCTTTGCAACAGCTTGGCACCATTTTTGAGTGAATTGCAGAACGTCAGATTTTTGCTGAAATTGTGACCGCGCGGCTTAGGGATTTTTTCAAAAAAAGTTGTTCAAACGTCGAGGGCTAATTCTGTTTCCGATGATAAAAACCCATCTGTTTCCACTGAAAAACCTTTCAGGGGATCGTTTGCAACAGCTTGGCATCATTTTTGAGTGAATTGCAGAACGTCAGATTTTTGCTGAAATTTGACCGTGCGGCTTAGGGATTTTTTCAAAAAAAGTTTTTCAGACGTCGAGGGCTAAGTCTGTTTCCGATGATAAAAACCCATCTGTTTCTACTGAAAAACCTTTCAGCGGATCGTTTGCAACAGCTTGGCACCATTTTTGAGTGAATTGCAGAACGTCAGATTTTTGCTGAAATTTGACCGTGCGGCTTAGGGATTTTTTCAAAAAAAGTTGTTCAGACGTCGAGGGCTAAGTCTGTTTCCGATGATAAAAACCCATCTGTTTCTACTGAAAAACCTTTCAGCGGATCGTTTGCAACAGCTTGGCACCATTTTTGAGTGAATTGCAGAACGTCAGATTTTTGCTGAAATTGTGACTGCGCGGCTTTGGGATTTTTTCAAAAAAAGTTGTTCAGACGTCGAGGGCTAATTCTGTTTCCGATGATAAGGACCCATCTTTTTCCACCGAAAAACCTTTCAGGGGATCGTTTGCAACAGCTTGGCACCATTTTTGAGTGAATTGCAGAACGTCAGATTTTTCTGAAATTGTGACCGCGCGGCTTAGGGATTTTTTCAAAAAAAGTTGTTCAGACGTCGAGGGCTAAGTCTGCTTCTGATGATAAAAACCCATCTGTTTCCACCGAAAAACCTTTCAGGGGATCGCTTGCAACAGCTTGGCACCATTTTTGCGTGAATTGCAGAACATCAGATTTTTGCTGAAATTGTGACCGCGCGGCTTAGGGATTTTTTCAAAAAAACTTGTTCAGACGTCGAGGGCTAAGTCTGTTTCCGATGATAAAAACCCATCTGTTTCCACTGAAAAACCTTTCAGGGGATCGTTTGCAACAGCTTGGCACCATTTTTGAGTGAATTGCAGAACGTCAGATTTTTGCTGAAATTGTGACCGCGCGGCTTAAGGATTTTTTCAAAAAAAATTGTTCAGACGTCAAACGGCTACTTCTGTTTCCGATGATAAAAACCCATCTGTTTCCACTGAAAAACCTTTCATGGGATCCTTTGCAACAGCTTGGCACCATTTTTGAGTGAATTGCAGAACGTCAGATTTTTGCTGAAATTGTGACCGCGCGGCTTAGGGATTTTTTTAAAAAAAGTTGTTGAGACGTCGAGGGCTAAGTCTGTTTCCGATGATAAAAACCCATCTGTTTCCACCGAAAAACCTTTCAGGGGATCCCTTGCAACAGCTTGGCGCCATTTTTGAGTGCATTGCAGAACCTCAGATTTTTGCTGAAATTGTGACCGCGCGGCTTAGGGATTTTTTCAAAAAAAGTTGTTCAGACGTCGAGGGCTATTTCTGTTTCCGATGATAAGAACCCATCTTTTTCCACCGAAAAACCTTTCAGGGCATCGTTTACAACAGCTTGGTAACATTTTTGAGTGAATTGCAGAACGTCAGATTTTTGCTGAAATTGTGACCGCGCGGCTTAGGGATTTTTTCAAAAAAAGTTGTTCATATGTAGAGGGCTGTGTCTGTTTCCGATTATAAAAACCCATCTGTTTCCACTGAAAAACCTTTCAGGGGATCGTTTGCAACAGCTTGGCACCATTTTTGAGTGAATTGCAGAACGTCAGATTTTTGCTGAAATTGTGACCGAGCGGCTTAAGGATTGTTTCAAAAAAAGTTGTTCAGACGTCAAACGGCTAGTTCTGTTTGGGATGATAAAAACCCATCTCTTTCCACCGAAAAACCTTTCAGGGGATCCTTTGCAACAGCTTGGCACCATTTTTGAGTGAATTGCAGAACGTCAGATTTTTGCTGAAATTGTGACCGCGCGGCTTAGGGATTTTTTCAAAAAAAGTTGTTCAAACGTCGAGGGCTAATTCTGTTTCCGATGATAAAAACCCATCTGTTTCCACTGAAAAACCTTTCAGGGGATCGTTTGCAACAGCTTGGCATCATTTTTGAGTGAATTGCAGAACGTCAGATTTTTGCTGAAATTTGACCGTGTGGCTTAGGGATTTTTTCAAAAAAAGTTTTTCAGACGTCGAGGGCTAAGTCTGTTTCCGATGATAAAAACCCATCTGTTTCTACTGAAAAACCTTTCAGCGGATCGTTTGCAACAGCTTGGCACCATTTTTGAGTGAATTGCAGAACGTCAGATTTTTGCTGAAATTGTGACTGCGCGGCTTAGGGATTTTTTCAAAAAAAGTTGTTCAGACGTCGAGGGCTAATTCTGTTTCCGATGATAAAAACCCATCTGTTTCCACTGAAAAACCTTTCAGGGGATCGTTTGCAACAGCTTGGCATCATTTTTGAGTGAATTGCAGAACGTCAGATTTTTGCTGAAATTTGACCGTGCGGCTTAGGGATTTTTTCAAAAAAAGTTGTTCAGACGTCGAGGGCTAAGTCTGTTTCCGATGATAAAAACCCATCTGTTTCTACTGAAAAACCTTTCAGCGGATCGTTTGCAACAGCTTGGCACCATTTTTGAGTGAATTGCAGAACGTCAGATTTTTGCTGAAATTGTGACTGCGCGGCTTAGGGATTTTTTCAAAAAAAGTTGTTCAGACGTCGAGGGCTAATTCTGTTTCCGATGATAAGGACCCATCTTTTTCCACCGAAAAACCTTTCAGGGGATCGTTTGCAACAGCTTGGCACCATTTTTGAGTGAATTGCAGAACGTCAGATTTTTCTGAAATTGTGACCGCGCGGCTTAGGGATTTTTTCAAAAAAAGTTGTTCAGACGTCGAGGGCTAAGTCTGCTTCTGATGATAAAAACCCATCTGTTTCCACCGAAAAACCTTTCAGGAGATCGCTTGCAACAGCTTGGCACCATTTTTGCGTGAATTGCAGAACATCAGATTTTTGCTGAAATTGTGACCGCGCGGCTTAGGGATTTTTTCAAAAAAACTTGTTCAGACGTCGAGGGCTAAGTCTGTTTCCGATGATAAAAACCCATCTGTTTCCACTGAAAAACCTTTCAGGGTATCGTTTGCAACAGCTTGGCACCATTTTTGAGTGAATTGCAGAACGTCAGATTTTTGCTGAAATTGTGACCGCGCGGCTTAGGGATTTTTTCAAAAAAAGTTGTTCAGACGTCGAGGGCTATTTCTGTTTCCGATGATAAGAACCCATCTTTTTCCACCGAAAAACCTTTCAGGGCATCGTTTACAATAGCTTGGTAACATTTTTGAGTGAATTGCAGAACGTCAGATTTTTGCTGAAATTGTGACCGCGCGGCTTAGGGATTTTTTCAAAAAAAGTTGTTCATACGTAGAGGGCTGTGTCTGTTTCCGATTATAAAAACCCATCTGTTTCCACTGAAAAACCTTTCAGTGGATCGTTTGCAACAGCTTGGCACCATTTTTGAGTGAATTGCAGAACGTCAGATTTTTGCTGAAATTGTGACCTCCCGGCTTAGGGATTTTTTAAAAAAAAGTTGTTCAGACGTCGAGGGCTAAGTCTGTTTCCGATGATAAAAACCCATCTGTTTCCACTGAAAAACCTTTCAGGGGATCGTTTGCAACAGCTTGGCACCATTTTTGAGTGAATTGCAGAACGTCAGATTTTTGCTGAAATTGTAACCGAGCGGCTTAAGGATTGTTTCAAAAAAAGTTGTTCAGACGTCAAACGGCTAGTTCTGTTTGGGATGATAAAAACCCATCTCTTTCCACCGAAAAACCTTTCAGGGGATCCTTTGCAACAGCTTGGCACCATTTTTGAGTGAATTGCAGAACGTCAGATTTTTGCTGAAATTGTGACCGCGCGGCTTAGGGATTTTTTCAAAAAAAGTTGTTCAAACGTCGAGGGCTAATTCTGTTTCCGATGATAAAAACCCATCTGTTTCCACTGAAAAACCTTTCAGGGGATCGTTTGCAACAGCTTGGCATCATTTTTGAGTGAATTGCAGAACGTCAGATTTTTGCTGAAATTTGACCGTGCGGCTTAGGGATTTTTTCAAAAAAAGTTTTTAAGACGTCGAGGGCTAAGTCTGTTTCCGATGATAAAAACCCATCTGTTTCTACTGAAAAACCTTTCAGCGGATCGTTTGCAACAGCTTGGCACCATTTTTGAGTGAATTGCAGAACGTCAGATTTTTGCTGAAATTGTGACTGCGCGGCTTAGGGATTTTTTCAAAAAAAGTTGTTCAGACGTCGAGGGCTAAGTCTGTTTCCGATGATAAAAACCCATCTGTTTCTACTGAAAAACCTTTCAGCGGATCGTTTGCAACAGCTTGGCACCATTTTTGAGTGAATTGCAGAACGTCAGATTTTTGCTGAAATTGTGACTGCGCGGCTTAGGGATTTTTTCAAAAAAAGTTGTTCAGACGTCGAGGGCTAATTCTGTTTCCGATGATAAGGACCCATCTTTTTCCACCGAAAAACCTTTCAGGGGATCGTTTGCAACAGCTTGGCACCATTTTTGAGTGAATTGCAGAACGTCAGATTTTTCTGAAATTGTGACCGCGCGGCTTAGGGATTTTTTCAAAAAAAGTTGTTCAGACGTCGAGGGCTAAGTCTGCTTCTGATGATAAAAACCCATCTGTTTCCACCGAAAAACCTTTCAGGGGATCGCTTGCAACAGCTTGGCACCATTTTTGCGTGAATTGCAGAACATCAGATTTTTGCTGAAATTGTGACCGCGCGGCTTAGGGATTTTTTCAAAAAAACTTGTTCAGACGTCGAGGGCTAAGTCTGTTTCCGATGATAAAAACCCATCTGTTTCCACTGAAAAACCTTTCAGGGGATCGTTTGCAACAGCTTGGCACCATTTTTGAGTGAATTGCAGAACGTCAGATTTTTGCTGAAATTGTGACCGCGCGGCTTAAGGATTTTTTCAAAAAAAATTGTTCAGACGTCAAACGGCTAGTTCTGTTTCTGATGATAAAAACCCATCTGTTTCCACTGAAAAACCTTTCATGGGATCCTTTGCAACAGCTTGGCACCATTTTTGAGTGAATTGCAGAACGTCAGATTTTTGCTGAAATTGTGACCGCGCGGCTTAGGGATTTTTTTAAAAAAAGTTGTTGAGACGTCGAGGGCTAAGTCTGTTTCCGATGATAAAAACCCATCTGTTTCCACCGAAAAACCTTTCAGGGGATCCCTTGCAACAGCTTGGCGCCATTTTTGAGTGAATTGCAGAACCTCAGATTTTTGCTGAAATTGTGACCGCGCGGCTTAGGGATTTTTTCAAAAAAAGTTGTTCAGACGTCGAGGGCTATTTCTGTTTCCGATGATAAGAACCCATCTGTTTCCACTGAAAAACCTTTCAGTGGATCGTTTGCAACAGCTTGGCACCATTTTTGAGTGAATTGCAGAACGTCAGATTTTTGCTGAAATTGTGACCTCCCGGCTTAGGGATTTTTTTAAAAAAAGTTGTTCAGACATCGAGGGCTAAGTCTGTTTCCGATGATAAAAACCCATCTGTTTCCACTGAAAAACCTTTCAGGGGATCGTTTGCAACAGCTTGGCACCATTTTTGAGTGAATTGCAGAACGTCAGATTTTTGCTGAAATTGTAACCGAGCGGCTTAAGGATTGTTTCAAAAAAAGCTGTTCAGACGTCAAACGGCTAGTTCTGTTTGGGATGATAAAAACCCATCTCTTTCCACCGAAAAACCTTTCAGGGGATCCTTTGCAACAGCTTGGCACCATTTTTGAGTGAATTGCAGAACGTCAGATTTTTGCTGAAATTGTGACCGCGCGGCTTAGGGATTTTTTCAAAAAAAGTTGTTCAAACGTCGAGGGCTAATTCTGTTTCCGATGATAAAAACCCATCTGTTTCCACTGAAAAACCTTTCAGGGGATCGTTTGCAACAGCTTGGCATCATTTTTGAGTGAATTGCAGAACGTCAGATTTTTGCTGAAATTTGACCGTGCGGCTTAGGGATTTTTTCAAAAAAAGTTTTTCAGACGTCGAGGGCTAAGTCTGTTTCCGATGATAAAAACCCATCTGTTTCTACTGAAAAACCTTTCAGCGGATCGTTTGCAACAGCTTGGCACCATTTTTGAGTGAATTGCAGAACGTCAGATTTTTGCTGAAATTGTGACTGCGCGGCTTAGGGATTTTTTCAAAAAAAGTTGTTCAGACGTCGAGGGCTAATTCTGTTTCCGATGATAAAAACCCATCTGTTTCCACTGAAAAACCTTTCAGGGGATCGTTTGCAACAGCTTGGCATCATTTTTGAGTGAATTGCAGAACGTCAGATTTTTGCTGAAATTTGACCGTGCGGCTTAGGGATTTTTTCAAAAAAAGTTGTTCAGACGTCGAGGGCTAAGTCTGTTTCCGATGATAAAAACCCATCTGTTTCTACTGAAAAACCTTTCAGCGGATCGTTTGCAACAGCTTGGCACCATTTTTGAGTGAATTGCAGAACGTCAGATTTTTGCTGAAATTGTGACTGCGCGGCTTAGGGATTTTTTCAAAAAAAGTTGTTCAGACGTCGAGGGCTAATTCTGTTTCCGATGATAAGGACCCATCTTTTTCCACCGAAAAACCTTTCAGGGGATCGTTTGCAACAGCTTGGCACCATTTTTGAGTGAATTGCAGAACGTCAGATTTTTCTGAAATTGTGACCGCGCGGCTTAGGGATTTTTTCAAAAAAAGTTGTTCAGACGTCGAGGGCTAAGTCTGCTTCTGATGATAAAAACCCATCTGTTTCCACCGAAAAACCTTTCAGGGGATCGCTTGCAACAGCTTGGCACCATTTTTGCGTGAATTGCAGAACATCAGATTTTTGCTGAAATTGTGACCGCGCGGCTTAGGGATTTTTTCAAAAAAACTTGTTCAGACGTCGAGGGCTAAGTCTGTTTCCGATGATAAAAACCCATCTGTTTCCACTGAAAAACCTTTCAGGGGATCGTTTGCAACAGCTTGGCACCATTTTTGAGTGAATTGCAGAACGTCAGATTTTTGCTGAAATTGTGACCGCGCGGCTTAAGGATTTTTTCAAAAAAAATTGTTCAGACGTCAAACGGCTAGTTCTGTTTCTGATGATAAAAACCCATCTGTTTCCACTGAAAAACCTTTCATGGGATCCTTTGCAACAGCTTGGCACCATTTTTGAGTGAATTGCAGAACGTCAGATTTTTGCTGAAATTGTGACCGCGCGGCTTAGGGATTTTTTTAAAAAAAGTTGTTGAGACGTCGAGGGCTAAGTCTGTTTCCGATGATAAAAACCCATCTGTTTCCACCGAAAAACCTTTCAGGGGATCCCTTGCAACAGCTTGGCGCCATTTTTGAGTGAATTGCAGAACCTCAGATTTTTGCTGAAATTGTGACCGCGCGGCTTAGGGATTTTTTCAAAAAAAGTTGTTCAGACGTCGAGGGCTATTTCTGTTTCCGATGATAAGAACCCATCTTTTTCCCCCGAAAAACCTTTCAGGGCATCGTTTACAACAGCTTGGCAACATTTTTGAGTGAATTGCAGAACGTCAGATTTTTGCTGAAATTGTGACCGCGCGGCTTAGGGATTTTTTCAAAAAAAGTTGTTCATACGTAGAGGGCTGTGTCTGTTTCCGATTACAAAAACCCATCTGTTTCCACTGAAAAACCTTTCAGTGGATCGTTTGCAACAGCTTAGCACCATTTTTGAGTGAATTGCAGAACGTCAGATTTTTGCTGAAATTGTGACCGCGCGGCTTAGGGATTTTTTCAAAAAAAGTTGTTCAGACGTCGAGGGCTAATTCTGTTTCCGGTGATAAAGAGCATCTGTTTCCCCCGAAAAACCTTTCAGGGGATCGCTTGCAACAGCTTGGGACCATTTTTGAGTGAATTGCAGAACATCACATTTTTGCTGAAATTGTGACCGCGCGGCTTAGGGATTTTTTTAAAAAAAGTTGTTCAAACGTCGAGGGGTATTTCTGTTTCCGATGATAAGAACCCATCTGTTTCCACCGAAAAACCTTTCAGGGGATCCTTTGCAACAGCTTGGCGCCATTTTTGAGTGAATTGCAGAACGTCAGATTTTTGCTGAAATTGTGACCACGCGGCTTAGGGATTTTTTCAAAAAAAGTTGTTCAGACGTCGAGGGCTAAGTCTGTTTCCGATGATAAAAGCCCATCTGTTTCCACTGAAAAACCTTTCAGGGGATCGTTTGCAACAGCTTGGCATCATTTTTGAGTGAATTGCAGAACGTCAGATTTTTGCTGAAATTGTGACCGCGCGGCTTAGGGATTTTTCCAAAAATGTTGTTTAGACTTCAAACGGCTAGTTCTGTTTCTGATGCTAAAAAGCCATCTGTTTCCACCGAAAAACCTTTCAGGGCATCCTTTGCAACAGCTTGGCGCCATTTTTGAGCGAATTGCAAAACCTCAGATTTTTGCTGAAATTGTGACCGCACGGCTTAGGGATTTTTTCAAAAAAAGTTCTTCAGACGTTGAGGGCTAAGTCTGTTTCCGATGATAAAAACCCATCTGTTTCCACCAAAAAACCTTTCAGCGGATCCTTTGCAACAGCATGGCACCATTTTTGAGTGAATTGCAGAACGTCAGATTTTTGCTGAAATTGTGACTGCACGGCTTAGGGATTTTTTCAAAAAAAGTTGTTCAGACGTCGAGGGCTAATTTTGTTTCCGATGATAAGAACCCATCTTTTTCCACCGAAAAACCTTTCAGGGGATCGTTTGCAACAGCTTGGCACCATTTTTGAGTGAATTGCAGAACGTCAGATTTTTCTGAAATTGTGATCGCGCGGCTTAGGGATTTTTTCAAAAAAAGTTGTTCATACGTAGACGGCTGTGTCTGTTTCCGATTATAAAAACCCATCTGTTTCCACTGAAAAACCTTTCAGTGGATCGTTTTCAACAGCTTGGCACCATTTTTGAGTGAATTGCAGAACGTCATATTTTTGCTGAAATTGTGAACGCGCGGCTTAGGGATTTTTTCAAAAAAAGTTGTTCAGACGTCGAGGGCTAAGTCTGCTTCCGATGATAAAAACCCATCTGTTTCCACCGAAAAACCTTTCAGGGGATCCTTTACAACAGCATGGCATCATTTTTGAGTGAATTGCAGAACGTCAGATTTTTGCTGAAATTGTGACCGCGCGGCTTCGGGATTTTTTCAAAAAAAGTTGTTCAGACGTCGAGGGCTAATTCTGTTTCCGATGATAAGGACCCATCTTTTTCCACCGAAAAACCTTTCAGGGGATCGTTTGCAACAGCTTGGCACCATTTTTGAGTGAATTGCAGAACGTCAGATTTTTCTGAAATTGTGACCGCGCGGCTTAGGGATTTTTTCAAAAAAAATTGTTCAGACGTCGAGGGCTAATTCTGCTTCTGATGATAAAAACCCATCTGTTTCCACCGAAAAACCTTTCAGGGGATCGCTTGCAACAGCTTGGCACCATTTTTGCGTGAATTGCAGAACATCAGATTTTTGCTGAAATTGTGACCGCGCGGCTTAGGGATTTTTTCAAAAAAACTTGTTCAGACGTCGAGAGCTAAGTCTGTTTCCGATGATAAAAACCCATCTGTTTCCACTGAAAAACCTTTCAGGGGATCGTTTGCAACAGCTTGGCACCATTTTTGAGTGAATTGCAGAACGTCAGATTTTTGCTGAAATTGTGACCGCGCGGCTTAAGGATTTTTTCAAAAAAAATTGTTCAGACGTCAAACGGCTAGTTCTGTTTCTGATGATAAAAACCCATCTGTTTCCACTGAAAAACCTTTCATGGGATCCTTTGCAACAGCTTGGCACCATTTTTGAGTGAATTGCAGAACGTCAGATTTTTGCTGAAATTGTGACCGCGCGGCTTAGGGATTTTTTTAAAAAAAGTTGTTGAGACGTCGAGGGCTAAGTCTGTTTCCGATGATAAAAACCCATCTGTTTCCACCGAAAAACCTTTCAGGGGATCCCTTGCAACAGCTTGGCGCCATTTTTGAGTGAATTGCAGAACCTCAGATTTTTGCTGAAATTGTGACCGCGCGGCTTAGGGATTTTTTCAAAAAAAGTTGTTCAGACGTCGAGGGCTATTTCTGTTTCCGATGATAAGAACCCATCTGTTTCCACTGAAAAACCTTTCAGTGGATCGTTTGCAACAGCTTGGCACCATTTTTGAGTGAATTGCAGAACGTCAGATTTTTGCTGAAATTGTGACCTCCCGGCTTAGGGATTTTTTTTAAAAAAGTTGTTCAGACGTCGAGGGCTAAGTCTGTTTCTGATGATAAAAACCCATCTGTTTCCACTGAAAAACCTTTCAGGGGATCGTTTGCAACAGCTTGGCACCATTTTTGAGTGAATTGCAGAACGTCAGATTTTTGCTGAAATTGTAACCGAGCGGCTTAAGGATTGTTTCAAAAAAAGTTGTTCAGACGTCAAACGGCTAGTTCTGTTTGGGATGATAAAAACCCATCTCTTTCCACCGAAAAACCTTTCAGGGGATCCTTTGCAACAGCTTGGCACCATTTTTGAGTGAATTGCAGAACGTCAGATTTTTGCTGAAATTGTGACCGCGCGGCTTAGGGATTTTTTCAAAAAAAGTTGTTCAAACGTCGAGGGCTAATTCTGTTTCCGATGATAAAAACCCATCTGTTTCCACTGAAAAACCTTTCAGGGGATCGTTTGCAACAGCTTGGCATCATTTTTGAGTGAATTGCAGAACGTCAGATTTTTGCTGAAATTTGACCGTGCGGCTTAGGGATTTTTTCAAAAAAAGTTTTTCAGACGTCGAGGGCTAAGTCTGTTTCCGATGATAAAAACCCATCTGTTTCTACTGAAAAACCTTTCAGCGGATCGTTTGCAACAGCTTGGCACCATTTTTGAGTGAATTGCAGAACGTCAGATTTTTGCTGAAATTCTGACTGCGCGGCTTAGGGATTTTTTCAAAAAAAGTTGTTCAGACGTCGAGGGCTAATTCTGTTTCCGATGATAAAAACCCATCTGTTTCCACTGAAAAACCTTTCAGGGGATCGTTTGCAACAGCTTGGCATCATTTTTGAGTGAATTGCAGAACGTCAGATTTTTGCTGAAATTTGACCGTGCGGCTTAGGGATTTTTTCAAAAAAAGTTGTTCAGACGTCGAGGGCTAAGTCTGTTTCCGATGATAAAAACCCATCTGTTTCTACTGAAAAACCTTTCAGCGGATCGTTTGCAACAGCTTGGCACCATTTTTGAGTGAATTGCAGAACGTCAGATTTTTGCTGAAATTGTGACTGCGCGGCTTAGGGATTTTTTCAAAAAAAGTTGTTCAGACGTCGAGGGCTAATTCTGTTTCCGATGATAAGGACCCATCTTTTTCCACCGAAAAACCTTTCAGGGGATCGTTTGCAACAGCTTGGCACCATTTTTGAGTGAATTGCAGAACGTCAGATTTTTCTGAAATTGTGACCGCGCGGCTTAGGGATTTTTTCAAAAAAAGTTGTTCAGACGTCGAGGGCTAAGTCTGCTTCTGATGATAAAAACCCATCTGTTTCCACCGAAAAACCTTTCAGGGGATCGCTTGCAACAGCTTGGCACCATTTTTGCGTGAATTGCAGAACATCAGATTTTTGCTGAAATTGTGACCGCGCGGCTTAGGGATTTTTTCAAAAAAACTTGTTCAGACGTCGAGGGCTAAGTCTGTTTCCGATGATAAAAACGCATCTGTTTCCACTGAAAAACCTTTCAGGGGATCGTTTGCAACAGCTTGGCACCATTTTTGAGTGAATTGCAGAACGTCAGATTTTTGCTGAAATTGTGACCGCGCGGCTTAAGGATTTTTTCAAAAAAAATTGTTCAGACGTCAAACGGCTAGTTCTGTTTCTGATGATAAAAACCCATCTGTTTCCACTGAAAAACCTTTCATGGGATCCTTTGCAACAGCTTGGCACCATTTTTGAGTGAATTGCAGAACGTCAGATTTTTGCTGAAATTGTGACCGCGCGGCTTAGGGATTTTTTTAAAAAAAGTTGTTGAGACGTCGAGGGCTAAGTCTGTTTCCGATGATAAAAACCCATCTGTTTCCACCGAAAAACCTTTCAGGGGACCCTTGCAACAGCTTGGCGCCATTTTTGAGTGAATTGCAGAACCTCAGATTTTTGCTGAAATTGTGACCGCGCGGCTTAGGGATTTTTTCAAAAAAAGTTGTTCAGACGTCGAGGGCTATTTCTGTTTCCGATGATAAGAACCCATTTTTTTCCCCCGAAAAACCTTTCAGGGCATCGTTTACAACAGCTTGGCAACATTTTTGAGTGAATTGCAGAACGTCAGATTTTTGCTGAAATTGTGACCGCGCGGCTTAGGGATTTTTTCAAAAAAAGTTGTTCATACGTAGAGGGCTGTGTCTGTTTCCGATTACAAAAACCCATCTGTTTCCACTGAAAAACCTTTCAGTGGATCGTTTGCAACAGCTTAGCACCATTTTTGAGTGAATTGCAGAACGTCAGATTTTTGCTGAAATTGTGACCGCGCGGCTTAGGGATTTTTTCAAAAAAAGTTGTTCAGACGTCGAGGGCTAATTCTGTTTCCGGTGATAAAGAGCATCTGTTTCCCCCGAAAAACCTTTCAGGGGATCGCTTGCAACAGCTTGGGACCATTTTTGAGTGAATTGCAGAACATCACATTTTTGCTGAAATTGTGACCGCGCGGCTTAGGGATTTTTTAAAAAAAAGTTGTTCAAACTTCGAGGGGTATTTCTGTTTCCGATGATAAGAACCCATCTGTTTCCACCGAAAAACCTTTCAGGGGATCCTTTGCAACAGCTTGGCGCCATTTTTGAGTGAATTGCAGAACGTCAGATTTTTGCTGAAATTGTGACCACGCGGCTTAGGGATTTTTTCAAAAAAAGTTGTTCAGACGTCGAGGGCTAAGTCTGTTTCCGATGATAAAAGCCCATCTGTTTCCACTGAAAAACCTTTCAGGGGATCGTTTGCAACAGCTTGGCATCATTTTTGAGTGAATTGCAGAACGTCAGATTTTTGCTGAAATTGTGACCGCGCGGCTTAGGGATTTTTTCAAAAAAACTTGTTCAGACGTCGAGGGCTAAGTCTGTTTCCGATGATAAAAACCCATCTGTTTCCACTGAAAAACCTTTCAGGGGATCGTTTGCAACAGCTTGGCACCATTTTTGAGTGAATTGCAGAACGTCAGATTTTTGCTGAAATTGTGACCGCGCGGCTTAAGGATTTTTTCAAAAAAAATTGTTCAGACGTCAAACGGCTAGTTCTGTTTCTGATGATAAAAACCCATCTGTTTCCACTGAAAAACCTTTCATGGGATCCTTTGCAACAGCTTGGCACCATTTTTGAGTGAATTGCAGAACGTCAGATTTTTGCTGAAATTGTGACCGCGCGGCTTAGGGATTTTTTTAAAAAAAGTTGTTGAGACGTCGAGGGCTAAGTCTGTTTCCGATGATAAAAACCCATCTGTTTCCACCGAAAAACCTTTCAGGGGATCCCTTGCAACAGCTTGGCGCCATTTTTGAGTGAATTGCAGAACCTCAGATTTTTGCTGAAATTGTGACCGCGCGGCTTAGGGATTTTTTCAAAAAAAGTTGTTCAGACGTCGAGGGCTATTTCTGTTTCCGATGATAAGAACCCATCTGTTTCCACTGAAAAACCTTTCAGTGGATCGTTTGCAACAGCTTGGCACCATTTTTGAGTGAATTGCAGAACGTCAGATTTTTGCTGAAATTGTGACCTCCCGGCTTAGGGATTTTTTTAAAAAAAGTTGTTCAGACATCGAGGGCTAAGTCTGTTTCCGATGATAAAAACCCATCTGTTTCCACTGAAAAACCTTTCAGGGGATCGTTTGCAACAGCTTGGCACCATTTTTGAGTGAATTGCAGAACGTCAGATTTTTGCTGAAATTGTAACCGAGCGGCTTAAGGATTGTTTCAAAAAAAGCTGTTCAGACGTCAAACGGCTAGTTCTGTTTGGGATGATAAAAACCCATCTCTTTCCACCGAAAAACCTTTCAGGGGATCCTTTGCAACAGCTTGGCACCATTTTTGAGTGAATTGCAGAACGTCAGATTTTTGCTGAAATTGTGACCGCGCGGCTTAGGGATTTTTTCAAAAAAAGTTGTTCAAACGTCGAGGGCTAATTCTGTTTCCGATGATAAAAACCCATCTGTTTCCACTGAAAAACCTTTCAGGGGATCGTTTGCAACAGCTTGGCATCATTTTTGAGTGAATTGCAGAACGTCAGATTTTTGCTGAAATTTGACCGTGCGGCTTAGGGATTTTTTCAAAAAAAGTTTTTCAGACGTCGAGGGCTAAGTCTGTTTCCGATGATAAAAACCCATCTGTTTCTACTGAAAAACCTTTCAGCGGATCGTTTGCAACAGCTTGGCACCATTTTTGAGTGAATTGCAGAACGTCAGATTTTTGCTGAAATTGTGACTGCGCGGCTTAGGGATTTTTTCAAAAAAAGTTGTTCAGACGTCGAGGGCTAATTCTGTTTCCGATGATAAAAACCCATCTGTTTCCACTGAAAAACCTTTCAGGGGATCGTTTGCAACAGCTTGGCATCATTTTTGAGTGAATTGCAGAACGTCAGATTTTTGCTGAAATTTGACCGTGCGGCTTAGGGATTTTTTCAAAAAAAGTTGTTCAGACGTCGAGGGCTAAGTCTGTTTCCGATGATAAAAACCCATCTGTTTCTACTGAAAAACCTTTCAGCGGATCGTTTGCAACAGCTTGGCACCATTTTTGAGTGAATTGCAGAACGTCAGATTTTTGCTGAAATTGTGACTGCGCGGCTTAGGGATTTTTTCAAAAAAAGTTGTTCAGACGTCGAGGGCTAATTCTGTTTCCGATGATAAGGACCCATCTTTTTCCACCGAAAAACCTTTCAGGGGATCGTTTGCAACAGCTTGGCACCATTTTTGAGTGAATTGCAGAACGTCAGATTTTTCTGAAATTGTGACCGCGCGGCTTAGGGATTTTTTCAAAAAAAGTTGTTCAGACGTCGAGGGCTAAGTCTGCTTCTGATGATAAAAACCCATCTGTTTCCACCGAAAAACCTTTCAGGGGATCGCTTGCAACAGCTTGGCACCATTTTTGCGTGAATTGCAGAACATCAGATTTTTGCTGAAATTGTGACCGCGCGGCTTAGGGATTTTTTCAAAAAAACTTGTTCAGACGTCGAGGGCTAAGTCTGTTTCCGATGATAAAAACCCATCTGTTTCCACTGAAAAACCTTTCAGGGGATCGTTTGCAACAGCTTGGCACCATTTTTGAGTGAATTGCAGAACGTCAGATTTTTGCTGAAATTGTGACCGCGCGGCTTAAGGATTTTTTCAAAAAAAATTGTTCAGACGTCAAACGGCTAGTTCTGTTTCTGATGATAAAAACCCATCTGTTTCCACTGAAAAACCTTTCATGGGATCCTTTGCAACAGCTTGGCACCATTTTTGAGTGAATTGCAGAACGTCAGATTTTTGCTGAAATTGTGACCGCGCGGCTTAGGGATTTTTTTAAAAAAAGTTGTTGAGACGTCGAGGGCTAAGTCTGTTTCCGATGATAAAAACCCATCTGTTTCCACCGAAAAACCTTTCAGGGGATCCCTTGCAACAGCTTGGCGCCATTTTTGAGTGAATTGCAGAACCTCAGATTTTTGCTGAAATTGTGACCGCGCGGCTTAGGGATTTTTTCAAAAAAAGTTGTTCAGACGTCGAGGGCTATTTCTGTTTCCGATGATAAGAACCCATCTTTTTCCCCCGAAAAACCTTTCAGGGCATCGTTTACAACAGCTTGGCAACATTTTTGAGTGAATTGCAGAACGTCAGATTTTTGCTGAAATTGTGACCGCGCGGCTTAGGGATTTTTTCAAAAAAAGTTGTTCAGACGTCGAGGGCTAAGTCTGTTTCCGATGATAAAAACCCATCTGTTTCTACTGAAAAACCTTTCAGCGGATCGTTTGCAACAGCTTGGCACCATTTTTGAGTGAATTGCAGAACGTCAGATTTTTGCTGAAATTGTGACTGCGCGGCTTAGGGATTTTTTCAAAAAAAGTTGTTCAGACGTCGAGGGCTAATTCTGTTTCCGATGATAAGGACCCATCTTTTTCCACCGAAAAACCTTTCAGGGGATCGTTTGCAACAGCTTGGCACCATTTTTGAGTGAATTGCAGAACGTCAGATTTTTCTGAAATTGTGACCGCGCGGCTTAGGGATTTTTTCAAAAAAAGTTGTTCAGACGTCGAGGGCTAAGTCTGCTTCTGATGATAAAAACCCATCTGTTTCCACCGAAAAACCTTTCAGGGGATCGCTTGCAACAGCTTGGCACCATTTTTGCGTGAATTGCAGAACATCAGATTTTTGCTGAAATTGTGACCGCGCGGCTTAGGGATTTTTTCAAAAAAACTTGTTCAGACGTCGAGGGCTAAGTCTGTTTCCGATGATAAAAACCCATCTGTTTCCACTGAAAAACCTTTCAGGGGATCGTTTGCAACAGCTTGGCACCATTTTTGAGTGAATTGCAGAACGTCAGATTTTTGCTGAAATTGTGACCGCGCGGCTTAAGGATTTTTTCAAAAAAAATTGTTCAGACGTCAAACGGCTAGTTCTGTTTCTGATGATAAAAACCCATCTGTTTCCACTGAAAAACCTTTCATGGGATCCTTTGCAACAGCTTGGCACCATTTTTGAGTGAATTGCAGAACGTCAGATTTTTGCTGAAATTGTGACCGCGCGGCTTAGGGATTTTTTTAAAAAAAGTTGTTGAGACGTCGAGGGCTAAGTCTGTTTCCGATGATAAAAACCCATCTGTTTCCACCGAAAAACCTTTCAGGGGATCCCTTGCAACAGCTTGGCGCCATTTTTGAGTGAATTGCAGAACCTCAGATTTTTGCTGAAATTGTGACCGCGCGGCTTAGGGATTTTTTCAAAAAAAGTTGTTCAGACGTCGAGGGCTATTTCTGTTTCCGATGATAAGAACCCATCTTTTTCCCCCGAAAAACCTTTCAGGGCATCGTTTACAACAGCTTGGCAACATTTTTGAGTGAATTGCAGAACGTCAGATTTTTGCTGAAATTGTGACCGCGCGGCTTAGGGATTTTTTCAAAAAAAGTTGTTCATACGTAGAGGGCTGTGTCTGTTTCCGATTACAAAAACCCATCTGTTTCCACTGAAAAACCTTTCAGTGGATCGTTTGCAACAGCTTAGCACCATTTTTGAGTGAATTGCAGAACGTCAGATTTTTGCTGAAATTGTGACCGCGCGGCTTAGGGATTTTTTCAAAAAAAGTTGTTCAGACGTCGAGGGCTAATTCTGTTTCCGGTGATAAAGAGCATCTGTTTCCCCCGAAAAACCTTTCAGGGGATCGCTTGCAACAGCTTGGGACCATTTTTGAGTGAATTGCAGAACATCACATTTTTGCTGAAATTGTGACCGCGCGGCTTAGGGATTTTTTTAAAAAAAGTTGTTCAAACGTCGAGGGGTATTTCTGTTTCCGATGATAAGAACCCATCTGTTTCCACCGAAAAACCTTTCAGGGGATCCTTTGCAACAGCTTGGCGCCATTTTTGAGTGAATTGCAGAACGTCAGATTTTTGCTGAAATTGTGACCACGCGGCTTAGGGATTTTTTCAAAAAAAGTTGTTCAGACGTCGAGGGCTAAGTCTGTTTCCGATGATAAAAGCCCATCTGTTTCCACTGAAAAACCTTTCAGGGGATCGTTTGCAACAGCTTGGCATCATTTTTGAGTGAATTGCAGAACGTCAGATTTTTGCTGAAATTGTGACCGCGCGGCTTAGGGA